>NC_066616.1:2475625-3713437 GCF_025231255.1 Drosophila biarmipes | reverse complement strand
TTTTCTCCCCGCACGATCAGCTGATCGAAGGGGGGAATACGGTTAGACAGGTAGAACACGAGGAAGCGGAGAGAGAGCGAACTGAATGAGTCGAAGAGGGCAACCCCTAAAAGGAAAAGCAGTGTCGCTTACTTGCCTTCTCAATTCAATACGGTCACTCGGCCATTTTGAGTGGGAGCAAATCAGGAATTCCAACTTATTTATATATTTTGTGCTTAAAATCAATTAGGTTAGCACGATGACACACATGCACGTTGTAAGGCTAAAACAAAAGACCGTGTGAGAGAGAGAGAGCGGTTTGTTGACCTCATTCTCGAGTTGAGTGACCTGTTTTCGGGACGATTGAGTGCTTTTTCTTCCCTCAATATCCAGGTGCCTTTATTTTAATTAAGTTTTACCAAATCTGCTCCGCAGCTTGTGCTCCACTAGATCGTTTTCAAGGCAACAAACAAATACTGCGCCTTGAGTGGCAGTTTCGATTTTGCTCTCCCACTCAAGCACGCTCTCTCCCATTCGCGCTCTCCGTCGCCATTTTCCGCCGAGCGCTGCTGATTCTGCCGTCTCTGCTTCTGTTTCATTCGTGTGTTGGATTTGAGTGCGTGCACAGCTGAAAAGTAGAATGCAAACGGCTGTATTTTCTATACACTCGACGCCCCTGGTACATAGTGTGTAGGAGCGGAAAGGTGCCGTGTTTATATAATTCCGAGTATTATCACGCTGCGTTGGACTGAAACTGCATTTAATCGGATTTCTTGGTGGACCAGGGCATGCAAATCGCTCAAATTGTGTATGCATTAAGTTTGCTCATCGCTTTGATTTCGTTATATTGTTGTACATACTGAGACTTATTCGTTCTCCTCCTCTTCCTTCTTCTGGACGCCTTTGTGTGTGTGAGTGTGTACGTCGTCATGCGCTTGCCCTCGTGCGCTCTCTGTCGCGCACATGCAGCTCTGTGTGCTCCCTTTGCGTTTTTTCCTCGTCAATTTCCTCAATCGACATTTCATTTCGGTCCAATATTGCACATTAACCACGAAATCGAAGCGAATTACATTAACAATAAGTAGTAGTTCAGGCACTTTTTCATATCCGTTTTCGCAATGGAAAGTGCACCAGCGTGGTGTGTATAACTGTATATAACAGCCGTTGCACTTGTGCCTGTGTGCGTATATGCTGTGTACATAACGCGCTGTGTAAAAGACTCAAATGATGTGCTGTAACTTACTGGCTCCGATTTTTTTTTCTCTAGCATTACGTTTATCTGATGACATTGTTTCTATAAATCAAGATTTTCCCAGTGGATGAAAACCTTCTGAGCTTAATTGTTGCACGTCCAGTGCTACCAGCACCCGCCCACCCACTTGATAGGGTTGCCAGGTAGCGCTGCCATTGCGTTCTTGCGCCCGTTTGTTTAACTACGTAATTCCCCACGATTCGTTGTAGCAGCTCTACAAGAGCAAAACACGGAAAACAATTTTCGTTGCGTTTTTAAGGCCAACAGATTTTTTCAATAAAAAAATTTATTGTTTGCCTAGCTTTTAATTTTGTAGGAAGTATATACCACCCATACATTTTTTATAATACTTGTTTTTAAGAGCAAACAACTAGGTCGCACTAGCTTTACCGTTGCCCTGTTGTTTAGCCCCAAAATGGGGCTTATATTCTAGGCAAGATGGGTTCTCAATATTCCCAAGCATTAGAAGAATACTTCCCGTTTGTCGAAGTGGACACGTGAATCGCAGGCCGTCTCGCTCGCACACTCAGCTGTGCGTAGGCAGGTTTCGTAACCGTCGGAAAGAGAAAATAAAAAGTCGACCCGATGCGGGAGCGGAAAATGGGAAGTAGAGAAAACTGACTAGGGCAGAACTATTGGACCAGCTCTAATATGCGCTCGAATGCTTCTTCACAATGATATTCAAATAAGTTACAAACAATGCCAGCGAGACAGCACGCACAATGCCGCCCAACAAACAGGGTGGAAAGGGGGAGGAAGGGCCAGGTCACACAGCCACACGAACCCACAAATTGTTATCAATTATGCTCTGCCCAGGGTTGTCGTACTCTCGTGTGGCATACGGTTCTAAGGGGTTGCTGCCTCGGTCGCCCAGCACTAGTGACTGATTACAACTTACCAACTTAAAGGCGGGACTTTTTAGAATACATTCGCTATATACCCAGATAAGGATCTGTAAAAATGAATACTCAACTTCTGTAGTATTTTTTGACTTGCTTTTTAGATTTGCTTCCATTCAATACTGAACTTCTGGGCGTAGAAAGTGAAGAAGTTTGAACGGTCTTTGTCCAAAGCCCTTGGGTTTCACATTTTCAACTGCTGATAAAAGGCAACCGCAGCCAGCGGCAACAACCACGAAGGCTATCGCCATATGTTGGAGTTGCCACACGCAAAGCAAATGCTCGGCACTCACACTGCCTCGCGAAACGCACACCAGCACACTCGTGCATGAAGGCGGCTGCCATTTGTGGCCTCGCTTACTGTTTTTTGTCTGCGCTTTTCGGTGTGAAAAACTTGTGGGGCAGCGATACGAGTGGCTCTGAGTGATGTAGACAGATACTAGGTTTGTGTGTTCGGAGCGAACTAATCGGCACTGGCCTATTCGGGTAAATATTTCCAGTGATCGAGAAATCAAATCTTTGAATTCGACTTCAAAAACGGGATAGGCGAGTAGGGCCTATCTAAAAGCCAAGGGCACAGTGCAGCGTACATATTTTTGGCGGGGCATTAAGAGCATCGTATCAAAATATAACTCAGTCGTTAAACATGTCAAACAAATAAAACTTAGTTCGTGACATGGTGCCAAATCTAACCACCCGACGCTGACGTCGTCTCCCTGTTTGGGTTGCTGGCTTTATTCGATGGCCTTGAACCGAATTTGTTGTATAAGTTTTTGTTTGGCGAGCTTGGCCACTTTGGCAAATGTTTGACGATTGCTAATTCTGTTTCGTTGCGTCGCGCTTGCCTGTCAAATTCGAGAGGAACCGGGCTGGGGGGCAAGTTGGGGCAGAAACGAGATCGCGAAGGGCCAAAATGTCGGAACGACGCATTTATTACTGAGAGCGATACATACCGAAAGCGGGGTTTCCGAGCAAACAAAGTGTATGAAAGGGCGCAGAACGAATCAGAACGTCAAATCTCATCTTTTTCGGCGAGTGGAGGCGAACGAAAAAGCCTGTGCTGCTTGATTTTCTTCCATTTCATCTTCTTCGAAACAAGCATGGCAACTCTCGCACACACGCTGGCAAAACTTGTTTCTCGCTCGCGCACACACGAGAAGAAGGGGCAGATAGCCAACCCACACATGCACGGACGCGCTTGGCATTACGAAAGGCAAAACATAAACAAAACGGCCGAGAACAGCTGATTAACACAGCTGTGAGCGAGTGTCGGTGAGAGGAGTGAGCCAGCGCTGTCTTTCCACTCAAAACATTCGCTCTTGTTCTGCGCTCTCCCTGTCGCTCTTCGGTTTTCTCCCTCGCTCCCTTGCACGTGTCGGTGGCTGCTGGCAAACAGCTGTTAACTTATTTACGGTTTTCATATGTTGACAAAGCGCTCAAGTGTGTGTGAGTGGAAGTGTTTTCCCAGTGGTGGTGTCTTTTTCCTAGGGTGTAAATTCTCCATTGTTATCAATTTTCGGGTTCTAGTTTTCATTGCTCTTCTGGGCTGCCAACATGTCTTTTTTCTGCAAGGAGAAACATTTTAAGAGTTATCTGTGTCCATTAAGCTGTGTGTGCGCTTTCAAGTAGTAAATAAACTCACGAGTTTGAAAATTAAGGATTATATCGGTTAGTTTGAAACATTTTTATAAAGAAAAGTTAAAAAAAAACAAGTACACACTTGTACACTTATAAAAACTGCCTTGTATGTTAGGAATGTAGTTTTAAATTCTGCTATTTGCTATCAACTCGTGTGATGTGGCATTCGTCATTGTCTGCGAGTACCTGTCCTTTAAAATGGGGCTGAAAGTCTGCCTTTGTGCATTTGGCTTCTAGAAATGTCCGTTCTCTCTCTCCTGCCTCTCTATCTCTCCATCTCTATCCCTGATTTCAGTTTAGCCGGTTTTTCACATTCACTTGAGGGCCTCGAGTGGCGCACTCTGTATTCCCTTATCTCTGTGTGTTTTCGGTACTACTGGCTCGCGGTTCCAGTCGCTCTTTTCCACTTGGGTCTACCTCCATGTGCCTCCCGACATCGTCACAAGTCAGTTTTTCCTGCATGTGGCCCGATCACTTCGCTGGCTGCGTCCTCTGCATTTCCGAGTTCTGCCCATAACAGTTCCTGGGGTGAGGTTATATCTAGACCGTCTCCATTGTGACTATTTTTAACTCGCATGCTGTCTCTAGATTTTTTAAACACTCCAATGCTGAGTTTTCTATGAATTTTGTGATATCGCGAATATGTTAATCTAACATCATTTATCGAATCAGTTTAACGAATTTTCATTTAAACGAACTTTCCATACTTTTGACTCGTGGTCGCTGTTTTGTCTTCGTTTCGATTGCAACGTGACCATTAAATGCTTTCTATTTCTCTACTTTGTGTCGCATTGTTTTAACACCCCATGTGTCTTTATTTTCTATATTGCAGCACAGCAGTTACATCCGACGGAGCACGCAAAAAGGAAACAAGCAAGGAAAACCGTGAAAAGTGAAGTGAAAGAGACAAAGTCAGTGATTATGAAATTAGAGAGAAGCAAATTCAATTTGAACCTGCTTTAGAGACCATTGAATGGTATAGTTATTGGAATCAGAGAAACCATTTCGAGATCAATATTCAATTATTGGTTGTGTTGGCATGTTAAGTGAGTTCGATGCCGGTGCGGTTAAGTGTCGTCTATGGCCGAATCCGTTAAAAGTCAATCGCTCTCTGCATTGACGGAGGGGCAGCACGACGACGGTGGTTCAACAGCAATAACAGCGACATTGGTTAATAACACCAGTGCGACCAGCAACGCAATTTCATCCAATCACTCGTCCCAGCGGCGACGCAACAACAACTCAACCAGCAACAGCAAGGGCCACAACAAAAGCAGGAAGCACAACACACAGGCAACATTACCGGCCCCTGCTGTCAGCTCCTCCGTCGACATAGTAGCCACCACCTCGACCTCAACTGTAACCACCTCATCCCGGCGATCCCGCAGTCAAGGTCGGCACTCCACTGCAGCAGCCCACAGCAGCAAGGAGTCGCAAGTCTCCAAGCGAACGGCAGTAGCACATCGATCCCCTTCATCGCCAGCATCCAACTCCATCTCGATCCTCAGCGATCAATCGCTTTCACCCGGCGGTCGTAAGCGTCATCATCATCAGCACAACAGCAGCAGCAACCACACTCGCAGCAGCAACCATCGTAAGCATGCCGATCATTCAAGTTTAACCAACCAAAACTATTTTGGGTTAGGAACTAAGCAGTAGGCCCACGTTTAATGCATTCGCACTAGCTTATGCTACGGACATGGATTTTAATAGAACTGTTACAAGTACTAGTTAACTTGTTCACTAATTTGAAGTGAAATTGTTTGTACTGGCGCGGCTCGCACTAATGATGCGGACGTTCCTTGCGGCCCGTAGTGAAAACGCTGTCCATGGCAAGGACTCTTATCTTAGTAACTTATAGTCAGGGCTGTGCTTTGGCTTGGGTTTTTCCGATCCCGGCTTGACAATCGGTTCGTCGATATGCTGGAAAAGGGGATCAGCGTTAAACCAAAAAAAAAAAAAATGTAATGTAATGTAAACAAGAAAGGAAGTTAACTTTGGTAAGCCGAAGTTTATATACCCAAGCAGTTGTAAAAATAATCAATAATTTTATTAAATTTAATTCGAAATTCTTAAAAATATAAAAATTTATATTCCCAATATTATAAGATAATATGTCAAAGAGCCCCAAAGCTATAATTTGTTTCATATTATTTCCCATCAATTATCCGATCGTTCCTATGACAGCTATATGATATAGTCGTCCGATTTTAATAAAATTTAATTCCAAATTCAGAATTAATTAAAAAATGTTATTTTCAAGCTTATAAGGTTATATGTTAAAAAACACAAAAGATATAATTTATATTTCATGTTTTCCTACTAATTTTCCGATCTTTCCTATGGCAGCTATATGATATAGTCGTCCGATTTTGACAAAAATTCAATTCAAAATTCAAAACCAAATAAAAAATGTTATTTCCAAACGTAGGAGGTTGTAAGTTAAAAAACACCGAAGGTATAATTTTTCAATATTATTTTACCACTAATTTTCCGATTGTTCCTATGGCAGCTATATGATATAGTCGACCGATTTTGATACAATTTTATTCGGAATCCATAACTAATGTAAAAATGTTATATCCAAGCTTAGAAAGGTATATCTTAAAAACACCAAACATATAATTTTTTAAAAATTTTTCCCCGATAGTTCCTATGGGAGCTATAAGATATAGTTGTCCAAACCGGCTGGTTCCGACTTATATACTACCTGCAATAGAAAGAAGACTTTTAGGAAAGTTTCAGCCCGATAGCTTTAAAACTGAGAGACTAGTTTGCGTAGAAACGGACGGACAGACGGACATGGCTAGATAGACTCGTCTTGTGACGCTGATCAAGAATATATATACTTTATGGGGTCGGAATCGTCTCCTTCACTGCGTTGCAAACTTCTGACTGAAATTATTATACCCTCTGAATGGGTATAAATTTAATGTACCTATTTCATTGATTTGCCCTGCAAAGATATTGAATGTTTGTCGTCAATGAAAAACCATATACAATCAAGAATAACTTTAAAAATAACGGTTTAGATTCGGTTACGGTTCAGGTACTAAATAGTTCGCTACCCCGAATAATGGTTCGTTTCGTATTCCTAAAGTATCTGAACCAATCCGGAATGTAAAGGGATAAATGGATAACAATTTTGAAATGATATTACATATAAGCACAATTATTAGAGCAATGCAGGTGTAATCTCACACGCAAACCGAAATTTACAAACCCTTTAAGTCTTTTATATATGTTACGAAAACTTATGAAGGACTCGAAACATTTTGAGGACTCGAAACATTGGGGAGTCATAGCCCTAAAGATAGTGATGTTTGCTGAGAGGGATTATAAGCACGACGTAGAGCCTGTAACGGAAATAGAAAGGAAATGTAAGGCAAAGTTAAATTTGCATACGGACTGTCACGTACCTTTCAAAGAATGCAGATTTAGTGTTAAATTATATATAAAATCCAATGTCTTAATACCGCACCTCTTTTTCTGTACTCGCTAGTACCGACTTGGCGAGACCAAAAATCGGTACAATAGATCGTAAATGACAATACGACGCGCAGATTACAAAACTGAAAATACAAGTTGGTTACCACTTCAGAAAAGGTTAATATAAATACTCCTAATTAGTTAGCGATTACCTCTGATTCAACTTAAGAATTATTGTATGATTCATTCATGGTCGGGAAGATTCTTAGGAATTCCTTTCCGTCAAGAATATTTAATTCCTAATCAGAATTACTAGCCAATTAGATCTATGTAGGTATGTCCGTCCGTCTGTCCGTCCGTCCATATGAACGCACGTTTATTTTATCAGGGTGCCACGCCCACTCTGACGATAATTGAAAATTCAGTGAAGGAGACTTCCGACCCCATAAAGTATATATATTCCTGATCAGCGTCACAAGACGAGTCGATCTAGCCATGTCCGTCCGTTGCTATGCAAACTAGTCTCTCAGTTTTATAACTTTCCTAAAAGTCTTCTTTCGGAACCAGCCGAATCGGACAACTATATCTTATAGCTCCCATAGAACTATCGGGGAAAAAATTTTAAAAAATTATATGTTTGGTGTTTTTAAGATATACCTTTCTAAGCTTGGATATAACATTTTTACATTAGTTATGGATTTCGAATAAAATTTTATCAAAATCGGTCGACTATATCATATAGCTGCCATAGGAAAGATCGGAAAATTAGTAGGAAAACATGAAATATAAATTGTATCTTTGGTGTTTTTTAACATATACCTTTATCTTGTTTAACATATCCATTCTCTTCTAGAGTCAGTGTAAAAATTTGTTATAAGCAATCGAATAGGTGTTTAAGACAACAATTTTTGCCATTTGATGGCAATCTTGCTGTACAACTTTACTAATGTTAAAAACTAAATATTCTATGCTGTAAATCCTTGTATGGGATTTAAAATATCGGCAAATTGTTTTTTTGTCGACCACTTTGACATTTCTAAACTCATCGATGTGAATTTGTTTGTTTGTCCAAATTTTAAAATCTTTCGATTGTTTCCCCTATTCCCATCCGTAAAAAATCCACAGAATAAAATATAATTAGAAACCCGTCGATCGAGTCGAAGCAATAATCAGATATTCTTCAATGCCTTTTTCAGCAGCTCCCGGTGGAGATCAGTTGGTGGAGCATTGCTCTCCGCTTAAGAAACGCCGCTTGCAGCCGACGTTGGGGCCAGAAGTCAGCGGAGGAGCTGCAGGAGTTGGCTTAGCTGCAGAAAGCATCGATCAGACGCCTCGTCAAGCCTCCGGAGATTGTGTTGCACAGCGCACTCGATCTAAGACCATTTCCCCGGAGGAGCTGCCGAGTACAAGCAGCGCTGCGGCGGCGCGCCATCATCAGGTTCGGGCCAGTGCCAGTTCTACCAGCATCCCGACCAGCAATCGGAACAAGCGCAAGGCTAGCGGTGGAGGATCGGGAGCATTAGTTGAGACCACTCCCCAACGAGGGACAGCAGCTGCTCGCGCCGGACGCAGCGGAAATCTGCTGAACTACTACCGCAAAACGCGCAAGGTCAGCCACACACGCTCCTCCCAAAAGCCGGAGAAGCAGACGGTAAAAGCGGAGGAAACTGTCGCCTCCAGCCGGAACGGATCAGCAGGATCCGGATCCAGCAGCAAGTCGGGAATTATTAGCAAGCACAGAAAGAGTCTGCGACACTCGCAGCAGAATCTGCAGGACACCGAGAGGGAAGGAACGGAAGAATTTGGGGCTCAGGTCAAAGCGCAGGAACAACAGCCGCTTCATCTGAATCTGGACGCGGAGGACCAGCTGCCGACCCTCGAGACGGCTCTGACTCAACCAGAGGCAGCAGTATCCCACAGCCAGGGTCACTTAGAGGCGGAGGGCCAGCCCGAGGAGCAGGACAACGACGACGACGAGGAGGACGAAGAAGAAGAGGAGGAAGAGGAGGTGGGCTTCTACGAAATTGTGAACTCTGCGGGCTCGTCGTACGAGGAGGACCCCCAGATTGTTGCCGAGGAAGACGAGATCACAACGGAGGAGGACGTTGACGACGAGGAGGACGACGACATCGAGGAGGACGAAGACATCGAGGAGGAAGACCTCTCAGAGAGCGAATTCGCTCAGCAACTGATTGGTGAGCTTGGTGGTGAGTTTATATGGACTGTTCACCCAGTGCATAGCATTGAGCACTCATTTCCCATTTATAAGTATTGTTTGTCTGTAGATCTATTTTGTACATATCGACACATTATTTCTTTTGTAAAGTACATTAGTGTAACTATGAACTTTATGTATCGCTAACCCCTTGTAAAAAGGTCACTGTTTCGTATTAGTACTTAATGAAATCCCACCTATTGGGTACGCTTTTTATTAACATAAGGTTTTATTTATTTTAACCCTATATTGTCCATTTAAAAACTACTAGAATATTTTTATTTAATAATTGGCTCTAAAAGTCTCTTAAAACATTTAAAGAGCTGATGCAAACTTTCGTAACAATTTTTTAGAATGTGCAAAAAAACTGATCTTGTGCCTTATTTGAATGTTTTTGCTGATAGGAGTCGATATATATTTTTTTAAAGTCCAATTTGAATTTCACAAGTATATAGTCCAGATCATCCTGTGTCGCTATTCGGGTTGTTATACAAAGTAAATTTCACTTTGTCGAAAAGCTGTTGGCATAATGGGATTTTTATTGTCTATCAGTGCGCGTTTGTTATCAGTGGCGAAAATACGTTTACTTATACATTGGAGAAGCTTTTATTCCACGAAGCGCCTTCGTCTTGTCGCTGCTTCCCAATGCGATTTTGATAAAAGGAAAATGATTCGGAATGCCAACGCACTGAAATTTGCCAGCGACAAACGATCGACTGGCAGTCTAAATTCGTACATTGCGCCGCCTGGAACAAGAATCAGTATACTGTATATTCGAATGAGTTAATAGAACTGCGGTGGTTAGGCAGTCCGTAGTTGAGGCGTAACTCTATTTGCTTGTGCAATTAAATTACTGCATGTATGTAACTTATTATTTATGGGTCAAAGAAAGCTTAATGGAACGTGTTCAGAACTTGGGTGTGCTGTCACCTGTGGCCAACTTAACACAACCGCAATTATCACTGCCACTTCACCCACCCTTTTTCCCTTCCCCAATATACATTTCATTTATATTATGTTATTTGATTCACGCTTGTTTATCTAAACGCCAAGAAACGCCCACTCTTTAATATTAACCCCTCATGTGAATCACATTGTGTTTGTACTATAACAGACTTATTTGTTGCTTATGCGAGATCCGAACATTGTGTCCTCCCTGTAGAGGGTTTTGTTTTGTTTATTATTTTAATACATTGTCTTATGCGGTGTAGTGAAAAGTGACAGGGAAAGGTGAGACAGGTACACAACGCCACAGCAAGGGGCTGAAAACGTTATTTTTTAATTTATTTTCGACTCCAAACTCCTATTCATTTTACCCCTTTTTAAACATGTGAAAAAGATTATTTTTCCACGTCGTTGTTGTTGTTGCCAATGTAGTTATGCTCGAATTTTTGAGCGAATTATTATTTTCAATCTAAATCAAAAGTTATTAAAATAAGTACCTCTTATATAATGCGTACTGAGTCGGAGAATAATTTTATTGCTGATGCTTGTGTTGTTGATGATGATGATGATGATGTTGTTGTTTTTGTGCAAGAGCAATAAGCCGAAGCAAGTGCGGCGCAGCAACAAAGAGAGAGATGAGAGAGTATGGCAGCAGCAGCAGCAAAGGGGACAGAGCAACTTTACAGCAGCAGCAGCAACAACAAAGTGCATCATTATCATTAACCAAAGGGAGGTCGACTACTACACCAAAACCCGAAAGTTAAAAAATTCGGACGGGTGCGTGTGTGTGCGTGTGCTTAGACTAGTGTGAGAGAGATCAGCAGCCAGTGCAACATCAGAAGCGACAGCAGCAACATCATCATTGTCAGCGACAGAAGGTCGTTCAGTCTCCCGTCCTGATTTTCCCTTACCATTGCCCTTTTGAAAGCCAAACACACACTGCGCTCAAGATACTATTTTTTGCATTACATTAAACGATGAAAAACCAGCCAAATCAACTAACTCAAGTAGTGTAGCTGCAAGAAAATAACAAAAAGAACATCAATAAATAAAGCTGTTAACTGTTGTCTCCCACTACTCTCTCTCTCTACTCCCCCAACCCACCATTCTCTCTCACTTGCAAACACCCCACCCACACTTGACTCGCAAAGGAGCAGATCAACAACCACACCGTGCCAGCAACACCATTAAAACAACAAAGAACAACACTGCAGCAGCGGCAGCGGCAAACACTGTAAAGGCGGCAACAACAGCAACAACGTCGTCCGGCTATCAGCAACGTGCCGCCCCCCATGGACAGGGGGCGGGGCCAGGAGCTGGAGGGGGCGGGCCACGTGCCACGCGCAGCAGCACTAGCAGCACCAGCAGCAACGTTGTTGACTACAGCATTATGCCGCACCTTACGACGGCCGCGACAACCACGCCATATGCCTTGACACCGCAGCAGCAGCAACAACCGTCACAACCTCCGTTGCAACAGCAACCACAAGCACACCAACAACAACAACAACAGCCACCTCAGTTGCTGCCCACACATCAGTTTGCACACTTGTCTTCCTTTGTGACACCTACAGCAGCGGCAGCGGCAGCAGCAGCAGCGGCCCACTATCCTCCGGCTTCTGCTGCTGCCGCTTACTTTGCACAGCAGCAACACCATCAGCATCATCAGCAACACGTGACACAGCAGCAGCCCCAGCAGCCGCACTATTACCATAGTTCTGTGGCCGTGTTGCATCAACCTCCACCGCACCATTTTACCTCCACAGGGGCAGGACCGCCGCCAGCACTCTACCAGCAACAGGCTCCGCCACAGCTAGCCCGCTACACGCCGTCAACAGCCACTACAGCAGCCACGTTTGTGCCTCCGCAGCAGCAACAGGTTGCCTATAATCCGCAACAGCAGCAGCAGCACTCCTCACTGCGACGCAGTTCACGTGGCAAGACGGGTTCTTGTGTGAGTTCGGCAGCAGCAGCACAGCAGCAGCAACACCACCAGCAGCAACAGCAACATAGCAACGCTGCTGCTGCTGTACAGCAGCAACTGCTGCCACCGCCTGGTACCTATCAATACCAACAGGTGGGCGGCAACACCGTTGTAGTTGCCGTGCGTCATCAGCAACAGCTGCAACAGCAGCAGCAGCAGCAACAACAGCAACTGGCCTTACATCAGCAACAACAGCAACACCAGCAGCAACAACAGCAGCGTGCCACGCTCGTGCAGCCAGGATTCTTGTTCAGCTATCGCAGCAACCATCCCCAGCAGCAACAGCAACAGGCGCAACAGATACATCCGGGTCCCAAAGTGACGCATAGCAGTGGTAAGAAGATGAAGGAGGAGGAATGTAAAGGAAAAACGGACCAGAGACCGCAAGCAAACCAGAAGCCAAGGCCCCTGAATACTTTTTAGAATGGGCTCATATGGGGCTAGTTTGGAACCCCTGGTTTCAAGAAAGGAAATGTTAGCACGCACACGCACGTAGGGACTAGGATTAATTGCTCCCAGCTTAATTGTGGTCCGCTTTGCCATAGTCCATTTGTACTTCCACACTCTGAAGGAGAAAAGTTAAAGTGAAATTCGCAGCGAAATTTATCGAGTGTTTTGTACATATTTTAGGGTCCAGGTATCACTCTTAATCTTAGTTGGTGCTGGTCATAGTATAGGTGATAGACAACCCATATTGCACTGAATGAAAAAAACGAAAATACACACCTCCCAAACACGCCCCTCCTTCCCCTTTCTCTCTGTCTCTCGCTCGCTCATTCCTGCGTTGCTTTGCTCGCGGTGTCTGCCCAAACAACTCCCCACTGAACTGAACCAAAATAATAGTGAACTTAACATCGTTTTGCTCTGTTTTTTCTCTACAACCCGCTCTCTGTCTCGGTCTCTTGTCTGATTAGCAGCTTCGGATGCTTTAACATATAGTTTGATGGCACAACAACCGCCAAGTGGACCGCCGCATGCAGGTGGACAGCAAATAACGCCAGGTAAACGTAAAACCCAATCGATCTGTACTCAACATATACGCACCACTTAAGTCCATCCTCACACACATTGCCTTGCTTTGAATTTATTTCACCCTCCGCAGAAAAATCACTCACTCAGAACATAAAGGGCGACCCAGGTGGCAGTAAACTTGATCTTTCACCCACTTCTGTTTATTCCTAACACACTTTTAGACCGCTTTACTATTGATGTTTTATTTCTGATTTGGTTGATTTTTATGAAACTTACATTTGTATACACCTTGTCCGGCTATTTTAGTTGTAATCCTTTTATCTTTTTTCGCAACTAACAGTATACATTTAAATTACCAAGGGATCGTAAACAAGTTTCTTAACTTAAACAGTTATTTGAAAACAGTACTCCTTAATTTTTTATTTAAAATTTATTCGTTTATTTACAATTGTTTTGTTTACGATCCTTAATTTACTTGTTTTTTAAATATTTTCTTTCTTCAAATCTATCTCCCGAATTGCCTGTGCTAAGGCCCTATTACATTTGCCTATGTTCCAATTATCTGTAGGCATTTTGCGCCTTAATCGGTCCTGTTCCAGTTCACTCTGAAGGGAAAACTATAACAGGTCTCGGAAAATTCGAGAACTAAAAGGCCGACTTTATTTTGTCTCAGTTGCCTTGACTTAAAAATAAGGCGAAAGATAAGCAAGTGTTATGGGACCAAAAGCGTAGGCCTGTACTTTCTGTTTTGACATATTTGTTTCATGTTACTACTCATACCCAGATTAAATTCCCTCAAACCTGGAAACAATTGTTTCCAAAAACTATGTCAAGCTATAATATTAATGACGAGTTTTGTGCCTTCCTTCGTGACGCGACTTTAGGTGCCAGTTCAGCCAATCTAAGTATTGTAGCAGCAGCTCTGAGTGCCGCCCGTGACGGCGGAGGTGGAACAGCAGGAGGAGCCGGAGGAGCGGGAACAGGCACTGGAGCATCAGCTGCACCCGGAGGAACCACCAGCGCCGTGGGCGCGACCAGCAGCAGCAACAGCGGTGCCGGCCAACCAGCCAGCAGCAGCAACAATGTGACTGCAACGGGATCAGGGTCGGCTCCGAGCGGAGGACCCACTACCACCGGTACAAGCAGTGCCAGTCAGCATGGCAGCGGTTCGGGCGGTGCTGCAGCCGCCGATTCGGAGAGTGATGATAGTGAGGTGGGACGTCTGCAAGCATTGCTAGAAGCTCGCGGACTGCCACCCCACTTATTCGGAGCACTTGGGCCAAGGATGACTCACATTCTTCACCGCACCATTGGCAACAGCAGTAGTTCCAAGGCCAATCAACTTCTGCAAGGTCTGCAGTCCCACGACGAGTCCCAGCAGCTGCAGGCTGCCATCGAAATGTGCCAGATGCTAGTTATGGGCAATGAGGATACCCTCGCCGGCTTTCCGATCAAGCAGGTGGTCCCAGCTCTAATCCAACTCCTTCGAATGGAGCACAATTTTGACATCATGAACAATGCGTGTAGGGCGCTGGCATACATGCTGGAAGCTCTGCCCCGATCCTCGGGCACCGTGGTAGAAGCGGTTCCAGTTTTTCTGGAGAAACTGCAAGTTATCCAGTGCATGGACGTAGCTGAACAAAGTTTAACCGCATTAGAAATTCTCTCCCGGCGTCACAACAAAGCCATTCTGCAGGCAAATGGTATTTCGGCCTGCCTCACCTATTTGGACTTCTTTTCGATTGTGGCTCAGCGAGCAGCCTTGGCGATTGCAGCTAATTGCTGCCTTAACATGCATCCGGAGGAATTCCACTTTGTTGCGGAAAGCTTGCCCTTACTAGCTCGCCTACTTTCTCAACAGGATAAGAAGTGTGTGGAGAGCGTGTGCTCGGCCTTCTGTCGACTGGTGGAGAGTTTTCAGCACGACAGCCAGCGTCTGCAGCAGATCGCCAGTCCAGATTTGTTGAAGAACTGCCAGCAACTACTGCTGGTCACGCCTGCCATCCTGAATACGGGAACCTTCACAGCCGTGGTCCGAATGCTGAGTTTGATGTGTGGCAGCTGTCCGGATTTGGCGATCTCTTTGCTTAGAAACGACATAGCGGCCACTCTGCTCTACTTGCTTACTGGAAATGCTGAGCCGGCAGCAGCCAGTGCCACTCATGTGGAGCTAGTCTCACGCTCACCTTCTGAGCTTTACGAACTCACCTGCCTTATTGGAGAACTGATGCCGCGTCTACCTTTGGATGGCATTTTCGCGGTGGACTCGCTGCTGGACAGGCCCACGCTAAACACCCAGGATCAGGTGCACTGGCAGTGGCGAGATGATCGGGGATCCTGGCACAACTATTCCACAATTGATTCGCGTCTGATTGAGGCCGCCAACCAGAGCAGCGAGGACGAGATCAGCTTGAGCACATTTGGACGTACCTACACTGTGGATTTTCATGCCATGCAACAGATTAACGAGGACACGGGCACTACACGCCCCGTTCAGCGTCGTCTTAACCACAACTACGTGGCCCCCATGTCAGCGGGGCAGGACTTGACTACCAACGCAGCGGGATCAGCAGCTTCGGGAGGTGCATCCACGTCCGCTGCTGCTGCGGCAGCAGCCTCCAATAACAATAATAATAATCCACCAGGAAGCAGTGGAAACCAGGTGAAGCGCCGCCCATCACTGGATGCAAGAATCGCATGCCTCAAGGTGAGCACAATTTACATAACACCTATTTTAAAATTAAATTTACAAGTTTGACGAATGTCTCAATATATATAATTTATTATTCAACGTGTAATCATTATTTTGTCCTTACGATTAGGGCTTCATATGTTACATTCTCATTTAACCTAATCGTATAAGTATCAAAATAAACTTTACCAAATTATTTTGAATTCTTGAAATTATTTCAACACTAATTATAAATATAAATTTGTATTCCTTTTTAGGAGGAGCGAGGTCTTGCTGCCGACTTTATTAAGCACATCTTCAACGTTCTTTACGAGGTATACAGTTCGTCGGCCGGACCGAATGTACGCTACAAGTGCTTGCGAGCACTTCTTCGGATGGTTTACTATGCCACGCCGGAGTTGCTGCGTCAGGTGCTTAAGTATCAACTGGTCTCCAGCCACATTGCTGGCATGCTGGGCAGCAACGATTTGCGTATCGTGGTGGGAGCCCTTCAAATGGCTGAGATTCTGATGCGCCAACTGCCTGATGTTTTTGGCACGCACTTTCGTCGAGAGGGAGTTATCTACCAGTTCACTCAGCTGACGGATCCGAATAATCCCATTTGCGCGAATCCATCGCCGAAACCGCTAAGCACAACAGCAACACCGACAGCCAATGCAGGCGGATCACAATCGGCCCCGGCCTCCGCCAACAGCCTACAGGTCAATCCCTTCTTTATGGATAATGCTCCAGGATCGTCAAGTGCTTCCACGACTCCCAGTAGCAGCAAGCATCAATCGTACAGCGTGAAGAGCTTTTCGCATGCCATGAACGCTCTGACGGCCAGTGCTAAAGGAACTCCTGTCGGAGCGTTGGACGCCTCAGGAACCTCTGGTCCAACTGGTGGTTATAATTACAGTAGCTCAGCGCCGTCTTCATCCTCAACAGCTGGAGGTTCCGGTGCCTTCTTTGTGGCCCAGCAGGGGGATCCGCGCCAGTACGTGCACTTCCAGCAGCCGGCAGTTCCACCACCACCACCGCAGCTGGAGCTCCTACCAACTGGACCTCAGCAACAAGGTCAGCAGGTGCCTCAGGTGATCTACCAACCACAGCAGCAACAGGCCGCCCATCTGGTGGTGGCTTCCACCAGCAGTGCCGCTGCTTCATCCTCGTCCTCGTCCTCCTCGTCCTCGGCATCGGCGCTGCAGCACAAAATGACTGACATGCTAAAGCGAAAAGCGCCACCCAAGCGTAAATCACAAAGCAGCGGTAGAGCAAAGTCCAGGCAAGATGATGCAGCTGTTACTGCAGCAGGATCTGGAGCAGGAGGAGCCCCACCCGTATCAGCCAGTTCGGCTATGCACGAGCTTCTTAGCCGTGCCACAAGTGCGTATATTTGCCAATGTTCTCGTAACCGAAATAAGCACTGCAGAGTTACGGAAACAACTGCATTTTAAAGATTATTTTACTAAAGTCGATTCTGTTGCTTTTTTAGGTCTAGGTAGCGGCACCGGGGGCAGAAGTACGCCCAGTTCAGGCGGTGGTTCTGGAAGCTCAAAGTCGCGCTTTAATGCCGGAAACTCGACCAACGCCGGGTCGACAAAATCCTCGTTCTTGGCATCGCTCAATCCTGCCCGCTGGGGTCGCCAGACTGCCCATCATCATCACCATCATCAGCAGTCGCAGCAGCAGCATCACGGTCTTTCCAAAGATTCCGGAAACGCTAACTCAAGTGGATCTGGTTCTGGAGCTGGCTTGGCTTACACAGTGGGCCAACATGGCGCTGGAAGTGGAGCTGGAGGACTGAACGCAGCAGCAGTTGCGGCCAGTATCAGCAAGAGTATCTCCCACGCCAATCTCCTAGCGGCGGCCAACAGGGAAAGGGCGCGCCAGTGGGTGCGAGAACAGGCTGAGGACTTCGTGAAGCGCTACACTGAGCAGGAGGCCAGGCGGAGTAAAACTGCCCCAGAAAGTGGAGCCACTCAGAGCGGATGCACCGGTGCGGGATCATCTTCGACAGGCAATACCTCACTGTCAACGGCGGGCAGTACCAACGTCTTGGAGCGTCTGTCCAGCATTCTGTTCAAGCTCAATGGGAGCTACCACGACTGCCTGGATGCTCTTCTCGAGCTAAAGACCATTCTTTTGGAGAGTGATATTTCTCCGTTCGAAGTGAATCATTCAGGTCTTATCAAGGCCATGCTCAACTATATGACTAGCGAAACGGGATTGGTAGAGCGCGATGCGCGCCTGCGCAGTTTCATGCACGTGTTTGCCGGGCTGCCGTTGGAGCCTCTTCTCCAGAATGTGGGACAGATGCCCACCATCGAGCCGCTGGCGTTCGGAGCTTTTGTGGCAAAGTTGAACGGTTGCGTTACGCAACTAGAACAATTTCCTGTCAAGGTGCACGACTTTCCCGCTGGTCCTGGAGGCAGGTCCAATCAGAGTGCACTGCGCTTCTTCAACACTCACCAGCTAAAGGTAAGTAGGAACCAATTAGTAGTAACTAGTTAAAATCGTTGACTTAAGGGCAACATTGTCTTTGGGGTAGAATATTAAGTTGACAACAAGCATGTTGCAGGTGAAATATATACATACATCCTAAAAATGGATTTATAAGACAGTTTTGATGAGGCGCCCACAAAATTTAATGTGTCCCACAAGCCCATAGTTGTTTTAGACGAGTGCCGCGTTTCATAATTGCTGTGATTATAAAATGTTCCTCTATTTTTCTTCCCCAGTGCAACCTGCAGCGTCATCCTCAGTGCAGCAATCTTCGACAGTGGAAAGGCGGCACTGTGAAGATCGACCCGCTTGCAATGGTTCAGGCCATTGAGCGGTATTTGGTGGTGCGCGGATACGGTGGCATCCGTGTCGACTCTGACGACGACAGTGAAGAAGATATGGACGATAACGTAGCAGCTGTTGTGATGACACAAGCGGGCTTTAAGCACAAGCTGCAGTTCACGATTGGGGACCATGTATTGCCCTACAACATGACTGTCTACCAGGCAGTCAAGCAGTTCTCGCCGCTGGTCAGTGAACAGCCAGAGACCGACAACGAGTCGGAGACGCTTTTAGGAAATGCCAGCATATGGGTGCAGCAGCACACCATTTACTATCGCCCCGTGGAGGAGGAAGTTGCCTCGGGAGCGGCTGCGGGAGCTGCTTCCAGCAGCAGCTCGTGTAGCAGTGGTGTGCAAAAGCAGCAGAGCACTTCCAGTTCCGCCTCTAGCTACGCAAATGCTTCCACCTCGTGCTCCTCTTCGTCGGGAGGATCCTCTTCGAAGAAAGCCCACAAATCTAGCAGCAAGTTTATGCGCAAGAAGACTGAGCTGTGGCATGAAGGAATAGCTCCAGGAGTAGTTTCAGCTCTTAAGCCATTCCTCAGCAGCTCGCTTCCTGCTGATGTGGTGACAGTTCAGGATTCCTCGCTGGATGCACTGTGTATGCTGCGAGTAATTCACGCTCTTAATCGCCATTGGGAACATTTATACGGGTGTGTGGTGCGCCAGAACATTATACCCCAGGCGGAGTTTGTACACCCAAAGATCACGGCCAAGGCGAATCGTCAGCTGCAGGATCCCCTTGTCATCATGACTGGAAACCTACCACAGTGGCTGCCCCAGATAGGCATGGCATGCCCGTTCCTCTTCCCATTCGAGACGCGTCATTTGCTTTTCTACGCTACCAGCTTCGATCGGGATCGCGCTTTGCAGCGTCTGCTGGACACCACGCCCGATCTGAATGCAGCCGAGTCATCAGAACGCGTGGCTCCTCGCCTAGATCGCCGCAAGCGTGCGATTTCCCGTACGGAGATACTCAAACAGGCTGAACACATCCTTCAAGACTTTGGCCACTCTAAAGCTTTGCTTGAGATTCAGTATGAGAATGAAGTTGGCACGGGTCTGGGACCTACACTGGAATTTTACGCTCTGGTTTCTGCGGAGTTGCAGCGTACGGATCTTGGGCTGTGGAATGGTAGCGATAGCTACAGGCAAAACTCCGTGACTATTGTGGATGTGGTGAAAGCAAGCAGTACAGTGTTGCACATTGAAGATGCCCTCGAAGCAACCACCATGGATCAGAGCCCTCCAGCAACGGGAGCCTCGCTTGTAAGCAGCACCACCACCACAACGACAACAACCGCGCAGCTGCAACATCATACACCCACTCGATCCAGCAGTCGCACGCATCTCTTGCGCAATGTGGCGGCTGGCCACCAACAGACCTCACAGCCAGTGGATCACAGCTCATCCAGCGCCGGCACTAATGAAAATGCTTTAAATATGATTATCGCACAGCAATTTAGTGATATAAACACCGCTGACCCAGCAGCAACTGATAATAATCCCAACAGCACCACTACAACAACCACAACCAGTGTGGTGGAGCAAAACACCACTACGAATCACTCCAGTGCCACCCCGACTGCAACCACAACTATGGTTAGTTATGTGAATGCGGCGCATGGCTTGTTCCCTCTGCCTCTGGGTAAATCCTCCAAGCTTCCGCAAATGACCAAGGCCAAGGCCAAGTTTAAGTTCTTAGGCAAGTTCATGGCTAAGGCGGTTATGGACAGTCGCATGGTAAGAACTTGTATTTAATTCTTGAAGTGTGACCTAAATTTTTTTTTCGCCTTAGTTGGACTTGCCCTTCTCGTTGCCATTCTATCGTTGGCTTGTCAGCGAAGAGCATTCGATTGGGCTGGCTGATCTGATGCGTGTGGCTCCGGAGGTTCAAAACACTTTGGTCCGTCTGCAGGATCTGGTGCGCCAGCGAGAGTACATACTGTCCGACCCAAACATCGATGCCATGGAGAAGACCGAAAAGGTGAGTAAAGCATTGCAGTATACAAACATTATGTAGATAATTGTCCTTAGTTCACAGTTTTACTGGAAAAAGGAGTAAAAAGTTAAAAGACGAAATTAAATTATTACTTTACTCTCGCCGCTTATAAGATACAAAACGAAGCCGTTCTCTCATATCCTTTCATTTCATAATCGCTGATTAGGTTCCAGTACCAGTCGGTACTGATGTCGATAAGTGTTTAAATCTACCAATTGTTTTTAAATACTTCGAAAAGGGTTACGCTTTTTTGCTTAGTATTAGGAAACCAAACATCTATTCACCATAAAGAAACTATTTATTACTAACAATTTATCATATAAAAAGGGAAAGTCGAAAAAAAAAAAAAATACTTTAATATAACTTTGTTAGGTAATTTCTACTATACTATTCCACGAAAAATGGGCTCTATATACAGGTTCCATTAAAAAAATAGTGTATATTGAGTTGAGTGTAAAGTTTGCAACGCACAGAAAGTCTTTAGTTTTGTATAGATAATTTGGAAGGAGACGGATCGAAGAGATAATTGTTTTTTATAAAATTCTCTTGTTGTACACCTTTTTCTAAAGATTTCGGAATGTCGAATTCATCTTGAAATCATCTTCATAGTGGAAAAAGTTATTGGAATAATAATACATTTGGTTTAAATTTTTTTTAGGCCCATTGTCTGGGAAACTGATTTTATACATAAAGAGAGCATTCCTTGTTTTGTTTCATGGTTAGTCTAGAAGCTAAATATTTAATTTTGATGGCAGTGTATCGTGCTTTTGAGAGTAGGGACACTAGACTAAACTATTCCTCCTTGATTTTTGTGTGGTTGTTTATAGTTTAACGGCAGTGACATAATAGTATTTTGTTAAACCATTTATAGATTGAACAGCTGGACTTGGATGGCTGCCCTATCTCAGACCTGGGCCTAGACTTCGTATTGCCCGGGCATGCCAACATTGAGTTGTGTCGTGGCGGCCGTGATACGCCTGTGACTGTGCACAACCTCCACCAGTACATCTCGCTAGTCACATACTGGTTCCTGATTGAAGGCGTCCAAAAGCAGTTTGAGGCATTGCGTGAGGGTAAGTTAAAATATCAATCAACGACTTCACAATTGTTCATAACAATAAAGAGGGTCTTTAATCTTTTCTAAATTTTACTGACATAAGACCTTTTTTCCTCAGGATTCGATTCCGTTTTTCCGATCCAACGACTGCGAATGTTCTACCCAGAGGAGCTGGAGTGCGTCTTCTGTGGATCGGCCAGCGAGCAACAGCAGTCGCGGTGGGAGACCAAGATGCTGCAGGACAGCTGCCGCACAGATCACGGATTCCACCAGGAGTCGCAGGCTATTCAATTTTTGTACGAGATTCTTGCCTCGTACAATCGCGACGAGCAGCGCGCTTTCTTGCAGTTCGTGACAGGGTCACCGCGCCTACCGACTGGCGGATTTAAGGCCCTTACGCCACCACTTACTATCGTGCGCAAGACGCTGGATGGAAACCAAAATCCCAATGATTACCTACCATCTGTGATGACCTGTGTCAACTATCTAAAGTTGCCCGACTACTCCAGTCGCGAGGTGATGCGGCAGAAACTGAAAGTGGCCGCCAACGAGGGCAGTATGTCCTTCCATCTCTCATAAGCAAGCAACGGAACAAAAACCAACTCTACTTCACAAACAACATAATCTGCTGCAACACAAACGGGAACTACAAAATACTACATGGTATATATTCACTCGGCTATATTCCGCTATAAAACTGCAGCATGGTTTAACTGGATGGGTCTTATTTGTTTGTTTTTCTTACGAAAGTTACTTTCGTCGCGCGCGCTTCTCCCCGTCCTTTGACTTTCCTTTTTGGCAGGCGCGCGTCATGCTAAATTTCAATATAAATATATAATTAAATATATTTTTTAATACAAACTTTTGCAAAAAAAAAGAAACAAAAAAGGAAGGACAGGAATGCAGAAGGGGAAGAAGTCAACATAAAAACTAACGATGTAAAACACCCCATACCTCTCCTATAAAATGTAACCTTAAATAAATTGAATAGTTAATCCGGAATATTCAATAACCAATCATTTGTTCAACCGAAAACGCACAGTGCGGTAAACTCTCGGCTTGCCCGTTGCGTTCTAGTTAAATTTGTTTTAGTTTGCTTTCCACCATTATTATTCTTCGCTAATTCTGTACTGTAATCAAAGAATTATTTTATTACGTTTTTTTTATTTGTTATGTTAAACCTTTTTCTTTGGCGTTTAAATATGAGTTTAATTAATTTTTAAGCATAAAATGTGCATAAACGCTTATTAGAAAACAAAAATGAATGGGTATAGAATGAAGAGGACTGCTGCAGCATTGGAGGTTAAAGAGTAGCCCTCATATGGAAGAGGGATAATTCATCATTATTTACATATAGCAACCCAAAATAAATGATCTAAACAAAAACGCCCACCCTTAAAAGTTAAATTTAATTAATAAAAAATATATTTAAAAAAATATACCTTCGTGAAGTATCTTGCATGCTTACAAGCAGATTGAATGCAAATTTTGCAAGCTGTGTTACATCAAAAAAGAAAAACAAACGCCATCTGGGTATATGTTTACATAAAAGAACGTGAGAAATTAAATAAGGAAAAGTGGATAACGATGATAGTGCTTAGACCACATCCCTTCTACATAAACTATGCTAACATATATATAAATAATATATATTTAAACTAACTAAACATAACATAACTTTATAGTTCTTGAAGCATATACATACATTTTTGTGTTGTCTAACAGATACAAATCATAATGCTATTAAAAAATATAAAAAAGTGGATAACTATCTAAACAAAAGCGAACTCGATCTAACGTTTAAACTAGATACAAATCTTTGCAGTACTGAAAACTGATTACTGAAATGTGGTATATATATACATACTTATAATTATAAAATCATAAATTTAAATTAAATAATTATACTTAACTGAAACAATGGCATCTCCCGAGATGCTGGTCAAGATATAATATAAAAAGGCTAGAATTAAATTATCAAATAACAGTAATATTACATAATACTTATGTAGTTACATCAACAAGTACATTTGCTCTATGATACGAAAGAAAGAAAAACAACCAAGCAGCAAACAAATAAAATACAAAGATTATATGAAAATTAAGTTCGTTGAATTCAATGAGCTATGCGTGTATTAAGGTGCTGAACTGCGTATGAAGTTGGTAAGTTACCTGAAACAAATTATTATTTTTAGAA
This sequence comes from Drosophila biarmipes, assembly GCF_025231255.1. Lineage (NCBI taxonomy): Eukaryota > Metazoa > Arthropoda > Insecta > Diptera > Drosophilidae > Drosophila > Drosophila biarmipes. Next base: position 3,689,351 of record NC_066616.1, on the reverse strand, counting down.
GTGTCTGATGCATGATGCATGCATCAAACCGAGAAAAATTAGAGCAATTAAAAAAAGACGAATCTCCTGTTGCACACAGAATTAAGAATAAAAGAAATGTTGGAAGGAGTCTTTTTATTTATGTTAATGATAAGTTCTTGGCATGCTTCTCCGAAAAATTCGAACCGCTGATACTGCAGGATGGTATTGCACTTTGGCAGTGGCTGTCTCCCAGCTGTCGGACTTTCCACTTGCCTCCACGTTAGCTGCCAAGTAGCTGGTGGTGATGGTGTTCAGTGTTGCCCCAATAAACATCAGGGCGGAGATCCTATTTGCATGCTCATTTTAATTGATTATCTCCAATGCTTCCTCTGTTCGGCTGATTCGCTCGGATGTGGTATTGCGTGCATTACGCGTCCTAATGCGTCATTGACGTGGTCTTTGTGTTTTCCTTTAATTTATAATTATAACATTTTTTTTCCTTAGCTCACCTGAGTGCCACTTATCGAATGACGGCACAACATTGGGTTCGAAGCGCAAAGTTAATGTCAAGTGATTGACGACTGGAAGCTGTACTTAAACATAAAATTATTTAAATTATAAAATTAGTTTTTAAAGATATGGTACTTTGTCGAAATAAAAAAAAACGGGAGCTTTATATTTTTCTTTATCCAAATACATTTTATTAAAATAACTTTTTACAGGAAAAAAATAGCCCTTTAAATGCTAGGTATGCCAATAGTAAATTGACCAGGATCATTGGCCGAGTCGAATTACCCATGGTCGTGTGACTGTCCGTCCGTATCAACGAAGAGATCTCAAGTTCTATACTTTGTGATTTCACATGCAGATTCCTGCGCCTTGCAAGTTTTTTTCAGCAGGGTGCCATGTCCAGAATGGTCCCAAACATTTTGCTCTTACAGTTTCAATGCTAGAGTTATACATAATTTTCCTACCCCACATATATCAACATGTCCTTCTGTCCGTTTATACGCAAACTAGTTTCTCAGCTTTGAAGCTATCGAGTTGTCCGATACGGCTTGTTCAGATTTTTTTACTTCCTGCAATAGAAATAAGTTATTTGGTAAGGTTTTATTCCGATAGCTTCAAAACTTCGGGACATGTTTTCGTAGAAACGGACAGCCGATAGTGATGCCGATCAAGAACATATATCTATCTTGTATGAAAAACACCATATTGATAAAACCAAAAAAATCAATTTAATATGAATTTGTTGTCCTTGATCAGCCTCCTCTTTGTACAGGTGTGTGTCAGACTTGAAGCTGTAGTTATACGTATGTACATAGCATTAATCTCAGTATCATGTCGTGGTGCTGAGTCCTGCCTTGCGGAAATCCGGTACTCGACCCACATGCTGTCAGCTGGATTCCTTTCCGCTTGAAAACGAGCGCTCCCTCTGAAAAAAGCTCTCGAATCAGTTAACAGACGCTCGTCTAGCAAAGCCATCCTAGCCTTCCAGTGCAACAAAGATAAGTGCTGTCCGTGAAGCCAGTCGCTCTCATCTAGGAGAAAGTCCTTTATGGAAGTTCATTGCATTCCTGTGAGCGTCCAAATCCATTTGAAAGCCACAGAAAGCACCTGCAGTGCTATCATAGACACTGTGCGGTGTACCTTTGGGAATCCTAAAAGGATGAACTTCTGGCATGAATCGTCCTCGGCAAATGGTCCTCTTAGCACGACTAATCGACTCGTAAGTAACATTTTAGATTGATGATATCTGTATACTGTGGTAACAAAAGCAACTTCGAACGGCTGTTAAAAGTGTATAAAGTATATATATTCTTGATCAGCGTCACAAGACGAGTCGATCTAGCCATGTCGGTGTTTTTTAACATATAACCTTCTACGCTTGGAAATAACATTTTTTAGTTAATTCTGAATTTCTAATTAAACTTTACCAAAATCGGACGACTGTATCATAGCGTTCGGAAAATAGTGGTAAAAAAATATGAAACAAGAAAGGAAGTTAACTTCGGCAAGTCGAAGTTTGTATACCCTTGCAGTTATAAAAAATAATCAACAATATTATTAAATTAAATTCGAAATTCTTAAAAATATAAAAATTTATATTCCCAATATTATAAGATAATATGTCAAAAAGCCCCAAAGGTATAATTTGTTTCACATTATTTTCCACCAATTATCCGATCGTTCCTATGACAGCTATATGATACAGTCGACCGATTTTGATAAAATGTAATTCGAAATTCAAAACCAATTAAAAAATGTTATTTCCAAGCGTAGGAGGTTATATCTTGTCTAAATACCACCGTTTAATAATTTAATTTAATTAATTTTAAAAGTCTGATTTCAAAGTCATTAATCAAACAAAATGGCCACATTTATTAATTCAAAACATCTTACACTGACTTATCATTGAGCATTTTTTATGCGTATCCAAACTCTATTTAAAGGTCCTTAAAATAATAAACTTTAGTATTAGATAAAAAGCTGTAAATAGCCATATTTCGTGCACCCTTAACTTGTAAACTTCTACAAGGTATTTTAAAATACTACTACTTAAATACTTTAAAAAGGACTGTTTAAAAATGTTTGGACAAACGTTAATTTTTAAAAGAAAAACGGCTATTACGATTTCGAATTTTGAAGTGTATAGCCCCTGACATTCGTCCAGTTTTAACATACTACACATTGTTGTAAAAATTCCCGTTTTAATGTGATTATACAACAAACATGGCCATCTTTTTTTTGCGTATCCATACTGTAATTTAGGGTCCTGGAATCATTTCAACAATTTTGCACAGGAAACTTGAATACTGCGACTTTTGCGAAAGTATATAGATTATATAATCAAACAAAAACACTTCAAATGACGATCACACCTACAGCAAACAAAAGTTCTGATAGCACCTCTTGTGGCGAAAATGTATTTACAATCTACTAAATACATATAGCACGCTTTTTTTAAAATCGTATACCTTACACTAGGATGTTAAATAGCAATTTTTTCTTGCATGTAGGCGCCATCGTTTTGATTAGTTTCTGGGTGTTAGAGTGATAAACTTAAGCTAATGAATCTAAATCTAAGGTCCCAGTTTTCCATCTTTGATATTTTTGTGTGGAAGAATACATTTCAGATACAATTTGTTCTTAGCACATATGTAAACTGTAGGAGCCACAGTTTTGGACAGTTTGTGGGCGTCAGAGTGGGAGTGGCCCCTTGCTGATAAATTTTGCGCTGCGCAGGAAACCCAAAAATCTGCATCCAAAAGATTAGATTGATTCGATTTAATGATATGGATGTTATGGTACACGCAGAACTATGGTTTTCGGCATCACCACCAAAATGTTCACATATGACCTACAAATTAATAGTTTGTGAATTAGGACTAGCTACCTGCTTATAAAGTCTTCCAGGGTATTTATACTTCGGCAAGCCGAAGTTTTCTCCATTTCCTGGTCTACTTCTGTGGAGTTGTTCTTTCGTTTAGCAGTCGTTGTTATGGGAAACAAGTTTGATTTCCTGGTTGTCATTGATACGGAATATGAAGTAGAGTTTATTCTAACATGTTTTTTAATACTCACCAGACGAAAAAATTATCCTGAAAAAATCCGATTTTCTGTGGCGTTGCCGTTAGCTGATCCTATAACAAAATGAATCGCACCGATGACATGAAGAAAGCATCGCTCAATGACTTCAAGCTGGAAGCAATGGCCTCTATGGGCTGGGCAGTGGACTCGGAAATTCCTATGGCAAGTGCCAAAAACCTGGCCATCCTAAAGGAGCTGTCCAGTTTAAGGGCTCTCAAACTGGAGCTTCAACAGCACATGAATTCGCTGGACGAACGCGAAAAGGCGGTGGAACGACACACCCGTAACATTGAGGGCACCATTCAGCAGAATATAGTAAGTTTTCCTGCGGGAAGTGCTTGTCCTGCTGGTTTATAGTTTTTGTCTTCATAGGCACTGTATAGCTCTATGAAGGATGATGTTATCAAGGAGGCGCACAAGGTTCAGCTCGTGATATTGGAGCGAAACAAGATCAAAGAGGATCTGAGGAAAAATGAAAAGGAGTTACAGGAATATACTGAATACACCGCGGTGACGGAACGTAAGTGAAATGTTCATGTCCTATGCCAAAATACCATCCGCCTTAGATGTAACAGTACACCTTAGTCTTACATACAAAAATATTTCTTGGCGATTTGGCCCATGAATACACCCAAGTAATGATTCATTACAATATATTGATGTTACTATATAAAAGGTTAGAATGGACCCAACCAATAATTTAATAGTTACCTAACCCACAATATATAATTAACAAACTAAACTAAAAAAAGCAAAAACGAGAAGGAACGCTATAGTCGATGCTACGACTATCACATGTCCTTATTCAGCTGGGGGAGGGCGGAAGAGGTGGATTGCAAACTTTATTAGATTAGGTTTATGTACATTTTTAGAAATTGATAATGTATATAGAAATTGATAATCAAAACAAAGAAACTGTTTTACATTGTACAGGTAAGATCTGCCAGAACAAACGCGAGATTGATGAGCTGACTTCGCGAATCAAGTCGGCCAAGACGACTCTAGTGGAGTGGAAGGAGGCCATGGAAGATGGTAACAAGGGCTACCAGTTGATCGAAAAGTACTATCTGGACGATCAGCAAAAGGCCCGGGAGCTGAACACGAAGCGACAGCTCTTACAGGCGGAAATAGACAAGCGCCGCAAGCAGGTCGTCCTCCTGTACGACGAGCAGATGACTCTGGAGAAGAATCTGGAGCGGACCGCGAGTCTTTATAGGTCTGCTCACGCTGAGCGTCGCCAGATGGTGGAGACGTGGAAGAGCGCAGTGAAGCAGATGACCCAGCGCGAACACGACATCCAACGCAGCGAAGCGGAATGCGCTGAGCTGGCACAGAAGGCACAGCAAACGGCTGCGGTCTACAAGGAACAGGACAACCAGCTGACCGAAGTGATCGAAAACAACCGCCAGGTGGAGATCGCCATCGAGGCCTTGAACGAGGAGACCTCCGACATGAAGAACCAGATACAGATCCTGACCGATGCCTCGCTGCTGAAGGAACGCGAGATCGATGGCCTGCGTCGGGAACTGGAGAATCTCTCCAACCGGTTGCACATGCAGCGCATGGAGAACCGCAGTCAAACAAAGAAGCGGGATGAAAAGATCAAGGAGATAGAAAACTTCTCCTCGGTGATGGAGAAGGTTGATGCCCGGCTGAAGTCCGTGCAGAATAAAGCACTAAATGCGGAGCAGCGCCTTCATATTCTGGAGGAGATGATGGAGGCCGAGGAGACTGCTCTGAAAAACCTGGACAAGGAGCAGGAGAAGGTCAACGAGATGCTGTACCGCACGCAGAGGCAGGTTACCGAGCTGCAGGACGAGGAGAAGATCCTGAAGGTGCAGAACGATTCCCTGATCTCGAACCTGGCGGCCATCAAGCGCAGCCAGCAGCAGGTGAACCACGAACTGAAGCGCCAGACTGAGATCCACTACAGTCTGTCCTTCAAGTGCCTGGAGGCGGAGAGAAAGTACGCCGAGTGCAAGGGTCTGGCGGACGACCCCGAGGTAGAAGCTGCAAATTTGGCCCGTCTCAACGCCCTGGAGCAGGAGTACGAGAAGCTTCATCGCCTCATAGCCACCACCGAGGCCCAGAACAAGAAGCTTAACTACAACATGAACAACTTGGTGATTCAATACAACGCCGACGAGAAGGAACTCGAAACGGTCAGGTTCAAGATCAAGGAGGCCCAAGTCTATTGCGAGGGCACTGTCAAGAGACTGCGCCAGAATCGGTATGAGAACTCCGAGCTCATAGTGGATCTCAACATGGTCAAGATGCGCTGCAACGACCTCGAGGTGGGAATCGGTGGCTGCGAACAGGGCACCTACGACCTGGAGCAGCACCGACTCGCCTTCCGGCGGGCCATCAAGGATCGCAGCGTCGAGCTGCGCAGCCAGCGAGATGTGCTCCTCCTCAAAAAAAAGCACCTCAACGAGGAACTGAGCACCTTGCGAGCCGATCTTGGTGAGCGGAAGAAGAAAATAGAGGCGGTGAAGGCTAGGTTCGAACTGACCGCCCAACTGCTGGGCAAGAACGACGACGGCTCCATTATGACCAGCACCCAGCTGAAGGTGGAAAGCGCTCAGGAGCGCCAGATGCTGGCCGACGAGGGCGACGCCCTCAACAAGAAGGTGCTCAAGGCCGAGAAGGAACTGGTCGCCCTGGAGAACACGCTGCGCCAGTTCGACAAATCCAACGACAACTACCGCAAGACCTTCCGATCTGTGGACGAAAACTCGAAGGGTAAGGTTAAGTCAATTCTTTAAATTTTACGTACGTCAGAACAAAATTGTTATTTCCCCACTCATTTCATTAGTTTTTTTTCGCACTCTATTTGCCATGACCTAAATTTAACAACATTTAGAAGTAATCAAATCCAATTTAAACCGTAATTAAAGTATACAGTAGACAATAGATTTCAAGAAAAATTCAATTTAATTTTTTTTCCATCAGAGAAATGTAACACTATAGGAGTTTTAGGGGCCCCAACCGCTCCCATTTTCTACATTCGCTTCGTCACTACGTGGACTGAAGTTCACAGTCGTCCGATTTTACAAACCGAAATCAATAAAATCTCTAAATAATGCTTAAACCCAGAGCAAAAGAGAAAATGGTTCATAATAACGGCGCTAGGCTAGGGTTAGACTAAAATACAGAAACAATAAATAATAGCTTTCATATTTTCCTGAGTAAAAAAAATCGTTCATCAAAAGGTATTACATAAAAAAGAATACGAATGAGCTTCCAATTGTTTATAATAAGAAAATCCTGCATTTTTTATTTAACTTTTTGTGCTTGTTTCTAAAGTATGATGATCTATGTATATATTAAGCAATCCGCACGATTAAAGATTGAAAAACTGTTCTCTTCACGCCTAAAAAGGAACTTCTCCTCTTGTTACCTCTTTCTTGCAGATCGCGAGCGCGCCGAGCTGGAGCTGAAGGAGCTGGAGGCGAACTACTGTCGCGAACTGGAGAAGCTGAAGGTGCTGCGATGCAAGGCGCAGCACTACGACCAGAAGCATGCAGCGCAGCGGGCCGAGGAGGAGGAACTTATTGCCAGGTTGGAAAAGGCAAAGGCCAGTCGGGCGGAGCATGCCGCATGTCTAGAGAAGATCGAGCGCGAACTGGATGATCAGCGATTGAAGTTGGACAGGGCGCAGCGCGAGATCCGGACGCAGATGCGGGAGATCAGGGCACGACCCTTCAGCGAGGAGTACCTGGCGCAGTTTGAGCGCGATCTGAACCTGCAGGAGTTGGAGTCGCGCAACGCCAAGGCCCTGAACATGCTCACCGATCTGGCTAGCAGCAACGAGTGCGGCGCAGACATAATGGGAATCCTGGTGCGAAAGGGCATCAAGTTGCCGATGCACCTTAAGCGAACGTGCAGCCGTGTGTCCTGGAACAGCAGTTCCTCGGCCAAGTCCTCACAGGATCAGGATGCCGGCTCCTACATCAGCGTCAAGGGCAAGTCCTTCCTGTGCGAGGGAGTAAGTGCCCGTTCCTCGGCCTCCAATGTGAGCTCCCTCAAGGACGACAGCTCCTCCACCACCTCCCAATCCGGCCTCAGCATCATATCCCTTGAGTTACCCATGCCGAAGAAGAAATAACTTGTAATAAAAATTTATTTAATCGTTCCTTATTCAATGGTTTCAACCCGCTTGCTCTTTCGGACTTCATGGCCTGGTCATCGCAGTGTTTACAAATTGACCGTCGAAACAGAACAGCGAATAAAATGCGTTGCCAAAGCGGGTCAAAACAAGAGAGCGGTAATAAAAATAGCCCCCATCAAATTCTACGGGGGTATATCACAGTGCACAAGTGTGTATCTAGTCGATCGGATACTCGAGTTCGAACTCCGAATACTCTTCCCTTTTAATTCCAAGATAAATATAATTCGTAATTTTTAAGCAGACTTCTAGACCATTATTTAATGTAATTAAACACCGCAGTCAATAAAAATATGCGTAGAATCGCGACCAACATTCCAACTAGATTTTCTCTAGACGTCAGGTATAGGAGAATCTGGACATAATGAAAAATCGTACATTTCTTTTAAGTCTGAAAAATCGCTTGCACTCGTACGATGCATTCGGATTGCCGCGCTGTGTCGTGCGTTACAAAGACCAGAACGAAGGCTATATTGCCGCCAATGGCACCCAGATGTATCTGCCAAAAATATTTATATATACACATGCTCAGAGCTATATTTCGAAATAAGGTGGCCGGAGGCAGGCAGAGAAAGAGAAGTGCCCGTCGGAGAGTTGAGTTTTCGATGTTACGAGTGTTTTCGAAAGTCTTTTTCTCGACTCGACGATCCGCGCCGGGCATTTCATTAATTTTCATTATTTCGTTTGGCTGGCATCGGTGGTGAGAACTCAGATTGCTGGGCCCAAAAGTTTTTCAAAAATTTCACTTGCTGATATTTTTAGAAAATTCTGAAAGCGGAAAGACTGAGCCGTCTGGGAATGGACTCCTGAATAGATGATCACTGACCAAAAGGAAGGAATATACTATTAAAAGGTGACGAATTCGCAAAAGACTCTATTGGGTGCACGGCGGAATGTGTTCCACCTCGGTGCTATGTCCGCTCTGCGCGGTGCCCAGTTTCGGGAGTATTGACGCACTGCAGCAGAGGCTGATCAAGGCCGCCAACGGCCCACTGGCCTGTCCTTTCGCCAACTGCAAGGAGCTCTTCCTGGGGCTGGACAAGCTCACCATTCACCTCTTTTCGCACACCAGTCTGATGAGCAGTGATGATTCAGCTACGAGCCCGGTTAATGTCCAACCCGTTCCTCCCCTGGTTGCCGTGGCTGCTCCCAAAAGGAGGGTCAAGCGAGCGAAGGGCAAGCCCGTCCTCCCGGCCCAGCCATTGCCACCTGCTCCCCAAACTCCTCCCGCCAATTGTGACATTTGCGAATTCAGTTTCCGGAATACCGAGCTAAGAGACATGCACATCCGGTTGGTGCACGAAAATGCGGAAGGAGAGCAGAAACCCAAGGAACCAACACAGGAGGAGACGGTGAGTAAGCTGATTCTAATATGCTTCTTGCCTACAAAGCTAAAGCTAACTGCGGCAAGCCGAAGTTTGTATACCCTTGCAGCTCGTTCCTATGGGAACACAGTACGTTATTAGAAAACTACCAAATATCAACAAAAATATTCCTATTTACTAACGAACAAGTTTCAGAAAACCGAAACCGATTTTTATGTTATATTTATTTTTTATACATATTTATGTACTTTTTCCTGCCCATGGCAGTGTGATACAGAAGTCCGAATTTTATTCAATTAAATTTGTATACATATATATATAGGATTAGTTACTATATACTACCTTCAGATATTAAAAGGTCCCAGAGAACGGATTTGAAATGCCTCAAAAATTGATTCCACTAATTTTTGAATTTACATATCATTGTTACGAAATCGTCACATCAGAATAATACAATATTTAAACGTTTTCTGCTCTTTGCAAAGGATCAAGAGCCCTACAAGTGCCACCTCTGCTCGAAGACTTTTCGCATGAAGGGCTCCCTTCGAATACACCTGAAAGTAGTGCACATGATGGGAGTGCCCTGCTCCAATCCCAGTCCCGTATCCCCCTCCACTGCGGTTAGCCCCTCGACCAAACTCAGCATTTGCGATCGCATCCGGCACAAGGAGGCGGGAGCCATTGGAAGCGCCAACTCATCCTCCACCAGCACCCAGCCCTACGCCCTGAGAGGGGCACTCAGCATGCTCCAGCAACCCCCCAGCTCACCGGATTCGGTAACCGCCACGCCAAAGTTGTGGGAGTGCGATGTGTGCACCAAGTCCTTCACCACCAAGTACTTCCTGAAGAAGTATTGAAAAACTGTTCTCTTCACGCCTAAAAAGAAACTTCTCCTCTTGTTACCTCTTTGTTGCAGATCGCGAGCGCGCCGAGCTGGAGCTGAAGGAGCTGGAGGCGAACTACTGTCGCGAACTGGAGAAGCTGAAGGTGCTGCGATGCAAGGCGCAGCACTACGACCAGAAGCATGCAGCGCAGCGGGCCGAGGAGGAGGAACTTATTGCCAGGTTGGAAAAGGCAAAGGCCAGTCGGGCGGAGCATGCCGCATGTCTAGAGAAGATCGAGCGCGAACTGGATGATCAGCGATTGAAGTTGGACAGGGCGCAGCGCGAGATCCGGACGCAGATGCGGGAGATCAGGGCACGACCCTTCAGCGAGGAGTACCTGGCGCAGTTTGAGCGCGATCTGAACCTGCAGGAGTTGGAGTCGCGCAACGCCAAGGCCCTGAACATGCTCACCGATCTGGCTAGCAGCAACGAGTGCGGCGCAGACATAATGGGAATCCTGGTGCGAAAGGGCATCAAGTTGCCGATGCACCTTAAGCGAACGTACAGCCGTGTGTCCTGGAACAGCAGTTCCTCGGCCAAGTCCTCACAGGATCAGGATGCCGGCTCCTACATCAGCGTCAAGGGCAAGTCCTTCCTGTGCGAGGGAGTAAGTGCCCGTTCCTCGGCCTCCAATGTGAGCTCCCTCAAGGACGACAGCTCCTCCACCACCTCCCAATCCGGCCTCAGCATCATATCCCTTGAGTTACCCATGCCGAAGAAGAAATAACTTGTAATAAAAATTTATTTAATCGTTCCTTATTCAATGGTTTCAACCCGCTTGCTCTTTCGGACTTCATGGCCTGGTCATCGCAATGTTTACAAATTGACCGTCGAAACAGAACAGCGAATAAAATGCGTTGCCAAAGCGGGTCAAAACAAGAGAGCGGTAATAAAAATAGCCCCCATCAAATTCTACGGGGGTATATCACAGTGCACAAGTGTGTATCTAGTCGATCGGATACTCGAGTTCGAACTCCGAATACTCTTCCCTTTTAATTCCAAGATAAATATAATTCGTAATTTTTAAGCAGACTTCTAGACCATTATTTAATGTAATTAAACACCGCAGTCAATAAAAATATGCGTAGAATCGCGACCAACATTCCAACTAGATTTTCTCTAGACGTCAGGTATAGGAGAATCTGGACATAATGAAAAATCGTACATTTCTTTTAAGTCTGAAAAATCGCTTGCACTCGTACGATGCATTCGGATTGCCGCGCTGTGTCGTGCGTTACAAAGACCAGAACGAAGGCTATATTGCCGCCAATGGCACCCAGATGTATCTGCCAAAAATATTTATATATACACATGCTCAGAGCTATATTTCGAAATAAGGTGGCCGGAGGCAGGCAGAGAAAGAGAAGTGCCCGTCGGAGAGTTGAGTTTTCGATGTTACGAGTGTTTTCGAAAGTCTTTTTCTCGACTCGACGATCCGCGCCGGGCATTTCATTAATTTTCATTATTTCGTTTGGCTGGCATCGGTGGTGAGAACTCAGATTGCTGGGCCCAAAAGTTTTTCAAAAATTTCACTTGCTGATATTTTTAGAAAATTCTGAAAGCGGAAAGACTGAGCCGTCTGGGAATGGACTCCTGAATAGATGATCACTGACCAAAAGGAAGGAATATACTATTAAAAGGTGACGAATTCGCAAAAGACTCTATTGGGTGCACGGCGGAATGTGTTCCACCTCGGTGCTATGTCCGCTCTGCGCGGTGCCCAGTTTCGGGAGTATTGACGCACTGCAGCAGAGGCTGATCAAGGCCGCCAACGGCCCACTGGCCTGTCCTTTCGCCAACTGCAAGGAGCTCTTCCTGGGGCTGGACAAGCTCACCATTCACCTCTTTTCGCACACCAGTCTGATGAGCAGTGATGATTCAGCTACGAGCCCGGTTAATGTCCAACCCGTTCCTCCCCTGGTTGCCGTGGCTGCTCCCAAAAGGAGGGTCAAGCGAGCGAAGGGCAAGCCCGTCCTCCCGGCCCAGCCATTGCCACCTGCTCCCCAAACTCCTCCCGCCAATTGTGACATTTGCGAATTCAGTTTCCGGAATACCGAGCTAAGAGACATGCACATCCGGTTGGTGCACGAAAATGCGGAAGGAGAGCAGAAACCCAAGGAACCAACACAGGAGGAGACGGTGAGTAAGCTGATTCTAATATGCTTCTTGCCTACAAAGCTAAAGCTAACTGCGGCAAGCCGAAGTTTGTATACCCTTGCAGCTCGTTCCTATGGGAACACAGTACGTTATTAGAAAACTACCAAATATCAACAAAAATATTCCTATTTACTAACGAACAAGTTTCAGAAAACCGAAACCGATTTTTATGTTATATTTATTTTTTATACATATTTATGTACTTTTTCCTGCCCATGGCAGTGTGATACAGAAGTCCGAATTTTATTCAATTAAATTTGTATACATATATATATAGGATTAGTTACTATATACTACCTTCAGATATTAAAAGGTCCCAGAGAACGGATTTGAAATGCCTCAAAAATTGATTCCACTAATTTTTGAATTTACATATCATTGTTACGAAATCGTCACATCAGAATAATACAATATTTAAACGTTTTCTGCTCTTTGCAAAGGATCAAGAGCCCTACAAGTGCCACCTCTGCTCGAAGACTTTTCGCATGAAGGGCTCCCTTCGAATACACCTGAAAGTAGTGCACATGATGGGAGTGCCCTGCTCCAATCCCAGTCCCGTATCCCCCTCCACTGCGGTTAGCCCCTCGACCAAACTCAGCATTTGCGATCGCATCCGGCACAAGGAGGCGGGAGCCATTGGAAGCGCCAACTCATCCTCCACCAGCACCCAGCCCTACGCCCTGAGAGGGGCACTCAGCATGCTCCAGCAACCCCCCAGCTCACCGGATTCGGTAACCGCCACGCCAAAGTTGTGGGAGTGCGATGTGTGCACCAAGTCCTTCACCACCAAGTACTTCCTGAAGAAGCACAAGCGGCTGCACACTGGGGAGATGCCGTACACGTGTGAGATCTGCGCCAGGACCTTCACCTTTCAGCAGTCGTACCACAAGCATTTGCTGTACCACAGCGAGGTGAAACCCCACGTCTGCGTAGTTTGTGGTCGAGCATTCAAGGAGCTGTCCACGCTGCACAACCACCAGAGGATCCACAGCGGAGAGAAGCCGTTCAAGTGCGAGGTGTGCGGTGCGTATCGACCTTACTCTTTTACTCTTTACTCTTACCCTTTACTACCCTTACTCTTACCTTTTTTTACGACCCGAAATATTTGTGTGGACAATTGATGTAAGAATTAGCAATCCTTTCAATAACCCCTTTTGATTATTAAGGTAAAAGTATGGTACTCGAATAAGGAGGGGTTCCGCCCCTATAAAATATATATATTTAGCCATGCTCGTCTGTCCGTGTAAACGCTGTGATCTCGGAACTTTAAGAGCTTGAAAGCCATATATCTCCATCTCTTTAGATATTACAGTTAGCTGAGTAACAGGTGGCTCTTCCTCCCCCTTTAATTTAATTTATACAAACATTTTAAACGTATCTAAACGTATCTTTTGTACGTATAAACGGGAAATCTTGGAAACTTAGAGAGTTGGGATCAGGCACAGACTCTGGCAGTTCTTCTAACGCCAAAATTTCAGAGTAAATACAATTTGTTTTAATTATTATCACCTATTTTAATACGGATGATCGTATATTAAACTAAAATCCATTTATAAACTATTTACACAGGCAAGTGTTTTCGACAGCGGGTGTCCTTTCTGGTTCACACGCGCATCCACACGGGGGTGATGCCGTACAAGTGCGAGCTCTGTCAAAAGACGTTTAGATACAAGGTCAGTCAACGCACCCACCGATGTCCCAACGAGGAAGGACAGACGCCGGAGCAGCTGATCAAGGCCTTCTTGGAGAGCGACGAATCGCCCACGCAGCCCTCGCCGGCGAGCGCCGAAATAGCTGCCATCAACAACGGCTTGATGCCGGATCCGGAACAGGAGGCGTTGCTCTCGCAGTCCATTGACGACATTGTGGTAGAGCAATGCCAGAAACTGGGCATCTGTGGCGTGGAGCCGAGGGAGGAACAAGGCCATCTCGTATGCTTGCAGCCGGTCGCTGTTGTGCAATTCACCGGGAATGGGTCCCCATTGCAACAGCTCCAGAACTTGAGACTCTACTCACCTCAACAGATGCCCAGTTCCGATGGCGAAGTCTACCAACGCTTCCTGATGGACGCCACGTAGATGGAGCAATGAAAACTGGAGATTTATTTGCACCTTGTTTACGTTTACGTTATAGATATACAAAATAACACTAATCAATGTTCCATGCAAAGAGTAAAAATATGAGGTCGTTTCTGCTTATCAAATGTTAGTCTGGGATGTCAAAAAAAATATTGATATTAATATTTAGGCTTGAGATTTCAATGACACCCCCTTTTATTGCGTGAGCACGTTGGTTCATCTGAGTTTTGTTTACAAATATTTTAAACGGGAACATTTCAATAAATATCCATTCTTCTTATTTTTTGTTAACCTTAAGTTGAACATTCTGCATTGCTCAAATCGATCAAATTAACGATATGAAATGAAATCCAATTCTTAATATTAAAAAAAGGATTCACTATTTACTTTTGTAAGGTATTATTGACTTAGTGTTACAGCGCTTAAGCCGAAAGAGTAAAATAAAAAATATTTAATCTGCTCTTTGAAACTTAAAACGTACGTATCAACGACTTTGAAAATGAGTTTGTTTTAAATAATATTTTTGTCCTGTAATTAATGATTAATTAAAAGTACACCTTTCTTTGTTGAATACAATCTTATTTAATATGAAACGGTCTTTCAAACTTAATTATTCCTCTGAACCGCTGCCCGAACTTGATCCGGATCCAGTGGGTGAGCCACTGCGCGAACGACTGGGCGATCGAGATCCAGAGCCAGACCTGGACCCCGAAAGGGATCGGGATCCGGACTTGGAGCGAGAGCGAGAACGCGAGCCGGACTTTGAGCGGGACCTGGAACGTGAACCCGACCTCGATCTTGATCTTGATGCGGACTTCTTGGATCCTGCCGGCGAATTGGAGCGTGATCGGGAGCCGCTACCCGATCGAGAGACAGACTTTGAGCGGCTGCTAGCCCTAGAGCCGGAGCCTGAGCCAGATCCGGAACTGGATCCACTACGACTGCGAGTTCGGGATCGGGACTTGCGGTCGCGCGCTACTTGGGCGGGTGAGTCCCCACCATCTGCTGCCTGTGTACCGCCGGAAGCATCATCCACCGTTTTCTCCGTCTCCCCTATGGCCGGGGTCTGCTCCTCTTCCTCTTCTAGTTCCTCCTCGATCTCCTCCTCTTCTTCGCCAGGAACCTCAAGTTGGCGCTCGCGGTAGCGCTGCATGCGATGTTCCATGCTGTCCAAAGGTCGATGTTTGACAACCTGGAGAAAAAAAAGAAGGATGTTACAGATAGAAAGACAAAAATAAAGTAAAAAGTAAAAGTAATTGTCGAACAAATTCATTTTGAGGCATAACTCTTGAATGGTGAATGAAATTCAATAGGCGAAATCGGGGAACAGGTGTAAATACCCTGAGTATGTAACGATCGAAGGGACTGAACCATAAGACATTGCTTGCTTACCAGCTTGGTATTGTTGGGTTGCTGGCCGACCTTGACGCGGCGCTTGTTGAGGCGCACACGCGTCTCCAGCTCGTTGTAGTAGATGCCGTCCTGCCGCATTACAAAGAAGTAGTTCTCCTCGTAGCCCTTGGAAGCCTTGGTCTTCACGTTCCAGTTATACTCTCGAGCTATCTTATACTCGTACTCCTCCTCCTCCTTGTACAACTCTCCGGCTACGAAGTCGGTTCGACGCTTCTCGAGCGTCTGCTCCGTAGGCAGGAAGTAGGCGACAAATTGTTCGCCGCTTTCGTCCATCACACCACGAATCATAGCCTGTGACATCTCCTCCAGCTGGGCGGGGACATTCTTTCCCACGGGTGCCGGATCGCTGTCGAAGATGACCTGTGCGCAGGGGTACTTCCAGTTGGTGAAGTCGGGGAATATTGGCAGTACCTCCACCGGCACCACATTGGGTTTAGAGTAGTGCTTGGTGATTTCGCTCTTGGTGTCGCTGAAGGTTTTCTCGATGGCCTTGATTTGGGCATCGCGGTCCAGATAAAGTGTCTCCTCCCTGAGCGACTTTTTGACGTTATAGCCCACCTTCGCCTCGATGTTCTCCAGGTTCTGGGGCTGGAAGCGTGTCTGCTCCGTGGAGATGTACTCGGATTTGCGCAGCCAGGACACCGTTCTGGAGTGCTGTCGGGAACGCACGGAGTCCGTGGGAGTCAAGGTCTCTTCCTCCAGAAGTTTTTCATCGGCGGGGTCCAGCAGGGTCATAGAGTCGGCCTGATAGAGCTCCCGGTTGATCAGGTCCACCGTGACACCCAAATCGTGCTCCGTCAGCACGTCGTACTTAAAGTTCCGTTCCAGCGACGTGGGATTGTACTGCACGAAGCGGTGGCTGTCGAAGGGATACTGCAGGAACTTCAAGTCGAAGGGTATGTCCGGAAGGTTGTTTCCATACTTAACGCGGCAAATTATCTCCGACCTGCAATGGAGGCGTAAGACTGGCGTCTGTTTAACATTCTGTTAACTTACTTTCGCTCTGTTTGCCGCTGGGGTCGTTTTTCGGCGGCACTGTTAACCGCCGAATTGTTGATCGTAGGCGGCATTTTATAATCCTGATTTTCTTGAATCCTCTGCTTTTACTGCGAGTGTCCCATTTAATAAACAAATCTAAAAAAACACATTTGCTATTGCCAATGTGACCGCACTTGACTAATATAATAAAACCCCTCTCAGGGCGAAAATATACCAAAATGGCTGTTATTAAATATATATTTATATATCATACCTAATTTTGGTATTTTTATTTATGTAGCCCTGGGGCTCTGCTTGCATTAAGGACGCGACGCGTTCAAACCGTTAAAAGTTGAAAATTTCTTACTGCACAACATTTAACCTATTTAAAACAGACGAATCTGCTGGTGTACAAAGGAAGACAAATGAAATGTTCAAAGGAATGTTTTGTTTTTGAGTAGCTAAAGGCTTCCTTGAAGTGTAGCAGATACTTCCCAATATGCCAACATGTGCCGTGATTTAAACTTTCAAACACGTTTTGTTCGAAACCACTTTTTTAAATGGCTATCAAGATATCTGGTATACTAGATTTGTCAGAAAGTTTGTAACAGGTAGAAGGAAGCGTTTCCGACCCCATTAAATATATATATTCTTAATCAGGATCACTAGCCGAGACGACCTAGCCATGTCCGTCTGTCTTTCTTCCTGTATGAACGCTGAGATCTCGGAAACTATAAGAGCTAAAACAGACTTGGCATGCAGATTCCTGGGCACTCTATAACCCACAAACGGCTTAAACGCTTAAATCTGCCTGCTGCCCACATAACACACATTCAGAAATAACCGTTAGGTGGCGCTTTACAATATTGATTTGCTGCTTTTATATCTCCATTTCCCTTTGCCTTCTTTAAGCTGAGTTACAGGTATCTCACAGTCGAGGTACTCGACTTAGCGTTCTTCCTTTTTTTGGTAATAGCCAGAGAATAATTTTTTGAGTATCCTCTACTTCATCGTGCTTTAACTTCTAAAGTTTTTATAATTTTTACTCAAAAAAATGAATACATAAACATACCTCAAATATATGGAAACGATTTTAAGTTGTATGTTTTAATCGCTCTTTGAAAAATATTTAAAAAAAAGTTTAAAAGAAGTTTTAACACGGGATGAACCCCTGACGTACAACTTGAAAACAAGAAACATTCTTGAGAGGCGTGTTAAATAGTATGTGCCTACTTAGGCTTATATCAAACAAGAAGGGAAGTTAGCTTCGGCAAGCCGAAGTTTGTATACCCTCGCAGTTATAAAAAATAATGAATAATTTTATTAAATTGAATTCGAAATTCTTAAAAATATAAAAATTTGTATTCCCAATATTATAAGATAATATGTCAATTACATTACACACACATTATTTCCCACCAATTATCCGATCGTTCCTATGGCAGCTATATGATATAGTCGTCCGATTTTGATAAAATTTAATTCGAAATTGAAAACCAAATAAAAAATGTTATTTCCAAGCGTAGGAGGTTATAAGTTAAAAAACACCGAAGATATAATTTTTCAATATTATTTTACCACTAATTTTCCGATTGTTCCTATGGGAGATATATAATATAGTCGTCCGATTTTGATAAAATGTAATTCGAAATTCATAACTAATTTAAAAATGTTATATACAAGCTTAGAAAGGTATATGTTAAAAAATACGAAAGATATAATTTTTAAAATTTTTTTTCCCCGATAGTTCCTATATGAGCTATAAGATATATTTGTCCGATCCGGCTGGTTCCGACTTATATACTACCTGCAATAGAAATAAGACACACATCTCAGACCCTAACAAACCGCTTTGTCGCTTTTCCTAAATAACCTTGCTTTCTGGGTTTGGAACAATTTACAATTTGTTCTTTAAAAACGACAAAACGACCTGCTCCACTTCTCATTTAGAGCACCTTCTGAATTTAAGGACTTTATTTGTCTCAGCGTATCTTTAAACTTACCGCTCCATTAAACATAAGCCGTGTCATTTGCGATTCCTACCAGCACATTACGCCCATTTACGTTTGTTCTGTATTACTAACCTATTGATACCTAAAGAAACATGTCTAGTTTCTTTCTTAGAGTTTTAATTTTGGTGGCGCTTGGCGCCTTAGTATCTGCCGGTAGTTCCGAAACAGAAATAACTTCGGAAACCACTGAAGAAATTTCAACAAGTTCTGATGACAGTAAGCACGATTCAGGTGAAACATCCACTAGTACACCTCACAAGAAGAAAAGATTACGAGGACGCCAGAGGAGCTTCATTCGGAATCCAAACTATTTAAAAGCTAATGAATACTTCAAGAAGATGTTTAAAAAAGATCATGTAAGAAAACACTATATGGAACATGTATTACCACATCCGGGATTTGGAGGGGAAGACACTACATTCTGAGGAATTGTCCTGTTAGCATTTTACATTATAGCCCAAGTAAAGTACCATAACTACTGTGAAATGACCAGTGTAAACAACGCCAGCCCCACAAATTCGCAATGTAAACAAACACAAAGCACAATAAATTGAATTAGCGGCAAATATTATTTCTTTTTGTGGAAAAAAATATGATTGTCACCTGTTTTGTTGTGGCGTTTGTTTAATAAGTATCACTTAGTTGGAAGCTGCGAAGTACCCCCCTTAGAGAGAATCCGAGCAGGGAGTTCAATAACAAGGTTAAAAGCACCACACAGAAGGCAAAGAGAAAAATCTTTGCGATTTTCGTAAATTTATTTACATTTGACATTAACGTGAAGACGACTTAGCCAAATAATCGTCACAAGAAATTATCATCCGGTTGTTGATTGACCGCATAGCATAGAAAGAAAATAAATTAAGAAATCAGTGGTATGGCTCTAGAGAGTGTCATCGTTGAGCATATGTTAGTCCCAGGTTTTACAGAAAATATAAGGCGAATTGGACCGGTATCTTTAGGGATATCTGATGATGACGATGAAAATTAATTACAAATTCTAACCAAAAATTTAAGGTATGCCGTGAAATCAAAAAGTTGGCGATATTGCAATAATCAAATGGTGTGGATGTAAGGGCGGTGAATGTAAGAAAGTAAAAACAATATAGAACGCTATAGTCGACTTATAAATATTTAAACATGTAGATGAATATTGATAACACTAGGTAACAAAAAAATCCACCTCGATGAGTGGTAGATAATCTTAATCGCTTTGAATCCCAATTTTAAACTGTGTTCACCAAAAAGTTCTCCAAAGCAAGGATTCTGACTAAATATACCTTAAAATTGTGAAAATACAGCTTTTTGCTTTATTTGACTATTTATTCCCGTTACTCATAGAGTAAAAGGGTAAACTAGATTCGTCGGAAAGTATGTAAAATGTAGATGGAAGTGTTTTCGACCACATAATGTGTATATATTCTTCATCAGGATTACAAGCCGAGTCAATCAAGCCATGTCTTTCTGTTCGTTCGTCCGTCCGTCCGTCTGTCCGTATGAACGCTGAGATCTCGGAAACTATAAGAAATAAAATATTCTGACTTGGCATGCAGATTCCTGGCTTCCTGCTTCCTTGGTTCAGCGGGGTGCCACGCCGACTCTAACGCAGTTTTTATAATAGAAAAATCATTTTTACAGAAATGTATTTGTCGCATCAATACCGATCGACTGACCTAAAATGTGCCACGCCCACTCTAATGCCGAGTAACGGGATTCTGATAGTCCAAACACTCGACTATAGCGTTCTTTCTTGTTTTTATAAACGAAAGGAGGCACAGTCATATACATACAGCTGCGGTCATAATAATAGTAGTAACACTGGCCCTTATCTTTAACAACTGGTTGTTGACTTTCCTTAAAATCTTGATCTATCCATAAGCATCTAACAAACGGTTTAACCAGAAAGTGGATGTGTAGATATGTAAATAATTATAATAGTTGAAACCAAATCTTTAAAAATGATATCTAGAGAGATGGCCCCCGTAAGCTATTGGGATCGTTGAAGTAATAATATAATAAGGGGAAAACTTGTCGACTTATGCCTTCGTCATAGGACAAAGATTACTTTCGTTTGGCCAAAGCAAACGTGTCACGTTTTCGGCCTGTTATTTTGTTCGCAATTATTAATTACCGTCAATTAGTAATTATTCTTTAATGAATACATCACATGATGGTGAGGAAAGCCAACTGTCAAAACCGAATCAGTTAACCCAAAAGTTCGGGTGAGAGCTAAGCTGGAAATAACAGCCGATCAAAAACGCCAAACTAAGCAAAAAAGTTGCAAATCAATTGACCATGCGCAGCGTGCCGATACGAAAATTTCCATGCTCGTTACCGCCCTGCAAGCCGACGACATGCGAGTCCGAGCTCCGTGAAATGACGATCTCGGAATTTACGAATCGGCAGTCGGGTATCTCAATCCGGATCAGGTGGCGCGCGCGACTTCAGTTTAAAAAACGGCTTACATTTCGCAACAAGCGCTAAATTGGTTGGGCAAACAGCACGGGCCTTATTCGCAGGTTCGCCCAGTTCGCAGCTCCTAGTGGCTCTCAGTTCTTTTGATACATTGTTTATAAGCACGGTATTTGCTTAATATACACGCCACATCTGGCTGTCAGTTGGTGACAAGTATGGGTGTGTGTCGAAACTAGTAGAGTTTTGGCACTTTAAGTGAAGTGTGAAGAGAGCGTCGGGTCCGCCTTGAGTTCAGTATCCGTTTAATGTTCACTGTGAGAAGTAGCCAACCGAAAAGGAGATCCCCGCATTTCAATATCCGCTGATGGTATCCTGAAAGAATTATGATTACCAGAATATCAAATACTCTATAACTGGTCAAACATCCAATATTTCAAAGAGGTAAGTCCGTAAAGATAAGGGGAAATTTTCCATTAGTTTTTATTAAAATTAGCACGAACATAAAATAATTAATGCCGGGTGTGTGCTGAAATTATGAAATAAACTTAATCGTGACAAGCTTTTGAAGGTTCAAAATCCAATCTTCCATTTTATTGTCCTGCTAAGAGGAGATAATATCGTGGCGTTAACCAAGCGTAGGCGTCTCAAAAGTTGACTTTATTTTTGCTACTGGCGTCGTAAACTTTTGATTTAACACTGTTTAAATATAAGGGTGCACATGTAATTATATTTCTGAAATTGATGTGGGAAAATACACAGCTCATATGCAGCATTCGATGATCGGCGACGTCGCCCGACCTGGAAATTTTATAAATTATGCATAATGCAACTTCAAGTGAGAATCTCCTGATTAATTATTGATCAGTGCTCAGTGCTCAGTGCGGCCGACCACACAAAACGTGTTTCAGTTCATGGGGTCAGTGGACTACCGATGGGAAAAGTCGACTTAATGTAATGAGTTAGTCAGAACAATGGGCCACCTTTTACCAGGAAACTATACAGAAGGCTGAGCGGTATTGGCTCTATAGAGCTAATTCACCGCGCGGCTAAATATTACCAATTTATAGATTTCACGATCAGCGCAGTTTAAAATAATAACCATATTATTGGCACTAACGGAATTTTCGCAAAGTATTGTAAATGACATATCTTAATTGCGTCTACGTCAGTTAGTCATGTTTATAAGTAACAATAACCCACTACGTCAGTGGAATTATGATTTTCCTCTCCAGACCTCGAGTTAGCTAGATTCATTGAATTGCCAACAATTTTGCGCTGTCTGTGAAATGTATTCCAATTTAATTAACGGCAAGTTGTTCTCTACCAGGCAAATTAAATTTCAGATCACTTACTATGGGCTTAGATGATCATGTCGTATTGAAGCATCCATGTGAGATGCAAATTGAGAAAATGTGGCATTAATAAAGGTTCCTTTCTGTGCAAATAGCATAATTCTAATAGTTGCACGGCTTTTGTGAGAAATCTTTGTGGGTATCAGGCAACTACTAACCATGACTTCAAGAGCACTGCCGTACTTGTCATGGGATTTTTCTTTGTCTGCCTTATGGGGGGATACAAATCGGATTCAGCTTGCTTACATTATCACGTGAAGCTACCTTTGCTTGTGTAATTATTACTCCTATATGCAGCCATACCAGAGCTGCTTACATCCTGGTAACACCGGCCTTTCCGACTCTCTTTCGGCCACCTGCGTCGAAAACCGCGCGTTAAAAACGAAAATAAATAAGGCGGCGATTAAGCAAATAGTATGTCAAATAAATTGAAATGAAATAAAAGCAGCGGTAAGGGATCAAGCCAAACAGAAAATAAAGGAACACTTAAGCAAATAGACCAGAAGGCGAACGCGAAAGCAACATGAATTGCTGGGTGACGCGCAGAATGGGTATTTCTTGGCTGCCATGCTTTGCTTTTTGGCAAGTGTACAATTGTACATAAACTTTCTTGGCAGCACGAGAGTGATGCTATGCGAATATATCACATCAATGGGCGTAGTGAACTCATTCTCGTTCCTCCTCTCCGAGCCCCGTAAACTTGAACTTGACTTTGCTGAGAGCCAGGAAATGTATCTCACGGATGGGGACAAGTGCAACCGCCAGAGAACCGAGCGCGAATACCCGAGTTGGACACCACACCGACTATTAATAGATACCCTCGCGGCGCTCCTCTTCTTCCTGTTTGAGCGGAAATCGAGTCAACCCACCAGATTCTTCGCTGCGCATTCTTTTGTAGTTCCATCTCGGCCCTTGCCACCTACACAATCTGCGAACAGCGAGTGCTCCCCCAAGCTGGTTGGATCGGATCGGTTGCCACCCGCTCGAGTATCCAAAATTCATTATTAATCCGCACCGGAATAATTGCAACTCACTTGTTTGGCCGCCAAACAAATCGAGCACCTTCCGACTCGAATTATCGACCGACTGTGTTCGCGGGTGTCGTGATTATATAAAATGAAATTGCACAACTGAATCGGTGAAGCAAGGCAGCAGGGGATCGCAGGTGGACTAGTTCCTTGTAGTCAACTGCTGCGAGCGAAATGTCAGGATGAGCTTCATCCATCCCGATGCTAGTTTAATGGCCCCCAATGGAAATGGCCCGGGTTCCATGGGGGAATCGGGATCGAAAGCGGAGGAGGGCAAGACTGCCCCAAACGATCGAGTGGAGATAAAAATCGTGATGGTCAAATATCAGGTGACTTATGCATGTGGTGTTTTCCTAAGTTCGTTAAGCAATTTGAAACCGTACACTATTAAAACCTGTTAGAATTATGCCTAGATAAAAAACCGAATAACTTCAAACCCAAGAGTTACATAAGATTTTTGGAAAAGCCAATCTCTTTCATGGTTTTTTCATCTACATTGGAAGTTTAATGTACTAAAGTACTTATATTAATAGATTTTGAAAAATACAACCCAATTCAGCGATAGGCGATTTCTGTGGCAAACCAGAGAATACGCGAATCAGAAGCACCAAACACTAAAGCAAAAACTCTTCCTGGCCTGACAATCTAATAGATATTGAATGCTTCACATTTTATATCTGAAACACTCGAGATCTCAAGTTGTGCTCGACCTTCTGTCTGCCCGAACTTCCAACTCATTTAATTTGTTCGTACGTCTATCATAAAATGTTTACATGGGCAACACAAAAACTTTTCGTATTGCCTTTGCTTGCCGTGCCACACGGCGTATACGAAATAAACGCAGCAGCAGCAACTTTCTGGCTAATTTGTTTGTTGCGCGTGCCAATCGCAGGCCTCCGTTAAAATGAAGATACACGCGTGCGGCCCGCGCCTCCCCTGAAAAGTTCCCCCTCCCAGCTCCCCGTTGTTTATCCAAAATTTATTGGCGCACTCCCTCGAGCAATGACAATCGGTGGAGGTCGAGGGACGGTGCCGAGGGGGCTGTCGAATTGGATTTGCAAACAAACAACGACTCGAAAGCGCACAAGTGCATCACACTACCTACTGCCGTCGTTGCTCTCGGCCATAATTAGAACAGAAGCGGTACAATAGAGCTACAAGCCGTATTTCACGCTTTGTTGTTCGAGCTGTAAGCCATTTGACGGCTGGGGCTTGGGGTAACAAAAGGAAACTAATGCAAAACGTCCACAGAATTGGGAAAACTGAATGATATTCAATGAATAGTTAAACTTTTAATATCGTGGGGTGTGTTGAGGAAAACTTCTTGCTCAAACTCCTATCTTGAGAATGCGCTTTCTCTGTACTAAGTTGTAGGCCTCGCATCATAATATGCCATTTATATGGGCGAGAGATCCCCCTCTCGGACTTGAAAAGTAAAAGCAAGGAAATATGCGCAGGGCACTACTACTTAAAAACCTGATCAATGCCACACATTTGATTTCTACACAGTTTATATTGATTCCCCCAAGCAAATGTGCTTCAATTTGACTTTTATTGCACATATTTACGGTTTTCAAACAGCTTTTAATGACGAGTGGGGATCCGATCAGGAACCAGGCTGGGCCTACCGTGTTCTCCCCACTTAACAAGCTTATGCCTTGCCCACCGGCTCAATGGAGGAGCCGGGAAGACAGTGACAGGCACGCATCCACACGTGCGTCAGCGGTGTGGCTCCAGCTGGGCCTGATACCCTATTGACAGAGCCACAAAACTACCAATTAATCGAGTCAATTGGGGAATATTTATATTAATTTGTCGGGCTTTATTGCCCCCAATTGTGGCCGACCGAAGTATGTGATAATACAATAAGCGCATTACGCACCGCCTGGAGGAAGGTGCTGGCCAAGACTCCTCCGGCGATACTTTCGGCCTTGAGATGGGAGTGCGCCGCAGCCGGAGTCCAGCAACAGCTGCTCGGCCTTACGTGTTTGGCTCCCAGTGCCAGAGCTTTGCCTCTAGTTTAGCCCGGATTTGGTTGGTCGCTTGGTTGGGGGACGGAGAAAGTGAGATTTTCGAGCACGTGACCGGCCCCATTGAAGTCCCGCTCGGGAATGAGCGCTGCCTAAAGTTCCTTCCGAAGGAGAAAGCTCCGGCTTTCGTTTCACTTTCACTTCGGGGCAAGGAAAAGCGAAGTTCGGTTGGCGGAGCTTTCATGGCTCTCATCGCTTTTCCCTGCTTTCCGTCGCTTTTCGCCAAATCAGTTGCGGGTTGGGCGCACGCCAGCACCAATCGAGTCACTTCACAGCGCGGACGTAGCCGTGTTTTCAGTGTTTGAACAGACATTATTCGCCTTTCAGTTTCAGTTTCCCGAGCGGCTAAAATGTTGAATTTCACCTTCCAAGCAATCTGCGATTGTCTTGGAGAGAACAATGTCCATGTCTCAGAATAGCTTCACTGTGAAAAACCTTTAAACAGCGTAAAAAAAACTTGGAGACCTTTGCCTAATGTTCTAAATCAAGTGTCAATTTTGGAGTAAACTGGTTTCCAACTATACTGATTTACATATTCCTTGCCTTGGCTTTAAATTGTATTACCACACCCCAGACTATCGTCCGCTTAACAAACTTCTTGGCCATGTAAAAGAGTGCGAGTCTAAGTGATTGCCCGGGAGCATACACGAGTGTAGTGCGTGATACACGGTTCTGGTTAAATGATCTGACAGTCGGAAGCGAGTTTGGCGAGCGACTCCTCGCACTTCCTGCGGATTCATCCGCACTATGCTCGCGGACATTGGAGGCAGTGCAAGCGGAAAAGGCATCGGCAGCGGCAACAGCGGAGGGCATGGCCTAGTCGGCGGACTCCACTCGAGCGACTCCTCCAGCGGCATCGGCAGTGCGAGCAGTGAAAAGTTGGACACGCGCGGCGGTGAGGCCAAAGCCAGAAAGGGCAGCCGTGGTGAAGGCGATGCCGACGAGGACGAGGACGAAGGCGAAGGCGACGAGGACGACGACGAGGACCAAACTACGGTATAAACCCTTGGTGGAGGGGATTGCGCCGGGCGAATTAGCAGCATATGCATGCGTAATTCTGTGCTCCGAGATAATTATTAACCCCCAGCCGCAATCAGAACGCCAAGAGCAAATTATGCGTGTGACAGCGATAAGCTGGGCATAATTTGAAGGGGCCTAAGCTGGGGGACTCCGAGGAGGACACACTTATTTAAGATTGGATGGCGGACCCCAAAAAGTGCTACATAAGCTACAGGGGTAGTTCATGGATTTCAAGCCACTACTTTTACCTCTGACATTCCAAAACAGTTTAATCAAGCAAGAGAACGTTTCAAGCAACCATGGGTGCTACAAAGTGATCGTATTCGACGGGTTTTCAATAGTTCGATGATAAGCTTGAAACAGGGGAAGGAGGGTGTTCTACCAGTTCATTCGCAAATAAATCTCTAGGTGTATTAAAAAGCATATTACTTACATTTTCCATTCTAAAATCCAATTTGGCAAAGATCAATCGTGGCTGGAGGACCATAATTTCCACATCTAATAGCGCTGAGGTCACACTCTGCCCATAAACTGTTTCATCGAAGTGGATGACACACCCTAGCCGGTGTGTTAAATAATATACGACTGTATGCTGACTGCCCGGTCGGAAGTTTGAGCCACGAAGTTTTGAATGGGCCCTAGGCCCCGCACAATCCGTCTGATCTCTGACTCCCCGCCTCAGTGCTTGCCTCAAACAACTTCCCAAGTCCGTTCAATTATTTAAACAATCATTCACAGATGCGACTAAGCACCCCGAGGAAGCTTTCGGATGCGCATTCCTTTGGGTGTGAATAAGTAATCCAGGACACGGGATACAAACAAAGGACAAGTCCTGCGAACGCACCATTCTAGATTTCCTTTGCCGGCGAAAGATATCGTGGGGCTGCCATCCACAGATATTTCACATTTGAGGGCTCCCTCCGCTGGCCATTTTGGGGCAGCGCTTTAATTAAAATCAGCAATCGGTGACGTCAGAAGGCTGTTTTAATTAAGTCGAGTTTTGAAACTAAACACGTTTCCGTTCAGTTCGGTTCCTTCCCCTGCGCTTGGGTTGAATGTGGGCCTCGGAGGCTTTGCCAGGTTACTCCTCTCATTAGTCAGTCTGCCACACGTGCCTGGGAAGTCGTGCGTATGGACTTGGGAAAATAAGAAGGTGGAATCGGCGCTGTTTAGCATGCGAATGCGATAAACGTCAGAGTCAGAGCCATGTGGGCCATGTTCCCCCAGATTATGCAAATTTTGTATCTTTATATTATTTCCCAGAGCCTTATGCAAATTAGTCAATACAGGACCTGGCTCGTGTGAAAACAGCGAATACTCACAAAATGCTCCCGAAAGATGGCATTATAAAATTGTAAATTGTAATAAATAATAAGAAATACACCCAGGGAGGGGCTATTTTCCTTAAGGCAGAAACAAACATTTGAGATAAAGCGGTGATTGGTATTCATTTTCACTTCGAAACTCGGAGTATCTAAACTGTATCCCCCATCCTGGACCAACGGGATGAATGGGTGGGGAAGCCTGGGCCTGACTACTAAGATACTGTGAGACTGCTTGGGTACTGCAATCGGTCAAAAAGAAAACGCCAATCGGTTAGAACCTTTTAACCCGACTTCAGTTCGCCCCAGGTGGTTTCCACCAGACAGTCAAGCGAATTACCCCCTCCGCTGAGCTGAGCAGTCAGCGAATAATTTCAATTCATTTGTAGAGCCCGAATATTAAGGCGCATGTCTCAATCGTCGCAGACCCGACTGAAGTCTGATTCAACTAGCCCCAATCGTTTAACCAAGCAACAGGCCCGCTTGTAAACAAGGCAATTTGCATGGAGTCTCAACGACGGGACTGAATTTGCATTTGAGAGACCCAAGGGGCTCCCAACTGAATCGCATCTCCCATGCAAGGCCTGCCTGTTATACCTCCATATATCAATTAGCACTATTTTGTTGTCTGGGCTTGTCATGTCACCCAAAAGAATTGTTTTTGGCAGACGCCTGGCAAGCGTTGCCCACAGGAACGAACAGACAAGTATGTTGGAAAGGACAATCAGTATGCCAGCATGGTCGTAAAGTTGCGGCCCACAAATCTGCGCTAACAAGCTACGGCGGACAGGCAAAGCCAATTGTTGGGAGTTGAGAGAAGATTCTGGGTTAATAAACACATGCCGTAAAGCATCGCGGAGCATAAAAGCAAGTGGAACTACGATTTTTGTTTCCATAACCTGAACTTCAAAGCTTTACCTTCTGCCACAATCGTTGTCGACCGCCGCCTAGCCGGCCACTTTTTAACAACTGAAAAAAATAAAGTTTAACTCGCCAAACCTTCGAGGGGATTTTGTTTCACGACGGTATCTCTTTTCCTGTTTGGGTAATCATTTTCGGGTCCGGTCGAGCATTGTCCACTTTAAGGACTCTGTTTTTCCAACGCCAAGGTCAAATTGCACCCCTAAAAGTTGCGGAAAAAGGTTTCTGGCGGCCCTTTTTCATTCCATAAAGTAGTTTATTACTTATTAAATGCAAGCAGAGGAGGCAGTATTAGCCCCGTTCGACTCTCAGCTGATTTTAATTGGGCTTCTGGTTGAGCCCGAGGCGAAAGTCCGCCTCATTTCCTTGGCAAAGTGCCTCGAACTCGTGTCCAAGTGCGGCGAACTCAAGACCCAGTAAATGGAGCAAGGGCGAGTTGGGGAAGGTAAGTTTCTGGGACAAGGCAGGGGACGACTTGGGGCCAGAGACACTTGGCTGAAAAGAGTCATAAAACGACCCGGCACGGTAAACATCGCTGCTCATAAACTTTCCGAGTGCCTAGGATGCGATAATCCCTTTATAATTTCTTCCTCAGACCCCTTGCTGATTTGCGGAAGTTCGCCTTCGTTCAGCAACATTTTTTTCGCCCAGCCAGTAGTATTAGCCAGAAATTAATTACGACGGTTGACGGCCCCTCACCCTTTAAAGATAAATTACAAGCAAAGGATTGGCCTTTAAGGAGTTCGACGCCTGACCCTTGCCCAACTGTGCAGCCGGTTTAAAGACCTCTTAAGGTTCAGCAGCCCTTTCTTTTGCGGAGGATTTGTTTTTACTTTCGGCGAGGGAACGGAACAAACAACAATGGGCGGAACTCAGAGCAATTACACCCGAAACGGGAAGAACAAAGCGCCGCAAACCAGATGAGCACTACACAGATGACAATTCAGTTGTGCAAACAAAAGCGGGAAACAACTGAGTGGGTTTGATTGGGAGCACTGCCTTGACGAGCGGGGCGGTGGCTCCCAGGGCAATTAGCCCGCCAAGGTCCGAAACGGAAACCAGAGTGGAGGCGCTCTAGATTCAATTGGCCGGAAGTGCTCATATTATCAGCTCCGTGTGTGCAAACACGCTTGTTGTGCATCCCATTAGGGGAAATGACATGGCGTAAACATTTTATGTAGCATACATTTCGGCTGCGCTTTCTGGATACCCATAATTAAATCCATCAAGAGCTGATAACATTGGGCTTCAAACATGCATGTTGGCCTCAACACCAGGCTACTGTAAACAGGTTTAGTCTCACTTTTTAAAGTGTCGTTTTTCTCTCTTAAATTTATAATGCAGAGCACTTAAGCGTGTCGCGTTCGTTTGTCAGAACCTTTCAGCCGGCAGGTGGAAATTGAATTCTAACAACCACCACCTCATTTGCAGGACCTGCACGCATCTCCCTCTCGTAATTCGGGGTTTATCTCTTGTTTGGCCTCCCAAGCCGGATTCCGTTTCCGATTTCGATTTTCGGGATGCTGGGCGCAGGACAATTGCGCCCTGGGGGGCTCCCAGCCAAGTCATTGGCCAAGGCCAACTAAATTCAGTGGTCCAGGCCCTTTATGCTTATGACGGTTTATGCTCCCAACATATTACAGCATCCCTCACTAGGCATACATATGGCACTTTACATGAGTACTCGCCGATTGCTTTCGCTAGCCTCTTAGTTGCAGGCCAGAAGGGGAAACGGAATCTTCCGGCCGAAAAGGCACAATCAAACAAATATACCACCATTCGTTAGTCAATTTCCGTATCTTAAATTTGCCTTTGAGGGTTTCCAAAGAAGTATTACTTTTCCAAGACATACTTGAGCACGGGAACATTTGTGCACGGCAGACCAGTAAGATCTGATTTTCCCTGTCACCAAATCTCCGCTACCAAGTCGCTCAAACTAGGGGAAAACAAGTGCAGACAGAAATACGGAGACAAGCAGCGGAAAGCTTTCAAAGCAATTGAAACGTTGCTGAAATGGAGACGCAGGAGCGGGAATTCACCTCCCTAAAAATGTGTGCGCATCCTTCATCTAAGCAGCCCAAGAATGTGAGCAATTCGAGCGAGCCAAGGCGAGTCCGTATTATCCGGGTGCTCGTGTATAGGCCTACTCGGCTTCATCGGGGGCCAAGGAAGCCAGCTACCCAGGGAGGACGACCTGCCCCACATGGGTTTGCCGTGGGATGTCAGATTCAATTGCTGGGACACATAAATCAGAGACAGAAGTGGCAGGGAAGCGAGTCATAAATCGTGACTCGAAAGTTGGCTGGGTTGTAAGAAAGAGTACAATCCATGTGCTTTGCAAGGCAATCGCTTAAACGAAAAAGCGGAGTGTCCTTCAAATTAAAGTTGTTTAGCATTCACAAGTCTCATTTTATTTTCCCCCTCGTGCTTGAAAGTTCTAGGTCCCAACAAGCAGAAATCAGTCTTTGTGACAATAAGCGTTGAACATCCATGTGCTTAACGCAAATTCCGTTCGTCGCCTTGACGTTGGCACCTATTACTTATTTATTTAGCATTTGGACTCACTATTCTTAGGCAGTGGGTGGAGTTGGCAGAGAACACTTGACTAAACAGAGGGCGGTGCCGACTTTCACAACATTATAACAGTTTATGGACTAGACAATAAACGATGCAATTAAGAAGATAACTAAAGGGAGGTTTTCGTATATATAGGAATACAAAGTCGCCTTTATGACCCTGATAAAAGTGGTTGTGCCCACTCTTTCCCAGCCTCCTTGGCGAATGCCCCTGGGAACCCTTCAAATCCGCAATATGCCATAACCAAGCACCCACCCCACCCTTTGGAAGCACTCCTTGTGAGCCTGGCACACAGGCGTATGTGGGCATGAAAACAATCTGCAATACATTACGCATACGCCACGCTGTGCCAAATTGTTTCGACAGTTCGGAGCGAGCGAATGTTTACGATCTGCGCCTTGGAAGGCATTTGCATACACGTGCCGAGCCTGCGCCAGAAGGGGATGCATAACCCATCAATATAAACGGCGCGGACGAACCTCTCGGTAGTCGGCCAGGCTTTTGTGAATTATGGCCCACACATTTCGGCCTCTCGGGGGTCAAGAGCTGGGCGCATACTGCGGGCCGGGGCCAGCGAAACTAATCAAATATTTATGCTGGCTTTCGTCTGGCTCAACGTCTGGGCACGATATCGTGACGACGCTAACTCAAACAGCTCGAACAGCTCATATTGGCTTTAATGGCAGCAACAAGTTATGGGCTGGGAGACCCCATCGCATGTCCCCAGCCAGAAAATAATTGGACTAGCCGCTTCAAGTGAGCGAGCTTCTATTTTCGGGCAATTTAATTACACGGTATTTTGTCATCTGCTTTGGGAAACTTTGCTTTGCGAACACGGTAATTATGTAACGCATAGCGGGGATTGAATGACAGCACTTAGGCAGGCCCAAAGATTTCTTAACAGCAATTTAATGCCCCTTCTATACCCTTGCGGGGGTATTATTGTATTGGTCACAAGTTTTCGCAGAAAACCTTTTACGAGAAGGTAAAGATATTCCTGATTTTTTCAGTTTTTTTAATATTTATCATCAAGAACTTACTGCCTGTCGTAGCTTGTATAGAATATATCGAGCCACAGGATTCTTGTGGGCATTTTAAATAAAACAAAAAATGTTAAATTTAAATGGAATTATAAACTAAAAAATATACAACTTATCTGTCTTATCGACTGTATAGTTAAAATGTTGCTTACTGATTTAAGCGGAAGAAACACATTTATTTTATGAAAAAGGGGATCTTCCCGGTGTGCTAGGACTGCGGGAATGTTATTGATGCATAAGCAATATTGCGAAAACAAGAAGTGGCAGAAACACCAGCGAATTACGCCGCCTCAGCAGCTGGATGTCAACAGATTTTGCCAGGCTTTTCACCTCACAGCAACAGCCCAGAATAATACATCAGGCCCCGTCCTTCAACCTATAACCCCCTTTCACCCCTATAGGCTACTCGCTACCTGTTTGCCAGAGAGCAAAACAGAAGTCCCAGCATGAAATACTTTCTCCCTGGCACTGCTCCAATTAACTTTGGCGTCCATTGTTGCCAACTCTTCATAATCCTCCCAGCGCCTCACACAAAAAGAAGATTTGGTGGCAACTTTGTGACCTTATATGAGTGCCCATTGTTGTCGAGGAAAGGTCCTGGCAGTCAGGGCGTTGCTGTCGTTACCTGTTGGGTGTTAGGCCAACAATTAATTAGTCGTTTGGCCAGGCTAATGGGTAACGATACACCGACAAAACGCAAGGGCTTTACTTGAATTTCAGCAAAAAAATCAAATTTCGACGAAGTCAGGGTTTTACAAAAGTTTAGAACGATCTTTCCTATCCCAGGCTGGTGTACTTTATTTATTTTATTTAGATGTAAGATTGTAATAGAAAAATTATTCATTTATTTTCCTCTGCCACCTTGCTTTAGTCAAACACTTTCTAAGGTATCGAAGTGAAGGGTTTTATACTTATACCCAAGCAACCCAAGACAATATTTTTATAATATTTCGCCCATTATTCAGCGCCAGAAGCGAGCTCGTGTTTCCAGAATCGAAGCCAAACGAGCTCACTCGCATCGGATTCAATTACAATTTCCCTTCTTGCAAACAATAGACTTCGACGTGCCCCAACGTTTTCCTATTTCATGTACATACGTACAACGTACACATTCCACAATTTTCCACGGGGAACGCTTACAATTGAGTTGGGTGGAGCAATAAGTAAGTTAATGAAATATTAAGGGGGAGAACTCCCTCCGGGAGTGCGAATATGTAGCTATAAGTAGCTGTTCTGGTCTAAAATAAAAGCAACTGGCCGACTAGTTGGACACCTAAGTGCTTCTCATTAGAAGCTGATTGGAATATGTTGTGGGCAACAGATTGTGCATCTTGAGCAGACTGGTTACACTTCTTTAATTATGACTGAGGGAGTAGGCAATTTGGCCTGCCTTAGAGTGGTCCATCGATCATCGAGCAAGGACAAAGAGGACATGCCTCCAATGCTCCTGTGCAGAGCCATGCGACTGCGACTTATGAATAATTTATTGTCATGGTTTTTGCCGTGCTGAAAAATCGAGTGTTGGACCTTCCCATACACTTTAAATATAATTGAGTTTTTTCGTTTAAAAGCTGCCGGCGCATTTTTAGATTAAGGTAAAAGCGTTAGGTCAGCGAACTTTCAAGCCCTTGTCGCACAGAGGAGATAGACAATTTCCATAATTACATAAGTGAATCACCTTGAGAGCCAACCTATTGAACCGTTCGTCACGTGACGCAGAAAATGTTGCTACCGTCGAACTCCTCCCCAAAACTGATGTGAAATAACAGACGCAGGCAATCGGCGTTAGCCTTGGCGATATTTGCACAAGTGCTGGCGCTCGGCAGAACCAAAATAAACTCGAAAGGGAAAATGAAGCTACAGAAACGAATTCATTTAATTGACGCATAAAACTAGACAGACGCGGTCGGAAGCCAAAAACTAATAAAACGATTGCATACTTGCGGACGTAGACTTCTGCGGATCCCTTGGACCTATCCCGACCAGAATATCCAATTTCAAAGTCTGTTGTTTTGTAAACACACATGAATTATGCATAATCAGCAAAACCGAGCTCTTACCAATCCGATTCCCTCCTCATTTGCCTCGACTCTTCTTCGAAGGTCAAAATCTATAATGGTTGTCAACGGATTTTCTCTTTTGACTTTTTATAACCACCATGTTTGAATATAGAAGGTCCTTTTATGCACGACAACTCAAAAAAATATCACCATAATGAAGACTTTAAAGAAAATGACCACGGCGCAAAAACAGAACGAAATCGCTTGATATTGTTGAGAGAGACACCGTACATAGCGTACATTTTTTGGGCGGGCAAGAAGATGTTTAAGGTAGTTCACTTGGGTGTCCGTTGCCGTAATTTCTGCGGACCTAGGCACATTTGTCAGCTCAAACATGGAGACATAAGCAGGAGTTGACAGTCTCCTTCGGTCTGCTTAATTTTTATATTCGTTGCTTCTATAGTAAAAGCGTACATAAGAGACGTTGAATGGTATGTTACAGATAGAAAGTATGAAAGCTAGAAAGTTGGGATTTGGTATGTAGATTCTTGAGCCTTTCACGCAGCGAAGTTTAGTAAAACAGGGCGCCCCTCCCACTGTAACGCCCATAACGCTAAAACCTGTCTTGCAGCTACATTTTTGACGAATTAAAATAACGTAAGTCGGAATTTGTGTTGATAATCACAATCTACATGCCAGAATTAAAACGGACCATTTACTTAAAAGTTATAAGCAAATAATGTGTTTATATATTGCCCAGCAAACTATTATTTAAAAATGGGAATTATAAAGATTCTTAATTAGAGAAATAAATTACAAAAAAATGTTTCTAATATTAATGAAGTGTATGTGTGGCGTGAAAATGTTTATTTATGTTTGGAGGTTTGGTAGGCATATTTCGTGATATGAGCCCATTGCTTTTCTGGGTCTTCTGGGTGACATTTTAGCTTCTACAAATGAAAAAAATTTGCATACCTCAAAAAGGTACGTAATTGTACTTACAGGATTTATTTTTATTTAAACTTTTTATTATAAACTTTTCAAAAACGTGGACTTGGCTACTTTGCATAAAAAACACTGCCTACAAAGCTAAAAAATCTAAAATCCCAACTCTCCCTATGCCGACCTTAATAAGAATCCTATACCTTTTGACGAATACCATTATTCTAGTGCTATCTACGAGTGACGAGTAAATATCTTGGAAAATGGCTAAAACCTGTCGGTGTCAGATTCCGTTTTCACAGATTTTGCAGTGCACATAATCCCTTTTTATATACATACTTAAATGACGCGCTTTCGTTGGGACCTAAAGTTACGAAAACAAGAAAAGAAAATAATTTTATTTCCAATATTATGGGATAATATAATATTTCATATTATTTTTCCACCCATCTTTCCTATGACAGATGTAGTCGTCCGATTTTGATAAAATTAAATTTGAAATTTAGAACTAGTTAAAAAATGTTATTTCCAAGCGTAGAAGGTTAGAAAACACCAAAGCTAGAAGGTGTTAGAAAACACCAAAGCTATATAAAAAAATTATTTTTCCCGTAATTCCTTTGGGAGATATAAGATATAGTTTTCCGATCCGGCTGGTTCCGACTTATAAAACATGCAATAAAAAGAAGACTTTTGAAAAAGTTAAAGAATCGGAAGGACGGACGGGCAGACGGACATGGCTAGATCGACTCGTCTAGTGACGCTGATCAAGAATATATATATATATATATATATGAGGTCGGAAACGTCTCTTTCGCAAGGGTACAAAACGAAGTGAGGCAGACCCACATGGGACTGCAATTTGGAGCTGCATTCGGGTGAACGAGTGGGTGCGTATGCAGTTCTTCCCAGGCACTACAGCCCCATCGCTGCGAGTTCCCAAGGACACTCGGGATAATTAGGGAACGTCACTAAATTGAACTATTGGCCCTTGGCTAGATATAATGGCTAAGAGTTAAAGCTGTCCCAGGGACATTGAAGTCAAGCGGGCTTCGAAGCTTTTCGATCCGCAAGCAATGTAAAATGGAGATTATAGAATAAGCTCGGCATATCTAGAGGTCTTAAATTGCCTAGCCCTAAACAAAATGAGACTATATAATTAAAATGTATGTCGACTATAAAAGCAGTAAGGACCCTGAACATTTTCCGGTTACTTAAATTTCAAAATTGGTTCTCGGTGGGTGTCCTTCTCATAGTTAAAATTTCGATTACCTTAGCGCAAATTCTAATCGTCATTTATTTCCCACGCAGGCTGAGTCCCCGCTACTGCCCCTGAAGGACGACGAGCCAGCGCCCCCTCGAGTCCAAAGTTCCCAGCACATATCAGCCAACAGGTCACCCCAGCAGTACGGCCCCTTAGCCGGCGTCCTCGAACCGAAGCACCTCCAACCTCACCGCACGCCCGCGCCCGACGAGCTGACCACCTGCGAAAAGCCGGAAGGAGAGGCTAACAACAACAGCACCAGCAACAACAACAACCACGAGGGTGCGTTCTGTAAGCACCTTTCAGACAGGGACGTTGGGTACCACGAGTACCAGCTCTATCCCAACGACACCTTCGCCCGGTTGGAGGGCAAAGCTCCGAAGCCGAATACCAGGATGCAGACCAAAGTGGACGCAGTGGGACGGATCACCGGGCCTTGGGGGAAGTGGCAGCTGCGGACGGTGCTCCTGATCTTCCTGTGCAAGATCCCATCGTCCTGGTTCATGGCCTGCATCATTTTCACGGCCCCGGCACCACGACACGGCGAGTTTTTCTGCAAGCCGCCAAACACAATTGGAGCGCAGAACCAAACGCAGTGGATCAAGGTTTCACATCCGCAGAAGGAGGAGAGGGACGACCAGGAATTCAGCATAGACTTCTGCAATGTATATCAGGACGCGCAGGAGCACGCCCATCATTACTACAACTACGAGAACAGCGAGCAGGAGCCGCGGGTGTGGGAGAAGCCCATGAACCGCAACTCCAACGTGATCCCCTGCACGGAGTTTCAGCACGAGACCGACTACCACTCGGTGGTCACCCAGTACGACCTCGTCTGCTCCCGGGACATCCTCGTCTCGGTCACGCAGTTCTTCCACCTTTTCGGTGTGCTCACCGGCGGCATCCTGGCCAATCAGCTGCTCAAATAGTAAGTGCTAATAGTAGACTAAAGTACATTGATATTAGGCAACACAATATTCGGTTTGGTCCTAAGCTTCCTCTCTACAGTTTCAGTCCCCGGAACGTGATGCTCTTCGGCATGATCACACAGATATTTTGCGGCAACCTCACGGGGCACGTGGCCTCCTACGAACTGCACGTCTTCTTCCGCTGCCTCTCTGCCGTTTGCTGTGCCCAGATGTACACCGCCGGAGGCCAGATTAGTAAGTGCTGACACCTTGTCTTCCCACGCGGTAGTGATAAACGGATCCCAATCTCTCCGCAGTGGCCGACATAACGGGGGGCAAGTACCGCACCTGCGTCTCCACGCTGTTCGAGCAGTTCTGGTCCATCGGCGTGATGATGCTGCCCGGGGTGGCTAGCTTCTGGTCCAGCTGGTCTCACCTCTACATGGCCATCTCCTGGCCAACTGTGATACTAATCTATCTGTGGCAGTAAGTAAAAGAAGCAAGGAAACTAGCATTAGTTAACCTATGGCGCGATATAGCGTAGCACAAAAAAAAGTTTATAAATAGTGCAAACATTACTCTAACCATGTTCTAAAAGAATTTTTTTACTACCGACTTTATCCCGAAGTTTTCCGATCGTTCCCATGAAAGCGATATGATATAGTCGTCCGATTTTTACAAAATTAAAGAATTATGTGTTGAAAACACCAAAGATATACTTTTTCCATAATATTTTCCAACCAATTTTTGTTTGTATGGCAGCTATAGGATATAGTCGTTCGATTTTGATTAAATGAAATTCGAAATTAAGAACTAATTGAAAACTGTTATTTCCAAGCGTAGGAGGTTAAATGCTAAATTTTTTCCTATTATTGTCTTGGGAGCTATAAGATATAGTCCGATCCGGCTGGCTCCTACTTCTGTATGTATGTATGTATATACTACCTGCAAAAGAAAGAATACTTTTGGAAAAGTTTCAGCCCAATAACTTTAAAACTGGGAGACTAGTTTGCGTGGAATCGAACGGACGTACGGACGGCCATACAGACGGACGGTCAGACGCTGATCAAGAATATACTATATTTAAATTTAACTTTTGATTAATTGTTGTAACCGCCGCTAGAAGCTCGTATGCGATTTCGGAACCATTCGCTTTTAGTCTTGCATGCCTCCGTATCCCTCCGTATGTAGCTAACGCTTTGTTAAGTTTGGATGAGTATAGATAATATATACAAAAATAATATCCTAAAAAATGAAATCAGAACCTCGTATATAATCGTTCTTGGACCCTCCTTTTCCAGGTGGATTCCTGATTCGCCGCGCTGGCTGATTGCACGAGGACGCACCCAGGACGCCAAGAAGATCCTGCTGGAGTGCGCCGAGGTGAACGGAACGCGCTACAACCTGCCCCACGACATCGACAAGCAGCTGGAGCTGCAGGCGCAGACGGCGATGGACGCACCTCCCCCGAGTGGGTGGTGGTCCATTTGGAAGGGTGAGCGCGCGGTGCGACACATGGTGTGCGTGCACCTGGCCTGGTCGCTGTACATCGTTGTCTACTACGGCATGCTGCTCAACATCCGCTCCTTCAGTCGAGACCACCTCTACATCAACACCTTCTTCGCGGGCTTCAGCGAGATGATGGGCACCTTCATCGGCCTCTTCCTGATCCTGAAGACCACCCGCAAGTGGCTGTGGACCGGACTCTTCAACATAGTGGCGGGATGCATCGCCTACTGCGGCTGGTTGGTCCCCAAGCCCAGTGTGATTGGGCTTGATCCGAATGTGGCCCTGCTCATGTGCTCGGCCATGGTCTCCAAGATGGCCATTTCCACTACGCTTAGCATTCTAACTACCTGCACTGTGGAACTGGTTTCCGACGACAAAAAGAAAATCACCTCCTTTTCCACAATTTGCTGGGCTCGCTTTTGGCTGCTGGGAGCCCCCTTCATTGGGTCTACAGTGGTTTTCGGACAGCTTATTCCCCAGACGGCATTCGCCTCCCTGGCTATTTTAGGGGGCCTTTGCACCTCCTTGATAAGAAGTCCTAGGACTCATCCTATCTCGGGACCAGCTTCGCCTTCAGCGGCTGCACAGGCGGCCCAAAACATGGCCTCGCAGTTTACCATCATCGACGGAATGGACAACAAGGGCTATACACCCACCTCAAAGACTATCCACTCGAACAGCACCATTAGGAAACTGACCACGCCGCAATCGAATCTACCTCCTCAACTGATGCCCGGCATTTGGACGACCAAGATAAACGAGGACGGCCCACCAATGTGAACAGCTTTCCATAAGTGATGTTGGGTTGAATACTTAGGCTTGAGAAATAGCGAAGGAATCGGAGCCTTTAGGATTGTAAATCGGCTTTTCAAGAGCAAGATTAAAGAGTAGAAGCAGACGTTCAAAGGTAAGCTGTTGCTTATTTCACAGCGAGCACCTTGATTTGGTTCACTTTGGTGGTGCTGTGATTTGTAAACTACAGTCTACAAAATTTGATAGAAACTATATACTTTTAGCCCGCTTAATAGCCTTAAGGGCTTACATTTTTCCTATGGTGAAATGTCTTGATAAGTACTAGATCTTTTCGCACACTTAAGTAGAAGCTCAACTATACCCCTAACCATATTTTAGAGTGCTCAAGTGCGGAATGTTAGGCACTTGAGGACAAAAGTACATTTTTAAGTAGGCAATCTCTAAGATTAAAGCTGTGGATTAGAATCCTCAACCAAATTATTTGAAAAGGAAAAGGACGCTCGCCAACCAAACCCAGCAATCAAGGCGACAAGAAAAGAAAAAACACATATATTTTTCATTAACTTGACTTTTAAGGAATAGTTTATTTAACAAACCCGGAAGGCCATACAACCCCTTGAATCTGGGATTAGCTTCAGCGCAGCCATAACAAGTAGTCTCATAGGATTTAAGTCAAATGTGGAACTCGCCTTGGGACAAGCCCAGTATTACGCAGTCGCCGTTGAACCAAAACAGAACCGTGCCGATTCGAACCTCATGTAGAACCCACTTCACAGATAAACCAACTTTAAGTGGTGATCCTTCTAAAGGTCTGTGGTTCCACGTTTAAGTGATTGTGTTGCAAACACCTGGAGAGAATTACATGAAAAGACATATACGAGTAGTTACACAATAATTACATATTATGGTACATTTTAATTAATTACCTTTATAATACGACTAATTCTTTACATGGAAACAAATTTAAAAAACACTTATTACTTTATTACCATTATGTATTATGATTATCAATTACAAAGCTAGTTTAATATAATTCAATTAGTAGTTTTCAGGTCCTTCGTGCAATATGAATATACACTATTTTTAATGTTGCATCACTAGCGTACGCTTAGAAACATGTTGAATGTTATCTGATAATGGTTACTATATGAAAAGAAATGTTATACATGGCAAAAGAGCAATATTTTTCTAATAAATCATCTCCATTAATTAACTCTTTTATTAATAAGTTTCACATTGGCAGGGTATTTTATAAACTTTGGGAAACGCCAGTTGGAGTATTTTACTATGAACTTGAAAAATTTGTAGCCTCACTTGGGCATTTCCAGAGGCTATTGTTGTGTTCTTGGGGAAATAACGAATTTTTTAGAGTAACCCAAGGGAGTGCGAGAGTGATGGAGATAAGCTTGCAGCAAATGGTTTTTAGTCCATAGAGCCCCTACCTACTAGCAACAACTGCTGGTTGCTGCATGTCGTGTGCAATCTCGGTTGAATTTGCAAAATATTGATTATTATTAGGTTATTCCTTTTTAATTAATAATCCGCTTTAAATAATTTTTGGATTTTAAATGGGTTATGATATTTAAAACAAAATATCACTTAAGTTATTACAAAATATTAAAAATTACATTTTTAAACAAATACTTGACAGAAAAACGTTTGTTGAAATGTAAAAAATCGGAACAAAATTTAACCACAAATCGAAACGTGCAGTACTTTAAAGTTACCATTCAAACGAACAAAACAAGCCTTACTTGGAGAAAAAAAATGTCTACCAAATTGTTTGATTTCTTTTCTGTAAACTAGGGCTCACACTCTACTGAGAACTACCACGGATCTTCTTGGGGTACTTTAAAAACGCGGCAATACGCGGTTATTTTGTGACCATGAATACCCAACCTTCATATGTATGTATATCTTTGCAATATGAGTCTAAAGAAACCGCGGTCTAAAGAGGAATTTATATTTTAACTTTTTTGAAGTCATAGCAATGGATACAATATTATGCATTGCCTTCGTCTCGTCAATACCTAAGCAAAATTACTAATTATTTATGCAACAAAATTGTTGTTCTTATTTGAAATAAACAACAGTCGATTAAACCATCGACCTTAACATAAGTGACTTATGGCAAATATCGATACTTCCATTACCAAGCCGCGCAAGTTCGAACAACAGCGATGTTTTTTAGAGAGTTCACACTAGCCTCTTTTCGGAAGCCGTTTTTCTTGAATGACAATCTTTTTATGGGTCATCTTTTCCGCAAACACACTCCTGTTTCTTTCAACTAATTGCTGATCGAATTTACATAATAGTAATTCTGAATGAACAACAGGGGCTTACAAATAATAGGCTGCTTGATAAGAATTGCCTGGATTATTTTTAAAGAGCTATAAATTTAAGATAAATAAATTGCCTTTTCGGATCAAAGGAAAATGACACCAAAAACGCAAATCGCTATTCTGTAGTAGTAGGTAGTTTTTGCACTTGAACTGCGTTGGCGTCGTAGAAAGGAAAATGTTGTTCCAACGGTTTCGAGATCACCAATTGATCTCATTTTGTAAATAAATATTGGTGCGCGTTTTTAAGGAAAATACCAATCTCCAGCTTAAGTCCGTAGCAAAAACTGGTATCTGTTGCACCAATATTAATTACCAAGTGTGAAAAAGCCAATTGAAGACGCATTCACCTCCGAAAATTGAGGAAAGTGACATAAATACGGAATCCTCACCCTTTGGACGCGGTTTACAAGAACAAGAATTCGCTTAGAACTACAACGGCGATTTTAAGCAGCTGTGTGCAGAGGATGTTAGGGAATACCCTTGCTGTTCTGCTGAACGCGACATTGCTGTTATTTTTGCGAGGCACACGCGCGGTCCCACTGCTATTTATGCTTCTTCAAATTGTAGCGGCATTTTCGCAAAGGCAACGCAGAAAATTCGAGTCACCCATCTACACATTGTGATAAGTAGGAGTTTTCCCTTTAACTCAACACGTATACTGAAAACTGTGCGCTGCATACTGGAGTATATGTCATGGAATTCGATGGAG
Source organism: Drosophila biarmipes (assembly GCF_025231255.1). Classification (NCBI taxonomy): domain Eukaryota; kingdom Metazoa; phylum Arthropoda; class Insecta; order Diptera; family Drosophilidae; genus Drosophila; species Drosophila biarmipes. Next base: position 3,646,658 of record NC_066616.1, on the reverse strand, counting down.
CAGACAATGGCATGGGCATGGGAATTGGCGGTCGCGGAGTCTTGCGAGAGATCAACAAAAACGATGGCGCCGTTAAGGTAAGCGGAGTAACTCAACTTGGAGGCGTGCCCCGTCCCCCGACCATGCGCGAAATGCCAAAACATTCACTTTCTAGCATGTGCACAAGTAGACCCGGAATACAATACACATATGCATGGGGCGACGCTTCGATCGCGAGCTGTTTCTGCTGTTTTCCTTTATTCGCATTTGTCCATTGTATATGTTTGTGCTTGCGCTGTTTTTATTAGCTCTGTGACAGCTGTCGGTGACCAGAGGCTCCCAGTCGCTCGGTGTCCGCCGGACTTTGTCCATCCCACGAATCCAGACCAGCCACAGCTCCACACCGAAAATGGGCAATAAGCCGGGCAAGACAAAGAAATCGAGGGCCTCGGCCGGAAGAATCTCCACAAAATCGCACAACGGGCCAGGGAACCTGGTATGCCAAGTGATCTTCCAATAATTGCCATATTCTTCTTGGTATCAGAACGATTTGGGTGCCTCTTGAACATTTCCATTGTTCAGATGTCCTATTGGTGATCGACATATGTATATTCTTTAAATGGATTTTCTTCCAACTAATTATAATTTCTAGTTGAAACTGAAATAATACATAATCTACATAAAACCGGGGATTCTCTGGACCTCCCGTTTGACTAAAGTCTATACACTCCGTCTCCCTTTCAGACACCAACGACGGTCGTTAAGAAAGATCTACAGATGCTTCCACCCTTGCTGTCTGCATTTGTTTTTCGCCTATTTATAGTTCAGTTTATAGTTGTCTTTTTTCAATATTTGTTTGTTTTAATTTTCCCATGTTGTTGCATAGGTTGTTCAAAGTTCCGTCAAAGTTCCTATTAACGTTTTAACAGTAAGCCGCATGTGCCACGTATAAAATTGAAGTTTCCGTCTAAAAACAAATAAATCTTTTAGGAGTTTTTTGTTGTCTGCACTATAATTGACGACGCATAATCACAAAAACGTTTTATTCATTACTAATTTCAACCGTTGCCTTATTACCTTTTGGTTTTTTAAAATAATAGTAGTACTTTACAGAAAACCTAAACTACATCCGATTTAAACAAATTATTTTCAATGATCTGTAACTGGAGAAGATTCGGTGATGAGAATTTCTGACTGGTTTCTAAACTTGATATTATTCAACACCTCCGTTGGACTGTGATACCTTGTCACCGGTCACGCATTGGTAAAGCCAATACCTAACTACTGCCACCTCGTCAGGTCCCATCGTGTGGGATTCCGTTTCAGTGCTTAGATTTTCTCGCCAAATATGCTAAGTCAGCTGTTGGACAATGTGGAGTACTTCCTCCACTCGATTCGACTCGACTTGCAGATGGGGCGCTGTGATGCGCAACGATGGCTGGGATTGCATGTCACTTGGCATCCACAAGGGCTACACCGCAAAAATATTTTAAATTCCTTACTTCCACGTTGAATGCAGTAAAAAACTATTTTAGTAAAAATGCTGTATTTTACAAACAACGCAATTGAATTTTTATCCGCTTTTACAAAACTTTGGGAATTAAAAATGTTAAAAGGATAGCATAAAGCAATATGTAATATATATATATACATATATACTTTTAAAATTAATATCTATAAAATAAAAGTGTGCTCCGGGCTAGAGCTCCAGCTGTTTGGCGAAGACTTAAGTAGACTGTTGCCCTATTTTCTATCCCCTTCTTAAGTTTTTCAGCTTTTTTGCCGGGTCTTGCCTTTCTCACTGCTGCATTTCAGTCCGAATTGACTCTAAGGTTTGTCTAGCTTTTAGTTTTCCATTGCAATTCAGACCAGAAGGTTGTCATCAGGCACCCGCACTGTTGGCATTGCACTAAATTAGGTCCCAATTAAGAACGGCGGTGCAAGTGAAAATTATAACAAAAATACAAAATATCTAAATGTTATACTGAAATCATTGATTTAATTTTTGAAATAGTGAAGAAGTTTTAGCAAACTTGAGTTTGGGAATCGGCTCAGTTTTTAAGAAAACCCAAGACTTAACTTTTTGACAAAGCACAACTAGCATGTTTCATGGTGCACCTACCAACGGGTCGTTAGCACTGATGCTAAGCTATTAAATATAAATAATTAATAACATTTTTGGAAGGCTTTAGACCAAAAGATGACGCTTCATTGCAAATCGGCAGCTTTATTCCAGTGTGCAGTCACTGCAGCCTTCATTAAACATTTGGAAAATTGGTGTAACAAATTTTTTGCTTGTTTTATTGCTTCAAAAACATGAGTACCAACAGCTTTTGAAAGTGTGATGTAATAGTGTCTTTAGGCAGGGGGCATCATTCAGGATGCTGTTGAATTGTTGCATTTTTGTATTCAATAACCTTGAGACAGTTAAATTGCTGACAGTCAGAGTTTTCACCATATTTCATTAAAATGCCATGGAAACTCTTAAACATTTTAGAATCACGTGTAGAATATTGTTATCTAAAAATCAAATTAAAACATATATAGTTCTAACACTCTTAATCTTCTTTGACATTAAATTGTACAGAAGTATAAAATGTTAATTGTTTCAGCCTGCAAAACATTTTACAACTGGTCACTGGTGTATGAAACTTCAAAAGGAACCACGTCAGGTCGTTTCCTTAATTGCTCACATAAATTGTTGAACTAACTTTAATTAGGGAATTTAACAGTTTAGTGAATACCAAGGATGTCAAATATTCATAAATCAGGCGAATTTTTCTACGAAGTGGAATGATTTATCTCATAGAAAACTGGCACTAAAATAAAATGTTACCAATGCAATAATTTGTGTTCTTCTATATTTTCAAACATTCTTTGAAGTTTCAAAACCGTTTAACTTCTTCTATCCACATGTGAAGAAGCACTCTTTTCACATCAAGCTGTATTTCAAACGGAGATGAATGCTCGAAAATTAAGTGCAACGCTTTATTTAAATGCCAGATTTCTATGAAATCGAATGCCTTAAAGCCGCATTTGCAGTGTAAAGGCCTTTTATGACTTTTATATATGTTCGACAATAATGCTAGTACTTTAAACACTACTAAATGACAATTATTCAGCTTTCCAATACATAGTATTGATCAAGCATACTGAAAAAGAGGTAAGACCCGTACCTCGACATGTTTGTGACTCTGTTCCGCCCCCGTTTTAAGTATTTCAAGAGCGGGAGGAAATTGCATGAGAAAAAGAGAGGGTCCGTGCTGATAAAGGGAGAGCCGGCATTACTACTAGAAGCGATCCAAATTCATAGTCTTACAAAAACATCCGGATCGCGCTGTGGATGCCATTGAAAATTTAGCTCTCTTTCTGGCGGTTTCCGACACTCTCGCCTTGCCCACGACATTTGTGCTTGTGTGCCGCTGAGCGGAGCAAAGCAAATTGAAAATGAAAATATTTTTAAATTGATTTCAAAGGCAGACAAGATCGGGAGCTGGTGAGAAACGTGCACTGCGGCGGGTCGCGAGAATTCCGGCGGTGTTACCCAATATAATAGAAGAGATGAAGGCGTACGTTTTTGTACGTACAAAAATTATCCAGTAGGCGGGCCAAAATCTGTGTCACAACGGAAATCCCGAAAAAACAATAAAGACCAACCAAGAATTTCCATCGATCAATCGGTTTATGGAATCAGGTGAACCATAACGAGTCTTGGGAGTTAATCGTGCGTAGAGCGTCATGGACTTCATCGCGAGCATAATGAAAAGGCCCAAGAGCATCGCCACCACTGGCATAACCAGCACTCAGGCAACGGCGATGGAAGCATCAAAAGAGGAGCATCCTTTTTCGAAGCACAGTGGCACTGCCACCACTCAACCAGCGGCCACGGAAACACAGGAAGCTGAGCATCCTTCGCACCTAGGCACTCTTCTAGAGTCTGCCGCAGAGGATCTACTGCAATTGGAGGAACAGCACTGCAGTCTCCTGAATGAGACCATTTCAATTCCACTTGCTGCAGCCGAAAACAGCAGTAGTAGAGAAACTATCCAGCAACTCTTAAGCGAGATAAATGTGAATCTAAATCAAGTCAGTGCTAACGAAATGGAGCACTTACAGGCTATGAGTGGCGAGGTATGTCCCAAAAAAAAGACATTAAGGGAAGTGCTTGTTTGTTGAGCTACCCTTCTTCATGTTTGCGTTTCATACAATTTATTTATACCATAACAAAGGATGTTCTATTTTTAGTTGTGCATGGTTGTGGAACAGTAAGAAGTTGTTTTCAAACGAAGCGTTTCCGACCCCCGTATATATATTCTTGATCAGGATCACTAGCCGAGTCGATCTAGCCATGTCCGTCTGTCCGTCCGTATGAACGCTGAGATCTCGGAAACTATAAGAGCTAGAATATTCATATTTGGCATGCAGATTCCTGGGCTTCCTAAGCAGCGCTAGTTTTTTTTTAGCGGGGTGCAACGCCCACACTAACTCCCTCAATCCGAGAAAATCTGTAGCGCCTACAGGTTTTATGATAGAACCAATTTTAACTGAAATGTATTAGTCTCATCAATACCTATCGACTCACCAACAAAAAAGGTGCCACGCCCACAAATGTCCAAAACGCTAAAATCTGTCTGCCGCCCGCATAATATCTACTGAAATAGCCGGTAGGTGGCGCCCTAAAATATAGCTTTTTGCTTATATATCTTCATTATACTTTTGCTCACCTAAACTGGGTAAGGGGTATCTGATAGTCGAGGCACTCGACAAAAGCGTTCTTCCTTGTTTAATTTCACAAATACATCATTCAATCGTATCTGCTATTGGAAAATGCAATATATTTATTGTACAAAATCATAACTAATTACTCGGCAATGATCCCACTTTGAAAGAAGTAAAATTAAATGCGCTGAAGTAGAAGCTTTTTGTTTTGAATTAAATTCTTTATTTATACCTTAAAATCCAATCTTGTTGCCATCTATGGCTAAATAAAATTCATTATTTTTCTGGTAATCGGCCAAGTAAACGCAAGTCCTCTGATTTTTATTCAAATTGTCTTTTCGTTCGCCAGTTATAATAATGAAAAATTTAACGTTGATACTCGGCGAAAGTAAAACTTTATGTGGAATGTCCCGTGTGTCCAAATCTTGGTAGCCTATTGTTTCAATACAATTCTAAGTATATACATTGCTTCTGCTATATATATATTTAATGTAATTTCGAAAAGTTAGCGGAACATTTTGTATTTTTTTTTTTTTCTTCATTCAATAGTTTTTAAATTGTCAGTGGTGTTATTTTAGATATTTCACGGACTAAAGGGTATATGATAGTCGATGCTTTCCGTTGCAAATTATATACTATCACCCTCAGATAGAAAACTTTTGAAAAAGTTTGAAACTAGTTTGATTAGAGATGGTGGGACGGACAAACGGTCTTGTCTATATCGACTCGGATTTTAATGTATATATACAGCTTAGATACTTCTGGCGAACATTACATATACAACCGTCTGCAAGGGTATCATGATTTGCATTCTTGAAACGAATTACATATTTTAAGATTACTTGTTCAAACAATTTTTTTTTGTTAAATTGGTTCCTGTTATGTTTGGCCCATTTATATTTCACCTCACTCCCAATATGTGGGTGCGCCATAATCTGGCTCTCGCTTGCCCCAATTCGTTGTATTCGCTGACTTTAACCTTGCCGCAATCATTGCACTGTAATGCGTTCTAATTAAATTTCGCGAGTAGAACGTTGCGCCCAAACTGTAAACAGACGGAAAACATGACGGCCCGGCCAGCCCCGGTCACTTTGAATCCGCCGTATGTTCATTTCACATCGCACAAAAGCTGACGCCGGCCCAGTTTCCCCTCCATCTCCCCCATATCCCCGATTTCTCACGTCTTGCCTAGCTTTTAAATTAATGGCTTTGCTTGTATGACTGACCGACATCGACGACTATTTCATATGTATGCTCCCACTTGGCCAAGTGTAGTATCGAATAGGTTGCTTGCTATTTTCTCTGTGAGATATTTATTTATTTTATGGTTTAGTTTGCTTAAAAGACAAAATAACCTCAATAGCTTAATGTATAGGTTGTTAGACATTTGCCTTTCTAGCCATGCAAAGATTTTATTAGTATATTTGCTGCAACTTTCCAAGGTTTTTATTTTCGTTCTCTAATTGTATAAACGTTCATATATGGCTAAAAGTCATATATAAACACTGAGAAGAGCGTTCATTCCTTAAAACAGACAACCGAAATCCCAGATGCGCCCTATTTGTGTCACCAGTTTCTTCACTCAAAAAACGTGTCAAGAATTTCTAATTAAATGCCCAAGCATCTGCTAGCCGCGATCATATTTTTCATCCCAACCCCCATCCCCCCATCGGTTGTTTACGTTTTTCGACTGCCAATTGTTTGGATTATGCTTATTTTTCCTTACCTTGCCCACCTTAAATTTCATACTTTTTTTTTGGAATCATGCCGCACGCGATTCCCAATTTATAATTAATTTTCATGCATTTTATGCACCTCTTGTTTGGCAGATAAGTCCGCTGTCGGTGAAGCCCAGTCACAAGCCATCAAGCATGGATCAACAGAAGGCTCTGGCCGCTGCTATCGGACACCAGACGGTGGTAACAGGTTGTCCTAAGCTGGATGTGGACGCGGTTCCTAAATTCGGAGGTCTTCCCGAGTTTGATGAGACGCAAATACCGGAACTGGCTCCTTTAAGTGCCGAAATGGAGGGTGAGCATTGGAACGGCAGCAACAAAAATTTGTTCAGTTTTAACATATATCAAAAGTTTCATTTTAATTCGAGATTTTTAAAAATACCAAAAATTATATTCCCAATAGTATATAATTTGTCAAAAAACACGAAAGCTAAAATTTGTTTCATATTATTTTTATACCCTTGCAGAGGGTATAATAATTTCAGTCGGAAGTTTGCAACGCCGTGAAGGAGACGTTTTCGACCCCATAAAGTATATATATTCTTGTTCAGCGTCACAAGACGAGTCGATCTAGCCATGTCCGTCTGTCCGTCCGTTTCTACGCAAACTAGTCTCTTAGTTTCAAAGCTATCGGGCTGAAACTATCCCAAAAGTCTTCTTTCTATTGCAGGTAGTATATAAGTCGAAACCAGTCGGATCGGACAAATATATCTTATAGCTCCCATAGAAAAAAGAATTGGAAATTATGAAAAAAATTTATCTATGGTGCTATTTGACATATAACCTTCTAAGCTTGGAAATAACATTTTTTAATTAGTTCTGAATTTTGAGTTAAATTTTATTAAAATCGGGCGACTGTATCATATAGCTGTCATAGGAACGATGGAAAAATTGGTGGGAAAATAAAATGAAACAAATTATAGCTTTGGGGCTTTTTGACATATTATCTTATATTATTGGGAATATATATACTTTTTTATATTTTTAAGAATTTTGAATTCCATTTAATAAAAATCGGCTACTCTAACATATAAATAGATGTCAACAAATTGATGTAAAAAAAAATAATGAAATACTTTTTTTTAATATCACTGAAGTCAGCAACAATCCTTAAAAATTGCACATTGTGTTACTAAAGTTGATTATTTCTTATAACTGCAAGGTTATACAAACTTCGGCTTACCGAAGTTAACTTCCTTTCTTGTAATAATAAAATTTAAAAATACATAAGTATTTTGACAAAACAAAAGTGAAATGTATTCATAACTTGATCTTAGTTCTTGAAAATTTTGGCATCAATGGCATTAAAAATTGGTAGTCGTCGAGGCATTCGGCATTCCTTCTTTCCTTTTGTTTTTCACTTTTGACTTACTTATATTTCTCCCACAGCTCAAACAAAGTCGAACCATTCGGACTCGGACGTTTTCGTGGAGTGCTTATTGCTTCACAGTGAGCGGTACACGGGAGATCGCTCTGAACTTGAGGCATATTCAAGTGCCCTTAACGATGTGCTGGAGCAACAGTTATCCATGACCTCTGCTGCTACATTGGAGAATGAATTCGAAGATCCTTTGGCTGTCAGCCAGCACAACAACGTCAGCTATGAAGCCATGGATGTGGACGATATCAACGAAACTATGGAAATGTTAAAGGATGTGTTGGATGCCGAAGATCACGAGCTATTACAACAGAAAATTCTTTGCAAAACTCAGCCAGTCTTAGATATGAATCTTATGGAGGGTCAAGGGAAACAGGAGCAGGAGAGAATAGAAGGGTCCTCTGTTCCTCAAAAACAGCTGGACACAAAACAGGAATTTCAAAGTCGAAAGGAAGGATCGCCTCCAAGAGCATCAGGAGACTCTGAGCATGATAATGAAGCATCCCAAGGGATAGATTTCGATTTCCCCAGCGACCAAAAGAATGAAGAGTTCGAGAAGGAGGAAGAGACACAGGAGAAGGCAGCACTGGAAACAAAGCAAGAAAGTTCCAAAGAAGTATTACATATACTGCAAGCACAAGATCATCATCAAGATCTGCCTTTAAATTTTGAAGAGCATTCAGGAGGAATATCGGAAGATGCAAGAGCGTCACTAGGGAACTCTCATGAAGACCCCAAAACTTCGGAGTCAGTAGATACAATAACAAGATCTGAAAGAACAGAAACAAACCTCTGCCTTGAACAAAACGCGTCACCTGCCGTGGAAGCCACAGAGGACAGACTAACTGCGGAGGAGTTTGAGCCTATGGAAGTGGACGTCTCCATGAAAGTGGATGATGCATCGGTGATAAGGTCACCTCGGCAGAAACAAGTGGAAACGCAGGCACCTATTTCAACCACACCTCCTCTAAATGTTTTTGATGCAAAAGAAACGGTTTTATCAAAACAACCTCTTCAGAATCAATATAATCTAAATGTGGAGCCACCACCAGCTCCTCTATCACCGCCCATACCAACGCCTCCAGCCAAAAGGGAGGAGTTGGCTGTTTCTCCGCCCATACCCACTCATCGTCCGAAGACTGCCGAAGAACTAGAATTTTTGACTCTAAGGGAGTTGCCCTTGCCTGATGATTTAAGTTCTGGGGAATCTAGCAACATGAAAATGAAGGTAAAAGAGTTGGAGAAGGTGGGAGTGAAGGAGCAACAAAAACCAGTTGTGGTAGTAACACCAACCCAAACACGATCTACGACGCCCTTATCTTTGGATCTTGGAGGTAGTATCACGAAGACCTGCACCCCGGAACCGACCTCGCCTAGTTTCCCCATCAGAGGACCAGCGAAAAGACCTTCCCACTTCCCTCGCTCGCCTCATGCTCTCCCAGACCTGGAAGATATGCCCTACTTGGAGGAGGCTGTGGTTGAACCATCATTGGATCGCAAGCAAAGCGTTTTCGGAGCTGGAGTTATCGCTAAGTCAACGGTGGCTATTGAGGTAACACATCCGAGTCCGGAGAAGCAGGGACTTCTGAACGAAACCTTGCCTATGAGCGAGCACTCGCCCACGCTCTTAAATGGAACCTTCGACAGCGGCAAGGTAAGGGATGCCAAATTAGAGGCGGATACAGCAGAGTTTGAGGGTTCCCCCACTTTTGCTGGAAGTCTTAAATCGGTCGGGGATAATCAGCGACGAACTTTTTCGGTAATTCAATCAACTGCGGAAAAGGAAGAGGAGAAATCTCGTGGGGCTTTCTGTAAGGAAAATCCACGCCGCACCTTCTGCTTGGAGCAAAATGCATCGCCAGCAATAGAGGCTACTGAGGATATTGTTGCTGGTGAGGTCATGGATGTGGATGTTTCCATGAGGATGGATGAGGTAACCGTAATTAAGTCACCACAGAAAAATTGGAAAGAATCCCAAGCACCAGTTTTAAATTCGCCACCGATTCCCACCTACCAAAATCTCAAAAGACCCGCCATTCATGAGAAGCACTCTCCGGTATCGCCGCCCGGGAACGCTACCGTTGTCCTAGAGGAGCAAACCCTGTCCGCTAAGGAACAGGCCACACTATGTGCCAGCGATGAAAAGGACGATGTGTTTATAGAGCACTTTGGTGCCATATCTCCTGTTTCGGATGACATGTTCAAAACCCCGCAGTTTACCAGCAGCGGCTTTAACAACCAAGCGAAGATTAAGGCGAGTTCTGCTGGAGAAACAGGAAAAGCAGTTGGCGAGGAGGGGCCGGTTCTTGATGCAGAGTTCCGGGATGGCGCCAGCAACCAAAACTGTAAGTCAATAACCCTTTTTTATATAAGGAATTTACCTTCTACAGTCAGACTTATTGCTTTGAATCAGGTGAACAATGTTCTGCAACTGGTAGGCACGATGTCGTCGATCTGACCGACAAATTTATTTTAATACGACATGTTCACCAAATTTATGGTTGTATGAACATAATTAATTGGATAATTGGCTTTAGTACAGATTAACATTTTTTAGTATTGCTTTTATTCGTTTCTTCTATGAACTGCAAGGGGTTTTTATATATTGCGAAATTGATCGATTTTATTATTAGAAGACAAATACATATGTGGTGAATAAATTAAAGTTCTAAGTTAAAATCGTTTTTCACAAGAAATTTCGAAGGCAACCTTATTTAGTTACATATGTATGTAATTCTTTTTGTATAACAACCAGTACACGAGGTAATTTTATATTCACTATATGTTTACACTTACAGTTGCTGTCAAAATAATAGAAGTGCTGCTTGTACAAAGAGTTTTTTCTTACTATTTGCTTTATTTCCTGGCAAATCTAATTTATTTTTTCACTTAAGTAAGTCTAAGTATCTACCCTTAAAAAATGTGCAGGTAAATTTGGTTCTCATACCTCTTTGTAATTATTTTCGCCTTTAATTGCAAAAATCCGCGTGTTTGACCCAGTCGAAATAATAGTAGATACAAAAAAATTTCAAGAATAATTAAATTTACTCCATCTTTAAGACAGTATCTGTTGTTTAACAATACATTTAGATGTTATTTAATAGTCCCGAGGATTCTTAGATTCTTACTCGACAATTAGCCAATTAGACACAAATTATTGAATAAAAAATCAGTGGATCGCTTAACAAGACAGGCAAGATTAGAGCCTTTCGCGACTGCTGCATCCTTAAAAATGATGGGACTCAGATAAAAGTTTGGAAACGTTAAGAAGATGGCCTCATTTCAAGAAGTCCAAGACAGCACTTGAATTGCCTTTGGATAAATGAAGTAACATTTTGTGGATGAGTCCAAAATGGTTTTGTTTGGAGACCGAGGCTCTCGGCAGTTTGTTAGACGTCCATCCCATGTGTTTTTACCCCAAAATATACGTTAAAAATGGTAAGGCATGGTGGGTCATCAATTATAATTTGGGCTAATATATTGGGTAAAAACCATCATGGACCTTTACGAATACGTCAATACTTTAACCGAAGTGATGCTCCCATGTGCCACCGAGGTCATGCCTTTTGCTTGGACGTTCCAGCAGGATAACGACCCAAAACATTCAAGTAAGAATGCTAAGGATTGGTTTTCGGCCAACCAAGTAAATGTCATGGAAAGGTCCGCACAGTAACCTAATCTCAATCCTGTTGAGAGTTCGTGGTGTAACGTGAAAATATCAATCTTAGAAGTAAAACCAAGCTATAACTTTCAGTTTGGGAAGCTGTACAAAAGACTTGGAGCTCTTTTCCTGTATAAAGATGGTAAAGATGCATAAGGACTGTGCATCTGTTAAAGCGAACAAAGGATATGCAACAAAATAGTAAAATGAAGCTGAAATATAGATCAATTATATATTAATTGATATATATTATGATCAATTAGTTCAACCTTAAAACGTTTTTTTGGCTTTGAAAATTTTTGAAACATTCCACCACTACTAATATTTTGACCGACAAATTTTTTGTAAAAACACATTTTTTACATCATATTATTCTTAGTTGATATTTATTATTATTAACTACTATAAGTTCAGTTTGAATGAAAATTGAAAAAAATTGTATAAGCTTTTATAGGCTTCTTTTTTGGGGTTACTAAAAAGCCTCTGTGGACACTACTATTATTTTGACCGCAACTGTATAAACATCGGCCCCAAAAATCAATTTTATTTTAATCGCTTAAAATATTCTTTAAAAGTTAAACAGTAGTTCCTATCAACACAAGTTCTACTGTGCACATGAATCCTTTGCATGTTCGTGACCTTACCTCATCAGCCATTACGAAAACCCACCCATAAACTTTTGAACTTGAAATATTACCGACGCTTTGAACTCGAGAGCTAACATTTGTATGCACATAGTTTTCCTGCACCATCGCGACGTCTAACTGTAAAAATAAACCCATAAACTCATTCAAGGCGTTGAACCTGAACTTTACTTTGGAAAAGGAAAACAACGGGCTATAACCAGTAGCATAATTGTGTGTTTCAGAGACTTATGAGTATGAGAAATGATTTTATTGTGCAAAATGTTTTGTGAATGCATTTCCTGTTTTCGTAATATTATGTTTTGCTCATGGATGGAAAATACCGCATTGCGCTCTCCCTCGTTATTTCTCTTTCGCCGCTCCCACTCAATGATACTTTCTCCTCCCATTCCATTGCAACTCTCTTTTATTTCCTTGGCTCTCTCAGTGTCGTTCAAAGGCCTTATCACCAAAATATCGTACGCGAATAGAAACGCGGGTAGCACATTGTTCGTCGTGACGCCACTGTGTCTAATTGAAGAGCGCATTGATATTTTTTGGTTAATTTCCACAGCTCATTGGTCGTTTTCGTCTACTTATTTAAAGTGTTTTGATATATTTCGCCCGTGGTAATATAAAAAAACACGCTAAATTATCGTTATCGCTTGCTAGACAAATGCATCTCTGATTACTACCCGAACTCAAACAATCGCTCTCTGCCATCGTAGCATGTACCGTGAACGTAGTGCCTACTCGATATTGGCTATATGTGGCTTCTGTGCTTGCTGTATTTAAAAATTAATATTTAACAGATTTTACTCGAGGGGTACATGAATAAAACTATTTTTTTAATATTAAACAAAATCATGGAAACTTTGATCTTAAAATATCAAAAAGATCATGTTATCAAAATAATTTACGCGCAAGATATTTAAAAAATACAATTTCCTTACCAGAGTAACATCTAACAGTCGAGGTTGTCGATCAAAGCGTTCTTTGTTGTTTTATTTTCAGATTTTACAAAATATTTGATTACTGTTGGTATTGGTTTGACTTGAGTAAATTTTCATTTTGGTTTGTGATTTCATTCATTTTTCATTTTTTTATACAGATTACAAACAGAAGAGAAGAGAGTTTTTGTGGTTTAAGGAAGTTTAAAACTGGGCAGTCTCTTTAATTATTTTACTCAAAACTAAAAAAATCTATATAAAAATCGGTCAGCTCCAAGTTTTTGTTAGCGACGTTCCACAGTGGCCCTGTCGAATGCTCTCTCCCATTCACACACACTGATAACCAGCGCATAGAAATTCAGCTTAGAACTCATCTTGCACTCAAGTGCAGCAGAGCGAGATAGACAGTCAGTGGGGTCTGTGGGTGAAGGTGTGACGGGGAGGGCGGTGCACAACTCCAAACAGACAACGTGTACACTGCGCTCACTCTCTCGCAGTAGCTCTCTCTGCGCACTTGCTGACTGCTGAATACGCGTCACTATCTCGCACTCCAGTCAGAATTCAGACTCGCCTGTCGCCCTCTCCCTCGCTCGCGTGCGTGCGCTGGTTTTCTTATTGGACTTGCAGAGAGAATGTAAGCAATAAGAAATTCCATTTCAGTTAGTTTTCAACATCTGACGTCGCTATATCTATCGGTATCCCACTCCCGCTGGATCGTGGGGATAGTCAGGCTGTAAAATCGGCAAAAGTAAATTTGGAAAACGCAGAATCGGGATTATTTGTTTGTTTACTAGGGCTAGGAAGGACGTTTTCCGGGCTTGCCTCGGCGGAAGAGCTGGAAATTGCAATTGTGCCCAGCAGCTGTGCAGAAGAAGCACAACAAATAAGCATAAATAAAGACGAAAGACAAGTCCCCGAATCACCAAGAAAAACAGTGTGTGAGAGTGAGAGCGTGAAGTTTCATTGTGTGACTCGCTCTGCGTGCTAGTGTATTTTTGTGAATACGTGTGGGTGTTTTCGGGCGCTCCGTGGTCACGGCTAACATTATTATGTGAATAACTGTGAAAAATCTTGAAAATGCAAACCTGGCTGGGGACACGCAGTCGAAATGCAGCGCAATCTGAAGAGCTGAAGAGCTGCTCTCTCGCCCCTTGGCGCCCCAGCGCTCTCCGGTGCCCTCTCCTCCAATCAACCCACTTTCGGAAGCCATTTGTCGATTGCATAAAATGACTCACGAGTCGTCGTTTCCCTTTGTTTTGTTTTGGTTCGCCGTTTCAAAAAGTGAGAAATGCATAGACCAGAGCTGCACAACGTGCCAGCCTTTAGTTGTGACCTCCATTTAATATCTGGGCCTGCCCGGGCTTCTCCCTATTTTTAAAGCCGACCATCGCTAGGTCTGGCATTTGTTTATGTACTCTCTCCAATCCATACCCTACCATACCCATCCCATGTGTGATGAGACAATAGGGTCGACCTCGGTCATGATACAAACTTAGTTGTCCCAGAACTCACTTGATTTAGATCTGTCTACGGAAACCACCGATCGGCTATTTGTACACATATAGTAAATGGCCAAGAGCCGGTTTTAACTTTCATTTCATTTATTTTAAATCTGAAGAACAATTTTGTTGTGTGTATTGTGACGAAAACTATCCGGCTTCTATGCAGAGCAGGCACACCTCATTTTCGTGCCCCTCGGGATATGGGTTTGGGGCACACGGGGTTAAATGGGGAGGATACTTGCTTTGAGTCATGCCATATCTTATTTTCTTTTTGTCATCGTTCTTCCATTCATCGTGGGACAGTGAGAAAAACTTTTCTGAAAGAAAGAATTCAAACCTGCAGTGAACGAAGATCAAGAGTGCACTAAGGAATTAATTTGTCAGTTGGCCATAAAATAATTAACATTTAACTTAAATTGTTATAAAATTGTATGACACAAATTTTTAATTACTTCATCTTTCATATTTAACCCGGATCATTGATGGTGCACAGTTGATAAGGGCAATATAAATACTTAGAGATACAAGAGAATAATAATATAAATAGCCAATGGTAAAAGTTGTCAATTAAATACATTAAACAAGATAATGGTAGAAACTGGAGGTTATTATTGTAAATCATTTTATTGGGATTATTTAAAAATATAAGTCAGCATAAAAAATTGTTTTAAATTATTTTCCCCCTTTTTTAAGGGGCGTTTTATCCATTCCCCTTCTCCCACATCTGTTTTCCTTCTTAACCTTTCCTAAAGTGGTCCATTTCCAAGGGGAGGAGAAGGTCAAATGGGAAAGCCTTGACGTTGACGTTGATTCGAATTAAACTGAATATAATACGGAAAAGTGCCGTCAAAGCCAGTGACTAACTATTGTTTTTGTTTTTCTTCTTTTTCCTCACGAAACATCAAAATGCACGCGCATGCACTCACCTAACATACCCATACACACCAACAATCATCGAAAACCATCACAGTAATACTGAACTCATCAGATTTTGATTATTTGTACACGAAAGGCAGCAATAATGCCCCCATCGACCGTAGTTCGCTGCTGCTGAAGTTTGATCCCCTTCTTGGAGCACCCGTGCCCGTTAATCATCTCAATCAGCAGGAGCAGGCTCTGCTGAACATTTTGGGAGCAAACCAGAATAGGATCCTCAGTCCCACATTGGAGGAGCACGAGACAAGTGGGGGCAACCAATCATTTGGAGTAGTATCGAGTGCCAAAGATACCGCGAAGAAATTGGACTTTAAGCCGCCTGTGGATAGGACAAAAGTAAGCCATAGAAAATTGAGTGATAAATGTACATTTTTAATAAAATCGGATACTATCGAACTCGGTTTGGAACTGACTAATAATTTAAATTGATTTTCGCAGAAGCATGTTAAAATGAGTGTGGACGTCATTGATAACGATTGCAACAAAACCTTCGATAATTCCAAGTGAGTAACATGGCAACGACTTCTGTGTACCATATTATTCACTGTATTATTTTATTTCAGCCTGAACACGGAGGATAAGAACATAAACTACAACAACATGGATGAGCTAGAGAAGAAAATAAAAAACGAAGTGTAAGATCATCTCAGTTGCACTAAATGCCAACTGAAGTTCTGTTCATTTTCAGGACCCGGTCGGAAGACATTGAGAAGAAGCTGAAGGAAGGAGAACAACGCGAGGAAGCGCTGATTAAACGTATAACAGAAAAAGATAAAATAAATGCAAAACTAAAGTGAGTCTTGCAAGTCTGTTTTATGTTGATTTCATATACACATATTTGAACATGCCCATAAACACATTACTCCAACTACTCCAACCGAACATCGACAGTCTCAAACATAATTAATGTTTTTCTATTTTTTAGCGGTGTCATCGAGGCCTATGAGAAGGCCATCGCGGAGCTGATCAGTGAAAAGGAGCAGCAAGCGCAGCTCCACGAGAGGCAGTTACAGGAAGTGCAAGCAGACCGGGACGCCAATTACCACCACTTAACGTCGCTGGAAACGACATTCTCCGATCTGCATGTGTATGCACTTTTTCACCGAAGCAGGTACTACTTCTTTGAACAACCGACTTATCGTGACGTTATTGCAGAAAATACGAAAAGAGCAAAGAGATGACCACACAGCTCAAAAACAACGAGGAGTCTCTCCTGGCGGAGCGAAGGCAGATGATGGACAATCTGCGGTTGCAGGAACAACGTTACGACAAGATGAAAAACCATGCAATGCAACAACTGGAAATGTGAGCCATTAATCTACTTTTAAAAACGTCTACTTAAACTACATTTCCACTGAATTAGGGCCAACAAAAAGCTGGACACCTACGCGAGGGAACATGCGGACGAGTCGAAAAAACTGAAAGCTTTACTGAAGAAGGAGGAGATCTCTCGGGTATCGATGACGGAGCAGCTGCAGCAAAAGTCGCGCGAGAACGCCGACCTACTTAAGATCTGCGAGGAGCTCATCTACGGCAAGGGACAAGGTGGTAGTAGTTAAACTCAACCCGTGGATTACCCGGAATGTATTTTATATGTTGCTGTAAAATCGCACACACTCGTCACAACATCTCTCATCAGGCATGTGGAGCCCATCTCGCAGCATGTCCGTAGATCCGTAACTGCGCCTCCATCATCACCTCCATTTGTATCATGGTGTAATAACTGCTCGGTAGCGTGCTCTTAAGTGAATAAGAAAATGCGAATGCACAATTGTATCATTTTGCAAACTTCGTTAATGTTGAACTTAAAGATAAACACCTAACGTTCCGACGAATATTATACTTTTTCTAGATTTTTAGTTGACCCGTAAACACTCACACACACAAGTCACAGGCAGACCCATTGCGTTCCATTTGGGTGCCCCCGCCTTACGGGTCTGGTCCCGGCATATATTACTATTTCTCTATCGTATCGAATCTGTCTACTGATTTATGTTCTTTGATATTACATGGCGATAAGTTGTGCCGGAAAACTGTGTTTCATTTGTGGTTTAGCAAATGGCCAGCGAAGAAAATCAATAATGTGCTACGGCAGCTAAATCAACATACAAATGGAAATGATAAAGAACAGCGTTCGCTTCAGGCGAGCCTTTATTTAATGTTTAAGTTTGAACATAGTTTAATTTAATCGAAAATTTGTAAAAGTCGTACTAAGAATATCTCTGTATTACATACTAGTACTAAACGAGGAAAACCTAAGAAACAAAACAGAAACATTTAAAATACACGCAAAAAATTTATTTATGCATAAAACTAAATTTTTGTTTGCTTTTTTCGACGCTTCAATAGTATATTGCCTTGTACTGGGTGAGGTTGCCTAACATAGGAGAGTTACATACCCCAATTCAACCCCGCACCCCAAACAAAAACCAATAAAAATATACATAAATACAAATTTTAATTAACAAAATTATTATTCAGCTTAAAATTTGATGAATTTATTTACTTATTTTTTGTAGAGGTTCAGAAGTGAATGTAAAATTACAAATTAAACTAAGTTTGTAACATGATGGGTTACTCCGGATTTTATCCTCATTTATTTAAAAAACACGATCCCAATGAACCCGTTGAGAACTCTTAATGAATTTTACTTCCATAAATGACATTTACCGTACTTTAAGAACAAAATTGTTAATCACACTAGTGAGGAGTGAAGAAAAACAAGCGAGAATTGTATACAAATTTATACCCAGTCCATATAATCTGAAAATGCTACTTCATAATATATAACAGCATACATATATATTTTTCTAAAGTAGAACGAAGAGAACTACACTCAGACACAAAAATGCGCTTTAAAAGAAAGATTCTAGAGAAAGCCGAGGGTAAATATTGTAGTTTGACATTTGAAACGAAAGTTTAATATATCAATGCGCTGTATAAACACATAAATAGTATTAAAACATGGCAGCACATATGACTTACGATGTGCTGAGCAGTGTTGTACGTAAAAACGATTGAACGAGTTGCATTCAATAAATAAAGTATGTAATTGCAATGAATGGGAAATGATTTATTTTAGGCATTTGAAACGGTCCACCTGCTGTTTGAAAACACCATGATTAAGATTTTATATAGCATGCTTTTGGGATATTGTAAAAACACGAACTATGTGGAATTTGTTGTAAAATTCATTGAAAAATTCGAACGACTTTAACCTTATACTTTGGCCAATACCTTTTTAAAAATCATTCGAAATTGGTTTCGCCTATCATTATCCGCTGCAAAAGCCTGCTATTGTTCCAAGGAGCTCTCGTACATTTTTATTTGACCTTATTTCGTATTTTTAACAAAGCACGCGAATCAGATCCGCAGTTCTGATGTGGCGGTTGGTTCATATTTAAGCCATAATCAGTTACTTTTAAAAATTTAAGAATCAATTTATATGGCTAGATCAAACAAATTTATAACTAGTGCTAACGGTTTCTCGGTTATAAAATAAATTTATACCATTTACACGTAGAGTAAAAGATGTTCTAGATTCGGCGGATATGTGAGTATCCCTGCAAGCATTTTCTATCGCGGATGACACTTCTAAGTGACTTCTAGATGATGAAAACTATCATCCGCGATATCGCATCGCGGATGACGTGACGAAGTCCGTCCGTTCATACTTCTGAAAGCGTCGCCGAAGTGACTCCGAGAAGTGCCGCCGAAGTGGCACATTCTTTCTTCCCGACGGGAGTGACTTCCGGGGAATTCCCCTGTGCGCCAGGACATGTCCGCTCGGAATCCCGAGAGGATTCCCCTGCGAATGTCAATAGAAATATTATTTAAGAGTATATTATCATTTTTAAACGCATTAAAAAAGAAACAGAAAATAAAACAAAATGTTTCCCCATTTATATAAATGGTGCAACAGTTTAGAAAAAAGTGGTTGAAGCAAATGATCATTTTTAGTAATTTTCGGAGTTCTCCCTCAATGCGTGCCTTATAGGGATTTTAACAACTTTTCTGATCAAAACCCATAATTAAAAAAAATCTTCAAAGTTAAGTCAATTTCAATAAAAGATAACAGCTTTTGTACCAGCTCTAATCATTTTCATTCACAGAGTGAAGAGTTTTAAAGCAAAAGTGGAGTTTTTGGAATGAATTTAAACTCGTGAGCGGATACATTCTTTCAAAAACTAATGGGCGTGGCTTTTAAATTTTTCTAAATCAATCGATATGTATTGATAATACAAATAATTTTCAATTAAATTTGCTTTCTTGCTTTAAAAACTTTGATCGCCACAGTTTTATGCGCATTGTGGTTGTCAGACTCTGCGTGGCAACTTTTTATACCGGTTACTCGTAGAGTAAAAGGGTATACTATATTCGTCGGAAAGTATCTAACAGGTAGAAGAAAGCGTTTCCGACCCCATAATCAGGATCACTAGCCGAGTCGATCTAGCCAGTCCGCCGGTCCGTCTGTCCGTATGAACGCTGAGATCTCGGGAACTATAAGAACTAGAACAGCCATACTTGGCATGCAGAAACATGTGCTTCAGCGCGGTGCCACGCCCACTCTAACGCCCACAATCCGAAGATCTGTATCGCCTACAGCTATTATGATAGGATCAAAATTGTAACCGAATTGTTTTTGTCCTTAAAAAAATGTGTCACGCCGACTCTAAGGCCAACGGCTTGAACGCTTAAGTCTGTCTGCCTACCACATAGCACCTACTGAAGTATCCGTTCTGTGGCGCCCTAAAATATCGCTTTGCTGGTTATATATCTCCATTTCCCAGTTGCTCCTTTAAGCTGAGTGGGGTTTCTGATAGTAGGGGCACTCGACTATAGCGCTATTCCTTGTTTCTTTCTGACTTGCTAACTTGCTGATGTTAGTTTACTTCCTTGTTTAAAAAATCAGTTATAAAGTGCGATTTCCATTCGCTTTTGCTGTAATGCTTATATATAAGGTTTGGTAATAGCATTACATAACATTTTTCGGGCTTTTGAAAATTTTTTAAAACAGTTTTAGTCGATGAAAAACTTGATTCCCTTTTGATTACAAAATATATAATAAGAACGTATTCTTATAATGCATACAAGTAAGAAATAAAAAGCATTTCATACTAAAGAGAGCTGGTTTGCTAATTTTTAGGACAAAAAGTGGTTAGTATCAAAATCTGAGAATGCTCATGGGTTAAATAATTTGAAATTAAAAAGAAATCGTTCGATTTAATTTTGAGAAAAACTTTTCCTTTTTGTCATAACTCTAAATCTATTATATTCTAACAATTTTATTATAAAAAGAGTATTTAAAAAATTTAATTAACTCCTCAAAGACATATAGTACGTGTATGTTGGTTTATAACAATATTTGTTTAGCTAAAAAGTAAAAAACCCTTTTAAATCTGCCTTTCCTTGGATTTTCCGATAAACTAGCGGGATTTTCCCAAAGTCGTAGAAATAAATTTGTCTATCTCGAGCTACTTCATAGACACAAAGACCCTAAAATCCAAACATAGGCCCACAGATTTTTATTTTGGAAGAACTTTTTTTCGGAATTACTTTTGAACGGGACATCGGATTTCAACAAATAAAGTGTCATTCAGTAAGAATAAAAAAAAACACTCAAACAGATCCAAATTTTCCTATTCACACTTTCACCGCTTTTCCTCCAAACATATTGAAATTACTAAAGTTACTGTTTTACTGTTTTTTTTTTAGCAATTAGTACTTTGCTTTTCGAGTGCTTTTGAGTGCCATCCCCAAATGAAGTCATTACATCAAAAATAAATTATTTAATTACCGTCATTTGACTTGGTTAAATTCATTATTTTTATTTCCAATGCCCTTAAAATGTGGTCCATCCGAGAGAAGTCGCCCGAAATTACAATTTTCGGAAATGTCTAACGGGTCGCAGCGTCGAAAAATTTGAAATATAAGTACCAAGCATAATAATGATTCACAGAAGGTCTGAGGAAAAGAATCTTAGTTCAGCATTAAACAATATTTCTAATAAACGGGAATTAAAAAGGTAACTTAAAAAAAAGTGCCGATGTAGTCTTGGCTTTTTTTTTTAATAATTCGTTTTCTAAAGCACAATATACTGCCATTCGAATATCGTCGAAGGAATCTGGTGCCGACATCTGGCCTTCTTACAATACTTTAAGAGAGGCAAACATACTCGGATATGCCGTCCGGCCGCAGAGACTGTGAAAATTTCCGTGTCATTTAGTGAATCACACGACCCAAATCCTCTTAACTTTATGTTCAGACTTAATAATAAGTTTAGGCAGAAATTCACTTGACTGGCATATTATACTTTCCTATGGGTTTGACGGTAGCAGCGGACAGCACTTATAACCGAAAATGTTTAAATGCCCGACAAATTTTGTAGGCCGATAAAGGTACGATCGCAGTACAATAATTTGGAAAAAAAGATTTATAGTCTACCCCTGTTCCAAACGATTACTGAAAATACCAATATTTCAGTAGAGTTCTACCTCTCACATTAATAGACGAGAAAGTTTAAAGCGTTTTGACAGGCACAAAATCCATGCAAACATGCCCCATTTGTCATCAAAATCCCAAGGATGTTAATGTAAATGATGTATTGATGAGACAAACACATTTCAATTAAAATTTTGATCCTATCATAATAACTGTAGGCACTACAGATTTTCGCGGAAAAAACTTGCACAGGAAGCCCATGTATGCATCTGCATGCCAAGTATGGCTGTTTTAGCTCTTGTAGTTTCCGAGATCTCAGCGTTCATACGGACAGACGGACTGACGGACATGGCTAGATCGACTCGGCTAGTGATCCTGATCAAGAATATATATAATTTACGGGGTCGCAAACGCTTTCTTCTACCTGTTACATACTTTCCGACGAATCTGGTATACCCTTTTACTCTACGAGTAACGGGTATAATTATTTTAATAGTTATTAACTCAAAACAACGAACTTTACAAACAGCTCTTCTTTATATAGATACATATCCGTGGTACCCAATGACCGGGCCTTTACATAAAATTTTGGTTCATGGAGCAGATGTAATTCGAACCGGTATTTTCCGGTAGGTATGTTGGGCCAGAAGCCTCTGAGGCTAAAAACAAATTTTACAAAAATGATCGGATAATCCATACCAAAAAGTGTGATCGCATATCAACGATGTCAGACCTGTTCTATAGATCAATCATTACGTTTAAAAAATTGAAAGAACGAAAACAGCACTTTCCAAAAAAAGCATTGTGTATGCTAAGCCCAAATGAAGATTTATACTCAGACTACCGACTCAGACTTTTCCGATTCAGTCTAAGAAAACTCCCTAGAATTGTCAGAGACTTAAGTATAAATGTGGCACAAAGAAATACGTAGTCGAAGGCCTCGAGGCTAGCACTACATCTCCTCTGCTAGTACAAGTTTTTAAAACTAAACTTTACTATGATCTTAAATAAATAAATAAATTAACAAATGAAGCATACTTTTGTGATGACTTCAGAAAATGTCTAACATAAAACGAATTAAAGAACAATATTTTACAAACAATTTGTTTCCAATAATTTGAATTTAAGAATCTAAACAGATAGCAAGAAGAAATAAATATAAAATGTTGTAAACTGGAAGCCAAAAGGTTCATAAATCTCAAACGCAAAAAACTGCATACTTCTAACTCTCCCAGGAAAGAAATTACATATTTTTAGCCAAAAAATTAACTTTCTGGCCCAGTGTGCATCGTCACAGATTTTCCGCGAGGGCTTTTACCGCCATTTTTACGTGCACGGATTTTCGCTCTTTTTACAAGGGTCGGAAAGTGCCTCTACACTGCATATGCGATCTTCTGTCTCTCTTTGCGCAAGTGAACACTCTGCTTGTCCGCCCGGAGAGGCAGGGTCAAAGAGCGAAAAACCCCTGCTCTCGCACCACACTACTGCCTGCCAACAATTCAGAATTTACATACATCAGCCTAATGGAATTACCCGCGTGGATCTGGCATGAGTTGTTGGGAGAGGTAAACAAAAGGACAAAAGCTTGAGCCAATCATTTTTCATCAGAATGCGTTAGCCAAACACGGTACTCTCTTCTGATGCTGGCAGCGCCAAGAATGAGAGGCAACTGCTGACCAATTCAGAAATCAAAGTCCAGCTAGTGGCAGGCGCCACCCAGCGGATGGCAGCGGCACTACCTTTTCGACCTATTAACATAGTCATTACAGACGTAAATAACAGTGCGATTTGTAAGATCCGTACTCTTATACTTTCCGAGGTTTCTGCGTTCGTGGGTCATGCAGAAGGTCTTCACTGGTGGTCTTGATCATCGCGCAGCCTAGAACAGCAGCAGCCACCTACACATCGAAAGTGACTCTCTCAAGAGAAAGATATGTCTTTGAGTTCCGTGCCGCCCGCTTATAGGGTCGGAACGCGCCCTTCTACCTGTTACACACTTCCGCACAGTCCGGAATCCAATGTACCCTTCAAGCGGTGCAAGTAGACGAACCGGAGAACTGCCCCAGCTATTTGGCAGGCGCATCGTGAAAACGTGAACCGAACGGCGCCAGCAGAGTATCCGAGACTCAGCAAGGTGGCAGAGCGCTCTTACTTTGTTTTCATATAGGAGTGCGATGGAGCGACGGAGCGCTCAGTCGCTTTTCGTTCGTCGCCGAGCTAGGTTCCCGCGATTCCACCTCTTGTCTGCGGAGTGGCAACGGTTTGTGGCAGTTTGTTTTGAATTCCGTGCGGCGCAGCTGGAGCTTGTAAATTTATTGCTTGCCAAGGAGCTGAGCAGGCCCAAATCGTAGAAATCCCATCGAAAGAGGCCCCGTTCTGCGTCCTGAGTTTGGGTCGGCGGGTGTTTACTAAATGCAATTAATTATCTTTAGCAGCCGAACGACCTCTCGCTAACCATAGAAATCCAAAAAGCTGACTTGTCGCCAGCAAACTACCGTCAAACTACCGTCAGCCCCAGCAAACCGAAGCGAAGCGGCCAGCATGCAGACAGTCATCAAGTAAGTACGGCCACCCGAAGTACTTCGATTCCTGCTTTTCCTGAACATCGATCCCAGTCCGAGCCCAGGTGGCACTGCACGGCGGTTTCACTGGCCGTTCATCCACTCGGCTTGAGCCACACACCCGAGTGGTTTGGGTAAAAAGAAAGCTGCGCATGGTGATTATTGAAAACACGTTTCGTCATCACTGGGATGGCCCACCAAATCGAAGACGCAGAAAGACGTTTTAGGGCCGAAGGCGGCGTCCTAGCTTTTGCCCTCTCTCTTCAATGAAAAGTGTTGGTCCAAGTCGAAAACACATCCATCCAAAATGGTGATATTTCTGATAGAGCGGCAGTGTGGCGTTGTCTGGCAAATCTCTGGCTGCCTCTGCTCGACTTCTCCGGGTGCATCGATGGTTTGCCGAAACGAGTTTCAGGCGGCGGGTTCACTTTCGAGTGGGATCGGTGGGGACCGGGCTCAGTCAACCAAGTCTTTGAAAGCGGCGCATTCGAGCCTGAGAGACCAATTAGCGGCGACGCGCTTCGATTTGCGGTCCTAACAGTGATTTTGGGTTTACTCATCTGCAATGACACTTTCAATGACCGATTGTGCGTGCCCCTGCCAAGTATAGCAGTCGCATGATCAATTCCATTTCGTGGGATGAACCCGAGAAGTACTTCATCGTGTTTGCCACTTTATTAGTGCTGTGGTGTGCCCGTCGTTAGGTGTCTGGGCAGGGACGCGTATCCGGAAATATTTGAGGTGCATGTGTAAGTGCTGGCCGCCACTCCCACAGCCCATTGTTCTTTGGAGATGGAAGCTTATTGTATTATTGTACCCCTAACCACTGTTACGCAATTACCCCAAAAGGTAGTCTATTGTTCTGCCATTGGCGCTGAGCTTGTAAATGCCCGTGTTTTAGAAGCAAACAGAAATATTTGCTGAGATAAGACTTTCTACAAATCCCGAAATCGACTCAACGCTGCTGGCATTGTTTACAAGCTACTTAAAGTGGTTGCTCTCGGCCAAGATCTTCGGAGTATCAAAAGCGCATAAACACACCGATTCGACGTATCAGCTGTGAACATGTTGGCCGATCACGTTTCCACTCATATTTTGAGGGTAAACAAAAACGTATTTCTCGTTCATTATTTTTATTAGATTAAGGTGTAGCCAAACATACAAACTGAGCTATGCGAATTTTCTAGGTCAGCATTGCGTAACCCCGTTGTTGCCCTTTCTCTATTGTTCCACGGCCTGGCCAGTGGCATACGAACATCTTTCGAAGGCACCATAAATAATGTGGCTTCGATTTAGGCAAAACAACAATAAAATGCCTTGTGGCTGCCCATAAAAAGGAGAAATACAAGCGAAGTCACACCTCTGATGGAAATACCTGTCCGGTTTTCTGTTTGACTAGTCACAGTAGCATATGGTTTTGGGGCAGCCTCTTGAATCGGACGAGAACGCAGCGCTTTCGGAGTATGAATAGTGGTTTCCCAGTTGGACTGGGGCTGAAGTTTTTATTGCTGGCCAGCTATTTGCTCAAATTGCATAATTAAATGCACGCAGACCTTAGTGCAACTCCAATTATGGTCAGCACAGTTTCTTGGCCATGCGGTTGCGTTTTCTTGGCTTTTCGTTTTCGCTTTCCATGCACCGCTGAAGGTAACTTCTGCGGCTACAGATTCTCCCGCCCTCCGGCTTCACCTGACCTTTCCCCCTTTTGTTGCCAAGAAAACTCGTAGGTTACGCAAAAGTAAGTCCCGCGAGCACTTCATCGAGCTGTTTCTGCGAGCAAGATCGCCGGAGTTTGGATTTAGGCTCTTCGCTCGAATTCTAAACACGATTGGTAACCACTTTCTCTCTGAAATCTTGTGGAGAAAGCGGGATACCGGCTTATTCTAATTTTCGAGAGTTGAATTCTGATTACGAGCTTATTCTTCTGGGAAAAGTTGGCAAGCAGACCACCTACAGCTTAAATATAGTCAATAAGTGAGTAAACGATGACCAAAAATGATACAATTTTGATACTTTTCATACCACTAATATATTAGGCTCTAAAAAAGAAATATAATTTCCTAAAAAGGCGCTGTTTGTTGGTAGTAGTTGATATGTTCGAGTTCGGATCCCTTGGGGAGAAAGCCTAGTCCCCTGTATATAGGTTTGTGCTGATTATTTCAACCCTCAAAACTTGTTCTTCGGTGCGATCGCACACGTTTTGGAAATAAACTTATCCTGATCTCTTCCGCAATTCCATTCTTGAAGCCAACTCGGAGTCATAATGTCTGACAGTTGTTTGTTAGCTTCAGCCCCAGTGATTTATCGTTCATGTGGGAGTGCCTGGTCTGTTTCGGAGTAACTCTTTGAGCTTCCTCATGAGGAGCACGTGAGTCTTTCAAAACCGGGCCAGGGGCTGCCGCAATTCAGGGAAGAGTTCTGTGTAATTCGGGAAGATTTTGGAGCGTGTAGCTCACGTAATAGTCCGGTATTTTATTCGTATTTCTCCTTTTGCGTCCTCGTTCTTTGGCTTTGATTGCTGTAAGCGGCTTATTACTCATTTGGCACATAATAAAATCAAAATAATTTGCGAACTTGTCAGGCTGATGATTGATCGCCGCAACTGCGGCACTCCAAATTACTTTGAGTTCTTAAGGAAATTGGTCGTAATTGTCCGTTGGCTTCGGGGGTTAACGAAACCTGGAAACGTGACACAAGTCAGGCAGTATTGAGGAGCTCGCTGCTATATACGCAATAGAGTAATATTATTGAGCTGCCGGTACTTATTTCATTGTGTATTTGCATTAAAATGAGTTTAATTTTGTTATTGATAAGTAAATATTTGAGGTCAAGTTGCGAGTTAAAAATTTCGCTGACAGTCGTAGCGCTTAATGCATATTAATAAGTGAACTTGGGCCCATTATTTGTCGATATCAGGTGCCAATACAGTTTTATTTTGTGAAAATTTCCATTTTGTTTGGCATGCAAGGCGCCATGCAGTGGCAATGGTGGCGGCACCCTTGCGCCATCTGGCAACCACGGCCTTGCCAGTGTATACTCGCGGGCAATTGAATCACGCGCCCACCAGTGTAACCCCAGCTCCCCCAGCGTTCCTATTCCTTTCAGCGGGCATCCCTTCCTGCGATTTGTTTGCTTTGGCTGTGGCGCCTAGCGTTTTTCCGCTTTTCCGCCTTTCTTCCTGCCCGCGGCCCCATTAAAGGTAAAAATTAAGTGGCACGGCACTGGGCAAATTGCATTGTCGCGGGCTTCTCCTTCCTGCTGCAAATTGCCCTCTTCCTGCTAATAAGTGGATTTCAAAGGTTCGTCGTCGCAGGCTGCAGCTGTTGCTCCGGGACTGCCGCCTTGGCCAAGATCCATCGCGGTGCCGCAACAAATCCACTTAGGCCAGCCAAGTTCAAGCCCACGAGATAATGCGATTATTGAAATTTATTGGCGCTTTGCCGCTGCAGTGTAATTAATTAGTTTTCTGAAACATGCTAAAGCGACTTAAAAGAGTGACTGTATATGCAGCCCACCCGATTTATTTGTTAACACTGTAAGTGATTTCGTTACTGAAAGCACAGATCATCCCGATCCTAAAGAGTACCTACACTTCGAAACTCTTCCCTATGCAAACAAATTTAGACCTGCGCACTCGATTTTTTCGGTGTTTCCAATTATGATCTTCCCCGTTTGATAATTGTGTCGATCAGACCTGACTTCAGATCTGATTTCAGCAGTGAGGCAGAAGTGTTCTCGGCTGAGATCCACTTACCAAGAGTATCTCAGTTGCAGTCCGTGACCCCTTAACGAGCGCACAAGCTAAAAAGGCGGACAGTGGGGCTCAGCTAAGAGGAATCGCATGGCACAGACTGCTCGAGATTTCGCCGGGCAATTAACAGCGCGCAGCAGCAGTCCGGCAAGTAGCGCTTCAATCTTAGTCGTCATCGCCTCGCCACCGCATCGCTCGCTCAACGGAATTAAAATGTATTAGGTAATTGTGTCTGTGGCACAATTAACACTGGAAAGGCAATTTGTCGTAGCACTTTGTTTGGGCATTACGAAAAACCCAGCGCTGCAAGAGCTACGAGTGCCTACTGCGACCATGAGGAAACCAGTTGCACGTGTCGCCGAGAGGAATCTGCAAGCTGATCGACTTGGCCAGTTCCACCACTGAGGGTATGATGCATCCCATTCCTGGCCCGGACCCCCGGAACCATTACTCATCGGGCAGCAGGGGTATTCCTACTACAAGGGGCTTAATCCATGGAAGGCGGTACTAAGCAGTACCTGACTCGGGCCTTCCAGCCAAAAAAGCACGTAACTAGCCATTAGAAGATAGTAAGCATTTTTACGAGCGAAACAACTAACTACGCATTCCCGAAATGGCTTCACTTTCTACTGGGCAGTTGCAGACCTTTTTTGAAGAGTGTTGGACTCCCGGCGTTGGGTGGGGAAGGAGGTAATGATACTGTGAATAGGTGGCTGTCAATCGAGGCTTGACATCTTAATGAAACAACGGCAGCGGCCGAAACTATCAAAAACATATTAAAAGCCCGGCAATAAGGGCTGAAACGCAAGAGTTGCCAAACGTCACTCACACCGCCCAGGTACGCCGCACACATGTGCGAGTTCACGTGTGCATATTAGGCCAGTGCTCGCCTCTATTTGCTTTTGCGGGGAGGCGGTGACGCATGGGCGCCACGTCAATGGCAGAGCTCGCCGGCTGCACTTGACACATTTATTGGGCAACGCAGTCCGCAGACAAAAGCGGGGCTTCAAACTGGCCGCCCTATTGACACGGCCAGTGCCATCCCCTTGTGCCCTTACGTAATGGTGGTAACACTTGTGCACTCACAGTCGAGAGTGCCATGCCTCGACCCTCGTCCATAGACCCGCGTCCACCGGAATTCGAACTGGGATCTGATCCCACGGACAGGGGTGGCTTCGCGGCGGTCGGGGGTTCTGGGGGTTCTGGCCAGTCCCCGGGACTCCGGATCGTGATCTCCGCCTGCGATAGGCGGGCTCAGGAGGGGCACGATCCGTCCCCAGACTCACTTAATTGGCTAGGACTGTGCCGAGCAGCGATCAGTAGTCGTATCTCATATTTGGCAGCTCGGGGGTTGCGCGGGCTAGCAACGGCTGAAACTTACAAGCTTGCTAATTAGTACGCTGCCTTCATCCAAGTTAAATTCGTGTTTACTCCCACGTCAAAAATAACTGATAGAGCGTCCCTCCCCTAGATCTGTTTTTGTTACCTATTCTGGGATCTGAGAGCTGTAGCTAGTAATGAACGCCATCGGTTTGAAGTTTTAGGTGGATACCTCCCAGTGCCCTAGGGCTGTTCCTCAGATAAAAACGTGTGAGTGATGGGAAAAGGTCGGAAATGCCTGAACTGCCCGATAACTGGTGTGCCAATACATATTTATATTTGGGCAGCCACTCGATTTCCGGCCGTAGAAACTTCTCCCAATGTATTCGATGGCTAGGAAACCCAGAACACTGCACTCCGATTGGGGTCGATGCGAAATGTCGTTCAACTTTGCAAGCTCCGTGTCATTACGCGCAATAAATCGTTGGCTAAATCATTTACGGAACTGGTTTGCCGATTGAGTTTATCTTACGAAATGCCGAGATTCTTGCGAGTTTTTGGCGGTGTGCAATTGATTTAGCGGCCAGCACTCGAAACACTTCAGGTCTAAAAAAAGAACCCTGAATAAATGTGAAGTACCAGTAATGCTCACGAAAGTAAGCGATGTTTGAAGACGGGTCATATCCGCTGAACAAATAAACGTGATTCTCCCAGAATCCCTACGGCACGGATATTAATCATGACCTGTCTAGTCATTAAAATATTTCGGTGCTTGCGGTTTGTCATTAGCATTAGGGAAAATGTTCAGCTAAATTAAACCGGGTGATCGATTTGAGGCTGGTGACTCGACCGAATTTGCCGGGATGAACACTTTACTAAGGCCTCCGTGGGCGAGGCCTGATCCGCTGTGGAATCCGCGGATCTGCTCACCAGAGGGACCTTCCCCTGAACACGAGAGTAGGCCGCAGCCGGCGCGTGACCTAATCGCCTGTTAAACGCGTCTTCGCCCTGGTCCGGCGTAATAACTTCCTGGTGCTATTGCTACTGCTTTCCACCATTACTGAAGCGTGCAAAAACTCATCGCCAATCGTGGATCTGCGTTCGATTCGCCGCTTGTGTGGATCTCGCTGAGCTACACCTAAACCCTGACCACGGAAGTGGGTGGGCATCAAACAGCGTTCTGCCCGACGTTGGCGTGTGCGCCAAACTCTCCCAAATAGCAGCAAGCACAAGCACCCAAGTGTCGTAACGAGTTCGACGGCCAAAGTGACTTTTAAAATTCAACCAGTTGAGCAGCGGAGTAACAACAATAATTACGGCTATAAATTGCCAAATCAACTGCCCCGGGCAGGGGGGAAATCGGAAGTTGGCCAGCAATTACGTACAGCGTGCAGCAGGTTTAAGGTCTGGGCAGTCCACCGGAACAAGAGGAGTATCTTTTTTAGTGTGAGCAGTTGAATCGCGAAATGACTGTGCGCACGTTTGATTTCTAGGCACAACATTTCAATTATTGTTAGACAAAATTATGTAATGGAGAGAACTTCGAGTCAAAAGCAGTGGGAAGGTTTAGGTAACTGGAAACTGTCTTCTCTTACTTGAACCAAAAATAAATGCTAGACTTCTAGCATTGTTAGTAGGAGAAATAAGGTTAAGAGTTCCCCAGTGGAATAGAGACTCTCCATCTTTGCAACTGAGCCCTGCAACGTCGTGTGGATACAAATGCGCAGTGAAGCGGAAACTGCTGAGACCCTGAACAGAGTAGAAGCGTTTTTATTCTCCAATCCGTATCGCTGTGCATTCCCGACTAACCGACATATTCTTGCATCCTGCAGGCACCCCAACTGGTGGCGCTGTCGCACCAAGTTGGAGCGAGGGCTGCTGGTGGTCAGCGTCATCCTCTTCATAGCCGCCGCCGTCGGATTCGGACTGTGGAGCTATGCCTGGGTGGCCAAGCCGCCTCCCGAGAACCCGCAGGCCACTGCCCTGCACGGCGACAGCACCACGATCAACAAGGTGCCCATGAGCACTGCCGCGAAGGGCAAGGCGGCCGACGCGGGCGACGTGTGCCTCACCCAGGAGTGCATCCACACGGCGTCCACCGTGCTGCGCAAGATGCGGCCCGAGGTGGAGCCGTGCGACAACTTCTACGAGTTCGCCTGCGGCACCTACCTCGAGGAAGAGAACATCCCCGACGACAAGGTCTCGATCAGCACCTTCTCGGTGATCTCCGACAAGCTGCAAGAGCAGCTCAAGGACATCATCACCGCGGAGCGACCCGAGTCGGAGCCGAAGCACTTCCGACTACCCAACCTGCTCTACAAGGCCTGCATGAACAAGAGTGAGTGACGCAGTTAGTGGTACTCCCAGATATGGTCGACTACCAGATCCTCTTCAGTAGCAGAGATCAGATCAGACCTATAATCAAGAGCTGTTCAGATAAATCATTAAGTTGCAGCTCATAAGAAAGCTGATTTACGCAGCTGCCTCTGTTGAGTCCACTCGGTAATCGACTTTATCCCAATCCAGCTCTTATCGAGGCCCTTGGCGCTGAACCTATAACTAGAGTGGCTGAGAAGCTGGGAGGCTGGCCACTGATCAGGGGAGATTCCTGGAACGCGGACGACAGCTGGACGTGGCAGGAGCAGGTCAAGAAGTTCCGCTCCGCCGGGTTCAGCATGGACTACATCATCGACTTCTCGATCGGGGTGGATCTGCAGAACAGCACCAAACGTCTTATAGATGTGAGTACTTTTGGCTTCCCGTTACCCTATGTGCGAGTCCTGTACAACGTATACTTCCTCGAATTTCAGCTGGACCAGTCTTCTCTGGCCCTCAGCCGCGAGTACTTGGTGAAGGGCTTCAACGAGACCCTGGTGACGGCCTACTACGACTACATGGTGGACATTTCCGTGCTCTTCGGAGCCAACAAGGACCTGGCCAAGACGGAGCTGCTTAAGTCGCTGGAGTTCGAGATTGCGCTGGCCAATGTGGGTAGCTGACCGGACGATTACCATGTTTAATCCGCAGTCCTCTTCCACAGATCTCCTGGCCCAACGAGAAGCGACGCAACTCCTCGGAACTGTACAACCTGAGGACGCCCGCGCAGCTGCAGGCCGCCTATCCCTACGTGCAGTGGGTGGACTACATGAACGCCCTGCTGCCCGAGGGACTGAGTGTGGCCGAGGACGAGATGATCAACCTGTCGGTGCCCAGCTTCTTCGAGGACCTCGGCAAGCTGCTGGCCAAGACGCCGAAGCGCGTCATCGCCAACTACATGTTCTGGCGCATCCACGGCTTCTCGGTGGGATTCCTGACCGAGGAGTTCCGCAAGCGGCAGCTGCAGTACGCCACCGCCCTCTCTGGCCGCCAGGAGCAGGAGGCCCGCTGGAAGGAGTGCGTCGACATTGCCACTGGCAGGTTAGTGGGGTCACCATTGCCCCTTCCCAGGGTCAAGGTCATCAGGGGTTGCCTGTTTTAGTATTTCGTGTCACGTATCTCTGCCCTGTTTCTGTATCTTCTTTTGATTTCTTTGTGATTTGCAGCATGGATGAGGTGTCCGAAGAAGATTTTGATAGGTACTTATTTAGAGAAATGCATTATTCGTTGTCCTGCAAAAAGAGCAAACAACACAACCCACAAAAACACCCACATCATGCACAGTCGCAAGACACCCTAAACGAAACACTCGCATGCAAAAACAGATTAACCATATCATTTTAATCAATTTAAAACTGCTTATGTGCCCATGGCACTCAAATAGTTTGATAAGATCTCATACACCTAGAACAATTTACAAGATGTGTTCGCCATTTTGCACAGCTTATTCCGCACTACTTAAGGTACCCCTAGGTTTAACTATTCCGTCATTGAGGTAAATATTTAAGATACATAAGATTAAGCTTTTACAAGCAAGGTTTCCGACCGCTTTAACCGAACGCTCTTCCGCCGCAGATGAGTGGGTATGTTATCATTGGCTTCTTGACCATTTAGTATGCGTTATTTTTTTTAATTAGTATTATCTAATGGTCGGGGAAGTCGACTTGCTTTAGCGATTCAGTCACATTTAAAAAAAAAACAGCTATTCAATAAGGGAAAACATTTCAAGGCTAAGTGGATGATATTTTCCTAGAGGCCATTATCATTTCCGTAAGTGGTGGACATTGGTAATCATCATGCGCCCTGATCGAGCCCCCAACTCTGATTTAGAGCGCACTGTGCTCGCAAACTCGATCCGATCAGATCAGACCCAATCTTCTGTCCTAATTCGCATGTCCATTTTGTGTTTCACTTTCACGCCAACTCTCCAACCCACCATTTCAATATCTGCACACCTCAACCTCAACAACCGACATCACATTGAATCGAACGCCACCACGCGCCATCTAATCAATCGGTTATCAACTCGCATCCCAGCCTCGGCATATCCGTGGGATCGCTCTACGTCCGCAAGCACTTCGACAAGGACTCGAAGGCGAACGCCCTGGAGATGGTTAACGACATCCGCAGCGTGTTCAACGACATTTTGGACGAGGTTAACTGGATGGACGCCAAGACGAAGAAGGAGGCCAAGGAGAAGCTGCACAGCATGGCGACGCACATCGGCTACCCGGACGAGATGCTGGACAACGAGAAGCTGGCCTCCTACTACGCCAAGCTGGACATCGACCCCGACAAGTACTTCGAGTCCTTCCTGGGCATGAACATCTTCGGCACGGACTACTCCTTCAACAAGCTGCGCCTGCCAGTCAACAAGACGGACTGGGTGCGCCACGCCCGCCCGGCGATCGTGAACGCCTTCTACTCCTCCCTGGAAAACAGTATTCGTAAGTCCGAATCAATAATCGGGTCTCTCCCAATTTTCATATTTGTAGGAAAATATTATTTTCTTTATTGCTCTAACGGGGGACCTTTGGAAATCCCCAAAATAGATTCAATGTTCACTTAGGCGTGAAATTGAAATCCAATTTTGGTTTGTGAACACCTGTTGTTGGCGTTTTAACAAGGCTCCATACTAAATTGCATTCCCTGCTGCATCCGTCCTTGCTAGTTTCATCTCTACCTATAGACATACAACGATTGGTAGCCAAGGGTTCTCTGGAAACCTACCGCAAACTTGGTAAAATTCTTTTTTTCGCCCTTTTCAACGGTCATCCAATAAAGGTGGAACAAGTATTGTCGGGAACTTCGTGTCTGTGCTTATGACTTCTCTTAGAAATAACTCCGTTGAAAAAGTCGTAAAAAAATGTGAAATCCGTGACAACCCGGTCTCCAGAAATGGCAGATCAAAAATTGCCAAGATACCAGATCATAAGCATTCATCGAGCTCATTTCGTTGCTGCTACACTGTGTGTTAATGAACATTCAGGCTTCTGGCAATGCCTACCCGTACCTATTGTAAATGGGGTATTGTTTGTTTGCCTTTCAGAATTCCCGGCCGGCATCCTGCAGGGACACTTCTTTAACGCCCAGCGGCCCAAGTACATGAACTTCGGCGCCATCGGATACGTAATTGGCCACGAGATTACCCACGGCTTCGACGATCAGGGTCGCCAGTTCGATGTGAAGGGCAATCTGCGGGACTGGTGGCAGCCGGACACCCAGAAGGCCTATCTGGCCAAGGCGAAGTGCATCATCGAGCAGTACGGCAACTACACCGAGAGGGCCACCGGCCTGAACGTAAGGTTTCCTTCCCGGTGGAGCAGACCGATTCTAAGTTTCCTCTTCGACAGCTGAATGGCATCAACACCCAGGGCGAGAATATCGCCGACAACGGTGGCGTCAAGGAGTCGTACATCGCCTACCGGAGATGGGTTGAGAAGCACGGACCGGAGCCAAAGCTTCCCGGCTTGGACTACACCCCGGAGCAGATGTTCTGGGTGGCCGCCGGCCAGACCTGGTGTGCTAAATACCGCAAAGGTATGAAAAGTGTGCCAATAAAAGTTGTCTATAGTTAGTCAAATGAATTAGGACCCTAGTTAAGGGAAGATCTATTTTGCATTCTTTTGAAGGCGCTTTTCTAGTTCATGCCACATTTTAATTTACTTACACTCCCATTAGAATCTCTCAAGATGCGCATTACCACCGGCGTGCACTCGCCATCCGAGTTCCGCGTCCTTGGATCGCTCAGCAACATGAAAGACTTCGCCAAGGACTTCCAGTGTCCGGAGGGTTCTCCCATGAACCCGGTTCAGAAGTGCGAAGTGTGGTAGGAGCAGTTCCGGCGTTAGTTGCGTGGTATCGCGTCCAGGCGGACGCGATAGGTAACCGGAATAAAAGGCATGGAATGCCTGCGATATAGCCCAATTCTAGAAGGGCTTATCTCAAGTAGAAATACAATTACAATACCAAGCGTATTTATGCCGTGTGCATTATGTAAAAATCGTATTTAATAAAAAATTGTTTATATGTAAAGAATTAAAACTTTTTAATTTCTTCTGATATATTTACTTTGCCAACTTGAATTGTGAAACGTTGATCGACTTTTATACGTAAAAGAGTTTTGGTATAAAATTATTTAATTCATATAATTGATTCTGACACTTTGTGTTCCCACAATTTATTAAAATATTTTTGATGTACTTTTTAGAGTAAACAAGTAAATTGACCACATGGATCGCCCTTTTTAGCAACTGATGGAGCATTTGATTTTAAATTTGTTATCTCAGCCAAAATTTTAATACTAACATAAAAACTCGCGCCTATTCGATATACTAACTGAGGCACGTATTTCCACACTCGATATTTTACGCTACCGATATGCCTTCGTTCGATGTGCTAAAAACTATCGCCCGACACCCACACCATCGATAGGCCCTTCTTGCATCCCTAAAACATTCGCGCAGCGTGGCTGAGTAGAAATTTTCGCGGAAATTTCCCTTGTAGATCTTCGCCAGCAGGAATAACAATGTCGGCCCTCAACCTGACCGTACGCGTGCACCCAGTGGTGCTTTTCCAGGTGGTGGACGCCTTCGAGCGGAGGAACGCGGACTCGCACCGCGTCATCGGCACGCTGCTCGGCTCCGTTGACAAGGGGGTGGTGGAGGTGACCAACTGCTTCTGCGTCCCGCACAAGGAGCACGACGACCAGGTGGAGGCGGAACTGAGCTACGCCCTAGACATGTACGACCTCAACCGCAAGGTTAACTCCAACGAGAGCGTGGTGGGCTGGTGGGCCACAGGCAACGACGTGACCAACCACAGCTCTGTCATCCACGAGTACTATGCCCGCGAGTGCAACAACCCAGTGCATCTCACAGTGGACACTTCGCTCCAAGGTGGACGCATGGGCCTTCGCGCCTACGTCTGCATTCAGCTGGGCGTACCTGGTGGCAAGAGCGGCTGCATGTTTACCCCCATTCCCGTCGAGCTGACCAGCTACGAGCCGGAGACCTTCGGGCTCAAGCTGCTGCAAAAGACCGTTGGCGTGTCGCCCGCCCATCGGCCCAAGACGGTGCCGCCCATGCTGGACCTTGCCCAGATCTCGGAGGCTTCCACGAAGCTGCAGTCCTTGCTGGACCTGATCCTTAAGTACGTCGACGATGTGATCGCCCACAAGGTGACCCCGGACAACGCCGTCGGGCGGCAGTTGCTCGACCTAATCCACTCCGTGCCGCACATGACCCACGAGCAGTTTACTCAGATGTTCAACGCTAACGTGCGCAACCTCCTGCTGGTCATCACGCTCTCCCAGCTTATCAAAACCCAGCTGCAGCTCAACGAGAAGCTCACCTTCCTGCCCACCGCCTAATATAGTGGTTGATGGTGAAGTGGGGATATCTACTAACGTGAAAATTGTAAATGCAGATTGTATTGGATTGTGTTTTATATGAACGGATCTGGGTAATAAAGTGCTGGGCCTGTCAGACAAATCAAACCGCATTTGTATCGATTATATGTTCAGTTTTTTGTGCTGTAGAAAAACGGTGGGAAATTGGAATTCTTGAATAGTCATCAGAAAAATTCTATCCTAAGGACTAACATTTAAAATTGTTTTCTTTATATTTCAAGTATGTTTGCATTTTTTTATTGATTGTTTTTCTATTAACAAAAGCGTTTTAAAGCAAAACTGTACAGAATACATAATAGCATTGACAAACTACTCAGTTATTTTTAATTTAGGGCTGTCTTATAACGTTTTTTAGGTTAACAAGCGGAAGAAAAACCAACTTTAAGTGATTTTTATTTCCTTATATATTTTTTTTGATCAGATTCACTAGACGAGTTAATCCGTTTCAACGCAAACTAGTCTCTCAGTTTAAAGCTATCGGGCTGAAACATTTCCAAAAGTCTTATGTCTATTCCAGGTAGTATATAAGTCGAAAGCAGCGTAGCTCCCATGGGAACTATCGGGGAAAACTTATATCTTCGGTGTTTTTCAACATTTAAATGATTTTGAATTTCCAATTTAATTTTATCAAAATCGGGCGACTATATCATATAGCTGTAATAGGAACGATCGGAAAATTGCTGGGAAAATAATATGAAACAAATTATAGCTTTGGTGTTTTTTGACATATCGTCACTGTGGACGGCAGTCCACGCAGTGGCGAAGAGCAACAGGATGGTGTTCGAAGGCGACTACTACTCTAGAGTAATCGTCCGACTGTTTCGAGTTATACATCAATCGAAACGTATTGCAAAAACTGAAAGAATTGAACCAAGACTTAAAGAAAATCAATTGGTTTGTGAAAAAAGTGGTGAAAGTGGAAAAGTTAAAAATTGGAAAGTGTTATCTGTTGGGGCCGGTGGTGATACTTACCTCCCGCTATTAACATATTGTATTCTCTCTTAAAATACCCGAAAGACACCTAACCTGTCAAAATCGGATGCTCCGTTCAACAGCAATACGCAAAACAAGATTTTTAGGGTCCTCTCAAATGGAACATTGTATTTTATTTGCCAGTTGTCCCCAAACGTTATTTTAAAGTCCTGAAAATTCTGCACGATGTGAAACAGCTCAATATAAGAAACATTAATTCTACCACTTTTGAAAAAAAAGCTAGCTAGTTTGGCAAGAAAACAGCTTGTATACCCGTAATTTGTGAAGTACTGAGTCTAGTTGTTAGTTATTTTTTATTTATATTTTTTTGACCTTTTTTCTTGTAAAAATACCCGTGTCAAAGTTATTAATCAACAAAAATGGCCACATCTACCCGTTCAGAGAATCTTACACAGCATTGATATTTTTGGTGCATATCCAAACTCTATTTGAAGGTTCTAGGTTTAAAGATGATGTTAAGCAGTTTAAAAGGAGGAACTTTGATTCTACTAGTCTGGGAAAAACCATAAGGTTTTTGTTCCAATATTTTTAAAACTTTCTTTTTATTTCTCAAAAAGGGCTTTAACGATTTCGGACTAAGACTTAAAGTGTATGTATACTCGTTGACATTCCCACACGTTTTAGATGCAAGTATTTTTTGTATGAAGTCACGTTTAAAATTTTAATTCAACATGTATTAGTTCAGCTAGGACGTATAACACTAGGAGGACGTATTATTAACACAAAAACTTCTGATATTAAACAAAAACACCTCTACACGAGATATAACGCTAGTGACGATCGGACCTACAGCATACAAAAGTTCTGATATAAACTTTTGTTACACTCGGCACGCTGCTATTAGTATGCTTGTGTTTAGCTGTACAACTTTTATACAGCTTGCCGAATGTAAAAAATTAAGAAAATGTGTTTATTTAGTAGAAGTTAATATCAGAACTTTTTTTTTGCTGTAGGTGCGATCGTCACTAGCTTTTTACCTCGTTCATAAGTGTTTTTGTTTGGTTTTATAATATCGGGAATATCATGTTTTATATTTTTAATAATTTCGAGTTAAATCTAACATATAGCAGTCAAAGATACGGTCAGAGAAAGATTGAAATATTTTGTTATTTGAAATATTTGTTGTTAATATCACTGAACCTAACAACAATCCTTAAAAATTTGACATGGTGTTACTAACGGTTATTATTTCTTATGACTGCAAGGGTATACAAACTTTGGCTTGCCAAATTTAACTTCCTTTCTTGTTGGCTACTAAAATGGGTTATTAGGAAGTTGAAATAAAAAATTAAGGCAAACGTAAAAGCTTTGCAAGATTTGGGAGTAAGTAAAAACCTTAAAACCGCATTTTGCAAGTTAGCATGGCGCGATACACTGCGACTGCGAAATATTTTTAGTTATTTACCAAAAAGGATAGAAAGCTTAAAATGTTTGCGACTATTGAATGCGTTTGTTACATTTTTGAAGTAATCCTGGAAATTTAACAGCGCTAGCTAATGCTATAAGGGGAATTACGAACACTTTTAGATCTTTTTGTTTCGGATCAATAGCACTGTTGGTGGACTTATTTAGGGATAAGGGAATTGTGGGTGTAAGAATCCCCATTGGCTTAAAATCTTACTAAAAACATTTTGTTGGTAAGTATGCTATTAAATAATTCTTCTGAAAGACCCCTGACGTGACCGTGTTTCTTACCTGGCTTTTACTCTGCGAGTAACGGAATAAATAGTCTTTTATGGCATATTTGTATTTATTGTCGTTGTGCCCATAAAGTATGCTCTAGAAAATAGATTTAAAGTGCAAATTATGAATTTTAAATAGCGAATGAGGGCTGTCTATAAGTAAGCTGTGAAAGAAGATTGTCAATTTTCGGGATGAATCCTTTGTTTAATTTCATTGCTTTTTTGGTTGGCCAGCATGCAGCATTTTAAATATGTACCAAAAGGATAAAGAAAGATTCCCAGTTTCATAACGATATAACCCTATAAGGTTATGTTACCCTTTGAGTGCAAACAGCCGTGTTTATATCTTTGAAATACTTTATTTTAAAACTAAGAGAAATTCAAATGGATTCTTTGATGTATTTTTACAGAAAATATATTCATATACCAATCAAGTTTAAAAGTTATTATAAAAATCAAGAAGTTTATAGAATATACATACATGTTTTTGATTCGTATGCTTAATTACAATAAATAAGAATAACGACAATTAGATATTAAATCATTCACGTTATATGCACATCTTATGTAGTTTAATAATGTACTTATGTTAGTGTGTTGCGTGTGAATGGGTACTGTATAAAGTTTTAGGTACATCGGATACGTCGTTAGGTATTTTATGTGGGCTGAGGCGTGTGGTATAGATAGAACACAGAAACGTAAGATTTATCTGCAACCGAAAACTCGGACTCGAAAATAGAAAACAATGGTTTGGTTCAAAATAATGTACAATCGTTATATGTCTGGTAGATATATATATATGTAGGCAATATACAATTTTAAAATTTTAACAACGTTCAAAGAACTTTCCTCCTTTCGATTTATAATTTTGTCTAATAATCTTCAACACTTAGATCGCACTTTTTAAATTTTACTTCGACTTGGCGTAAAACTCAGAGAGCTTAGTTTTTCAAACACATTTATGTATGTATGTATGTATAACGTCGGATTTCTAAACATATAGATTATATATAAAAAGTTAAAATCTGAGTCAAAAAGCAATGCAGACTTAAAAAATTGCATACTTTCGTAGAAGCGTTTAACTCTAATCTGAAACGTTTTGCATTTGACTTTGTTCTCAACATGGATATATGTATGCATTTTATATGCGAATTACGTCTGTAGTAAGTGTCTATATATTACTAGTACAACAACAACAATCAATGTTGCTAAAGCAACAAGAACAACAACAATCCCCGCTTCCATCTTGGATGTGACTTCCGCTCACGTGGCAAGGACTCAGCTAGACGCAGCTGAACTTGATGCCGTCGTCGCTGGAGTAGCAGTTCTGGCAATGCAGCTTGTGGTTCCGCACCCTGACATCGGTTCCATTAAGGCCATCTCCCAGCTGGACATGGCAGACGCAGCACTTGAAGCAGTTGATGTGGTAGAAGAGCAGCAGCGACTCGATAATCATGGCAGCGCCGCGACCTGTTGAAAATTTGTGAGATTGAGATAAGTGAAAGGAACTTTAGTCGCGCTACGACAAGAAACCGTGGGACGGATTTCAGTTTCACAAACATTACAATCCAGTCCCAAGATTTGCTCTTTACAAAAACCATCTCCGTGAAATACCTTAAATATTCAAATTTCGCTTAGATATGATTAAAGTAGATAGTCAAGTCTTTGAAATTACACCCAAACAATGTATTTGAGCGCTTTGTGCACTTGTCGACAATTGTCGTGTGTGCAGCCCAGATCTGTTTCAGACATGAAAGTGAAATGCAGAAACTCATTGGTTAAGGGAAACAGTGTCAACGGGAAGGGGAAAGCATTTGATGATCGCCGAACTCAGCCATGACACTAGTGAGCCAGAGTGTGTGTTATTCTTGTGATGCTCGTTGTGACAACAAGCCTAAAGATGCTGCCAAAAGTGAACGGTGATGTGGAGGGGAACAGGACATAGAAGAATAACGCAACACTC
Organism: Drosophila biarmipes; assembly: GCF_025231255.1. Classification (NCBI taxonomy): domain Eukaryota; kingdom Metazoa; phylum Arthropoda; class Insecta; order Diptera; family Drosophilidae; genus Drosophila; species Drosophila biarmipes. The sequence goes on along the minus strand of NC_066616.1, from coordinate 3,604,677 downwards.
ACAACCAACGTAGTAGCAAAGTTTACCTAATTCGTCGCCGCAATGGGAGCACTTCTTCTTGCCGCTGACGCTGAGCACCTTCTCCTGGCTGCTGTTGTTGTTGCTGCCGTTCGTGGTGTTGGACTTCTGCTGTTGCTGCTGGTAGACATTGGTGTTGCCGTTGACATGGCTGTAGTTGCCGTTGCCATCGAATCTGTTGGTGGGTTAGGAGTTAGTATGTAACGAAGTCGTACGACATGCGGCCGTGGCGACTCACCGCTTTCGATCCCCGATGCCCTTGCTCTGGACCCTTTCCGTCAGCGTTTGGATGATGGAGTCGGGCAACGGCTTGCCCTTTGACTTACTGGCCGGCATCGAGCGCCGATTGAGTTGCTCAATGCGTCGCTGCTCCGCCTCCTGGAGCAGCCAGTGGTTGTTGTTGTAGAGGGCTCCGCCGTAGTCCGGCATGGACTTGCGCTTCTGCTGCTGGGCAGACAGCCAAGCCGGGTCGTTGGCCAGGTGGCTGTCGTAACTCTTCCGCTGCTGCACCTGCACCCACCCGTCCGTGTACTTGGGTTTGGGGGTGGCACTCAAGGCGAGCAAAGTGTTCCGGGACATATTGCTCAGGTTCTGGGCCGACTGGTGGTGGTAGACGGCCGCTGCCGACGCTTGAACGGGATATCCTTGACCAGAGAGCCGAGGCGGCATCGGTGCCCCAGCAATCTTCACCAGAGATCCGCCGTACGCAACAGGCGGCTGACGCTGCCTCGAGCTAACTGCATAGTCCGGTTCCAGGCCATGGCCGTTGGCGTTCAGCTGCATCGCCCTCAACGGCTTCGTCGGCGGCGTCGGCGGCAACATCAGGCGGTTGGAGAACTCGTTCAGATCCGACATGGACTTGCGGTAGTCCGTATCCATCTGGTGATATGCGTACAGTGCCGCTTGCTGCTGTTGCTGCGGCACATTGGCGTAGATCTGCTGCGGATGTGGTGGAAGTACTGGTGCCTGGTGGTGCTGCGGCGGTTGGAAGGCACTGAGCATTCCGTTGCCGATGCCCAGGCCGTGGTGCAGATCCTGCAGAGAGCGCCGGTTGTTCGACATTAGCATCTTCGCTCCATGCTGTAGTTCCCGGCGGGCTAGATTCTCACGAAGCAGAAGATTCTCGCGCTGACGCTTTAGTTCCTCCTGCTGTGGAAAGAAATTCGTAAAATTTTTTAGCATGCATATATTTTTAAGACCTTTTTCCTTAATTTATAAAAATAATAAGTTATTTGAAAACATTTAGGTTAAAGGCTTTAATTAGATCTGTTCCTGGATTATATTAAATAAAGATGTTAATTAAAAAAAAAAAAAAAAAAAATAAGTTATTATTATTATTAAGTTATTATTAATATATTTATCATTGAGCTTCGAAGAACTTGGAAACAAATACTATTTCTGAAAAGCCTTTTAAAGCAAATGGTTAACGATTAGATTAAATATCTAGAAGATAGTATCCAGCGCGAAACAGGTCCAAACCTATTAGCTTCATCGGACAGTATTTGTTTTTAAAAGTTTTGGAAATATCTTTATTCCCTTGCAGATGGCGTAATGATTTCAGTCAGAAGTTTGCAACGCAGTGAAGGAGACGTTTCCGACTCCATAAAGTATAGATATTCTTGATCAGCGTCACTAGACGAGTCGATCTAGCCATGTCCGTTTCTACGCAAACTAGTCACGTTTTTAAAGTCGGAACCAGTCGGATAGGACAACTCTATCTTATAGCTCCCATAGGAAATATCGGGGAAAACATTTTTAAAAAATTATATATTTGGTGTTTTTTAACATATAACCTCCTTTGCTTAGGAATAAACTTTAATTAAAATCGGACGACTATATAATATAGTATATTGGGAAATTAGTCGGAAAACAGGAAAAAACTATATATTTGGTGTTTAGGTTATAAGCTTGGACATTTTTTAATTAGTTCTGAATTTCGAATTAAATTTTATCAAAATCGGACGACTATATCAAATAGCTGTCATAGGAACGATCGGAAAATTGGTGGGAAAATAATATGAAACAAATTATAGCTTTGGGGCTTTTTGACATATTATTTGGGAATATAATTTTTTTATATTTTTAAGAATTTCGAATTCTATTTAATAAAAATCGGAATACTCTAACATAAAGATGTGAAAAAAAATGAAATTTTTCTTTAATATCGCTGAAAACATCAACAATCCTTAAAAATTTCACATGGTGTTACTAAAGTTGATTATTTCTTATAACAGCAAGTTCGGTTTGCCGAAGTTAACTTCCTTCCTTGTATTAAAGTGTTTTTGATATCTTCAAGCTTTTGAGAAAATGCGGTGCTGTGTTGCGCAGTCTTTGTTGGGCTCAACTTGACGACTAACTTACCGAGAAGTGGAGCAGCTCCCGCTCCACCCGTAAAACCTCGCCCTGCTCCCGGATTTTGTCCTCGATGGACTGCATTTTGGCGTTGGCCGTCGCAGTGGCTTCGCTCAGGGATTGGGTGGCCGCCGCTGCCGCCGTCGCCGACTCTGTCCAGGACTCGGCCGAGTTGCCCTTTACTGTCTGGAGAAGAGGTGTCTGGGCAGCCAGGAGGCCCTCGTTCTGGTAGATGACCTCGCCGAGCTGTGCGCTCGACGGGGGCGGCGGCAGTGGCGGGGGCGTGGCATCAGACTGCGTGTCATTCTCCTCGGAGGAGTTTGTGTAGTGTTCACTGCTCTGACGAGAATGGTTCTCGGAAACTCCCGAGTCTCGGCTTTCACCTTGGGAAGGAAGAAGTAGAGCTTCTTAATCTTTGTAGAAAAAGTCTATATTTACAAGGGTTCTAATGCTAGTTCGATATTGCGAAAAAACTAAAAGTCAACCACACACATGTCTCTTTAGCCTCACTGATTTTCTTTACTTCCTCAAAGAGTTTCCACTAGTGAGGATTAAGGAAAAAGTGCACCTTAAGTTCAAACATAAATAAATGATATTTTTAGTGACCTTTATTGTACAAATTGAATGATTTAAAGTATACTCGAAGTGATGGTTGGCGATATTTAACTCAACTCACTGGAGAGTGAACCTCGGACCCCTTGACATTTTCGCATTTAGATAGGTTGTCATCTTTATCTCACCAGCCAAGGAAAAGCGTGTGACCTGAGCGTCAAAAGATATATAACTAGCACATCTGAGAGTCTGTAGTTAGGAGTTATTTTCCTCCAGGGTAGTGATATTACTCAAAGCTTTTTGCTTAAAGTTCCGAGGTGTGCGAAAGCTAGGAGTATTGATTTCTAGTATAAGCCGGTGGAACGGGGATCTATAAAATGTACTTTTCCAATAACTTAATCTGATTGAATACAAAACCCATGTGTTCTCAGGTACAGGTAGGTGGTGCGATTCCAAATCCAAGCTGGGTACATGAATGTATAACGAACCGATTCAGCTAAGCTCCACACCCAAATGGGGAAGCATCTCAGCCAGAGCTGCGACAGCTTCGTGGGCCACGCACACTAAACGGATTATTTATACTTAACCTCGCGTGTAGGTGGGGCCACCTCTTGCCCTCTGGCCCAGTCAGCACCCTCTCTGCCAGCTTGTGCTTTGCTCATTGCTACTGTCTTTCGTTTTTATGGCCCGTTGGCTTCGGTATCGGTTTTCTTTTTACCCACCCATCGGTACTATTGTAGGTTCTGTATCGACTAACCTGTGTCGGAACTGTCGCAGAGTCCCGCCTTGATGTACAGCTGCTTCTCCAGACGCCTCTCCTCCTGCAGGAGTTGCGCCATGTCCGGCGGCGGGGCCACGGTGAGCTCCAGGTAGGTCTCCATGTCGTCCAGGTCCCCGTCTGTTTCGATGCCCAGGAAGCTGGAGCGTTTGTTGCGCAACTCCTTTTTGATGCGCTTGGTCGAGTTCATCCGCTTAATGGGCGGCGACGGCTGGGCAGGCTCCAGTTGTCCCTGAAGGTGCCGGCGAGTGCCGTTTGATATGGTCTCGTAGGTGTTGTCCGATGACCATGTGTCGGTGTTGTGCCCGAGGCTGCTGCCCAGTCCATCCAGCTCGTCATCGTGGCCCTCGTCCACCGGAATCGGCGGCGGGCTCTCGGTGGGCGGTGGTGGAGGCTTCTCCTTGGGTGGCTCCATCAATCCCAAAGGCGTTCCCCCTGCGCCCGGACTGATCTCCAGGCCGGAGTAAAAGATGTCGATGTTTTCGTAGACAGGCACGGGTCTTAAATGCTTCGGGGCGTCGTAGTAGGGCTCCGTGGCCTTCGGCACTTGGTAGTAGGGCTCCACATCTCCAGAAGTTGCTGGTGGCACGAGGGTTGTTGCTGCGATTGCTGCTGATGTTGCTGCTGTGCTGTTCTCCTTTTGATTGCTACTGCTGTTGTTTTGCTTAGGGCTTTGATTATTCTCGTTATTGTTGCTGGGTTGCTTATTTGGAATGCTTCTCCTGTGACTTCTCCGCGTCGCTTGGGTCTGTGTGGTTATCGTCATCGTTGCTATCTGTTCATTATCTACTTCGTGCATAGATATAGTCGAGCTGACATTTTCATAGATGGGCTCTCGTTCCCCCTGCTTCTGCTCATCGGTTTTATTTGGCATTTCCCCACCCTCGGTGTGTGATTCCCCCTGCTCATTGGTCTCCTGCTTCTGCTCCCCCTCGTTTGGCTGATCCCCCAACTGCTCCTCCTGCTGCTCCTCCGCCGGCTGCTCCTGCCGCTCCTTCTGCTCCTTCTGCTCCTCCTCCTGTGAATGTTGTGCCTTGTCCATTTGCTCGGGTGTCGCCTCGCGATCGATGGCTTGCAGTGCCAGTTCAAGAGCTTCGTTGATCTGTGGGGCGGGATGAGGTGGGCGTGGCATGGCGAGCGAGCGAGAAAGCGTCAAAAGCGTGCATGACAGACAGAGAAAGAAAGAAGAATGCGCATGGATCGCATGAATGTCAGTTAGTTCAAACAAAGGCTAGCTGGCAAATTAAACAAAAACTAATGATATCAAAAGTTTAATTAATTATACAGCGGAATTCAATCAAACAAAAACGGGGGGAAAACAGAATGGGTTCAGAACAGAGGAGGATTTAAAGGAACAGTGCACTGTTCACCCAGCAGAAAAAACTTCAATTTGTACTTTTTAAGAAACCATACCCCTGGTGTAATTCCTACTTAATCTTCACCTGGGCCGCCCGCCTGTCCGTCCGTCGGTCAGCTGAAGTATAAGGCGGACTGCGAACTGATTCGCCGCTGCTAATTTCGGACATTCTTCCCCCTTCAATACATTTGCGACATACTGCCAACGTTATCACCCTTTCCGATTCGTATAAATTCTCATGGGATTCCGGGAACCGATTATATGTACAAGGGGAAGTACTTGAGAAAGTACGAGTAATAAGTTAGAGCTCTAGGCGCTTACCCCTGGGTTCTGATCGAAGCAATCCGACAGACTGGAGCGCTGCAATCGATTTACTTCGTACTCTAGGACATACTTTTGATACCGGCCAATGCGAATTATTCGCACGATTATTTTATTAGGGGCTGTTGTAAAGATAACCCGTGGCAGACAGCTGTGCGGATGGGGCTGCGAGTACATATGATACAGCCCGGTGCGAACCAATACCGTCGAGGGCTTAAAGTACACTAAACGTAGGCCCTGCAGCGCTGAATCGACCCGAACGATTTGGTTAGATAAAGAAACGGAGGCGATATGCGGCGGCGAAACTGAGGAGACAGCACTCCAGGGTCTGCAGATGGGGGCATGACACACCGACACGGCCCCCCAAAGTATGCCGCCCCAAACTGCATATGACCTGAAACCCCACTGGGCGGATGGGTGACTTTTGGCATTTTAAATAGGTGCTAAGCGGGGAAAACGCGACATGCAATGCAACCAAGAACTTATTCGAATGCGGCGAGACACCACGCAAGCAAACAGAAATGACAAGAAACAAACAAACAGAACAGTGGGTACAAACAGGAACGGGAAAGGCACAAACATGGGGCATGAGATAGAGAGACCGCTTACCTCGGAAATTGTATACTTGCAACAACTTTTGCTGGCAGTAAGCATGTAAACTATGTAACTGCATTAATAGGAAATCATATTTTACATTGTTTAGCCAAACAAACGAACGCAAGGCATGTAAGAGAAATACGTGAATGAGTCAGATAGCATGTAGAATAGAGCCTTATCAAGGGGCCTTAACCTCTGGCATTGGGTTTTGGGATTCCGTGGGGTAGTCGGGATTATTTAGTCATGTGGGATCGGGATTCTTGCGATTGTCCGCATCCAGTGTTGGCGATTAAGCTGTGTTCCAACATGTGCATCCAGAGTGGAGTCTTCATCGTCAAATTCAATACCTCCACTTCGGTTTACCTAACGCACGGTTACCACTTGCATAGACAAGGGTCTTCAGGATACAATTACCAAGTTTGGAAGAGAGTCAATACCTCTTCATAGTGGTGAAACGACAGTTGATGGAGGCGTCCTCAATCATTACACTCAGTTAAACATGTGTTATGCTCGAATATAAGTCCGCCTCTACACTACGTAGTATTCACTCTACAGCGAGTCTACACTAGTCCGCCAAGCTGTGCAAGCAGTTCAACCTAACGACATGGCAAGCGTAAGTTTACATGCGGGTGTAAAAACTATTCTACATCAGCTTCCAATACTGCACTTTCACTGAGTTCGGTTTTAGTTTAGGTTTAGGTTTATTCATATAATAGCACAACAATTATATCTCATTTGTATTTATAATATTGCTCCTCTTTTATGTTATTTGGTATGCTTCGAGGTTTTTGATTAGTGGTTTTTGCGGCGAAAACGTGTTCGACCTTCTCTTGCTTTGTGTGTATGTTTGTGTTTAAAGTATATAACCATAAAACATAAGTTTGACAATTCTTTATATAAAATCAAATTTGGTTTTCGTACATAATTTCTGGGTTAAGTAAAGTTATATTAGAGATAAAGAAAACTGTAGCTTACGTAGCTTGAGCCCACAACAAAATGTTAACAAAAATTGAGAATAACTCGTAAGAGAAAACAAAAACCAAGGTAAAATAAATAGTTTCAGTAAAAATAAATTCGATGTAAAATGTTCAAGTTGGTCACTAATTTCTCAAGTGTCTCATTTTGATTTTAGTCGATGGTAGAGAGCCCATGACCGTAATGGGGATTGTCGGTTCAACTGAGAACTTTTAAAATCTTGCAAAGTGGCGGAGAGATCAGGTATCACTCCGAAGTCTAGAAGTCTGAGCTCTTCACTCTTGTAGATCTGAAGGCGGCTTCTACTCCGCGCTTGCTATTTTTTTAGTGTCGAGGCCACCCCTGATACCTCCAGCTTCATGATTTCATCGTCCAGCAAATCGCTGATCTCTTGGGTCAGCGCCTGCTCCGTTGTATTTTCCTCCACTATTTCGTTAGTAATGATTTTTTTTCGAATCTCAATGTTCACAGGAGCTGGCGTTTTCGGAAGTGGAGGCGGTGCTTGCTCGTCCTCCTCCTCGCTGGCCACGTAGAACTTGGAGTTGTCTACCCGTACGAACTCGTCCGCATTGACCACATCCACTCCGCTCTTGGTGCTAGTAAGCACCACCTTCTTCTCAAGGGTCTCGTTGAGCGTGGGATGATGCAGTGGCTCCTCTTGATGGCCGAAGTTTCGGCGCAGGAAATCAAATATGTTTTTGGCCTTCTTTTCTTTTACAGCCGGAGCGGGTGCCTGGGTCCGCTCCTGGGGTTTGGGTGAGCTGGGCGGGGTGATCTGCTTAACCTTGATCTCCGTTTCCACCAGTTGGGTGCGAGCTATTAAAGGCTGTTCAACGTTCTCCGAGGGAGACGGGGCTGCTGTTGGGGCATACCCCGCCCTGCTGATCGAATCAGTTGCGGATGCGGAGATACAGCAAGGCTTGGGTATGGGAATCTTTGATTTGCGGCCCAGGAGGGGAGTAGAGGGCTTGGTTTCCGCGCACTCCGGCAACGAGGTCTTCATCATCCGACTGCTCGCTTGACGCTCCTCGGCAATGATCTGCTCGCAGGTGTCCATCAGGGCCCTCGAATGAGCTGCCCTGGCACTGCCGATGGGTGAGCTGGGTCTGTTTGTGATCACAGAACTTTTGCTCGATCTATCACACCGCTTTACCTCGTCCTCGCTGATGTCCTGGAAGCCAGTGGCCGGCACTGGAACCTTCTTGACATCGATGCTGTCGCAGACGGGCTCCTGAGCTGGGGCCAGGCAATCCAGTAGTCCCACACACAGGCTAATGTCCTCCTGGCTCGGAATCTCTTCCAGCTCTCTCCCTGCTGGGGCTTCCTTCTTGCCATCACACTTTTTCACCAGGTCCTCGGTCACATTCTGGTAACCAGTACTGGGCAGGGGAGACCTGCTCGCATCGATCCTATCACAGGGCACCTCCTCCACAGCAAACTGCTCTAAGAGCCTACGGTCTTCATCGGCCAGCTGAATATCTCTGGGAGCCTCGTTGTCTAGGAATTGCTGGCACAGAGCCACCTCGACTGAAGGCGAGGTGGGTCTGGATGAAGCCAATTTAAACAGACTTGACTCATTCGGGGAACAGGCTTTCAAGGAAGGCATCTCGCTGGGCGAAGTTGTGTGCAGGTACAGTGAGTCATTTGGAGCTAGGGTATTAAGGGTTCCGATTGCCTGGTGATCTATTTTGTTAGGGGGCGAGTGCACAATGGCCTTGGTCTGCCCCACCACTGGGGCGTAGTCCCCGGAGCTACGGTCTACCTCATCAATCTGAGTTCGTTTCTGGGGCTTCGGGGAAGCCGGTGGGGTGATCTGGGGAATGCGACTCCTGGGCACAGGCTTGGGCGACATAATGGGTGAGGTAATCGGAGTATAATCGCTTTGGCTGAAGCAATTGGACAGGGCCTTAACAGTATTGGGCTTGGGTAGCTCATCGGGATGAACAATAGTCATGGGAGGAGCACACATCACCACCTCTGGTGCAGGAATCGTTTCCTTAACTGGCTGCTCAATCCTGACAGTTCTCTTAGGAGGAGCTGGCGGCGTTGGTGGCTTATCCAGTTGCCGTGAGTTAAAAATCTCAACGCGTCCATTGATACTAAATTGCGGAGGCGAAGCCCCGGAGGTCGTTGGGGAACTAATAGGATTAATCTGAGTCCTGGGACTTGAGGCTACTCTTACAGCTTTGGGCGACATGGGAGGCTTTCCCAGAGGACGTGGTATTTGGGTTGGAGTTGGATTTGGGGGTGCGGGTATTGGTGTCGGGGGATTATTTGGTTGGTTGGTAAAGTCAAATATCTGGGTAAATTGACCCGGGGAAGTGATCGGCTCCCCGACTTCTTTTAAATCGTCGTCGTTCTGAAAGGTTTTCTTGAACATTTTAAGCAAATTACGATGGTGGACCATTTCATTGGAGGGCTTTCTACGCAAGTTACAACTGGGGGAAGGAACCAGGTTGGGAGTAGAAATGGGATTGGGAGTGGGGCCAGACTTGGACACCGCCACCGCTGAAGCAGCTACCACATCAACATCACAAGGACTTATCTTAGCGGGTTCGATAAAATTGTTAGTAGAACTTACACTAAATTCCATGTCCCGCAATGGAGGAGCAGCCACTTGATTGGCTGCTTGTGTTGAAACTGAAGCGGCTGCCAAGGGTTGGATGTTTGGTGGCACCGATGGATGAGCTGGCGATGGGGGCAATGGCGACGGATTGAGGTCGGTCAGCTCATCGAACTCCGCTTCAATTTGGTTGACTGCGTTGGCCGCCTCCTCCAACTGGCGCTCCTCGAGGGCCAAGGCGGCAATGGCTGCGTTTAGTTGCTGCTGCTGCTGCTGCAGCTCGTCCGCGGTGTCCTCCTGGATACCGCTGTCGTCGTTGGTGGCTGTGACCGGCGGTTCCTCTATAATCAGGGCTGGAGGTGCTGGCGTAGGAGCGAACACGGTGGTCTGGCTTTGTGGGGCATGCTTTTCCTTCTCCTTCTGCAGCTGCTGCTGCTGGCGCATTCGTTCCTCCTCGCCTCTCATGATCTCGAGTTGTCTGGCATCGATGAGGGCCACCATCGGCTTCTTCTGATCCTCTTTGGTAACGGACTGCTGCAGGCTGCTCAAACGCTGCTTGAGAGGAGGCACTGGTACGTCCACGCTCTTACTGGAATTAAAGGCCTTTCTCTGCTGTTCCAAACTCTGCATGCGGTCCCGAATGCTGGATATGTCGCCAGAAAGACGCCTCACATCCGACTTGTGGGCAGTGGGAGCTGCGTTGCCATTTGCTAGGCGATCTCGAAGTACCACTTTTGGGGCAGCGGAGGCAGCGCCATTGCTTACTTCTGTCTTGACCTGTTCAAAGATTTCCTTTCGCTTGGAAATGTCCACCTTGGGCACGTCCACCTTTTGCTTCTCTACGCCCTCTTGCGTGTCGCTGGGCGAAGTCACCTCAAAGCCGCTCAAGCGATCCTCGATCTTGGAGCCCCTCCTGGTGGGATAGGCGATGGACTCTCCGGCCGCCGTGCCATTGGCATTTCCATTGCCATTGCTGCTGGCCCGTTGGACCCTTTGCTTATAATCCTGGATGGCTCCCTCGTACGTGTATTCACACGGATCTGGTGAACTAGCTGGCGCGGTGCTAGACGACGTGTCGTACCCTGGCGAGGAAATGTACTCCCTTCCTGCAGGCCTAGACGGATTCGGAGTTACCGCCTCTCCAACGGCCACTCCGTTACCGTGGTTCCCATTACTGCCGTTGCGGTTGATGTGATTCTGCTGCTCGTCCACGTTTCGCGAGGTTGCTCCGGCAGCTCCAGAGCCAGCTGCTCCCATAGCCTTGTCCAGCTCGGCGGCATGGTCGCTCTGTGGATTGTAAATTATGTTAATTAAAATTACAAGTTTCCTGTTTATATATAAGAATAACTTTAAGTGCGTTCATCTCGAATTCCCTTTTAGACACGTAACTCTGTTATGAAATGAGCGATATATCAGAATAGAGTATTTATTTTTGTAGTCGCAAACCCCCGTTGCCCCAAAAATATTTTTGGTCTCGACAATTTGGTAAATAGCTAGTCTACCGTGATATAAATATTAAAAAAAATATTGAAAATTGCTGATCCACACTGCGCTCACATTTGACCTATGTATGTATTTTATTGGACATGAGTGCAAGTCTTGTCATTGCTACATTTTACTTTACTTTTTTCAATCTTTTTCGATTCCCTAACTAACAAACATTTCCACAGTTCACAGCTGAATTGCTTTAATCGCTCGATTTCGATCTCAAAAGGAATCTCCGTCTTGTGGTCTGTGCACCGTCGATTGTTTGTGCTTCATTGTTTATTATTTATGATTATGATTTGATACCGGTGGTGCTTGTAGGCGCATTCGATTAATAAACTATTTGTGTTTATTAGCCCGTGTCGCATGGCTTTGCCGGCATCACTTTCCAACGAGGCTTCAGTGGCTAATTTAAAGCTTGAGCCTTATCTTAGCAGCGGAATGTTTGTAAATTAGATTTAATAGTCAATTTGTTGTAATTACTTATAAACGCCGCGACAAGCACACACCACAAATGACTCTTAATGATGAAAAATACTAAGACAGAGAAACTGAAAGAAACGGACTGGAGCTAGAAATGGAGCTAATTATGGCACTGAAGCTGTGGTGATGTTCCGCACTGACCCCTTAAAATAGTTCGTTGGTACGCACCATAACACTGTTATTGTCGTAGTCCTCGGACATGCTGCTCTTTCCGCTGGCGCTGCTGGTTCCGATTCCCAGGTCACTCATGTCGTTCGTCTCATCCTCGTTGTACACGGCCAGAGAAGCCAGCTTGGCACGCCCCCGAGGTCCGCCCCTTTCGGCCCTAAAATGATATTTCCTCAGTAAAATCTCAGACATTAAGAAGTGGTTTACAAGTTGGCACGTTGAGTTATTCTTTTTTTTTGGAAACACATATTGTAAATGAAATATTTACGTCCTCGAAGGTGCATTTTCAAATAAATAAAATTTTAAATTGCTTTAAATTATTCACATAAAAACAATTTGCATTCTAACATTTAAATTTACACTGGACCCATTAATTAGGTTGGATAATTGTTTTGCAAAACGTTTTAAGTGTTGTTCGTAACACAGGATACAAATTTCTTTCAGGTACTTCAACTAATTTGCCACTCGATCGAAACTGGGACCTGTACTTGCCTCTCCTCCATCATTTCTGTGAATGTTTTCGATTTCCGGCGCATGCGATCATGCTCCTCCAGCTCGAGTTTCTTCGTCTCCACCGCTCGATCGATGATGTGCTCGACACGTTTTCGCCGTGATGATTTCCAATTGTCAAGGTTCTGTTTTTGTTATTTGTGGTGTGTTGTTTGTCACCAGATCGCATTGTTGGCCGTGATTTGTTTCGGGCAGAAAGGTAGCGAAAGTTAGTATAGAAAATAAGATGGCAAGACGTGTAAGTGTAAAATTCATTGTATTGTTCGCACTGAAAGTGGCCGGGCAAAAGTTTCTTTTGATGGCAATTAAAAAGTTTTGACGTGGCTGCGGAACTACGTGACAAAGGTGAAATGTTTCGGAGAGCGCGAACTTCGCTCAGACCCACGACGACTGTCCCCGCAGAGTATCTGTGGGCATAACGAATTTCTGATCCCATGTTGAGTGAGTCAGAGCGATGTGCCGAATCTCAGATTACAACGAAAGATTCTCTGGCTAAATGCGCCGATATTTTCATTCAGGTTATCTAGCGAATACTTCGTTCATGTCGAAGTGGCAATCATCACATAGTATTAATCTCATCGGAGCTCTTTCGTTTCCTCGTTCGAGAAACAGCTAAGAACCTTCCGGTTTTGCGCAGGTTTTATCGATCTGCGATTCAGATCGGTGAATAAAAAATGTTCGCGGGGTTGATAAAACAAAAGGAAAGCAATTTACACCCAAGACCAACAAAGCGGAATTTGGACTTCCTTTCCCATCGCAGTGGGTCGCCCAGCTCAAAACGCTGTACGCATTTAAATGGATTTTGCCTATTCGTTTTTGGCACACAGTCGTAACGCAAAAGTTATGTCTGGGAACCTTTTAAATTTGGGTGGACAAGATGCCCACGGAGCACTGGTCATCCGTCCAGAGGCACTTCAAATGCAGCGACTGCACCGAAATGGCAGATTAGGTAATTAGGTGGGTACAGTCACGTCAAAGACAGCTCTTCGCCGGGCTTGTGTCGGCAGCAATTTGCATGTTACACACAGCGCTGTGCAAAGAAAATAGAAGCGAATAAAAAGCTGGCGGCAGGGAAAAAACTATCAACAAAATGTAATAGTGATTATGCAATCCGATATCTTTTTGTCCGCTAACGGACGACGTGCATTGGAAACTGGAGTGGCCGTAACGAGTCAATTGCCATGTGCCGTGTGCCATGCCCAAGTGGTTTCGCTCTGGTTTATCCGTTTCGAGAAAACGAAAAAGGGAGAGGGAGCCGATCTGCGAATACCCTTTTCGAACACCAAACTTTCATCACTGAGCACCTTCGACTTTTTAATGCTACAATTGGAAACACGACTCTATCATGGTTCGTTTTCCTCGGGTCGGAGGGACCTGGGTAAGGACTTACGTTCTGCCACTCCTCGGGCTCTTCCTTCTTCACTTCCTTCAGCTTCTTGACCTCCTCGGCCTTCTTCAGCTGCTCCTGCGCGGTCTGGTATAGGTTGCAGGGCTTGATTTGGACGAACTGCATCGGATTCTTCGAAGGAGCAGGAGGCGTGGGCCGCGTCACCCGCTGCTTGGTCACGTACGATGTGGGATCTGGCGAGGTTACGGTCTGCAATTAGGCATAAATGCGGTAAATGCAATAACACTTCTAATTAGCATGAATTGCTTTCGATTGAGGGGAGTTGACTGGCACGGGGTGGGGGCCAGGGGATCAGGACCGAGAGTCAAATGCAAATGTCAGCGGCCAGATGCCCAGGGTGCGGAGTCACTGCCTCCATATAAATGTGTGGGCAGTTTGCCCGCACTTTCTGCTCTTAAGTCCCAATAAATATTTTGTTTATTAAGCGCCACCCTTGGGCGGTCTTTAATTGCATTAAATATTCATCGGCTTATATGGAAATTCTGATTGGCTAATACTTCAGGTCGGGGAAAACCTTGAGTTCTTAAGTGATTGCGTTTTGTGATTTATTTTCACCTTTAAGAAAGGTTGCGTAAACACTGAGTCATATGTTTACGAAGGGAATGTCAGAAGTTACATTTTTAAATTAATAAAGTATTCCAAGCCAAGGAGGGCGGCCCTCAATATTTTTTGAAAAAAAAAAAAACGAACCCGTTAAAAACTTTATTATTTTTTATAGCTTTCTGCATTTCCTTAACTTGCTTTACCTTCAGCCGTTAGGAATGGTCATAGTGCTTTACATTCATTACCCACCCACTTGGTTGTGCAGTATTACTAGGGGGCCTCAACCGAGCTTGGCCAAACGGAATGGGCCTTCAAATGGTCCCGTTAATACCGTAGGATTCAACTTGGGGGAGTTTCTGAACACTTTTTCTTTTACTTTTACACTTTTTTCACTTTTTTTTTATACACAGCCTGCATGCTATCTACCTTTTAGACAAGGAAGTATAATTTTAACTGTCCAGCATTTTGTAGCAGATTACATCTCCAGCACTCAGTTTTTTTTTAAAAATTTGGTTTAAACTTTAAGATCGTGGAAAAACTCACCAATTTTTTGGCGCAACCATTTGCGTCCCCGCCATTTGTGGAGGAGGCCGAGGTGGACATAAGGTCTTCGCCGCCCTCCAGCACGACATCCTGATCGGTGGCCTCCATTTGGAGCTTGACGTTACTGCAACCTGTCCCTGGAGAACTGTCGTCTGCGCTTTTCTTCTCGGTGGATTTGCTCTTCGCTGCTTGTTGTGTGTGCCGACTGGGCGCTGCTCACATGGCAGAGCACTCCTACGCGGGTTTCTTGGCCTCTGGTCAATGGCTCAACATGTCTCAGAGTTGGATTCAAAGGGGACGCGCCACCTCCCACGCACATCGAACGGGGTTGCTGGAGGTGTCCAATTTCATTAGCTGCAAGACAAAAGAAACACCTCACTTAGTATACATCGCACATTGATATGGTGTCGATATGCGAGTGTGGCCTCATCTAGGAACCATTAACCCCGGTCGGAGCTCGCCGAGTGGGCAGGTGGCATCGTCTGCTAAGCTAGTTTCTGGCAGTGCATCCGTGAAGGATCTGCAGAAAAACTGGCAGGCATTTCCTCAACTCGCAGACGACGACAGCTGAACAATGCTCGAAAAGACTGTGTGGAGTTCAATTAACATTCATCAAAGTGCATCCATAAGACGCTTTATCTAATTGTGCAATTGTTTCCCCTCCGTCCCTCTGTCTGAGTGGATGAGCCACTGGCCTGGGACCCACACGCTGGTATGCGGGTCAATTTTTTAAACTTCTGCCGCAGTCATCATCGTCATCGTGCCCCAGCCAACGTCTCCCACCGCCATCCACCGGCCCATCCGCGAAGTCATCCGCATCGTTCGTCATCCATTTGTCGGCCTACGAGCCTGTGCCGCTTTGTTTTTCTCCATTTTTTACTGCCCTCCGTTCACTCCATGTGACCCGGTATTTTTTGATCGTTTTGCTACGGTTTTCATTCCCTCCTACTAATTAATAACTATTAGGTATACTGCTTCCCCCTTCTTGTAATCGAGCTTGCTTGCGAGAGAAGCGGGCTATAGCCATTGGGCGGAAGAGCTGCTAGACCTGTATCCGTCTTAATTATGAGGTTAATATGACAGCTGACAAGTATTGGCCAAGAACATGGCTTCCTGCATTGTGAAGGGCACAACATCGAAATTAAGGCTGATCATTAGGCGTCTCTTCGAGCCCTTGATAATGCTTCACTAAGTAGAATGCGTTTCCATCGACTTAGAATACCCCTTCTTTTTTTTGTGATCAGCTTTTTCATATAAAATTTGATCAGCACACTTGGTATGCCAACGCTTTTCAGCACTCCAGTCTTTAAAGTGAAGAAGACAGGCACTTGAGATGGAGGATCTGAGACAGAAGACTCAAGACGCCAGGCTAGACAACGGCACAGGCTAATCAACATGAGCAAACGGTGATGTTAGGAATTCTTTGCGAAGTCTCTAAATGCTAATCTGCATATGAGTTCAGCAAGCAACAACAGCGAAGACATTAGCAAGAATACAACTTTTAAATCATAGTAGTTAGCGGTGCGATGAGGACTTAACCAACTTCAGCAGCTACTATACTCATATCGTAACTGTGATCCTTTAATGATAAATTCGTAACCTATTACAAATACATTGGATAAAATAAGGTCTTTGAAAGTACCTAAGCGCAAACCCAAGAGAATCTGGGTTGCTATACAGTCATTTGGAAGATAATCCATTCAGATAGGCAATATATTTGGTATATTTCATATGAGGTGCAGTAAACTATTGTGTTCTTTATTGCCTTTCAATGCAGCCTTAGGTCAACGATAAATACTACAATAATGTAAGCAGAAAGGGATGACTGTGCATTCTGTTTTACATAAGAAACGAGCCAGTGTCGACAAATTAACAATAATTGCTAGCGAGCAAAATGATAATTGGATAAAAATGGTTGGGATAGATCAACGTAAAATCTTATCTTAACGGCGCCAATCGAGACTCAAAGCCGAGGGGCGTCTACTGGTCGGCTCTTGGCTGGAAATTGTATCAAGATGTTTTTGAATCGGACGCTGAATGGGTGCTGAATTAATTAATAGTGGCGACTTTGATGACGGTGACGATGTCGAAAGAGGAAGGGAGTGAGAATACTAATGGCGAAGGGGAATTCTTCTGCATCAGAGAGCTGCGCGTAAATGCCACGCAATTGTCTTCGCCGTTCTCCGTGGGTCTGTGCTCTGCTAATTAGCAGCAGTTAGAGCCACTCCAAAGCGGCGATTGGCAACATCAAAGAAAGCCCAAGCCAACGATCCATACAAAGTTGTGTTTCAGGGAAACAAGGGCAAGGCTTTGAGACTTTTTGAAGTATACATTTCTTTTTATGATTAGAGGCAAGCAACACGGATAGAGCCGCTTGGTTCACTTAGCGATTGTACCAGATTGGAACTGCAAACGCCCAAGTAGGGAAAAACCAATTCACAACGGTTTAAGTTACTTCAAAGTTAGTTACGGTAAGCGAAAGATACTAAAAGTAACGCCTGTTGCGCTTAAACTTAACAAATCGAAAAAATAAATATATTAAACAGAAAATAGTCTCCAAAAGATGGTTTGTTTAACAAGCAATGAGTTTCCTGTTGTGTTTCAAAAAGTTCAATCTTTATATGAGTTGATCAGCGGCATGCTCCTTCCTCTCTGTAGATTACTCTTAATCACCATAATCCCAGCCACTCAATCACAGAGGTTTTTGCTCATCGTTTACCATCGTCTAATGCGATGGCAAACAGAACTCCGTGCTTATAGAAGAGGATCATTGTCTGTTTTCCCACTTAGAACACGACGACAAACAATAACCAGACCGTTCTGTACCAGCAAAATATCTAATTAAATATTTATCAGGGACTTCAATCTAAAGAGGGGCAAACGTATTACCTTATCAGGCAGAGAAATCAAGATTGCAGAGCACAACGCCCAGAACAATAGCTGAGTTTGTGCTTTCCTTGGGGAAAGCAAATAGTAAGCGTAGTGTTCCTAGTCGCCGCTTCAGTAGCAGAGACTTCGCTAATGATCTGCTGATCGGGCCAGGCCATTCAAATGGAGCCGGCGACACTTTCGAGAAGCCGCGTAACAAAGCCAAAAGTAGACCAGCTGAGTTGACCAGCTGGAAAGCGGCATTGTAAATTATGTTTAACGTGACTCTAAATTAAAATTGTTTCTCAGCGCGTGGAAGAGTGTGAAAAATAAAAATCACAGGGTGTGGGGTGGGTCGGCGTCGGAAAATCATCAGTGGTTACTGGGTGGTGGAGACGAGATGTGTCAAGCTCCGTTAGTTGCCGGCCACTGACACTAATGACATTCAAATTGTTGCGCCAAAAGAAGCCATAAAAATAAAGCAAGGAAACCCAGGGAAAACAAATCAAAGCGCGACAACGAGAAAGTGCGACTGCACTGAGCAAAACATCACCAACTGTTTATCGTGCACACATGTTCTCAATTTGAAGAGCATAGAGTCAGTATTCCTAAAATATCCCTCACACTAGACTTTGATGAGACATCTGAGCCCCAATTTCGATTCGTAGTGTAAAAGTATCTCCACAGTACAACTGCCCGTCCCGTTTCCAGCTGCAGTCCGAGCCCGAATCTAAGTCCGCATCCGAGTTCAAGGCGTGCAATTGAAAGTGACACCGCTGCTTTTGTGGGCGCTGATGTGCAGCCATCACTCACAGAGTCCAACCCACCGAGCCGCCAACCTCTCGATGGAACCCCCTCCCAGCGGCTTATGTCGTGGGTTGGCTCATAAATCGTAGCGACGGCCATGCCATGCGCCCCAATGAATGCCTTTTCTTCGTGTTACATGTTAGTATCCGCAAGATATCAGCGCATTAGGTGACATGCCATGCCAAAGCATGTGTACACGTATTCGACGGGCATTTCAGCTGTCGATTTCACTTGCCCAGAGTTGTGCAATGATCGAAAGGTTAATAGATGCCGATCAGGGTACTCCAGCTATGGGCAATGGGGAAAGGGTTGCGGGTCCACAAAGAGGTCCCATCTGAATCTATATAAATACCAAAGGGGCAGAAAGGAGTCTACAAAAATGATATAGAGTTCAAGATCAAGTATTAATTACATATTTTGTAATGAGCAAAGATCGCTTCAAGTGAATTGTGTGCAATTCATGAGATATTTTTGGAGTAACTTGGAAAAAAAATCACGAAACAGAAAGAAAACTGAAAAATATATATGCAGGCTCCGTGATTGAACTGCTGAAATGTACAAAATGCATAGTGAAAATCTATTTTTGCCCCTTTTATTGTAGCCACGCTGCTTATTTCTCATTGGCCACCTCATTTTTCGATTGCATTAATTGAAATATTTTTCAAGCGTGGCCAAAAAACAACAAAATGGAAAGTGAAGTGTGAAGTGTAAAGTGAAGTCTCAAAGGGGTTTTCAGTCTTGGTCTTTGTCTGTCGCTGCTGCCTTTCCAATCACAGCAACGGCAATCTCGGTATGCTAGTACATTGAACATAGCTGGGCAATTATCACGCTGCTGCGATCTGGTCGTAGATCTCCAAAACATGCCCAGCGCGAACTGCTCGACAATTCGACACGCAAAATTTTCAGTTCATTAACATTTCAATATCGATAAGGCCGCAATGCACTTTCGCTCCACGGAGATACAATCAGCGGCAATTGAAATCGTTCGGCAATATCTATATCTGCATCTTGAGATCGCCGTCTCAATCTGCGAGTTACAGCGCGGCAGCGTCAGTTTGGGTTAATAATAGTTATTGACTTATCGTGGCACATTCTTCAGGCACTAAGTTGCAATTTGTAACTCTTTGCCGGCGAGATGCATGTCTCCATCTCTGTCTCCAGCATCTATTGCTATCTCTATGCGGGGCTGAAAATTGCCAAATCAACAGGAAAATTGGGAAAAACAAGCAACTGAAAGGAAAACCAAACAATGTACAAACTGCTGCATTTGCATTATGGTGGCAATTTGATTTCAATTTCGGAGCATTTGTATCTGTATCACTCAGATACGTGCATTTCAAGCCAGCTGCCTGAAATTGCTACCAAAGAGTGTGGCCATCTGAGTTTAAACTTTTTTTTGGCTATTTTACACACTTTGGGCAAGCGGAAACTAAATTCCTAACTCCGCTTTCGCAACTTAAGGAGCCGTTTCAGTATCAGGGTCTTGGCTATTTCATCAATCCACCGACCTGCTCACGCTTACTTTTCGGCCTGACCCATTTTGCGTACTGCCATTTAAAAATATTTTTTTTGCGTTAAAAGTGAGTTGCATGCTAAAAAGTTAAATTCGTACACACCCACCAAAAGTCAGAGTTCCACAGCCACGAGGCACGCCCCAGAAAAAAAGGCTGCCAAGAATGTTTTGTAGCTGGAATTAAAATTTCATACATGGAAAGCTTTAAAAAACTTGTCAAGGCGTGACAGAATGTTTAATTAGCCACAGTGAAGGAAGAAAACCAGAAGGATTTATACACAAAAATGTATGTGAGATTGTCTTAAAAAAGTTTAAGCTTAAAATTGTGTTTTACACGCTTTATTGCCAAGTCGTTAAAAAGATTGTAAAATATAAATCTTTATTTTACAATTTGGTTTATAACTAAGGCCACAATAAACTACTCGGTTGAAGAACCCCGCTCGTGGCAGTTTATCTATAGCAAATAATTTCCTGCGGGTGTTAAGTTCAAACCCTAAGATAACCGATACTTGATACAGTTCGAAGCTCGAACAAACGAAAAATCTATTTCGATATCAAAGTAAACACGATTGTTGTCAAAATGTCAATATTTGGGGTCGTATAAGTTTTTTCATAATATGTGGGGATACTTTTATCCCTTATTTAGGATTAAATTATTCCCACAAATTAGATCCTAGATGTACTGTTATTTTCTCCCACTTATTAAATTAAAACTCAAAGTTTTTTTGGGTTTAGGAATAGTGCTGCTGGAATCTCAGATTAAGACATTTATGCGTACGGACAGACACGGCTAGTGCTCTTGATCATGAATATATGTTTTTCATGTACTTTATAGAGCTAAATATTATTCAATAAAAAAAAAGATACATTAGTTCAAAAAAATGCTTTTGAGATTTTGAAGCTAGGTCGATGGTAGAATAGAATAAGAGTTAGGTGCCAACACATCTAAGAGTAAGCAGCCCATAAAGAAAATGAGCCGGCAACATGAGGTAAAAGCAGTCCACGTCTCATCCAAAGTATTGATGGCTCTGATGCACATGTGCCAAACACATGCAGCGTAAAACCAACCCAAACTTTATTTTTGTGCGCATCGCTAGCCACGCAACAGAAACCAACGGATTTCCATTGTTGGACCCATCATTGTTTTTTCTGAAAGTGCGGAGCCCAAATGTGCTTTGGGGTCTAATGGATGTTTTAATCGTTGCCAGCCTGCACACATTCGTGGTTCTAATATTAGCTTTGCAATTGACAGACCGCGTAAATTTACGTAAATTTAGCTTCGAGCAATTTAGCATTAGCCCTTTATAATTTTTTAATCATTTTTTCAGAATAAGTAAGACACAGATCCACAAAAAAAAAAAACAAGTCTAAAGGTCTGGGGGAATTTTCCCATTTTGAGAAAGTCAATATTAAGGAATTTTTTGCGCCTGTTAACAGGTAAACCATTGGTAACCCTCACATATAATTTATCTGAAATGGTATTTTCCCCAGTTCTATTAAATTCATATTTTTTCTGAACGGATATGTGTTGTAATAGATTTAAATAAAAACGAAAAATGAACTATTTTAAAGAATCCATTACACTGCCAAAAAAAGTTATTTTTTTTAATTTATTGTGGAACTACGCATCGTGAGGATATTCATATATTGTGGAATTTAAGATTCCAATTTATTTGGTAAGTTATACAGAGAGCTTTGCAAAGAGGACCTTTTTTGATTATTTTCCAATCCAGTTACCAAGAATATAACGCATACAGATTCACCAGTCTCCTTACCTCATCAATTGCTTCAATTTTGATTTTCATTCATCCAATCTACTTCTAATTCATTAATAACAACTTTCAATAGTTATAGCGGTGGTTTGACAGTAGCAGCGTGCGCTTCGTCACAACGTGACTGCCGTCTACAGTGATTTATTTTTAGGGTTACATTTATTTTTAAATTACCAAATGTGATTTAACCTTTTAGTCTACGGGTAATTAGTATAATTATTCCAAAAATTAAATGAAGATTTATTTTTGACCGGTAATGGCGAAAAAAGAAATGTGAAGTCATTGGAGAACTGATGATTGTAGTTGTGGGCAAACTCACGAAGTACGAAGTAATGCTATCTGCACAATGGGAACTGGATCAAACGTTTTACCCTTTGTCCTTGCATTATATATTGGCCTTGAAATTGGTTGTGTTGTAAGTAATTCTTAAAGAAAAAAGTCAAACCACACAAACAAATTTTTGTCAAGAACGCTTCCAGATTCAAGTTTACCAACTTTGTTTGTGATACTGTGGATACAAATTGGATTTTGGTGCACAAATGTCGCTTAAAGGCGATTCGAAGGGATAGAACAACCCTTAGTTTCAATGGAACTGTCCAAAAAGAATTTTCTAACCTTCGAGTTCATGCTCAAATTTTTAAGCGGGGCAATGGCTTTATGCCCTGGCTCTACAACATCACCTTTGATGGGTGTCGATTCCTGCGAAAGTTATATGAAGCGCCGGTAATACTTTTAACCTTTTTAAAAAATATTCCAATTTTAATTTCACATGTCCCTATATGGTAAGATATTGGAAATCCTCACAATCATATGTCTAGTGCAATTAAAAACATAATTTTTATTTTACAGGGTCCGGTATACGTAACTGGTTTTCATCTCATAGGAGAGCAGATTCCAGTGCCGCTTCCCTCTGGAGAGTATTTAATATTAATTAAGTGGTACATAGGAAAAGTAATTATAATTTCTACTTCAATATATTTTTCGTTTGAAGAGAATTTATCTTAAAGGTAAATTAAATTAAATAAGAATTATATTGAAAATGGTGAACATGTCAACATGTCATCTTCAATAAAAAAATGTAAATTGAGTTCCTGCATTTACAGACATTAGATTATTAAATATATAAAGAAGTAAGCAAAATTGTTTGCAGACTAACTTGATCCAAAATATATAGAAATAATTTAACTTCCGTGATTGTTTTTTTTAATTATAAATACTTAGGAACACCATTCATAACAGCATTTTTAATTTTAAAATATTCATATCAGTAAGTCTCTGATGATTGACTATTAATAATTGTTTGTCTTAAAAAAAATACAAGCCTAGTTACAAGCCTTCTTTGAGCAGCAGTTTTTATTAATAACCTGTTCTTAAATGTGTAATTAAGTTATGTTAAGTTGTACTAATAGTTAAGTGGTCAATGAATTTATTCAATTACAGGACGCAGTCGTCTTTAAGTTTTTAAGTGACTGCCAAAGCCACAAAAAGTCTTGGTTTGTTTTTCCTTACCTTAACAAAACTGTAAAGCATTCAACATATTTGAGAAATATTGTTTTTTTTTTGCTTCGGATGTTATAGTGTTATTTTTTGCTGAACTTTTGTATACTGCGCAGCACCTGTATAATGTGTTTGGCAGCGGAAGTCGTCAACCACTTTTTTGTTGACAAAACTTCATAAAAACGGGAAGAGAAGCAAACATGGACAAGCCGATGCTTTTATGCTCTCCCAGTAATATAAAAAGAAATAAACTTATAAAATCAACTAAGGCATGATTAGTTTTTAAAAAAGGTCTAAGGCGTCTATTCTGCTGGTTTTGCTCAAGCAAATATAATTAAATACGTCTGGAAATTGTCTGTTACAACTATTAACAATAGTGAATAAAATATGTAAAGTCAACGTCTTGTTCGTCGCTGACATATGTATATACACCTATCGAAAGTGTGTTGTACATTTAGATTTCGAAATAGCTGGTCTGTGACAGTTTTAATTTAAGTTTGCGCAACCTAGGATGTGAACAAATTGCAAGTCAATAGATTTTTTATGGCCCGATTTTAATGGGCATTGGCAAGGATTTACTTTTAGAACATTACTTACATATTTGGAATAATTGAGTTATTGTCACTGTTACGAAAAATATCTGAAATGAAAGAAAATACCTTAATTAGTTTATTGCTAAGTTTCAAACTTGAAGATCAAATAAGCCACCGAATTCTAGCCAAATTTTAATATTTTTCCCAACGAATATCTTTAAAACCAGGTCTCATAGCCAGCTGAGGAGGCGCTATTTTATTTTCTACTGGCAGAAATGTATTAAGACAAGAGAACGCAATCAAGTCGCAATCGAGGAAAAACAAAACTTACTGCTGGCCCCGAAAGAATATAACCAACTTATGAGGCAAGCTACCAATTTTAGGCATATGAACTCGACATAGGTGAAGAAGCCCAAAGCGATGATGCGAAGAACAAGAGTCCGGCGAGCGGCCAGTTACCGATTTCGATTTAGATACAGATTCAGATACTTTTGAGTGATCTCTTTGGCTTCTAACGTGAGCGGGAATTCTCGAGGTCAGCCACTTTTGCCATGAAACAGCCGCTAGCTCCTCCCACAGCCCCTTCGCCACTTCACACATATATGCTTGTGTTCTCCATTCTCGGACACTATAGACTAACATTTACTCTCATCCGAGACCCGGCTCGGTCCGGTTTTTCTTTTTCTGCTGGTCCGAACTGCATTTGTATCTCTGTTTATGTGGCTGCTTCTGGCGTATGGTTTTACTTAATTTACTTTACTGTTATGTTTTTGCTTTTCGCTTGTTAGGCAAGCCAGCTACCCAAGGCAGGCGATGCAGTCGCTCCCTCGACGTGTGTATCTTTCAGATACTTTTTTGTTGAATATGAGTGTAACTATCGTGTCGTCATACACTTGAACTTTTGGGTGTGCACTGCCCACCGTTCCATAACCAATCTGTCTGTGATACCAAAAACAAAAATAATAAGCCAGCGAAATGCCAAAGTTTAATGCCAAACTGACTTGTAAACAAACAACTTATTGCAGTTCTCTCGTATTTCGAGTTATTGCTACACTACACAATTTGGTTGTGGTCAAATGTTGCAAGGTGTTGTGGGTTCCCCGATTATGCAAGCAGTTTTTACTGTCTTTGGTATTATCAATCCACGTAAAAAATATTACCAGCCCCGAATCAGCAACGATTTTTGTTCAGGTTTTATGGGTATTGATTATATGGCTTTGATTTTGGTGGTAAAGCTAACGACCCCCTCTTGAACAAAGAAGTCTCTTTGTGTTCCATTGACACAGTTTCCAGTTTGAGAAGTTTTATTGCTCTCTTAGTCCCATATATGCCAGTGATTGGGCCTGGCGTCAGACCTCCTGATAGAGGCCTCGACGAATACCGGTGACCCGAATACGCTTAAGCCTCAGTAGTGGCTAATAATTTGGCTGTTAAAATTATTCGAGCCCAATTAGTTTCAGAGAGACAAAAATATAAGAATGAAAGGAACTCCAAACCTTCTCTAGGCAATTTAATTTAAATTTATTAAAGGCTTACTACACAAACCATTCCTCCCAAAGTTTGTAAAGCATTGACGGCATTGGATGAAGGGTGAGCAGATGCATTGACAACTTTAATATACTGCCACACTGGCTAGAGGGATCAGTGTTTGCATGAGGAGGGATACGGTGCAGAAAAGGGGAACGATGTAAACTTGGCTGGGGCTGAGACAAAAGGCGTGAAGCCTAAACCGATGGTAAGTGTCTATAATGTCTATGAATATACGGCTGCAGGCAGACACGAAATCACACCGCAGCACAAGGAGTAGACAAACAATGTCAGCCAAGGATCCGCTCTTGCAAGGGCGAGCAAGGGTCCGTGGAGGGAGAAAAGGGTAAGGAACCATAATGACAACATGACATGCAAAGTTTTGTCAAAGCCCAGACAGGCAAACAATGTTCGAGTTGTTGAGGGCGAGCGAGGATGCGGATGGTGGCCAAGATGAGGATGAGCTCCGTCTCGCAGCCACAAGTAGCCGGTGCTGCTGGATGCGGGCCTTTACCAACTCCCGGAGTTGGGGTGGCTTTGTCATCATTTTACATTTCTTACATTTTTGTTTAGCACGTTATATGAATAACTAATTGAGAGCCGCACACCGCACCACGTACGAAATATATGGGAAGCAGGAATGTGGCCATGCACTGGGAGAATCCGGTAGCTAATTGTTTCGCATTAAGAAACCAACCTTTGTAGTTCCGCAAAACCTTTTTATCAAACAGAGGGATCCAAATTAATTTTTTTATCAACTTTGTCATTAAAGAATATTAAATTTTCAATCAAATAAATGCGCTTTTTATTTTCTAATCCGGATTTCTAATAATCGATATAGTCATGTGCATCTGTTAGTAGGAACGCTGTCTTATACTTGTTCCTTGCAGAGTATCCTAGATTCGTCCCAAAGTAGCCGACACTATAAAGTGAGTATATTCTTAAAGAATTAGTAGACGAGAGGATCTACCGTCCCTCGTATGAACACTGAGATCTTAGAAACTATAAAAGTCCATTGGCATTTGGCCGGCATATCGGTCCATCCTTGCACCATCGGGACAGAATTCAGTTTTACTGGTAAATATGGTAGGATCCTTCGCACACTCTCTAGGTGCGCTTCGTCACTACATCTTCTGTCGCCCCAGTGAAAGCACCGTTTTTAATAATTTTCTACATGCAGCATACAACTTTTGGCAGTGCAATGCTTTCATTAGCTACATCTCCGCGGCGAAAATCATATCGACTTTGAGGGCGGGCGTTCGTGGCGAAGTCGACAAACCATGACTGGGCATAACAACGAGCAACCGAGTACAAACAACCAACAACACGCTGGAATCTCGGGTCCATGAAGAAGTGGAGTAGGACAGCAGCAGCAGAAGCCCGAGCCTGTTCAGCTTTGGATCTTCGATTCTCGGCTCTGGGGGCTAAACTGGTAGCACATTCAGTCTATCTTTTTTGCCAGTCCAGGGCTGAGTCATCCTCAAGTCGGCAGTCGGCTGCCAGTGTTTTGCATTAGGCCAAGTTCGATGACTAAGCAGACTTGATTTCAGGTTCTCCCTTCGATGCCGGCCGGCATAACTTCACTGTGACCGCATCCCCGAGCAGATGTTGTCGTGTCCATGTGGTCATGGCTGCCGGGCTGCGACTGTGGGGCGCACTTGAACCTGGTCGGGGGTTCTGTCAGCTTTTGGGTCAACGAATTTTAGGCTAGTGATTGAAATGTATTAAATATTGCAAACTTCTGACTGAAATTAAACAAAACCTCTGCAAGGGCATAGAAAGCTAACTAGGCAGATAGCATGCGAAGAAAAAATGGTTACTTTGATTCCAAGGCCATTGCCAGAATATAGTTAAATGTGTTGAAGAATATGTATGTGCACCGACTGATTCGAGGGACCCAAATCAAAGTGTGATCAACTATTGAAATTAAAAAATCGCAGTTTGAGAGCCACTGATTTCGGTTGACTGGCTCCTTATGTAATTACGAGTGATTTCCGCTGCGGACCGATGTTACCGTATGGCCTATAATTTAGCTAGTTTTCTCAAATTGCTCAGCCACTTCCCCCAGTTCCAGTTTTTCAATTGCCATCGATGCTTAGTTTCCATTTCATTCGTACTCAAAGTTCAGCGTCTCCCTCTGCACACTCACAATTACAAATGGAATTCAATGAGTAGAATCAGCACAATGATCGGGCAAAATAATTTTCCTTTAAACTACTTTTGTGCTGTTGTCGATCTCTAATTCTCGCTTTTGTGTTTATTTCGACTTTTTTTGCTTTTGCGCTTCTCAACTGAAGTGGAACAATTTTGTTTCGCTTCTGCGTTTATTGGAGCGATCAGCATTTGCCGATTTAAAGCTATACACCCATTACGTTAAAAGGCGCTAAAAGTTTTATATTTCAGTTCACTTGCAATCAAGTCACTCGATTATATCGATCGCAAATCTAAAGTTGTATTAATTTTTAATCTTCAATAAAAAAGGAATGCAACAAGTTTTTCAATGAGTTTTTGACTATTTTAAGCCGAGGTACCAAGAACTGTAAAAATGACATATTATTTTAATTTAATATCTTGTAATCCAATTTCCTTCCACTCCGCACATGCGCTGCCCCCACAAACGTGTGCAAAATACTTTAGCTCTCATACTTTGAGAGACTCAGCGAACCATGCAAGTCTAGCTTGGCTACTGATCTCCACACGCCGTACGCCCCAAACGTCGCAACTTTACTGCAACTGTCGGAGGAGGAGATCTCGCGGTGACCAAAGCAAGGCGGAGTACAATGGAACAGTCGAGTCAGGCTAAATTATATTATGGACCCACCTAACACGTAGAGTAAAAGGGTAAATTGCATTCGTCCGAAAGTATGTAACAGGTAGGGGGGCCCCATAAAGTATATATATTATCTTCTCTGTCTGACCGTACGAACGCTCAGGTCTTGGCAGTGTGCCACGCCCACTACCTGCGAAAAACTGTAGCGCCTACTGTTTATAAGCTTGAAAACCATTTTAACTGAAATGAATTTGACTCATCAATACCTATTAATTTACCTAAAAATCAGTTTGCCACGCCCACAAAAGGCCAAAACGTCTACCGCTCAAAATATACTGAAAGAGGGGGTAGGTGGCGCTTTAAGCTGGGTAACGGGTATCTGATAGTCGAGACACTCGACCCTAGCGCTCTTGCTTGTTTTGTGCGTACAAATCGAACGACTTTATCATTTATCTGGCAAAGTAGAACACGGTTTTTATCATGTACGTAGGATTTAAAATACGCTACATGGTTCGAACTGCAAGGGTGTGTACACTTCGGCTTGGCCAGTCCGGCTTCCTTTCTTTTTTAATTTGTGGTTCGCTGCGGTCGCGTAATCAGGGTGTAACAATTACGCGTTCTGAATTGCTCCGATAATCGGGCGGGGGAGACCCACAGATAGGTATAGGGCCGATGAGAATTTGGAAATGTCGGGCTCTCTCAGGGGCTATGCCGCGCCCTCTCACGTCTCACGTGTTTGCCGTGCAAGTCTGCTCTCAGCGCAATATGCGAAATATTTTAGAACGCTGAAATCTTATACTGCCGACAGGTGACGGGCTCTGACTTAATGCTTTTGTTGCAGGTTCTTAGTTAATTTCTGTTCTGTGGTTACGGGTTGCCTTCGATTGCCGGGCTTCATGCTTAATTAGGCGTCGCTCGTCAATAACGATTTAACATCGGTTATGAACTGCGAGAATTGGAATTTCGGCCGCAACGAATTATCCCCATAAGCCAAATAAATCAAAAAGCAACTCAGAAAATGTAAATTAAAGCTGTTAGGAATGCCATTTTCGATGGACAAAATAATAATTTCAGTTCAAAAGGGGAGTGGCTTTACGGTCGCCCAAAAAATGGACCAGCCCAGAAGAATTTAAATAGAATGTGTGCCTAATGTGGGTACTTATTGGGGAGTTGGTCAAATGGCATTTTCAAACGTGTTCGTTGATAAGAAACTGAGTTAAATTGCTGGAAATAACATATTTTGAGGGTTCTGTAGGATAGTGATAGAAAAATAAGTAGTTTATACACCATTTTCTATTTAATAAGTGATCATTTGGTTTAAATTACACTGGTTTATAAAAACATTTCCTGAGCCTTTTTAAAAACCAATCCATAATAATACTCGTTGCTCGTATAGTCAAAAGGTAGTCAGAAAGTATGTAACCGCAGAAGAAAGCGTTTCCGATCCCATTATGTATATATATTCTTAATCAGGATCACAAGCCGAGTCGATCTAGCCATGTCTGTCTGTCTGTCTGTCCGTATAAACGCTGAGATCTCGGAAACTATAAGTACTAGAATATTCAAAATAGGCACGCAAGTTTATTCACGCCCACTCCAACGCCCACAATACGCCAAAAACTGTAGCGTCTACTGGATTATAGCGTTCTTCATTGTTTTCATATAGACTCTGGTGTTCTTTTGCTTCAAAACAAGACTCGAAGTACATACACAACCAGAAATATCGAATAAAATAATATATAGTAAAATACTTTTTTGAACATTCTAAATTTAGTTTAAAAGAAAGACCAAATCGTTGATTGATATAAAAACAATCCTAACAAATGGAAACCAACTGATCACAGCCCACCAACTAAGTCGTGCAGAAACTACATAGACAAACAAACACTATTTTGTGGAAGATTAACCTTGGAGGCACCCGAAATCGTTCTATCAGCCAATCCCACACTAAGTGTCCAGATCGAAGAGATCGAAGCGAACTCCGTTCCCGAGTTGACAACGAAACGAATAAGGCAATCATTCATTCAGCTGCCTGCCAAAGTCTTTGCTAGACTCTGCAGATACATACAGCTGTTCATATAGAAGCCAACGAATCGAAGCCACTAGCAACAAGATGCAAACTTCAATTCATTCCAATGCTAGGCGCGAAATTACTAAAAGTTAACGGAAAGAAAGCTGGCAGAAAAGATTTACCAACAAAGCAAATTAAACGAAATATGGAAACGCCTACGCCATTACCAGGCAACTATAAAACCAATGAAATCATTCTGATCTACACAAAGCAAAAGTCTTTCGATTGCGGATTGACATAGAGGAAAAAATTGTCTTAAAGTTAAACATTATCAATTTCAATGACGAAAATTCATCAACTATTGATAAACATAATTCATTTGCACTAAAGCTATCATCTAGGCATAGATGACTTTCCAAGTTATTTTTAAAGGAAAGCACACATCATGCGGTGGGATTCAGCCGTGCCCAAGGCTATTGTATCGGGGCATGTGTTTAGAATCTCTGCACTCCTGTATGTGCCAGCTCTCTTTTCTACGCCCTTTTATAGGTTTCTTTCTGCATGGGTTGGATGTCATTCTGATTTCGCCCGACATGTGCAATGCCTTTTACGTGGATGCAGTTTGCGTATCTTGTATCTTGTAGCTGGTATCTTTGTCTGCCTGTAGAGTGTTCGTATCTCTACACATGTAACTATAACGCTTTATTGTAAGCAGACAAGTTTCGAGTTGAGTTCAGGCTGCGACTCAACTCAGCTTGCATGTCAAATTAATTTCATTCAATTTAAATGCAATTTGACGCTGTTTCACTCTGCGCACTCACTGAGCTGACTCTCAGATCTGTATGTATCTGTATCTGGCAGGTTTGCCAGCACCTGCATAGTACACAGAGTATCTCATAGCCGCTGATTCAACGTTAATGATGCAATGCGCCGTGTGAGACGGCAAACTGTGCGTTTTATTTTGATGCCTTTTGATTAACGACCCTTGGCTAACATTTCTGCACGATTGAGTGAATGTCGGGCACTTTGTTAACATTATATTTGTGTATAAAAGCGACCACTTACCTTTTTAAATTCCTTGATTAAGTGGGATATTGGTCGAAGAGTTATTCGTTGGGATCTGTAAGCAGAAGTATTGAAATTATAGAATACATTTTTACGGTACAAGACAAAAACATTATATGTACATAAAAGTTAACTTATAAAAGGTAATTTAATCGTCCAATTTTTAAACAGTAAATCGCATTCAATTTCGATATTTTTTTTACAAAATTCCTTTATTTTGATTTTTTAATGTTCTAACAGTTTACTTTAAATTTTACTTTATGAACATAAATACGTGCAAGAAGTCTCAAAACGCTTCGATCTTTTATGTTTGCTCCAGTTTTGGTTTTCACAAAGGACTGTTTCCTATTATTTCAGAAAAAAAAAAAATTTATATACAAAGCTATAAAACAAAAGAAATATATATATATGGAAAATCGGTCAACTTGTTAATGTCGAAGCTTATAATTGCCCGAATCAGTTGTAAGCGCGAATACATGATTAACATGATCAAACACATTCGGCTATTTATGTTAAGGTTTTGAACAGTTTTAGTTAAAAAAAATTTGCTTATGGTGCCTGGGCTAACATAAAATTATAAAATGTAAATGTAATGTAAATTTAGGTTCACATTATAATTTTTTTAAAACGCTTTTTTAAAAACCTTATTCAAAAAACATATAAAAACGTATGAGGATTTGTGCAGCAGGTTTCAGAAAAATCAAAAATATATAATAATAAATTATTTGCTAAATCCGTTCGGTTTGAAAGCACTGCCCATAAGTAGGTGGGATTATTTATTTTTAAAATATGACTATGCGGCATTGAAAATATATTTGTTTTGGAAAATATATGCGACATTTTACTCTTGTTTTCATTTGTCCGTCTAGTACATCAGAAGGAGGTCTATTTTGGGCATAT
This sequence comes from Drosophila biarmipes, assembly GCF_025231255.1. NCBI lineage: Eukaryota > Metazoa > Arthropoda > Insecta > Diptera > Drosophilidae > Drosophila > Drosophila biarmipes. The sequence continues at coordinate 3,572,761 of NC_066616.1, read as the reverse complement.
GTGTGTCACATTATTGGTTCAAATTAATATATATTTACGATACGCCCCTTGGCCGTGAACTGAAAGCTGCGCAAGACAAGAAAAAAGCGGACAAGGAAAAATTTATTTCATTCATTGGCCAAAATGTAAATATAAGTTTGCACGTATTTTTGCAGCTGGCCTCGCCATGGCATTTTTTTCTTCGTTTTCTGGTCTCGATTCGTTTCTCAGTAAACCATTTCGCACTTTTTGTTTTTCTTCTTGCGTTTAATAAAGAAATTTTATTTATGTTTGCCCCTCCCGTTGGATTGTTTACAATTCAAAAATGCTGAGGCGCAGTTCTTAGTACGTCGATAATACATGCCACGGATAAGCATATTTCACAAACAAGCCTATCGAAGATTTAGAAGGGCTACTTGCTTTTCTTCCAAAACTTAACAAAACAACAATTTTGTGATCGCCATTTAACTCATTTAAAAATAATTTATTTGTATCTCTGTCTTTTAGATGCTAATAATGGTTCAACGTAAAGAGCTTACCAAGAGAAAGCACGGTTCTGTATAAAGGTAAACGTGAAATCATATTTTTATACCACCTTTTCGATTTATAGTCTAATTTCATCTGATTGCCGAAATTAAAGCCTAACCACTTGCCCTCCGTGTGCTTGCCATATAATAATTTATGTACATGCATAATTAATCAGGGCAAGGTATAGCGAGGATGGAGATTCTAAAGTCCTGATCTGTAGCCAAACCGAATACTAAACAGAATAAGTATTTTATTTAATTTGCCGAGGAGATCGTGTTTATTGGCTTGAAAAGAACGAGTTATTCTAAGACACCCATACATTAACGTTATTGCATAATAAAACACCAAGTTCTGTCAACGTTTTGCCCCTCAAAATGTCCAAAAGCCCATGTAAACTTAATGCTAATAGCATGAACAGTTTAGCAATCTTCAGAAGCTTCTCGTCGGGAATGAATCAGTTTGTTGGATTCATTTGTTCAGCTAAGCAATCAATGAAGGTTTTGTTTTAGCTGGCAGTAAACAGCAGCACTGTATTATGAACAAAAGTATTTGCGGTATTTTGTCATCTTCTGAGCATTTGAATGGGGTTTTAATTTTAGCTACAAGGCACCGTTTGCAGTCAGGAACAATAACCCGGCGATGACATAAGCGAACTATTTAAAAGGTGATTTTCGATTAAGAAGAAATCAAGATGTGGCAGTCATTTTGCTTGCTATTATTTTATTTTATTTTTGTAGTTCTCTGCCTCGTTAGCTGGTTTCTGTGTCCCTGGCACCAATAGAAGAAGACACAAGTTTGCATGTTTCGTTATTGATGTATTTTCTGCATTATATTGCAAAATGCAAAACAATAGAGTACCGTGAAATCCGCACACACGAGCAGAAATGATAATTGGAGGCAAGCAACTATTGTTAGTTGCAATTGCAACACTCGAATCGCACGCACAGGCTGCGCGCATTTTTGGCTTTGTTTGCTGCTAATTTCCTCTTAATTACACTTTTTGCGTTTCTTGTTAATTGCCTGCATTCAATACGCCAACGGGTCATCGGAATTCGCAACCTCGCGTTTCGGAGAAGTTCGGTTTTACGTTGGGGATGTCCCTGGATTCCCTGGAATTGAGTAGTTAATTCTGCTACGCTTGGATACATTTTTAAGTGCTGTTTCTTTTTTGGATACTAACCAGGAAGCCAGGGAACTTTGGTGCAGAGTGACATTATTTCACTTCAAGATTGAAGTGCATGTTTAGAAAGTTAGCTTGGGCCAAATAGTTCTGTTTTGGAAGACACGAGTGTGGCCCCATCGGCCAAAAGACAGATATAGCCGGTGTCACCATAATAAGCCGTGTTTATGGCCCTCCGCTGTCCGATGACTGTGCAACAGTCGCGATCAGTCGAATACTGCAACATTGTTGCTATTATTGGCAGATGCGGTTGCCGATGTTATTGTTATTGTGTTTTCTGTAGCCGCAGTCATTACGGTTGGTTGTTTATTTTCTTCCATCGTCGGATTTTCGGTTGTTTTGACTGTTATGCTACGACCATCATCATCATCACCATCGCCATCAGTTTGGGGGCTGCACGAACCTCCGCAGAGATACTTCGTGTGTTATGCTGACGGGTGCATTGAACCCTTTCCGAAAGTGATTGCTTAAAGCGGAGATGATCGCCACGAAGAAAGGGCTTGGAGGAGATGAGTAGCTGGGGAGCAGATGGGAAATGTGAGACGAAGCCGGAGCTTAATGGTTTCCATTGTCAACGTGTGCTCACTGTGGTCGCATCTTGTTTTGGAGTCAAATCTGGACACTTTTAATCCGATTTTCCGATTTCGATTTCGATCCGATTTTTTTATTTAATTATAATATTATTTATATTATATTATTTAATTAAAATAAATGATGGATCTACATGCCTAGCCTAATTGAATTCATGGTAGTACTGTTTTAAAGCCAATAGTTCTTTGGATTGTTCAAAAGGGATTCCGATTTTATACACATACAAGTTAAAAGCATTTGTTTCTCAATCCTTAGTATTAATAAGGGGTAACCTTTGTCTGTCTGAATAAACAGCGGTCCGATCTAGAAATCTATATAATCTTTAAAATTAAAATTAAGCATATAGATTCTAGGGGTTCCTGCACATCCAAGTGCCACGGCCAAACTAACGCGTCTCCACCTATTTTGAGGTTAGAGTTATAAACAAGTTAAACATTGTAAGACCCGAAAAAGTTTATGCTTAACAAATTCAAGCACGGATAAATATTTAAAAATTGCTGCTAGCTTCAGTCTATTAAAACTAATTTTTTTTAAATAAATATTTCATTATTTCCCTGACCGTTTCCGTGACAGCTTCATGTTAGAGTCGTCCTATTTTCATTAAATTTTATTTGAAATTCGTAAAAATAAAAAAATTTACTCCCAATTTTATAAGATAATAATTCAAAAAACACCGAAGCTAATAAATATTTTTCTACAATTTTCCTAACGTTCCTTTGGCAACTGTGTGATATATATAGTTGTCCGATTGAAAAATGTTTTTTCCAAGCGTAGGGGGTTATATGCTAAAAACTTACTAAAACTGACTTGGCAAGATCGATTCGTCTAGTGATACTGATCAAGAATATATTTACGTTGCAAACTTCTGACTGAAATCATAATACCCTCTGCAAGGGTATAAAAAGGTCTACCGCCTTCACCATTCGTACAGCTTTTTTTGGAGGGAGAGAAAGAGAACGAATAAAAAATACTGGCCAAAACCAACGAGACGGGGAAAATACAGAACCGGAAGTTTACAAAAGTTGACAGTGGATCGTTCGTACAGCCGTGCCATAAACAACAGCAGCTATTCTCTTTTTTTAGCTCAGTCAAATCAGTCAGGCATATAGAACATTGACATATCGGGTGAGATCGCAGCATGCCAGTTGGAAAAATGGGTTGAGAAATGGAGGGGAGGCCAGTAAGAAAAGGCATATCGATATGCAAAAACCACAAATTAAGAGAGGGGTTTCAGCCTTTTCCACTCACGAAAGCGGCACTTGGTTGGACGGTAACCTAAGACAACATGAAGCGAGAGGGGGAAAAATCAGCAAAATACCCAAGACGTAGACGAAAGCGCATATGTTTCCGTTGGCCGTTAATTAAAGCCACAAAAGACAGTCGCATGGCCTAAAATGGGCGCACACATTCGTACATACGAAAATTGTTCGAACTCTTTGACCGCTTTGCGAAACAAAGCCGGCAAGCTGAAGTTTGCACCATATCATGCAATTAAAATCGCATCACAAAACCGTATAACTGCGTCAGATTTGTATATAATTATAGATACTACTCATATAACAGCTATGATTTTTATAAAAATGTTGTTAAAAATTAAAAACAAAAGTATAATTATACCCATTACTTCTAGAATAAGTGGGTATATTGCCTTTATTTAAAACAAGAAAGAAAGCTAACTTTGAGAAGCAAGAAATCGAAGTATTAAAATAAATCGAAAATATTAAATCGAAAATATTAAAGGAATGAGAATTTCATATGTCAAAAAACATTTTTTGATTATTCCTATTGGAGCTATGGAGTATAGGTTTATGATACGGCTCGTTCCGGCTTATTTACTACCTAGAATAGAAAGACCATTTTTGGAAAGTTTGCGTAGAAGCGGACAGACGGACGGACAGATGGATCGACTTTAAGGGTTGACTTTAAAGGGTCAGAAATAAATACAAATATAAAAATCAGGAGCAATAGTTGAGGCATAGAAAGCGCAGGGGCCTAATGTGGGTAATGGAGAGCGTGGAAGGCTCGTGATCGTCTTTTAGCAAGGCTCCATCAATCTTGCGTCGGCGGCGCCGCTAACTGTTTGATTAAAGATCAGTCTACATTCACTTCTGGCCGAAATGTAGTCGCAGCTGCCAATGCAACGAATTTCTAGTGCACTGCTGAGAGAAATTCGTTTGATATGTTGATAACGAAATATCGGATACCAATTCCGGATCAGAATACTATATCGAATACCTAGTCTTCAACTCTTCCATATAGGTCATATGGAAAGTATTTTTTAACGCCTTAACGCCTGTTGTCTACTAGTAATGGGTGTGGCAAAATAAGAACCAAATATATCTGGTTGGAAATACAGTTCTTTGAGCATCCCGAGATGCTTTCGCCAAAACAGACTGCCTGGATAGGTCGATGAAGGTGATCAAAAGATATTTACCCTTAAATATGTCGGAAAGTAATCCTTCTCTCTGTCTTGATCGAGTATAAAAAGAAATATAAGTGGAAAGGGTATGCAAAGCGATTGCGCCAGCTGTGCACAATTCATGTTGGATACTGCACAGCCGGCAACAAATCTGCAACAGCAGACCGGGAAAAAAATGGAAGGAGTGTTGGGTTGAACATTGAACGTTGAACGCTGTTTCGGCCGCAAGAGATGTCAGCTGCTGATGCTGCAGCGGTTATTTTACTGGGATACTGATAGTGGCAACGGCCAAGCCACACAGCGTTTGCAACATAACACGCATATGGAGGAGAAATTGTGCCAATTTGTTGGTTGCTGTTGTTGCAGCAGGCAAAGGCAAAAGGCAAACCACAAAGCGACAAGCGACAAGAAGTGTCTATACGGCGGCATTATTGATGATGACAGAAATGTGTCGTTGTCGGAAAAGCATTTTCCATGCGCAGCTGTGCCACAAATGCATTTTCAGCCGTTCTCTCCTGCCATGAACCTCCGATCGGTCCAGAGTCAAAGTCAGACCCCAAGTTCACCGATCGGCCAGCGAGCGCAGCTTTCAGGGACCACGCTGGAAACAAATGTGGCCAAAGTCGGTCAGTTCAAATTACTCCTATAGTTTACTTCCTCAGTTAGTGTCAATTATCAGATTCAATAGAGCTAAGTATGAAAACATTTATTATTTTGTTACTATGTATTTTTTAAAATTTCTGAGGTTTCCATTAAACACAATAAATATTATTTCTTTCCGTGCAGTCTCAGCAACCAGTTGTTGATTAAACTAAATGCGCCTTTTCCTCTCACTCCTTTTCGAAGGGCAATATTTATGCCATGCATTAATTTTCATGTCTAAAGGAGTTTAAGGCGTAGAGCCAAAATGACCTTGTGCGTAAATTTTAATCAGCACATCCTTAAAAAAGGTAAGAGACTGGTTTGTTCAGGCATGCGGGTGATGATCCGGGATTCGTGACTCATCCGCCCAGCCAGCTCAAATGATAGCCGAGTTAAGACCTTTGCCTGCGGAAGATGCTCAAAAAGGAAGACGACCCAGCATCACTTTGATGGACAGACACAATTGGGTTACAGAGAACGAATTCCGTGGTCGTTGCAATGGCAACTATGCGGAATATGATATCATCTCGAGAGTAAAGACGCCCACAGTCGCCCGTCAACCGCAAAAGAACGTCGTCGTCATTGTCATCTTCATCATCAGATACGGATACAGATTTAGCAATGCGATACAAAAATTAGCAAATTGTTATTTTTATAATTTAATTGAAACGCCAACGAGCCAAAAGAAGTGCCAGAAAGCAAACGACAAGAGCCAAACAAAAGACAAAAGCTCACGATTCAGAGCCAAAAACCTGCAAATACCAACGAAATACAATCAAAGCAAGGCACATCTGAAAATTAACAAGATAATCTGGTCTTATTTAGTTCCCATATTTTAAAGTATTTTTTTGTATCTTATGGGGCTTTGCACAATTTATAGAATGGAGCACGTCTGCCTCGGACTTTCATATGCGCATTCATGCAGATTATTCAGTTCAGTCCATTCATATAACGCAAATCATTCAAACGAGTTTGCATGCGGATTTGCATATTCTTTGACTGCTCATTTGGTCGCTTAAAGCAACAACTACTTGGTGATGTTTTTACGAAGAGCTCACATTTTTAAAATCCACTTTTTATTGAGCTGTACTAAGAGTACTTTTTGTTTGAAATGACAGTAATATTTGTAGACTGCAAAATATTCTAAGTCAAAATATTTTCCGGATTTATAGAAGGCTCTTTGTTCTTTAACATAATCAATTTGCTCGTAAGATAAGAAATGTGTTGTATTCATCAGACTATTCAAAAGTTGGGATTAACATTATATCATTTCTGTAATGTACATTGTAAACCTATTTTACAACGGATAATTACGTATCGGAAACCTACTTTTTCATTTATTCAGCTTATTAAAATTTTATTAATTATGATAGTTGCGATCTCGAAAGTTATGATGTGTGAGCAAAATATAAAAAATATAAACCTATTTTACAACGGATAATTACGTATCGGAAACCTACTTTTTCATTTATTCAGCTTATTAAAATTTTATTAATTATTATAGTTCCGATCTCGAAAGTTATGATGTGTGAGCAAAATAAGCTTTTTAAACACCAGTTATCAGTTAACACTTTTTTAATAAAAAAAAAGCTCAATAAAAGAAATCTCGCAACTTGTACCTTTCAGGTAAGTTTCCACATTCAAATAGAGAATAAGCGCCATTGCGGTTTAAAATTACCCATATTTGCAGGGCCTTAATTTAATATAAGAAAACTAAAGTCAAAATGGCTAGAAGCTATTAAAAAGTAGGTGGCTAAGTGGGAAAACTTTCATATCAGTGAATCAAATCGCTCAACAGCTTTGCCGGAAAAATAAAACCCGCCAGCTAAGATTATGATGAGGAAAAATGGTTCCTTACTTCATTTTATCAATTTCATCTACGAGAAAACGCATTTGATTGTCAGATATGCTTTTAAATAATCATCTAACCTCAGCATGCTCGCGGGCACTTGGCGCCTGGCAAATGAGTGGGACTCTTTTCAACCACAAAAAATATTATTATTTTTATTACATTTGGTAACAACTACGCCAAGAAATATGCGTGGGAATGGAGTTGAGACAATTTCATGTATACAATAAACACACCAGGAGAAGCAGTAACAATAACAAAGCAGGTAAACTGAAAAAGTGAGCTCAAAGGCATGTCTAGAGGAAACAAATGAAGTTGAACAATTTTGCTACTGTTTGTACCGAAGTGAGTGTAAAGTGCCATATGAAGTGGCTTCGCCAGAGACCAAAACACTAGAGAGGAGTAGCGTCATCGACGCGTTTTAGGTCGTCATCATCATCACCGAGCTACAAACCTCTTTCTGACAATTAATCCTGAGGTATTCGGTCTACTCTGCCTTATAATCTAATTTCTTCTTCCCTGTTTTGGAGACTTAACTGTGAAACATTGCTTTTCATGGACATGCATATTTTATGTTTTAATTACAAGTTTTCTTCTCTTCTTTAGGAGCACGCCGGGTTCGGTGTTGTGTACTTACTTTTATATAATAATTATTTTTTTTATACACTTCTTAAGGAGGTTAAAAACTAGTAACGATACAAAATTTTTATATCAATTTTTGTGAAGAATGCGAATTATACGATCCACTAGAAAATAATCTTATTACAAAAATTTTTACACTTTACATACTTTTTCCCCAATACAATAGACCCTTTTAGTCTACAACAAAGGGGTATAATAATACTTATGTTAATTTAAAAAGGGTTTTAAAACTCTTTAAAGTATCTTGTCTGAAAATGTTTTCTAGAGTATAACCTATCGTGGCTTGTTAGGCCCAGCTACTACGTGCAAAATGGGGTTGACAACATCAAACGGTAATTCTAAGAAAAAGATTTTTGTTTACAGTCTCGTTCGCTTTTGAAATTGGTTCCTTGTTATGATGACAAGACTTTCCAAAGATTGATTTTGAAAAAGAGCTGTAGAATCAAAACTTTTTTTTTTACAAAAAAAGCTTCTATTCAAACCTTTAAGACACATATACAATACGTTTGTTACCTTCTCCAACCTGTCTCATGTCCATCAAACTTTTTTTTTTAGATTTTACTTCAAGTTGACTATCAAAACACGTGCCAGCATAGTCCACAAAAATTTTATTATGCGTATCATAAACTTCATCGAGGCCTATGAATATGTCATTTATTTTATGAATAATTAACGACATTTAAATGCTTTACTGGTAAATAAATAGAAAGCAAGTTTTGACTTTGGTTACTCAAATGGATTGGACTGGGCTAAGGTTGGTGGGGTGACGGAATTATTGACCTGCTGAGCGTTTACGACTTGGGAATGACAAAGTCTTAGGCATCGACAAACGTTGACCTTTTTACCACAAGCGCGGTATAAGAACATGTAAACTTTAATAAAATGACAGTTTACACAGATTTTAAGATTTTTAAGTAGATCTATATTTTAGGTATTTTGTTCGCAAGGTCTGACCGCAGTTTTAAAGTTTAAATGAGAAATTCTTCATTCGAGGTTTAAACGAAAGTCTCTTGGCTGGGATTATTTAAAGAAAAGCGCCATAAATTCTGTTGTCCCAAAATGTCTTAGCGCCAAAAGTAAAATACAAAAACAGAATAAAAATACGTGTTTCCCAATTTTTAGCTTCGTTTTCTCTGCCTTTTCACGCCGAAAACCCGAAGAAACGGGAGGAATTCCTGTCTGGCTAAGACAGGGAGCTCTCTACAAAAATCTCGAATATTTGTGTATTTTTAGCTTCGTATACGCATATATATTTATATGGAACCTATTTTCATCTAATTTCTTTCATTTCTATCCACATGCCTTGCTCTATTTTTGTGGGGCGCATTTTAGCGCTGTATTCATCACCGTATTTTCTTTCTATAACTCAGTTTTCATTGCATTTCTCATTCTTCATTTTATATTTTATCTATTTGGCTTCTTTTCGAGTTTCGGTTTTTATGGTTTTTTATTTGGCCTGCTCTATTTCTGTGTACATTGTTTTCGTGTGCGCTTGTCTGGCAAACATTAAAAACCAAATAAAAGCTTTTCCCCATTTTATAGTGTGAGCAGCCTTAACATTAAATCTTTTTTCCTCCATTTCACTAATTTAAATTGTACGCTCTATAAAATATTTATATTTCATTCACCATAAGTTATCGAGTTATAAATATAAAAAAATTTTAAAAAATATAAAAAAAAGAAAAGGTAAAGTTTTTATACTCTTGCGTGTTGTTTTTCTAAAGCGTTTTGGCTTTCCGATTTTTAGAAAACTAAAAACTAATTACGGAAACAATAATATAATGTTTTAACGAAAAAGTCGTTTTTACTCGTGCTTTCTTATAGTGTAATCTTTTCTCATTTAAAAAAAAATTGGTTCCATTTATTTTGATTAGATTATATTCAATTAGTTTTAATAAATAGACGTTGGTAAGAGCAATGACTTACCATACAAATAGTCATCTTTTCGAAGAATTTTCAAAAGCTGCATAAAATACTGTAAGAAAAGAAAAAAAGAATGAATAAAATTATTTTAAGCAAAAAAGGAGTATTGGTAAGTCAGATTTTATATAACCTTATAGCTTAAATTTTGCTACCCTCCGCCAGGTTTCGTGTCGATGGCATCGGTAATGTGCGCCGCAACAAATAAATTATATTTAGAAAATTTTTCCTTAAATTACTGCTGGAGAAGATAAAACTACTATGTAGCATATTCATCATAACCATCTTCTAGGTTTTATTAAGAATCGAAAAGATCAGATCACAATAATTTTATACTTGCGAATTAATTTTTTTTTTTCATGTTCACGAAAAGAAGATGATAATGATTATTCAAGGAATTAACACAAAATGTTAGGTTCCTTCTATGGAAAGACAGATAAAAGATTGCTTAAAGACGTTGATATTAAGATAATATTCTTATTTTAATAATCGGAACTAGAATTTTTTATTGAACAATTTAAGCAATCTTCCTTTCTTATTTCTTTCCAATTCCTTCAAGGGTAATTAATTTTTAAACCCTTGCAGGAGGTGTAACGATCAGCATCAATGAACTAATCGATCTAGCCATGTCCGATTCTTCGCAAACTAGAACAAGCTTAATCGTCCAACTTAACTTCAGCTCTTGGAAAGTACTTTAGAATACCTAAAATTTTAAAAAATCTGTCAATATACATTCTTTTTTTTTGGCTTGCTAAAACTAACTTCCTTTCTCTCTTAATGGTGCTTTTTATTATAATTATTCGCAATCCATTGGGCTAACATTTTTTTAAAGACCATTAAAATAAAAAAATATATATATACATTTAACAAATATTTAAGAAATTTATTACAGACTGCATAATTTGCGGAGCCAAAATGCGTAACACCCTCGACAGCTAGGCGGCGATATTTTAATTTTTACGCAGCCAAAATTCCTGAAGATCAGCCAGCCAGGGCGAAGAAACCGCGTAAAAATAGTCTCGAAATTCGCTATTTTCGTTTTTTTGTTTATTTGACGGCATCAACTAACGAATTACAATAAATTATGCTGGCAAGAGACGCTACAGAAACGGGGAGATGACTATCTATCGGCGAATCATCATTGATCGAATGCGTGTTTAGTTCTTTCTCAAACAATTAAGTATGACGATGATCACTTTGCAAGACACGGGAGGGGATATGATCAATTCATTAAATTGCCACAGGCTAAGCGAAGTCAAACCGAAATTCTTGACAAATCTTCCCAGTTGAATAGAAAATTAATATTTTTGCGGTTTCGGTTTCTGCCGTCTTATTGGGGCCACTTGCCACCACCTCCAACTCTTCTTAGGCCGTTTCAATTAAGATGAACAAACTCGGTTGTCGTCATTTTGGTGTGCCGAAAAACTATTTTATTGCCCGCATGGCGCCAAAGCAAAGATGTATCTTGTATCTGGAAGCTCAACGCCAATGTGAAAAATAAAATTAAACGAAGTCGCGAGGCAAAGATTCGAATGTCCGTGCCAATTGCTAATAAATATGCAATTTAAACGTACAGAAACATTTCTAACGCACGCAAAAACTTTAGAAAATTGAAGCAAAGCCAGGGATGACTTTGCAGATCCATCTAATGATATTGTATTCATTTGAAGATCAAACACTGTGAGTGATGGCAGTCCCTTGGAATGGGATCATTTACTAAATTGATCATAAAACGGCAACGAGTCGTGGCGAATCAAAGAACTCCAACGAAGAATTTCACTTATATAAACCCACTAAATGAACCCATTAAAGTGGCTGTCCCAGAAAATTTACATATAATTGAAGAATACCTTACAAATAAACCATTTTTTAATTTTAAATTTCTTAACTTTATTTCGTATGTATTTTTAGTTAAATGCATCTTAATTTAACACAGTCTATGATCAAGTTATCATCTGGGCGTATCTTCGACAGTGATCCACATAATAGAACTCTTTCCGCCCCGTTAATTGACAGAAAGAAAACCCAACTTTCTTTAGCCAAAAAACCCAGTTAATCCTCAATTCAATAGCACGTATGTACCTAGAGAAGGGGAAACCTGATCAATATGGTCAGGTGTCTAGAGACTTTCTTCGTTCATCAAAAATCCATAAAGCCAGCACTACATTTTCACCAGTAGAATGGCCGGAGAACGAACTGATACGTCCTCTGATATCTGACTTCCTCCCCACCTTTCTGTAAGTCTGTATAAAATGCTAATCAACGAACCGATAGCCAGGTAGACATACAAATTAGAAAAAATGCACGCAATTACAAAAAACAGGGAAAACACCGTGACAAGATTATTAATTGTGCCTTAATAACACGAAAAAAATGTATAAGACAATTTGAAAGTTTTTTTTGTGTTTTTGTATACTACAAATACTAAAGAAAGTATACACATAAAACAAAAACAACGCCATTAAAAAAAAACAAATTTTGAAACAAAGAACAGAGAATGTAAAGTGTAATTGGCTTTTGCCATTGGCTTGTTGGACAAATATTTTCTCTTGTCTGAAGAAGCTTTCTATGCAAGTATTTACTGCTTTACGATCGCATTTTACAATTATTGTTTGGCTTGAAAGTTTTTTTGAATTGTTTCTGGTCTTTCGCTGTTTACGAACACACCAAGCTAATGAAAAAACAGTGTTATTCTTGATTTTCCTGGGGAGGACCAACTTTATAGACCTGCCAAATAAAATGTATTGGATGCACGTTAAAAATTTTAAAAATACAATAAAAATGCTATAGTTGAGTGCCCACGCTATCAGGAAGCAGAGAGCAAAGAGTGAGCGTGACTCACCCTGCTGAAACAAACTTCCGCTGCTGAGGAAAAATTTTTCCCAAATGGCAGGTAATCCTTTATTAATGTGCTATATTAGATTGACTCATCTAGTGACGCTGATCCAGAATATATTTACTTTAAAACCACAATTAAAATAGTAAGTTATAGTTATTATAAATAACTATCAAAATCACTTAGCCTCCTACAGTACAATTATTTACACAAAAAACGAAACAAAAACTCTATAACGTTTGTATGGAAATGTCGTTCAAAGACTTCCAGGCCAAACACTGAAAAGTTAAGACTTTGCTTAAAACATATTATATTAAAAAGTGCAAATTGTAAATGACTTTTTCATATCTCATATTTTGTCAATTTTACCATTCGCTTTTTTTTGTGAACGTGAAGGGTAACAACACTAAGTGCAATCGATTTTTAAGCAGTCAAAATACTGCTTTAAGAAGGGTTTGTTGATTAACGATTATCTGATAGTCGAGGCACTTGACACAGTACAAAGATTACGAACCCATGACAAAGCCAAACATTGTGATTTCTCCAACAATAGAATCCATTATTATGTGCCTTAGACCAGTTTAGACAACCAGTTAATATTTGAGCACTCAGTTTTCACACCGAAGTGACTGATTGGGTGACTAAACTATCCTCAGTTGTGCAAAGAATTCAACTTGATAAGCTCGACCAGGCGGGCCCCCCCTTTCAGCTCATTCTATAAATAAATCATGATTGTTTACTTTTTGGATGGGCACAAGCGGAAACTGACCATTTGGTTAACGTGGCTCAAAGACCTTTGACAGTGTTGGTCAATGCAAACATATGCTAAGCGGGGAGTGGTCTTCCCCTTTTTTCCCCTGAACGCAGATGATGATCAATGGCTGGTCATTCAATTTTGTGAGCAAAGCGTAAACTGATTGGGATCGAAGGCTGCAAGCATCGGTGTGAGGCCTCAGCGGATTGCGGCCTCAGCGGATTGCAGACTGCAGTCACTGAACTTGCAACAACGGCCACAGAATGAGGAGAGACTTGGGGAAGAAACAGGCAAGGGAGACGTCAAGAGGCCAACAAACGCACGCATACCAAGCCGCGCACACATGGCCAACATTGTCTGGGGGCCAACTTACAACAAACAACCGGCTTTCGCGGCGAGGCGCGAACAGAGAAAGAAGTACAGTAAACTACAATATTATTTTACTATATTGCTATTATCAAATGCAACAATTAAACTCTCCATTCAGTTAAAAAACGACAGACTGACACTTTCCGATTTCGCCAACTGCTCCACTTAGCAGAGATGACTTTAAATGCATATCACCTTTTAATAAATGATCCGATTGTATCAGTTTTTAGCATATAGATGGACAATGATAAGCAAAACAAATTCTCATTTACATTCTTCAAAATGTGGAATCCCAACTCGCACAGACAGACGGACTTCGCTCGTAATCCTGCTAAAGTATGATAAGCTTTAAAGGGTCAAAACACTTCCTCCTACCGGTTACTTACTATTTCAAACACGAGTACCGGGTATGCAACATAGTTGTTGAAGTAAACGTGCAGAGTGTGGACTGTACAGATAGAGAAAAAGGTGATGGATGAAGTTGAAGAAAAGTTTGTTTACTTTGGAGGCAGCGAAAACTTGTTGCTGGGCATGCGCATAAGTCACTCCCAGGTGATGGCTGGTGTTGCTGCTGGGATGTTGATGCTGCTGCTGCCTCTGCTGATGTTGCTGCAGCAAATTTCGCGAATTCCTTGGTGCCACGACAGAGCACATCTGTCGTCACATTGGGGCAACTGTCGCTCCCCAACACTGTCTTGCAGCGAGGTGAAGGCCGCACAAAACTCGATCCGAGCTCCACTCGGGAACCCCTCAAAGCCAAGCCACCAAAATTGCATGGCCGCATCCCAGCGAGAAAATATCAGCAATGAGCCGAGAGCGGAGCTCTTGGCCATAACGAATTCGCAATAATGTGCATTTTATTAGATACCACTTCTCCGCGCTACAGCTTCACCGCGCCGCCAAGCCCGCTAGCTCAGCCCCGAGTGCATTTTCCGCTTAAACACGATTTCATTTAAATTTTCCTCAAGCATTTTTTCCTTGCCCTTTGGGCCTCACCTTTGCATGGAAGAAGGAAGTGCCCTAGCGTAGCTCATAGTCTTGGATCTTAGGCAAATGGCCTAAGGTTGTAATAGTGCGTTTTCCAGCAGTGAGTCGATCGCTTAAATACGGCAAAGCAAATGATTTGCAATGAACATTTAAAAATGACTACGAATTACAGATCTCTTATTCTTCTATTATAAGCAGGAATAAATGAACAAAAAAGAACAAGTAACGACAAATAATATTATACTAATGCTTTAAAATTTTTTTAATTTTTTTCAGATTTTAAATGTTTTCTACGGAGTTAAACGAAGTAAAATAGCTTCCCACCGACTTACTTTGTCAGTTGCAACTGCATCATGTACACCGACATCGCAGGCAGACAATTCAACTGCCTTTTATTTTATTTATTAGAGTTGCTTCGCTTTTCGTGTTACAGGCAAGGCAAAAGCAACCGCAACAGCGAGTAAACTGGCTCTATAGAAATAAAAGTGAAATTTTTCCCAGCAAGAGAAATGGCTTCATTTAAGCAAAATAAGGCCTCTGTTGATAAGAGTTAATTTGCCCTGGCAAGAAGAAAGGCTGGCCAATTAGCCAGACACCTAATCACAATGTCATATTGGTAATCCGTACCCCGCAGATCGGTCACTGTTCACCGGAACTGTGAAGTAACTTGAGCCCATTTATCAAAAATTAAAGGCTGAAATAAAAGAAAAAGGCATGCGACAGGCCTAAAGTATGCGATAGTTAACATGGCAGCTGAAGACGAGATAAAGTACCGAAAAGCCGAACGCGAAGGTCTCTGGGGAGATCTGGCTTGAGGATTGCCCTAAATCGACTTTGACATGTGACCCCAACCCCAGGCCCCTGGTTGACCTTCGCAGCAGTGGAATAAGACCAGCAGGGATTATGGTGTGGCTGACCGCTTAGGCAACCACTCAGTGCTTTAATCACGGAGCAAGAGTGTCTGAGGCTTTGCACGTATCGATCAACCGACTTGATTTTATTATTGCAGCTTTTCTTTTTAGCTGCAAACTTAAAGCTATAAATATTTTAGGAATTCAGTTAAGATAGCGCAAGCACATGATTACTGGGCAATGCGATATAGATAGTAAAACTAATTGCGTTAACTTATCGTAGGTGACGGAGAACAACAAATATTCAGCATATCACTATTATTTTTGTATAAATTGTAATAGACCAAAATGTTTTATTTTTCGGATTTATGCTAAGTGGTTGGTTCTTCGGGAAGTACCGACTTAACTTATGTAAACTTTTCGTCTTGCAATATCAGCAATATCAGCTAATTTATCCGACAGTGGCTCTCGCTTTGAACTCATCTTAAAACAATATTGACCTCAAAAGAAAAGCCTAACAAAAAAAGTAAATAAAAGCTTAATTGGTGGCAGAAACGTAAACAGAGAAGGTTTTATTCACTTGAGAGGAGCGCTTGGGGC
This sequence comes from Drosophila biarmipes, assembly GCF_025231255.1. NCBI lineage: Eukaryota > Metazoa > Arthropoda > Insecta > Diptera > Drosophilidae > Drosophila > Drosophila biarmipes. The sequence goes on along the minus strand of NC_066616.1, from coordinate 3,556,614 downwards.
GTTGCGCCGCCAAATAAACTTTACGTTTCTGTGATAATTGCTGATAAACGTTGACGCTGCTCCATATATGGACTCAGTCACCATGTGTCTAGCGCGTCCCCTATTGGCTCTAATCAAGCCCTTTCTGGCGCCTTACGTAAATAAAATCTGATTGCGTCGCAGTTCACGGTGCAATCAGAGCTCTTTATTTGCATATGTGGGTCGCTGGACAATACGGAGAGCGGCCGAGTGAGAACTCTATACATGCGGCTGATAAGACTTGCCTGAAGGTTGCTAGGTGTGAACAATTGCAGTATATAAATAAGACCGCAGAAACAAAGGTAGGCGGAGTACGTATAGAACAGAGGTAGCCCCAGACAGGGCCTGCCAATGGGAAGACTAAATATTTACTTGGTATCAACCACTCCTAAGGAGATTTCGCACGCCGCTCACTTTTTTTGCATCCTTACATCTCACACCGTAATCTCGGTGAATTGACTTCAACCGTCAAATATTAAAAATTCACGAGTTTTCCCTCATGTTTCCAAATAGAGCCGACTGGGCCCAACTTGACGCGTTAAGACCGCAAAAAGAACTGAGCCATTTTCCGGGGCGGAAGGCATTCGGGCCAACTGACAGGACCCAAGCCGACGGATTCCCGACCTGAAGTTGAGTATACAGGAACGTGGAACGCCATTTGTATACATACTCAGGACGTTTGCTGGGCCCCTAAAAATGCGATATCTGTAGGTATACCCCTATGTGTACATGAATCCAATTTTATATAGGTCACAAGCTGCCGACTCTGTTGCAATCGCAGTCTGTATAGCCAACTGGTGTGGGGCCGAGGGTGGGTACATAGCTCTATTGCACTCGTTTCCCCTTCGGGAGCGCCCACAGGGAACAGCTGTTGTTTCCGAGCTCCGTCGCACAGTTAACAGACGCCTGCTAAGGGCTAACAGGGGTGGGGTTGGGGTAGGTTGATTGGTGTCGAAGGGTGGCCCCAATGTTACGTATTTCCTACCGTGCTATGAGAACTACCAAGTACAGGGCGCTAGGCCCTACTTCCACAACCCGAAACGCAGTTACCTACAATAATTTTAAATTCTGGATTCGTAAGCACCACTTTGTCGCAGTGTGGTTACGAATCTAGGTCAGCAGTTTGTATTTTATATACTCTTATACATACATTTAAAAAGAGCTTTAACACATATGTACGATCGTATATATCTATAGGTATAACTCAAAAAATAGATTGCTAAAATAGACCAATAATATTAATGTAATACATAAACCATAAGTTTTAATAGTTAAGTAATATTTTTAACACTATTTAATAATAAAGTTAATAATAACATAGGATCTTTTCCGAGATAAGTGTAATTTGTTTTTAGAAACGTAATCCATTCCAAAGGGAATAGGTTTTAATATTTACTTACATTTATTTCACTTCTAAAATAATTCCATTTATATCAAATATTTTATAGAAACATTACTATTCTTTATTTTAACCAATACGTTAACGTATTACGTAAGAGGTACTATTTCATAGGTCAAATCGTTTCCGGTTTTGTGTGTAGGAATGTATCCTTTACGTGCTGGGCTGCTAAATTTAAAGCCAACCATGTTTCACAATTGTCCGTGAGGAGTTGGGCCGACAATTAGAAAGATAATGCAATTGCAATTTGCAATTTGCAATTTGTGGAGTCCCGTGGTACTGGATTTATTTAATTGTTAAACGACTTATTAAATTCAGCGCTCCCAGTAAAAACACAGTCGAAATCATTAAAGCAGGCCTTTAAAATGTAAACATATTTTCTCAAGGCAACGCACTAAATCAAGCTAGCGCACTAATGATAAGCAGAACGAACCCAACTTAATAATCAGGTTGCATTTTAATTATTGGGTAAGTCACAAACACAGAATAATAAATACTCATCCGGCGCCACCAATTTTCTATAGTCTGATAGGATACCTCGCCTAAATTGTGAGCGCTAGCGTAAATCTAAACTCAGTAGGGACCGAAAATAAGGGGTTCACTTTTAGGTCCCCGGTTTAGGTCGAAGAATATAAGACACACCGAAAAAAAAATTAAACTGTAATATAACAAAAAAAATTTAAAAGTTTTTATCACTTTCTTGTAAATTAGAAACCCAACAACAAAAATTAAAAAAATATCGATTTATTATTTCCAAATTAATGGGTTTTTAAATCAAGGGCTTTATTATTAATATCATAAAAGCAAATATGGTCTTCCTAGACCCCTTTTTTTGCTGTATGTCTGAGAAGAAATCAGACCCTGCGGCATTTCCGCTCATTGAAAAAAGCAAGAGCGGCAAAACGGGAAAGACAAAGAAATTCAAGCGAGGGCGAACTAATCCACAGGCAAGTGCATTTTCCATTTTCCAGGCCTGCGTGTGAAAACGAAAATGGTTGAAGTAACAGGTAAGTAATAAGCTGGACCAGCCACCGCTCAGCACAGAGAATTTTCACAAAACACGCTTCATTGTTCAAAAGCGACAGGGAGCTACCGGTACAAAATAAAACCATTCGTTTCAGTGAGCACTCTGTCCAAGAGGGTTCTTCAATGCATACACAAACTGGGCCCAGAGTGGACAATAACATTTTACAATAATTGCACAAGTGTCACCTGTGTTTGGTGGTGGAACAGGTAAGCGGCGAGCACAAACTGGGCCTATATGGGTGGCCCAGTGGAGGTTGCCGGCCAGCTGGCGGTGACAAGTGCTTTCGGTAGATTATGAAAGAGCCGCACCAAAACAGAAGTGGTTATGAAATCGGATACAAGCTACCGGACCCCAGAAGAGGCAGGGTTAGCCCAGTATGAATCGCATGCGATTTCAAACTATTTTTATACTCCTGCAGAGGGCATTATGATTTCAGTCAGACGCTTGCAACGCAGCGAAGGAAACGTTTCTGACACCACAAAGTGGAGTTCTTGATCTAGCCATGTCCGTCCGTCTACTAGTCTCTCAGTTTTAAAGCTATCGTCATGACAATTTCCCAAAACGTCTTCGTTTGAACTTCGAATTTAATTTTATCAAAATCGGACGACTGATATCGGATATGTATGTAGCTGCCTAGGAATGAACAAAAAATTGGTCGAAAAATAATATGAAACAAATTTTAGCTTTGGTGTTTTGTGACAAATTGTCTTATACTATTGGGAATATCATTTTTGGTATTTTTAAAGATTTTTTGGATTTTGAAGATGTCAAGAAACCGTCAGAGAAGGAACTGACAAACTTTAAATATTTAAAATAAAATGGGTTCCTTCGTGTATTTCCTCAACCGCGAAGGAGAAGCAAAGTCAGGGAGCTCCAAATCTGCCTTAACGGGCATTAACACTTTCAACTGAAAAATAAAAAATAAACAGGCAAAAACAACTCCAAGACAAATGGCCATAAAAATGAAAATTGCAACTTTGGAAATTATGTGGCAAACCAGTTTTGCAGAGCGGCGGCTTTTGGGCAGTTGCGCGACGCAAATTTCCCACTGAGAGTTTTCAGTGGAGAGGGAAAATGCAAAAAGCTGCCGGGACACCCTTTTCCTCAGTTTTTCCAGCTGCCGCTCCGCTACCATTATTTGAATCATTAAGAAGCGCTTCCGTCTTGCAGGCGAACCGAACTCACATAAATTGACGCACGAGGCGCGCAAAAACAATAAGATGGGAAAAGCATAAACAAAACGGCAGCAACGGAAAGACTCGGCGAAAACAGACGGTAAGGCAAAAACCGCCGTCAAGAGAAGAGACAAATACACTCAAAACAAATAATTTTGCCAAATTGATAAATTTGACAAAATTTTCCATACAAGTTTTGGATTTGTGCTGAGAGAATGTTTACTTGAAAACAATGATTTGCTTGAATGTAATTAAAACAAAAACATTTTATCAAGTTTATATTATATTATATTATTTTAACAATCCGCTGAGAACTATACGTATGTGTTGTGAAATAAAAGAACAAAATAAAAAGTATTATTTTGAAGTAGTGTACCGCCTCTTAAATTTATTTATAATTCTTTAGTTAAATGTCTCGGTTTCGCCTATGTATGGTATGGTGGATCGTAAGGTGGATGGGGGAGAAAGGAATTGATTTTTATGTGAGTGGGATGAACATTTCATTTACTTGGGAAATGCTTTGGGTAATTGTGTAACGGCCCCACAAGTCTAGGCTCCCACGCAACATTTTCCGCCCACCCTACCAGTTGCAGAAAAAATGTTCCAGTCACTGTCACCCGAAGCGATTTATTATCTTTTTGCGGGTGGTACGCGTAAAAGGTATCTTTAAAAACCTCTTCTCTACACTAAAAAGTGAACACTTGATAAGGATAATTTTCAGTTCAAGGGTTGCAAAGCTTGGAACCTTGAAGTGATTTAATTTATTCGCTTGAACTTAATCATTTGTTAAATTATACCATTTTAAATATGCCAAGTTGAAGTATTAGTAACTCTAGTTAGGAACGATCGAAACGGAACTTAGCGCTGCTTGAAAATCTCACCACCCATAGCAAGGTAGGAACTCCACGTAACTGAGCTTAGAGGCTTTTGTCGAGTATGTGATGCATGCCAGCCCTTCAAAGGCCTTTCTTCTATCCCATAACATCCAACTTTGTACTGTGCCATCCACTCCGATCCACTCCGATCCAATCGAATCCAATCGCCCTTGCCAGCGGATCATGCAGAAACTTGACTTGGGCTGCTCGAAAAGCAAATGAAGCATGAAGCCTGAAATATTAGCCGAGTGCACGGCTAGCGAAAAATGCGTCGCCCTGCCGCACAACTAGGCAACCCTGGCAACTGCATTCCGCAAATGCAATCAAATCAACTTTCCACTGATGGATTTTTCTTTCGATTATAATTTAACCATTTTTCTCCGTCTCTTGCCACTGCCTTATTAGCTAAAAACCTGTAGCTCAGGTGATGACGATAATGATGATATGAAATAAATGACTAGACGCTTAACGCTGCAAGTTTGAGCAGTGGGAAAATTTGGCCTGCAAGGTGAAAAGTAAAGTAAGGGTGTGAGCAGCTTTAAAAATACACTGCCATACTACATCTCTTCATGGAAGAAAGAATAACTCGAGCTCTACGAGCATATGAGCTTCCAGAGCCAGGCCCAAGGGTGCTTCTCGAGGCGATTTCCCTAGTCCTGGTTATCACCATGATATTTTGCTGCCATTGTTACGTCAGGTGAATGGGTTCAGCCCGCCAATCCCTTCAATAAAGCTGAGCTTGAAAAGAAACACCTCTTTACTGACTGCCTTATTGTAGGCCTGCGCCTCTTAGAAGTCTTATTTTCGGAGTCTTTAATTATTTCTGATCTTTCGGATACCCATACTGCATTGACCAGATGATGGTTTGGAAAGCTATTTCCCTTTTTGATGTTCCTCTATTTCTGCGGTGTTGCACACAATGTACACACATACACAGTACAGGAAAGCATTAAAGTTAGTTAATTTAAAAGAAAAAGGTTAAATCCAACCACTCACCAGCCGAATTCAAATGTGTCTGTGGTGTTTTCGTCGCTTTTCCCTACTTTACCAAAGCTGCGCCTGCAGTAGTTTTCGTTGGCGAATTATAAAAAGGATTATGGAGTCCGGGGTCCAACTGTTGATGTTGTTGTTCGGAGCTGCTTTCGGGAACACATACAAATCATTAGAAATTTCTACACTCGGGTGCAACACGACACACACACAGCATCACTCCCACAGACACGCCAGCGAGCGCGAGGCAGAAAAATAAAATGGAAACGTGTTTGTTAGTGTACTGTTGTTAGAACTGTTGTTGCTTGGGCTGTTGGCCGTTCGGGGCAGTGGTGATGTTGCTCAGGTAGTTGTTTAAACTGGTATTTTTGAGCGAGAAACTCTTCGCTGTGTCGTAAGTGCAACACTCAAGCTAGTATTATTCACTTTTCCGCTTACACTGCCCATAAACATCAAAAATAACACGGCACTCACTCACACACTCTCTGACAGACACACCTCTCCCTCCCACACAAGCGGTAATCGGACCGCGACTAGATTCACGAATTTCCGCTGCACAGGTGCACTCCCAATTCCGCACGGACTCCGTGGTAATTGAAACGAAGGCCCGGTGCGTGGTGGCAAAATAAAATTCAAGACTGCAGGCCAGCACAAGGTATTACCGTGCCAAGGGCCGGAACCACGAAAAGCGCTCGGTTGGTATGTACTCGCGCGCCGAGTTCAAAAATGTGCTGCAGCTGCGACCGAGTGAAAAAACGAACTGCCGACGACATGTACTTGTAATTTCAAAACGAGCGGATCAGTGTGGCCAGTTCCGGTGGGACTAAATTCACGGAGCTTAAGGAACTATCGATAGTATCAGCGATGTTTTTGGCGCATCACTAATCAGTTTGGCGCTAAATTTGGCTGCTCGGTATTTTTAGTATTTTCTTTGTCGTCATTCGGAGAGTAAGCAGTGGATTGAAATATTATAGAACTCAGATCAGACCGACGATTTCATTGTTGCCCTCCAGCTGCCAAGTAGCTTTTGGGGATGGAGTTCAATGTGCGCCCGATGGAGGGCATGGCGGAGATCGTATTTGCGTGTTTATGTAGGGAGCAAAGTCCCATATTTCATCCTCCTTCTAAAAGGCTTTTCGATTGGTCGCCTTTATGTGGTAACTTTACCAACCGGAAGCAACGGTTGGTAAAGTCCCACAACAATGAGACATTGTTGGGGTCCATTCAAATCAGCACGGATTTCTTGAGGGCGTCTTTGGCGTGGTTTTTGTGTTTTTTCCTTTATTTTAAGTTCTGTATTTCAAGCGGCTTTTGCACGAACATGCCAAATATCAAATTTCGTATTCTTTAGGACGCGGCTGGCGCTGCTCTCCAAAATTTACTCGCTAAATTTGGTATTTTTATTCCCGTTACTCGTAGAGTAAAAAGGTATACTAGATTCGTTGGAAATTATGTAACAGGTAGAAGGAAGCGTTTCCGACCCCATAAAGTATATATATTAATCAGGATCTGTTCGTCCGTTTCTACGCAAACTAGTCCCTCAATTTTAATCGGGCTAAACTTTCCCAAAAGTCTTCTTTCTATTGCAGGTAGTATATAAGTTGGAACCAGCCGGATCGGACAACTATATCCTATAGCTTATATAGGAACTATCGGCAACAAAATCGTAAAAAAATTATATCTTCGGTGTTTTTTAACATATAACCTCCTACACTTGGAAATAACATTTTTTAATTGGTTTTGAATTTCGAATTAAATTTTATCAAAATCGGAAATCATATAGATGCCATAAATACAAACTATAGCTTTAAAATTTTTCATTAGTTCTGAATTTTAAATTAGATTTAATTGGTGGGAAAATAATATGAAACAAATTAAAGCTTTCGGGCTTTTTGACATATTATCTTATAATATTAGGAATATAACTTTTTATATTTTTAAGAATTTCGAATTCAATTTAATAAAAATCGGACTATTCTAACATATAGATGTTAAAAAAAAATGGTCTGGAAGTCAGCTACAATCCTCAAAAATTTCACATGGTGTTACTAAAATTGTTTATTTCTTATAACTGCAAGGGTATACAAATTTCGGATTGCCGAAGCTAACTTTTTTCTTGTTTTTTTTTATCTTTTTCCTAATGACTCAAACTTAATTTTCAAATGTTTTTAACTCTATAGCTGGTAACCAACACTAAAAAAAAAAACAAAACTTAATAAAATAATTAAATTTATTTAAAAATTTATTTAAAGCCATTATAATTCTTGGTCGATTAGCGAAAACATCATAAAGATATCTTTAAATATTCCAAATATGTAGAGTAATGACTATAACTTAAAATTTCGCAAAATCGTTTAAATGAAGACTTTGTTTTGTCGTTGTGAACTGGAAAAGCAAAAAAGTTCGATGCAAGTCCGACCTTCGGAACAGGGATGGCACGCCTGGCAGATTTTGAATCAATGAATGTATACGAATTTTTGGTCACAACAGTTGATAACAGAACTTTTGAATGTTGATGATGCGATCGTCACGACCCCCACACCTCGTTAAGAGGAGTTTTTGTTTTGATACCCTACGAGAAACATGTATAAAAATATTTTCTATGGCGATTTAGCTGACCTTTCGTCAAATAGGAAAATTGTTCTCTACATTCATTTCATACATGCTAATAAAAAATAGTTGTTTTGTTTTGCATATTGAGAAAAGTTTGGAGGACTTTTAATAAAAGAGCTTCACATTCCATATCAGTGTATCAATATCAAAAATTACATCGTATGTTAAATATCTTTGGTAATGCGGCACTCATTCCTTCAAAGCCCGAAGATCCGGATAAAGAGCTCCCGCATTTATGTAATGAGATTCCGATTTGCGTAAGTCTCTTTTGTAGTCGCTCACCACAGCTTCTCCAGTTCGTTTGACCATTTTCTTGGCGATGCCTTTTGGAGTTATGTAGTTCACGTTCTGGCTAACCACGAAAACGTTGCCCACCGTGTCAAAGGTTCCACTGGCTAGATTTCCTGCAGGTTGGCCGTATCTGAAATTGCAATCATAGAGTTAAAAACTTTTAAAGAACACGTCGGCATTACACTATTCAAAGGGAATGTGAGTATTAAAACATATAAATAACCATATATATATATTAGGTTAATCGATTTTGGAAATCTAAAATTATGCAAGAAAAGAGCTGTATTGCAGTCGGTATTCGAAGTGTAAATAGATGTCCAAGGAAAAGTGTATTCGAACCGTGCCTCATCAGGCATCCCATGCTAACTCACTTGTGTTCAATTATCTTGACCGAGTTCTGGCTGAGGCTGCTCCCGAGGATCTTAGCCGACGTCTCGAGGCCATCGAAGACGGTGGTGACACCTTCAACAGCTCCAGCTGCGATAGTGAAGGCTCCTTCCATGGTGCTATTCGCTTCGCTGCTGTCGTAACCGAATCCTTTCTGTAGTAACTTAGAGCCCTGCTCCTGGATGTGAGGAGCCAGGTAGCGACCCACTGCCATTGAAGCAGAGCCTACCTTTCCCGCTATCCATCCTGTCATCCCGGCCGCAGCATGGGTCACTTTTTGTGCCACTTCCACTACATAGAAAAATAAGGTTGAGACTTTTTAGACTTGCATTTTTTGAATTGACTAACCAGAAGTCTGTACAGAGCTGGGGACCTGAGTGGGAGCATCGGCCGAGGCTGGAGTCATTTTGGAAATAAGGTACGGCGTACTTTTGAGCATCAGACCTCCTGTCTTCTCGGCGCCCTTCACCATATTACGAGCAATGAAATCGGCCGCACTCACAATGTGTCTGGACACCTGCTCCGACCCGGAAACAGTATCTGAAGCTAAGCCAGCACGTTGTGAGGTAGGCGACTTCAATTGCTCCACCGTACCAGCGAGTACAGCCTCTAACAAGTCCAGAAAGAACTGCTGCAAGTCCTGCAATTCTTCCTCCGAACTCAACGAAGGCTGCCCTTCCTTCGTTAGCATTAAGCCAAACGCATTCCCCGGCTGCTGGGACTCCATATCGGGAAGGATGAAGGCTCCATACTCTGTGCGATAACAGTTGGTGATCGAGGGAACCAGAGGGTACAGCCAAATCATTCCAGTCTCCTCGTTAGGCATGGTGCACTGAATGAAGTAAATACCACTCAGGAACTTCCATTTACCACCCACGGTGCACATAACCAGCGACATAGTGGACGATCCACTAATGGAGGTGACGGTTCCATTGGCTTCAATCCGGTACATTTTGACCTGGGCACGGAAGAGCTCATCCAGCAAGGCATGCGAGTCCGGAACAGCCAGAAGCTCCCTCAATCCGGTAGCAAGTTCCCTGTATGTCTTGGGACTTTCACTAGCATTGGATATATCATAGTGCGTGGAGGGGTTCTCAGCCAGCAATGGCCTGTTACCATCCACTTCAGATCGACTTCCCTCTGTGGCCTCCTGGGCTGTATCGTCGACAGGTTGGCTCTGGGACCGTAAAACCTTCAGTCGGTAGCTGACTTCCGTTTTGGCACTCTTTAATTTTTGGATCAGCACACAGGCGTCGTTCCACTCGGTCTGCACGGCATCAATTTCGTCGGGAAGGCCTACTGGAATTAGGAAGGTGTCTTCTATCATTTTCAGGGCGAGTTCGTAGGCCTGTATGGCCTGTTCTTGGGATTCCTGCTCCTCGTGGTCAACGGCCAGCTCCACCTGGGTCATGGCCGCTTTGTACGCTGCTTTAATGCCGGCGTAGGCGTTCAGGAACTCGTTCTCCTCCGCCATTACGGCTGTGAATATCTATGGAAAGTGACAAAACGATTGGCTTAGACCTCTGATATAGGGTGATATAGTTGAAAATAGTTGAGTGAAATTAAAAGAAGCGCTGCATTCGAATTCCAATAAAATCTGAATACGCTAATAATTCTTTTTGCGTTTACTTTTTATCCCCAATATAGCCCCCAGCCCCGTGGATCCGCGAGTCTGGAGAGTCTTTCATCATTTTTACGATGTTTCGTCAAAATGTGACTTATCAATTTTGTTAAATCCCAAAAGTATTCAGAGCTCCAAAAGACATCCGGCGAAAGGCGGTTAAAAGTGGTATTGAACTTTAGATGGTTCCAGACATTTAAACCCACTTGGTGACAGAGATTCATCCTGACGTGGCGGGCAACCCAAACCGACTAAAGGGTCGCCTTCCGAAACAAAAGTGCGTCATCAAAATGGTCAACAGACAGCCTGTCCATCCGCCCCTTTCCCGAACCTGAGTGGGCAGCTGCCCGAAATTGAATTGTGGCCAACGAAATTGGTTCTGCTCCCCCGCACTGGCGGATTTTCCCCGCCCACCTTTTGCACTTACCTCTCGTGTAACGACTGGGATTTGCTGCGGAAGTCGTGGCGAATGATGCAGAGCGGAGTGCACTTTGATCACCAAGTCATCAGCAGGTCAGCCAAACGAGGGTCTCTAATATACCTTCATGCACTTCGATTGACGATTGCATGGTTCCCACTTATTTGAAGTCCGGTTTTATGTATTTTCGGAAGCCTAAATTCGTTAATATCTTATAAAAACGTGAGTGTTTCTATTCGCGTTTGGGAATGTTTTGAGATTTTTTCTTTTTGTTTTGATTGGCTCGTTTTTCGTTGCGCTGCGAATCGGATCAGCTGTTTAGGAGACCTTTGCACGTCCGGGATGGCTGCTTTTGTTGTATGCCAGAGGGCTGCCATTCGCCTTCAACTCGAAGATACTTGGGACGACTTTTACAAACCGAATCCTTTTCGGGGAAGATATTTGACTTGCTTGAAACTCGACTATTTGTACTGGGTATTAGGGAAACACCAGGACTTGACTTTATTACCTGCAGAAGAAATGACTTGTGCCCGATAGCTTTAAAACTGGGAGACTACCTTGCGTAGAAACGGACGGACAGACGGACGGACATGGCTACAAACTTCTGACCATTTCATCACAAATCACTTTTATAAAACCTAATTAGCGAATTAAGTAATCAAAGCTAGCCACGTATTGGCCCTTTACAGCTTTATTTGTGCTTAACAGCATTCTGTCGTGGTTTCTCGTTCAGACAAACTAAAGGAGTCGAGTAAAACGCTTTGGTTCTAGAACCACTTTATCTGGTCTCTACATTTTTCGGGCATACAACTATCAGGGACTTTGTAAGCGACTCGGAAGCGGCCCTTATTCGTTCAGTTAAATTAGACGGGAAAAGCAACCCTATTTGCTTTTACGACAACTATAAATTATCTTTACCTCTTTCGGACATAGCTTTCAGGTAGTTTTGCAGGGACTCAATATAATTTTTAATTCGAAAGATTTGTCGTATACCAGTAGTAGAAATTATTTGACAGTTTTCTTTCATCCAAAACCATTAAAAACCGTATGTGGCCATTTTCTCAGCCTTGAACAAATGGTCTACACTAAAAAAATAAGTCCAAACACCACATCAATTAAAATTTCGTTTTACGTGTTATTTATTTCGTTCTCTTTATTATTTTTAAAATACAATAAATGTTATTCCTTTAAATATTTTTGTGGATCTTGTTTCGAATGCACAAAATTACATTTCGTTTGATTCGGACAACGTTTACATCCTGTGTTTTTAGTTTTCAGGAAGAGGCAGCGGCCGTGCAGGCCGAATATACACACATATGTAAAACATATGAAAAATGAGTAACGAAAATAATCTATTGGGATTTGTGTATGATTGCGATGGCCTTGGGATCCGATCCAAACAACATGTCAAATTCTAATGAGGCGCAGACTTTTGTCTTCGGGAGAAGTTTTTGATTGAAATCACAATATTTATAGAATTATATACCCGGATAACTCTATCGTACACATAAATATAAGTATGCGTGTATGTGTATTTTTAACGTATAGTTTATAATGCATTTGCGACGACGATTTCGGTCAGATGAAATATAATCATAACGAGTAGCTTAAGCTTCCATCCTTTCCTCTTTGCCGAGGTCGCCAGGACTGGATTAGGTCTGGAGAACAGTTGATTTTCGATCCCCTAGGCGGTTGCTACGTTCGCCAACTCCCGGTAGGCGTCCTGCAGAGCCTGTTGCTGTTCTGGACTGAGAGTGCTGGCACATGCGGCCATCACATCAGGATTGGATTCCACCTGTTTGACAATGGTAAGCATGCGTGTGCCCGTGGCACTCTGCGCCTCTATAACCTTGGTGCAGAAGGCTTCAGCGATAATAGAGACGATGCGCGGCAGATTGCAGTTATTGGCCCCGAGGATCACCGGGTGATTACCCTCGATCAAGTCGCACATATAGCCATAAATGTGGGCGGCCTCCTCTGGATCCTCGGAAACCGGAAGCCAAGAAAACCATGCCGCGATCAACTCGTCTACGTTGGTCAACGCCGACTTGTTGTACATCAGGATCTTAGCAAATGCCGAGATTGCATTCTCTGTCGCATTGATGTTCTCAATTTCGCGGGACTTGGGATCGTTTATGACCTGAACCAGCAGTGGAATGATCTGGGCGCACGTGAGTGCGAACTGTTCGCCGGCGAACTGGCCGAGCACTCCGCAGCCGTAGGCGGCAGCCTGGCGCACCTCCGGGGATTTATCGCCAACGTACTGCAGCAGGGCGGGCGTAAAGATCTGCTGGTATGGAGCACAAGCGGGGCCACAAAATTCTGCAAATAAAGTGATAATAAATAGTTTAAATTCAAAAAAAAAAAAAATTTTTGTTTGTTTCAGAGTTATAACTAGTCCAAAAAAACCCACAATTAATTTATAATAGTTGGAAAGGATTTCTAACCTAAAACCGAACATTTCTCAATAGGCAACAGTCTTTGGAAAACCTTTGTGAAATAATCAACTATTACGGATATATTATATGGAAAAGTTACTTTAACCTGTTACCTTTAACATTTAACATTATATGGTTCTCTAATACCTTTATTTCTTTCTTCATATTGATTTAAATATTTTTAAGTGATGTTCCAAAGAGTGTATAATTTGATACCTTGAGATTTTTTTCAAAACGCTCTCTTTGCAATCTGAAATATAAACCTCAAGTTTTATAAAGACTTACCAATCAGATCATCAAACACACAAAGTCCCCACTGGCGATCGGCCACAGATCGGCTGGGCTCCAATAGCTTGACGAAATGCGGGGCCACCTGTTCAAAGGCCGGCAAAAACTGAGCCTTGTTCGTCTGGAAGAGGGCATGTGTAATATCCACGATTTTGGAAAGAATGTAGACATCAGTATCGTCCTGTTCGGCCAGCTCTTCTTCCACGCCGTCGTCGTAGTCCTCCTCGTTTCGGGCCGCCAATCGCTTATCAGCCCGTTCAAAATGCTCCAAAACATACTTGTTAATAATCTCCAAAACCTGCTTCATGGCATCCTCGTTAAGGCAATTGGGACCCAGGGTCTCAATGCACTTGGCCAACGAGTTGAGCAGCTCAGACTGCACTTCCGGCTCCGGTTCCGTGTTAATCACCTTAAGCAGCTCGGGGCAGATAAACAACCACATGCCCTCTAGATACTGCGGGCCCTTGATCTTTGCGCAGTCCAAAAGGTAAGGCAACGATTCAGCAGCCGCTGTGCGGACACCGTCGTGGAAATAGAATTTAAGCATGGGCAACATTTGACGCACAACCTCCTCGGCGTATTCGGCAAATCCTTCCTTTAGTTCCCTAGCGTAACATACCAGCATCTCACAGGCTGAAGCCTTATCATCCATGCCAGCAGTGCGAATGGCAAAGTTTTGCTGCTCCCCAAGATTAATGAAAGACCAGTCCACATCACCCTCGATATCCTCCACCTCGTCGTTGTCCAGCATCGCCACCTCAGGCTTCATGGTGGCCGTTCGCATCACCGGACCCATCACGACGGGCAGATATTGCTCGAATTGCTTGCCAAGGATCTTGCACATGCGGGCCCAGGCAGTGATCAAATAGGAAGTCTGCGGATCGTCATCAGGCAATTCTCCTCCCTCGGTGTGGTTGACCAATAGCATGTCCATGATCTCTCCGGCATCGCCTATGAACTTCTCCCGGCCCACGGCTAATCCTATCAAGCTTACGCATTCGATGGTCTTGCCTCGTAGCATGCGTAGATCATCCGAGTTTGCATTTTGGATGATGAACTTTAGGCATGGCATAAGGCGATCGTAGTAGGCCACGAATTCTGCTTCGCATGTATCCGCAACCGAAGCAATTGTGGTTACTACCTGCTCCAAAACCAACTTATTTCCCTTCTCCACGAGCTCCTTGAACTTCGAGTTTAGTATAGTCTCAAGCTTGGCCATGATCCCGTCCAGGTAGCGTGTCAATATGTTCTTCGGGCAGTCCTCGCTAAAGTTTACCAGAGCGGCACCGGCATGCGCTTGCACTCGGGGATTCTCCACGTCATCCAAGAGCGACAGGAGACCGGGAATCACCTGCAAAACAACCGGTTTATAATTAATTTGTGAGATTTTTGATTGAAGGGAGTACTAGGTAAAGCTTTGCGCCAGTAGAGTAGATTAAGTACTCGTAATATAGAGTTTAAAATTAGCTCTGTGCTAGAGTTGAACTTTTTTGACACTGTACTCACTCTTTGTGGATATGTCTCTAAAAAATTAACGCATATCGTTAAGCAACGACCAGATTCGTCTGATTGTTCTGGATACATTCAAAACCTACAAGTTTGCTCCGTGAACGCATTTCGAATCTATTGAGGAGATTAGAGAAACTTCAAAGAAGGCGCTGATGGCTATACCGAAAGATACTATTTGAAACGTTTTGAAAAATCGAACCACCGTTGGCATAAGTGTATTTTATAAGGAGGGGATTACTTTTGCCCTCAGTAGCTTATAACTCCCTCTTTAGGGATATTCAGGGTGCTCCAGGGTGTCCTACATTTCGATCCAATTATGCGTTTAAGCTTTAACTTTAACTTAAATGTACATTGAATGCAACAAAATTGGTTTCCAAAATAACTTTTTGGTGAGCCCATTAACTTGAGCTGTTTTACCACAAGAGTTAAAAGGCTCTTCAAGTATACTAAGTTGTAAGTTGGAAGGTATGCAAAACTGATTTCCTCTTTATTTTTCACTGAAAATAGGTATATTTCTTTCTTTATATGATTTTGTTAATAAATACTCCAAGAAAGAACAAACAATGCGGGTTCCACTGCATTGATAATAACTTTTTTCAGCGGCCAAAAGTCTTAATTTCCATATTTGTATGTATTTTTACTCTCCTAAGTATACTCCGCCGTAGTGTAGATTTCGATTTTTTCAACCGCGGTCCTAACAAATAGCTTATAAAGAATTTGCCAAAAACTTACGCTGTGACAAGTTTCTAAGGTAACATATTGTACTTTGCGTCCTATGATAAACTTTTTTCTACTAAAACAACGCAACACTACATAAATAATATAACTTATAAATAATGGTAGTCGAAAGTGCCCCTGCGCAGCTTCGACATTATAAAACATGACCCACCTGGCTATGGAATTTCTTCTCGAAGGTAGGCGCAAAGTCGGTGGACATTTGACCGATGGCGTTGCAGGCGGCGTAGCGAACGCGGGGATGGGGATCCCTAAGGAAGTTTAGGACTCCGGTCATGACCTCATCTAGAATGGCCTCCATCTGCTTGTGACAACCCTCACCGATAGCAGAGATGGCCATGAGGGCGGCGAAGCGATGCTTCCAGTCAGCATGGCCCAACATAGCCGGCAGGGCATTCATTACGTGCGGGAGCACAACCTTTCCTCCCAAACCGCAGGCAAGGCGATCAAGCGAGGATTCGGCGATTACATTGTTGTCGCTGTGATCGTCATCATCGACCACATCTGCGGTGGACCAGTTCTCGTCTTCATCCAAATCGGTCATCATGTGCAAAATCAGCGGGATTAGAGCCACAATGTACTTGTCCGCACGCTTGCGTACCATCGCCGGAGCGTTTTCTGCAAGCGAAACCATAACCTCCAGGACGAGGTGTCGCCAGCTGTCCTCAAAGTCCTGCGAGCTGAACACCTTCATGCAAACCTCAAAAATAAACTCCAGCTGAGGACGCAAGAACTTCGGGCAGTTTTCGGTCATCTCAATGAGAAGTTTCAGCAGACTTTGGTCGTCCTGAGCTTCGATTGTCTCCCCAGTGATGTGGATCATGCGGGGCAGCATATCGGCGAAGTGCTTGTAGATGGCCGTCTCCTTTTCCTTGTCGTGGTAGAGGATGAAGGCTCCAACGGCTCGCACAGCCTGAACTCTCACCTCTGGATCGGAGCCAGCATCCATACTCTTGGCAAGCATCTGCTTAATCAGATCGATGTACTGAGCTTCCTGGTTTCCAAAGATCGAAGGCACACTAGAGAAAATCCTCAGCGCCGATTCCTGCAACTGGGGTGTGGGGGAGTTGGCACACTGGAAGAGGAACTGCAAGATGTCCGGCCACTGGTTGTTGCAGTCCTCGTCGATCAGATTCCTAGCCACCTCGGCCACCACTTCGCAGATCTTCCGCCTCAGCTGGGGAGTCACCTCCTGTTGCACGGCCAAGAGGATCTGCTGCAGCAGCTGGTTCTGCGATTCAGCGGGAAGCTAGGAGTGGGGTCTATTAGTAAGATCTGCTAGCGGTGATTCGGCAAGGGATTCAGCTAACCTCCTTATAGAACTCCAGGAACTCCGTGGTGAACAGGCGGCGCAGCAGCACGGCGGCCATCTGACGCGCTTCCTCCGACTGTTGTCCATTTTGGATGTTGCCCAGTAGGTGCGTCACCTTCAGTTCCCTTGCCAGGTTGTTGTACGCTTCCTGGAATTGGTGATCAGAACAACCAAAAATATGTCATTGCTAGGGTTGGCTATGGGTGATGACTTTCACATTTAGGTTCAGTTTACCCAAAGTTCGGGCTTAACAAGTATCCAATAAAGTAAAACACGTGTTATGTTAAAGATATAGTAATACAACTTTAAGAAATTCTTTCCTTAAAGGACAGTACTCGTCGAACAGGTAAACTATTGAAAGCACTGTAGTTGCCGATAAGATAAGTGAAATCTGTGAACTATATGTATTTTATTTTCTGGTTCTTTAACAAAGCTTCCAACAAATTATTTTACAAAGCGAGTACAGTTGTATCTTGTTTTTTAAACCAATTCGATCATATAAAATCATCATATAAACAATCCCAGTGCCAACCAAAGTGTAAAGAAATCATTTTGGCGTTGAACATGCAAGCCGGTTTTATGCACTGAATTTTAGAATACTAAACCTTTTTATAGCTGATTTTATTATACCCATATTTTGATACTACCGCTTTGATAAAAATTGGCTTCAGTTGCATAAGTACGGGCAAATGTAGCTTTTTCCGAGGCATCTTGTTTGTCAAATAACTTGTCCCTTATAAACAATTTAAAGGTTTCAGTTGAACAAGTGCACAGTTCTGAGCTTATTACCCTGCGAATTTTAGTTTCGAACAAAAATCAGTGTTATGTAGGAATTTGAATGAAAATACATATATACTCTTGGGAGAGCCATCCAATAAAATTGTACAGCTTTGAGGACCGTTTTTCGTCTACTTTTTTGACAAAAATTGGGTTCAGAGCCAATCGTTGGTAGCTTCTAAAGATGAGCGTAAAACCGGCCCGGGAACCGCATATTTTCGGCCGCCCAGCACTCCAAGGTGGTCCCAAGCGGTACCATGCGCGCCGTCAGCCCAAGGTCGGCGAGTGGGTGGGGCCCAGTGGGCGGGGCGCGGCGGTGCCATGTGGCGCCGGAACAGAACTGCGGGGTCCGAGCGCCTTATCAGCCGCCAGACTGCACTTCCCAGACCGTGTGTCATGGATTTCGCACCTGCTCTTTGTTTCCGTTTGCCGAGGGCTCTGTTCCAGTGGAAAATCATGCGGCGGCCATGCAAATTGTACGGTTGCCTCGATTCCGCCTAGTTCGCTGCTTCGCTCCGCCTGTCGCCGTCGCTCGCTCTCTCTCGCACACATGCGAATGGCGCGCAAAGCGGAGGGCGAAAACACGTTTTGTGCGATGATTCAGATTCGTCGGAAATTTCGGGCCGAGGGATTCGGATGTCGTACGCCCGGGAATATCTTATAGATGGCAGCTGGCCCGCGAAGCCGAACCCCGCCGTGGCTGTGAGCACATATCTGCAAACTGCAAATTGCGCATCGAAAATTCGAGGCGATGGCAGTGTGGCGCAGCGAGATCCCCCGCCCGACACCCGGTCCAATGCCACTTACCTCCGCCTGCTGGCGCACGTCGTTGTCCGTGGACAACAGGGACACCAGGAGCTGCTGGAACTGAGCCTGATCCGCTGCCATCTTGTCCTGTCTGGTTCGGAGAATCAAAACACGGGAGTCGCGGGAAACACGATTTTCACTTCAGACTTCACGCGACGGCGGCCGCCTAAAAAAGAGCAGAGCAACTGGCTGGGTTGCCAAGGGGTCGCAATTTCGCGCTGGTCACGTTGGGTTCGCGGTCAGCGCTGGTTCTCGGGGGCGTTCGCCGGTCGGTTGAAAATCAACTGATTTACGGATTTACCGATTTGCTGGGTTTATCCAACCTTTTATGCACTTTTAGAGGCCCAGGCTCGCTGGAATGTTGCTGAAGCGCCGCTGGCAACACTGTTCGCTATCGATAACGCCGATTGCTTTTGGCGCGCAATCGGCAGTCCGATCCAGTGATGCCAGAAACTGGCGCTCCAATCGATACTGCTAGAAAGTAGCTAGATTTTAAACGTGAGTTTGTTGTTTATCTATCGGACATCTCCGCAGACTCTCCTTGAACTATCCTACTTCACTGTTTCTTCGACTTGCCGGTCACGGGAAATAAAAAAGTGGATTTATCCGCCTCATATACCGCGCACTTTCAGAATAAACAGTTGGGACTTTTAAGAGTCCTTAATCAAGACTGCTTGTACTTGATTTTAGCTCTCTAACTTTAAGAATGTGTGACAAACGGAGTTGTCACGGAAATCTCTTCCAACCAAACACCAAACTGGCACCATCTGCAGGAAAATGTTTAATTTCTTATAAATTCCTAATAAATAACCTAATTTGAACAAATTAGAAAATGCGGGGCTTTTTAAAAAATTTGAACTAAAAATTATAAAAAGAATTACTTTTAAGGTATAATTTGTTCTTACTTTTATAGAACTTCTTTTTTAGAAAAATAATAGACTTAACAGAATCCATTGAGAAACTAAAAACTATTTTTCAAAATGTGCGTAATTAAAATTTTAATAAATTAATATTTTTTTTTAAGATTTAGGGTAACAAATATTTAAACCGCCTTTAATAACATATTTTTTTAAACAAAACAATTAAAAAACATACTATAAATTATGAAACAGATTCTTCTACTGCACTTTGACCATGCGCTTGAGGTTGGTGAAGAGCCGCAGAGTAAAGTGGTAAATCATTTCGACCATGCTTAAAATGGAAAACCCCATAAACAAACCGAAGATACCACCACAGTTCGCAAGGAATTCGGTCATGCCGTACAGCTCCGAGCGCTTAGAAGTAATGAACTGGCTTTGCTTAAAGTATATGGACAGGCGGGACATCTGGGAGCCGGGATACTCCTGCAGAAACTCCGTGTCTCCCTCGGCCTGGAGCATTTCCTCCAGATCGAAGTTGGCCTGTGAGATCTCCGTGTTGTAGACGAGCGACGTGCAGGCGGGCATGCAGTTACAGGCGGATTCCACGCCCCGCGTCTCCTCTCGGGCGGCATTCAGTGCTCTAACCCGCTTAAACTCTCTGACTAGCAGTTGCCTTTCCGCCTTGTCATAGCAGTGGATCTTATCTTCACCGCAGACGGGCATATCCATGTCCCTTGGCATCGAGAACTTCACACATCCACACTTGGTCAGCGTGAAATTGGCCAGGCACTCCAGCTGGCAATTAGATTCCGTGTAAACCTTGAAGAAGCGCAGCGATCGCTCGTGGCTCAGGAAGCATTGCCGCCGAATCGGATGGTACTCGGCGATACCCGAAGACATAGTGATCATGCTGGGCTTCACGGCGATCAGCACCTCCTTGCCCATTGGAATCCGCACGAACTGCTTGGACACCTGCGGAACATCATCGGGAGAATGGAGCAGCACCTGTTAGTTGGGCGAAATATAAATACAAACAACTATTTAAGGTCTCATATGTCTTAAAATAAAATACTTTTTCAAAAAAAAAAAGTTTGTTTATTTGTGGGTGGTTTGAGTGTTTGTTTGGCGCTGCGTACTAAGCAAAGGAATCTTAACCTGAAATCTCGATTCTCCAGCTCTTATACGGGCAGTCGGACTTGGCTACCTCGGCTTCTGATCGTGATAGTTTTTGGATTAGGAATTGATTTGAAGTTCAGATTTATAATTAAAAATAATCCAATGTCCTACCTTAAAGCCCTGAACGGGTCCGCGGCACGCGTAGTCTACTTCCTGCTTAAAGCTTTGGAGCGCCAGGAAAATACCGGATCGCGCTCCGGCACTTAAAACCCTCGCTGGAAATGTTTCCACATCGCTAAGGTGCGCATAGCCCGATTCTAGTGTCCACGGCGGATGGCTCGAGCTTATGTTTTCCATTTCCAAGGCTTCCCCGCAATGCCGGAACTGGTAGGTGTCCTCCCGGTATACCTCGGTGGCCCTCAGTCCATTGAAGGTAAAGCAGATGCCCTCCTCCGTGAGAGTTTTTCGAAAGAATTTCTCGCACTCGCCGAACCGACTCAGCCAGCGGCAGTAGAAGAAGTACCGATCAAACTGAGGCAGCATCCTTTCCAAGACATCGAAGTAGTCTAGATCATCGCCGCCTATCAAGGGCATGTCTTCCTCGATGATTTGCGTGTTGCAGACATGTAGCAGGGTTCGGAACTCCTCCATCTCGAGGGTACTAACATTTTGGGGCTTGAACACTCGCGAAGCTCGCATTTCCTCGGTAAACTGGCTGTAGAGATCCGCATAGGTTGTCTCCTTACCTACATTGAAAAATGTACCCCAGAATATTATAATAACATTGTAATAAGTAATTTTTAAAATATTGAAGACTATAATTTTTAGCTACATTTTTATATACAAATTGTTAAAAACATAAAACAGTAGATCAACAAACCTTTCTGCTTTAACACCCGTTTGGTCTCCGAACAAACAGTGACCGCTGGAAATGGGATGTTCCAAACAGGGGTCGATTTCTCCGCGAAGCTTACAATCACAGGCTGTAAAAAGAAATAGAATTCTTTAAATGTTAACGAATATCTTAATATTTAAACAAGGCAAGAATTTCTACAATGCTTTTATTCTGCCCGCTCCAGCAAAAAATTACCCAATGGTACATTTTATTGTAGCATGTCGAATGAGAGTATATTAGAATGTGTTTTTATACCCTTGCAGAGGGTTTTATGATTTCAGTCAGAAGTTTGCAACGCAGTGAAGGAGACGTTTCCGACCCCATAAAGTATATATATGCTTGATCAGCGTCACTAGACGAGTCGATCTAGCCATGTCCGTCTGTCCGTCCGTTTCTACGCAAACTAGTCTCTCAGTTTTAAAGCTATCGGGCTTACCCAAAAGTCTTCTTTCTATTGCTGGTAGTACATAAGTCGGAACCAGACGGAACGGACAACTATATCTTATAGCTCCCATAGGAACTAACGGGGAAAAAATTAAAAAAATTATATCTTTGGTGTTTTTTAACATATTTGTACCTTTCTAAGCTTGGATATAACATTTTTAAATTAGTTCTGAACTTCGAATTAAATTTTATCGAAATCGGACGACTATATCTTATAGCCCCCATAGGAACAATCGGAAAATTAGTGGTAAATTAATATTGAAAAATGATATCTTCACTGTTTTTTAACTTATAACCTCTTACGCTTGGAAATAACATTTTTTATTTGGTTTTGAATTTCAAATTAAATTTTTTTTAAATCGGACGACTATATGAGCTATTTGACTGCCATAGAAACGATCGGAATATATAAAAAATTATATCTTTGGCGTTTTTTAACATATAACCTTCTAAGCTTGGAAATACAATTTTTTAATTAGTTCTGAACTTTGAATTAAATTTTTTCAAAATTGGACGAAAATATCATATAGCTGTCATAGGAACGATCGTAAAATAGGTGGGAAAATAAAATGAAGCAAATTATAGCTTTGGGGCTTTGGACATATTATCTTATAATATTGGGAATATAATTTTTTATTTCTTAAGAATTTTGAATTTAATTTAATAAAAATCGGACTACTCAAACCTATAGATGTAAAAAAATGGTCTGAAAAAGTCAATAAAAGTAAAAGTAAAGTAAAGTTAATTTTTTCTTATATTTGAAAGGGTATACAAACTTCGGCTTGCCGATGTTAACTTCCTTTCTTGTTATTTGGTGGAATTTACAAGATTTTAAAGGGATTTATTAAAATGATTTGATACAAAGAAAATTATGTCAATCTGATAACTGCAACTGGTGATAAAGATTTTCGAACAGAAAAATGTTGGAAAATATGTTTTTTAAGTTTAAAAAACATTACAACTAAATCAATTAAGAACGCTGTGGTCGACTACCTCGACCAGCAGATAACAGTTACACAGCTTAAGGGATCAAAAGGGAAATGAAGATATATAAGGAACAAAGCGATATTGTAAAGCGCCACCTACCCACTATTTCAATATATGTATTTTAAGCGTTTAAGCCGTTCGGTAGTTAAAGTGGGCGTGGCAAATTTTTTAAGTTCAATCGATAGGTATTTATGAGACAAATACATTTTTTCTATCATAAGCCTCAGATTTTCGGGGAATGTGGGCGTTAGAGTGGTCGTGGCATACGGACAGACGAACATGGCTTGATCGACTCGGCTAGTGATCCTGATCAAGAATTTATATACTATATGGGGTCGGAAACGCTTGCTTCTACCTGTTACATACTTTCCAACGAATCTAGAATACCCTTTTTCTCTACGAGAGTTTACATACTTAACGAATATCAAACAATGAACATGGCAAATAAAAAATGTGGCCCAAAAAAAGAGTTTGGCTCGTATAAGAACGACCCATATAAACGCATATATTTATTTAGTCGAATGTTCAAGTATTATACGTCACAAAGGTAAATTTGAAAACTTTTGTAAGTTGATGGTGCGTGATCGTTACGAGCCCTTACTTCATAATTGTATTTGAGGTATGGCAATTGTTTTTTAAATTAAAAATATCTCATAAGAATTTTTCTCATCAAATTACTATTGCATAGTTTTGGTCATTACAGAAAACATTGAGAAGCTTTTCATATTAAACAGAAAGGAGTTGCACTTTTTATCACTCTATTTCTTCCAAACCGAAATTTATATGAGAAAAAAATCTCTAGAGCTATAAAGTTTAAAATTTAAAAAGAAATCGTCCGAATCAATTCAGAAAAGATAGACAAAAGGTGGTATAACAAATATTTTTTGACATAACATAAAATCCGTCATATCAAGACAAGTTCAGTATAGGCAGCGTGATCATTATAGCACGACGATCAATAGTTCTGGTTACTTAAAAACTAAAAGCATTTAAAATCTACCGGTTTTTTTTGGATTTTTTGGAGCCGAACTATATGGATTTAACAACGGTTTTCAATTTCGAGCTACCTAATACATTCAAGCTCCCGTCCGTATTCTCACTTATTATTCGGGTAGGATAAAGGCTGGTGGCATTTATACCCACCAGCCCCAACATTTCCAATTGGCAAACTTCCACTAAGAAACTAAGAATCTACGTGACAAATCCCTACGTTCTAGCTTTTTTGTTTTCCGATCCTTGTCGCTCATACGCAATGAGCGTCGCAAACGCTTTCTTCAGCTGGTACAAACTTGCCGGCCAACCGAGTACTTGTAGAGTAAAGTGAGGGGTATAAATAGCCCCGAATAACTTTAACAGCTGTATTTCAGTTGAATCAAACCACAAACTATTACCGTTTCGGTCCACTTGGTGTAGGCACTGAGGATTAGGATTGAGCACCCGTATATGGAGATCAGGAATACGAACAGCCAGAAGATGCGCTCCCGAATAGGTCGCTCCCGCTCGCCCAGGTATTGGAGCCCGTGGATGGAGGTATTTTCGCAGTACTCGTGGTAAGTGGCGATAAACCCCTCGCAGGCTACGGATCCCGCCGTTGCTTTGTTTTGGGGCTTCAGGTCGACACCCCCGCTGCTCTCGAAATCGCCGTCCGACATAGTCGTCCTATCAATTCCATTCTTGGCCCGCACGAACATAGCGCACAAATGATGATTTTGGAGCCAAAAACTACTACAAAAACAGAAGATCAAAATAACCGTTTCTTTCACGTTTCTAGGACTTGCCAGATTGCTTGGAATAACCCTATTGCGATAAATACTAAATACTGCGTCAGTATTTTCGCGTGTGCCTAGGCACATTCTGCCCATCACTGAAAACGACGCCAGAATCATAATATTATTAAAATGGCTACTTCGTGTAACGTTAATGAAGACATTTCGCATATTTTGTTAAATTGCTCAAAATATACACCAACAAGACAAAATTATCCAACACTACTTAAATATAACGATATCTATCGTTTACTTGGAAATGAACCAATTGAAAATTGGACATCGATTACCAGTTTCATTCGAGCTGCTAATATTAATATCTAATACAACACACTCCACACTGCTCATTTAACACACTATAACACCATCCACGCTTATACCAACTCACAAAATCTCAAAATTAAAATTTCTCACACATATTGATAACATTTTCATCGCTTATCGTTCATCGTCATCGCTCATCGTTCATTGTCATCATAACATCACCAGAAACTACTGCACGATATTTACATAGCTGTCCATTAAATTTTGTTTTTCTTGAAATTTAATTTCATACATTGGCAGTGGCGTTAACCCGTTCCAACGGGGCGGCCAAATAATTCTTCCCTCTTCACGGAAGGAAGTAACTTAATATTTAAAAAAAAAAAAATAAAATGGCTACGAGGTCTTGCGCGTACAAGGATTGCGAGTATTACTATGCCCTCCGTGGTAACACTCAGCCCAGATCCATGTTCGCCTTTCCGAAACAAGCTGAAAGGGCCCGAATCTGGCACGAGAATGGACAAGTGCATCCAAAAATTCCTCAAACACAGCTATTTATGTGCGCCAGTCACTTTGACCGCAAGTTCATATCCTCGTCCAAAAACCGGACGCTCCTTGTGGGCGAGGCGGTGCCGTTTCCGTATGGCAAAACTGATCCCGATCCGGAGGAGGAGCCCGAGCAGGTGGCCTCAACTTCCCAGGAGAGCTACCTTATAAACCTGAGTGACGATGAAGTGAGCATCAATAGTGTGGACACTACTTCAAGGACCAACCCTCCTGAGACAGAGCGTAAGAGCCGGATCTAGTAATCCCGAACCTGAATTAATACAAGACTGTTCAGAAGTTGTAGGGCCGCTTTCTCGAGTCCCTGACAAAGTCCGTGATAGTTATCCGCCCCAAAAAGTAGGAGGCCAGATTAAGTTGTCCTAAACTCAAATCGGGTTTCGCGACTTCTTTACTTATCCGAACGAGAATGACAGAGTGCACTCGGGAAAGCGGCCCATAAGCGATGTTATTTGTTAGTTTTAACCAAGCTTAAATTCTTAGCTCACCGCGACCTCAAGGCTCCCTCCACCAAGCGCTCAAGGGAATCGACTTTAACCATTCACCCGTCTGAAAAGGAAGCTCCGAAAGCGGATCCGAGTCCCACCGAAGCGCATGTTAGTGTCGAGCCTAGCATTATTGATACTTCCGAAGTGTCAGTTTTCACTTTTAAGGGCCAGGAGTACGTGCAAATGTCTATGGACTATTATTTGAAGGAGAAGCAAATGATGGCCGAACTACTTAACAACTACAGGAACGCTTTAAGGAGTATCAAGGGCCACGTATCGCAGCTGGACCTTTGACGTAGTATATACAAATACAAAACGGGAACCTAGAACGAATGATCTTTAATAATATATAATGCTATATTTATATGCTAATTGTTTACACGTGTACTTATTAAATTAGTTAACATTTTTTCTTTCTTTTTCATAAAATTAGTGGGCTAACACAAGAGTTGATGATATAATGACCAAACCTAATTTGTTACTTCCTTGGTTTTCTGATTTAGCATAAGAAGACTGAGAGTATGTGAAACAACTGTTTTAAAAAACGACTCAAACAGAGAAAATACACAGAGATCTAAAAACATCTTTTATGAAAACTGAACATTTAGGACTGCAGACGATTTTCAAGCCGGCACATATTCCACCTCGCTGTCCACATCGAAATCATCGCTAAGATCGTCATCCTGATCCTGCAGTTCCTCGGGCACACCCGACAGGAGACGTTTGCGCTGCAGTAGGGCTGCCCAAACGAGCCGGGTCTCGCAAAGCGGGCACTCTCCTCCAACTGGGATATAATGACCTGGCTCATCGGCCAGGAGATAATTGGCCAAACACAGCATGTGGCAGGTGAGCCGACAGGTTGGATTCGTACATCCAAGCCGGGACCTTTCCGGCTGCTCGATTTGCTTTATACATAGGTGACACTCGGGAGCCCAAGCCACAGGTGGAGGAGCTGCCGCGTCGTCAGCTCCCTTACGTTGCGAGGCAGCAATGGTAACCTTACCACTCACAATCTCCATTTGGTTAGGAAGTGGCACATCAAATGGCCTCTCATAATCCGTTTCTAGCCAGCGAACGGTGAGGGGCAAGCGATGCCAAGGCCCGACTCCCAGCATCTTACTGAGGATCCTAAAGTTGTAGTCGAAGTAATTTTCCCTGGGCAGTTTCCGTTTTAATTCTGGGTACATTTTAAGTCTAGTGGAAAGCGAGGGCTGTTGCCAAGCCCACTCAAACTGGAGTGCCACAATATTATTCGGGAATCCGTGCACAATCATTACCATTTGCCAGGGCCCCTTGCGACTGGTTTTTCTTGCGCCTCCAAAGTCGCATCCCATATTGTGCTGGCGTATCCGGCGTTTTGGGTTAACGGTGAAGCCCACATAGCATTTTCCTCTATACCGAGAATACAAACTCTGACTGCAAAGCAAATAGACGCCGTAAAAGTGGCCTTTGCGGGCGACGGTTTCCTCCTGCACAGTAACTGCATCCTGGAAGGCTGCGAATTTACGAATTAATCGATTAATGAATTATTGTTAAATCTAAAACAGAGAAAAAACCAATCAATGGGAGGCGACAGCTTATCCGACCCGACAGAATACTGCATCTTAAATCATAGTTCATGTTCAAGAAACCGGCAAACTCTAATATTGTTTTAGATTGTTGCAAGAACAGCTACAGGCAAATAGAAATAAAGTTATCACAGCTTCTAAAGAGCTTTCTTCTTCCTGCTAAGCAACTCTACACAAGTGAAGTGTAAAATCTTTCTCTGTAAGATTTTAACCGTGTACTTGGAACAAAAAGTATTCGATTTAAGGTTCTTAAACTACTTTATTGGTAAACTTTCAGTTGCCATCACTAGTTTAACTCTAGTTTGATGTTGGCCCCCGTTGCAAGGCCATTGATTTGTTGCTGCTGCTGCTGGGGATTTCCCGTCTGAACCTGGACGGGCTGCAGTGCAGGGACCGTCTGTTGGCAGTCTGCTGTGGCAGCTGCTCCGTTCACGTTGGGCGTAGCTGCTGCTGCTTCGCCTCCCGTTGCAGCCTCCACGCCGTTCGCCTGCTGCTGTTGCTGCTGCAGCTGCTGTTGTTGCTGCGCGGCCGTTACGTTCTCGATCAGTTTAATCCGCTTGCGAGTGTAGTGTTGCCACTGGAGAATGGCTTGATCGTCTATGAACTTGCAGCACTGCGAGTTGACGATCTCGCGGCGGAAGTGCTCGTATTGAAGCAAGTCGAGGAAGTAGAGGCACATTGGGTACATGAGGTATTTGGCATAGTCCGGCTCTTTCCAGTACTGCAGATACTTCAGGTAGTTGATGAACGACTGGTCCTTGAAAAATCCGCGCTGGGCAAGGACTGGCAAGAGGAATTCAATGGTTAAATGGGTCATGTTTAAAAAAAGGGCAGTGTTGAGGGAAAATCAAAGAAAGAATCAGCTACAACGATTGCATCCGATTTGAACTCGAAATGTTCGGACTTATTTCGCGCTTAAAACCTTTTAGTTTAACAAGAGGACATGAAAACGAACGTAAGATTTCTATAAGCGAGGGAAATCCGGGTATGGTTTTCAGTTTCTGGGGACACTTTGGTGATCTGATTCGTTGGGGTTGATGATGATACGTACAGTTGAGATAGTTGGGATTAGACAGGCACTGCACGAACTCCAGCTCGATCTGCCAGCGTCGCTTCTGCTGCTCCTCCGACTCGATCGCAGCTACGGAATAGACATGGAGAGCATTAGCCCCGGAGGAACGAGATCACTACCAAGTAGTTCTCTGAGGATTTGGCATGCCAAGCGGTGTCAGTAGGTGTTAGGTTGCAATGCAAAAGTGCGTGTGGATTGGCGTGTACTTACTCTTACCCTTTCCGTACATTTTGGCCATTTTGGGCTTGTCTTTGGAAAGGGTCTCGTTGGTTTGGTACTTGCGTCTATTCAGTTTCGGGTTGGGTTTCTTGGTTTTCTTTCAGTGTGCTATGTGGATGTGGCTGAGCTGTGTGTTCTGGTGCACCACCGATTTGGAAACGAAAAGTCACGATAAACAAGAACACACAAATAATAATAATAATAAGATGCACTGCTATGCAACAATATGTATGGGACGCGCGGCCAATGACTGAGGCAGGGGCAAATAACAAAACTTCGTGTAAAAAACCAAGGAAAGAAGTCAACCAAGTTTCTGGGCTCGGGCGGGGGGCTGTCGCTTCTCTTGTGTTGGTGATTTCTTGTGAAAAAGCAGTTTTATTCAGGTTTTATTTCTGTCTACAAACCGTAGGAGTTCATTTGGATTGCTGAATGCCGACGACAACCCTACTTCTGGGGTTGCCAGGGGTGCCAGATAGCCGGCCAGCCACCGTTTTGCATTTATATACTTACTGCGAGTTGGTATATAATTTTCTGGTTTTATACTTCTTTGTGAATATGTCGATTCCACTTAAAGCCTTGCAACATTATAAGGGTTACCTACCGAGAGATAGTCTCTGCACACAGCCGCTTAATATAGCCTTACCAAAATAATCGGATTATTGAAAATCGCTGAAGCAAGCAGCTGATCGGCTTAAGCAAACCGTAACCGAAGGGAGAAGGCGTACCAATTAGGTTGATCCGAAAAAATATACCACCTTCCCCCATAGGTTTCTTTGACTATATCTTTTTTTTTTTTTAGCAATAACTATGGATCAGCTTTTCCTATAAATACGAAATTTCAACAGAAGATCGTAAGATTTCTAAAATCAATAATAGGCTTCATTAAAATATAATGTTTTTGGTATCGCGTTTTGTTTCTAAGAATAGATTGGGGGTTACAAAATTTGCATTGCTTACATGGTAATAATTGCATTTCGGCGTTGACGCCAACAAGCTCAAGAAATATATAAAATGAATTATTTGTTGAGCGGTACTTTAGTACTTTTATTTTTGGGAGCCATTAAAACAACCTTCAAATTTGCAACCAAAAATGTTACGACTTTTTTTAAAATAAAGTTTTTTAAGTTGCATGACTTTTTGTTGGCTTGAATACTAAGCCTAAAGCACGTTTAAGTGGAATTAGATAAGCCAATTACTCTATTACTTCAAAACTGTCCTTAATTTGAGTCCATTGATGAGCACGACACCAGCATTTATTAAACCTAAAAGCATATATAAGCGGTTATTTCTAAAGCATATACGCTGTCACTTTCATATCAGCTATATCAGGTTAGACTGTATTAGAAAAAAAAGGTTAACCAATTAAATAATTTATTTTGTCATACTTTCAGACCTGGACAACTAACAAGAACTTGTTAGGGGTGAACGACGAAACGAACGAACTAAAAAAATATTCTCTTCGTTAAAAGAGGTTTAAGCCATCCCCATAGAATAATATTAATATGTCCTTTACTGTTTGCAGTAATACATTTTATTGCTTTCGCATAATGTACAAAGTTGAGAGTGAACAAAAATTTAAAGTTAAACTTAACTTTAAATTGTGTAATTGCAACAATAAGTGCCCAGTGTGCAGAGGCCATTTCCTATAAAAAAATACCAAAACCACCTAATAGGCTCAACATTTAATTTGGAATTTTTCATAAACGACAAACGGTTTTGTGAAAATCACTACATGCCTGATTTCTTTGTCAGCCAGAAAAACGTCTATTCAATTCTTTTCAAATACATATCTCATCGTAACCAAACAACTGGAAAAATAATACCCAACGGAAACAACAAACTAAGAGAACAATTGTGCTGAAAGCCGCTTACTGCTTAGGAGAAGAAACTGGAAAATAGATACATACATATGTACATTTAGGACTCCTGTGTTTCTTTTATGGGCCAAGGAGAATAAGCGAAGGTGCGACGCAAAAGGCGTCACAAACGTAAGTACAGCTTAGAATGTAACTTCATTTATATAATTAAAGTGCGTATAAATAAATATGGCACCATTTTTGACGGATGATTCATGCCCCACAAGAAATGTTATATGTTTGTATGGACTATAATTAGATT
The DNA here is from genome assembly GCF_025231255.1 of Drosophila biarmipes. NCBI lineage: Eukaryota > Metazoa > Arthropoda > Insecta > Diptera > Drosophilidae > Drosophila > Drosophila biarmipes. The sequence goes on along the minus strand of NC_066616.1, from coordinate 3,525,576 downwards.
ACAGTGATGTCTGCTTGAATGCGACGCTGAAATTCCATCTGCATATGTAAATGCAGCTGCTGCTGAAAAAGAAATAAAAGAGGCTGTTTTACACACCGTGAGTCACAAAAGTATTCCTTGCAAAGAGGGTTCAGAGAAAATTGCCAATTTTATATAAGTAACCATTTTAGAATGGTAAAAAATGGGTTATTTCCAAATATATATATTTTAAGAAGTATATCACGATAAAAACAAACTGAAACAGCTTTAAGTAAAAAGATATGGACAAAAATATAAATATAAGCCGTTTTGAATGCTCAAAATATATACAAAATATTCGTTGCCCCTACGAATTTGTTATATTTTACTATTTTTTAAAGCAAGCGCATTTTTTTTTCTTTTTGCACGTTGCTTGAAGACTTAATTCGAGGGAAAACAGAAAATTTTGGTGTCATTCTTGGTGTAAATATGTACCAAAATGACGAAAGGAAAGGAGTTAAACTTTGAACAAAAAAAAAATTATTTTACACTTAGATAATACGGTTTTATCGATTTAATATATTTGTGGGATGTTCGATAGAAGTCCTTCAACCATAAGGAGCATCATTTCTCGACTGAAATCCAGAAATTCCTTGGAAAAGCTACCCCGTTCTGGCCGTCCGAAATCATTAAACTGCAGAGAAGAGAGGAAAAGCCCCAAAAAAAAGCAGGAAAAATCGGCACTATTCGGCTGCGGAAATTAATACTGTCATATCTACAACCCTGGGAACAAACGTATCCACTGAAACCGTCGAAAGAGTGCTCAGAAGCCGGGATCTGCATGGGAGACGCCCTAGAAAGAAACCCTTGCTCTCAGCCATAATTGTATCAAAGCGGATTTCTTTTGCTCAAAATTATTTAGACCGGAATTTGAAGTACAGGGAAGAAGTTATATTTAGTGATGAAAGCAAATCCAATATATTCAGATCTGATGAAGAAGGAAAAGTGTGGCGAAAGCCCTGTAAAATGTTAAACCAACAGTGAAGCATGGCGATGGTGTCGTACTAGTTTGGGGCTGCATGTCTGCTTCAGGATCTGGATAGTTAGTTTTTATAGACGAAATTATGAATGTTGAAGGATATCTGAATATATTAAAAGAAAATGTACACTTCGGTGCCACCAAAGTGGGTCTAGAAGACGGCAAGTTCATTTTCCAACAGGACAGGGATCCCAATTATACACACATTTCCATAGAGCCCAGACGTCTTCGGGCCCATCTTAAGCTAAAAGTCCAGGAATATGTGCTTTCCTCCAAAAATGAGCTAAAGGAGATATTGATGATGAAATCGTCTAATTTACCAGAATTGAGGTTCCGAAAACTTGTGGTGTCAATGCCGAGGCGCTTACAAGCTATTAAGGAAACCAACGGCATGCACGCATATTACTAAATTAAAAAAAAAACATTTTTAATAACAAAATTGCGGAATACTTTTGTCAGGCGATATTTCTTAGTTCCAATATTTTCCGAACAAAAAAACAGCAACAAAGCCAATGTTCTAAAAAAAAGTTGTATTTTGTATGTTTAATAAGTGCGTTATACTTTTGTGACTCACTGTAGGCACGCCAAATTGTCTTATTTATGATGAAACCTACGATTTCAGCTCAATGTATTAATTTGTTAATGGGCCCGCAATTTTTTTTGTGCTTACTTTGCTAATGCATAAGTAGTATTACTAAGTCATAGTTTGTAGAAGTTAAATATGAAAACATAATGAACATCGTTTTTTGCTAGGTTTAAAAATAAATTGTTATTAGGGGGTGCTTTAAGGCTAGGGCCTGCGTTTCGAATTTCCACATTTGCCTGCATTTTCCTGCGAGCAGCTGCAGATTTATTGATGGATTTGGAAACGGTTGCGTGAGCTTAGCGTTTATGGACGTCAGCTGTCGCTACCTGTCCTTGGTCACCCTTCCACCCTGTCGTACCTGCTTGCTTACAAAACTCATTGCATTTTTCCTTGTCGTTACAGTTGCAAACCGGTTTTTAGCGCAGAAACACCTCATATTTGTTGAAGTGTCCAGCGGAAAGCAGAGAAAGCACACAGATTTAAAGGATCGATCTAAAAAGCAATACAAGAGAATCATGAACACTGGAATCTCCCTAAATGAGCGCTTCACGCAGATGCAGTCGAAGCAGCCGCCTCAGGGACGCGGTCGCAGCCGCTCGAGAAGCAGGAGCCGGCGGATCGTGGACAGCGGAGCTGGAAATCCGGGAGTCTCGGCAGCCAACTCCCGACTGCTGCAGGAGTTCAAGAGGCGCCACACCGTCCAGACGGCCCTTAAACTGAAGCGCGTACGTGTCCCCCAAAAATCGAAAATTGCATTCAGACGGCGCAAACCGACCTGATCCGTTGCACATGTCGATGTCTGGCAGAAGTGGCTTGGATTATCCGGAGGATAAACGGTCGGACCCTACTGTCGAGCAATGTGCGCCTTCTGCGCGGTCGCCGAACCACCTTCAGCCTCTCAGACTTTCTATATCTAACTCCCTTGAACTCCAACACTGTGCAGCAGCGTACTGAAACCAAAACTTCCACACAACCTTATGCCTCCTTACAGAGAAGCTTACGGACAACCGGCGTGAGCGGACGCGGAGCCCGCGTTGGCGGCGTTAAGTCGCTGCGCCTGGCGCCCAACGGAAAGCCCATGCGGTCCAACAACGTGACCCGGGTAGCAACGTAAGCATCTCGTCTATATCGCGCGTCAATATTCCCAATCCACTGCAACATATCTGTACTTCTTCGTTAATCGCCCAGGATGCGTGCCGATCTAGTAGCTAGCGGCAACGCAGCCCGCAGTCGCCGGAGCGGCAGCAGCATTCGCCGCGTCCCCGCCTCCAACGGTGGAGGTGTAGGTGGTCTTCGTCAGCGGTTGGGACAGCGCCGCCCTTCGGTGGGAGGTGCCGCCGAGCGCGTTGAACGCCGCCAGCGACAGCAGCATCAGCAAGCCCCACGTGGTCGTTCTCGCTCGCGATCCCGTTCGCGTCACCCACAACCGCAGCGCACAGACAGAGGTCGCTCTCAGAGCCGTGGTCGAAGCGTAGGGCGTTCCCAGAGTCGCAATCGTGATCGCTCCGCCCAGGGTCGTGTTCCGGTCAAACAGCGCCTCTCGGTTAAGCATCGCCTCGGGGTGCGTCCCGGCCAGGGAAACAACCAGGCCAACAACAAGGTCAAGAACCCTCGCCAGCGTCGGGCATCGAGCCAACTACGAGGCGTGGCCGGCGGAAAGGTGGAGAAGCGTCGTAACTCCCAGATTTCTCAAAAAAAGGGAGTCTCCGCCTCACTCGCTGGACGTCCGGGACGACCACGGGGAAGGTATGTCTAGCGTAATAACTTTTCATGATAATGATACTCATAACTACTTGTTTCATAGATCTGCTGTTAAAAACGCTGCTGGTGGGGCTGTGGCTGTTAACAATAATGGACCTGCGCGTCGCTCACGGTCACGCAATCGTGTCGCCGCCGCTGCTGCCGCTGCCACCGCTACCATTCAGGGTCGGGCTAACATTCGCCAGCGACGCGGACGCAGTGCGGGCGCTGCGAAGGGACACAACATCACCAACAACAACAGAAATGGTAAAACCAACAAAAACGGCAAGAGCAAGGCGGCAAACGGTGGCAAACAAGCCCCGCAGCAACAGGCTCGCCGGGGACGCAGTCGTAGTCGTAAGCCTACAGGTAAAAGCGTGACAAGTGGCTAGGAGGCCAACCGTACTGGATCTGGGCATCAGAACATGAAACAAAATAGACCGTTATTCCTTTCTCCATTCTCATTTTTGATTAAAATGTTTATTTTTATACACATTAGGTAAACCACAGCGCACGGCGGTGAAACGCGAGGATCTGGACATGGAGCTCGATCAGTATATGTCTACTACAAAGTCAGAGATGGACTACTTGCTGAAGTAAACCCAGGATTGGACCAAATGAGAGCCATTAAAAAGAATGGAATTAAGAGAATAAAACAAAGCTACCACCGGCTATAGACAGATTACGTTTCTCTCATCGCTCTAAGTTACCGCCTAGTTCATACTTAGACTTAAGCATACAAAAAACATTTTAAATGCCCTCATCGTGCGCGTTTAAATTGATGTTCTCGTGTACATACGGCAAGCTCTAAAACTATAAGTAAATTTGGCCGAGAAATGTATAGTTTAATCAATGAAATATTGTTAATCGCGTTTCCCGAAATAAAAATTATTCATTGCCTAACATAAAAAACGTCTTAATTAATTAAAAACAAGAAAGGAAGTTACAGCTAGATAATATAATCGTCCAATTTTAATAAAAATAAATTCGAAAATTCGAAAAGTAATTAAGAAATGTTGTATGTTAAAAAACAACAAAAGATATAATTTGTATACCCTTGCAGAGAGTATGATTTCAGTCAAAAGTTTGCAACGCAGTAAACTGTCTTCGGTGTTTTTTAACATATAATCTCTAAGCTTAGAAATAATATTTTTTAATTAGTTCTGAATTTCGAATTAAATTTGATCAAAATCGGACGACTATATCATATGACTCCCATAGGAACGATCGGGAAATTAGTAGGAAAACATGAAATAAAAATTATATCCTTTGTGTTTTTTAACATATAACCTTATAAGCTTGAAAATAACATTTTTTAATTAGTTCGCAATTTCGAATTAAATTTTATTAAAAACGATCGGATAATTGGTGAGAAATAATTTGAAACAAATTATAGCTTTCGGGCTTTTTATTATTATTATTTATTATCTTATAAAATTGGGAATATAAATTTGTATATTAAAAATTCAATTCAATAAAATTTTGGATTAATATTTTATTTTATTTTAATATCACTGAAGCCAGCAATAATTCTTAAAAATTGTACATGGTGTTGCTAACTTTGATTATTTCTTATAATTGCAAGGGTATACAAACTTTGGCTTGCCGAAGTTAACTTTTTTTTTGATTTTTGAGCCATCCGATAGGTATTAACAAGAAGAAGTACTTAAACTAAAGCAACCAGAGTTTTGTTGTTTGCCTTTTGTCTAGCCACGCAGCTCATGTATCCGAAATACGAATTATAAGAGTACCAAGGGTGACATAATTGTTGAAAATTGTGGAATATGTCGCTGGGACTATCCTCACAAAAAAATGATATATTTTGTACACCACTTATATCCCAAGGTTTTTTCGGTCAAAGTGACAAAATAAAAATTATTTCCACGCAGAGCATAACGCAGGTGTGTAGTTTTCGAGATCTCAGCGTTCATTCCGATAGACGGACGGACAGACAGACGGACATGTCTAGATCGACTTGTCTAGTGGTGCTGATCAAGAATATATATACTTGATGGGGTCGGAAACGTCTCCTTCACTGCGTTGCAAACTTTTGACTGAGATCATTATACCCTCTTCCAAGGTATAAAAACCGAGTTGTTCCGCTGATGCTGCACGAAGTCTGCATCTGTTCCTTAGCGTGCAACCTTGTTTCCCCGTCCCCGTAGAAGCTCCGCTCTAGCTGCCAGGTAATTAGTGGTGGTGGATTTTAGCGATTTCCCAAAGGAGAGTTCGTCGGAGATCGTTCTGCTGGTTCTGCTAAAAATACCCTTACGCTTGGATACGCCTGGCAGGTTGTCCGTGGAGGATGCAAAGTCCCACTTGCCATGCTTCTTCCCTATTGGATTATCTTCAGGACTTCAACTATTCTTTTTTGAAAATCGGGGCCAATAGGTTAATAGCTTAATTGAAGAATGTTAATTGAAGAATGGTTAAGAGTTTCACTAGTCCAAAATTCTTGTTTACAGATTGACCAAAGACTTCAAAGTTCACTGGTCCTACCTATCAAGCCCGGAAAATTTTTTTTTCTGAACTGAAGGGTATGTACACATGGACCCACCTGCACCTTTTTTCACATGAAGCAGTTTACAAAAACGAATTAGATTAAAAAACTTACCCTCAAGGCACGGAAGGGCCGATAGAATCTCCCAACCCCCAAACAGATATTTTAGCGATATCGTGCACGTCGTATTCTTGAAAAATCTCACTGAAAGTGACCGACAAACGAAAGCAGCGCGTGCCACTTTACGCGCGGTGCATATACGAGTAGAAACAGTGAAACCATAGAACTCATTATGTGAATTCGTAACTCCTTTTTGAGTTTGTCCGGTTACTCATAATGAAAATATATATCTTTTTTCTAAAATGAGTGCAACATTTCTCAACATTAGTTTTTTCCACAAATTTTGTAATAAAATGTAGCACATCTTCAAATTAAGATTACAAATACTATATTTGAGAAGGTCATAATATTTTATGTGTGGTTTCGATAAAAAATGCGTTTGAAAGATCAAGTCCTTTCCTAACCGCTCTTCCGGTCTCTTCGTCCCAGCGCTGTAATTCCTGTTTAATAGTTTCCGCGTAACAGCTATATAGATTTCGAAAATTTCAAAATCTTTTTATACGGCATATAACCCACATGGGGTTCCTTTACCAACCACATAAAATCCCATTCGAGTTCCAAACACCGAATTGAAGAACTTGTAAACATTTTCTAGGGAATAGTAGACAATTCTCCTTTTGGTATATCGATAATAAACTCGATTGCTTAGAATCGAAATAAAAGAAGCGGAAATAAATTAAAAATGGATTTAAATGTTATAAATGTTTCCATATAGCAGCTTATCATCAAGTTTGGGTACATTGAGATCTAGTTCGATGTCTCTGGTTCGCATAAACCAAAGAGCTCCAGAGATCCTTCGAAGTGTCTTCGCTTGCAAAATCCGGATTTTGTTCAGGTTCGATTTTGCAGCGATGTTTGGTGGACGACTTGTACCCATCAGCAGATACGCGGAAAGTGCGTTCTCCCAAAAAGCTTTTCAGCTAACAGCTAATGCAAAGTTGACCACTCTGTACAACTGCTCTGGAGTTCCATTATGAATTCCGGAATCGCACTGGTGACATTCTCGTAGGTGAGCAGCCTGTTCAGGATCAGCCTTTCCATTTTTCCCAGGAATGGTAGAAGACTAATCGGCCTGTAAGAGTCCACGTCATTTGGCGATTTTCCAGGTTTTGGGGTCATAATTATATTCGGTGTACGCTGTTGAATAGCGACACCAGGAACTGCAAGGCCTGATCCGGTAACTTCGAATCGTACTATTGTCCAAAAGGTCTTCACCAGGAGTTTCCTTTGGTGACAGTTTTCCCACAAGGTCTTTCACCTCTGTCAGGTCTCTAGCAGGCAGGCTCATTTGGAATGGAGATTCCAGGAACTCTTCAACTGTTTGTCGTATGCTTTCAGGCGAATAGTCGTAAGGCTTGAAACGTAGATCGATGTTGTTAGCGAACGTTTCAGGTTTCTCTAGGCTCATACGGCACCAGCCATCTGAGGGGTTTCCAATAGCCGATTTTGGGGCTGGCTGAGCATTGTACCGTTTTGTGATGTGCCACAGCGAGTAATTAGAACTAGCATCTGTAGCCAGGTTTTCCAAAGATGTCTAAAGATTCTCTTTTTTTTTTGTACAAGCCAGCCGATTCTGTATGTGATGGATACGGGCGTCTCCTGTTCTTGCATACTCTCTTCTAACTCTTCGCTTCAGATTGAGAAGTGTCACAGTTCTGGGAGGAAGCTGGAGATGTCTAGAGGTCTCCGTATTTTGGCGATTTCTGGTGCAGCCATCTCAGTAGACTGGTTTATCATGCTCATGAAAAGGCTGATGGCATTATCAATGTCAGAAGGTTCCTGGCTGTCTAAGTTTACCTCGCTCGCTTTGAATGCGTTTATATTAGCACCTCTGGCCAGGAGTCGTGCAGGTGTGGCATGCAGTATGGCCAGGATTGGATTGTTGTCCGAGGAGATGTCATGGAACGTCCTTACTTGGAGCCTGTCTGAAGCGTATCCTTTGTTTATGGAAAAGTTAGGGGCGGTCGGTGTTATCAGGGGGTTATATAGGTAAAAAGTGGGTTCACCTGTGGCGAGTACTGCTTACCCCTGCTACATGCTCGTGAGTTTCCCCACCATGCATGTTTGGCATTATAGTCTCCGCCAGGAATAAATTTGCTTCCAAGACTGGCCAGCAAGGAATCAAATTCTGATTGAACCCATCTTTCTCCTGCGGGTAGTTATATCGCCGCTAGTGTGACATTCCCTTCTGCAGTTTGTAGTTGGACCCAGGCAAGGGATTGTAACTTAGGGAATCCTTAATGATTACTGCGTAGCCACCTCTGCTGTTCCCACTGGGGTGATGAGCATGGTAGATAAGATACATGCCCTGACCAGCGTGCATGTAAGTTTCTGTGGCAAGCGTAATGTCTATGTTATGAGCGCTGAGAAATATTTGAAGCTCTTAGATACTTCGATTAACCCACGAGCGTTCCACAATCCGATATTTAATGCTGGTTGAATCATTTCGGCAATCTCTCAATGGGAACCTTGACCAGCTCTCTGAAAGCCTTGTTAGACTCTGCATTTTCCTGCATCAGCTTAAAAAGAATGTCCAGTTATCCCAGTCCTTGCTTGCATATCCTTGGGTCTAGCTATATCAGCATACGAAATATTCGTTCTAATGCCTCAGCTGGTATGAATCCACGCGTCTCAATGTTTTGCTTTTTGTTTTTTTCTATTCTGACTGGGCAGCCGTGTTATTTTTAGGGACTCTGCTACGTTCGCAGCCTGCTTAAGGTTAACATAGCCGAAGCCGTTGTCAGTGAGCCCCTGTTCTATCTGTGATTTCGGTACGTTTAAGTGGATTCCTTTAAGCACTACCCTGTAGGACTTGTATTCTTTTAGCTGATGGTGCCAGAATTGGCAGTCTAGCGTTGTCTGTGTTTTTACAGCTACCCGAAAAGCGTCAAAATTGGCCGTATAAGTTCTGTAGACACCAAATTTGGAAGTGCGAGTGTTGTAGTTTGAGGAGCCAAGAGATTTTTTCAACAAGACCGGATCGCTTACATTCGGTACACAAATAGCAGGGATACAGATATTTTCTATGGCGACTTTATTTTGAAGACTTGGCCTTATTTGAGGATGGCATTTAAAGCCATACGAAAAGCAAAGGACCCACATTTCATGAAGTTTCAAAAAACAAGTGAGATATTACTGGCTTTATTTTATTTTGTACTTGTGAAAAATAATGTCATCTAAAAGTTCTGCCAAGAAGGCGGACAGCTAAATTACCATCTCTGATATCTAGATCTCTTTTGTTTTCCTTAATGTTTAATGAACTGTAATCTTTTAACTACTGGCCCGAAGAACCTATAGCTTTGCCAACAATTTGCTTAGTTGATTATAAAAAACCGTATGCTAATAACGGTTATTTGATTAAAAAATAGGCATTTTTGGCCATAAATCGGATTAGCTGGTGCAGAGTGCTTTGCAGGAATGCTTAGAACAAGCAGATTAGACCCTAGACTAAACGCTACTTTTAGAATTCCAGACTTAAAGTTGTACTCCTTGGATGTACGTTACATGTGGTGTAACCAAGATCTTGTGTTTATGCGACCATGCCCGGCACTGGAAAGTACTTCCTGTAAAGTTATTTTTAGCGTGACCAAAGAATTTTTTACTTTTTTGCGGTTTTTATTTATTTATAAAACTTTGAAATTCTTGTTCTTGAACAGTTGTTAGTTACTACGGAAAGACACAGTGTGAAATAAATATCTGCCTGGGTGATTACATTGAGGGGTATTTCTCTCTAATCGAGTTTATTTTTAGGAACGAGCATTGTATTATTACCAAATACAGTAATCTCTTAAATGTTTCTATATAATTGATTCTACCTCTAATCATAGTTACTACCGGTACTAGTGGAGTAACGAAAAACTATGTGACAGGTTAAAGGCAGCGTTTTCAACCCTATAAAATAAGCTACATGCACATCTCTATCCCCCTCTTTAAGTTTACTGAGAGTTTTTCCCTGTTTTATTTTATTGTTGTAAATTTTTATTTATTTTTTTTTGTGACCGAAGAATACAGACTTAAACTAGCATTTTTACATGAAAGTCATAGTTTTCGATCATTTTTGCACACTTTTGTTTTATTTGTATGAAAAGCTTAATTAAACTCAATCTATCTTATTACATCTATTTGTAGTACAAATAGGTCATAGTTTTCGATCATTTTTGCACAGTTTTATTTATATGTGGGTTTGGAATTATATCGATTACTATGTCAAGTATGGTGATACGAAAAGCATTATTAAACTGAATTTATGTTATTATATCTATTTGAATATTAGACCACTTTTGGCTCCCACAGAAGTAATATGACAATCGGTGTAGCATATTTTATACCCGTTAGGTAGAAGAAAGCGTTTCCGACACCATGACATAACCCAATAAATTTTGATCAGAATTTCCGTATGTTCTTCTGTCTTTGTAAACGCTGTGATTTCGGAAGCTATTGTAGATAGACAATTGAGATTTCTGCCATGAACAAACTACCGCAAACTGCGGCTTCTACAATTTATAAGCTAGAAAAAATGTTACTCAAATGAATTTGTCTCATCAATACCTATGGATTGATCTAAAAAAGTTAGCTATGCGCACTCTAACGAAAACATATAAAGAAATAGCTTTGAGCTTGATGATGCTTTACAATCCCGCTTTGTTGTTGTTATATCTCCATCACCCTTTTGCTGTTCTAGGAACTGTCGTCTCTACGTAGACCATAGATAAGTAGTTATGTAAGCGAAGACTTGGAAAAATAAAATCAGTTTTTATACAGAACTCAAATGTGAAGGTTGTTTTCCTTATTACAGGAATCCCTTCATTTTGCTCCTTTAAGACTTTGATTCCTTGCGGAACAATTGGGCAGACTACTCTGCAGTTTTTCCCCACCAGTGGTATGAGACTCAGAAATATTCTGCACCTTAAAGATTCTGTCAAGTGCTAGACACTTGCAGCTACAGGTTGCAAACAGATTCGCACGATTGTTTTCTCCCACCAGTAATAAGAGACAAAAGTGTTGGACAAAAAAAAAGCATAAAGATATATAAAGAGTCGTTTTTGTTTTTATAAAACACCTTAAAAATTCTGTTTTTTTTTTAACAGCTACAGGTTGCTACCTTTTGAGCGTTTCCGAGGCCATAACATCGAAAAAATAAAACATAAAAAGTGTGTGTTTTTTTATAAACTAAAAATAAAATTTGTTTGTTTATAAGGCGTGTTGGGGGCCACCATTAACAACATTAATTAACACTTGTTAAAATCAAGAAAAAATAAACGCAAGTGAAAAAAAAATTTATAAAATATCCAATAAGTTCGATTAATATAGATAAAGTGCCTACAAATGCTAAAAGCCGAAGAGCTAGCAAACTAAAGTGCATACAATGCTGCATTAAAAATTACAAAAACCTGCTAACAAAACAACAACAAAAAATAACATCTTAAAAATAAAATTGAAAAGAAGACCCTGTTAAGGAATCTTTAACTGTAATGGAAGAGGAATTAACTAAGCTGCCAAAAATAAAGATACCCACTTTCTTTGGTTATTCAAAAGAAATGGTTCTGTTTAATGAGCACAATTATCCGAAGACGTTGATGCAGTTTTTGCCCACATAATACTTCGGAAATTTAATAAGGATTCTCTAAATTTGTATGAGAGCCATATAAAAAAGACAAAAGAAATTCAGGGACCTTCTGATGAAATGGAGTTTTTAGAGCAAAGACTCAGCTCCATTTCCTCTTATAATAAACATATGAGAAAAGAGTTTCAAAATAAAAGCAGAAAAGAAAATTGCTCTTATTGTAATCTTCCAACTTCTAAATAATTTAGTGATAACAAGTTTGTTGAGGCCCTGGAGGAGCCTGGAACTTATTGAGGTCAGACTGAATAAGAAGATGTGAGCTTAAATTAGAAAACGACATACAGATTTTCACATCATCTGCATACATAAAAGTGGTGCAGTGGGACATCACCTGTGGGAAGTCATTAATAAACAAAATGAATAGTAGTGGTCCCAGGTGACTACCTTGTGGTACGCCTGAAGTAACATTTACTTTACATTTAGAGAAGATACTTCGTTTTTTAACAATACACGTTGAGATCTATTCGACAAGTATGACGAAATCCAATCAAGTAAGTAGGGAGGAAATCCAATGAGAGATAGCTTATAAATAAGTAAAGAGTGGTTAACCGAATCGGACGCCTTGCTGAAATCGGTGAATATGACATCTGTTTGTTTCTTCTGGAGAAAACTACAATGAATTAGACACGAAAATTCGAGAAGATTCGTAGAAGTAGAACGTTTCTTAACAAATCCGTGTTGGGAGGTTGAAATAATTGAACTACGCATATGCTGAATCTGACAGGTTACTAGACGTTCGAAAAGCTTTGGGATCGCAGACAGCTTGGCAATACCTCGGTAGTTACCAACATCAGTTTTAGAACCTTTCTTGTGAAGAGGGATTAAAAAAGATGTCTTCCAAACACTTGGAAAGAATGGCAGTTGCAATGAGAGGTTAAATAGAAAGTGATTGGGCCGCAAAGAGATACAGCACACTGTTTGATTATGCAACTCGGAATTTTATCCGGACCTGCAGAGAAAGACTCATCAATAGTCAACATGCCATTTAGAACATCACTGATTTTAAAAGGTGGGATGTGATATTATTAATGTGGGGCAAAGCGTATGGATAACTAGTCGATGAATTATAGGAGAGAGAAGAGTATGTAGATTGAAAGAAAGTAGCAAAGAGGTTAGAAATGTTAATATCGGAAGATTCTGAAAGATTACCCAAATGGAGACATGGCGGAAATACATTAGATTTTATTTTAGAATTTACAAAGGAATATAATTTTTAGGGTCAGATCTGATATTTTGTCTACATTCAGCAATATACTCAGCATAACATTGATTATTGGATATTACGAAATTAGATCGGGCAACAACATATTGGGAAAAATCTGTAGCGGACCCGGATTTTTTATATCTTTTAAAGAGACGCGATTTTGTGTTTTTAATGTAGGACAAATGCCTGGAGAACCAAGGAGGCTTTAATGAGTTTTAAACGGTAACTTCGGGGACAAAGGTATCTAAGGCAGAGCAAACCGATTCATTAAACCAAAGAACTGCTCTATCAAGGTCAGTGAATGAGTATAAGGTCGACCAGTTTAGGTGGTCAAAGTGGGAATTTAATCCCATATAGTCAGTTTTCTTCGAAGTTTCAAAATTTATATCAACGTTTAGACATAGAGCAGGATGGTACGAATCTTCCGGTGTGGACACAGGATCGTATCTGGAAACGGTTGCCACAGACACATCGCTATAACTTGTCCAAGTGACAAATTAGTTAACCCATCTATAAATTCATGTTGATTTTCAAGCCATGAAAGATAAGGTGGGTTAAAACACCCAGAACAATAAGTTGATCGGCGTAAGGAATAATTTCGGAAGAATGAGAGTTTAGTACCGCAATTAGAACGCCACCGCCACGAGTTGGGCGGTCTAATCTGTTAATGGCAAACTTGTTAACGAATATATATTGATCAACAGTTGTGTTGAGCCAGGTTTCAGTTATAGCAATAATGTCAAAATCCAGCAAGGTGCTGTCAGAGTAAACTTTTTTTAGTTTCCCCAAAAGACTACGAACATTCTGATAAGCAACAGATATTGAGTGATTTAGTTTTTTGCATCAACAGATTTGGGCTCCTGAGATGGTGCCTTTGCGGATGTATTCGTGCATTATAGTGTGCTCCGGGCAAATTGTGGGACCTAAAGCGTTATAAAACATAGATTCTGGAAGAGTAAGATATCACGTGGAAAAAGATATCACGTAGGTTGTTTGAAATTAAATTTAAAGACACTTATACTATTAGGTTGTGCAACCAATTTTTGGCACAGGTAGCTTTTAACACAATCAGCTGTGGCTTCCAAATTAAGAAGAGAAACAAAGACCGACCTATTAGGTGCAATGCCTCTGAGGCATTGGTGAGGTGTTGTTAAAGGCGAAGCTAGACTGCAATCCCGATGTGCCCGGCCCAGCTGAGTTGTCGACAGCCAAGATTGAATTCAGGCACGCACTAATAGGTGACGGAATCTGTACCAACTGCAGCAATGCAGGAAGATGGAATTTGCAGTATTGTCCGCAATCTTTCGCTTTGGTGATTCATTTAGCAGCTTACCATCGAGAAATTGAGTCTCCATAGTTGAGAAGACTTCAAAGCTGCTGGTCAGCTGTTTACGAAATTCTGTAAGCGCATTCCTTGTTTGCCTCATGAAGGCTTTCATCTCCTGTGTAAGTACGAGGCAGGTAGGGCAGAACCAAGTTAAGCCGCATCTCTTCGAGATCAGATCAACTACACGGCCATTCCTGCGCATTTTACATGAGCGCAATTGTCGCAAAGTCAACAAGACAAATAATTATCTCCAATAATAACAGCAATTGGCGAGCAAGTGTAATGAACAGACTTGACAAACGGCGATAGGGAAAAAAAATCAGTTTTTATACAGAACTCAAACAAGGTTGAAGGTTGTTTTCCTTATTACAGGAATCCCGTCCCGCAGAAGAACTTTTCTTCCCAACTATTTCTTGCGCTGAAATATTTAAAGAAAATTTGACCTATGCAAAGAAAGCAAGATCGAAAATTCGCTTTTTCGACCGTCGTTGCGCAGTAGCTCCCAAAGTCCTTCATATGTACAAATTTTATGAAATGCAACGAATTCAAAATTCAATTTCGATTTCGATTTGAAAAAAATCAGGTGCTGTAACTGCTGCAAATGTGAGGGATAATTCATTTGTTGACGGTCTCGTACAATATGACGATGGATTTTACTTTTTCAAAGGCCTCCGTTCAGCTCTAGCCCACTGGGAGGCAGAACAAATTAGACAAATTGGGTTACCTACATTCTTCATAACCCTCTCTGCTTCTGAATCCAAATGGAATGAACTTTTAGTTATTTTATCTCTATTATTGGATAGTAGACACATTACTAAAAAGAGGCAGAGTTCTTTTTAGCGCCCAAAAGGCTAGATTAATACGATCTGACCCATGCTCCCGGTACTTCGATTACAGGTTCCGACAATTAATGAAATTATTTAAAAGCTCGGAGATATTCGGTGAGTTAAGACTAGTTAATTATTATTAGAGAATCGAGCTTTATTGACCGTATCATTACTACCTGCCGGAATAATCCTGAATTGCAAGAAGTAATTCAATATCAGCGCCATAAGCACAGCGCTTCATGTTTAAGGGAACTGCGAGAAAACGAAGCCAACCTTGAGAAATACAAAGAAATATTTTAAAAAGTTAAATAGCTATTAAATTCTGGTGCCGAAGAAGAATCTGCCATATTTCATAATTTTAAATATTTTCTAGGCCGTCTTGAAATTTTATAGGAGGAGTACAAATTCGCCATTCGGTCTAGCTTAAAAAAGCCCCAAGTAGCCAGGCCAGTTTTCTGATAGGTTGCTGAATGCTTTTAATAGAAATATTTTAAGCTTGCATAGAGCAAACATGGATATTCAATTTATCTTAGATCCTTACGACTGTTGTAGTTATGTAACTATCTATATAAATATATCCACCGTGTCGTGTCGCAATTGCTTCGAGAAGCAATGACAGAAATAAGCCATGGAACTGAATCCGTCAAGACAAAATTTGCAGCATTTGCCCAAGAAGCTGCATACAAAATTTTAGGCTTACGCATGTCTGAGGCTAGTAAAGGTAATGTTTTTATTAACACTTGCCATCCATATAAAAGGGTCCGAGTAGTCCGATCTAACGGGGAATTAGAACAGCTTCCCGAAAACTCAACAGATATTTTTGAGCGAAATTTACTTGATCGATAAGTGCAAAGACATGAAGAACTAGAGTCGTTATGTCTTCCGGAATTTGCGGCTTGGTTAAAATTCTGCAAGCTAAATGCACGATCAGAACAGTCAAACGAAGAATATAATGAACCAATCGACTTTGATGCAGATGAAGAAAATAACGGGGCTGCTCAAATAATCAAAAAAGACATAATCATGCTCTAATTCTTAGGTGGGTTCGCTTCAGGTGGGTTCTCCATCAGATTATTTTAGAGTGCACGTAATGCTCTTCTTCCCGTGGAGAAGTGAAGGACAGAACTCATTTCGAACGACAATGAAAGCACATTTAGAAATAATTTTGAAATTATTGAGCGCAAAAAAGAACAATATGATTTGTTTGACGACATGGAGCTAGAGAGAGTTCTTCAAGATCTGCAAAATGTGAATAGAGAAGAAAATGTCCCCCATCCCGAAGTGCCAGCCTCTCAATACCTTGACGAAGAGTTCAGGGCTTTGGCAGTACCCGACGTCGGACTAAACGTAAATGTACTCCAAGATGAAAATGATCCAGAAGATGGCGAACTGCCTCTTATAAGACTTCCTCCGATGATATCTGACGATGACCTTTGCTCACTGACCCGATCTCTGAACTTTAAGCAGCGCCCGTATTACGCCCACGTAATACATAATGTGGCAGCCAAAAAAACATTTTATGAATATGTTGGTAGAGGGGCCGGAGCGGTCCCTAATATTCTGGCAGCAGCTAACTCTTGGAATAACTTTAAGTTTTTCGAGTTAACGGAAATTTTGCGACGACGTGACGACTAGATTTGGAGATACAAATGTCCAAGTAGAACTTGCAAATTTAAGAGGGGAAAAGACTTTGACTACGCAATATGAATTTTTGGTCAATGAAAATTATATCTCTTTATATTACCACAACGTGGAATCTCTTCGCGTGCATCGCGAAGATATTGTCAACGACAACATTATTTGTTCTGCAAACTTTTAATGTTTTGTTGAAACCTGGACTCTTCCACAAAAAGTAAACTTTAAGGGATTTCGACATTATAGGAAGAATTAATAACTATCGTTTGGATGGTATTGGGAAGAGCGGAATACTTATTTATGCTAAGCAACACATCTCGCAAAATGTAGTATTTCTGTTTGAGACAAGAAATAGCTGTAAAAATTTTAATAAATTGTAATTGGTTAGAAAAAAATAATTTACTGTGTATGGTTTTTTTAAATTAATTTAATTTGATCTCTCTACGTAGTTTTAAAAAATTATATATTTATAAATCATAATAATTTCCCCCTCGTGGATTGTAACCTTGACGTGGTGTGGGGGCTGAGTACGTGAATTTTTTTTGAAGCTAGCAACAATCTTAAAAAATGTAATATGGTGTTACTAATATTGATTATTTCTTATAACTGCAAGGGTATGCCAAATTCGGATTTCCGAAGTTATCTTCCTTTCTTGTTGTTAATTAGTTTTGAATTTCGAATTTAATTTTATCAAAATCGGACGACTATATCATACAGCTGCCATATGAACGATCGGAAAATTGGTGAAAAAATAATATGAAACAAATTATAGCTTCAGTGTTTTTTGACATATTATTACTGCGGCCTGCAGTCCGCCACCAGAAGGGTGTGCGAAGCCGACCAGTATAGGTACACGAAGAAATGAAAATTTACAGTAAAAGTCCGATTGTTTCGAGTGCATAAATCGAAAGCTATTGCAAAAACTAAAAGAATTGCATACCAAGACTTCAAGAAAATCAATTGATTTGGGAGAAAGAGTGGCGAAAGTGTAAAAGTAAAAATGTAGAAAATTTAATCCAAATTGAACAAAATTTAGGGAAACTGCTCAAAATTTAAATTTTATTATGTATGTCAGTTTGTCCCAAGAATTTATTTAAGAGTACTAAAAATTCTAGATGACGTTAAGCAACTCAATATAGGAAACATTAGTTCTGCCACTTTTGGAAAAACTAGCTGGTTTGGCAAGAAAACAGCTATAAATAGTTACAAATTGTATAACAATAACTTGAGAAGTGCTGAAGCTACAGCTACAAGCTAAAAAATTATGGGATACCGATTTTTTTTTTAGATTTTGTTAGCTTTAAAATTAAAGGTGTATACCCCTTAAGATTCCTTAACTTTTGACACATGACACATTCTTGAAAAAAACCCGTTTGATTTTGTATACAGTTTTATTTTTGCTTATTTTTTGATTTTTAAAAACTACTTAAACGACTTAAAGTTGTTAGCCCAAAAAATTGTTGCAAAAACAAAAATGTCAACATTTACTAGTTCAAAACATCTAACACTGTCTGAGCTTTGTTTTTAGCTTTGTTTAAAACAAAAACTTCTCATACCAAAGAAAAACACTTCTTTACGAGGATAAAATTTAGTGAAGATCTCACTTTCAATTTTTGTGACGAAAATGAAAAATACGATCTATCAAATAAATACACTTCATAAATTTTTTAAATTCGGCACGCTGCAATTTAATATGCCTGTGATTAGCTGTTTGATTTAATGAAGAGTGCCGAATGTAAAACAATTAGAAAGTGAATTTATTTTGTAGATCGTTTTTAATGTCACTGAAGCTAGCAATAATCCTTAAAAATGTAACATGGTGCTACTAACGTTGATTTTTTCTTATAACTGCAAGGGTACAAAAACCTCGGCTTGCCGAAGTTAACTTCTTTTTTTGCAGAGGGTATAATGATTTCAATCAGAAGCTTGCATACCAGTAAATTATAATTATAATGTTGGTATTACTTGGCGTATAAACGTATACTCTTGACAATATAATTCTTTTAATACTTGAGACTTTCGAACAAAAATGGTTGTTAGGAATTCAGTTGATTTCAAAGTAATATTTCAACAAAGTTAAAACTGAAAAAATAAAATTTTTGACTTCTTATTGTTTTAGTCTGCACATACTGCAAAAGGGAAAAAATATGTGGAAAAACTCGTCAGTTAAATGTGTAAAAGTATTAATAAGATCTTTAATATTTTTACGTTTTCTTTTCCTTTTACTTCCAACAGAACAATGTATTTTGTAGAATATGGTGATGAAGGGACGCTACTATAAGGGACGCTACATATACTAGATATCTATAATTATATTATTTCTATCATTTAAATGATAATTTTATATATATACATATACCTCATATATATATATATTTACATATACCTCATATATAACTGAAATATTCTGTTTTGTTCTAAAATAAAATTAATATTCTTCTTTCTTTTGTGAAAATTGTTTTAACATCTGCTCAAAGTCAATTCTTTACCATACCCTAGAACTTTTAAAAATATTATGTTAAAGGTTTACGCCAACAGCTTTAGGATGTTTTAGAAATTTGCTAAAAAGATATCAGCGACTTTCTGGTATTGAATATAATACAAATTTCGTTAGTCGCGATACCTAAGTCATTGTTACTATGGTTTTAGCTGCAAGGCAATATAATATTTGGTTCTCCGATGCTGTAACCGTTTTGATTATTGTTTTTGTATTTCATTTCCATATATTACAATGATATGTGATGAGCTTTAAGGTAAGTATTATGCTTCGTAGTCGTCAATTTGATTGTAATTTTTTATTGTATAAGTTAGCATGAATCTCCCTGAAGCTAGCATTCTCTGTGACTAGCAGCTAGTAACTACAGATGACCCCGTTTGATTTTAGCCATTTCGTCTTTATAAATTCGTAAAAGAATGGGAGTCCTGGCGGCTCAGCACTCGTCATCGGTGATTGTGTAGCTGCCTCGGAATTCGTTTAATGTCGTCGCATTCGCCGTGGATGGTGTCATCAGTGGCGCCCCATGGAAGGATATGGCTAGCGGCAAGGCCGAGGGGGCGCACAGACTCGCAGCGCCTCGACCCTCCGTCACGGAGCGGTATCGCAGCGGGCGGCCGGACCTAGAAGTGGATAACATTAGCTTAATCAAAAGAATTCTAGTTAAAAGTGAAAGGGGAACTCTTTTTAGTTGCATATTAGGGCGGTTGTCATTTCTATAATAGGGGAGTCTACAAATCTAAAAAGTATGTATAATGTTATAGGAAGCGTTCTTAATCTTAGTCATTAGCCAAGTCGATCTGGCTTTTTCCGTCTGTTCTTATGGGCGCTGAGATATCAAAAGCTAGAATGTTGGCATACAGATTCTTGGGCTTTCAGTGCAACTCAAGTTTTTTGCAGGAGGTTGCCACGCCCACAATAACACACACTCTAGCGGGCACCTGCTAAAAATCATTGAAAGCGTACCACTCCTAAAAAGCTATTACCAAATAATATAATTTTTTGAAATTGCTATGTATCCATACCTCACGCACTGCCTTTAGCTGAACAACGGTTATATAATAGGCGTTTCCATCGACTACCGCCTATTGTCTACCAATCTACTAAAAGAAAATATCATAAAAGTGAGTAACTGACTTTGAATTACATTTTTGAGCACAGATTAATCCTGAAATCAAATAGTCCTAGTTATACTTTCCGAAAGAAAGTGAAGTATGAACTAGAAAGTTGAGATTACAGGTTTAAATTCCTTATCTAAGAGAAAGATTGTCACTCGAAAACGCCACGGCCTCTCTGTTGCTTACAAACCTCCCAAAACTGTGTCTCATAAGTCCTAGTAAAACATTTTACTGAAATGTCATTACTTGTCGATTGACCCAAAAAGGAATTCTCTCCGTTCATGAATGTATGTATGAACGCTGATATCTCGAAAACTATGAAGGCCATAGGTTTTGGACAAAGACTTTAGAATAAGATTATATTGGTCCTTGGTTTGGACTTCAGTTTTCGTAGCTTCGTATGCAGCGAATGAACGTTGTGGACAACTGTGGCTTCATCAGTTTTAATATAAAAAAAGGAACGACTACTTAAATGTTTCTATCTCCTTGTTACCTATCGATTCACATAAGAGTTTCGTCAATACTTATCGACTGATTAACAAAAAAAATGTGGCACGCCTCCAACTTTTAATTTGCCTGCCGCCCTTATAACCATACATTAAGATCACATGTTTGCTTCAGCCAAGTTCCGCTCCAACTCTAACGACCAAGAGACGCAAAAACTTCACTTACATTTGTGAAGATATTTTTGTAGTGTACATTTAATTTTTATTTGTAAACATATATCGATTTGCCGCAAGTTGATTAAATCGGATTATTACTTGACAAGTTAAATTGTTTAGGTAAGCAATGGGTATATAAAAATTGATTATTGCGTTCTCCCTGATTTTTTTCAAGATCAACAATATTTCGCTAAGTTAGTGTGATAGAGCTAGATTTCCACTTGCTCTTTTGGCCCACCAAAATAAAAATCCCTGAAAATCTATAATACGTCATGATGCATTCTAATTCCCGCTAGAGTGCATCCGCGAAGCAAAAATTGGGTCTGACTCTCTCTTTCCAGATTAATCAACCCGACTCACCGTTCGCAGTTGCACTTCAGCAAGCGGATAAAGGCCGCCCGGAACGTTCTATTAAATATGGTGTAGATGATGGGGTTGATCGTCGACGAAACGTAGCCCAGCCAGAGGCAGGTGTTCACCACGTGCTCGGGGACCTGGCAGTCAGGGCACGCGGCAAAGATGATGTTTAGGATGAAGAAAGGCGACCAGCACAGAACGAAGGTGAAAAACACCAGTCCAAGCACCTTTGTTGCCTTCTGCTCCGTGGCTACGGCGTTAGCCGATAAACTGTTCCGTTTGCTGCGGTTGTTTAGGAAACTGCGAAGAAAGTTAAAATTTTCAAAATGGTAACTGAACTATAATAGCAAGAAGAATAGTCCACGGGGAGACTAGAGGGATTAGACCAGAGCCCTGCACAGGTATTGCAATATATCGATCACGAAGATGGCCTTGTCGGCCACATAATTAAGTCAATCTAACTATTTCCGTCATCATTCATTTAAATCAAGGAAGGTCCCGTCTCAAAAGAGTTTTCCATACTTGAGAAAATGTTCTTCTAAGCTACAGCCCATCTTGGTTAAATATAATTTTTATCTACATGGCTAGGATGTCTAAGTATCCTGATATTGAATAATTCGTCATTAAGTAGAAAAGTAACATATTGCAAAGAAAAAATAAAAAATGAATTCGTAAGCCAAAGCTTACAGTTATAGAAAATGCCAAGACTAGTAACACCATTTATAGGCTTAAGTAAATTTTAGCTGAAATGTATATGTCTTATAAATACCTATATTGACGCTTTACAATATCGCTTTGCTGCTTATATACGGGTATCTGATAATTGAGGCACTCGAATATAGCGTTCATCCCTTTTTGTTTGTTATACCTGTTACACGTAGATTAAAAGGGTGTACTAGATTCATCGGAAACTATCTATCAGGTAGGTGGAAGCGTTTTCGACCCTAAAAAGAATATATATTCTTCATCAGCATGACTAGTTAAGTTGATCTATCCTTGTTCGTCTGTCTGTCTGTATGACCATCCAAATAAGCACTAAGATTTCGGAAAGTGTACAATCATGAACAATTGCTTCGCTGCATGTCTTTATCGCACTTTTAAATGAGTAACGGATATTTGGTAGTCGTACTTGTATTTTTAAATTATTTTCTAGAAAGATTTATAGACACTTCCTAAACATGGTTTTTAACCTCTTAAATAGTAATGTAATGTTCAAATCCAATGTGGTCTTACTGGTTTTAAATATTTTAAAAAGTAGCTTAACACATTTATTGTGTTTATATTCCGAGTGAATAGTTCTACAATTGATTCAGAATATTAAGTATTTTTTAACATGTAGAATATTTATTCTTTAACTATAATAAATGTATGCAAATGTAAAATACAAATCAATGTAAATATACAAAAAATGTGTAACCCTCATACACAACCACATGAACAACAGTTTACTATTTAAACTAATGGTTTTAGTTACAGCTGCCCAGCCTATGACCCCGGCAGCCTTTTTACCTTTCCATAAAAATTTGTGTAAGATTTGGTATTTGATATTCAGTAATTAAATGTTAGCAAGAAAGGAAGTTATTTTATACCCTTGCAGTTATAAGAAATAATCAACTTTAGTAAATAATTTTTATATCCTTGCAGAAGGTATAATAATTTCAGTCAGAAGTTTGCAACGCAGTAAAGGAGACGTTTCCGACCCCATAAAAAATATATATTTTTGATCAGCATCAGAAGACAAGACTATCTAGCCATGTCCATCTGTCCGTCTGGCCGCAAGGGTAAAAAACAAGGAAGAACGCTACAGTTGCGTGCCTTAACTATGAGTTACCCGTCACTCAGCTTAAGGGAGCAAAAGGGCAATGGAGATATATAAGCAGCAATGCGATATTGTAAAATATCGGCTATTTCAGTATATGTTGTGTGGGCGACAGAAAGATTTAAGCGTTTAAACCGTTTGTGAGCGATAGAGTGGACGTGTCAAAATTTGTTTAGGTCAATCGATAGGTATTGATGAGACAAATACATTTAAACACATTTTTCTAGAATGAAAACTGTTGTTACCACAGTTTTGTTCGTTTTTTGGGCGTTAGAGTGGACGTGCTCAATAGGTAAGAAACTGTTAAAAACAAAGAAATTAAAAATTTTGTGTGTTTACAAAAATATATTTAACAAGAAGAGGTTTCAGAGGATTTTATGCAAAAGACATAAAATTAATGGGATAACTACAGATGGGGATATAGACTTGCAAAAAGAGGCTACTAAAAAATTCTACAAATATTTTTTTTTCGGCCAATAAAAATAAAAAATTTCAACTTAAAAAAGGTCTTTGCTTTGTAAAAGAACGGTCCATTTGTACAATTGAGAATATTTACATTGAACCAACAAATGGAAAACAAATTAATAAAAATAAATCATAATGAGTTTTACGAACATTGTAATAGATTCAAAATAGTTTAAATGTATATTCGCAATCAATATATGTGTATGAATATATAATTATTACTTTGCTTTATACATTTCAAAATCGCAAAAAAAAAATATCGCACACCAAGGACTAAACTGTGTAAAGAAAAAAAGGACCTTTTCATTTGCGTATAAAAAAGTACAGAACAAAAAACGATCGTAAAACAAGAATAGAAGTAAAGTAGAAAAATTTGTTTCCTATGGGAGCTACATATTAGATATAGTTGTCCGATCCGGCTGGCTTACACTTGTACAACTTTTCGGAAAGTTTCAGTCCAATAGCTTAAAACTGAGAGACAAGTTTGCGTAGAAACTGAGAATTAAAAAAATGACCAATATTACTCACCGTACAAACAAGTTTTACTCACCGTAAATTTAGAGTTGGTGTGGAAACGCGGTTTAAAGAAAACTTAAAGTTCCGAATTTTTTGGCGCTGCCGTTGGTCGAATTTCGAAACTGTGGGCCTCAACTGCTCCAGAGAGTGATTGCCCTCAGGTCCCTGACTCTGGCTCAGAGATGGTCCCTGGATGGTGGCGATTTTCATCAAGCTGGTGCCTCCGGGAGTTGAACAGCTCGGTGTCGCAGCTGATGAGCCATACCCACCGGCCCCACCTTCTGGTGCTTTAACAGCACCACTTCCATTTGTGGGGTAACCCAGATGTGGTTGAGAGATGCTGACACGCACAGAGGCCCTTCGATTCGGATGGCTGTTGGGTGAATGCGAAGCAAAGTTTTTCATTAAAGGGAGCTTGATCAAAAGTTGATTCCAAACTTTTGGTTCAGTGCCCAGCATAAGGCATTAGCAGGCGTAATAACTCGTAATAGTAAGAAGGTTTGCAATTATAACCCTCAAGAATAACCAATACACTGCCACCCTAAATTAAACATCCATGATTAAGCAATTTTTATACAGTTTTTGATGTATATTTTATACCAAATCATAAAAACATGTATTCGCTCATACATTCTTTTGAAAATAAGCGAGATTGCACTTCTTTTTTCAGTAATAAAACACTAATATTTAAGTGCCTCGCTATCAGATACCCATTACTAAGCTTGAGGGAGAAAAAAAAAGAGATATATAAGCAGCAAAGAAATATTGTAAAGCCTATATTATGTGTGCGGCAGACAGTTTTAAGACGTTTGGAGGCGTTAGATGCTTAGTAAGCATTTTTTAGGTCAATCGAAAAGTTTTGATGAGACAAATACGTTTTAGAAAAAAAAATTTCTAGAATAACAGCTGTGGCATCCATAGTTTGGTTCGGCTTGTAGGCATTGGAGTGGGCGCGGCACCCTGCTGAAACAAACATGCTCTGAGTAGGAAGCCCAGAAATCTGGATGACAAGTCCCAAACTTATAGCTCTTATAGTTTCAGAGATCCCAATGCTCATACTGACATAGAATAGATATACTTTATGGGGTCGGAAACACTTCCTTCTACCTTTTACATACTTTTCGACGAACCTAAAATACCTTTTTATTCTTCGAGAAATGGTAACAAAGTGATAGTTTGAAAATGCTCCAATAAGGATGATGGTAATTCCTGTTAAATCACAAAACAAAAACAGAAAAAAAGTATTATTTATTATTTTAAATCAGTTTCTTCTTTATGCTGACGTCCTTTCCAGTTCTCAAAAAATGACAAATATAGTTAAAAACGTTCATCATAACTTTAATTTTTAAACGACTATCACGAGCACTTTTTAGTCTGTTTTCGCCATCAACGTTACAACTTTTTTGTATAAAAATTTAGGTGATACATGTTTTAGTTCCCAACTATAATGTGACCCCTTCATTTTGCCGAACAGTATACATACTCTCTTTATGCTTCGAATTTCATGCAACTTCCAACACATTATCCTATGGTTAGCTCGCGGTTTTCGTCGATTTGAGAACTTGGCTTTACGTTTCATATAAAAGCAAACTTAAAATTGATAAGAACTCATATTAATATAATACGAATACAATACGATTTTGAATCATAAAATATAAATTCAAATCAATTTGATATGAACATATAAAGTAATATGTGATTAAAAGTTAAGATCTAATATGAAACAGGTAATTTATTTTTATACCCGTTACACGTAGAGTAAAGGGTATACTATAAAGTATGTAACAGCTAGAACGAAGCGTTTCCGACCCCATAAAGTATATATATTCTTAATCAGTATCACTAGCCGAGTCAATCTAGCCATGTCCTGTACGGTAGTAAATTGAAATGAGACCCACTCTAATGCCCATAATCCGTAGCGCCTACAGTTTTTATGATAGAAATAAAATTTTAACTGAAATGTGTTTGTCTCATGAATACCTATCGACTGACCAAAAATAAATGTGCCACGCCCAAACGGTTAAAAAGCTTAAATCTGTCTGCCGCCCACATAACATCTGAAATAGCCGGTAGGTGGCGACCTAAAATAACGCTTTGCTGCTTATGTATATCCATTTCTCTTCTCCCTTAAGCTAAGAACGGGCATCTAATAATCGAGGCCCTCGACTATAGCGTTCTTCATTGTTTCTTATCAAATTACTGTTGCATAGTTTTGGGATTGCAAGTAAACAATAAAATGATTTTCAAACTAAAGAGCAGTGGGTTGGTCTTTAAAAAAAAAGTATCAAAAGTTGAGTTGTCTCAAGGGCTATATGATTTAAAATTTAAAATTTTAAAAAAATTTAAATTTTAAAATTTAAAAAGAAATCGTTCTGTTCAATTTTGAGAAAATAGTCAAAGGGTGGTCTTAAAGGAAAACTTTTTGTCATAACTCTTAATTTATTATATTCAGATAATTTCACAATGGAAAGAGTATTTAGCAAACTAAATTATCATTTCAGAGATATATGGCATGTCTCCGTCATATTAGTTCTTTAGAAATTATTAGCATTTTAAATCAAGCTTTTTTTGATTTTCCGCTAAACTAGCTTGTTTTTCCAAATGTCGTGGAACAAACGTTTTCTATTTCGAGCTACTTTATACACCCATAGGGTTTCCGAAGCCCTAAAACTAAGATGGAAACAAACATTTTCATCTTGTGAAGAAAAAGACCATCTTTTTTGGAATCACTATGGAACAGGGCAACGGATTTCAATAAATGAGGTGTTATTCGACGCGTATTCTTCGTAAGAATAAAACTATCTTATTTATCTCTCTTGCGCGATTCGCCACTACGTGTAATATGATAGTGGTCTTATTTTTTAAATTTATTTGAAACACTAAAGAATAATAGAAGAATTATGTCAAGAGTAGAAGTTACTTTATCAAACAACAAAAAAGTTATATTCATTTTACATTTAAAAAAAAATTGTGTTTTCCGATCCGGCTCGGTCCTACTTACTAACTGCAATAGAAATAAGGCTTTTGGAAACGTTTCATCTCTAAAGCTTTAAAACTGACAAACTACTTTGCGTTTAAAAGGACAGATGAAACATGGACGGACATGGAAGATCGACTACCTAACCCGTAGGAACATCGTCAAACTTTTTGCAGGTCGCATTCGAGAATTGACTTTTTCAAATTCTCCTAGCGCCAGGGAAGAAGTGCAAAAAATAAACATGAAAGTGTCATCCAAGTAGCGTCAAATTGTAAACTTCAAACCTACTTTTACCTTGTTCACTCTTTTGTTTGGTATCAAGAGGGAAAAGTTTTCATTTTTCCCACGGGGCTGGCTTTTAACATCGGACTGGTTGCTCATTAGAAATTCGTACATTTATCTAACGACTTGTTTGTTGTACGAAAAGTGCAAACAGTCGCAGCGCGAAATTCATTACATTTTTCCCTGCCTTAAGTGGGGATCGAGCTAGCCCCCTCTTTTAGTTATAATGCACTGCTGACAACCAGCAGGCAAAGTCATCTGCAATTTCTGTGGCACTTTTGACTGCACTTCGCTTTTATTTTGAATGCTTTTAGGGGTTTTTCCTGCTTGTTTGGACTGCTGGCTACAATGTTGAATGAAATATTTGCTTCTGTTTCCTTGGTTCAGTGTTTATGGTTCCAGCAACTACAAAGTGGTAGCAGCTGAAGATGTGCGACGAACGGTTTCGTGTTTATTTCGTGTTTCGCTGCACCACATGACGTATGAGTGATTTATGTCCGAGTTGCCAATTGCGCCATATTGCGCATACGTCATTTTAATGTGCATTTAATTGCATAAAAATATATAATTGATTATTCTCAGCAAAACGTTGGGAATCAATCTATTCTCACATTCTGGAAATAACTTTGTGAACTGGGCTTCTGAGACTCTTCGTTGGAATAGATTGGTCACAGAAGACTTCTGTTTATATCCGCAAGATGAAAAATTTGCTACGATTGTCTGGTGGAAACAAGTAGTAATTACACACAGAGAAAAAACGGAACAATACCCGATTGATTTTAAAATGTTACGAAAACATATCAGTATAATACAAATTCATATCAATATAAAGTGTTGATACGAACCCATAGCATTTTGTTATGAGCTCGTATCAATTTGATATGTATTTCATATCAAACGTTACATCGAAAATTGTTTGAAAAAAAGTATTACCGTGCCCTCATCGCTTTTGTGTATTTATGGTAGTTTGGTATTTAAGGTGTAGTATTAAATAAATTTTTTGATTGAATTGCCGCGGTCACTCTGACATTGGACAAAAAGTTTTTTTTTATAAAAAAAATGAAATATTTGTGTTGTTTAATGTTTTACAAAAGGTTAGTATCGCATATTCAATGGTATTCACTTGATTTTTATCTGATTTTCAGTTATTTACACTGTAACGTGCTTTTCGGTGGCTGGACTGCACTAAGTAAAGTCAAATAGCTGGCCACTATGTTAAGAAGCATTCCCATACGCTGCAAAACTGAAAGCCTTTAAATTTTATGCGAAGTATGTATAAAATAAAATTTTAAATGGTTTTTAACATAAATAAAAACAAAACAGAAAAATATGGCTCTTATACAAATATCAACCTAAATCACGTAGTGACGAAGCGCACCTTAAGGGCGGGCGAAGGCGACTACTATATATACATACACGAAGAAATAAAAATCTGCATTAATCGATGGTTACGAGTGATACATCAATCGAAAGGTATTGCAAAAACAAAGCGGATTGTATACAAAGACTTTGATAAAATCAATTAGTTTGGGAGAAAGAGTGGTGAAAGTGTAAAAGTGAAAATTTGGTAAATTTCATCTATTGGGGCCGGTGGGGATAAATACCGCTATTAGCCTAGTTGTATTTTTACTTCGAATGACACCAACTGTCAACTATCAAAATCGGATGCTCCGTTCAAAAGTAATACGCAAAACATGATGTTATGGGACTTTTCAAAATGAAAAAAATAATCCTGTTTGTCAGTTTGTCATGGCAGTTTGTCCGTTTTAGATGATGTCAGCTCAATATAAGAAACATTGGTTCTACAACCTTTGGAAAAACTATGTAGTTCGCCGAGAAAACAGCTATAAATAGCTACATTTTGTACACTCGAAGCTTGTGAATTACTAAAGCTACAGGCTTGTGCTATATCGTTAGACAGGTATTTCGAAATACTATTTACTTCTTTCAAACATGATTTCTATAAATACCACAGTTCGAAAATTATGGGCGAGAGTTGTTTTGCTACGTTTTTTTTAAACTCTTTCCTAAAGCTCAAAAGCGGCCATAACGATTTCGGGCTAAGCCTTACACTGTATACGCATTGACATTCTTTAACGTTTTACATGCAAAACAATGTTATAAATTCACGTTTTAGAAATTACATTTCATAAAAATCGCCACATGTACTATTTCAGAACCTATAAAACTGCCTGAGCGTAATCCACTCATTTTAGGGTCTAGGAGACATTTAAATTGTTGATAACAGTTCCACATAAAAACCTTGAATTCTGTGACTTTTTTGAAAGAAGCTGAATTATATTATTGATTTTGAAAACAAAACCTTCTGATATCAATCAAAAACACATCTTAATGAGGTAAACGAGGTAACGATCGCACCTACAGCATACAAAAGTTCTCATATCAACTTTTGTGACGAAAATGAATATGCAATCTACTAAAGAAATACATTTTAAAATTTTTTTTTCATTCGGCACGAATACTTACAGTGTTTATGCGATGGCCATTTTGGGCACTCATTTCATAAATGGGCGTCTAATTACGTGTGTGCATTAACACTCTTTTAATGAATTCGGCAACACATTAAATTGGCCTGATTTATTTTGCCGATAGACAAAATGCAAATTTTAAAATCTGAATCTGAATTACAAAGTTACATTTCGAACTGTACCAAAAGCATTTCAAATACTATGCTCCGTTAAAAATGTTATTACCCATTACCTTTAGAGTAAAAGGCTAGAAGCTGGATTGAAGGGACTCAATAAAGAATATATATTCCTAAGCAGGATCTCTAGCAGAGTCGATCAAGCCATGTCCGTTTGTCTGTCAGTCCGTCCGTATGAACGCTGACATTTTAAAAGGTGTGAAGGATATAAAGTTGGGATTTCGCATATAGATTCTTGAGATTCTCCGACAGCGCTAGTATATTTTAGAAAGGTGAAACCCGTCACCAACAAACGCACAGTCATAAACCTGTAGCGCCTACATTTAAAATATTTTTTAAATTACACAATTTAATTCGATAAGTGTGAGTGAAAATGACAATACACCTAAGATCAAATTTTTGGAAAAAATTATACCTAAACCAGAAAGGAAGTTACCTTCGGCAAACTGAAGTTTGTATACCCTTGAAGTAATATGACATAATCAATCATGTAAAATTTTTCATTATTGTTGCTGGCTTCAGTGATATTAAAAAAAAATTATTTCATTGTTTCTCTGACTGTTTTTTTTGACAGCTATATGTTAGAGTTGTCCGATTTTTACTAATTTTAATTCGAAATTTGAAACTAATTATAAAATGTTATTTCCATGCGTAGGAGGTTATGTGTTAAAGAACACCAAAGATACAATACTTTCATATTATTTTCGCACAATTTTCCGATCGTTCGTATGGCAGCTATATGATATAGTCGTCCGATTTTGATAAAATTTAATTAGAAGTTCTGAACTAATCCGAAAGTGGTATTTCCAAGCGTAGGTGGTTGTATGTGTACTTTATGGGGTCAGCAACGTCTCCTTCACTGCGTAGCAAACTTCTGACTGAAATTATTATACCCACTATTGTTATACCTATGATAACAAGCTACGGGTGTACAAAATTTAGCTACTTATACCTGTTTTCTCGCCAAACTAGCTAGTTTATCCAAAAGTGATAGAAACAATGTTTCTTATATTGAGCTGTTTAACACTATCCAAAATTTTCAGGGTCCTAAAACATCATTTTGGTACAAACGGACAAACTATAGTTGAGGTGCAATTCGACGTTTATTTGCAGTGAGAAAACAACTAGGCTAATAGCAGTATTTATCCCCACCGGCCCCAACAGATCAAATGGTCCAAATATTCACTTTTTCACCACTCTATTCATTTTATCAAAGTCTTGGTATGCAATCATGTTTGTTTTTGCAATACCTTTCAATTAAAGTATCAATCGTTACCATCGGACCATTACTGTAGATTTTCATTTCTTTGTTATATATATATATATATATAGCAGTCGCCTTCGCCCACCCTTCTAATGCGCTTCGTCACTACGTGGACTGCCTTCCACAGTGATACTAAAATCGTACCAATTTGACCCTAAAAATGGCCTGCTCATACCACGAATCAGTTTCAAATTACTGCAAAATAGTGCAATGATACCACATATTCATACTAAAAAATGTCGAAAAGGTTCGAATTAATATTTTTAAAAATATCGAAATGACAAAATAATAGTGTAAATTAGATGATCTTCGTATCTGAGATTTTTTATACTCAATGGTATCACATTGACATCTAAATAATGGCATATTGGTGACGACTTTTTTTTGAAGCAAGAAAAGTCAAGTAAGGATTTTAATTATTAATAACATTAATTTATAGGTTAAAGAAATCGACGTTAGGTGGAGCCTTTGTGGGTGTGCAATTGTTAATCGCACCACTCTTAGCTGAGTAACTGGTATTTAATAGTGGGTGACATAAACTATAGCGTTTTCATTTTTGACCGTTAAAGACTTGGGAGTGTTTTATGGATTTTATTTCAGAACTAGTGTTCTCCACTCACCTGTCCATTAGGTTGGGGTTGCCCCCTTGTTTGCTCCAGAAGCTGCTTAAATGCGACTTGTTGGCGGAATGGCCGTTCGAGGCGGGTGAGGAGGAGTGCCGCAGGATGCCGCCGCCAGAGAACCGGAAACTGCTGCGGGCAGGGGTCGCCCTTCTAGACCCACTTCCTCCAGCTCCGCCACTGCCATTGGCCACATTGTGGAGACCTGCCGTGCCAACGCTTCTGCTACTCGTCGTTCTCTGCTCTATCAAAGGCCGTTCGGCGGGCTCCACACACCTTTTTCTGTTATCACCTCCTTCCTCAACCCCTCGTCCAGCATTGCTAAAATTGCGAATGCTGTCGCTCATTGACAGAAATTTGCTGTTGCCGCTGGAGAGACTGCTGTGAACCTGCAGCTGTTGCTGGCTGTGCTGAGGCCTTATGGCAAAGCGACCACCAAGCCTGAAAAATATAATTATACATATATTATAATGATTCAACGGATACACTCAGAAACACCAACTTCGTATGATAACAGTATCATAGTAGTATTTTTAAAAAGCCCGCCAAAAAAATATCCTAGTCGACATTAGTATTAGACAAAAAATGTACTGATTTCTTGAACTTATTTCTTTTACATTTTGACATTAATGGAAAGGTAATTTAAATGCCATTTCTCAAGTGTTGTCTCGAAATGATTTGCTCTCGGCAAAAGATATTTTGGGATTGTATGTGTGTTTCTAGTATAGCTAGGTCAGAATTTTAGATAGCCTGGTAGCTCAATAGAAATTTTGGGCAGTCTAAACAATTTCCTTATTTCAGAATTCAAAAGGAGAACAAGACGGGAAGGAAACGATTTTTCTTAATATTTTATTTAATTCATTAATTGCATTAATACAGCGTAGTTCATGCAATAAATAAAATCATAAATCATCATTTGTGTATTATGCACAAACGACAACGAAAGATACATTTATCTTGCCGAGTTAGTTTAAATGTGTTTAAAATAAGATAAATGTAAAAAATATGTAACTTTAACTGAGCTTGCAAATGTTATTAAACAGACGGTAGACAAACAGACAGATGCTGACCAAAAATATATTATTTGTTTCACTGAGGAAGGGAATCCACGTAGTGACGAAGCACACTACCCATTCGGTACTTATTAATAATTCCGAATTTGTGTGAAATATACTTTTTGAATTTTTTTCCTGGTGGCGTGTTACAATGTCGCTTTTCTTTTAATTTATCTCAATTTCTCTCTTGTTTCCTTAGCTGAGTAACTGGTATCTGATAGTCGAGGCACTCGACTTTAGCGTTCTTTCTTGTTATTTATATCATTCACTTACTAAATAAAGCAAGAAGAAAGTTAGCTTCGGCAAGCCATGCTTATATAGCCTTGCAGTCATAAGAAATAATAAATGTTCGTTACACCACGTTACATTTTTAAGAATTGTTGCTAGCTTCAGTGGTATTTAAAAAAGAATTGTTCTATATGTTATATGTATATATATGTTCTATATTTGTCTGAGCGTTTCTTTGACTATGTGTTAGAGCCGTCCGATTTTTATTTAATTTAATTTGAAACTCATAAAAATAACAAAAATGTTATTCCCAATAGTATCAGATAATATGTCAGAAAACACCGAAGCTATAATTGGTTTCATATTATTTTCCCACCAATTTTCCGATAGTTTCTGTGATATAGTCGTTAAAATTTGATAAAATTAAAACTATAAGATATAGTTGTCCGATCCGGCTGGATCCGACTTATACACTACCTGCAAAAGAAAGAAGACTTTTGGGAAAGTTTCAGCACGATAGCTTTAAAACTGGGAGACTACGGAGAGATTTACTCCGTTCGATTTTGCAACAAGCCAGAAATTTTTTGAATGGTTTAAATGGTGCGTCTCTCGATGGAATATTGCGCTGAATGTTAATAAAACACAAAACGTAATTTTTGCTCTTCGACCTGCCCGCTTCAGGAGCCTTAAGTTGGATGGTAATAGACTTAAGCATGAACAGACCTCGCTGTTACCTTAGAACGCCGTCTATGCTGGAAGGGTCAAACCGACCAATTTTATGGGTCAGCAAGTCCGAATGTGGACAAAATGGAGTGGATACTTCGCTCTTATAGGGGGATATCCCTATCAGGCCAAAGTTCGGCATTTAAAAGTGATTGTTCTTTCGGCCCTTTATTGGGGAATATCATGCTGGGGCACCGCTTGGACATTATGTCGAAAAAAACGTTTTATTTTATTTATCCCTACATGTGTTGCTTACTGGTGCATTATTACCGCTTGACTAGACTTTTGAATCCTCTGTCGTGATAAACATGTAAATTTTAAAATGTACATTTTATTAGCCACTATGTTTCCACCTACCCGTTAATTTCGGAAACCTGTAACTTGAAAACAACTGAAGCGACAGGCTTATGGTATATGCCGTTAGAAAGGTATTTCGAAGTTTTTTAAATACAATTTGTCTAAATACCACCGTTAAAAAATTATGGCCCAATGTTTTATTTATTTTGATTTTTTTGGCCTTTTTTTTATTTTCTAAAAATGACTTCAAGGATTTCGAAGTAAGTTTTGAGTTTTATGCCTTTGGAGAATCCTCACCTTTTGACATACAAAACATTGTTGTATAAAGTGACGGTTTGAAGTTATTAATCAACAAAAATTGCCAAATTTACCAATTCAGAACATCTAACACTGCCTCAGTACTAAATTTTTTTTTGCGCCTATCTATACTTTTTTTTAGGGTCTCGTAATTATTTAAATTGCTATAAAGATCCCCATAAAAAACTATATTTCAGTGAAATTTGGAAAAATATATGAATTGTGTGGTTGACGTTTAAAACAAAAACTTATGATATCTAAAATATCTTCTAACAAGCTAAAAATCTAAAAAGGATCGCACCTTTAACAAACAAAAGTTCCGAAATCAAATTTTGTGACCAAAATGTGTTAGAGGATCCACTATATAAAAGCATATTCCAACATTTTCTCATTCGGCACGATTTGTCTCATTTTAATAAATAAACGGCCATTTTAGTTGGTCAAAAGAAAATACTCTTACCTGCGGAAGAGTTCACTTTCCGGATGCTCTGCGGCAAAACGTGCTTTCTTGCGAAGGAGGGGAATGGTGAGGGCGTAAGTGGTGACCATCATTAGCATGGGGATATAAAAAGCTACCAGAGATCCAAAAACGAAGAAGGCGCGATTGTTTATAACGCAAATGTTGTGCTCGGGCATAATGTTCTTTTCGTTGACCAAACCTGAGTACAAGAAGTAGATTTAAAGAAAACTTTTAAATTACAAACCTTTTTTATTATACCCAGGACTGTTATCGAGCTGGATACTATCATGGCCATTACCCAAACGATGGCTATCTTAATACCAGCCAATCGTTTCGTAGACCGATGTCTCGAGCCCAATGGATTCCGTATTCCGAAATAGCGTCCCAAGCTTATAAAGCACATGTGCAGGATACTGGATGAACAGGCCAGTACATCACAGGTAACATAAATGTTGCACCAAGTAAAGCCAAGCGGCCAATAACCTGAAAAATATAAGTAGGAGTTTCGAATCAAATCAATGTGGTAATACTAGATATCACCCTACCATAGCCCTTAGCATATACATATATCCGCATATTTTAAAAGCTATATATTTGTATTCTTTATTTTTATTCCCGTTGTTCGTAAAGTAAAAAGGTAATGGGTATCTGATAGTCTAAGCAAAGGAGATAGAAACATACAAGTAGAGGTTTCTTTTGGGAGTAAGAATATGCGTGGCACTCGCCTGAAGCAAACATGGGCCTTATATATAAAGTGCCTACACAGAGTTCTGACATTCCTATGTGAGTTGGACATGTTCTAAGCAGGAGAACGACATTTTTTGATCTTAAAATGTTCTCTTTGTGATTAGTTCAAGTTGAGTTTGTACTTAAAATTTTGTTAAATCAAAACTGTTCTCAAAACAAGAACGAAATGTTATACATGTAGCACGTGGTTCGTAAATCAAATTTAATTTGTTCTCAGAAACCCAAGGATCTCAAAATGTTTTTGAAGTAGGAACGAAAATAGAACAAAATGTAAGTTGATTTCGACTTGAAATTGTGTGTTGTGGATTTTTTATAACGCGTTAATACCTTTTAGCTTTCGTGGCATTAGAACTTTACGCCGGTGAAAAACGTTGTGCGATCCGAAAAGGTCGCCGATGCAAGCAGATAGAGAACGCCTTAAGAATTTATAAATAATATCTAAAATTTCCCTATAATTTTAATAACACAGCTGTATTGCCTAAATAATTTCAGACTTCATTGACTGCATTCATTTTTTTCGATGGAAAAATGCTTCATTGCGACAAAAAAGCCTTTCAAAAGTTATACCGCTATAATGTAAAATATGATATTACCGAAATATCGTTTTTAACATTTTCGATTATATCAAAGTGATATGTGTCGTATCATGATTTCATCATTTTGAATATCATATCATATACATACCGTAAAAGCTGTTTTGTCGCGGGATGATTCCTCTTAAGGCACCTGCCAATAAGGGTCCCATTCTATTTTCGAAACAGCTCCATGCTCATAACTTTTTAAAGAGTAGTGCATCAGTTTTTATACCCGTCACTAGCAGAGTAAGAGGGTATATTAGATTTGTCGGAAAGTATGTAACAGGCTGACGGAAGCACTTCCTACGCCATAAAGTATATATATTTTCTTGAGATCTCGGAAACTATAAAATCGAGAAAAGCAAGACTTGGCTATGTGCGCAGCGCAAGTTTGTTTCAGCAAAGTGCCACTCCCACTCCAACGCCCACAATTCGCTTGCAACTATAATGCTAGAAACAACAACAGCCGAAATGTATTGGTCTCGTCAATACCTATCGTTTGATCTAAAAAATGTTTTGACACGCCCACTCTAACGCCAACAAACCGACCAAAACTGTGCCGAACATAGTTTTCATTCTATACATTTTTTGTTGCTGAAATGTATTGGTCTTATTAACACCTATCGAAGTTACCTAAGGAGAGGTTTGTCACGCCCACTGGTTCGCCCACAAATGTCAAAAACGTTAAATCTGTCTGCCGTCCACATTACCACATGCTGAAATAGCTGGTAAGTGACGCTATACAATATCGCTTTCTGCGATGAGTAACGGGTTTCTGATAGTCGAGGCACTCGACTATAGAGTTTAGCGATTTGTTAGCGATTATTAGAAAATCTTTAAAAATATGGCGTCTAAACTGAACTATTGGCCATTGCTTAACAATCTAATTAGAAACTAAGAATTCTTAAACTGAAATCATACAGTTTCCCAGAAACCATCGTTCACCCGGATTAAACTACATATATCGGCAGGGATTGATCAACTCTTCAAGACGCGCCTATTCCTAGAAACGCTTCCGTGTACCTCATACACATTTTCTCCATTAATCGGAGTAACCGGCTTGCAGTGTTTCAACAAAAAAGACGTTTAACTTGTCTAACTAAATACTAATTTTTATACCCGTCACTTGTAGAGTAAAAAGGTATACTGTATTTGTGAAAAAGTATGGAACAGCTAAAAGGAAGCGTCACCGACTTTAAAAAGTATATATTGTTAAGGGTCATTAGTCGACTCGATCAAGCCATGGCCGTCTGCCCGTGTAAACGATGCGATCTCGGAAACTTGAAGAGCTAGCTATCCCCGTAAGCAACCACAGTAAAAAAATGTTAAACTAAAATGTATTTCTAACGTCAATACCTCTCGATTGCTGTAAAGATAAAAGAACGTTATTTAAATACTTGGGTATCTGATAGTCGAGGCACTAGACTGAAGCGCTTTTCCTTGTTATGCCCTTGCAGAGAGTATAATGATTTCAGTCAGAAGTTTGCAATGCAGTGAAGAATGTGGATACTCTTGATTGTCGTAGGAACAATCGGTTAACGTGTGGGAAAATAATATGAACAAAATTAAAGCTTCAGAGTTTTTTGACATATCTTATAATATTGGGAAAATCATTTTTTATATTTTTAAAACTTATGAACTAAATTTAATAAAAATAACTTTTTGTATTATCCCTGAAGCTAGAAATAATTCTTAAAATATGTAACATGGTGTTACTTATGTTGATTATTTCTTATAAATGCAAGGGTATATAAACTTCGGCTTTATCAAGTTAACTTCCTTTCTTGATAAATATTAAATCTAATACATATATTTCCTAAGAATTAACAACCCTAATAGAAATGTATCATCAAACTATTGGGGTTTTTCTTTTTTGCGTCGATATAATTCGGATTTATTTCGCAATGTGAGCTAAGTGCCTATCACTCGACTGACCCATTCACCTTGACATAAATTGACGGCTTCCATTCACGGGATACAGCTCTTAATGGGAACACCACCACAAAAACTCAATTGCTGTCCTGCCGGGAGTCGAATTAAGTATTAATTAGTACAAATTGCGCTTAAATGTGTTGTGTGTTGGACGTTCGAGTCTCGGGTTTGGGGATGTTAACCTTTTACATGCTCTTCAGCCAGAGCCCCATACATGAGAGTCCTTCTCGACAAACAAAAGCAGACAAACAGGAGTTGGGGCACTAACACTGGGGATGAATATCATGTAGTATTTACTTTTAGGTGCTTGTCACTGTCACACACAGACGCACAAAGTTTAAGGAAGCTGTCAGCGTTTAAGCATACGTCGTACATAGAGTGATGGGACAGATCAAGTGGCGGACGCATATGCAAATACAGTTGAGGTCATAATAGTTGCTCAAGAATGCCTACAAAAGGCTTCGGTTTTATTACAGAGTACATTCATCAAAATTAAAAAATCAAAAAATTAAAATCCACTGGGATGTAACGAGTAATAACCAATAACTAAAAGGATTGCATAGGGGGCTTAAAAAAATCAATTGGCTTAAAAGAAAAAGCGGTGATGCGCCAAAAATACGAAAATGTTATATGGATGAATGCAATTGGACTCGATCCAACGCTCCCTGTAAGAGTTATAAACAAAACACGACCTGAATGATGTTAAACTGGTACTGGCACTTTTAGGTTTAATTACAACTCGTTAGAACCGTTTAAAAAAAAAATTTTTAAACTGGATTAAAAAAATGTTTGACTATAATTTTATGATGGCGGTTTTTGGGCAAATCTTTTTAGAAAGAGTTAAAATTTGCTAAGTGTGCCACATCTGTTTTGTGTGCTTTATTGTTTCCGTTATCTGATCGTTTATACGGACGGAAAAACGGACATGGCTAGATGGGAAGGCTAAAGATCCTGATCAAGAAGTAGGCCGAAGGGGTTCTGTCTA
Organism: Drosophila biarmipes; assembly: GCF_025231255.1. Lineage (NCBI taxonomy): Eukaryota > Metazoa > Arthropoda > Insecta > Diptera > Drosophilidae > Drosophila > Drosophila biarmipes. The sequence goes on along the minus strand of NC_066616.1, from coordinate 3,486,479 downwards.
TGAACAATTGATTTTCTACTCTTTTAATATAAGGTGTTTAAGAGCCTTAAATTAAATAAAAAATAAGCGTTAGAGCCTTAGAAGTGCACAATCAAGCATTGATTCGTCTCGATAGAAGAAGGATGTTATAGGAGAAAGATATTATACATTACATATTATCAAGTTCAATTTACTCTTGGAAATAAGTGAAAATGACTTGTATAAAAATAATGTCGTCAAACTAAAAGCATTCTTTATTTTAGCAAAACCGCTCTTGGCCCACTATTAAGCAAGAGTTGCTGAATTTTATTATAATTTATTTTATTTTATTTATAATTTATTTTAGGTCTTTTAAAAATAAGTACCCCCTCCGAACAATAGGCGATGCTTATATACATAAACTAAAATAAACCAAAGAACTGCGGCACCTAACAAAAATTTGTTCTTGTTACTTTATTAACTTTATTAACTACTTCTACGATTTTTTTACCATTTTATACCCTTGCAGAGGATATAATGATTCCAGTCAGTAGTATGCAACGCAGTGAAGGAGACGACCCCATAAAGTATATATATTCTTGATCAGCGTCACTACACAAGTCGATCTAGCGATGTCCGTCTGTCCGTCCGTTTCTACGCAAACTTTAAAGTATCGGGCTAGTACGTAAGTCGGAACCAGACGGATCAGACGACTATATCTTATAAAAAATGTTTAAAAATTATACCTTTGGTGTTTTTAAATATGTAACTCTCTAAGCTTCGAACTACCATTTTCAGATTGGTTCTGAATTTCGATTTAAATTTTATCAAAATCTGACGACTGTATCATATAGCTGCCATTAGTTGGCAGTCGGAAAATTAGTTGTAAAATAATATGAAAAAATTATATCTTCGGTGTTTTTGACATTTAACCTCCTACGCTTGGAAATAACATTTTTTAATTGGTTTTGAATTTGATATGAAACTAATTATAGCTTTGGTGCTTTTTGACATATTGTCTTATAATATTGGGAATATAATTTTTTATATTTTACAGAATTTCGAATTCAATTTGATTAAAATCGGACTACTCTAACATATACATAAATGTCAAAAATGGTCTAAAAGAATAAAATAATTTTATTTTAACATTACTTAAGCCAGCAAAAATCCTTAAAAATTTCACATTGTGTTACTAAAGTTGATTATTTCTTATAACTGCAAGGGTATACAAACTTCAGCTTGCCAAAGTTAACTTCCTTTCTTGCTTAACATACAACCTTCTAAGCGTGGAAATAACATTTTTTATTTAGTTCTGAATTTGGAGTTAATTTTTATCAAAATCGGACGACTATATCATATAGCTGTCATAGGAATGATCGGAAAATTGGTGAGAAAATATTATGAAATAAATTATAGCTTTAAGGTTTTTTGACATATTGTCTTATAATATTGGGAATATAATTTTTTATATTTTAAAGAATTTTGAATTTAATTTAATAAAAAAGGACTACTCTAACATACAGATGTCAAAAAAAAAATAGTCTGAAAAAAGAATGAAATAATTTCTTTTGTAATATCACTGAAGTCAGCAACAATCCTTAAAAATTTCACAAACTAAAAATTATTATTTCTTATAACTGCAAGGGTATACAAACTTCAACTTGCCGAAGTTAACTTCCTTTCTTGTTTTGGCTGTAAACTAATGTTTTTCGTAGTAGAAAAAAGGTGTTGGTACAGTTGTACAGTCTTGCTCAAATTATAAATCGATCACAAAAGCTCATAAGCTCTTTTGGTCATGGAAATGGTAAAGGTAGTTTTTTCAAATGTTCAGCTATAACATTTTCCACTTTGCCCTCGAAGCTGTCGCTTCTGAAACTCTTCTTTTTTTTAGCGGTGCACATATTCTTTAAAATATCTTCATTTTCAGAAATACCTACCGTTTGAGCCAAAAAACACTCTAACGCCGACAAACGGCTAAAACGCTTAAAGCTATACAATATCGCTTTGCTGGATATATATCTTTTTTAAGCTGAGTAACGGGTATCTGATAGTGGAGGCACTTGACCTTAACGTTGTTCCTTGTTTCTAATATCGTAGGCTCATATTTTAAGTCATTACTTGTTAATGTTAGGTTGATAAAATAAAAACCATATTTTAGTTTATCCACAAGTGGTTTGAAGTGGGGAAGAACGCTATAGTCGGGAATAATAATTAAATAATTTTTTATGCAGTTAAAATATTTTTAAGTATTTTTTTTAATATTGTGTTTTAAAATACTTCAGAATCAACAAACAACTTTAATTTTTACTGCATTTTTCTGAATAATATTTATAGCCATAGGACATTTGAAACTCGTCATAAATCCTCTTTGAGAAGACTTTAATTTCGAACTTTCGAGAACTTTTAACGAGAACTTTCCATTCCATTAGTTTACATTACTAAATTTTAATAAAAAATCAGCTTCAATTATCCTACCTTTGGCAGTTTTAAACTAAGAGTAATATATTAACCTAATTTTTCGATAGACTTTGACGAAATATCGATTTTTAAATTCGACTAATTCAAGGTACGAGGTGTGTTCAAAAAGAAAGGTGACTTTGTATTTTCAAGAAGAACTATTAATTTATTTATCAATATTAATGGTGTCCCCCTCAAAGTAATCCCCCTCAGATACAATACACTTATGCCCTCGGTTTTTCCAATCCTCAAAGCACTTCCCATAAGCACTTTTCGGTATAGCCTTGAGTTCTTCTTCGTCTTTATCTCTTCAATCGTTGCAAATCTCCGTCCTTTCATAGGTCTCTTTAGTTTTGGGAACAAGAAAAAGTCACATGGGGCCAAATCCGGTGAATATGGTGGCTGAGGCATTATTGTGGTGTTGCTTTTGGCCAAAAAATCTCTCACAAGCAAAGATGAGTGAGCAGGGGCATTATCGTGATGCAAAAGCCATGAATTGTTTTTCCACAATTCTGGACGTTTCTTTCGTATTGCTTCTCGCAATCGGCGCATAACTTCCAGATAATACTGTTTATTGATACAGTGATCAAAACTTTGACATTTGATCGAACTTGGCGTTTTCGGTCTTGGCTCGCCTGGGCTCTTCCATTGTGACGATTGGGCTTTGGTTTCGATATCATAACCATATACCCATGATTCGTCACCAGTTATGACCCTTTTCAGTAAATCTGACGTCATCCAACAGCTTTTGGGCGATGCTCATGCGACGGTTCTTTTGGGCAAAATTCACGAATTTTGGAACAAACTTCGCTGACACACGACTCATGCCCAAAACGTTTGAAAAAATTTCATGGCACCAGCCAAGCGATATACCGACATCTTCAGCAACTTCTCTGATAGTGATTCGACGATTTTCCAAAACAATTTTCTTCACAGCTTGAACTTTTCATCAGTTGTTGACGTGCTTGGGCGTCCAGAGGCTCGTCATTGGCATCTTCCCGGCCATTTTGGAAGAGTTTGTGCCACTTGTAAACATTTTTTTTTACTCAGAACAGTTTCACCGTATGCCACTGTCAACATTTCAAGTGTTTCGGAGCACTTAATTTTATTTTTTACACATAATTTGATGCAAATCCTTTGATCCATATTTTTCGATAGCAAAAAATCGCTGAGCACGCAAAACAACTTGTTACCTTTACGCCTCTCACAAATAAACAAAAAAAGGGGATTCAATTGAAACTTGGTACAGATGTTAGGGAAGAGTGTACCAACATAGCAAAACAAAAAAATCGACAATCGAAAATATGTTGTCCGCGAAATTTGAAAAGTCACCTTTCTTTTTGAACACACCTCGTATACAGAATTGTAGCTCACAGTATTGAATGTAGTCTTCTGACAAAATAAAGATGACATTATATTTGTAACTTATCCGTAATAAATATGTTTGACATCTATTAACTCTACCAGGGACTATCATCATCGTTTTTGTAAGTTTAAAAATATTAGTTTGCATACTGGTGTAATTTTTTGTAAGTATAGCTCGATTAAAGAGTATGCTCCATTAAAGAAATATTTTAATTTCGAACTTTAAGTAAAAGACTACAAAAAAAGCAAAAAGTAAGAAAATAAGTTCCTTTATACTTGCAGTACTTGCAGTAGTACTTTTGAGCTCCTTCTGAAAACAATTTGTTTCAAAAGTTTCAAGCGAATGAATTCCTTTGCCCTACGGATGCGTTTAAGAATGCTTTTCGAAATAGTTTTTAAATAAACACGTAGGCCATAGAGTCTGTACACGCCTGCAAAAACTATTTGGTGGAGCATCCTTTGAAGCGAATAAATTCTTTAGCTTATGTATTCTCACACACATTGATGTACCTTTTCCATAAATGAATTTTTCCAAAAATATGCATTGTATACTAGGTATATATTTTTTGTATACAATCTCAGGTCTGCTGATGGAACTTTATCGGGCTCCTCATTCCATATTGCTGGCTTGATTGAGGGTTTGTTTTTGGCTCCTGGTAGAGGACTCATGTATGATGATAAATGCACGCTTAATTTATGCAAACGTTTGATCTGTTTTCGCTTCGTTGAATTCACTTCTGGCCATGATGAAAAAGGTATGGGGTGGGTCTGACTTGCCTTTTTGTGTTTCAGTGTCGTACGCAAACTGGTTGAACTACCTAATATTTTTAACGCAATAAAAATGAATTGCCATCCATATTATATCCAAATATTGGAGCAGAGCCTTAGCTTCGAACTATAATTAGTCCCGATACTCGTAAAAAGGGTATATTGTATTCCAGGAAAAGAGTGTAAGATAGAAGGAAGCGTTTGCGACCTTACAAAGTATATGTATTCTTCATCAGGATCATTAGCCTAGCCGATCTAACCTAGTCGATCTGCTTTGCACCTAATGGCGTCTATAGGTTGACAGAGTAAGGGCTGTCTGAACTTGAGGCCTCTTTCTGGTGTCTGATAGCTTCGACTGGTAGTTCTGATCATAGCTAGACATTTTAGGGAGTCTTAAGATGTATACCCTTGGAAATTTAAGATGGAGCAACCAGCTTATAAGAAACTTTAGTTTTACAGTATGTGGCAGCATCTAAATGCCATAAAACTGAGTCACGTGTTTGTCATCCTAGTTTGTAGCTGTGCCACTTTGGATTCTGCTGCACAGAGAAAATAAATTGGATAACAAAGATAGAGTTAAAAGTGTATGTCGAAAACGGTAACCCTTTATATCAAGCAATTGCATTTGAGGTAAGAACCAGTTTTCTAAATCTAAATCTAACTATTATTATATTATCTGTTTGTCCGTTTGGGCGTTGAGGTCTCGGAAACTATTACTGCTGGTACATGCAGGTTTTTGTGAAGATAGAATCACTTCAAAGATAAAGAATTCTGAAAAATAATTAATTCAGTAATATTTAATTTACCACTGGGTCTAACAATTTGGTTTTCCCAGTGCAAAATACTTCATTTTGCTATGAGTGCAGTCGAGCCAAAGCGGAAGCAGCCAGCGAGACTGACAACTCATGACAATGGGCTTGGAGTGGAAAGGATGGGTGGTCGTGGGAGCGGGCTGGAGATGAGGAGAGGCCAGAGGAAATGGCGTCGAAATAATTCATGTGCAAATGCATCAGTCGCTGGCTTGCTTGGCCACTTGATTGCTGGAGTACACTCAAAGAAGCCAAGTGAAAGATAAAAAGTTCGCCTAATGTGTTTTTTAGGGCATATAGACTATAAGGACTGTTGACTTTAGTTATGTAAATGTGATTTGAAAAATTATGGCGTCGTATAATCTAACTATTTTTAGGGCGCTTGGGCTGTAATGTCTACTTACCCAAGAAAGCTGGTATGGCACCCATGGGCATCACGAACAGACTGACCAAGAGATCGGCTATAGCCAGGGAAAACAGGAAGTAGTTGGTGACGTTCTGAAGCTTCCGGTCCAAGGCCACAGCCAGGCAGACGAGGATGTTGCCCAGGCCCCCCGCAAAGATGAAGAAGACCACGAACAGGAAGAGCCAATCGTAGCCGTGGGGTCTGTAGTCCAGAAAGCTCTTCGTAACTCCGATATCGGTCGACGCGGCTGCGAAGGAGGCTGTTGTTGTGCTAAGGGCTGTGTAGTTGGCCAGAATCATGTCCAAACTGCTGCTGGTGGCGTTCACGATGACAGAACTGTCGTTGCCGGCTTCCATTAGCTCGCTCAGGTTGAGGAAGGACCAGAGTCCGCCGTGTTCGCTGCCCAGCTCGATTTGATAGGCCTCCAGTAGGCTGTCGTTCGAGGGGGCCTCCGGCTCTCCCAGACTTTCCGGCTCCCGAAAGGGCTCCTGCTGATGCTGCTGCAAGTGACATAGAAATAGATCCTGGGTCAGCCCCGGCTCACAGTGCAAGACACCCTCTCCCTCCTCGCAGCTCGAGCTATTACTACTCTTATCACTGGGAGTATCACTGAGTTCCCCGTTGATTGCCAGTCGAAACTGCTCGTGTGGCACTTGCAACAGTCGCGCCTTCAGGCTGAACGAGCAGCTTTCGGACAATGGAGCCTCCCCACCACATCTATAGAAGGCCGTCTGCCCCGCCTTATCGAATGCTTGCCGGGCACACTGGAATGTGTTGGTGCTGCCGTTGATGAGGATGTTGCTGGTGGGCAGTGGGAGGCTGCTGTTGGCGCTGGTGTGGCTGCTGCCGCAGTCAATAAAAGGCTGCCAGACCTCAGGCCGAGCCGCCTCTTCCAGTCGACAACTGAAATGTCGCTGTGCGAATGTTGCTGCTGGGATTGCTGCAATTGCAGTTGCTGTTGCCTTTTCAGCTGTTGCTGGAGTTGTTGTCGTTGGTCCATGACCAGAGTAGCTTTGCATCTCCATTTCATTCTAAAGCTGTGTGGCCCCTCGACGACAACAACAACTCAAAAGAGTAGCTGATGCTGAGTTCAAAGTAATTGGCTGCAATAGATGGGAAAGGTTTGTTGGTTATTTACTACCTAATTAGTTCAGGCTTTCGGATTAGGATATTGGCTTAGCACGTCAGCTGACGGAATATGCGCGCTCAGTTGCTTTAGGTCAGCTCTGTTAGCACCCACCAGAAACTAAATTATCTTTTTAAATTAAGAAGAAGAGAGAACGCTGTAGTAGGCAGCCTCGACCATCAGTTACCCATTACTCAGATGAGGGAGATCCCTTATTGGCTTTAACTCTTTAATGCAGGTCCCGATTTAAAGAATGACTGCCCTCTGGATGTGTATTGATAATCAAAGCAAATTACCATTTACACTTTTAACAAGAAAGAAGGGTATAGTCGGGTACCTCGACTATCAGACGGGGTATGGAAATATATAGGTAGTTAAGCGATATTGTAAAGATGACACAAGCTATTTTTGGTATGCGTTTTGACTCTTTTGAGCGTGCCTCTTTTCTTTAGGCCAATCGATAGTAAAAAAATTTTCTATCATAAAAACTGTGGCCACAGTCTCTGGACCTTTGTGGGCGTTGGAGTCGGCAAAGCAAAATGTTTTTGGCTCAAGCGATAGGTATTGACGAGACCAATACATTTCAGTTAAAATTCCTCGAATTTCGGTAGGTAGAGTGGGCGTGGCACCCTGGTGTTCAAACTTGCCCTGCGCAAGATGCTCAGAAATCTACATTCTAAATTTCAACATTTTTGATAGTGATCTTAATGAAGCATATATATACTTTATGCCTGCCAGTTACATATTTTACAGCAAAACTATTAAAGAAGAGCGTCAGACAGACAGACAATTCCGGGCGACCTCAGCCTTAATATGGATATCACGCTGTGAGCTTGAGAAATTGATATGCATTTTCCGATTCGGCACAAGTTTGTAATCCTAAGGTTTCGCGGGCCTACTTGCTTTTTCGATTCGGATTAATTAATATCCCCACTTCCCTTTTCTATGTTGCACTTTAGGTTAAGCAAATGAAAATTTGAAGGAAGTAAAGTGTGATAATTTAGGTTAATTTATTATTCATTTTTATAACTGCAGATTTTTTTCTAAAACGCATAGCGAACCCTCCGTTGCAGCAATTATCGCAATTTCCCATTTGGCTTTTTGCAAACCATCTTCATTAGAGAGTCATGAACAATGTGAAGAATACAGCGGCCATATTTTCCAATATGTGTTTGTGCGCTCCTGTCAATAGATGACAGCTGAAGAGTTGAGCTCGGTGGGATACATCAGATGATGATGATGTTGATGTCGATAACGCTGATGCCCGTGACGATGGCAGTGTCAACAAGGGCTGGCGACTGGATTTGAATTCGCTTCAAATGGCACGGCCAACAAAAGGGTCGCGTGCTCATGGGTCTCCCTTTGACCTTCTGCCAAGCCTACGCCCACTTCGCCCTGCAGCAGCCTTGAATGCGGCTTTGTGCTTGTGTCAGTGCCAAATTCAGCCGTCAACCGCGTGGTTCTAAAATGTGGTTTAATTTTCTTTTTGGGTTCGAATATTTTCCGTTTTGTTGTCACCACTGGATAATGGATTGCGCCCACACACAAATTGATTAAAAGGGCTGCAGGACCAACAGATTTATGCAAGCATTGCATTTGCGTTTCGTGCACTTATGACAAATTATTTAGCAATTGCCAGCTACTGTCATCCCCGTCACACAAAGAGTAAAGGGTATGTAGGTTCGTCGAAAAGTATGTAACTCGTTGAAGAAGCGGTCTCCATCATAAAAAATAGTACATATTCTAGTCAGGATCACTAGGTGAGTCGATCTAGCCATGTCCGTCTGTCCGTCCGTCTTTCCGTCCGTTAATACGAATAATAGTCCCTCACTTATAAAGCTATTAAGCTGAAACTTTTCCAAAAGTTGTTTTACACAAGAAGGGGATATTTAACATGGTGTTACTAACATTGGCTATTTATTAAACTAAAATAGCGGAATCGGTACGATGTTTTATGAGCTGTGTTTAGAAAGACAGCGAGCAGTACGAAAAATATCAGTTTGACTTGATTAAAAAGTGATATGTTTAGTTGCCAAGTGCATGGTACGACCTGATGCTCTAGTAAAACGTAGTTATTCGACAGGATTTCAGCCTGTGTTACGCTTGCCCCGATATCGCCTCTAAACTGGGCCACCACATACATGGTGATGGTGGAAAGACAAGAAGGTCCCTTATGCATATGAAATTGCCAGCTACTGTCATCCCCGTCACACACTTTGCTGACTTAATTTGAGTGGCGACGAGGCTGCAGCAGCAACGTTAGGGGGGTCGGTTTATACATTCAGAAAAAATAAAGATTTTCGTGCTTGAATCAAGTATTTTCAGTGTTAAAACTTCGCCGAGCGGAGAAAATAAATTAAATAAATTACAGCTTTCAAGTACGAATTTTGAAGACAAAAAATACCCAATACCAGTGCGTTTTTAGAACCTTTCAAGACATATTTTTACTTAAAACATGTACGACCTATTTAAAAAAAATCCCTTATGTTTATTGGAAATCAATTAACACTTTTAGTACAAACTTGATATGTTAGGCATGAAATCGTCTTTAAATAAAGACTGTTTATACATGCTTTTAATGTATATGTATATATTTTTGTGTACATTTCTATGGGGGAACATAACTTTCAAAATGTTTAAATTTTTTTTTATTTTTTTAACCATTAAAATTGAAATTGAAACCGGAAAAATAGAATTTTTAAATGTTCTATCACAATTGTTCTGGCTGTTATGGTATTTTGTCGAGAACCAGTATTTTTATTTTGTACAATAGTTTAAAACCATTTTACCTCATAAGTTTGTTAGCCAACAGTGCCTAAAATCCTTTGAAGATAACGTATGGGTTTTTTGTAACCCAAATTGAACCACCCTTTTCCACATATGTATTTCCCCGTAACGAAAGGCTTTAATGATGTAGGTGCAATTTAAAGTCGAGGACTGTCACTTGAGGAAAGTATCGCTTTAATCACTAACAATGCCTTTGTTTTAATGTGAATGTTGGTAGGTCGCTGACGAAGATACATTTATGTAACGGACAATGAAAAGAGTGTCATCGTTGAATTCCCCTTTTGTTGATAGTTGCTCTCTGGCTTTTAGAAAAGCAAGTACTTAGAACTATCTGTTTTCCAATACGGAGCTTATTCAAAGCCCATTTTTATTAATTCGGTACGCTGTCATTAAAATGTTTATGATAGTGTAGTGTATATATATAATTTAAATTTAAAAACATTTTTGGTAAAAATAATGCGCTCCTCAATAATTTTTACCTTGTTAAGAGGCGTTCTCGTTGATACTTATTAGGGTCGGAAACTCTTTCTTTTATCTGTTACATACTTTTCCCAGAATACAATATATCCATTAAATCTATGAGTAACGTGTTCAAAATTTTTAAAAATGTGTCTGTATGTATAATTTTGTGGAGTCACGACCGGGAATGTTGGTATTATAAATTTGTTAAAAGGACTTTCCTATCTATCTTTCTCAGAGGTTAATCAAGGCCCACAAAGGGAAGAAATTATTTGGCTGGCCCTGTTTGCTGGTTCATGACTGCCACAGACAACCCGATGCAAGTGATAAAAAGCCAAGGCAAGCAAGGAAAAATATTATTTGCTTGAAATTCAATATTTGGTTTATGGGTCTCCTCGGTCGAGTGATGTGCAAAGTATCGATTAGAAGGAAAACGAAACCTTTCCAATTGATCTGTGACAAGCGACTTGGGTCTCTCTTATTTATTTCTCTGAGGGGGTAACCAACTGTGTTAATATTGTACTTTTTTGTTTTGCTAGTGCCATTATCCATGGTTGCTGTGGCTGCTGCTGTCATCACTCGTGTGTGGCTTAATTTGCGGTTCATTATGCAATTAATTATTAACGGGGCGTTGCATTTTGCTTTTTTCCGCATCTCCATATCTTTTGTTCAAATTTAGCTTTATTTATAGACAACACTTGATGGCTGTGTTTACTTATTATATGACTCGTTCGTGGACGGTGATATTCAAGCAGCCGTGTAGTATTAATTACAAATCTACATCGTTGTCACATCAGAGAGCCTGATCTTAAAAATAGTCTCTAAATAATTAATTAACAAGACAAGCAGCTGTTATAAGCCAAAACTAGTTAGTAAATGTTCTAATTTGTAATATGATTTGTTTCTCAATCATTTCGGAAGCAGACGCTTAAGACGCGATGCGGCAATATGTGTGCTTATATTGCCATAGATCGTTTAAAAACTAATGAAGCTTTTTTTAAGAATATAAAACTATAAAACTTTTTTATTTTGCAACAACGCGATTTTCTCAATTTGTTAAATGGATGAAAACAAATTTTTTAAATTTGACAACATATATACCACCAATCCTGTAAGACCTACTTATGCTTATTGGATTTCGGTTACATCTCAAATGTATTTTCTCAAATTGTAAGTCTTTAAAATGACTGATGGAGGAACTAATAGACCATTTAGAACCTTATTCTTGCCTGATATTAAATTAGGGATGAGCCTGCTTTGAAATACTAAAAAAACGCAAAGAAAAAAATATTGTAATATATTTCAAAAGTCTTCACAAATTTTGTTCATTAAATTATATGTCATATTATTCCCGCTTCAAGCATTTCGGAGAAAATCTTTTTTTTTGCAAATAAATAAATATTTATAGTTTTTTAAAAGTGGGTTACATTATTACTGTTACAAGGGTTTTAAGGTCCAACAAGGAGAATTTAATCCCGAGTACAATACATTTTGTCTCGTTTCGATAGGACAAATAACAATACTATATTCGTCGGAAAGTATGTAACAGGTAGAAGGAAGCGTTTCCGACCCCATAAAGTAAATATATTCTTGATCAGGATCACTAGCCGAGTCGATCTAGCCATGTCCGTCTGTCGAGCTTGGCAGCGTTTGTTTGTTTCAGCGGTGCCACGCCCACGGGAAAATCTGTAGCGCCTAAAGTTTTTATTTTAAAAATTTTAACTGAAATGTATTTGTTTCATCAATACCTATCGATTGCCCTAAAAAATATTTGCCAAGCCCACTCTAACGCCCACCAACCACCCAAAACTGTGGTGGCAACAATTGTCATGCTAGAAACATTTTTTTTGCTAAAACGTATTTGTCTTATCGATACCTATATAACAAAAACAAAATTGACCCAAAACTGTGGTAGCCACAGTTGTCATCCAAAACATTTTTTTTTGTTAATTTTGTCTCATTAAAACCTTTCGATTGGCCTAAAAAATGTCTGCCACGCCCACTCTAACGCCCCCAAGCGGCTAAAACTCTTAAAACTGTCTGCCGCCCACATAAAATATACCATAGTAGCCGGCAGGTGGCGCATTACAATATTTCTTTGCTGCTTATATGTATATCTCCATTTCTATATTGCTCCCTGAAGCTGAGTAACGGGTATCTGATAGTCGAGGCACTCGACTGTAGCGTTCTTTCGTGCTTATATTTTTTTGCCAACTAGAAAATATCGTAACAGTGAAAAACCGAGAAATCGCACGTCAAACATTTTCGGGCGCTAAGTGCCTTCTCGACGCTAGCTCACTATTTCTCCTGTAGTTACAAAAGAAATATTGATTTTGTTTCAAAAATTTTAGAGAGTTTGTCTGCACAAATTTGAAGCGTCTAAAGCAGGCTCCCCCTTAATAAAGAACAAGAAGAACGCTATCGGATACCCGCTACCCAGCTAAAAAGATCAATAGGAAAATGGAGACGCACAATCATCAAAAGGAGATTGAAAAGCCACGTACAAGCGATTTCAATATATGGTAATGGGGCGGCAGATAGATTGGGGAGGCAAAGTCAAAGTCATTATTGTAGCACTTAAACCGTAGGCGCCACAGTTTTAGGCGGTTTGTAGTAGTGGCAATTTCTTTTGTGTCAGTCGATAGGTATTGACGAAATCGATATATGTATTTCAGGTTCCTCTTTTCCTCAACTCTCTATTTCTTATAGTTCCGAGATTGCAGCGCTTAAGGGAACAGACGGACTGACCGCTAGATGGATTTGACTAAATGAACTCGGCACTCGATCCTGATCAGAATATGTGGACTTAATAGGTGTTCATTTACAAGATTTTGGTTAAACTGCTATTATAGGGTTTTTTTTAATAGTATACTTTACAACTATGAATTAAATTTTACGTTATTTTAAACGTATACTGTCATTAATGATAACTTATCATACAGTGCTATTAAATTTCCGTATCAGTTTTTATAAATTTTTGATATCTAATACTATTTTTTTATCCGTTCTTTTAGCAACATGAGTTACAAATACACATCTAAACTACTATTAAAAAATAATTATTTTGAGGGTATTAAGTTTTAAAAAATATAAAATACTAATTTTGCCGTCAGTGCCGTCAGGGAATGAAAATTAAACTTGGAGCTGTTGTGTGAACCTATGGCTTTCCTGTTTTGGTGATGTCGTGTGGCCTTTTGTGGTTGTTTGCGGAAGTGCGCATAAATAAAAGTTCGTTTATTACATTTTTGCTGCGTCTCTCGCTTTTTTCTAATAGCTTGTACGCTTTAACGGCGTTGCAAGCTTTTTGATATGGAGCAATGAAGAATTGGAGCTTCTGCCCAACCATAAACATAAAGTGGGAGATATATGCTTGGTCATAATTCTGTCCGGCAAATAAGTAAAAAAGCCTAAAGAGTGCATCGCGTCGGAAAAGTTGGTTTCTCGCTTAGTTTGGAAAAAATATTCAAAACACTCTGCGCACAAACGAAAATAAATGTGAAATCAAGTAAAATCAAATCAAACTAACAACGCTATATCTGCACTAGTATACTTAAAGAACCTTTTGATTTTGACGTTCTTAAAGCAACTAGTTCTATACTGGCATAATCCGAACAGCAATCTTCGAAATAAGATACACAAATAATTAATATACTTAATCCTAGATGTAGTGATGATAATAACACAACCTTATTAAAATGTTCCAAGATATTACAAAATGTGAGCGCTACACGATTTCTAGTGCAATGGTCGTTTGTGGGCGTTAAATTGGGCGCGGCACCATGCTGAAACAAACTTGAAACAAACTCCACAAATTGCCAAAATGCTTAAACGGTAGATGGCGTACTGTACTATTTAGCTTTCCTGCTTATTAATCTCCATTTGTTTTTTTGCTTTTTTGAGCAGAGTAACGCGTATCTGATAGTCGAGACATCCGACTATATCGCACTTCCTTGTTTTTTTAAACAATATAATTGTATAGCCGAGCTGGTTATACACTACCTGCAAAAGAAATAAGACTTTTGGGAAAGTTTCATTTCGATAGCTATGAGACTGAGAGACGGAGAGACGTAACTAGCTAGATCGACTCTTCCGGTGATGCTGATCAACAATATACATGCTTTATCACACATTTCTTACTAAAATTGACTTGTGATGCTGATAATGAAAATCCCATGGTCCTTGGCTAGCGAATCAGATTGTGCCGGAAATTATTATTTAATATTCCCTTGATATTGCACGCAGTTTGATATTTTGATGTAAAGGAGATATATGAAGGTTTTCATTTCCATTGACTTTTTGTCCTTGGATCTAGTTTGTAAACATTTATGGTGCAGATTTATGGCTGGATGTGTGAGAACGCATTACTACGTGAGCGAAGCTAAGAGTATAAAACAAAGCCAAAAAACCAAAGAAAAAGAAGATGGAATTTGATATAAGGCCGTACCCTGCCTCCATACTGTAGAATGTTTTAATATTGGATGTGCTTTATGCACTGTGGGAGCTAGAACACTGCAAAAAACAAGGGAGAACGCTGTAGTAAGGTGGATCGACAACCATAATCATACCATTATTTAAAGTATACAACATATTTAAATTTCCCTAAAATACTGTGAGTTCGAATGGATATTGAAAAATGAGTAAAGCCTTTAACGTTTTACATTGAAGACGCCGAATTACACTATAAGAATTTGTTACTCATAAATGTTTTTGAGAATGCAGACAGTGCGAAAACCCAAACGCACAGGGTTCAAATCACTTGTTTGGCAGAAGTAAGTTGCACTAGTGCACGTTCGGCTAGACATTGTGTCGCGAAGTAGTTCAAGGCAGCCGTTTACTTGGCGTGTATGTCTTGTGGTCGGTTTTCCTTCACCTCGAAAGACCTACCTGCCCAGAGCCACCCTGCTTTCCTTGCTCCCTCTGGGACGCACTTGGCAGACCATTTTCCTACGATGCGCTCATACTGCTGGGCAGGGCGGGTGTGAAAAGCTGCAAGCGACACATCGCGTATTCGCCATGGGGGCACAGTCGTTAGTAGGATGAGCAGGTGGGTGGAGAGGGCATTGCGTTTTTTGTTTTTCGTCTATGCATATTCCACTTTCAGGCTTTCCTGCCTTTCATGTTGTCATTCATTTGTTTGACGACTTTTGTTTGCTGGCAATCATCCAAGGCTAATAAAAGAACAAAATAAGCCAAATAAAACGCTTCAGCGAATAGATTCAGCAGAATTGTGCTTGCTAAATACAATTTCATTTTATTTAAAAAGCCGTCAGTTGGATTTAATTGGCAACACTAGCCTTCTGTTTCTGGTGCCAATGGAGGGTAATGGAAGCTAGTCGAACTTAGTGACTTAAGAATCAGAGTGGGTTCGGTCTGGAAGCTGGCGCCGTATCTTTAGGTGGGTTGGTTGTTCTTGCCTGCTTTCCCAACATTCGACGGTGACTTGGGGTCAGCTGGGGCACGGAGTCCCCTCATTTTGGAAATCTCATCGACCTGCCGGGCGAACACGAAGCGATGATACTGTCTGGCCAAATTTGAGCACTGCAGAGGTTCGTTGGGGTACCGTTGATAGCAGTGTATCAGTTCCTCCTCAAACTTTCCGATCTCGCCTTGACAGTCCTTGGCCCACTTTACGGGCTTTCCAAAGAGACCTTGAACTCGCTGCACGGATTTCTTAAACTCAGTCTCCTCGACCTCAAAGGAGCGCCTTTTCCAGGACTTGGCTACTTTCAGTGGATGCATATCCTGCACTTCGTTCGTCTTGTGTTCCACGGTAGTGGGAGGATCGGAAGCAGCTTCTGCTGCGGGCCTCTGACTACATTTCTCGCAGATGGTAGTCCCCAGTTTGGGAGTTCTGGTGGTGGCCTGGTCGATCCTGTGCACCACATCCCGAGTAATCTCGAATGGCATCGGATTGGACATCTGCACAGTCTGCGGCTTGCTGTTGGTGGCACCCATTTCTCAATATTTTCTGGGAGCTCGCCTTGACTCTTGAGTTTATATTTCACCCTTTACGGAGTGACAGAAAATTTAGAATATTTGACCACAAATGCGGAGCCTTTTCTTTGGCTTACAGAAGACAAGTACTTTTCTTTGGTTAGAGATGATTCGTTCTGTGCTTTCTATAACTTATGCGACTTAAAAATGTAATTGTAATTTGTAAATTGGTCTAATGCTTTGTCATTTTTGTCATTAATGTATGCGAATGTAACGATTGCGCCCTAACCTGTTTTGCTAGTAATGTGAGTTCCCAAAACTTTATAAGAAACAAAAAGGTCGTGAAATAGGTAAAACCGTTTTACTTGTCACACATTTTTAGTGTCTGCAACTTTACTATTTGACTTGGCAGCTAGAGCTTTAAGTCTTGGAAGTTAGACTGTAGTAGGTACGCAAGTCACAATTTTAAAAGTTATCATCTTTGACTGGACTGACTGGATTTAAATTTGAGCACGTTTGTGCAATATTTTAACTGCCTTTGTCTTCTGCGACTCGCATTGTTTCTCTGCTTCAAGAGAATGAAATTGTAACTAGGCAGCCATATAAGGTTGCAGCTTCAACTTTCCCCCTCGTTACCTCAACTCTTGCTTGCGGCATCTTAATTGTGCTGTCAATCACTTTGCATATTTGCACGGATCCAACAACAAATTTATGCGGGTTAAAAGGTAAATAAAATAAAATAAATTTGTGATGGTCAAGCGGAAGCTCAATAGATTGTAATGGGAAATACATTTAAATATATGCAAAATGAGCACCGTCGGATGCTGAATAAATGTGAGCTGGAAAATGACAAATCACGCGAAATGGCTGGGAGGTCGCACCAACTGAATAATATTTGTTGATTGTTGATACTTGATTGCTTGTGAGCAATTTGCACAGCAGCCAATTAAATGGTAAGGCAGAAAGGAAGCAAACATTTTTCGAATGCCGATTTGGCATAGGAATTTTTCATCCGATGCTCAAAGTCAACGGGCACAACGATTAATTACCAGAGCCAAAAATCTTCTTGTTTTGGGTGTTAAAGTTGCGGACCAAGCACACATTTTTAACATTAAACAAATTTTCAAGGGAATAAGCTCTTGTGGATGGTGTGATTGGCAGACTATCTGACTGGGGTACGCCATCTATTTTTCTAAAGTGTTGGAATATCTTTCATCTCCAAGACAAAACATTAGGTGTATATTGTTTAGTTTGTAGAATAAACTTATAACGTGCGGCTTAGTTAATTTATAAGACAAATGGAAAGCTGATTGAAAACGGTTAAAAACGGGTGCGAAACGCGATTGGCTTTTATTTTATGGTTGGGTTGTAGAAAATCTATAAATCCACATGAGAAAATAAACTGAAAATGGTATCAGGCCGGAGAAAGATGTATGCTAGTACTAAATAAAGCATGAAGACAATGATGGAGTGGTCAAAATATTTAAGCGATTTGATGCCCGAGCAAAATAAAGACTATGTTGATTGAGTCTTTTTACGTTTGTATCTAGTACCGGCACTGATCAAATGCCATAAGAGAGGCCCGGATTTCTCAACCAAATTGATTTTGCGCGTCGTCTGTTGTTTTTGAATAAAAAGAATTTTAGAGAGTCATGGTACGAAAATCAACCCAGCAATAAAATCAACCGAATTAAAGCCACAAGCTTAATTAAACCATTGAAGAGGGAAAAGTACTTTTTTATGGGACATGTATAAATGCATTGAAATCACTCAATGAAATAAAATGACTCATATTTAATAGTTATATTAGCTGCTTATCGGCGCATTTTGATTTGCGGCTAACCTTAGGCAATGCCAAAGCTCTTGGGTTTTGTGCCTTTCGCTCTGAATAGTGTGCATTTTTCACGGCAACGCAATGGCTTACAATTACCCTGAAGTATCACAACTTCTGTGCCTGTTGCTGACAGACCCTCGAGAGCGGCTTAAACACCTTAGTGGCAGAAGGGCGACAAAGAACCAAATTACCTCCAGGTAATCAGCGGCAGTTTATGTTTGTTCGGTCCACTAAACTTTTACGGGCGGTCCACTTATCTTTGCGTATTTATCTACGAACCGCACCGAAAATGACTTTCGCTCCATCTTAATGACAGCTGGTCTGATAGCAGGATCTGGCCTGTGGCCGGCATATTTCCAGCGTGTCCTTTATGTTTCATTAAAACTTTACGCACATCAGCAGCAGCGAAAAGCAAAAAGCTTAATAGTTTAATTTCCCGACAGACCCCAAGACAAGAATGGCACAAATGAAAAAGGTAGGTGAAAGGTAGAAACAAAAGGTAGCCAAAATAAAGAGAAACGGCAACATTTGGCTTAGGTTTCTTGGTAATAAATCTTCTTTTTCTGCTGACATGTGAGTAATCATGTGCGAGGTGGGGTTAGATCCCTGAAACCAAGAAAGGGTGCGAAACAGGGAGAAATGCGGATATATGACATTACGTTCCTTTTCCTGACTGCCGCACATTCCTTGGATTTACCTTTTTACACACTCTAATGCTGTTTTCTTTTCATTGCAAATCGACGGAGGTTTAAACAGGCAGCCCAGATAAAAATAAAAATAAAATATTTTTAATTACGTAATCAAAGATAGCCTTTTCCTTATCTGATTTTCCTCAATTCTAGTTCCTTGTAGTAAGCTTGGTTGCTTGATTATTTCTTTTTTTCTTTTTTTTCTACTTTTGATCATTCTTAATATGTAATATGGCTATTAACCATAATCAATAAGATTATTTTTCAGTTCGTCGGTCCTTTAAAAACGTCTCTTCGATCTTAATTCTATCCAATATGAACCTCAGTGTATGACAAATTTGAAAACTTGTTGCCGTACTCACTAGAACTTATAAATATTTTGTTAGAAGCCAAACAACCGTAAATCTGTGTCCCAGGGCAAAATAAAAACACTTACTAAAACGGTAAGAAAAAATTTCCCGAGAGACAAAAAACTGTTTTACATTTTTGAGTCAATACAAATAAATTAATAATATATTATCGGATAACATTTATCATTGGACAGTACCTAGTATAGTGCATGGAAACAGTAAAAGGTAAGGGCCACTATCAAAATTAAATTGTTTTTTTATTTTTAAAGTGTACCAACAATTTGTGCTCACATAAAGGCAAAAAAAATCGATTCTTGACATTATTAAAAATTAAATACCACTAACGCGGTGAAATTGTTGTTTGCAATTACCTCACAAAACTGTGATTTAAGAGAAATGGCTAGATACTAGATGAAGGATTAATAGCAATTATTTGTTCTTCCAACAAACATATATTCGTCTTACTTACTATACTTGGTCCTGATCTACAGATTTTTGTGAGTTGCAAAGTGGTGCACAAAAATATTAGTTTTTCATTATCAACACATACAATTTTTCTTGATTATTATCAACACACTCATGATGGTTTCCTCGTTACTCCACATTTTGAGCTTTAAATGAGCCACAACTGCACATATAATTTTACGGCTTTTGTAATAACAACTTCAGCTGAAGCCCGCATATTGCAGGCGTTTTGCAACGCCAATAGTTATTTTTCAGAACTTGTACATTTCGAGGGTTTACTTGTATGGTTTGCTATTTCGTACACTTGATTTCATATTTATTTTTAATATTAATATTTAATTTATCTAGGCAAGACATTAAAGTTGGATGACTTTCGGTAACTTTTAAGGTTTTATTTTTTCACATTTAATTACTGGACCTATTTATTCTGTTCGAGTACTTTGGCTGGGAAGGAGAACGCTCTGGACACGAACGCAACGGGGCAAAATTTCAAAACAAACTGACTGTGAGAATTTTCCATACAGGTCCATTGAGTCAGAAAAGCCAGTGGAAAACAGCAGCGGCGACTTCGTAGTCGGCATCATCTCAATTTGCTCTCCGAGTTGCGAACCGCTCTCTCGTGCTAAATAGTGGGACATTTTCCTGGTTTTGTTTGGGAAATTCGCCGAGGAAACGGCTGCTGTTTCTGCCCACTGCGGAGGGCGGCAGAAGTTGGCACGTGCTTTGGACTTGGGCTGCCGACGTCTGCTACGTGATTCTGGCTAGTCCTCCTTCCCGAGTCGCTTTTCATGAATGAACTACACATCCGTACACAAGCCTACGGAAGACTGGAAATAAACGGAAAAGTAATCACTGGTCGTCCGCTTGGCAGCCTTCTGGGCAAGACCTATTTATATGTATACCCTTTAGAGTGTATTATGGCTTCATCCAAAAGTTGCAACACAGTAAGGGAGGCGGAAAGGACGGACCTGACAATTGAAAATAGTTGTTAAAGGAAGGTGAATTCGTTTTTTCGCTTTTGTGGTGCGGTGCACGAATTCCTTGCACCAGGCTAAACTCTTAATGGGGAATACTTTCGCCCAAAAGAAAAGAATAATAGCCAAAATAGCTCTTGGTTTTTGTATTACGATAATCTCCGGCTCACATTTCACTCCTTCTTCGTGACCATTTCGACGCCTATCATTTTGACTCCGTGGCTAAATCAAAAAGCGGTAAAATTTAAACAAAGTACTTAACAATTTAAGAAAAATGCGCTTCCTTTTTGGTTTTTAATTTTAAGAAACCATTTTTAAGAGATAAACGAGTAAAAAAACATTAATTTTAGTTTCCAAATTTTATAATACTTGTATTATAGAAAAAAGCGCACCTGAAATACAAGGTTATAGGTGCGCCGAAAGTAGTAGTTCGGCACCATTGATTATTGATCAGGATCACTGGCCGGGGCAGGATCAGGCTTACTTTATAATTACAAATAAATTTATTACGGTTGGTTCCAGTTTTATTAAATGGTTTCTGAAATCCTAGTTCAGAGGCTTTGGAAGCTTGTTTACCTTTGGCTACAATACATTTTTCGTGCACAAATACGTCGGGCTATGCTATGAATTAAACCTGCCTCAAATATATTTGGTTTTGTTACTACATTTGGTGAGCTAATGTACGAATTGATAGTGAGACGTACCGAAGTTGATTTATTTTTTAAAACAAAGTGTAGAACCATAAGTTGAAGTCTGGGACTTAAGAAAGGCAACTGCTAAAGTTCCATATTTAAAAAAAACTTGTTACCTTTACGCCTCTCACAACTAAACAAAAAAGGGGATTCAATTGACCCTTGGTACAGATGTTAGGGAAGAGTGTACCAACATAACAAAACAAAAAAATCGATAATCAAAAATATGTTGCCTGCGAAATTTGAAAAGTCACCTTACTTTTTGAACACACCTCGTATGTAGAATACCTCTTTACTCTAGGAGTATTATTATTTCTTTGACCGTTTCTTTAAAGGCTATATGTTAGAGTTGTCCGATTTTGTTTACATTTATTCATAATTCTTAAAAATGTAAAAAATAATATTCTCAATATTATAAGATAATTTATAATTATAATTAGATAATTATATAATTTGTTTCATATATTTACCCACCAATTTTCAGTTCGTAGTTATTTGTTAGAGTAATAAAATTAAAATCGAAATGCAAAACTAAATAAAAAAGTATTTTTCCAAGCGTAGGATTTTGTATGTTGGAAAACACCAAAGATATAATTTTTTACAATTTATTTTTCAATCATTGCAAACCCTCTACAAGGGTATAAGAAACTTCAGGCAAATCAATAATGTTACCCAAATAAGGCCCATATGTTCAGTAACGCCAACTGTGTTCTAAAAGTACATAAATATATATAAAAATATATAATTCCTATAAGTTAAGATTAGTTTAAACTTGTGATAATAGTCAATTAAGTCTGTTTTGTTTATCATGTACATATAGATGTATTTTTTATTTTCCTTTTACACACACACTGCTCTTTTTTTCGAATTGCACACTTAAAAACGTTCCAAAGTGTAATTATTTTATAAGGAATGTACTCAACTGATTTAATACACACTACTACTGAAATATTTGTCGTATATTCCTTACACAATGCTGAGCTCACAATGCTTACATGATAGGGGCAGCTCGAATTTTGGAAATAGAATGACACTTATTGGTATTGAAGAGATTTTTCACTCACTGATACTCATTTGGACCTAAAAAAACGCAAGAGTTTGTTTTTTGTAAATTTGAGGTTTTTTACACCCCAAATGTTAAGTTTGTAAATTTAATTGCTAAGCTGATGAACGGGGTAATAATAATTTGAACAAACTCGACCCGGAAATTATAAATATTTTTATGGTCCCCGACAGACACTACTTCTTAATAACTTTACCTGAAATGATTTATGAAAGCGTAATTTATTGACTATTCAACTTTCTGACTTTATTTGTGGGCCTTTAATGGTTTGGTGGTTTAAATTAATTATTTAATGCCGCAGATTCGTAATTTATGTGTGGGTGTTGAACGTGAATCATTAACCTCATAAATGGCAGACATATTTGTGAAGGTTTTTGTTGTCATCGCAAATTAAATTTCATAATTGAAATTGTATAGCAAAGAGAAGACCGCTCGCTCATGTATTGCCTTCGCTTTTCATTAACAGCTTAAACGGGAATGTGTTTAAAAGGATACTATACAACGCACAAGCACCGTCAGGGCAGGACGTCAGCACTCAGGAAAAAAATTAAAAATGGTTATATGTTTTATTACTCTTGCCTATTTAAAAAAGTCAATCACAACACATTGCTCCTTGCTCTTTTTCTAATACTTTTTCTGGTGCCACGGCCTAAATGAAGCTCACAAAATTATAAAATCATGTAAGGGTATTTTAAAAAATCCTATTAGAAATAGGTCAGAAGTTTCGCTCTGTGTACACTGTTCACATACACATACACCTACACGTACAGTTTATAATAACTTCATGAGCGGGACATAAAAGTGATTATTGTCAATTTTGCAAGTCGGGCACGATAATGAAAAGTAAAATGCCGCAGATTGAATCACTGTGCGGTGTATTCAGTTTAATGCGCTTAATACACGTGTACCCTCGCGGGTGAGTCGTGAGTAGTTGTTTGTGTGGGTATCTGCAAGGTAATAAAATAAACCCACGACAGTTTGTGTCGCACATTGTTGTGCGGCATCCGCTCTGATTTCCCCGAGGCGGCAAAGTAGATTTACCGGCACAAAAGCGAGGCGGCAAAAATAAGAGCCAGCTTTGCACCATAATCATTACCTTGTATGTAAATTTTAAAAAAATAAATGCCAGAATTGCTTGGAACACAAAAATATATATTTATTTGCATAGACGCAACAAAACTGAGAGCCTGGCGGATAATGCCCCTGCCGCATGATCCCAACAATAATTTAGCTGATAGCCGAGTGCCAAAGGAGCTGACTCTGCGGCTCAGCACTTGCGCGTTAAATTAAAAGCCAATATGAGGAGTAAAATCTGCAAACGTAGCAACCTCATGCGGGCTCAAAGGACATTGGCAAGCACGACACACTCCCTCGCACCGCTCGGGGACCCCGAAGTTGATGCGCCGCAATGTATGTGATGTGCGGTGAAAGCGGGAAAAGGAGTCGCTTTTGATTGCCTGCTAGAGGAGACTAAAAACAGGGGAGCCGGGTGGTCCGACTATAAAATGTCCTATCTTCAAACCGCAAGAGCTCTCAAAGTCAAAAGTAACTGACCTTTGCCTTTCGAGTTGAAGAACATGAGGAGTATGTATCTCGTAGGTGGACCTGCTGACAGAATGGACAGGAATTGAAGGGAAAGACGGATTACATAATAATACAAATTTTGTACACAGAAAAAACACGGAACACTACCCCTTTAATATTGCCTGTTATTTTCACGTACCATGAAAAAATTATCCGAATTCAAATCAATATCATATACAAAATTATATCAATTACCCTTGCGCTGACTTAAAGCAACAAGAGGTAATATATCTCCATTTCCTCTTTGGTGCCTTAAGCGGATTAACGTTAACAGATAAATGATATTTATTTTTAGAAATTGAGCAACAAAACTAAAAAAAATTGTTTCATACTTATATTACAATCATATCAGTCCTATAAGAAATAATATATAATGATAATAATATAATATGAAAATCTGCTGTGCTGGTTCGAATGTAACGAGAGATTCACCAATCAAAAGGTATCGCAAAAACTATAAATATTGAATATTAGGTCTTATTAAATATTAGTTGGTTTAAGAGAAAGAGCCGTGAAAGGGTAAAAGTCAAAATTTTAAAAAGTGAAGCTGATGATTATTAACCTAACTTGTGCTTATTAAATTTTTGGGAGCAATAATGCTTGTACATTCAAAAAAAAAAAATAGTAAAGCCGTTTGCATTTCCGTAGGCGCCTTCAAGAAAAGAGGTTTTGCGGTGAACAGCAAAACTCAAAACTAGATGATCTGAAAAAAGAAAATACAATTTTTAATAAGCTAAAATGTTTTAGATTTTTGGTAACACTTTGAAGTTAAAAATTGAATTTTTTAGCCTCAAAATTCGATTTGTTATGTATTTTGAAATTAAATTTTAGGAACAGTGTGCCAAATTTCAGTATGATTGCTACATTAGATTTTGAAGACCAGTGTTCACCGACCTAAAAAACTTTTCAGAAAAACGATTTAAAGTTTTGGACGGTAGAGGATCGGCCTGGACCGCCCCTCGTTCAATTGATAATACATTTTTCAATTTTCGTCCGGTTGACATAAACATTCAACACAACATTCTTAAAATATTGTAGATTAATAAAAAACTCTGGATTAATAAAAAACTCTTAAACATTGTATGAACGATCTTCCATTTCCTATTTTATGTGAATGGACTACCGTTCAGAAGGGAGAGAGGGAAAATGCTTAAAAATGCCAATGAAAAGATCAAAAATTGTAGTTTTATATTGGGTTTATTAGGGAGAGTGGGGAAGCCAAAAAAATATTTAAAAAATTATATCTTCGGTGTTTTTTTTAACAAATAACCTTCTAAGCTTGAAAATAACATTTTTTAATTAGTTCTGAAGTGTCAAATTAAATTTTATCAAAATCGGACGACTATATCATATAGCTGCCATATGAACGTTCGGAAAATTAGTGGTAAAATTATATAAAAAATTATATAATGAGATAGCCAAAAAATCTCCCTACGACCGTGGTATCATCAGCTCAGTTCAGCAACACGGTTCTTTTTTATAAAAGAAAATATAGAAAATTAAGCTTATAACACAAACATTGGGCTTACAATACAAAATGATAATTGTATTAATTTCTTTATCAGTTTTCTTCATTTATGATATTTTTTCCAACAATTTTCAACCATGTTTTTAAAAATTTATGTTAAGGTTTAGACTAAACTCTAAATTAGCTAAATTGGTTTAAAGACTAAATAAAAGTTTTAACCATCGCGTGGGATACAACTTGAAAATGAATATAAACTAAAAGAAAGACAACACAGCCAGTTTTCCATCGCCGAAAGATCGATCTTCCGTTAAAAGAACATACTAAAAAAAATAGATAGGGTCGCCGACATGCCCAGTCTTCCTAAAAAGGGTAGTAGAAACACTATTCCCTGAGCAAGAGGGTATGGCGCGTATAGCACAGATCGTAGACAAGAGAAGCATTAAGCTCACAAGTCCTGAGGAAGTCCTTGAGGTTCTTAAGACAGTAAAGGACGATAAGGCACCGGGACCTGATGGAATCCCGAATAAAGTATTAAAAATAGCCATAAAAGCAAACACAAAACAGTATGTTGACATGTATAATGCATGCCTAACAGAAGGTGTGTTCCCTAGTCGCTGGAAAACTCAGCGGTTGGTACTCATACCAAAGGGGGACAAGGCAGCGGAGGAGCCTTCCTCGTATAGGCTACTCTGTATGCTGGATACGGTGGGCAAAATTCTTGAAAGAATAATCCACTCCCGGCTAGAAGGTGCCCTTGTCGGAACCAACGGCCTCTCTGAGATGCAGTATGGTTTTCGTAAGGGACTATTTACAATCGATGCCATTGGTAAACTGTGTGAGATCGCCGACAAAGCCATTGAGGGAAAAAGGTGGTTGTACGGCACTAAGCAGTATTGCATAGCGGCAACATTGGATGTTAAAAACGCATTCAACTCCGCTAGCTGGCACCACACACTAAATGCACTAAGCAAACTTAATGTCCCAGTGTACATACAGCGAGTAATAGCGAGCTACTTCAAAGGTCGCCTGCTCCTGTACGAAACAGAATCAGGGCAATCGACTCACAGGGTCATCGGGGGAGTCCCCCAAGGATCAGTCCTAGGCCCTTTGTTGTGGAATGTCAAATACGACGAGATCCTTAGGATCACGATGCCCGAAGGGGCACGACTCATTGGTTTCGCGGATGACGTAGCCATAGTAGTTACGGCCAAGAAACTCCCAGACGCGGAAAGAATCTGCAATGAAGCTGGGAAACGAGCAAGCGCATGGCTCAACTCTAAGGGTCTCGCCTTGGCAGCTCATAAGACCGAAGCAGTCCTGATAAGTAGCAGGCAGAAAGTGGAAACGGCCACTATTAAAATTGGAGAAGCCACCATAAAATCTCGCCCAAGCTTAAAATACTTGGGGGTCATGATCGACCACCGGCTTTCTTTCAAAGAGCATCTAGCGTACGCTAGTGGCAAGGCAGGCAGAACCGCGGCAGCAATTTCGCGAATTATGGCGAACACTCGTGGACCGAGGCAACCAGGATGTAGATTACTGGTTTGCGTTGTCACATCGACGCTGATGTATGCTGCTCCCATATGGGCCCGAGCTACAAAAAATGGGAGTTATTTGCAGGAGGGTGCTTCCGTACAGAGGCTGTGTGCCCTGAGGGTTTGCTGTGCGTTCCGCACGGTATCCCATGACGCGGCACTAGTTATTTCAGGAGTAATACCGATGGACCTGCTAGCAGTGGAGTCAGTGGGTATGCGCACAGGTAGCACAGGGGTCGAAACTGTCGAATCCCTACGAAAAAGGTGCAGACAACTCACCATTGCAAAGTGGCAGGAGATGTGGGCAAATAGCAGCAAAGGACGATGGACGCATAAGCTTATCCCAGAACTGCAGAGATGGCTGGGAAGGAAGCAAGGACATGTGGATTTTACTTAACGCAACTGCTGACAGGACATGGATGCTTTAAATACTACTTGAATAGGTTTAAGCATGAACGTTATCCGCACTGCCCACTCTGCGAGTCGGATAATGAAGACGCAGAGCACGTATTTTTTGTCTGTCCGAGATTTGAAAATGAACGTCGAGATCTGAGCATAAGGCTTGGGAGGACGCCAGCCGTTTGTAACCTGGTGGAAATTATGTTTGAATCAGAAGTAAATTGGTCCGCTGTATGTAACATGGCCACAATAGTTCTTAAAAAACTGCGCATCGCAGAAAGGCTGCAAAATTCCAATAGGATAGTATCCTAGAGAGCCCTTAGGGCATTCCCCCCCGGCGAAGTAATACCTAACAGCAGTACCGCCGGGGAAGCGTGGAGGGGGTGGAGTTTTTACTGGGTTAGAGTCCCAGACTTCGGTAAGCTAGCACAGCTCCGAGTTGGCTTTCGATGCTTTAAACCACCAGTAACAAAAAAAAAAAAAAAAAAAAAACGCTGCGTCACATCGAGACGCTCCGCGTCAGTGTGCGGGCTGCCATTTAATAACATGCAAACTTCTCTAGGTGGTGCCACCGCGCTCCGTACCGCTGCAGTGCGCGCACCTCAAATATCGCTAAGGATGGCTAGTCGCCGGGTGATGCTTTGTACAATTGTTCCCACGGATTCTTAGACAATATTTGCCTATCAAAAACGAACGTTTCCTCTCCTCTTAGTCCTGAAAAGTTCAGAGTTCAAAGCAAAGGTGCTGCACACGAGTTCGTATCAAATATTGGCAAGCCGCCCCGCACTTCGCAGAAACTTGAGTTATTTGGTTACGAACTTGCACCCTTATTATATTTATGTCTATATTGATATCGATATACATACGCACGCAAGCGTATGTCATGACATCTTTTTCCTCACCTAACAAATGCGTATTGACATTTATATCTCGCCAGAGATATGTATTGAATTATTGTCGTTCGGAAAAAAAAGAAAAGGTCAACCGATAAATTTCCAAAAATAGACAGAGTCAAGTTTCGCAAAAGCAAGGAAAATACAAGTATTCAATAAAAACTTCCTATTTATTAGTTTACTTCGTTACTCAGTTTAGTGGAGTAGGAGGAAGATGGAGACAAGCAAGCAGCACAGCGATTGTTCGCAAAATTGTATATTTTGTTGACCTATTTAAGAGCTACTATAATTGGGATACCTGATACCATCATTCAATCCTTCTAGATTCCGAGATATCGGCCTTTGTACTTATGAACTGACAGACTAACATTGCTACATATATTCTATTGATGTACTTTATATGTTTGGTACTTTATGCACTTTTTCTCTACAGGTAACTGGTACAAAAATGTCAAACATAAGATAACTACCTATTAGCAAAATCAAACGAGAAATTTGGTATTATTTGTATACCCTTGCCGAGGGTATAATGATATCAGTCAGAAGTTTGAAACGCAGTGAAGGAAACGTTTCCGACCCCATAGAGTGTATATATTTTTGATCAGCGTCACTAGACGAGACGATCTAGCCATTCTTTATCAGGATCACTAGCCGAGTCGATCTAGCCATGTCCGTCCGTCTGTCTGTCCGTATGAACGCTGAGATCTCTGAGACTATAAGAGCTAGAACAGGCATACTTGGCATGAAGATACCTGGTCTTCCTGCGCAGCGCATGGTTTGTTTCAGCGGGGTGCCACGCCCACTCAAACGCCCACAATCCGCGAAAATCTGTTTGTCTCATCAATACCTATTGACTGACCTAAAAAATATGGGCCACGCCCATTCTAACGCCCACATAGCACTGCACTACTGAACTAGACGGTAGATGGCGCCCTAAAATATCGCTTTGCTGGTTATATATTTTTATTTCCAATTTGCTATCTTAAGCTGAGTAACGGGTATCTGATAGTCGAGGCACTAGACTATAGCGTTTTCCCTTGTTTTTTTTTTTATATCACTAAAGTCAGCAACAATCTTTAAAAATTTCACATGGTTTTACTAAAGTTGTGTTGGAATTATCACTGTGGACGGCCCTCCAGGTAGTGACGAAGCGCACCAGGAGGGTGTGCGAAGGCGATTACTATATATACACGAAAAAATGAAAATGTACAGTAATTCGTCACAATTGTTGATATCAGAACTTTTGTTTGCTTTAGGTGCGATCGTCACTAGATTTTTACCTCGTTTAAAGGTGTTTTTGATTGATTAAATATACTCAACAAGTAAATGCGAAGTAAAACTGTTAAAAAAAATTGTTTATTATGTTGTGAAATAGTCCTCCAACAGAACGAAATTTTCCACAAACGGCTGGGAAGCAATTGGTATGTAAGCTGATACAAAAGGTTATACAAAGGAAATATTTCCGAATATTTTCCGAATATTCATTTAGTTTCCAATTTATAAAACTCTGCAGATGAGCGACTGGGTAATTATTCGCCCACCTTCCTTGATGGATACTGGCTCACTCGCAGTTTATCTTGTGAAGGAGCATCTGTGACTAAAATCGTGCTTCAGCTCGAGATTGGTTCCAACTCATTCCCTAGGATGCTCACCGGACCAACGCTTTTAGCTAGAAAGCGGGTAATTTGGCCGGAAAGAACACAGACTCCGAGTAAAAAGTCGTTGCGCGATTGCCCTATAAGTACTGTAAACAAGGCGGTGCGAGTGGTGCTGCTACTCATGAGCTCATGGGCGGATGCTCGGCTGCTCATGTTGCTGGTGGAGGCGCTCGCCTGACAGGCTGAGATTTATTACCTGGTTGGAGCTGGCTAACGCTAATAGCTCGGGGCTTCTCAGTAAGCCTCGTTATTGTTTAAATGCCTACGAAAACACTACGGAATACAGCACGTCTCCTGCGAGAGTAGCAGCTGCTCTAACGAATTCGTTCTGCGGCATCATGTGACGACGCCTCTAAGTATGCTCCACTCCGCAGTCCCCCTACCAACTGGGGTATTAATTAAATTTGGTATTGACTTTAAGACGCCCTTGAGGACGCCACGAGGCGATAGGAATGACTCCACTCTCGGCTGGGAAATATCTTTCTCCTGATTGACAACTTGTTTTGTTCATCTCTTTCGCATCGCCCAGCTATTGTCTGACAGGCTTTGTCAAAGTTTTCCCCTTCCGGTCGCAATCCAATCAGGTCCTGGTTGTGCCACGAGTCAAATTCCATTAACGAAATTCCTGCAAATACCTCAAACGCACGCCACCGAGTTCTGCTCTGTATGCCTCCAGTCCTGTGTTTGCATCTTCATTTTCATAATTCTGCATAATGCCACATGTGGCAGACCTGTAGCGTCGGGCGAAGGACTTGGGGTGAATAAAAATCAATGCAAATGACAATAATGACAATGGTATAAACTGTGAGACAATAATGAAGGTTCTGAGATTACAGTTTTCATAATTACTCAGCACCAAACATTTTGAAATGAAATGAAAACTATTTTAACTCTGTTACTCTGTATTATAAAGTTTATGTGTAAGGCTTCAGGCAACTGTTCAAGTCGTATTTCGTATTCTATGAAACTTTTAAATTCATTTTTTAATTTCGCTAATTCTTGACCTTTAGCTTTAAGGCTAGAATGCAATTACAATTTTTTTTTTATATAGAAATCGAGTATTTGATTTGTCTGTTAAATTTCAATTTGATGGAATGATAGGATGGAAAAAAAAGGAAGCTAGAATTTATTACATTGCTTACTCGACGGAGCGTCTTTTACAAATTAAATGTTAAGCTCCAAAATATAAAAAGAAAAATTATGCCTTGCAAACATTTGACTGAAATCATATTGCCCTTTTGCATAATATGGAGTAAAAGAATGAAGGACATCACCCCTGCCATTTGAGAAATTGTTTATTTACATAAAGAAAACAATATATAAATGACCTCACCCAATTCTTTGGAAAACGAAAACACAGTTCCAGTTCCAATTCAAACTGGCGAATGAGGGAACAACATAAGATTTCATGAATTATAAAATGGTAATGAGACGACGGAGCCTGGCATAAAGACTGTAGCTTTAAGAATAGGCGTAATATATAAATGTTTTAAATTTTTTATTTTATTTTATAGTAAAAGACTAATAAAACTGTTTAAGGGCTGCTGGATATGACTTTGTTGTCGTTTTATGTCTGCAACGAGCATCATTGGTCTAAATCTAGACAAATTTAATAATGAGCCATGGTCGCGATGATATATTACACATATTGAACAATTTATTTTAACTGTATTATTTTGCTGACCAAATAATTATTTTAAAGCTTTATTAATGCTTTAATAATATTTTAACGCCAAACAACTGGTTCTAATTTGAAAAAAACGAGAAATTTATTGTTAAGTTATAACAGAAGTGCATTGCGATTGTTGCGAGCACCGGTTTGATTGTTTTGCTGTAGTCAAAAGACCATTAATTTAAAAGCTTTACATTGAAAAATAGTAAAAGCAACGAAAAATAGAAAATTCAGGACTGAACTGTTCTTAAACTGTATGGCTTGGCATCAAAAACGTTACTTTTCATTACTATTATACATTATAAATTCATTTCGTGCTTGGGAATTAGAAAATCCTTGATGGGCTTGAGTGGTCATGATTCGTATTGCCCCTTTTCAACTGTTTCGGTTTATTCGGATGCTCCATTGGTGGAAAACATATTTGTTCCGGGGCTCCAAGTGTATTTAAGGGCTCTAACTTTTTTAAAACAAGCCCTGTCGGATTTTCAGGTTCTTCGTTCTTCCCGAACTTAAGTGGACTCTGAAAAAACGACATTTAAAGGTTGTCTTCGGGTAATGTTTTGAGTGTTGTTGGGTAGGAGGTGGAGGTGGAGGTGGGTGTAGTCATTAGCATACTTGAGCTACTGCAGCACACATAAAATGCACTTAATTGTGCCCGGCCATCAACGTGCTGGCTCTTGGTGTAGGCTGTGTGGCCACCGTGGACGCAGAACAAAAAATGCGGGGCGGCGCCAGACAGCCGCCCACAGCTGAAGGCCGTTCGCTCAAGGACAGCCGCCGCAGCTTTAAATGCTTCTCAGCAGGGCTGGGGACTCACGGTAGCGGTCTACTTCTAGTTCTGGTCCTTGGCCTGGGGCAGTCTTTAAAAGTGCACGCCGCACAATAAAATCGGATTTTTATGCCAGTCAGTTGCCAGCGCGTGCACCTTGTGCCCAACATACGTCATTATGCAGCCTGTGGCTTGCGAAATGCAGTCTGCCTGCGAATTTAGCCAACAATTTCATTTCCATAATTCATTGCGCGTCAGGGTATGCAGGGTGAGAGGTTTGTATTCTTGTGGGTTGTAACTGGTAGCCGTTTTGACGGTAACAGGCAACGCCGTGCCATGGACGAAATAGTGATTTATGGGTCCTCCATAATGAAATGAACGTCGGCTTAAACTCCGTCTGGAATGGAACCTGGTTGTTGTCTGAACTGCTCGAGCTGAGATACCCAGTCTAATTTGCGTGCTGAGTACACACCCGTAGCATAAAAGTGGCCACGGATTGCAGAAATCGCTTTGTATATGCTCCGCATTATGGATATCAAGTAACAGGCATTTGTAGCTTAAAGATATTTTCATATTTGGCTTAAATAAGTTATATATTAACACGGAAATTTTTAAGAAGGTATGCAAGCTGTAATGAAAGTTATACTAGTGGGCATTAGTATCTTGACAAAAAAATTTAGATTTACGCATAATTTAAACGAACTTATGTACATAAAGGCATCAATTGAAAGCTCATTTAAAATCCAATTAGATGATAGAACCCTTTTCTTAATATATTTTTGACGGTATACTTTTAGAACATTTTTCATTCAACCATTGTTTTTCTATTTTTATACCCATTACTCGCAGAGTAAAAGGGTCGATCTAGCCATGTTCGCCCATCCGTGTGAACGCTGTGATCTCACCACTACATATAAAGATCGTTTCATAGGGAGCGCAAGTTTGTTACGCGGACATGCCACTCCCACTCTATCGCCCACAATCCCCCAAAAACCATGCTGAACCTTTTGTGCTACAAATATTTAAACTAAAATATATTGGTTTCTTGTATACCTATCCATTCATTTAAACAAAACTTTTTAGCACGATACCGCACCCACTCTATCGCCAAGAAATTCCCAATAAATTTTTATACCCTTGCAGAGCTTTGATAATTTCAGGCAGAAGTTTGCAACGCAGTGAAGGAGATGTTTCCGACCCCATAAAGTATATATATTCTTGATCAGCGTCACTAGACGAGTCGATCTAGCCATGTCCGTCTGTCCGTTTGTCTGTCCGTTTCTACGCAAACTAGTCTCTCAGTTTTAAAGCTAGAGGGCTGAAACTTCCCCAAAAGTCTTCTCTTTATTGCAGGTAGTAATAAGTCGGAACCAGCCGGATCGGACAACTATATCTTATAGCTCCCATAGAAACTTTGGCGGAAAAAATTTAGAAATATTATATCTTCGGTGTTTTTTAACATATAACCTTCTAAGCTTGGAAATAACAATTTTTAATTAGTTTTGAATTTTAAATTAAAGTTTATCAAAATCGGAGGATGATATAGTCCTATGGCTGCCATATGAACGATCGGAAAAATAGTGGTAAAATAATATGAAAAAATTATATCTTCGGTGTTTTTTAACATATAACTTTCTTAGCTTGGAAATAACATTTTTATATTAGTTCTGAATTCGAATTAAATTTTTATAAAAATCGGACGACTATATCATATAGCTGCCATATAAACGATCGAAAAAATAGTGGTAAAATAATATGAAAAATTATATCTTCGATGTTTTTTAACATATAACCTTCTAGGCTTGGAAATAACATTTTTAAATTATTTCTGAGCTTCGAATTAAATTTTATCAAAATCGGACGACTGTATCATATAGCTGCCATAGTAACGATCGGGAAATTGGTTGGAAAATAAAATATAACAAATTATTGCTTTGGTGCTTTTTGACATATAACCTTCCTAGCTTAGAAATAACATTTTTAATTAGTTCTGAATTTTGAATTAAATTTTATCAAAATCGGACGACTATATCATGTAGCTGTCATAGGAACAAATGGGAAATTAGTGGGAAAATAATATGAAAAATTATTTACTAAAGTTGATTATTTCTTATAACTGCAAGGGTATACAAACTTCGGCTTGCCGAAGTAAACTTTTATTCTTGTTTTTATATTGTTTAAAAATTTATAAAATGATTTTGTTTCAAAAATCAATGTCCATCTACAACCAATAAATTAATTCATTCGGACCATTAATTAAAAATTTATAAGGTAATAAAGTGTTAAAATTTTAGGAAAAGACCCGTAACATGTTTCTCAGTGAGGGTATCAGAGTAAGTTGATGGCATCGACTTTTGCATTCTTTCTAGTTTTAAAATCCTATTTTTTTATTCCTACGGTTGGTATAGAATATTTCTGTCCGATCCGATATAACTTTTGTGAAGAATTCTTCCCAATGGCTTTAAATCCGAGGGACTAGTTTACGCAGACGGAGATGTGCAGCCATGTCGACTATTCTATTAATGCTGATCAATAATATGTATATGTCGTGGATTGATATCATCATTTTGAATTTAACTGAAATTATTGCACAAAGAAGATTTGAATTTGAAATCATGTCAATATTGCGTTGCACCAAAAGAGAGAGATAATTTTGTTATACAAGGAGAGCATCATTTGAACTTGATTCAGATGTGCATGGCGCCTGTAGTTGTTTTACTTTTAGTACAGTTGTAGCAAAGAATAGGACGAAAGAGGAGAAGGAGAATGAAAGCGCGGGAGGGGTTGCGAGTTAGTCAGCTCGAAAAGGCGAAGAGCAGAACAACACAGGCAACTTGCAGTGCTACTCTAAACTTGATATGGCAGAAAAGGATGAGGCACCTCCGTTCCCGGGGCAAGCTCGGTCCTCTCCGACATATACTTTATGGAGTCTGTTTACTGAAATCATTATTCCTTCAGCAAGGGTATAAATAAACTTTAAGCAAAACATACAAATGTTTAACTTTGACTGCCCCTCCTCTTTCCTTGAAGCCTTTCCCTCGTGCCCTCAACTTCGGGGATAGAAGGAGACAAATTCGTTTCGTGGTTTGTTAAAATTCCTCTTTATCCTTTTGCCACCGCCCACTTGGACTTTCTGAATTAAAATGGGACGTAATAAGAACCTAAATGAACGTTAAAGATTTGAAAAAAAACTTTATCCCCAGATGTAGCACTGAACAAAAAATCATCTTGAACGGATGAACGGTGTACATTTTAATACCCGTTACTCTAAAAGTAAAAGGGTATACTGTATTCGATATATTCCTAATGAGGATCTCTAGCCAAGTC
This sequence comes from Drosophila biarmipes, assembly GCF_025231255.1. Lineage (NCBI taxonomy): Eukaryota > Metazoa > Arthropoda > Insecta > Diptera > Drosophilidae > Drosophila > Drosophila biarmipes. Next base: position 3,451,035 of record NC_066616.1, on the reverse strand, counting down.
GATCTAGCCATGTCCGTAGGAACGCTAAGATCCCACAGAGTACGAAAGCTAGACACTTGGAATTTGGCACGAGATTTCTGAGCTTCTTGGGCAGTGCAAGTTTGTTTGTCTAACGCCCACAAACAAACGCCTACAGTTTTTTATTAGTCTCGTCAAGACCTACCCTTTGACCCAAAAGCGTGCCACACCTACAAAGCGCTCAAAAGTGAACCGAATACAGGCTATGTGCCAGATTTTTAACTGAAATGTATTGCTCACGTCTATACCTATCGATTGACTAAAACAGTTTTGCCATGCCCACAATCGCAAAACAGCTTAAATCTGTCTGCCGCCTACATTACCGGGTAGGTGGCGCTTTACAATCCCGCTTTGCTGCTATCTACATTTCTTTGCTCTCTTTAGCTGAGTAATGGATATCTTCCTTGACTTAATTAAAAATAATGTTATAATATTTGAAAAATTGGAAGCTTAAAAATTTTCTTTTGGTGTTTAATGTAAATCGAAAACCTCCTCTCGGCATTGCAAAATATTAAGTTTGCTTTGGCCCCCTATGAAATTGGCTGTTCTAAATCTTACAGTTCTCAAATTAAAATACATATGTAAATAATATATTTTCAGATTTTGTTCCCTCTTCAATTAAGAAGTTTAGTAATAATTTTGGGATGCCTATATTTCTGGTCTTATATATTTCAATTTGTCAGCCTTTTTACCTTAAACTACAGGCGTCTCCGCCGAACACCGATTACCATTCACCGCACGTAAGCCGAGGGCTCACACGTCCTGCGTCAGGACCACGAATAAAGGCAACTGGGCAACATTAGTGATGCGGGGGAGATCGAAAAAGTTTTAAGCTTACTCCTGCAGTCCTTGTTTATTTGGGTATAGTTTACTGCTTAGTTCGAGGTCCAGACTCTACCACAACCTGCTCCTCCTGTTGCCGTATTATTTTAATGTGAAAAGTTTAATGAGTATGTAAATATTTATTGTTGAGCCAGTTGCCGAAATCCTGTTTGTGGCATGTGACAAATTTTTTAAACAACCTTTGTCGGGGTGGTGTTTACATTGATGCTGTATCAACATTTTATTAAGCCGGACAAAGAAAATATTTTCCAATTTGTGCATTTGTTAATTGTTTCCGAAAAAAACAAATATTGGAGAGACTGTCTTTACTGCCGACCTGGCAGAAAATTCCAGTCGGCCATTTTGCTTTTTCATGAAAAAAGGCCACACAATGACGCCAAATGTCGTATCCCTTAGAGGTTTTTGGGATTCGGAGCACAGGCCTGGCATTCAACTGCTAGTCCGTGTTCGGCGAACCTAAAATGTAATTTAAAGTCCTAAGACAGCAGTTACCTATTCGCAAACACGCATTTGCATTCGAACGGATATTAGTCTGCCAGGATGCTGAGTTCATGTTGCCAGCACCTCAAAATAAGCTAAAGTTTGATTTAATTTATTTTGGTAGTTTTAATGGTATGTATGACGTATTGTAACAAATTGAAAACAAGAAAAACGCCACAGTCAAGTGTCTCGACTATCAGATACCCTTTACTCTGCTAAAGAGAGCAATATGTAGGTGGAGAAACATACACCGCAAAGATAGATTGTATAGCGACAACTACCCGCGACTTTATTATATGTTAATGTGGGCGACAGACAGACTTAAAAGTTGTGGGCGTTATAGGTACATTCAATAGCCAGATAAAGATCAACATGAACAATGTGAGCGCCACAATTTAAAGCAAATATTTGGTCTTGTCTAAAATAGTTTATCCAAAGTGCAAATGACTAAACTGTCCCTTCTCCATTCAAATTTGATTTAGTTGCTTTTGAGCCTGGCCTAACTACCATTCGAAAACTTTTCCCCAACTGTCCAGAAAGCGGAAGAGGACTAACTTTCCGGTAAGTTGCACGTAACAAAATTTACTTACTCTTTTACACTTTTAAGAGCTCGAACACACACTCCGGGATGGACCACAGATTGCCGCAATAAACATTGACATGCACTTAAAAACTTGGTCGTCAACTATGAAAACCACCGAGCACAGGACTGCCTCTTGTTCCTTGGCAGATGACATGCACGCATTAGTCGCAAGATTTACGAGCCACAGCCCGAATGAGTGTGTGTGGTTTGATGCAATCTAGAAGCCTTTCGGAAAATGTCAGCAAACCACAAATGGCTCCTCAAATTGGCTTTCCTACTGATTGCTAAGGTGTAAGAATAAACAATGAAAAAACACTGAGTTACGAGTCCTGATCTATATTTGAACACTTGGGGATCTTATTGGTTTGGTTGCGCAGTGGAAAAGTACAAGTTAGTTTTTTTGGCATGGTTGACATTCTGGTGGGAACGTCCAAATTTCATCTGGAGATTTTTTTTGTATACCCTTGCAGAGGGTATAATGATTTCAGTCAGAAGTTTGCAAAACAGTGAAGGAGATGTTTCTGACCCCATAAAGTATATATATTCTTGATCAGCGTCACAAGACGAGTCGATCTAGCCATGTCCGTCTGTCCGTCCGTCTGTCCGTCCGTCTGTCCGTCCGTCTGTCCGTCCGTTTCTACGTAAACTAGTCTCTCAGTTTTAAGCTATCGGGCTGAAACTTTCCCAAAAGTCTTCTTTCTATTGCTGGTAGTATATACATAAGTCGGAACCACCGGAACTGTCGGGGAAAAATTTTTTTAAAAATTATATCTTTCGTGTTTTTAACATATACCTTTCTAAGCCTGGATATAACATTTTTAAATTTGTTCGGAATTTCGAATTAAATTTTATCAAAATCGGACGACTATATCATATAGCTCCCATACTAACAATCGGAAAATTAGTGGTAAAAAAATATTTAAAAATTATAACTTCGTTGTTTTTTAACGTATTAACCTACGCTTGGAAATAACATTTTTTTTTTGGTTTTGAATTTCGAATTAAATTTTATCAAAATCGGACGACTATATCATATAGCTGCCATAGGAACGATCGAAAAATTAGTCAGAAAATATAAAAGAAAAATTATATCTTTGGTGTTTTTTAACATATAACCTTATAAGTTTGAAAATAACATTTTTTAATTAGTTCTGAATTTCGAATTAAATTTTATTAAAGATCGGATAGTTGGTGGGAAATAATGTGAAACAAATTATAGCTTGGGGCTTTTTGACATATTGTTTTATAATATTGGGAATAATAAAATTATGAATTATTTTTTATAATTGCAAGGGTATACAAATTTCGGCTTGAGGATTTTTTTTTTAATTTACCATTAAACATGTTTACCACGCAAATTTTTTATACTTTTGCAGAATGTATAATGATATTAGTCAGAAGTTTGCAACTCAGTGAAGGAAACGTTCCCGACTCCATGAAGTATATATATTCTTGAGCAGCATCACTCGACGAGTCGATCTAGCCATGTCCGTCTGTCCCTCCGTGTCTACGTAAAATAGTCTCTCAGTTTTAAAACTATCCGGCTGATACTTTGCCAAAAGTATTTTTTCTGTTGCAGGTAGTATATATGTCGGAACCAGACGGATCGCACGACTATATCTTATAGCTCCCATTATCAAAAAAAAATTAAATAAAATGTATACCGTTGGCGTTTTTTAGCATAAAACCTCATACGCTTGGAAATAACATTTTTTAATTAGTTCTGAATTTTGATTTAAATTTTATCAAAATCGGACGACTATATCACATAGCTGGCATACAAAAAACCGGAAAATTGGTGGCAAAATAATATGAAAAATGTATATCCGTTATCCGAAGCTAGCAACAAACCTTAAAAATTTCACTTGGTGTTACTAACGTTGATTTTTCTTAGGAAGTTAACTTTGTTTCTGAATTGAAACTAATCGCAATAAAATATTTTAGTTAAAATCTAAGAAACTTTCTTGAAACGAAAACTTTTCTGTAAGAATAAAGATTAGGAATTGCATAAGCAAAAGACTAAAAAAAAAATTTTTTTAACTACACTAATAACCTTTATAAAATATGTAAAATTATATATAATTCGAGTAAATAAATGCACTTCCTAAAATGATTTCCATCAAAGGTACATTTTATTGGTAAGCATTCGGCACCACGTGAACTGCCATTTACAGGAAACCACTTTTAATTTGTTCAGTACATTTTTAATTTCGTTATAGAAACTATTTTAACCAAATGAGTTCATTAGAAAAAAATTCATACAAAAAAATAAATTGACATATTATGTTGGAAAAAATGGTAATATTCTAGATTAGGGGACTCATCCCAGAATTTCGAAAAAAAATTTTACCCGATGGACCCCGATTTCTTAAGAATTTACATGCAAAAATAACCTGTCAACCATGATTCTCTTGTTATTAAATATTAATATTCCAGGATTTGCTATAAAAACCAAAATTTCATTCAAAGTAATAACATTTTAATGAGTCCCTAAAAAGTTAATTAATTTTTTAAATGAGTTTCCATAAACCTAAATAATATTTATAACATAATAAAATAACTCATATATTATTTTAGTATACGTCCGAATTTGAGGAATTTATTTAAAACCGTTATTTGGTTTAAAGAAACTCATTTAAAAAATGAATTTACTTTATAGGAACTCATTAAAATGTAAATACTTTGATTGAAAATATGGAAAAAGCACCCTTGTTTATTATAGCAAATACAACTAAGCACAAGCATATTCGATAGCAGCATGCTGAATGAAAAAAATCAAGAAAATGTTCTTATTTAGTATAATACATTTTCGTCACAAAAGTTGATATCATTACTTTTCTTTGATGTTGGTGCGCTAGTCACTAGATTTTTACCTCGTTCAGAATTGCTTTTGTCTGATATCAGAAGTTTATGTATTTAAAATCAATCATATTCAATAAGTATTCAAATTTCTTATGTGGAAGTTTAACGCTCAGGCAGTGTTATAGGTTCTGGACTAGTACATGTAGCCACTTTTGTTGTAAAAAACGTTAAACGGCTTTTAAAACAATATGCATGTAATACGTGAGGAAATGTCAATGGGTATACACCTTAAGGGTTAACTTTTTTCAAAAAGAGTTTGGATACACACAAAAAAAGGTCAATGCTCCGGCAGTGTTAGATTCTCTAAACTGGTAAATGTGTCCATTTTTGTTGATAGAAAGAAGACTTTTGGGAAGTTTCAGCCCGATAGCTTTAAAACTGAGAGACTAGTTTGCGTAGAAACGGACGGACAGACGGCCAGACGGACATACGGAAATGGCTAGATCGACTCGTCTAGTGACGCTGGTTAAGATTTTTAGCTGTTTTTACATTGAGCTGTTTACCATCGACTAGAATTTTCAAGACCCTTTAACATAATTTTGAGACAAATTGACCAATGACAAACTAATAAACTTATAAACTGACGTACAAAATAAAAATGTTCATTTTGAGAGGAAGCCCGAATATCTGGTTTTCCATATAACTTTTGAACGGAGCGTCCGATGTTGAGGTGTCATAAGACGCATAGTTTGTTAAAAAGATAACTAGGCTAATAAAACAGAAAAAAGAAATTTATTTATTTTTAATGAGGACAAATTAAAATAGAGAAGTAAAAGTTTTCAGTTTTACAAAAGAATACAGTTTTCCCTTATCAGAAAGTATTATTTTTAAAACTTGTTTGATTTCTATTGAGGGTATAACTCTTTTCAACGTATCTCTAAAAATTTGAGCAACCAGCATTGTTTAATTTTTTAACACGTTTTTTTATAATTTGCAAGTAATTTTCAAAACGAAAAGCGCATATTGTTTCTTTCGACCCAACAGATTTTCAAGTAAAGAAAATTACATGTCATGAAGCAATGCTCATATAAAGAGGATTAAGATGCCTATTTAAAGGTTTTGGGCCATTTTAATTTTTGCCACAGCATAATTGTTATATAACAATAAACCTATTGCTAGAGATATTTTAAAAAGTGTTCGGTTTGAAGGCACCTTGATGTCCTTTACTTTATTTCATGTAGTCATTGTCAACGTATTTCGGACCGCCTATCGGTCCCTATAGTGGCGAAAACGGCTATAAATCGGGACCACATATCGGTCCCTTTTCTAGCGAAAATGTGTATTAAATGGGGTTGGGGTGAAGCTAACTATTATGAAACATACCAGTAAAAAACACTTTTTTTTAAAGTTAACTTATTTCTTAACTTATAACTTCGGCAAGCCAACATTTTTTTACCTAAAATATTTCAGAAATGAAATTTTGAAAGCATAAATATTAATAATAAAAAACAAAATATATACTAATATCTTAAAACAAATAAAATTTGGACTTATTTTTAAAATATAGGATATATAAAACTTGAACAACGTACAGATCGCTGGCAGTTAAACTGAACATGCAAACAAAAGTAAAGGAGACAGGCAGACATAAAGATGTATATTTATTTTTTATCATATAAGCCAGTTCACATCAACCCTTTTTAAAATTGAAAATCAGAAAATAGCTGAAAGAAATCGGATTAAGAAGAGATGGCATTTTGCAAACAAGAAAGGAAGTTTTTAACTTCGGCAAGCCGAAGTTTGTATACCCTTGCAGTTATAAGAAATATTCAATACAGTTATACAATCAATACGGCTAAATGATATACAGCTATATGAACTAATTTAAAAATGATATTTCCAAGCTGAGAAGGTTATATGTCAAAAAGCATCAAAGCTATAATTTGTTATATGTTATTTTCCCACCAATTTTATATTATATGTTAAAAAACACCGAAGATATAATTTTTTCATATTATTTTACCACTAATTTTCCGATCGTTACTATGGCAGCTATATGATATAGTCGTCCGATTTTAATAAATTTTAATTAACTAATTAAAAAGATCGACTCGTCTTGTGACGCTGATAAAGAATATATATATACTTTATGTGGCTGAAATTATTATACCCTCTGCAAGGTTATAAAAAATAAGTATATTTAATAAAAAAATACAAAAAAAACCTTGAAGTTAAGTGTTTTTTTTTTTGGAGAAAGGCCTTTAACATTAAACTCCACAGGAAACTGATCCTGCAAGTTTTTTAAAACTCGTCCTGGCAACAACAACGATCTCATGGCTTTAATTTAACAAGAAGAAACTTTTCACTAAAATGTTTACATCAAATAAAAAAAGACTTACGTAGGAGTCTTTTGCACGACTAATAATATTTTGGTTACGAAATCTCATATTTTATTGGAAAATATTTCGTCACGCTTGTGTCCTCAAGTTGTTGTCAAGAGAAATAATTATTTCATCAAGTTTTTTTTTAAGATATTAAAAGTTTATTTCCGCAATTTGCCCTTTGACTTCGCAACAATATTCAATATAATATAATAACAATATACAATAAGTTATAGGGTACACTATTAAGGGGCTCTTACCCAATTTATACAAATCTTTGAGCTAATAACTCTGACAGACCAGCTAATTCTGTCAACTACGTCTCCAAGTTATTCCCATCCAGATCAGTTTCCCTCAGTCCGTACGAACGGATGCTGTAAATATCCAAGCCGATATTGTAAACATCGCAGCCCGAAGAGTCGTCCGATGAATTTAATTTAATATGCAGAACGTAGGAGGTTATATGTTAAAAAACTCCACAGATTTTTTCATATTATTTTCCCACCAATTTTTCGATAGTTCGTATGGCAGCTATATGATATAGTCGTCTGATCTTGATAAAATTTAGTTCGAAATTCACAACTAGTTAAAAAATGTTATTTCCAAGAGTAGGAGGTTATATGTTAAAGAACATTTTTTTCCCCGATAATTCCTATGAGAGCTATTAGATATAGTTTTCCGATACGACTGGTTCCGACATATACACTATCTGCAATATACCCGTCTAGTGACGCTGATCAAGAATATGTGGGGGTCGGAAAAGTCTCCTTCACTGCGTTGCAAACTTCTGACTGAAATCATTATACCCTCTGCAAGGGTATAAAAAGGAAGTTAAGGAAGCTGAACTTTAGTTTCTTTGGCAGCTATCTCTTCGGTCGGCAGTACACGTAGTGGCGAAGCGTGCGAAGACAACTAATATATAGCCGCAGAAGTGAAAAAATGCTATGATGGTCCGATCGTAACGAGTGATACACACATCGAAAGGTATCATAAAAACCAAGAAAATTGCATACCAAGAATTTAGAAATATCAGTTTTTATGGGAGAAAAAGAGGTGAAAGTGTAAAAGTGAATACTTACATAATTTGAGCTGCTGGATACGGTGGGGATAAATGCCCTTGGAATAGTTTTATTCTAACTGAGAATACACGTCAAATGACAACTCATTTGTTGAAATTCGAGGTTCTAGATTTTCTTCTTCTTCCCAAAATTAAAATGTTTGTCCCTGTTTTTCTGGGCTTGTATGCATCCCATCTGAGTTTTTGGGTTTTGAGAACCCTATGGGTGTATGCAGTGCCTCAAGATAGAAAACGTTTGTTCTACGACTTTTGGGAAAACACGCTAATTTAGAGGGAAATAAAAAAAGCTATATTTAAAATGCTAATTTACTCTTCCTATAGTGAAATTGTCTGAATATTATAAATTTAGAGTTATGGCAAAAAGTTATTTTTGCAAACCACAGGTCAACCCACCTCTCTTCATTATAAATAGTATTTTAGCCACACCTGTAAAAAACCACATCCTCCACGACTCCTGGCCAGAGGTACTATATACATAATCGCTTTCAAAGCCCACCTAGAGCAGCCGAGCGAGGTAAACTTAGACACCCAGGAATGCCATCAGCCTTTTCATGCGCATGATAAACCAGGCCGCTAAGATGGCTACACCCAGAAATCGCCAAAAAGCGGAGACCTCTAGACATCTCCAGCTTCCTCCCAGAATTGTGACACTTCTCAATTTGAAGCGAAGAGTTAGAAGAGAGTATGCAAGAACAGGAGACGCCCGTATCCATCAGATACAGAATCTGATGGTTAACTGTCTAAGCAAGGCGCTTGTACAAAGAAAACGAGAATCTTTAGACATCTTTGGAAAACCTGCCTACAGATGCTAGTTCTAATTACTCGCTGTGGCGCATCACAAAACGGTACAACGCTCAGCCAGCCCCAAAATCGGCTATTGGAAACCCCTCAGGTGGCTGGTGCCGTACGTGCCTAGAGAAAGCTGAAGCGTTCTCTAACAACCTCGATCTACGTTTCAAGCCTTACGACTATTTGCCTGAAAGCATACGTCAAAAAGTTGAAGAGTTCCTGGAATCTACATTTCAAATCAGCCTGCCTGCTATCCCTGTCTCACTGACAAAGGTGAAAGACCTTGTGGGAAAACTGTCACCAAACGAAAGTCCCGGTGAAGACCTTTTGGACAACATGACGATTCGATGTTACCTGATCAGGCCTTGCAGTTCCTGGTGTCACTATTCAACAGCGTACTAACTGTCGGATACTTTCCGAAAGCGTATACCAAAACCTGGAAAACCGGCGAAAGTCTGGTCTTGAACAGGCTGCTCACCTACGAGAATGTCACCAGTGCTATTCCGGAATTCCTGTTCGGCTTTCGTCTTTTCCATAGAACTCCAAAACAGTTGCTTTTCTTACAGAAGATAACTGGGTTGCTCTTCTTATCGCTTAATATCTTCCAAATCGTAATTTTTATGACAAAAAGTATATATATATACTCGTATATATTAATTTATATATACATACATATATATCAAAAGTTGAGTAATCTCAAGGGCTATAAGATTTAAAATTTAAAAAGAAATAGTTCGATTCAATTTTGAGAAAATAATCACAAAGTGGTTTTAAAAAAGAAAAGCCGGGGTCATTTTTCCCCACCGTATCCAGCAGCTCCAATTTTCAATATTCACTTTTACACTTTCACCGCTTTTTCTCCAAAACGAATTCATATTTCTAAATCTGCATCATCATGCAATCTTCTTAGTTTTGGTACATTTTGATTGGGGTATAACTCGTTCCGATCTGACCATCATGGCAGATTTTTAATTCTGCGGCTATATATCCTCTTTCTTGCCATTAGGTATACTGCCTTCCACAGTGATAAAAAAATGTATTGGTCAAAAAGCATGTCTTCAAATTTGATTTGATGGGTGTACATTTTCCAGGAAAACTATTTCTTTCTTAGATTGATCTAGGACTCTCGTCGAATTTAAAAACCAGCCCTCATAGTTAGCATTTGTTTTATTTATCTCTTTACTGATGCGAATTCAATTTGACCACAACTTGATCTTTTTAGGTATTCTCCTTTATAGACCATATGAGTAATTCCTTTCTGATTTAACATGTAAAAAAGTTTTTAGTTTTTATATTTTTTTTTTATATATCGTGTATTTAGATTTAAAAAGTTAATAATCTAGATTAGATAAAACATCTAATAATGCGTTGTCATCTCCATCATCCATCAAAGTAAAATAATGGTTAGTTGATGGCGGAAAAAATCTCGTTAGGAAAAACCTCGTCTTATTGCCGGGATAGGTCGTCGTCCAATTGAAATTCCTGTACACACTGATATTTATTTTCGCGCACATTGTGTGTGATGAAGGACACCAAAAAATCCTGTGTAGCTTCCCACTCCACACTATTTTGGGTCGTAGGAGGTGATCAACCGAATCTTCTGAATCGGAAACCTGCACAAGGTCCTGATCCGAGATTTAAATTATTTCAACATCGGAATCTTGCGAAGGTGGTAAATCCAGGTTGTCAATCTCAACCTTGTTTTCCGAATCGATGAATTCTACGGTTAGGTTAATGGGTATGCGATGACGATAACCGCCGACACCCTAATTAGTTATGCCCTCACTAAAATCAAACAAAAATTTTGGGAAAGAAAAACATTTTCCATTGGAATAATTCTCTGCTTTAATAGAAACTTATATCCTTCAATAACGTATACATTTGGAATACATAACCATTAGAAAATATACCGATTTTTTAGTATCCAAATATATTGTGTGAAATAATTTCCGACTCTTATGGCCATTATAAATCGTTTTATTTAACAAACAAACTCAAATGCCAGTAACGTTAATACCATGTTTACATTTCTGGTTATGATGAAATAGAGAACATTTTTAAATTTTTAAATTCAAATCACGGCAGATCCAGTCAAGCAGATAGTAATACTTCCGACAATGAAAAAATAAATTTCCAGAGAATGAAAATACCGTAGATAAAAAACATTGTCGAAATGGCTAATCAATTAAATTCAATATACCCATCAGTTCCAATGAACAGGGACCATTACATTTTAAATAGCAGGAGTTATATAGAACATTATTATTATTCCTACCCAGATTAGGATACAATAAACATTCAAGCCGCACCAAAACTTGAGAGCCCCAGGCGAGCCCTGAAGTCCACTAAAGAAAACACAAGACCTCCAAAGCGATCGCTAGTCCGCTAACGTAAGCATAACATTTAAATTTCAAATTTGATTTGTAAATTTCATCAGTCTATTTTCCGGAGCATCAGCGCTTTTCCTTTCTTTTCAAGGCATGCTTATGTTTCATGCAGCGTCAAGGAACGAGAGCAGCATCTAAAAAGGTAGTTGGTATAGGAAGAATGCAGTCTTTAAAAGATTTTAGGCAATGTGGCCGAGCAAACTTATTATCTAAGAAGGCGTTTAGTAATACAGAATTCGAAACCCACTGTTCTTCTTGTTTAAAGTATTTATGCAATCATAAGCTTTTTTTTTATTGATGGGTTAAGATTGTCCACCGCCACTGCTGGCGGTCAGAGACCGCATATTAGAAAAACACACGATAAATACATTTTAATAATTTATTTTACAAGGTGATATTTTTAGCCAGAATCATTATGACAATCAACCAATTATTATACCTGATTTTCTCTGTACCTTGTTATAAATTATCTTATTCCCACCAATAATAAAAATAATACCAACCTATGCTCCACCTAAATCGTAAAGGTCTACTATAACTGTTATAAGTATAGTAATAACTATTGGAAGAATAGCTACTACCCTCGTCGATTTCCGAACATGTTGACTTTTTGTTACGGTCTATTTTGCATTGCTGGCATTTTCTTGCACCATTCTCTGTCCAGCAAGAAGTACATACCTTAGTCTTCTTTCTCTGATTTGTTTTACACTTCTCAGATGATTTCCTTTCTTGTTCTTTCCTTTGCTCCTCGACTTTTTTCTTTTCCTCTTCTCGCCTCCTTTCCTCTTCTCGCCTCCTTTCCTCTTCTCTTCTCTTCGCCTCCTCTTGTCTTCTTTTTTCCTCTTCTTGCCTCCTCTTTTCCTCTTCTATCCTCCTTGCCTCCTCTTGTCTTATTCTTTCCTCTTCTCTCCTCTTCGCCTCCTCCTGTCTTATTCTTTCCTCTTCTCTCCTCTTTGCCTCCTCCTGTCTTATTCTTTCCTCTTCTCTCCTCTTTGCCTCCTCCTGTCTTATTCTTTCCTCTTCTCTCCTCTTTGCTTCGTCCTGTCTTATTCTTTCCTCTTCTCTCCTCTTCGCCTCCTCTTGTCTTCTTATTTCCTCTTCTTGCCTCCTCCTTTCCTCTTCTCTCCTCTTTGCCTCCTCTTGTCTTATTCTTTCCTCTTCTCTCCTCCTTGCCTCCTCCTGTCTTATTCTTTCCTCTTCTCTCCTCTTTGCCTCCTCCTGTCTTATTCTTTCCTCTTCTCTCCTCTTTGCCTCCTCTTGTCTTCTTTTTTCCTCCTCTTGTCTTTTTCGTTCCTCTTCTTGCCTTTTCCTTTCCTGTTCTTGCCTCCTTATTTCCTCTTCCCTCCTCTTTTCTTCCTCTCGCCTTCTTCTTTCCTCTTCTCTCCTTATTTCCTCTTGTCTTTTTTGTTCCGCTTCTTCTCTTCTCTTTTCTTCCTCTCGTCTTCTCTTTTCCTCCTCCTTTCGGCGTTCCTCTTCTCTCTTTCTATCTTCCTCCCTTCTCTTCTCCTCTTCCTTTCTTCTTTCCTCTTCTTTTTTCTTCTCTTCTTCCTTTTTCTTTAAGTCTTCCTTTACATTAACATTTATCGTAAGATTTATATTAATGTTCGTATTATTATGAAGATGAATATCAGTATAATTGTGGAAGTAGCCTTCGTCAACTTCGCAAATAAAATAGTTTCTAGTGTCGCACGGAATTGCATGGTACAGTCCGGCGTATATATAAACGCAGTGCGCATTAGCTTCCTTTTTCGGCTCGCCCTTGCCCCATTTTAAAAACGATGCTTCCTTTCCGGTGGACAAGGAAATCCACTTGTCCACGTCGACCAGATTGCAGTAGTCCAACCAATACCCACTGTCTTCAAGCTTCTGTCGGAGGAATAGCAGTTCAGTTTCGTTTTGGGGCGACAGCAGCTTACCGCCCATCTCACGACATTTGCTCGCTGCACTAAACCACGTCTGCTTAATGTGCTTTTCGATGTAAATTAACTTTTTACCCATCTTCTCAAATTTCACATTGATTGTCACTGTCTGACCCGGTGGTGGACTTTTTTTGGAATCCAGAGAACATTGAAGCGCATTCTGCACTTGTAGCAATGATTTCTCCAGGGATATTGTGTTGACATCCTGGGCTATCTTAGCCTGTAGCACCTTCAACTGATCTTCCATATTGCTCTGCAGGGCCTTCAAGTACTTGTCTCTGACTCCTTGGTGACCCTCAATACTTTTCAGTATGGTCTGCGTTTCGTTGAATATCCGGGAGTCGTAGGTGCTTTCTTTTCGCTTCTGCTGTTTGGCAATGTGTTCCAGCACTGGAGATAGTTCCACCAGACAGACTTCTCCGCGATCCTTCAGTGGATCGTGCGTTGGAATTCCGGGACACTGTTGATTTTCGGTGTTAGCTAAGCCTTTAGAAAAACCCCATGAAAGTAACGCGCACACAAAATGCGAGGTGTACTTGAACATGTTGAATTTTTATGTCGAACCGATCCCAGCTACCTTTTCAAGTTGCAAATATTCCCATGATCGGCTGGCATACCTTATTAGGAGCAAATTTTCCGGAATAATCGCATTACCAATGGCCCCATGACATTTTCTGATTTCATGCACTCTTAAATTTATTTTTAAGCAAATAAATATGTAACAGAAAAATCGTCCCAAAACAGAACTCGCCCTTAAGTTAAAAAAAAATCGGCTTAAATATAGTAAAAATATACTTCAAATAAAAAAAATCGCCACAAAAAAATATTTTGTATAGTAAATTTTTTCCAAAATGACAAATTTTGTCAATTATTTAAGTCGATTTTTTCCAAGAATATTTTATTAACATTTTCTGAGGCTTAGGGCAAAATTGCCATGTATCCTAGTAAAAAGTCATCTAAAATCGCCCTTGAAACTGTAAACGCTCCCTTGAAGTTAGAAAACGATTGCTATTTTTCCTACACTTGGGACGTTCTTAACTTGTGGGAAATTTCTGTTTTAGGTCGATTTTTCTATTATTAAGAAATAATTTTATTGCATTATTGCATACGATAGTTAATCGTAGACAGAATATATATAATTTCTAATGGTCAGAAACTCGTACTTCTAATTGTTACATACCTTCAAAGAATTAACAATGCTCTTATACTCTACGAGTGACGGGTACAATTAAATAGGGAATATTGTTGGCCAACAGTAAAGCCATTATAATTTTTGGAAGTTGGAATCATTGGGAGCCAGTCAAGCATTCATAACACCTTTCGCGTTTACAGCTCTTTCTCTATACACATTTTTATACCCTTGCAGAAAGTATAATGATTTCAGTCAGAAGTTTGCAACGGACTGATATATATATATTCTTGATCAGCATCACTAGACGAGACGATCTAGCCATGTTCTTCCCAAAAGTCTTCTTCAACTGCATATAGTATGTAAGTCGGAACCAGCGTGCGTGTGCGATCCGACAACAATACCTTATAGCTCCCATAGGAACTATCAGAGAAAAAATTAAAAAAACAATTATATCTTTGGTGTTTTTTAACATATAACCTTTTGGAAATAATATTTTGTATTATTTCTGAATTTGAAAATTTTATCAAAATTCGACGACGATATCATAATAGCTGCCATAGGAACGATCGGAAAATTAGTGGTAAAATAATATGAAAAAATTTTATCTTCGGTGTTTTTTAACATATAATCTCCTAAGATTGGAAATAACACTTTTTAATCGGTTTGAATTTCGATTTAAATTTAATCAAAATCGGAGACTATATCATATAACTGTCATAGGAACGATCGGAAAATGGGTGGGAAAATAATATGAAACAAATAATAGCTTTGAGGCTTTTTGATATATTATCTATAATATTGGGAAAATAATTTTTTATATTTTTACGAATTTCGAATTCAATTTAATAACAAGAAAGGAAGTTAACTTCGGCAAGCCGAAGTTTGTATACCCTTAGTTATAAAAATAATCAATTAAATTAAATTCGAAATTCTTAAAAATATCCAATTTTATATTTACAATATTATAAGATAATATGTCAAAAAGCCCCAAAGCTATAATTTGTTTCACATAATTTCCCACCAATTATCCGATCGTTGCTATGACAGCTATATGATATAGTCGTCCGATTTTGATAAAATTTTATTCAAAATTCAGAACTTATTTAAAAATGTTATATCCAAGCTTATAAATGTATATGTTAAAAAACACGAAAGATAAAAATTTTTTTTAAATTTTTTCCCCCATAGTTCCTATGGGAGCGATCCGGCTGGTTCTGACTTATATACTACCTGCAATAGAAAGAAGACTTTTGGGATAGTTTTAGCCCGATAGCTTTAAAACTAAGAGACTAGTTTGCGTAGAAACGGACGGACAGACGGACGGACAGACGGATATGGCTAGATCGACTCGTCTTGTGACGCTGAACAAGAATATATATACTTTATGGGGTCGTCTCCTTCACTGCGTTCTTGTTTAATATCAAATTGATGCCAAAAAATGTATCCTTGGTGTAGTGTAATTTTCAGCCACAAGTGGCTGATTTACGATTTAAACAAATTCTCTTGTCCAGAATTTGGATTCCTTGAAAGGACAACCCCGATATAAATTAGCCACTTCGGCTTACCGAAGGTAACTTCCTTTCTTGTTTAATATCAAATTGATCCCATAAAATGTATCCTTGGTGTAGTGTAATTTTCAGCCACAAGTGGCTGATTTACGATTTAAACAAATTCTCTTGTCCAGAATTTAAATTCCTTGAAAGGACAACCCCGATATAAATAAGCCACTTTGGCGACATTCGTGAAGTGGCACGTTTCTTCCCGAAGGGAGTTACTTCCGCGATCCGAATGCAATATCGCGGAAGAGCCTTCCTATATAGAAACTGCTTGCAGGGCAGATTTTGTCGAAGTGAGTTATAGGCTTAAGATAGGCCTTCTTATCCCCCAAATTAGTTTCACATTACTGCTAACTGACCCTATTGTCTTTTTGACACAAAAGGGGTAAAATGGATATTTTCGAAAATATCAAGTTGGCAGCACAATAGTGTCAAGTTGAAGTTCTTTGTATCAGAGATTTTTGACACTCAATGAAATGACATGTCACACACCCAAACAGGGGCATATTGATGATGACTTTTGGTTGGGCTCAGTAATTTTTTATAGAAAAATCTTGTCGATCTGTTTGTCATCATTTACCTATGCGCATTTGTAGTTTTTCTTTCATTTTAGGGTTTTTATAGAAGTAAGCATAGCTTACCCCGTACCCATATTGAACCCTTAGCTCTACCAAGAACTTACTGGAAGTTGTTAACTTGTTAACCGGCCGGAAGGCAACTCTCTCGGCGTAGTGGCCCTGCGAATATGTTTTAAGTGGCAGATCGGACACAGTCGTTGCGCCCATAGGCCAAAAATAGTTATAACAACAAAAATGTTAGAAAAGCCAACAAATCGTTTTTAAAATGTTAAAGCTTCTTCATGGAAAACTACATTTTTCTGGAAATCTAACGGTATTTCATAAAAATAGAATTATAGTTGTGAGCAGGACATCATTTGCACAGCGCAGCTTGCGCGCATCGCGAATACTCAACAAAACCGAACTTTGAAGTGGTCAGTTTTTTATTATTTATTATGTATCCAAATTTTAAATATTTATAATAGATTTTGATAGACATTATAAAAAACGTAATTGTTAAACTGTCTTAGTTATATTATTTGAAATAGTACATGTTTTTTGTCTATATTTTAAACGTCTTGTTTAGCTAAAGTTTTAGTAGTGACCCCACAAAAATCCACAATTAAATGTGTTTGCCTGGCTCTAAAGGTAATAAATGTTTTTGCACAAATTTGTGTTTATTAATAGTGTTTCATTTATTAATAGTTTTGATACATTTTTTGTTTATTCCCTTGCTTTTAACTTTAATAGGTTTTTCTTATAAGTGTGTGTTCTCACGTTTATATTTTCTTAATGTATGGTACAGCTAAGAGGGTAGCGCCATTGAAAGGCGAACAAAATTCATAAAAGGTAAAGATGCGAATTTTATTAAAACTGGCTATATTTTTGACAAGAGTGAAGTGTATAAGTGAATTGGGTACGTTGTAAAAGGATTGGAACGTTTTGGGTAAAATACAAACGAATGAAATCGTCAATACTCCAAATCACTCTTTCTTGAAACAAATATGAGTAAACATCAATATTTGCCTATTCGTAGTTTTGTTAATAGTAAGATTTCCTTGAAGTTACTATCAAGTTACCAAAAACTTCCGGATCACACGGCGTTTCGAATTGAATAACTTCAAGCTGATGTCCTTGAGTCCATTAGTGATGAATGCCTGGCCGACTTATAAGAAGTGGGGATTTGACGGCAGCACTGGCCGTTAAACATTAAACAATAACATTGATAATTCGAGTTTGTAATTGGAAAGTAATTTGGAATAATCCTGGACCGTCATCAACACGTTACTGCAGACCAATAAGGTAAAAATTCCAAAAGAAAATTTAAATGAAGATAAATACTTTAAATTCAGAGTTTCTACGCTGGAAGCATATACATGTAAAGTACTTACCAAACCTCGTTTACAATTAACAATGGTTGACGGAAAAGTCTGAAAATCTTTAAGTGAAAAATCTACTTGTAAATGCTATATATGTGACGCAAAGCCGAGCAAAATGAATGATTTGGAAAAATTCTTTAAAAAAATTCACAAAGAACATTTCGAATTTGGGTTGCACTCGGTTTTTTGAATATTTCTTGCATTTGGCATATAGATGCCTTCAAAAACTTGTCGAATATGTACCCCAGAATATAAATAATTATTTAGGGTAAGAAAAACTCAAATTCAAGCGGACTTCAGCGCCAAGTTGTACATGGCGACCAACCAAGGAGTGGAGGTAGTGGAACTTCTTATGATGGTAATACGGCAAGAACATTTTTTAGCTATACGAAATTGTCGGCTGATATTAAAGGATTGGATGCAAATGTTTTAATTAGGTGTTTCAATTAAGCATCTGGCTTTAAAATCAATTAGGAAAAATTTGGATGCTTTTAACTAGACACTGCAAAAATGCTTATTTAATTGTATCCATGGTATTACTTTCCAGCATCCGTTCACAAAGTTCTAGTCCACGGTTCTTAAATTATAATCTATGCCCTTGTTTCGATATAAGAGTTGTCGGAAGAAGCTGCTGAATCTAAAAGCAAGGACATAAAAAAATGTTGATAGTTTCAAACGAGAAAAATGATTCGAGTAGACATAAATAGGGATTTATTTAATAGATTGGTGCTAGCCTCAGAACCATTTATAAGTGGACTAAGAAATTCACAATGCACAAAAAAAGTCGCGCCATCCGTTTGTATGGAAGATATACGATACGATTTTTACAATGTGTTTAGAATATTTTTTGATAAAATTTCATTGTGATATCAGCATTAGAAATCATTTTGGCCGCGGCTCCATACATGCCCAACCATCGTGCAATGCCGCCTAATTTTCTCGCGTAGCAAGCCTGCTGGCGGCCGATAATGTGGCTTGATACGCATACGCAACGTCCAACGCAGACCATCGCTGTCAAGCAAGCGCCGTCTATTTGTTGTGTGCCGTCTATTTGTTGCCCATAATTGCAAAATAGTTTCATCGTGCACATCGATTAATGTGCTCCGACCAGCCAAGCCACGAGCTTGAACTGTGGGTCTCGATTACCCAGCTTTCTTCTTGGGGTTTCCAGTTATAGTTACGTTTAACAAGACTTGTAATTGGAAGCAGTAAATATCTACTTTTAATTTCCTCCTTGATAACTGAATGGTGCATAACTGAATGGCTTCAGTTTGGCAGGAAAAGGTTTTTGGAGTAAGTCAAGGACATCTTCTAGTTTGCAGTGAAGTCCACAATGTGCTTGAGCTCAGGTAATCCCTTAGCCTGTCAATGACAAAAACAAGGTTTGGTGTGTGTGCCCCTGTACGTTCGTCGGGAATTATTGCACTCGATAACTTTTGTTGACAAAGGGCTATCCTGGGGGCTTTTTGGAATCCCCAAATTAATTGATTGAATTTTGTGTAAATTCTGCACAAGTAATTGAATCTTCTGCGCTCAGTATAATTAGCTTAGCCAAGGAAGTGTTTGTATTTGCAGGCAGCTAGGGCTCCGCAGAAGCCACAGCTGCCACAGGAACAAGTGCTGAGCACTCGATAGTTAACTGGCAACGAACTGCGCCAGCGCCAGCCGTCAGGATAATAAGCCAGGACACGGAGTCGAACAGCCTAACCGCCAGCGGGCACATAAGCCGTCGGTGTGGTGTCAGAACTGTCGGTGGAAATCTGTTGAAAAGTGCAAAAATGCGACAGAGCCATTGAGGCACAACTACGAAAACTGTCAAGGGCGCGCAGGCATGAAAAAATGCTGGCAATGAAATGAATAATGTATGCGTATGCAGGCCCCTTTCACTCCCACCCACTATCGCCACACCGCCCACTACTCTGCCACCGAACGCGCTTTCATCCGCAAATTACCTGTCACTTGTGCTTGCCTGTGCGTGTAGCAGTGCACCAACGCTTTTCGAGGGCTTGCAGGTTCGCAGGACCAAAGGACTCGTGGACTGGCAGACTGAAGGTGCGAAAACGGCAGAGTGCAGGGGCTCAGCACAGACACTTGTGGCAGCTGCTCGGCCATGCACCTGCACCGGCGGAGGGGGATGCATTTAAGTTTTGCATTTGCCTGTCCTCCTGGTGTGCACCTGTGCGTGCAAACGCTTAATTAACACGCAATCATCAAAATGCCGGCAGCCATGGGTGCAGTTGCACGTGGAAAAACCGCTGCCAGAAGCGAAATAATAGAACAAGGTGGCGTCAGTGCAAAAATTATGTTTAAAAGGTACATAGATACAAATACTTGTTCCTGCCTCTTCATTTGCAAGCCTAAAATAATTATTTTTCAGCGTTTTCTCCCGGTGCATGTTAATAGAAAGGAAAGTAAAAACATATCAAGTATATGCCAATTAACTTAGCAGACAGTGTGTGGAGAATGCGCCAACATGCAGGCCAATCGGAGGGAGTAATGCATGGAAGTTGGATCCTGATCCTGGCCCATCCTCCTAAATCAATAGGGCTTGCCAAGTGGCCTTAGGGGAACTATTCCCACAAGGGGTTCGTTGCTGCCATAAATATTTCTCCGGCTTCAGGGTTTTCATCGCATGTCCATATCGCGCCTAATCAAGCACCTGAAAGCCCTTCCGAGAGCCCTGAATACGTGCAAGTGATTGGAGAGGTCGGAGACCGAATTAAGCCAATAAACATTTCAAATGATGGACCACATGGGGCTGCCCAGTTTTTTTAGCATTTGACGCTGAACGGAAATCAAGAAAAGAGGGCGAAGAAAATATTAAGACAGCATTAAGTTTTAAGTCTAATATCTTTCTGGGCGCCGTTTTGTCAGCGTTCAAGGAACTGTTCTTGAAAGCGGTAAAAAAGATTTTAACACCGAAAAAATTTTAAAATTTTTGTTGTATCTTAACACTAAATAACTAATAATATTTTGTTGCCTCTTTTTGCCTTCTTTTAAACGCCATCCGGTACACCACTGAGTCTTACTCCATTTTCTTGGTAGTCATAATATTTTTGCATGCAATTTGTATACCCTTTCAGAGGGTAAAATTAAGAAGAAAAAATTATATCTTTAGTGTTTCTTAACATATAAACTCTTACGCTTGGAAATAACATTTATATAACATTAATAAAAATTAATTCTGAATTTTAAAATAAATTTTATCAAAATTCGACGACTATATCATATAGCTGCCAAAGGAACGATCGGAAAATTGGTGATTATTTCTTATAACTGCAAGGGTATACAAACATCGGATTGCCGATGTTACCTTCCTTTCTTGCTTTAAGTAGTTTTTATTTTTATTTATTTTTTATTTCAAAGATTGTCGTTTACGAAGTGCTCGAAGGAAACCAGCCAACAGTCTGTCATTTTAATCAGCTGGGAAGGAATAAAGGAGGGGACTGCATAAGGTGATAAACGATTCATTTTTGTAACTTCCGCAAAAAACGTTTGGTCGAAAATCGCTCACTTTTTATACCCTTGCCGAGGGTATAATGATTTCAGTCAGAAGTTAAGGAGACTATTCCGAACCCATAAAGTATATATATTCTTGATCAGCGTCACTAGACGAGTCGATCTAGCCATGTCCGTCTGTCCGTCCGTTTCTACGCAAACTAGTCTCTCAGGTTTAAAGCCATCGGGCTGAAACTTTCCTAAAAGCCTTCTTTCTATTGCAGGTAGTATATAAGTCGCAACCCGCCGGATCGGCTGGGAATATAATTTCGAATTCAATTTAATAAAAATCGGACTACTCTAAAATATAAATGGTATAAATGGTTTAAAAAAAAACAATTAAATCATGTTTTTTAATAACAATGAAGTCAGCAACAATTCTTGAAAATTTCACATGGTGTTACAAAAGTTGATTATTTCCTTTCTTTTCTTGTTTTTACCAAAGTTTGATTTAACTGACATCCTAATTTCGAATTATTGAATAACAAGAAAGGAAGTTAACTTCGGCAAGGCGAAGTTTGTATACCATTGCAGTTATAAGAAATAATCAACATTAGTAAATAATTTGTTTCCCGATCGTTCCCATGACAGCTTATGATATAGTCGTCCGATTTTGATAACATTTAATTCGAAACTCTAAACCAATTACAAAATGTTATTTTCAAGCGTAGGAGGTTATATGTGAAAAAGCACCAAAGATATAATTTTTTTTATATATTCCGACTAAATTTCAGATCGTTTCTATGACGGCAATATGATATAGGCGTCCGGTTTTGATAAAATTTAATTCGAAATTCAGAACTAATATATTATATGTTAAAAAAACACCTAAGATATAATTTTTTTTTAATTTTCCCCGATAGTTTCTATGGAAGCTATAAGATATAGTTTTCCGATCCGGCTGGTTCCGACTTATATACTACCTGAAGTAGAAAGAAAACTTTTGGGAAAGTTTCAGCTTCAAAACTGAGATACTAGTTTGCGTAAAAACGGAGGGACAGACATCGAAAAAAAATACAAAAAAATAGTAGTAGTCACCGCATCCTACAAAAAGATCATCACCTTCAAGGTAGCCTTGAAAAAGAAACGGTGTCAATCTCAAGTGGCGCAAAAAAAATCAAATACCAAAAATTGATGAAAAAGATCTCATTTTTAAGTGCATTTAATTGCTTGATTTTATTTTCCACTCATTTTCGCTCTGGCACTGCTTAAAGACAAACAAATTGAAAAGAATTGCTAATTTACCCACCACCTTTTTAGGCAATATTACCTCGTGAATAAATAACTGGATTTCTTATTAATGTTACCGTAAATACGTTTTCGACACGATCAACATTTTTTTGATTAAATCTTCTATTTAAAAATTGTTTTATTTTTAAGTTGTAAAATTAAAAAAAAAAAATGTTTTTTATTCGGGGACAGACGGACGGTATGCTAAATAGGAATATATTCACGTTGTTTAGTCGGAAACGCCACCTTAATTGCGTTGCAAACCTCTGACTGTAATTATAATTTCCAATTTTTTAACAATTTTGAATTGACAGAGTTGACAATAAATTGCTTGGAATATTAATAATAAGAATAATTTTATTATTTAAGCTAGTGTCTTCGTATTTCTTTGTTGGTAGCAATAGCTCTTGAAAATATATACATATTTTACAATGCTTCCTCAGCATATCAAGCATATATCAGCAATTCTACAACTTTTCTTGCCATATCAACCCCTGCATCTTTATAGATTTTAATAAGCAATTTTTCATTAAAAGAGCTGAGCTAAAAGTTTTCCCCCTGCCGCGTATGCAACACTTTGCTGTTACTTTGCGCTGCATACAATTACATAATTCAATTAAAAAGTTGATAATGTAAACGGGTTGCTGGGTTCTGGAAATGCCAATGAACAATTCAATTAAACGTGACCCACACGCTGATTTCAGAATACAACAAGAGAGTTGTGCTTGAAATTTCACTATTAAAGCAATGGTTCGATTTAATCAAGTTTTGGCACCTCGATAAATATTGGCAGATAAAAAAAAAAACAAGAAAGGAAGTTAACTTCGGCAAGACGAAGTTTGTATACCGTTGCAGTTGAAAGAAATAATCAACTTTAGTAACATCATGTGAAATTTCTAAGGATTATTGCTGACTTCAACGATATTAAAAAAACATTATTTCCCTTTATTTAGACAATTTTTTGACATCTATATGTTAGCGTAGTCCGATTTTAATTAAATTTATCTCGAAATTCTTAAAAATATAAAAAATTATATTCCAAATATTATAAGATAATATGCCAAAAGCCCCAAGCTAGAATTTGTTTCATATTATTTTCCCACCAATTTTCCGATCGTTCCTATGACAGCTATATGATATAGTCGAAATTCAGAACAAACTAAAAAATGTTATTTCCAAGCTTAGAAGGTTACATATATGTTTAAAAACACCAAATATAATTTTTTCATATTTTCCGACTAATTTTATATTACCTGCAATAGAAAGGAGGATTTTGGGAATGTTTCAGCCCGATAGCTTTAAAACTGAGAGCCTATTTTACGTTAAAGCGGACGGACAGACGGACATGGCTAGAAATACATAATAATATATACAATAAAATAACTATGGTGAGTGGTTTTGGAAGTGTTTCCTATAAAAATCACAACAGAAGTCCTGAAAAGGAAGGGTCCAAAGCGGCCCACAAATCAGGAAACAACACTGGACATAATTCATTACGTTACTTTACTCGTACAAGGAGCTTGATCTGTCATGCCTGGTTTGCCTTCAGACTGTCTGGCGGCATTTGAGTTGTTGACAAATTATTGTGGACCTTAAATTGAATGCAAATCTTTTGTATAAAACACTGCCTAAACCGATCAGCCACCATCAATAATCGGTGACCTTTTTGAGAGGGCCAGAACAAGGTTGTGTCTTGGATTTTGTCATCATTGTCATCAGCTTAGATGCAGCCATTTCAATTCGGCTAAGAGCTACGAAAACCCTTTCAGGAATCGACAAAAGAAGCCTGTCTTTGAACTTTTTCTTTTTGTGCTTACTGCCAAAACTTTTGTCGCTGCGAACCGTAGACAATTTTTTTCTTGAACCATTTGTCCTTGTAAGTTGACATTGGCATAATTAAAGTCTTCGGTAATGAAAACATGTCCCTCCATTGGAAATAAGCAAAACAACATTGTTTGGTCAAAAACGTTTATATAATATAAAATATATTTTCATTTTTATAAAAATAGTATAATATATGTGTACAGATTAATATGAATAATGAACACTTGCAGCTTCATCTCCTAAATTTAAGATTTAGCAAGCTTCATATTCCACATTAGAAATATTTTCTTTGCTCTATTATTATTAATTATTTATTATTATTATTTGTTTTCAATCATTATTTATTATATATTTAGGCGAAAAAAAAGCTACAATACGTTATCGTAGATTACAGTTATGTGCAGAAGTAAACGAAATTTAAGTTTCGACAATTGGTTAAATTTGATATGATTGTTAGGGAACATACATGACTACGTGGGCGGCAGAAAAATGCAGGCGGTAAGGACGTTTGTGGGCGTTAGAATGGGTGTGGAAAACTGTTTTTTAGGTCTTTCTATGTTTTTAGTCTATCTTTATTTACGAGACCAATACATTTCAATTTAACTGTAGACCACTAAAACTATAGGAACGACGGTATTGGGCGATTTGTGTGCGGCAAAGTGTTCATGTAAACTTTTTTTAATCAATCGATATATCGATACCTACAGGAATTGGCGATACCAATATATAATAGGTAAGATGAAGCTGTACTAGCCACAGTTTTGGGCGGTTTGAAGCTTAGAAATTGAGATCAGAAATCCCAAATCTTTATATTTAATATATATTTTTGATCAGGATCACTAGCCTATTCGATCTAGCGATGTCCGTCTGTCTGTCTGTCCGTATGAACGCTGAGATCTCGGAAACTAAAAGAGCTAGATTCCTGGGAACATTCCTGGGCTTCCCACTCTAACGACCACAATCCGAAAAAATCTGTAGCGCCTACAGTTTTTATGATTGAAACACAATTTTAACTTAAATGTATTTGCCTCATCAATACCATACAAGAAACGTGCAACGACCACTCAAACGCCCAAAACGGTTAAAACGCTTAAGTCTGTCTTCCGACAACATAACATCTACTAAAATAGCTCGTAGGTGGGGCCGTAAAATATCGCTTGCTGCGTATATGTCCCCATTCCCCTTTTGCTCCCTTATACAGAGTAAAGGGTATATGATAGTCGAGGGACTCCACTATAGCGTTCTTCCTAAATTACTCATGAAGCAAGGGAAATGGTATTGTTTTAAACAAAAATCCGGCAATGTTTATATACTTTTGTATATTTTGAGTTACGCTTAACCAATTAAGGTGATATATTTGTTAGTTTACAGCTAAAATGACTCACTTTATTTTGGAGGAATTGAATGAGTATATTGTGTGGTTCTACTCCGCAAACTTTGAAAATGTAGAATTTTGTAACTATTTGATATAGTAAACACTGTAACAAATCAGACACAAAACAATGACAAATATAACTGTTACCGTTCAAACAATCCAAACAAAACATTTTTGTACTAAATCCATTGTAAAATACGTTTAATTTTATTAATAAAAAACTATTTAATCCTCAGAATCCTACCATTTAAGGCCTGATCATGTATAGTGTTGTGTTTAATAAAAAACTTACACGTACAAACACAAAAAATATATATATTTTGAATACGATATATTTATCTCTCAGGTTGTATGTACAATGTACATAAATATATGGTTTATACTTTATGCGCACTTGGCAATTATAGTCGTCTGCCAATTTGATAAGCCAATAAGTAGAGTTCCGTGCCTAACAATTGAGCTTCTTCTCTGATTTCTGATTTGATGATGAATATGTTCATGTCTTTTGTTGTTTGACCCAAAGCAGAAGTTATGTGAAAGGCAGGTGCAAATTGGTCTTATTGTTAAGATACTTATAGGGTTTTGCCGTGTCACGAAACACGGTTTCTAATTTTAAACCTAATTTTATAATTTTTATAAAATTTATAATTTGTATATATAAAGTAGCATATAGATCACATTTTTTAATGTTTATTGGTAAGCAAATTCCTGAACTAAAATAATTTTTTAAAGAATTTCTACATGATTTTTTTTTTTTGTGAGGATAGTAAAAATTAACTAACCTGGATTACTTAAGATGTTGGGATAAAAGACCCCTGTCGTTAAGCATTATTCTTGTGAGAATACTTGTCAAATGACACCCTTTTTGTTAAAAATCGTTGCCCCTTTCAAAAGTTATTCCTGAAACAATGGACTTTTCAAATTCGATCATTTTTGGTATTAGGATGGATATTAATAATAGAATTGCAGTTGCATTTATACTATTAGAAAATAAGCAAAAATGTCGGCGCCAGACAGGCTTTTATAGTGGGCCTGTGGGCGTTGTAGTGGGCAAGGCAGAATGCTTAAGTAAACTTTCGGTCTTCCGGTCCCTAAAGAATCAGAGTGCCAAATCCCAACTTTCTAGCTTTAAACAAACAGTCTTGAGTAGATCGACACGGTTTCATGTTAATCGGAACATAAGTTTATAAATCAAATTGCTTAGCTAAATACGGGTAAACAATGGAAAGAAAGAGAAACTCGACGAACTAGTTTTCTTTAGTTTTAAAAATTGGTTGCATTTGTTATTTAAAAATTATTCCAGGTTTTTAAGAAAAGCAGACCCATAACCATTTGTGTTAGGTTTCTTTTTTATTTTGAAATTTTATTGAAAATGTTAGTCTTTACATCTTAGTTGAATTTTATAATTATTTTGTTTTTGAAAACTGTTCGTCAGAAAGCATGTAACAGGTAAAAGGAAGCTTTCCGAAGGAAGCTTTTCCCATAAAGTATATATATTCTTGATCTGAACCATTTGCCGATTCGATCTTGCCATGTTCGTCCGTTCGTATGAACGCTGAGATCTCGCAAAGTATAAGAGCTAGAATATTCATATTTGGCATGCAGATTCTTGGGCTTCCTACGCAGAGCAAGTTTGTCAGCGGGGTGTTACGCCCACTCTAACGCCCACAAATGGCCAAAACGCTAAAAAGCTGTCTGCCGCCCACATAACATCTACTGAAAAAGCCGGTAGGTGGCGCCCTAAAATATTGCTTTTCTGCTAATAAATCGTCATTATCGTTTTGCTCCCTTAAGCTGAGTAACGGGTATATGATAGTCAAGGCACTCGACTATAGCGTTCTTCCTTGTTTTAATTCCACTCGTGTTATTCCCGACTTGCTTCTTTTTTGCCGGGAAATTTTCTCTTCGTAAACTTTTTTCCCTTAAATGTGTGGCTCTTAAATAATGGTTAAGCGTAGCAGGGAAATTTACAGTCCCTTTAGAGTTCGCAAACATTTAATAATTATGAATTGGCACTTTCTTAGTAATAAAGCAAAAACACGACATATAATGATAAAATGATCTTAGGATAGCACCTGCAACTAACAACATTTTGATGTAAAGTTTAGTAACGGAAAAGCACAACTACGTAAAATTTGTCCTTAATGACTAATATATCAGAACTAGGGCTATGAAAAAAGGCTAATATAAGTTACCACAGCTTACTGACCGCGGATGTTTATATATTAAAAGAAATGGTGTTTAACTTTAAGGTCATTTTTCTTAGAATTCTTGCTTCCTTCTGTCCGTCGGTCCGTTTCTACGCTAAATAGTTTCTCAGTTTTAAAGCAATCGGAATAAAAGACAAAGTTTCTATACCCTTGCAGGTCGTTTCCAGGTCGATTTATATTTTTTATAAATGATAAATATTCCATTTAAACATACTACCGATATGTTTAAACGAATACGAAATGAGCAAACTGAAACACAAAATAAAGTCAAGGAATCATTTAAATTGTTAGTAACAGTTCTACATATGATTGTAGAATTATATGGCATTTGGGCAAGGAAATTAATTATAGATGGATATTTAAAACCAAAACTTTCCATACCAAACAAAAGTTCCTGTTAACGAGATAATAATAGATTTATTAGATTTTTTCCTTCTTAAAAGGTGATTGTTCGCTACTTAAAATAAAATTAAATCATTCATAATTTCCACGCTTGGAATGAAATAAAAATACTATGAAATTCCCGTTCGCAGCGTAATATTTTCGATTTAAAAATTGAGCCAAGATCGATTCAAGCTCAAATTCTCAAAAAAATTTTCTCGGTTTGTGAACGCTCTTATCTGAGTTAAAAATGTTTACAAAACAAGAAAGGAAGTTAACTTCGGCAAGCCGAAGTTTGTATACCCTTGCAGTTATAAAAAATAATCAATAATGTTATTAAATTGAATTCGAAATTCTTAAAAATAAAAAAGTTTATATTCCCAATATTATAAGGTAATATGTCAAAAAGGCCCAAAACTATAATTTGTTTCACATTATTTCCCACCAATTATCCGATCGTTCCTATGACAGCTATATGATATAGTCGTCCGATTTTAATAAAATTTAATTCGAAATTCAGATCTAATTAAAAAATGTTATTTTCAAGCTTATAAACACCAAAGATGTTAAAAAACACCAAAGATAAAATTTTTATATCATGTTTTCCGACTAATTTTCCGATCATTCCTATGGCAACAATATGATATAGTCGTCCGATTCCGATAAAATTTAATTCGAAAATCAGAACTAATTTAAAAATGTTATATCCAAGCTTAGAAATGTATATGTTAAAAAACACCAAAGATATAATTCTTTTTTATTTTTTTCCCCGATAGTTCCTTTGGGAGCTATAAGATACAGTTGTCCGATCCGGCTGGTTCCGATTTATATACTACCTGCAATAGAAAGAAAGTTTCATCCCGATAGCTTTAAAACTGAGAGACTAGTTTGCGTAGAAACGGACGGATAGACGGACAGACGGACGGACAGACGGACGGACAGACGGACGGAGAGACGGACATGGCTAGATCGACTTGTCTTGTAACGCTAATCAAGAATATATATACTTTATGGGCCCGGAAGCGTCTCCTTCACTGCGTTGCAAACTTCAGACTGAAGTTATTATACCCTCTGCAAGGGTATAAAAATTTTTAAATTGAACTCACGGAGCAGGTCCTTAACATCTTCCCTGATTAACTTAACCGCCATTTCCAAAGAAAATCAATAGGGTAACTTACAGCGGCAGTGAGACCCAGCTCATTTCGAAAACTTATCGGAAAAAGAAAAGTGTTTGGTCTTTTTCCACCCTTACCCTTAGTTTCTCTTCCGCTTACCTGAAAACCCAGAGGAAGTGAGAAGATAAAATTCTCAAACTGAGAAGAACTAAGCTTCTTGTTGTATTTACACATTCCAGTCGATTAGCACTTATCGTTCTAAATTGTTCTACATGAAGAGGAACTATTATTAAACACACAAATCTGTAGATATATTTATATCCTTGCAGAGGGTCATTTCAGTCAGTGATTTCAGTCAGACATTTGCCAAGTTCCGACCTATTAAAGTGTATATATATATATATATCAGCATCACAAGGTGAGCCAATCTAGCTATGATCGTCTGTCCCAAAAGTTTTACTTCTATTTTACAAGTAAAACAAGAAAAAGTGCTATAGTCGACACAGTTTTGGATATTTTTGTTGGGCGTGGAAAAATGTGTGAAAAATGTTTGTGCTTAAACAATAGATATCGATCGCTACAGTCTTTCGCTAAATGAGGGCGTTAAAGTGGGCGTGGCACCCCGCTGAAACAAACTTGCGCTGCGCAGGAAGCCCAGGAATCTGCATGCGAACTCTCCTCTAGCTTTTATAGTTTCCGGGTTCTCAGTTTTTAAACGGACAGGCTGACAATGCTAGATCGACTCGGCTAGTGATCCTGATCAAGAATATATATACTTTATGGGTAGGAGACGTTTTTTTTTGCCTGCTACATACTTCCGAGGAATTTAGTATACCCTTTTACTCTATGAGTAACGGGTATAAAACTACTTACTAACTACTTTTTTGCAGGAAATTAAGCGCTTTTGTTTCAAAAATGGAGAAATGCACTTTCGACCGTTATGTTAGAATAAGCATTTATACATTTTACCAGTTTTTACCGTTTGTACTCAGAGAAGTAAATGTTATTGTTGAAAGCTAGAAATGCAATATACTGAATTTAGTATAACCACATTTGCTAATAGATTTTCACAAGGCAATCCACCGCATGCAAAGCTTTTTGATAACCCGCTAGTAGTAAAAAAACGTTTTTAATTAAGCAACATTGCCTCAAGCAACAACATCTGTTTAGTTTTTTGTTCTAAGGATCAAAGATAACAAAAGGATCGCAAAGTGAACCCCTCCCCACCAATCTTTCTACAGTAAGGTACAAATATTGCATACTTTACAACAAATACAATATATCAATCCTCTTACTGAACGAATAACAATTATGCAAAGTTTTTTAATAATACGGCCAAGCCAATACACCGGTCAAGGTAGGGTTGATGAAATGAGTTTAATATGAATTCCCTGTCAGATACTTGATGGCTAATAACGGCGCATTTTGGAACTCAGCTTACTTTCGAGTAAAATCCGTCTTTTGTTCTCCAACAAGGAACTACGCATTTAATGAATTTTAAACCCTTACAGAGAGTATTATAATTGTATTTACATATTACATATATTACAAACCGAAAGCACTTAAAAAAATGATTTTCATAACAAGCAAGTAAGATACGACAGAGGAATTATTTGAAATATTTTGCCAAATCAGGATAAACGTTTTTACTTATTTACCCAATAGTACTTTTAATGAAATAAAATACCGTTACTCTCAGAGTAAAAGGATATACAAGATTCGTCGGAAAGTATGTAAAAGGTAGAATAAAGCATTTCCGATCCCATAAGGTAGATATATTATTAATCAGAATCACTAGGTGAGTCCATTTAGCCATCCGCCTATCGAAACGCCTACCCACTAACGGCCAAAACGATTAAATCTGTCTGCCGCCCACGTAACATATGCTTAAATAGCAAGTAGGTGGCGCTTTACAAAATCACTTTGCTTCTTATGTATCCATTAAGCTGAGAAACGGGTTTTTCCTTGTTTTAATTAACAAATTTTAATTTTAGACACGCGCCTAAAATTTATTCATTTGCAATTTTTTTCTAGACAGTTTCCTATCAGAATCTTGAGTACTGCATTATGGCCTATTAGGACGGACAAGGGAGGTAAATAATAATTTGGTCGTATAAGGGTCATCTAATTCTTTTGACCAACGCCTTTTAAATCCAAGAACACTGATGGCTTTGTTAACAGTGGAATTTAAGTTTTGGGTCCAGTAGAACACCCAAATCGTTAACTAAATATATACGGTCGAGTGGCGTATTTTTAAGAAAGTAACTGATAAACGTAGGAGTACACCTATAAAAATACATAACGTTGCATTTAAGGCAGTTCAAATTTGAAAGGTTGTACTCACACCATCCATGAAAACAATCCATATCTGACTGAAAGTTAAATCCCGTCGCTATATCATTATGTGTGAAACAAAGCTTAACATCATCAGCATACATTAGTTCACGAGAATGTGTTATAATTGAGGGAAGATCGTTAATTAACAAAGTAAACGGCAAAGAGCCCAAATGACTACCCTGGGGCACTCCAAATGTCATGTATAACAACTTTGAAACAGCATTCTTGAATATAACCCTCTTAGTCCTACCATCCGTCGATGCCGTCGACTGCGTTTAGACGTACCGATAAAGGCAATGCGCTTGGCATTACCAAAGTTGTAAAACTTTTTCGGGACATTTGAAAATTCAAATTTACATCGATTTAATAGCAATGACTGTTGGAACATTAAAATCCGTTCGAGCCACTACATATTATTAAAAGTCTGCTGGCCTACCCGATTTTTTATACTTTTTATGTTTTTGGTTTTAGGTTTTAAGTCATTGAAGCGCTTTGGTAAACCAAGAAGGCCTGCTTAGGTTCGAAGGAAATTCCTTTTATTAAAAAAAAACACTTTTCAACTCCATAGCCAGATGTAAATTTAATAAAGGAAAAGCAGAACACGTCTGCACTTCATGCAGCGGCTTTATACTTTGAGGCTCGTTCCCTCGAAACTATGTTTTTTATTCGGCCGCCAAATTGCGAGCTTATTAAACCGATTTTCTTGAAGTAAAGCGTATTTTAAGACAATTTTATACTCCAGTGCGTCATTGGTCACTTTTCCGAAGAATGTCAGTTTTCACAGGTAAGTCTCTCACACCATTTATTTATAAAACTAACAAAAAAAAAAAATAAATAAGCTGAAAGCCTACCCAAATTTTGTCGCGGCCTTACTAAATAAGTTTTTATTACCTGCTAAAAGTAACTATAATTATATCCGTTACTCGTAGAATAAAAGGGAATACTAGATTCGTCGGAAAGTATGTAACAGGTAGAGGGAAGCGATTCCGACCCCATAAAGTATATATATTCTTGATCGGGATCACTAGCCGAGTCGATCTAGCCATGTCCGTCTGTGCGTATGAAGGACCTGGGGTTCCTGCGCAAGTTTGTTTCAGCGGGGTGCCATGCCCACTGTAACGACAACAATCCGGGAAAATCTGTAGCGCCCACAGTTTTTATGATAGAACAACATTTTTAACTGATTTGTCTTATCAACACCTATCAAAAATCCAATAAAATTTGCCACGCCCACAAACCGCCCAAGACTGTGGTGTCAGGCTAGAAACTATTTTTGTTAAAATTAATTTTTCTCATTAAAACCTTTCGATTGACCTAAACAAATATTTCCCACGCCTACTCTAACGCCCGGAAACGGCTAAAACGTCTAAAACTGTTTGACGCCCAAAATAGCCGGTAGATGGCGCCTTAGAACATAATTTGCTGCTATATAATATCTCCATTTTTATTTTTCTCCCTCAAGCTGAGTAACGGGTATCTGATAGTCGAGGCACTCGACTATAGCGTTCTTCATTGTTTTTAAGTTTAATTTTTAAAAGACTTATGGAATTTTTAATTTAAATGCCAAAAACTACATCTATTGTATTAAAAGTTACAACTTACAAATTTATTCGTGTCTCGTTCTATTTTGATAACAAATTTTTTTCTAATTCTAGGTGCAATCTCTCAGGTAGAGCCATCCGAGCCTCCGGAGAAACCGCTTCAAAACGCAATGAGGTGTGTGAAAAACTTGAGCTGCCTTAAGCGGAAGTCTTCTCTAAAATCAATAAAAGAAAATAAAAATTATATTTTATTATCTGTAGCTGCTAAGCGCTTAACCTGTGCTTAATCTGTGCTTTTTCCTCTTCTTTATCAAGCGCTCAAACTATGCTTTTTCGTCTGGTTAATTAAGCGCACAACCTGTGCTGAATCTGTGCATTTTCTTCTGCTTAATTAAGCGCACAAAAGGGTGCTTCAAAAGTCACAGAATCTGTTCTCATTTTCGAGCACTGCTTAAACAGTAATTTTCAAACAAATGATGAGCACTTTGTATTAATTCGGTGCTCATTCAGTGCTGAATGGTACTGCACGGTATGTTCCATTGCACATGGGAGCAGGGTATTTGTAGACGTCACAGCCGGCTTCGTGCTGATTGAGCGCCTAACGAAATTGTGGAACTGCAGGATATGAAGCAGCACCAACGTCACCTTCGAAACATCACCATAAATCTAGCTGAATGTGATTTCGGGAAGGAAATCGAATTCTTAGGACTTCTTATTGATGCAAACGGCATCAAACCACAGTCTATTTCGGCTTTCCTTATGTGCAAAGGTTCTTGGCAATTACTTAACTCCAATCCCTCGTGCCGCCACCATCAAGAATTCCAATAATGTAAGCGAACTTGCCCACCAAGTACCCACTACGCCACTTTTCTCTGCAAAAGCCAGGCGATTTACATAAATTCGTCGAGAGTCCGTTCTATATATGTACCATTATCAGAAACGCAACGAAAGTATATACGATCGAGAATTACTCGTATCATACCTGAGCCTCGAACCATTTCATATATGCTAGAAGAAAAAACATTTGATACTCGCACAGCTCAAATACCGTTGGTATACACCTTGCGCTAGAACCATTTTGGTCGGATTCGCATTTGGTTGAAATCAAAAATACTACCGCTGAGACACTTTCTCGCATCAACTATCAACCAAAACCAACTCAGCATCGCAAAAGTAAGTTGCTTGTAGGTAAAACCAGCCAGCATTCTTAGCTCTAAGAAATAACAAAAGTGCAATTTATTTAATTCTAGCGTGCGACCTTTCGTGTCAGCGCCTCTACGAAAGAACGTTGTTTTTCGACAAAATTAATATCTCAAGAACGGATCAGGATATTGTCTTTTCTGTCGCTGATTCGTCTAATCAAATTCATTGAAGAAATTATAGGATCAAAAGTAGCTGTAGCTCGATAAAACACGGTCAGCTTTTCAGTCCTAACTCATTTTCTTACGCGATGCAGACGATCAGATTTTGTTTACTAGATTCAGATCTTTCTTATCCGAAATTTCATATAGGAAAAACGGTCCTTTTTATGATATCACCGCCGTAAAATAACAATGCATAAACGCATGCAGGTAGTGGCAACCACTGGTATGAATCAATGATCATCTCGGCAGTTCGATAACACACGACTTAGAATATAGAAACATCAATTGTAAGCTAGCATGAAAGGCATATTAAAATTGTTCCTAAATTTGTAATAAGCTGTTCATCAATTATGAGGAAATGAGGATTTGAAAATACTCGACGAGTAGTATTAACGTCGTTGGAACTGCAATATACTTCATATCGATATTTAACGAAAGTTTTCCCAATACAGGTCTTTCATTTTTTCGCTGGAAAGCCGGTTAAAAAATTCTCCACTTCTTTACTTTACTTGTATACCCTGCGTGCAAAATAAATTCAAAGACTCAAATCCAGCTGTAACGGAAGCTTTGTCCGTATAATAAATGGCTAGCTTCGGATAAAAGCTTGAAATTTCGCTTAAAAAGAAAATCAGATGGTGAGGCCCACAAATTGGATAGGCTTGAGTTGAATTGGTGCCATAAAATACTGGGAAATATTACGTTTGTAATGGAAATGAGGAAATGAGGCGTAGGTGTTAAGTTCTATTCTTCATCACAAATCCTATTAGAATACATTGTACCTAACCCACCTCAAACTTCGGCTCTATCCAAAATTTAAAGACCGGCGGGAACCGTCTTATGGTTAGTAGTCAGTAGGGACGGGTTGAGTTCATTGCAATCAATCTCTGGACGTCCATCACATAAATATATTTTAGAGTCCCTGTATCATAAACTT
This sequence comes from Drosophila biarmipes, assembly GCF_025231255.1. Classification (NCBI taxonomy): domain Eukaryota; kingdom Metazoa; phylum Arthropoda; class Insecta; order Diptera; family Drosophilidae; genus Drosophila; species Drosophila biarmipes. The sequence continues at coordinate 3,415,322 of NC_066616.1, read as the reverse complement.
TTTTCTTTGATTCTAACTATTGTTCAACGATTAAATGGATTACTAGGGTGTGGTATATGTTTCCATTCTTTAAAAGCACTCCCTGATCTTGTTAAGAGACTGGCTTTGTACCCTAATAATAATATCCAAATTCTTAACAATCTAAATAACATTACTCAAATACTTCAATGTTCATTAAAAAGTTTTATTAAGAACTAACGTACTTTGCAGAATTCATTTCTGAAAAAGTGTTTTAAGTCAATCTGTTTTCCTTAATAGGAAACTAGACTACTAAACATTGTAAACCTAGAATTATATATACATTCGGATGGAGGACTGGTTTCAGTTTAATTTTATTTTACAAGCATAGCCTTTACTATTGGTCTATGCTGACTGATTGTTGGAAGTTCTATTACAAAATTATACGCACAATATGGAAATAGCAATATTTAGGACTTAGTTTCTTTCACCCATTCCTTTTGCAGTCATGAAAGGATTTCCTACGATGCTGTAAGGAGTTAAATTATTGCATTCGTTTGTGGGTGACTTTTTGTGTAAGACTAACTCTATTATCAATCGTAATTTAGTTGTTTATTTCTTGGATCTTATTTTTTTTTATCTATTACAATACGTTACTTAAGAATTGTACTGAATAAACTAAATCCGTTATTCTGCCAATTGATCACCCATCGCAGGACTGCGTTTGTTGTAAAACAAAGGTTTAATATTACATTAAGAGGCTTTTATTCATGAATGTTGTTTCAAAATTGATCTACGTGACATCTGGAGACCTTCAGGGTAATCATTTGGGCCTTTTGCTGCTTACTTTGTTTATTAACGATCTTCCCTCAATCATAATACAGTCTCGTGTACTAATGTTTGCTGATTATGTTAAGCTTTGTTTATCATATAATGATATAGCGACGGGATTAAACTTACAGCCAGATATTGATTGTTTTCTTTTCATGGATGGTGTGAGTACAACTTTTTAAATTTGAACTGCCTTAAATGCAACGTTATGTCTTTTTATAGGAGTACTCTTAAGTTTCTTTCTTAACAATTTAGGGTTTCTTCTGGACCCTAAACTTAAATTTGACTGCCACATAATGTCCACTGTTTACAAGGCCATGAGTGTTCTTGGGTTAATAAAACGTTGGTTAAAAGAATTTGATGACCCTTATACGACAAAATTATTATTCACCTCCCTTGTCCGTCCTATTTTGGAATATTGTTCGTCGGTTTGGAGTCTACAATATCAAGTGCACATCGACCGTATTGAGATTGCACAAAAAAATTTCTCTTATTTGCCCTGCGTATTTCAAACTGGGTTCAAAACGTAAGGCTACCTTCCTACCAGAGTAGATTACAATTGCTTAATTTACCTATACTTGTAAATCGTAGAACAATGCTTGGTTCTATTTTTACACAAAATCTTATAAGAGGTGATATTGATTCTGCAGGATCCGCCTAACATTCAATATTCCTGTTATTATTATCCCCTATTCACGATGTACATACTCGTACATCAAATAGTTGTCTGCACGAGCTCTTTCGCGTTCTATGTAGTAACTATAACAACCTTTATCATTTAATTTGCATTTCAACTTCTATCCTGGTATTAAAAACTAATATTTTGACCCTTTTGCTTCATTCTTTATTTTGATTTGTGTCCCGTCTCGATTTGATTTATGTATCTTCCTCGCGAACTCTCATATTTTGCCCATATCGATAATAGGGCCCTGCGCGCACCAAGCACGTGCTTGGTGTCGTTGGGCCACTTGTTTGTACTGTTCGAAGTGCATCAAAGTCCATAATTTAATTTAATTACAATTGATTTATTCGTGTGAGCGCTGTCTAACAAAATAAACCTTCACTGACATAGAGACTACATAGGTATATCTGCCTCCTACACATACCAACAAATGATGCCGATGCTGCAAATGTCTATGGGTCGACATTAACCTGACTTCTTACTTTTCGGCTCTGCCATGTTCGCTGCTTTACGCCTAGAGTCACCATCAGATTTTTTTTTCGCCGAAGAAAAAACCTAGGAAGTCTTTTCCCTCAGTCGCATGGGGTAGCTTTTTAGCAAGTTGGCAAGTCTCGTTCGCAGGTCGAAGAGTTGCGTTCCGATATTGGAAGTCTGTTCCATAACGCATGCTGATTGCTTCAGAACTTCTAAAGATCGTTATAAATTTGATTCTCGACCATTACACGTTGTTTTATATAAATTAGCAAGGCATCAATTTAGATATCAGCTTACGTAATCGTCTTCCTGCGATTTTTGCTCTCTACACAATTTTATTGATTGCGGGATGAAGTTTTCCATATTATAAGCCGTAGACGTGTGACTGTTGTAGCAAATATGTTAAAAGTTACATTTCGAGAATTTGCTAGTTCTGCATCTTTCCCCTTTGCTACTTTTCTCGTTTCTTCATACCACTTGGCAAATAAATCTTCGTCAGCCAATTTAAGGCTACGTTCTAAAAATTAAAATTTTTTGAAAAGTCAGAAAAACTGATATTTTTATGGCTAATAACATTTTTGTTCTAATAAGAAGACAACACTAGTGTTTTCTACAGGGGACGTTTACGCCTAATACAAACCACACAGATTGGAATTCATTTTAAAACCAGAAAGGAAGTTAACTTCGGCAATCGAAGTTTGTATACCCTTGTAGTTGTAAAAAAAATCAATAATTTTATTAAATTGAATTCGAGATAAAAATGAATTTTCCCAGTATTATAAGATAATATGTCGAAAAGCCACAAAGCTATAATTTGTTTCATATTATTTCCCACCAATTATTCGATCGTTCCCATGGCATCTATATGATATAGTCGCCCGATTTTGATAAAATTTAATTCGAAATTCAAAACCAAATAAAAAATGTTATTTCCAAGCGTAGGAGGATGGATACATGTTAAAAAACACCGAAGATATAACTTTCAATATTATTTTAGCACTAATTTCCCGATTGTTACTATGGGAGCTATATGATATAGTCGTCCGATTTTGATCAAATTCAATTCGAAATTCAGAACTAATTTAAAAATGTTATATCCAAGCTTAGAAAGGTATATGTTAAAAAACATCAAACATATAATTTTTTTAATTTTTTCCCCCATAGTTCCTATGGGAGCTATAAGATATAGTTGTCCGATCCGGCTGGCTCCGACTTATATACTACCTGCAATAGAAAGAAGACTTTTGGGAAAGTTTCAGCCCGACAGCTTCAAAACTTAGAGACTAGTTTGCATAGAAACGGACGGACAGACGGACGGACAGACGGACATGGCTAGATCGACTCGTCTTGTGACGCTGATCAAGAATATACTCGTGTATACTTTATGGGGTCTAAAACGTCTCCTTCACTGCGTTGCAAACTTCTGACTGAAATCATTATACCCTCTGCAAGGGAATAACTATAAGTTATGGTATATAAGTGGGTATGTAGAGGCTGGTGACAACTTAAAAAATATCATAGGTTACATGTCATGTGTGGGTAGCTGCTTGGGAGAATGTGGCTGGGTAGACAGCTCGTAGGTAGAGCTGGTGGGTAGACATGTCATGTCGTTGACATTAACTTGGCTGGTAGCTAGTGTATATGAACGATTTGCTGGTAGGTAGCTGGTAAATGGTGGCTGGTAGGTAGTGGCTGGTGACAAATTTAAAATTGAAATCGGTGACATGTCATGGCTGGGTACGTGTTGGCTGGTGGGTGGTGGGTAGGTGTCGGCTGCTGGGCAGCAGGTGGCTGGTAGGTGGTGGTTGGTGGTAGTTGGTGGTAGTTGGTAGCTGGTGGCTGGTAGGTAGCTTGTGGCTGGAAGGTGGTGGCTGGTGGGTAGGTGGTGGGGGGTAGATGGTAGCTGGTGGTTGGTTTGTATGTGGTAGCTGGTGGCTGGTAGTTGGTGGGTAGTGGTTGGTGGTTAGGTGAAGGTTGGTGGTGGGTAGCTGGTGGGTTGCTGGTATGTAGCTGGTGGGTGGTAGATAGTTTGTGGCTGGTGGCTATGCAGGCTGGTGAGTGTCTAGTTGTTGGTGACAAATTTAGCCCTAATTAATTAATGCCCTAAGGGCTCTTTATCCTATTGAAATTCCGCAGTCTTTCTGCGATGCCCAATTTTTTTTTAGAACTATTGTGCCCATGTTATATACAGCGGACCAATTTATACTGATTCAAGCATAATTTCCACCAGGTTACAAACGGCTGGCGTCCTCCCCATCCTTGTGCTCAGATCTCGACGTTTATTTTCAAATCTCGGACAGACAAAAAATACGAGCTCTGCGTCTTCATTATCCGATTCGTATATTAAGATTAAGATTCGTATTCAAAGCATCCATGTCCTGTCAGCAATTGCGTTAAGTAAAAGTAAAAGCTTGTGCGTCCATCGTCTTTTTGCTGCTATTTACCCACCTCTCCTGCCACTTTGCAATGGTAAGTTGTCTGCACCTTTTCCGTAGGGATTCGACCCCTGTACTACCTGCGCGGATACCCGCTGATTGCACTGCTGGTCGATCATGATACCCAAGTATCTTAGGCTTGGGCGAGATTTTATATTGGCTTCTCCAATTTTAATAGTGGCCGTCTCCACTTTCTGCCTGCTACATATCAAGACTGATTCGGTCTTATGAGCTGCCAAGGCGAGAGCCTTAAAGTAGAGCCACATGCTTGCTCGTTTCCCAGCTTCATTGCAGGTTCTTTCCACATCTCGGAGTTTCTTGGCCGTAACTATTATGGCTACGTCATCCGCGAACAACCACCTTTTTCCCTCAAAGGATTTGTCTGCGATTTCGCACAATTTACCAATGGCAACAATTGTAGATAGCCCCTTTCGAAAACCATACTATTCTTTCAAGAATTTTACCCACTGTACCCAGCATGCAAAGTGGCCTATACGAAGAAGGCTCCTTCGCTGGCTTGTCCTCCTTTGGTATGAGTACCAACTGCTGAGTTTTCCAGCGACTAGGGAACACACCTTTTGTTAGGCATGCGTTATACATGTCAACGTACTATTTTATGTTTGCTTTTATGGCTATTTTTAGTACTTTATTAAGGATTTTATCAGGTCCCGGTGCCTTGTCGTCCTTTATTGTCTTCAGAACCTCAAGGACTTCTATAGGACTTGTGAGATTTATGCTCCTCGTGTCCACGATCTGTGCTATACGCGACATACTCACTTGCTCAGGGAATAGTGTTTCAACTATTCTTTTTAGGCTGACTGGGCATTTCGGCGAAGTCGTTTTGTGACGAGTTTATATGCGAAGCACCAAGGGTTCGAGTCTATTTCTTCGCATATATTATTACAGCACGTGCGTTTGATTTCTTTTATGGATTTTTCCAGGGCTCGTCTTTTTCCGTGTAGTATATCTAGAGTACCCTGAATTCGAGTCTTCCCCTTGAGCGTTGGTATGCGCGTCTTGCTCTATGAAATTTTCTCTTGGCTTCCACAATGGATAGGTTCCACCAGTATGCAGGTCTTCTCCTTGATGGGGTTTTCCCCTTACTCTGCATTGATGAAATTTGCGATGCGTTTTGCCCTTTCGTCAGCTGATCCGTTTGTAGAGAGGTCCTGGATCAACGTCTGAACGATCTCCACGTCTAGCTTTTTTATTTTGTACCCTACCACGGTCTATGGAAAACGCGTGGTGGGCCATTTGTGGACTTAATCGTGCAAATTATTGCTGCATGATCACTTCCCATATAGGCGTCACTAACCTCCCAGCTGGAGCCCGAAGCCAATCCAGCGCCCACAGATGTGAGGTCAATGAACCTATGCCGGCTCTAGAGAAAGTCGGTTTTGTTCCAGAGTTCAGCAGTACTAGTTCAAGTGCGGCGAATCTCTCCTGTAGCTCCCTTCCCCTTGAATTTGTTCGGAGGAGCCCCACTCCGTAGCCCAGGTGTTAAAGTCTGTAACGAACACACTCGACGAGCGTAGTCCACCCTAACACCTCTGTCTACGTTTCGACAGGATGGCTCACGGAGATGGGTGTGGGATTGAGCTTAGATAGAAAAATAGTGTCACAGAACTAACAGTGGTAGACAGAGAGACGATAACTATAAGAATTTTATCCCACAGTTAAGATTCGGACGAAAAAGTGTACCTATCGAAGATGGAGGTAATGGATATTTGAACTACGTTATGAAATTACGATTACATTATATAGTCGGTTAATTAATATTCTTCATCCAAAGCAAAGGGACTTGAGGGGTGAGGTAAAACCTTACGCGGGTATACACCGGCGATCCTGTTGCAGTCGTGTCCCGATGTAAAAATATGAGTCCGGGCTGACAAAATTACTAAGTAAATCCACCTCACGGCTTACGGGTAGACTTGGCGCTGAAGTGGAAATCCTTTAGGCCGATCGGCGTACCGTTGAAGCGGATTGCCGTGACGCTTGCGGGTTGTGGAGTCGTGAAGGCGCGTGTTCTGGGCGTCACGCTGATCCAGACAGATGCAAAATGAATCCGCTGAAAGCGGCACCTGCTCCTTGCTGTGCGCAGGAGGAGGATTCGCAGAACTGTCGCAATTCTTAGAAATCGTCGATGGTTTTCTGTTTTCTGGGGAATTCCAATCAAAAAATGGCAAGGTTAAGACAGGCGGGAAGATGGATACGAACGGATGGAACAATTTTTTCCAGGGGCAAACGAACTGATCTCGATAGCAGCTTGAGTCAAAGACGCGGAAATAATGGCGTCTAGAGTGGACGTATGCATAAAATCCTTAAATGTGGTATTTTCGGGTATTTTGTGTAAGAATCGGATCCTTGCTAATAGCAAGGTTGCATTTTGGGGCGAATGACTTAGCTAAAATATCTTAGCTAGTACTTAGGCAAAAATAGGGTGATTTTCCCGGGCGTCTTCTGAAATCTCTTCGAGCACAGATATTGCCTGAGGGAGGCTAAGGCTTTGCGGCAAGTAACAGCTATAGAAAGCTATACCATTCACGTGGGCCCTGGCGAAGCAATTTCCGCTTTTTTCTTGCTAATCTGAGGCCTTGGGATTCCGCAGCTCCATATTGCCGATTTTTTGCTACTATTTGCTACCCTTTCACCGGAGTTTACCTTTCTATATTGCTCGCTTATGAGTGTCATGTCTACGTTTGAATTTAGAGCAGTCCTTCTGGGATCTCCAGTTCCCTGCAATATGGTTGAGCTCCATACACCTCCATGCACCTTTTGGGCGTTATTTTTGACTGGATTCTGCACTAGGTACATCCCAACCTAAGTTTTCCCTTCTCCATGAGACGTCTCTCTATATCGGGCATAAATCTTAGTGTGGCGGTTTGGGTTCCCCTGTACGCCGCCCTTAGTCCTACCACCGCAGATTCTGGCAGTTCCACATCAAACTGTGACGAGTCTGTGGATCCCCAGTTTTGGTGCCAGCTGTTGAAATCTCCTGTTGTCATGACGGTTTCGTTGTTAATGGTAATTACGTTGTACAGGTTGCGCGAAAAGGATTTGTTGGGTGAGATATAAATGGAGTATATTTTAAAGTTTTATTTTGATTTTATTTCTGCTGCTCGTAGGCTGAAGGGGTTTGATATTAGATATTTCTGCATATTTCTTTTCCAGCTCTTTAAAAAAATGGTCTAATGAGGTTGGTTTCTTATGGATTTCGTTTTTATTTTGCATTTGTGTTTCAGTTGGTCTGGTGGGGTTTTCTGTTGGTGATGGATATTTTAGGGTTCGGGAGTATGAAGTTTTTTGGATATGATTGTGACGTGTAAAGTATGTGGAACGGGCAGTTTCGTGGTATACGTGAGATTCTAGAGAAGATCTAATGGTTATGAGTTCCTCTTCTTTGAGAAAGATTGGGCACTTTCTGTCCACGGACGTGTGGTTGCACCTGCAGTTAATGCTTTTCGGTTACTGCTCACATTCGTTATTGTCGTTGCTGTGAGTGGTTTCTGACCAGTTTTTACATGTAGGGTTATCATGCTTGCAGCCAGGTTGGGGGTGGTTGAAGCGAAGGCATTTAGAGTTAAATGTAAGCGTTATAAGTCGTGTTGGGACTCGATTTTGATCAACTCGATTGTTCCATTTGTAGACCTCAAAAACTTGTTGGGACTTCAGTTCGGCTAGAATTTCTCTTTTGAGACATTCCTCATAATTAAAGTAAATAACTCCTTTAGTCCCGTTAAGGACCTTGCGCTGTACTTCACCAATTTTTTTTTTTAATTTTAAGTAGTTTGTTAGCTTGTTGGGTGATTTTTGTTTGAATTAGAATCGTAGCTGCTCTTGTTACTTTACATTTTTCCACTTCACCTCCGCAAATGTATTCTATCTAGCCATGTCCGCTTAAATCTGCCTGCCGCCCATATAACACCTTCTGAAATTGCCGGTAGGTGGCGCCCTAAAATGTCGCTGTGCTGCTTATAAAAATGCGCCACGCCCACTCGAACGCCCACAAACGGTTTAAACGCTTAAATCTGTCTGCCGCCCACATAACATCTACTGAAATATTATCCTTTTGCTCCCTTAAGCTGGGTAACGGGTATCTGATAGTCGACTATACGGTTGTTGCTTGTTTTCGTTTTAAAAACTTTACTTTAATAGAAAATGTAAGTGAGATCATTTCCACCTCGATTAATGAGCATAGTTTTTGTGTTTAGAAGGTATTGAAAGTGCTTACCAATTATCTGTCTGTGAAATTTTATTTAATTTATTTTTCTTATATATATATTTAATTATTTCATTGTTTCGGAGATCCCTATTTATCATAAAATATTGCATGCATTGTTAAGAAAAGAAACACCGCCTCGGTCTTGTAGTCTTTCGCATCAACTTACGTGATTGATTACTGTATTTTTTTTCGATGCCAAAGAATTTCCGAAAAGAGAGAAATAGACGAATTGAAATTTATTGGTAAAAATGATATGTGCCTACAAAACCCAAAGTTACCATACACACATTAAATTGATCCTTACTCACAAATTTGGGACTAACATATAAGTCCCGACTGCGGAATGTGATTGGTAGGCTTACACCACTTTTAATAATATCGTTTCTATTAATTTTTGAAAAATTGCTTTGAGTTACATTGAGCTTTCAGGTTATATTCGTAAATTGTGTGATGTTTTTGCACTAAATTTTGTTTCTAATTCATTTTTCTTATAATTTGTCATAAATAAAAAATCTATTATATCAAGTTAAGTTAATAACAATTCTCTTTCTCCGATCCAAGGGCAAGAAGTGGGTAAGAAATTCTGTTTCGCTTGTAGACGTTTTTAAGTTACGTGTCTTTAGTCGATTAATTCTATTTATTTCATTTAAAATATTTATTAATTAAAGAAACACGAATGTTTGAAATATCATATTTACAGACTTACATAAATTTGCTTGTTCTTCTTCATCGTTTACTTAAACTTCTTCAATGGTTTGACTGTATTCAGAAAATAACAATTGCGAATGTAATTTGTAAAATATTTGTGTGCAACTGACAAGGAAGGCTCCAGGATGTACTTTTTAACCCTTTAACCTCAAATTCCGTTAACTTGAGGACCTGATGTCTTAAACGGCGTCTATTTGGGACATGATCTTTTGAAATGCGTACCAAGATTATTCTGAGACTTTTGGGTAGCTCAACTATTAAGACATGAAACATTTAAAACTCAAATCTATGCTTTTTTCACCAGTGACTTGTCATAGTAAACAAATAAATCTACGAACTCAGAAAAATAAAAAATGGCTTTATTGTTTTCTATATTATTGTTTTAAGACACGTCCTCTTGCCCAAAGATCGCCAGGGTGCCGAGGCTTCAGCCTTCTTCGCGTTGTGGTTGGGTTTGCCAGCAATGCTGGCCATGATTGATGTGGGCTAGTAGACGGTCGTTTTAACGGCGGAGTGAATGTTGATCTGCTCTCGCACCGTGGGGATGTAAAGATCGCGAGCTAGGACCCCGTCTCTTACGTACAAAGGCGCATCCGCAATCGTACGTAGCACCCTGTTTTGCACTTTTTGAACCCTCATGACATTTGAGTCTGAAGCGGTACCCCATATTTGTATGCAGTACGTGAATGACGGAACCACTATCGACCTGTACAGCAACATCTTTTTGCTAAGGCTAAGCTCACTTGAACCTTTAAGAACCCAATTTAGCTTCCGCAGCTTAGCACGACATTTTGCTGTGATCTTAGTTATGTGTTGCCTCTACGAAAGACGTTTTTCCAAAATCAAGCCCAAATACTGAGCCTGGGCTGATTGCGCTATGACTGTGTCCTAAAACTTCACTTCACTCTGGGGAGAATTTTACTTCTAAGAGAGAAGTTGCAGTGCTAAGACTCGATCGATTCGTCCATTCGCCATACAAATCCAAAAATCCATGGAGTTGGCAATATTCCTATGTCATCAGCATATGTAGCCAAGAGGGTACCCGGTTCCCAGGGTATGGAAGGTAAATAGAGTATATAGAACCGGACCAAGAACGCTACCCTAAGGTACGCCAGCTCGAATGCATCTAATAGGCGATCTTTCGCCTCTCACATCTACCATACAATTTCGTTTTAAGAGATACGATTTCAGGAGAAGATAGTGGGCAATATGCAGGAGAGTTTTCAACTTAAAAAGCAAGCCATTGTGCCAAACGCGGTCAAAAGCTGGCAATTCTCCTGTCGACCCTGCCGAAACCCGGAGCCTTACTGCGTTGCAACTTGCGAATTTGAAGACAGACCTTTTTTGGACCCACATGTCGAATAGGTTGGACTGCCGAGGAGGGGGCATCGTTTCCTGAAACTGTGGTATATTTGCATTCTGAGGAAGGATGCACGTCTTGCGGGATAGCTTACAAGCGGATACTCTCTACTGGAGATCCTTAGTAAGTCATAACGAATTCATTTGTAAAAGGCAAAGTCTATGTCTGATGTCATGACTTGGCTATAGGCCCTCCGGTAGCAGGAACCTGCATATGGGATGTGAGTATAATATCCGCTAGAGTTCTGTAGAATTATGTGATCCCCAGAGACGATAATGCGTATTCCAGTCTCCTGCAATTATAAAACTTGCCCAAGCTCACTAAGAAAAAGAGGCGAAAAAGAGGAGGACAATATGATAATAACGACAATATACGATAACGCAATGTTAATTTCCTCTTGGTCAGTTTTGACTTTGATCGCAACACACTGAGCAGTTTGGTGTTCTATACATAAGAATTGGTAGTATTTAAGGCACGATTTGATGATAATTGCGGATCCTCCGCGATGGCGATCAGCAGGATGCTTTAAAAGATGAACGTCATATCCCCTAAGCTGGAAGAATGTCATGGAGCAGAAATGAATTTCGCTGACCAACATTACGTGACTTGTATTGTCAAGCCGCCGGAGATCCACACACCAATTTCGAGTCCAATTTGACTAATGGGCTTTAAAGGCAAAGTGGAGACCAGCAGCTGCTTGTGCATATCCTGGCGCTATTTGCGGTAAGAGGTTAGTTGAAACGGACATCATTGAAGCATCATCTGAAGCATTTTGTCAAACCGAGCAACAATGTCAGATAGTTGTTCAACAGATCGTAGATACATTTGTTCTTGTCCTTTCCATTGCTGATGTTTTTGGAATTGCTCGCGAAACGTTGATGTTTTTGCTGGAAGGGCTGTCGTCGGTATGATTTGTATTCGTAACGGAGGGAGGTCAGGTTCCAAGGTTGCTGCAACTGGGATCGGCCGACCTGATTTTGGTGACGAGAATGACAATTGGTGACATTTGCGTATGATAGAGCTCCCACGACATCGGATCGAACAGTTTTCCTTTTTGTAGTGTTTTTTTGAGGAGTAACGTTATCCTGGGATGGAACATTTTTTCGACGTCTTACTGTCTGCTGGTAGACGACACTGCACTTAAAATTTGCTGTGTATCACACACACAATTAACACATTTGTCCGGATGACCGTTCGCAGGCCTCTACGGCATGTTTCTGACCACATCTTACACAGTTATGATCCAGACAAACGTTGTTTTTCGAATGGTTGAAATACTGGCAACGATGGCATTGTACGACTTTATCCTTTTTGTATGGTAATTCCAATTGAACACGCTGGCGACACAGAGTCTTAACTTCGTGGACTTCCTTATTGGTTGGAGATCGCTCTAGTTCAGCAAACACTAGGTTGACAATCTTTGTTTTGGTGTATTGGTGAAACGAAAAATATGGCCAAGCAAAATAAGGCTTTCTTTAATGTGCTCGCTCGGAGTGGAGTGATGAACACCTCGAATAACCACGCGGTAAGATCTGTCCTCTTTAAGCTGCCAGGAGTGGAATGGGACTTTTTTTGCAATCAAATATTTCTTAATTGCTCTATACGCGTCTGAATCTGCAGCAAGGACCGAAACGGAATTGTTGGAATGAAGTTTTACAGAGTACTTAGACGGATGACCGATTTTATCTATAGATTGAATAAGCCCGCTAAGATTCTCGCAGTTATTGTCGGCGGTGGCTCGTGATTGGGTGAATGTTTGTTAGTAGCGTTGTCGATACTGTTGTTATTGGATTGACTCCTATTGCGTTCGACTCTGTTGTTGTTGGTGGTGGAGCTGCCGTGGCTTAAGCCTGCGGTGGTACTGGCCTGATCGGGGTTGTTAACTAACTGGCTGACTGTTTGGTAAGATTGCAAATATTTTTCGGTTGTGTCCATATCCGAAAGTTCAGCGAATCGGTTAGTGGACTCAGTTGTTTTTTACTAGTGGAATTTGTCTGCATTTTATTGGCAGATTGGGAGATCTGGATTCTGGACGGCGTTTGTTGTTTCTTGGGGTCCACCAGTCTCCATCGTCACCGGCTATGGCTTCTAGCTCGGGTTCAATGTCATGGGATGATAAAGGCTGGGCGTTGATGAGGAATTTAGAGCATTAGTCATAGTATGTTGCATCTTAACAACCTTTGAATGGATGTCAAATTCGGATTCGGAGTCCGACATTGTAGGTATATCGGGAGCTGTGCACTGATTTATACTGCGTTACCGACTTCCAGTACACAAACCCACTTTGATTAGGTTCCACAAAAGCAATCGTAGCCTAGTGGGAAAGGTGTGCACCTTGCACCCCAGAGGCCCCGTGTTTAATTCGGGGAACGGATATCTGTATTTTTTAATTTTATTAAGATCATGATTAAATTTAAATTCGAATTTAAATTCAAAGTAACGTTAATATGCCAGATCAACAAATTGGAACTGTTGCTATTTGATCTCTGAGCACTGTCACTGCAGCTTGAGTTGACGGGTTTACAAAAACGAATTGATTTGCCACGAAGGTGCACTTGTCCCTAGAATCTTCGCAAAGAATTTCGCGGTAATGCAAAATCGCGTCTGCACTCCGCGAACATCTTTTTCCTAAGTTAAAGATTAGCAGTTAAAGTTAAGCAACTCTTAAAACTCTTCCACCTATTGAACAGGAGAATTGACTTCCACGGTAATGGAAATCAATATCAAGCTCGATCTATAGAAAAATATATAATACATGCATCACTCTTTTTTTTAAAGAGAAACAGTAAAGCAATAATACAAATCAATCACCACTAAGAAACCTAATTACGCAGACAATCAAATAAAAGTGTGCATGTCAGACTATTATGTCAAAAGCGTTACAATGCATGAATTCTAAATTGCTTAGCTTTTTTACAGCTTCTTGGAGAATTTTGCAGGTTTCTTCCCAGTTTCTATAGACTTTGCTTCAATCCGATGAGTCTCTCTAAATGTTATTTTAATGACAGTGATAGTCCATAGTCGTAGTTTTCAAACTCGTGTGGAATATTTTCTTCATCTTCTTTCCTAGATAAAACTTAGCGAAGATAAATGAATAATGTTTAAAAATAAAGTTAATATGGTTTTCGATTATACCCGGCTTTACGGTTCGCAAGGAAAAATGTTGATAAGCTCTTCAAACTAGTTAACAAATTCTGCGGCTTGAACAACAATATTGATTTGGAAAATTTATTCTGCAAAAATGTAACCTTTACTGTGTAGATGGCACTTTCTAGATGTTTCCTATTAGTCGGTCGCAGCAAAAGTGATCTTTATTGCACAGATTTGTACAGGCTTTCACAAGAGTTCAGGGTATACAGTATGAGGGAGTGAGACAAACATAGTGTTTTTTAAGAGTAACAGGGATGTTAATATCTTGTGTATAATAAAAGTGTGACCTAACTTAATGTATGTATGACAGATGCTGTTTGCTACAATTCGGCCATCCTGACCAGAGAGCTCCTGATCTCTTAGCTATCTGCATTATTAATCCAAGGTCGTATGTTTGCTACAGCCCAAACTCCCTTATAAGGAAGCCTAGACTGTTGAAAACCTTCAACATCCTCTAAGACATACCTATCATTACGAAGTACCCTTGTCACTCTGTAAGGGCCTTTGAATTTTGGAATTAGCTTTTTAAATACGCCTACATGAGAATCGAAGTTTTTGATCATTACTAAGTCATCCGTCTGGTATTCTTTAGGATTCTTTCTCTTAAGATCTGTGCGTAACTTATTATATTCTTGTAACTTCCCAATGCTCTTACTGGCTTTTTCTCTAATTACTTCTAAATTTCTACATTCCCTATCTTTATTTTTCTAATTTTTCTTTTCAGCTATCTATAACCTTTCCCTTTTGAGACACTCCGAATAAAACTTGGCTTGGGTGCTGACTAACTGATCTTTGGATCGTATTATTAATTGCGTGTTCAACTTTTTCTAAAACTGTATCCCAGAAAAATCCTTTGCCTGGATCAGTCAATTTAGCGATCATGGGTCCTATGCTTCTATTTACTCTTTCGACTTGCCCATTGGCTTGCGGCGATCCAGTGGCTATCTTAATGTGTTTTACTTCGTTTTCCTCTAAGAAGTCATGAAATTCTTTAGATGTAAAGCATGTCCCACGGTCTGAGATCACGCATCGCGGCCTACTATACGACCTGAAATAGTCATTTAATGCTACTATTGCTTCCCTAGACTTTGTAGTTTTTGCCGGCTAAAGTCTTACAAACTTTGTAAATGCGTCTATAATCACCAGTACGTGTTTGTTGGCTCTACTCTTATCTACCGGGCCATAATGATCTATGTGTATGACATCAAATGGAATGCTTACTTTGGGAATGCTGTGAAAGAAACCTTCGTCTTTACCAGACTTATCAGAATAAGCGATACATTTCAAGCGATACATTGGCACATAAAATAAAAAACCATCCTTATCCTTTTTTCTGTAAATTATTCCATTTCGCATTTCTTAATCCTTTGATTCTATTTCCTGCAGTTTCTCAGCTATACTTTTGATTTTCTCATCTCTACTTTGACATATAACTAAGTTTTCTTCAAACGAATTAAAATCTATTGTCAGTATGTGTGTGTTCCTGCTAAGTGCATCGACATGCTGCATACGCTTGCCGGCTCTATGTTATAGAGTGTAGTCGTAATCTTGAAAGCGCCCACCTGGCAATTCTTGGGCATAATTCCTTTTTATTTAACACCAGTGTAAGTCACTACAGTCTGTAACTATTTTGAATTGTATTCCTTGAAGATAGATTCTAAAGCGTTGTAACGAGTAAACTACAGCGAGCGTTTCTAATTCGAAACTATGGTACTTCGCCTCCACATCCGTTGTGCGTTTCGAAAAATAGAATAAAAAATAATAAAAAAAATAGAATTTACTGTCTTTTTTCTTCTGCATTAAAATTGAACCAAAACCTAGGGCATTAGCATCACAATGTAACTCTGTTGGATCTTTTGGATTGTACAAGGCCAGAATAGGGGCTTCCAAAAGATTTACTTTTAATATTTCAAAACAGTCTAACTCTTTCGCACCAAATTCGAACTTTCTGTCCTTTCTTACAAGATCATACAACGCCTTTGCTTTTGTTGAAAAATCTTTGACAAATCGTCTGAAATAAGAGCACAGTCCAAGAAAACTTTGAACCTCATGCCTTTTTGTCGGTACAGGAAAATCTTTTACTGCTTGCATACCTTTCGAATCAGGTTTGATACCCTCTCCCGATATAACATATCCTAAATAATTTTTTTCTCTTTGAAGGAAGTCACACTTATCTAACCTAAGCTCAAGCTTGTTATCTACCACTCGTTTAAAGACCTCCATTAATATCTCCATATGACTCTCACTATCTTTCGTTGCTATTAAAATATCATCCATATAAATTAGAACCTTATCTTCTTTAACCAAATCGGCAAAGAGTTTGTTCACAAGTCTTTGAAATCTGGTGTGTTTCGCAAACCAAACGTCATTCTAAGCCATTCATACTGACCCATAGGGGTTGTAAAAGCGGTATACTTAATTGAATTCTAGTGCATATGCACGTGAAAGAACCCATTTTACTTTTCTGTGCGTATGATAAACGTCTTGGAGGGTAATTAAAAGGTTCAGTTTTATCAAAATTAAGTTTCATTTTCCATTTTACTAAGGGGATCTCCGGCCGTTTCGGTTTCGTATACAACTTATCAAAAATTTCGATCAGTTTTTCCCTTAACGTAAATAATATTTAACAGGTTGCATTCGGTTGGATCTGGGTATTCAATTGACATAATTTCCGACTCGAAATGATCGCTGGATTGGGCACTTAAATTTTGACTTAACTCTATCATTTTACACGAATCACTTTGCGTTTCTTTGTGACCATAATTAATCTTTATACTATCATTTGAACAATCATCTTTCTCACAGCTATCAGTCGAGCAACTGTTTTTAATCTGTCCAACATTTGAGCAATGAAATTTAAAACTACTATCCTTCTCTGAGCGATCGTTTGCAATACAGCAATCTTTTGAGCAAATATCCTTTAAACGATCATCAACACAACTATCGTTTGAACAATCATTGATAAAACTATCATTTGAACAATCATTGATACAACTATCATTTGAACAATCATTTTCCCTAACAATCTTGCTCTCTTTTGACTAAAAAGCCTCTGCGAGTAGAGATAAGAGTTCCTGGGCTGGCAAGGACAGAAAGTTCTCGGAAGAGTGCAACCAAATTTGGGTACGGCCTTGCCCACTGTAACGACAACAATCCGGGAAAATCTGTAGCGCCCACAGTTTTTATGATAGAACAACATTTTTAACTGATTTGTCTTATCAACACCTATCAAAAATCCAATAAAATTTGCCACGCCCATTCTAACGACCACAAACCGCCCAAGACTGTGGTGTCAGGCTAGAAACTATTTTTGTTAAAATTAATTTTTCTCATTAAAACCTTTCGATTGACCTAAACAAATATTTCCCACGCCTACTCTAACGCCCGGAAACGGCTAAAACGTCTAAAACTGTTTGACGCCCAAAATAGCCGGTAGATGGCGCCTTAGAACATAATTTGCTGCTATATAATATCTCCATTTTTATTTTTCTCCCTCAAGCTGAGTAACGGGTATCTGATAGTCGAGGCACTCGACTATAGCGTTCTTCATTGTTTTTAAGTTTAATTTTTAAAAGACTTATGGAATTTTTAATTTAAATGCCAAAAACTACATCTATTGTATTAAAAGTTACAACTTACAAATTTATTCGTGTCTCGTTCTATTTTGATAACAAATTTTTTTCTAATTCTAGGTGCAATCTCTCAGGTAGAGCCATCCGAGCCTCCGGAGAAACCGCTTCAAAACGCAATGAGGTGTGTGAAAAACTTGAGCTGCCTTAAGCGGAAGTCTTCTCTAAAATCAATAAAAGAAAATAAAAATTATATTTTATTATCTGTAGCTGCTAAGCGCTTAACCTGTGCTTAATCTGTGCTTTTTCCTCTTCTTTATCAAGCGCTCAAACTATGCTTTTTCGTCTGGTTAATTAAGCGCACAACCTGTGCTGAATCTGTGCATTTTCTTCTGCTTAATTAAGCGCACAAAAGGGTGCTTCAAAAGTCACAGAATCTGTTCTCATTTTCGAGCACTGCTTAAACAGTAATTTTCAAACAAATGATGAGCACTTTGTATTAATTCGGTGCTCATTCAGTGCTGAATGGTACTGCACGGTATGTTCCATTGCACATGGGAGCAGGGTATTTGTAGACGTCACAGCCGGCTTCGTGCTGATTGAGCGCCTAACGAAATTGTGGAACTGCAGGATATGAAGCAGCACCAACGTCACCTTCGAAACATCACCATAAATCTAGCTGAATGTGATTTCGGGAAGGAAATCGAATTCTTAGGACTTCTTATTGATGCAAACGGCATCAAACCACAGTCTATTTCGGCTTTCCTTATGTGCAAAGGTTCTTGGCAATTACTTAACTCCAATCCCTCGTGCCGCCACCATCAAGAATTCCAATAATGTAAGCGAACTTGCCCACCAAGTACCCACTACGCCACTTTTCTCTGCAAAAGCCAGGCGATTTACATAAATTCGTCGAGAGTCCGTTCTATATATGTACCATTATCAGAAACGCAACGAAAGTATATACGATCGAGAATTACTCGTATCATACCTGAGCCTCGAACCATTTCATATATGCTAGAAGAAAAAACATTTGATACTCGCACAGCTCAAATACCGTTGGTATACACCTTGCGCTAGAACCATTTTGGTCGGATTCGCATTTGGTTGAAATCAAAAATACTACCGCTGAGACACTTTCTCGCATCAACTATCAACCAAAACCAACTCAGCATCGCAAAAGTAAGTTGCTTGTAGGTAAAACCAGCCAGCATTCTTAGCTCTAAGAAATAACAAAAGTGCAATTTATTTAATTCTAGCGTGCGACCTTTCGTGTCAGCGCCTCTACGAAAGAACGTTGTTTTTCGACAAAATTAATATCTCAAGAACGGATCAGGATATTGTCTTTTCTGTCGCTGATTCGTCTAATCAAATTCATTGAAGAAATTATAGGATCAAAAGTAGCTGTAGCTCGATAAAACACGGTCAGCTTTTCAGTCCTAACTCATTTTCTTACGCGATGCAGACGATCAGATTTTGTTTACTAGATTCAGATCTTTCTTATCCGAAATTTCATATAGGAAAAACGGTCCTTTTTATGATATCACCGCCGTAAAATAACAATGCATAAACGCATGCAGGTAGTGGCAACCACTGGTATGAATCAATGATCATCTCGGCAGTTCGATAACACACGACATAGAATATAGAAACATCAATTGTAAGCTAGCATGAAAGGCATATTAAAATTGTTCCTAAATTTGTAATAAGCTGTTCATCAATTATGAGGAAATGAGGATTTGAAAATGCTCGACGAGTAGTATTAACGTCGTTGGAACTGCAATATACTTCATATCGATATTTAACGAAAGTTTTCCCAATACAGGTCTTTCATTTTTTCGCTGGAAAGCCGGTTAAAAAATTCTCCACTTCTTTACTTTACTTGTATACCCTACGTGCAAAATAAATTCAAAGACTCAAATCCAGCTGTAACGGAAGCTTTGTCCGTATAATAAATGGCTAGCTTCGGATAAAAGCTTGAAATTTCGCTTAAAAAGAAAATCAGATGGTGAGGCCCACAAATTGGATAGGCTTGAGTTGAATTGGTGCCATAAAATACTGGGAAATATTACGTTTGTAATGGAAATGAGGAAATGAGGCGTAGGTGTTAAGTTCTATTCTTCATCACAAATCCTATTAGAATACATTGTACCTAACCCACCTCAAACTTCGGCTCTATCCAAAATTTAAAGACCGGCGGGAACCGTCTTATGGTTAGTAGTCAGTAGGGACGGGTTGAGTTCATTGCAATCAATCTCTGGACGTCCATCACATAAATATATTTTAGAGTCCCTGTATCATAAACTTTTTTCTTTGATTCTAACTATTGTTCAACGATTAAATGGATTACTAGGGTGTGGTATATGTTTCCATTCTTTAAAAGCACTCCCTGATCTTGTTAAGAGACTGGCTTTGTACCCTAATAATAATATCCAAATTCTTAACAATCTAAATAACATTACTCAAATACTTCAATGTTCATTAAAAAGTTTTATTAAGAACTAACGTACTTTGCAGAATTCATTTCTGAAAAAGTGTTTTAAGTCAATCTGTTTTCCTTAATAGGAAACTAGACTACTAAACATTGTAAACCTAGAATTATATATACATTCGGATGGAGGACTGGTTTCAGTTTAATTTTACTTTACAAGCATAGCCTTTACTATTGGTCTATGCTGACTGATTGTTGGAAGTTCTATTACAAAATTATACGCACAATATGGAAATAGCAATATTTAGGACTTAGTTTCTTTCACCCATTCCTTTTGCAGTCATGAAAGGATTTCCTACGATGCTGTAAGGAGTTAAATTATTGCATTCGTTTGTGGGTGACTTTTTGTGTAAGACTAACTTTATTATCAATCGTAATTTAGTTGTTTATTTCTTGGATCTTATTTTTTTTTATCTATTACAATACGTTACTTAAGAATTGTACTGAATAAACTAAATCCGTTATTCTGCCAATTGATCACCCATCGCAGGACTGCGTTTGTTGTAAAACAAAGGTTTAATATTACATTAAGAGGCTTTTATTCATGAATGTTGTTTCAAAATTGATCTACGTGACATCTGGAGACCTTCAGGGTAATCATTTGGGCCTTTTGCTGCTTACTTTGTTTATTAACGATCTTCCCTCAATCATAATACAGTCTCGTGTACTAATGTTTGCTGATTATGTTAAGCTTTGTTTATCATATAATGATATAGCGACGGGATTAAACTTACAGCCAGATATTGATTGTTTTCTTTTCATGGATGGTGTGAGTACAACTTTTTAAATTTGAACTGCCTTAAATGCAACGTTATGTCTTTTTATAGGAGTACTCTTAAGTTTCTTTCTTAACAATTTAGGGTTTCTTCTGGACCCTAAACTTAAATTTGACTGCCACATAATGTCCACTGTTTACAAGGCCATGAGTGTTCTTGGGTTAATAAAACATTGGTTAAAAGAATTTGATGACCCTTATACGACAAAATTATTATTCACCTCCCTTGTCCGTCCTATTTTGGAATATTGTTCGTCGGTTTGGAGTCTACAATATCAAGTGCACATCGACCGTATTGAGATTGCACAAAAAAATTTCTCTTATTTGCCCTGCGTATTTCAAACTGGGTTCAAAACGTAAGGCTACCTTCCTACCAGAGTAGATTACAATTGCTTAATTTACCTATACTTGTAAATCGTAGAACAATGCTTGGTACTATTTTTACACAAAATCTTATAAGAGGTGATATTGATTCTGCAGGATCCGCCTAACATTCAATATTCCTGTTATTATTATCCCCTATTCACGATGTACATACTCGTACATCAAATAGTTGTCTGCACGAGCTCTTTCGCGTTCTATGTAGTAACTATGACAACCTTTATCATTTAATTTGCATTTCAACTTCTATCCTGGTATTAAAAACTAATATTTTGACCCTTTTGCTTCATTCTTTATTTTGATTTGTGTCCCGTCTCGATTTGATTTATGTATCTTCCTCGCGAACTCTCATATTTTGCCCATATCGATAATAGGGCCCTGCGCGCACCAAGCACGTGCTTGGTGTCGTTGGGCCACTTGTTTGTACTGTTCGAAGTGCATCAAAGTCCATAATTTAATTTAATTACAATTGATTTATTCGTGTGAGCGCTGTCTAACAAAATAAACCTTCACTGACATAGAGACTACATAGGTATATCTGCCTCCTACACATACCAACAAATGATGCCGATGCTGCAAATGTCTATGGGTCGACATTAACCTGACTTCTTACTTTTCGGCTCTGCCATGTTCGCTGCTTTACGCCTAGAGTCACCATCAGATTTTTTTTTCGCCGAAGAAAAAACCTAGGAAGTCTTTTCTGTTCTCCGATCGTTGGAAAATAGTATTCCCTCAGTCGCATGGGGTAGCTTTTTAGCAAGTTGGCAAGTCTCGTTCGCAGGTCGAAGAGTTGCGTTCCGATATTGGAAGTCTGTTCCATAACGCATGCTGATTGCTTCAGAACTTCTAAAGATCGTTATAAATTTGATTCTCGACCATTACACGTTGTTTTATATAAATTAGCAAGGCATCAATTTAGATATCAGCTTACGTAATCGTCTTCCTGCGATTTTTGCTCTCTACACAATTTTATTGATTGCGGGATGAAGTTTTCCATATTATAAGCCGTAGACGTGTGACTGTTGTAGCAAATATGTTAAAAGTTAAATTTCGAGAATTTGCTAGTTCTGCATCTTTCCCCTTTGCTACTTTTCACGTTTCTTCATACCACTTGGCAAATAAATCTTCGTCAGCCAATTTAAGGC
The DNA here is from genome assembly GCF_025231255.1 of Drosophila biarmipes. Taxonomy (NCBI): domain Eukaryota; kingdom Metazoa; phylum Arthropoda; class Insecta; order Diptera; family Drosophilidae; genus Drosophila; species Drosophila biarmipes. Next base: position 3,393,141 of record NC_066616.1, on the reverse strand, counting down.
TACGTTCTAAAAATTAAAATTTTTTGAAAAGTCAGAAAAACTGATATTTTTATGGCTAATAACATTTTTGTTCTAATAAGAAGACAACACTAGTGTTTTCTACAGGGGACGTTTACGCCTAATACAAACCACACAGATTGGAATTCATTTTAAAACCAGAAAGGAAGTTAACTTCGACAATCGAAGTTTGTATACCCTTGTAGTTGTAAAAAAAATCAATAATTTTATTAAATTGAATTCGAGATAAAAATGAATTTTCCCAGTATTATAAGATAATATGTCGAAAAGCCACAAAGCTATAATTTGTTTCATATTATTTCCCACCAATTATTCGATCGTTCCCATGGCATCTATATGATATAGTCGCCCGATTTTGATAAAATTTAATTCGAAATTCAAAACCAAATAAAAAATGTTATTTCCAAGCGTAGGAGGATGGATACATGTTAAAAAACACCGAAGATATAACTTTCAATATTATTTTAGCACTAATTTCCCGATTGTTACTATGGGAGCTATATGATATAGTCGTCCGATTTTGATCAAATTTAATTCGAAATTCAGAACTAATTTAAAAATGTTATATCCAAGCTTAGAAAGGTATATGTTAAAAAACATCAAACATATAATTTTTTTAATTTTTTCCCCCATAGTTCCTATGGGAGCTATAAGATATAGTTGTCCGATCCGGCTCCGACTTATATACTACCTGCAATAGAAAGAAGACTTTTGGGAAAGTTTCAGCCCGACAGCTTCAAAACTTAGAGACTAGTTTGCATAGAAACGGACGGACAGACGGACATGGCTAGATCGACTCGTCTTGTGACGGTGATCAAGAATATACTCGTGTATACTTTATGGGGTCTAAAACGTCTCCTTCACTGCGTTGCAAACTTCTGACTGAAATCATTATACCCTCTGCAAGGGAATAACTATAAGTTATGGTATATAAGTGGGTATGTAGAGGCTGGTGACAACTTAAAAAATATCATTACATGTCATGTGTGGGTAGCTGCTTGGGAGAATGTGGCTAGTGTATATGAACGATTTGCTGGTAGGTAGCTGGTAAATGGTGGCTGGTAGGTAGTGGCTGGTGACAAATTTAAAATTGAAATCGGTGACATGTCATGGCTGGGTACGTGTTGGCTGGTGGGTGGTGGGTAGGTGTCGGCTGCTGGGCAGCAGGTGGCTGGTAGGTGGTGGTTGGTGGTAGTTGGTAGCTGGTGGCTGGTAGGTAGCTTGTGGCTGAAAGGTGGTGGCTGGTGGGTAGGTGGTGGGGGGTAGATGGTAGCTGGTGGTTGGTTTGTATGTGGTAGCTGGTGGCTGGTAGTTGGTAGTTGGTGGGTAGTGGTTGGTGGTTAGGTGGTTGGTGGTGGTGATGTAGCTGGTGGGTGGTAGATAGTTTGTGGCTGGTGGCTATGCAGGCTGGTGAGTGTCTAGTTGTTGGTGACAAATTTAGCAAATGTCATCGGTTACATGTCATGGGAGGGTATGTTGCTGGTTGGTAGCTGCTGTCTCGTAGGTGATAGGTAGCAGGTGGCTGGTAGGTGGAAGCTGGTGTGTAGATGGCAGATGGTGCAGTACGTGGTAGGTGCTAGCTGGTTGGTAGCTGGTGGTTAGCTGGTGGGTACCTGGTGGATAGCTGGTGGTTAGCTGGTGGGTACCTGGTAACTTGTAGGTAGCTGGTGGCTGGTGGATAAATGGTGGCTGGTAGGTGGTAGCTGGTGTGTAAATGGTAGAAGGAGACTGGTGGGTAGCTGGTGATGGCTGATGGGTAAATGGTGGCTGGTGGGTACCTGGTACCCCTGCTTCTCCGGCGGTACTGCTGTTAGGTTTTACTTCGCCGGAGGGGGGAATGCCCTAAGGGCTCTTTATCCTATTGAAATTCCGCAGTCTTTCTGCGATGCCCAATTTTTTTTTAGAACTATTGTGCCCATGTTATATACAGCGGACCAATTCATACTGATTCAAGCATAATTTCCACCAGGTTACAAACGGCTGGCATTTTCCCCACCCTTGTGCTCAGATCTCGACGTTTATTTTCAAATCTCGGACAGACAAAAAATACGAGCTCTGCGTCTTCATTATCCGATTCGTATATTAAGATTAAGATTCGTATTCAAAGCATCCATGTCCTGTCAGCAATTGCGTTAAGTAAAAGTAAAAGCTTGTGCGTCCATCGTCCTTTTGCTGCTATTTACCCACCTCTCCTGCCACTTTGCAATGGTAAGTTGTCTGCACCTTTTCCGTAGGGATTCGACCCCTGTACTACCTGCGCGGATACCCGCTGATTGCACTGCTGGTCGATCATGATACCCAAGTATCTTAGGCTTGGGCGAGATTTTATATTGGCTTCTCCAATTTTAATAGTGGCCGTCTCCACTTTCTGCCTGCTACATATCAAGACTGATTCGGTCTTATGAGCTGCCAAGGCGAGAGCCTTAAAGTAGAGCCACATGCTTGCTCGTTTCCCAGCTTCATTGCAGGTTCTTTCCACATCTCGGAGTTTCTTTGCCGTAACTATTATGGCTACGTCATCCGCGAACAACCACCTTTTTCCCTCAAAGGATTTGTCTGCGATTTCGCACAATTTACCAATGGCAACAATTGTAGATAGCCCCTTTCGAAAACCATACTATTCTTTCAAGAATTTTACCCACTGTACCCAGCATGCAAAGTGGCCTATACGAAGAAGGCTCCTTCGCTGGCTTGTCCTCCTTTGGTATGAGTACCAACTGCTGAGTTTTCCAGCGACTAGGGAACACACCTTTTGTTAGGCATGCGTTATACATGTCAACGTACTATTTTATGTTTGCTTTTATGGCTATTTTTAGTACTTTATTAAGGATTTTATCAGGTCCCGGTGCCTTGTCGTCCTTTTTTGTCTTCAGAACCTCAAGGACTTCTATAGGACTTGTGAGATTTATGCTCCTCGTGTCCACGATCTGTGCTATACGCGACATACTCACTTGCTCAGGGAATAGTGTTTCAACTATTCTTTTTAGGCTGACTGGGCATTTCGGCGAAGTCGTTTTGTGACGAGTTTATATGCGAAGCACCAAGGGTTCGAGTCTATTTCTTCGCATATATTATTACAGCACGTGCGTTTGATTTCTTTTATGGATTTTTCCAGGGCTCGTCTTTTTCCGTGTAGTATATCTAGAGTACCCTGAATTCGAGTCTTCCCCTTGAGCGTTGGTATGCGCGTCTTGCTCTATGAAATTTTCTCTTGGCTTCCACAATGGATAGGTTCCACCAGTATGCAGGTCTTCTCCTTGATGGGGTTTTCCCCTTACTCTGCATTGATGAAATTTGCGATGCGTTTTGCCCTTTCGTCAGCTGATCCGTTTGTAGAGAGGTCCTGGATCAACGTCTGAACGATCTCCACGTCTAGCTTTTTTATTTTGTACCCTACCACGGTCTATGGAAAACGCGTGGTGGGCCATTTGTGGACTTAATCGTGCAAATTATTGCTGCATGATCACTTCCCATATAGGCGTCACTAACCTCCCAGCTGGAGCCCGAAGCCAATCCAGCGCCCACAGATGTGAGGTCAATGAACTTATGCCGGCTCTAGAGAAAGTCGGTTTTGTTCCAGAGTTCAGCAGTACTAGTTCAAGTGCGGCGAATCTCCCCTTGAATTTGTTCGGAGGAGCCCCACTCCGTAGCCCAGGTGTTAAAGTCTGTAACGAACACACTCGACGAGCGTAGTCCACCCTAACACCTCTGTCTACGTTTCGACAGGCTGGCTCACGGAGATGGGTGTGGGATTGAGCTTAGATAGAAAAATAGTGTCACAGAACTAACAGTGGTAGACAGAGAGACGATAACTATAAGAATTTTATCCCACAGTTAAGATTCGGACGAAAAAGTGTACCTATCGAAGATGGAGGTAATGGATATTTGAACTACGTTATGAAATTACGATTACATTATATAGTCGGTTAATTAATATTCTTCATCCAAAGCAAAGGGACTTGAGGGGTGAGGTAAAACCTTACGCGGGTATACACCGGCGATCCTGTTGCAGTCGTTTCCCGATGTAAAAATATGAGTCCGGGCTGACAAAATTACTAAGTAAATACACCTCACGGCTTACGGGTAGACTTGGCGCTGAAGTGGAAATCCTTTAGGCCGATCGGCGTACCGTTAAAGCGGATTGCCGTGACGCTTGCGGGTTGTGGAGTCGTGAAGGCGCGTGTTCTGGGCGTCACGCTGATCCAGACCGATGCAAAATGAATCCGCTGAAAGCGGCACCTGCTCCTTGCTGTGCGCAGGAGGAGGATTCGCAGAACTGTCGCAATTCTTAGAAATCGTCGATGGTTTTCTGTTTTCTGGGGAATTCCAATCAAAAAATGGCAAGGTTAAGACAGGCGGGAAGATGGATACGAACGGATGGAACAATTTTTTCCAGGGGCAAACGAACTGATCTCGATAGCAGCTTGAGTCAAAGACGCGGAAATAATGGCGTCTAGAGTGGACGTATGCATAAAATCCCTAAATGTGGTATTTTCGGGTATTTTGTGTAAGAATCGGATCCTTGCTAATAGCAAGGTTGCATTTTGGGGCGAATGACTTAGCTAAAATATCTTAGCTACTACTTAGGCAAAAATAGGGTGATTTTCCCGGGCGTCTTCTGAAATCTCTTCGAGCACAGATATTGCCTGAGGGAGGCTAAGGCTTTGCGGCAGGTAACAGCTATAGAAAGCTATACCATTCACGTGGGCCCTGGCGAAGCAATTTCCGCTTTTTTCTTGCTAATCTGAGGCCTTGGGATTCCGCAGCTCCATATTGCCGATTTTTTGCTACTATTTGCTACCCTTTCACCGGAGTTTATCTTTCTATATTGCTCGCTTATGAGTGTCATGTCTACGTTTGAATTTAGAGCAGTCCTTCTGGGATCTCCAGTTCCCTGCAATATGGTTGAGCTCCATACACCTCCATGCACCTTTTGGGCGTTATTTTTGACTGGATTCTGCACTAGGTACATCCCAACCTAAGTTTTCCCTTCTCCATGAGACGTCTCTCTATATCGGGCATAAATCTTAGTGTGGCGGTTTGGGTGCCCCTGTACGCCGCCCTTAGTCCTACCACCGCAGATTCTGGCAGTTCCACATCAAACTGTGACGAGTCTGTGGATCCCCAGTTTTGGTGCCAGCTGTTGAAATCTCCTGTTGTCATGACGGTTTCGTTGTTAATGGTAATTACGTTATACAGGTTGCGCGAAAAGGATTTGTTGGATGAGATATAAATGGAGTATATTTTAAAGTTTTATTTTGATTTTATTTCTGCTGCTCGTAGGCTGAAGGGGTTTGATATTAGATATTTCTGCATATTTCTTTTCCAGCTCTTTAAAAAAATGGACTTATGGATTTCGTTTTTATTTTGCATTTGTCTTTCAGTTGGTCTGGTGGGGTTTTCTGTTGGTGATGGATATTTTAGGGTTCGGGAGTATGAAGTTTTTTGGATATGATTGTGACGTGTAAAGTATGTGGAACGGGCAGTTTCGTGGTATACGTGAGATTCTAATGGTTATGAGTTCCTCTTCTTTGAGAAAGATTGGGCACTTTCTGTCCACGGACGTGTGGTTGCACCTGCAGTTAATGCTTTTCGGTTACTGCTCACATTCGTTATTGTCGTTGCTGTGAGTGGTTTCTGACCAGTTTTTACATGTAGGGTTATCATGCTTGCAGCCAGGTTGGGGGTGGTTGAAGCGAAGGCATTTAGAGTTAAATGTAAGCGTTATAAGTCGTGTTGGGACTCGATTTTCATCAACTCGATTGTTCCATTTGTAGACCTCAAAAACTTGTTGGGACTTCAGTTCGGCTAGAATTTCTCTTTTGAGACATTCCTCATAATTAAAGTAAATAACTCCTTTGGTCCCGTTAAGGACCTTGCGCTGTACTTCACCAATTTTTTTTTTAATTTTAAGTAGTTTGTTAGCTTGTTGGGTGATTTTTGTTTGAATTAGAATCGTAGCTGCTCTTGTTACTTTACATTTTTCCACTTCACCTCCGCAAATGTATTCTATCTAGCCATGTCCGCTTAAATCTGCCTGCCGCCCATATAACACCTTCTGAAATTGCCGGTAGGTGGCGCCCTAAAATGTCGCTGTGCTGCTTATAAAAATGCGCCACGCCCACTCGAACGCCCACAAACGGTTTAAACGCTTAAATCTGTCTGCCGCCCACATAACATCTACTGAAATATTATCCTGTGAAATTTTATTTAATTTATTTTTCTTATATATATATTTAATTATTTCATTGAGATCCCTATTTATCATAAAATATTGCATGCATTGTTAAGAAAAGAAACACCGCCTCGGTCTTGTAGTCTTTCGCATCAACTTACGTGATTGATTACTGTATTTTTTTTCGATGCCAAAGAATTTCCGAAAAGAGAGAAATAGACGAATTGAAATTTATTGGTAAAAATGATATGTGCCTACAAAACCCAAAGTTACCATACACACATTAAATTGATCCTTACTCACAAATTTGGGACTAACATATAAGTCCCGACTGCGGAATGTGATTGGTAGGCTTACACCACTTTTAATAATATCGTTTCTATTAATTTTTGAAAAATTGCTTTGAGTTACATTGAGCTTTCAGGTTATATTCGTAAATTGTGTGATGTTTTTGCACTAAATTTTGTTTCTAATTCATTTTTCTTATAATTTGTCATAAATAAAAAATCTATTATATCAAGTTAAGTTAATAACAATTCTCTTTCTCCGATCCAAGGGCAAGAAGTGGGTAAGAAATTCTGTTTCGCTTGTAGACGTTTTTAAGTTACGTGTCTTTAGTCGATTAATTCTATTGTTACAGAAGAACGGCCATTTCCTGTTTCTCCGTATGGAAATATAATGTTTTTTTTACATTTATTTCATTTAAACTATTTATTAATTAAAGAAACACGAATGTTTGAAATATCATATTTACAGACTTACATAAATTTGCTTGTTCTTCTTCATCGTTTACTTAAACTTCTTCAATGGTTTGACTGTATTCAGAAAATAACAATTGCCAATGTAATTTGTAAAATATTTGTGTGCAACTGACAAGGAAGGCTCCAGGATGTACTTTTTAACCCTTTAACCTCAAATTCCGTTAACTTGAGGACCTGATGTCTTAAACGGCGTCTATTTGGGACATGATCTTTTGAAATGCGTACCAAGATTATTCTGAGACTTTTGGGTAGCTCAACTATTAAGACATGAAACATTTAAAACTCAAATCTATGCTTTTTTCACCAGTGACTTGTCATAATAAACAAATAAATCTACGAACTCAGAAAAATAAAAAATGGCTTTATTGTTTTCTATATTATTGTTTTAAGACACGTCCTCTTGCCCAAAGATCGCCAGGGTGCCGAGGCTTCAGCCTTCTTCGCGTTGTGGTTGGGTTTGCCAGCGATGCTGGCCATGATTGATGTGGGCTAGTAGACGGTCGTTTTAACGGCGGAGTGAATGTTGATCTGCTCTCGCACCGTGGGGATGTAAAGATCGCGAGCTAGGACCTCGTATCTTACGTACAAAGGCGCATCCGCAATCGTACGTAGCACCCTGTTTTGCACTTTTTGAACCCTCATGACATTTGAGTCTGAAGCGGTACCCCATATTTGTATGCAGTACGTGAATGACGGAACCACTATCGACCTGTACAGCAACATCTTTTTGCTAAGGCTAAGCTCACTTAAACCTTTAAGCACCCAATTTAGCTTCCGCAGCTTAGCACGACATTTTGCTGTGATCTTAGGTATGTGTTGCCTCTACGAAAGACGTTTTTCCAAAATCAAGCCCAAATACTGAGCCTGGGCTGATTGCGCTATGACTGTGTCCTAAAATTTCACTCTGGGGAGAATTTTACTTCTAAGAGAGAAGTTGCAGTGCTAAGACTCGATCGATTCGTCCATTCGCCATACAAATCCAAAAATCCATGGAGTTGGCAATATTCCTATGTCATCAGCATATGTAGCCAAGAGGGTACCCGGTTCCCAGGGTATGGAAGGTAAATAGAGTATATAGAACCGGACCAAGAACGCTACCCTAAGGTACGCCAGCTCGAATGCATCTGATAGGCGATCTTTCGCCTCTCACATCTACCATACAATTTCGTTTTAAGAGATACGATTTCAGGAGAAGATAGTGGGCAATATGCAGGAGAGTTTTCAACTTAAAAAGCAAGCCATTGTGCCAAACGCGGTCAAAAGCTGGCAATTCTCCTGTCGACCCTGCCGAAACCCGGAGCCTTACTGCGTTGCAACTTGCGAATTTGAAGACAGACCTTTTTTGGACCCACATGTCGAATAGGTTGGACTGCCGAGGAGGGGGCATCGTTTCCTGAAACTGTGGTATATTTGCATTCTGAGGAAGGATGCACGTCTTGCGGGATAGCTTACAAGCGGATACTCTCTACTGGAGATCCTTAGTAAGTCATAACGAATTCATTTGTAAAAGGCAAAGTCTATGTCTGATGTCATGACTTGGCTATAGGCCCTCCGGTAGCAGGAACCTGCATATGGGATGTGAGTATAATATCCGCTAGAGTTCTGTAGAATTATGTGATCCCCAGAGACGATAATGCGTATTCCAGTCTCCTGCAATTATAAAACTTGCCCAAGCTCACTAAGAAAAAGAGGCGAAAAAGAGGAGGACAATATGATAATAACGACAATATACGATAACGCAATGTTAATTTCCTCTTGGTCAGTTTTGACTTTGATCGCAACACACTGAGCAGTTTGGTGTTCTATACATAAGAATTGGTAGTATTTAAGGCACGATTTGATGATAATTGCGGATCCTCCGCGATGGCGGATGCTTTAAAAGATGAACGTCATATCCCCTAAGCTGGAAGAATGTCATGGAGCAGAAATGAATTTCGCTGACCAACATTACGTGACTTGTATTGTCAAGCCGCCGGAGATCCACACACCAATTTCGAGTCCAATTTGACTAATGGGCTTTAAAGGCAAAGTGGAGACCAGCAGCTGCTTGTGCATATCCTGGCGCTATTTGCGGTAAGAGGTTAGTTGAAACGGACATCATTGAAGCATCATCTGAAGCATTTTGTCAAACCGAGCAACAATGTCAGATAGTTGTTCAACAGATCGTAGATACATTTGTTCTTGTCCTTTCCATTGCTGATGTTTTTGGAATTGCTCGCGAAACGTTGATGTTTTTGCTGGAAGGGCTGTCGTCGGTATGATTTGTATTCGTAACGGAGGGAGGTCAGGTTCCAAGGTTGCTGCAACTGGGATCGGCCGACCTGATTTTGGTGACGAGAATGACAATTGGTGACATTTGCGTATGATAGAGCTCCCACGACATCGGATCGAACAGTTTTCCTTTTTGTAGTGTTTTTTTGAGGAGTAACGTTATCCTGGGATGGAACATTTTTTCGACGTCTTACTGTCTGCTGGTAGACGACACTGCACTTAAAATTTGCTGTGTATCACACACACAATTAACACATTTGTCCGGATGACCGTTCGCAGGCCTCTACGGCATGTTTCTGACCACATCTTACACAGTTATGATCCAGACAAACGTTGTTTTTCGAATGGTTGAAATACTGGCAACGATGGCATTGTACGACTTTATCCTTTTTGTATGGTAATTCCAATTGAACACGCTGGCGACACAGAGTCTTAACTTCGTGGACTTCCTTATTGGTTGGAGATCGCTCTAGTTCAGCAAACACTAGGTTGACAATCTTTGTTTTGGTGTATTGGTGAAACGAAAAATATGGCCAAGCAAAATAAGGCTTTCTTTAATGTGCTCGCTCGGAGTGAAGTGATGAACACCTCGAATAACCACGCGGTAAGATCTGTCCTCTTTAAGCTGCCAGGAGTGGAATGGGACTTTTTTTGCAATCAAATATTTCTTAATTGCTCTATACGCGTCTGAATCTGCAGCAAGGACCGAAACGGAATTGTTGGAATGACGTTTTACAGAGTACTTAGACGGATGACCGATTTTATCTATAGATTGAATAAGCAGTTATTGTCGGCGGTGGCTCGTGATTGGGTGAATGTTTGTTAGTAGCGTTGTCGATACTGTTGTTATTGGATTGACTCCTATTGCGTTCGACTCTGTTGTTGTTGGTGGTGGAGCTGCCGTGGCTTAAGCCTGCGGTGGTACTGGCCTGATCGGGGTTGTTAACTAACTGGCTGACTGTTTGGTAAGATTGCAAATATTTTTCGGTTGTGTCCATATCCGAAAGTTCAGCGAATCGGTTAGTGGACTCAGTTGTTTTTTACTAGTGGAATTTGTCTGCATTTTATTGGCAGATTGGGAGATCTGGATTCTGGACGGCGTTTGTTGTTTCTTGGGGTCCACCAGCTCCATCGTCACCGGCTATGGCTTCTAGCTCGGGTTCAATGTCATGGGATGATAAAGGCTGGGCGTTGATGAGGAATTTAGAGCATTAGTCATAGTATGTTGCATCTTAACAACCTTTGAATGGATGTCAAATTCGGATTCGGAGTCCGACATTGTAGGTATATCGGGAGCTGTGCACTGATTTATACTGCGTTACCGACTTCCAGTACACAAACCCACTTTGATTAGGTTCCACAAAAGCAATCGTAGCCTAGTGGGAAAGGTGTGCACCTTGCACCCCAGAGGCCCCGTGTTTAATTCGGGGAACGGATATCTGTATTTTTTAATTTTATTAAGATCATGATTAAATTTAAATTCGAATTTAAATTCAAAGTAACGTTAATATGCCAGATCAACAAATTGGAACTGTTGCTATTTGATCTCTGAGCACTGTCACTGCAGCTTGAGTTGACGGGTTTACAAAAACGAATTGATTTGCCACGAAGGTGCACTTGTCCCTAGAATCTTCGCAAAGAATTTCGCGGTAATGCAAAATCGCGTCTGCACTCCGCGAACATCTTTTTCCTAAGTTAAAGATTAGCAGTTAAAGTTAAGCAACTCTTAAAACTCTTCCACCTATTGAACAGGAGAATTGACTTCCACGGTAATGGAAATCAATATCAAGCTCGATCTATAGAAAAATATATAATACATGCATCACTCTTTTTTTTAAAGAGAAACAGTAAGGCAATAATACAAATCAATCACCACTAAGAAACCTAATTACGCAGACAATCAAATAAAAGTGTGCATGTCAGACTATTATGTCAAAAGCGTTACAATGCATGAATTCTAAATTGCTTAGCTTTTTTACAGCTTCTTGGAGAATTTTGCAGGTTTCTTCCCAGTTTCTATAGACTTTGCTTCAATCCGATGAGTCTCTCTAAATGTTATTTTAATGACAGTGATAGTCCATAGTCGTAGTTTTCAAACTCGTGTGGAATATTTTCTTCATTTCTTTCCTAGATAAAACTTAGCGAAGATAAATGAATAATGTTTAAAAATAAAGTTAATATGGTTTTCGATTATACCCGGCTTTACGGTTCGCAAGGAAAAATGTTGATAAGCTCTTCAAACTAGTTAACAAATTCTGCGGCTTGAACAACAATATTGATTTGGAAAATTTATTCTGCAAAAATGTAACCTTTACTGTGTAGATGGCACTTTCTAGATGTTTCCTATTAGTCGGTCGCAGCAAAAGTGATCTTTATTGCACAGATTTGTACAGGCTTTCACAAGAGTTCAGGGTATACAGTATGAGGGAGTGAGACAAACATAGTGTTTTTTAAGAGTAACAGGGATGTTAATATCTTGTGTATAATAAAAGTGTGACCTAACTTAATGTATGTATGACAGATGCTGTTTGCTACAATTCGGCCATCCTGACCAGAGAGCTCCTGATCTCTTAGCTATCTGCATTATTAATCCAAGGTCGTATGTTTGCTACAGCCCAAACTCCCTTATAAGGAAGCCTAGACTGTTGAAAACCTTCAACATCCTCTAAGACATACCTATCATTACGAAGTACCCTTGTCACTCTGTAAGGGCCTTTGAATTTTGGAATTAGCTTTTTAAATACGCCTACATGAGAATCGAAGTTTTTGATCATTACTAAGTCATCCGTCTGGTATTCTTTAGGATTCTTTCTCTTAAGATCTGTGCGTAACTTATTATATTCTTGTAACTTCCCAATGCTCTTACTGGCTTTTTCTCTAATTACTTCTAAATTTCTACATTCCCTATCTTTATTTTTCTAATTTTTCTTTTCAGCTATCTATAACCTTTCCCTTTTGAGACACTCCGAATAAAACTTGGCTTGGGTGCTGACTAACTGATCTTTGGATCGTATTATTAATTGCGTGTTCAACTTTTTCTAAAACTGTATCCCAGAAAAATCCTTTGCCTGGATCAGTCAATTTAGCGATCATGGGTCCTATGCTTCTATTTACTCTTTCGACTTGCCCATTGGCTTGCGGCGATCCAGTGGCTATCTTAATGTGTTTTACTTCGTTTTCCTCTAAGAAGTCATGAAATTCTTTAGATGTAAAGCATGTCCCACGGTCTGAGATCACGCATCGCGGCCTACTATACGACCTGAAATAGTCATTTAATGCTACTATTGCTTCCCTAGACTTTGTAGTTTTTGCCGGCTAAAGTCTTACAAACTTTGTAAATGCGTCTATAATCACCAGTACGTGTTTGTTGGCTCTACTCTTATCTACCGGGCCATAATGATCTATGTGTATGACATCAAATGGAATGCTTACTTTGGGAATGCTGTGAAAGAAACCTTCGTCTTTACCAGACTTATCAGAATAAGCGATACATTTCAAGCGATACATTGGCACATAAAATAAAAAACCATCCTTATCCTTTTTTCTGTAAATTATTCCATTTCGCATTTCTTAATCCTTTGATTCTATTTCCTGCAGTTTCTCAGCTATACTTTTGATTTTCTCATCTCTACTTTGACATATAACTAAGTTTTCTTCAAACGAATTAAAATCTATTGTCAGTATGTGTGTGTTCCTGCTAAGTGCATCGACATGCTGCATACGCTTGCCGGCTCTATGTTATAGAGTGTAGTCGTAATCTTGAAAGCGCCCACCTGGCAATTCTTGGGCATAATTCCTTTTTATTTAACACCAGTGTAAGTCACTACAGTCTGTAACTATTTTGAATTCTATTCCTTGAAGATAGATTCTAAAGCGTTGTAACGAGTAAACTACAGCGAGCGTTTCTAATTCGAAACTATGGTACTTCGCCTCCACATCCGTTGTGCGTTTCGAAAAATAGAATAAAAAATAATAAAAAAATAGAATTTACTGTCTTTTTTCTTCTGCATTAAAATTGAACCAAAACCTAGGGCATTAGCATCACAATGTAACTCTGTTGGATCTTTTGGATTGTACAAGGCCAGAATAGGGGCTTCCAAAAGATTTACTTTTAATATTTCAAAACAGTCTAACTCTTTCGCACCAAATTCGAACTTTCTGTCCTTTCTTACAAGATCATACAACGCCTTTGCTTTTGTTGAAAAATCTTTGACAAATCGTCTGAAATAAGAGCACAGTCCAAGAAAACTTTGAACCTCATGCCTTTTTGTCGGTACAGGAAAATCTTTTACTGCTTGCATACCTTTCGAATCAGGTTTGATACCCTCTCCCGATATAACATATCCTAAATAATTTTTTTCTCTTTGAAGGAAGTCACACTTATCTAACCTAAGCTCAAGCTTGTTATCTACCACTCGTTTAAAGACCTCCATTAATATCTCCATATGACTCTCACTATCTTTCGTTGCTATTAAAATATCATCCATATAAATTAGAACCTTATCTTCTTTAACCAAATCGGCAAAGAGTTTGTTCACAAGTCTTTGAAATCTGGTGTGTTTCGCAAACCAAACGTCATTCTAAGCCATTCATACTGACCCATAGGGGTTGTAAAAGCGGTATACTTAATTGAATTCTAGTGCATATGCACGTGAAAGAACCCATTTTACTTTTCTGTGCGTATGATAAACGTCTTGGAGGGTAATTAAAAGGTTCAGTTTTATCAAAATTAAGTTTCATTTTCCATTTTACTAAGGGGATCTCCGGCCGTTTCGGTTTCGTATACAACTTATCAAAAATTTCGATCAGTTTTTCCCTTAACGTAAATAATATTTAACAGGTTGCATTCGGTTGGATCTGGGTATTCAATTGACATAATTTCCGACTCGAAATGATCGCTGGATTGGGCACTTAAATTTTGACTTAACTCTATCATTTTACACGAATCACTTTGCGTTTCTTTGTGACCATAATTAATCTTTATACTATCATTTGAACAATCATCTTTCTCACAGCTATCAGTCGAGCAACTGTTTTTAATCTGTCCAACATTTGAGCAATGAAATTTAAAACTACTATCCTTCTCTGAGCGATCGTTTGCAATACAGCAATCTTTTGAGCAAATATCCTTTAAACGATCATCAACACAACTATCGTTTGAACAATCATTGATAAAACTATCATTTGAACAATCATTGATACAACTATCATTTGAACAATCATTTTCCCTAACAATCTTGCTCTCTTTTGACTAAAAAGCCTCTGCGAGTAGAGATAAGAGTTCCTGGGCTGGCAAGGACAGAAAGTTCTCGGAAGAGTGCAACCAAATTTGGGTACGGCCTTTCAACTTTGACATAACCAGCATGCGAGTTATGTCTTCACTTAGCTTGTACATTTTTATGATCGCGTTGAGCTGTGCGATCCAATCTTAAAGTTACAAATGTTCATAAAATCTTTTCCTAAAACAGTGCTATATGTTATAGATTTGTTTGCCACAATTAGTAATTCAAAATTAAATTTCACTTTATTCACAATAACAAAACATGATATCTTTCCATATATATCTAAAGGACTGTGATTCAAGCCAAAGTAATGTGAAAAGTTGCTTTCATTAACGTTAATGATATTACTACTTAGAATGTTTTCAACGCAGGATAACTTCGTAAAACTAATTGGACTGCCAGAATCGATTAGGCATTCTGCAAATAGGCACTGATTAGGGTGTGAATTAAAGTAAATTTTAAACGGTCTCACATATTCGTTTTTGGTTACGTTCTTCTTCTCGTTGCAATGGGATACGAGGTGCTCCAAACTTCCACAGCCGTAGCAAGCGTCGTATGCGCGCTTGGACTTGCGGCAGTCGGCCGCGAAGTGACCCACGGAGTTACAGTTGTAGCACCTTACAGCGGGTCCGGGTGGGTTTCCGGAAACAACTTTGTGGCGTCCAAATGCGAGAGTTGGTTTTCGCAAAGTTACTTTGGAGAATGCCTGCAACAGCTGGGCAGACGAATTAAAACAGTGCATGTGTGCCTGTTGTCGTAGAAGAGTATCCGGTATTCCTTCAATGATACTGTCGATTAATTCCTCGTCGTCTATACGGATGTGTACAGCCAACAGGGCCTTGTCATTAAAGTACGCAGCAAAGTCTTCATCTGGATGCCACTTTCGCTCCAGGAACTTGCGTCTGGAAATTGTCTTTCTCTCTTTTGACTGAAAAGCCTCTGCGAGTTGAGATAAGAGTTCCTGGGCTGGCAAGGACAGAAAGTTCTCGGAAGAGTGCAACCAAATTTGAGTACGGTCTTTCAACTTTGACATAACCAGCATGCGAGTTATGTCTTCACTTAGCTTGTACATTTCTATGATCGCGTTGAGCTGTGCGATCCAAGTTAACTGGAACTATGCTGTTAGCAGCACCGTCAAAAGGTGGAAGCATTTCCTTAACCGTGGTCAGCAAAGAGTTGTTGTTAAAAATGGCTTTATTAGGACTGGCAGGCTCTGCAACAAGATCTCCCAAATCAGATAGGGTGACATTGTTTTGATTTGGTGTGGACACATTGTTCCCGACTTCTGGCAAATTGCTCGTCGGAGGTGCGGTCACATTATTCAATGGCTGACGCCGGGAAACTTCCAACTTTAGAAACTCATTTTCCAATTGGACCGCTTCTAATTGACGCTTCAGAGATTCCAATTGCATGGAAATTCCTGGAACGCACATGCTGTTGTTGGCAGCTTCGTCGTTGTTTTGGGCACCCAGCGACGTAGCCCCAACATAGTCCTGATCGGCTCCTCCATTTGCAGCAGTATTTGGCCTTTCCCCGGGCCCAGCTTCAATGTCGGTCATCTCCTTGGGGTCCAGTACTGGACATTCTCCTCGGGCCTCGGGAGGCACACCATTCAACCGCGCTGCTAGTGTTGCCTTGGTGCCGCATTTCGGCAACCCAAGTTTTTCCAGAAAACATCGAAGCTCTGATGCTGTGTAGCCGTCCGCAGCTATGGTGTCCATCATTACGAACTATTTTAAATAGTTTAGGGATATGTATACGTATGTATGTGTGATCATCTTGCTAGAACTGTTAAGTAAGACGCGGCTTATTTCAGTCAATTGTCAAGAAATTGAATTTTTTTAGTTTCTTCTCGGGAAGAGTTAATTTGCATTATATGAGATTACCTTTTATAACACATTACTGGTCGTTTCATTTGAAAATTTTTTTGATTCTTTTTCTTTAGGCTTAGTATGCAACCCACCAAAAAGTTGTCCAAATCCGAATTCTTCATATAAAAAAGGCACAACATTTTGAACGGCAGTCTTCATACTAAAATACTGCTGAAGAAATAATTAATTTTATATATTTCATGAGCTACTGAACTGTTTGGAATCGACGCCAAAAACCAATTATGACTAAAAAATTTTAATATTGTCGGAATTTTTAACTGCCAATCTATTTTTAGAATCAAAAGGCAACACAAGACAAGGAAAACGCAAAACAATATATTTTTAATGTAGTTTTTTTTTATGCAAATCTTACATCCATTGAAAATAGCATTTTCTTATGACGGTGTGGCAAATACAGTTGTGCGCAAAACGATCTACGTCGCTTCTTAGTATCTTCGTCCTTGATAACTAATGCTGTTTCAACAGTAGCTTTTGTAATATTAGTTTCTCTTCTTTTTAGAAGCGTAATATCTATTGCATATGTTGTTTAACATTTTTTGTTTGTCCCAATTAAGACCTAAAATGTTGCAGTAGGATAATTGACTTGATATAAGTATTATTAAGTACAACTCTGTTATGTATATGTATATGTAAGCCTAACTCTTCGCTGTAAATGTATATTATCAACCATTTGAATGTATTGGCTAGCTGTTTACTAGTCGTCAGCATATAAAAGTATCTTCTGTGGTACAGTGTGCGCTCTGGCAACTCTGCTAATTCTGTTATATATCGATATTGATACTAAATTGTGAAAAAGAATAAATGTAATATATAATTATAAATAAAACAATGAAATTTTAATTTTATATCGATATCGGTGCCGCTATCGATATCAGCACTTCTATCGGTGTTTGGTATTTTTTCGCCAACACCTTCCTGGAAGTTTTTGCATTATACTCCCTCGATGCTCACTGCTTGTTTGCAGTTTCGTGTTCGCTGATCACGTCATTGATAACTGCTTGCGTCATTGGTAACTGCTTGCGACACGGCTCTTACTTGCAAAAGTATGTTCTGGAGCTTCTTACCAGCTTTGATTTCAGCGCGTATTTGTTGAAGTTACGGTACTCCTTCGGCCACGGCAAACCATTAGTCTCCCTTGGGCCTTGAAGCCGCTGCAAACAAGCAGTGAGCATCGAGGGAGTATAATGCAAAAACTTCCAGGAAGGTGTTGGCGAAAAAATACCAAACACCGATAGAAGTGCTGATATCGATAGCGGCACCGATATCGATATAAAATTAAAATTTCATTGTTTTATTTATAATTATATATTACATTTATTCTTTTTCACAATTTAGTAAATTTAATTCTAATTCTCTACTTCTTTTATTCTTTGCTCGTAAACATAAATATTTTCATTTATTTCACCTAGTTTGTTTTCTAATTTGTTTTCTTCTATTTTATAATGTCCATATTGTAATGTATTAATTTTATTGTTTTGTATAACGAGCTTTGTATCTTTGTGACTGAGAACAACTTTTTTACATTTAACGGTTGATAAAAGATGATTTTTAGATCTAATCATTGACATATTGACACATAAAAGATGATTTTTAGATCTAATCATTGACATAGATCCTACCACTTCCTCTTCCGAAAATAAACATTTTTTAAAACTATTAAAAGTTAATTGATCAATGGCACTTCTTTTAATTCCCTTTGATTTTTTCATTGTTTTTTCAGAGAAGTCATTAATATTATATGACTTGAAGGCATACATTTTTGATCTTAAAGCAACAAATTCAGTCAAAATCTTCAGTATTAATTGTGTATATGAAAAAATCTGTATCCATATAATTTAATTGCATATTTTCATTGTATTTCGGTTTTATATAATTATAATGAAAATCATACATTTTCCATTATGATAATTCTTATACAGCAAAACCTAAGCACATTTAACCTTTTCATTTGAAAAGCAAAGAAGTTTTCTGAAAACTGTTTTACGCTATGGACCAGAAGAGTTCATTTGAAAAGCAAAGAAGTTTTCTGAAAACTGTTTTACGCTATGGACCAGAAGAGTCTAACGGTGAAGCACTTTCCCATTCTGTAATTAACTTTACATCCACTCGTTTATCCACATTTTCCATGGTTTTTCCATAGACAGCATTATTTAAAAGTTAAAAAAAATCTGCATTTTTTGCATTAGTTCTATGGAATGTATTCAAGTCAATATATGATTTTAACCAAGGCTTCTAAAAGAAAGGAAGACCTCTATGGATTTTATATATATGGACGTTGATGCACTTCGAACAGTACAAACAAGTGGCCCAACGACACCAAGCACGTGCTTGTTACGCGCGGGGCCCTTTTATCAATTTGGGCAAAAAATACGAGTTCGCGAGGAAGATACATACATAAAACAAATAGAGACGGGACACAAATGAAAATATAAGGCATAACTAAGAATTAAGCAAATGAGTTAAAATATTAGTTTTTAATACCGGGATAGATGTTGAAATGACAATTAAATGATAAAGTTTATTATAGTTATTACATAGAACGCGAAAGGGTTCGTGCAGACAAAAATTTGATGTACATCGTGGCAAATTTAGAGGATAATAATTTCGTGTTAGTCTAACCGGAACGTTGAATGTTAGGCGGTTTAAAAGTTCGGCTGAATCAATGTCACCTCTTATAAGATTTTGTGTAAAAATAGTACCAAGCATTGTTCTACGATTTTCAAGTGTAGGTAAATTAAACAATTGTAATCTACTCTCGTAGGAAGAAAGCCTTACGTTTTGATCCCAGTTCAAACTACGCAGGGCAAATAAGAGAAATTTTTTTTGTACCGACTCAATACGGTCGATGTGCACTTGATATTGTGGACTCCAAACCGACGACCAATATTCCAAAATAGGACGGACAAGGGAGGTAAATACTAATTTGGTCGTATAAGGGTCATCAAATTCTTTTGACCAACGCTTTATAAACCCAAACTCATGGCTTTGTTAACAGTGGACATAATGTGGCAGTCAAATTTAAGTTATGGGTCAAGAAGAACACCTAAATCGTTAACTGAATATATACGGTCAAGTGGCGTATTTTTAAGAAAGTAACTGATAAACGTAGGAGTACCCCTATAAAAAGTCATAACGTTGCATTTTAGGCAGT
Organism: Drosophila biarmipes; assembly: GCF_025231255.1. Lineage (NCBI taxonomy): Eukaryota > Metazoa > Arthropoda > Insecta > Diptera > Drosophilidae > Drosophila > Drosophila biarmipes. The sequence continues at coordinate 3,373,591 of NC_066616.1, read as the reverse complement.
TTAAATTTAAAAGATTGTACTCACACCATCCATGAAAACAATCAATATCCGACTGTAAGTTAAATCCCGACGCTATATCATTATATGATAAACAAAGCTTAACATCATCAGCATACATTAGTATACGAGAATGTATTATGATTGAGGGAAGATCGTTAATAAACAAAGTAAACACCAAAGAGCCCAAATGAGTACCCTGAGGTACTTCAGATGTCGCGTAGATCAATTTTGAAACAGCATTCTTGAATATAACCCTCTGAGTCCTACCATTCAAGTAACATGAAATCCAAGATAATAGATTACCAGGAAACCCAAGCTGATCTAATTTTAATAAAAGAAGAGAGTGGTTAACGGAGTCAAAGGCCTTACTAAAATCTGTATATACAATGTCAGTCTGCATTTTTTTCTTAAACTCATTTATTACAATAGATGACGATTCAAGAAGGTTGGTGGTGGTCGATCTTCGCTTAACAAAACCATGCTGACACGGTGATATAAGCGAGGAACATAAATATTGCAAATGAGAAGTGATAATACGTTCAAATGCTTTAGGAATTGCTGACAATTTAGAAATACCTCTATAATTTTGGGCATCTGCCTTCGCACCGTTTTTATGGAGTGGAATAATAAAAGAGTCCTTCCAGATAGAAGGAAAAACTGATGATGAAATAGACAAATTAAAAAGTTTAAGAATCGGTTTACAAATGGTTGACGCACAAAACTTGAGCTCACATCCAGGAAGTCCATCTGGACCGGGAGAAAATGTTGGCGTTGTTGTTGCTAAATCTCTTACGAGAGAGCTTTCGGTGATTACAGTGGAGAAAATACAATTTGCCCTATTTAATGGATAAGGGTAGTTAGAATTTGACCAAGCTGTCGAACTATAAGTAGTTTGGAAAAACTCTGCAAATAAATCAGCAATTTCAGAATCCGTCGATGCCTCCATTGAGTTTAGACGTACCGATGAAGGCAATGCCGATGTCTTACGCTTGGCATTAACAATGTTGTAAAACTGATTCGGATCGTTTGAAAATTCAAATTTACATCGACTTAGATACATAGAATAGCAATGACTGTTGAGAACATTAAAATCTGTTCGAGCCACAACATATTTTGAAAAATCTGCTGGTCTACCCGATTTTTTATACTTTTTATATGTGTTAGATTTAAGGTTTTTAGGTCTTTGAAGCGCATTGGTAAATCAAGGAGGTCTGTTTAGGTTTGAAAGAAACCCATCATTAAAAAATGTATTTAAGACTGTATAGAAAATTTCAGTGGCACTTTCAATGTCTGCACAATTGTACAAGTCTGTCCAATTATAATGAGAAATCATATCGTTAAGTTTATTATAGTTACATTTACGAAAACATCTAATTTTAGTTGGAAAAACTAAAGGAGAGAGAGTATCAGAGCAGGGGAGGCAAATTGTCAGTTCCATAGTTGAATGATATCGGTCTTCAGGTACAACAAGAGCATCAATTCTACATACTGTGATTTCAGACGGGCCTGAAACAAACACAAGATCTAATTGTCTTCTTAATGAATTTTTTATAAAGCTTACTTGCTGTAACGATAATTCTAAAAGGCCATCCACAAAATCATGGGCGGATAACGGCATAGCGACAAATGAGTCAGTAGGAGGAGTCCAAGAAATATCAGGTAGTTTAAAGTCACCTAAAACAATCAAAAGGTCTCTGTTGGAAAGAAGGGATAAAACAGATTTTATTGCAGACAGATGGTGCTCATAAATTACTAGGTCAGAGCCATTTAGAAATACAATTTCATTGGGTATCTGAATGAGAATTCTTTAAGAGGTAAGGCTAGAGGTAACGGCAATCAGGCCACCCAATAATATTTATGTGTAGGATAAGTAGTTTAGTTTTAAGAATTTCTTAAAACGATTTACTGAAGCGGAAAATTGTACCCCTCACTAAAAAAAATGTGTCATTGGAAAACATTTTTTAAGCCCTTTCCAATGGTATAATTTTCTCTGTTCTAAAATAAAAACTGCACATTTTGAACAAAACTCACAAAATTAAAATTTAACACCTTGGCGCACAAGCAGGGATGAGCAGGGACTCGAGGGTAGGGGGTGAGATTCGGGTTCGTGGGTACGCACGTTCACTTTCTCCTGCTCATTCTCAGAAGATTACGAGGGGTCACTATATTTGAAATGCAATAAAACGGGAGGGCTCCGTGGAATACCAAACACACTGATTATGGGATGAGTATACGCTTGCAATTAAAAACAACTCATACAAAATACATTCAAACCCGCCTAAAAAACTTCCGCAACCGCTTTTAATAGCTACTCGTAGCTTAAGGCTTAGGAAATTTGAATGGTTGCATCGCGACATCTTATGCCAATGCTGGCCCGACCTTATCTGACCATTTATTCATATCTTGCTTACACAGAGATTGCCTTTCCTTAATCTATGTCGAAGTTGCACACCTTCGATATTTACCTTTATCCAGACCCCTCCTACACCACGATCAGCCCCGGTAACTTGTTATCAATCCTTGTGTTCGTTTTCCTTCTAATAACCATTCTACTGGGGTATTGGGCTGCTCCTTATGTTCGAGAACCAATTGGATTGGTTCTAGGAGTACAACATGCCTGTATGCAATCCCTGTAGATGTCAACCTGTTAAGTGAACATTCTGGACTATAAAAATGTCACCACTCAAATTGCTCAGTATCAGTTCCTCAAATGCCTCAGTACCTCATACCTTTTGGATCTAACCGTAGAATTTATCGATTCGGAAAACGAGGTTGAGATTGACAATCTGGAATTACCACCCAAGCAAGATTCTAATCTTGAAATAATCGAAAACTCGGATCTGGAACTTGTGCAGGTTTCCGAAGCAGAAGATTCGGTTGATCGCCTTCTACAAAGCGTATTTCAACCAGCTGCATCGTCGACCCAAAATAGGGACCCAGGATTGGTGTCTCTTGAGTGGAGCCAGTTTCCATTGGGGACTACTACGCAGGCTTTCTTGGAATCCCTTATCGCACACGAAGAAGGTGAAGACATATTTCAGTGTGCACAGGAATTTCAATTGGACGACGACCTATCGCAATGGTACTTCACCATTTCGGTGTTTTTAAAAATAAACTGACTTTTCTATAAAAAATGTATCTTATATAGCATTTGAGGGACAATTCTTACGTTATATATACTAACTTTATTTTAACGCTATTGAAAGATTTATATAAATATAAAAAGAGATTTACATACTGATATGTATTTCTGACTTCATTCTCAAGTATTACATAGTTTGAATAAGTATTTTGGTAATTATAATGAAGACATATTGTTATCTCATTTACTCCACATGAATTGATAGAAATGTATAGTTTTTGACAAGTATAAAAGATCATGTAATTTCTGGTTAAAGAATTAGTATACAACAGTTAGGTACTAGTGCACGACGAATCCAATCTTACGCTAATCAAAAATGGTATGCATATAAATTAAAAGTGAATTTGATAGGACTTCTTAGAGATCTTAAATGACGTGAAGCCTGTGATTGGCTACACAAAAATTGAAAATCTATGTTTTCGATTTGAGTATAAGATCACTGGATGTAAGCTGAAAAAGACACCATATGGAACTAAAATAGCTCTGTATTTAACTGATAAGGACGATAAAGATGTTTGGATATTTCTACCTAAAAGTTATGTGAACAAATTTTCTACAAAGACACCATTTAGGAAAATTAATGAGAATGGAATAACTCATATGGTATATAAAGGAAAATATCTGAACAGATATAGTTGTGTTCAAATTGAATTTTTATCAGTAAATAAGTAAAGTAAATAAGATTCTTCAATATAAAAAGCTGAGTTTTTAAATCCAACAACAGTCTTAAATCAGTCTCAAAAAGAAATAGTTTTCCTTAAAAATGTACGCTCAACAGATAGAACTATTCTTGATGCAATTTAAAGGCATGCTTTTCGAGCAACACCTACAAAGGATGGAGTTCCTAAAAGCTACTTTGGAGGATTTAGAGGAAAAAGAGTTGATCCATTCGAAGTTTGGATTCCATTATCAACTTTGTCCCTGGAGCGACGATGATGCATCATCTGGACCAGGCACATGTCAGTGTCATATGCTGCCTGCACTGAAAGAGGAACCCCTTAGTCTAATGATTAAATATTATAAGTTAAACAAACGTATAATTTTAAAACGAAATAATTTTACTTAAATATATATGTTTTAAATTTTTTAAAATGGTTCTTAAACATTTTTATTATTAATTTATCATTAAATGAATAGTCGTTTTTCTTGAATTTTCTTTAAAAAAATTTAGCGTTTTCTTTTTCATTTTAAAAAGACCAAACAGCATACAATAATGTCCGCAAGTGTTAGAAAAGTATCCCTGCAGTTGTTGCTTATTGAAAAAAAATTTACAAGCGTTAGATTTTAATAATTTTAAAAATTCTTTTTTCTGGGGATATTGACCATATGAATCGAAAAATTCTGCTGACCTACGACTATCAAAATAAAATGCAATCCAATGAGTTCCAGGTTGATCTGAAGTGTCGGTATTCGCAATTATTAGTGCAGGATACTTTAAAATAGTTTTTGGTAACCTATCAGAAGGAAAAACTCCTTTAAAAATAGATTTTGTCTTTGAATGCTTAGAAAGAAAATGTTCAATTTGTAAAGTATTCATTTTAAAAGAGCGTACGAATATTTCTATGCTTATCAATATCATTTATTGAATCGTATTCACAGTATACCAAGCAAGTAACTGCTTCAGCAAGTGGTTCCGAAAATCTTCCTTCGATTCTTATAGTACCTTGAGAGATTAAATTTGAACATATAGTCGAATTTGATTGATCAGCAATTAAGTCAAAGGCTAATATAAAACTGTTTGAATCAAACATTTCCTTGGTAATTTGTAGTCCACGATAGTAATGTTTAATTCCACATGATCTAAAAAGCATATTAAAACCTCTTGAGCTTTGAACCTTTTCAGCGTTCGAGTAATCGAGCTCCAGAGCCTGGGAAGGAACTTGAACTCCGTTAACCAATAGGTTAAAGCGTTGAATTTTAAAATGTTCAAATTGAAATGGGTCTAAGCCTCGGTTTCCTGGGTATGAGCGGTTCTTAACCATACAAAAGGCCAGAAAATATGGTATTTGAGCAATAACTGCGTTGCCTATCGACAGCGTATTGTTGCCCGGATATATTGTAAATAATTTGACTTCAACCTTGCTGAATGGGTACAGAGCATTTTTTGTTTGTAAAACATGATGATGAGCCAATAAAATGCTTGGGTTAACTGTTATGTGGTTCATGAAAAGTGGTGCTTCAAGTTTCTTTAAATTTGATTCAGTACCAGTTTCCATTAAATAAAACGCTGTTTTTTCAATATTGAAATTGATTCTTAAATCAACATTGTTAACAAGCAGTATGAGTGACTTTCAGAGGCGTCACTCCCTCTATAGTGATAATTATTATCACTTTGCGATACCAGTATATTATTTAAATAAACTGTCGAACTTCTAAATATTGAATGTAGAATATTGTTTACAACACCAACAGCATTTCCTTCAATGCTGTTGTTATCATTTTTTTTAAGTAGCACAACAAGTCGTAAATAAACTCTTGATAAATCTCGATACGTTTCACCATTTCCCAAGCAAACAAATTCAAATGAAGAGGCACCGTCCAAAGAAGCAATTGGGTTGTATGAGACTTCTTCAGTTCTTAGAATAGAACTTTGCGTGTGGTGTGCCGCAAACAAATCTAATTCACTTTTCATACATTCGATATGCGTACTCATTTTGCTTTAGAAAAAATATCTTTAATATTTAATTTTCTTGTTGATTTTTTTTTTTTTATTTTTCGTTTGGGTATGTTTACGTTGTCGTTTAGATGTATAATGAAATCGTTTTTTCCTATTACCTAGCCTTTTATTTCTTTTTCCATTTCCACTTTGAGAACGGGTAATTTTATCAATTGCTTTATTTGAAAGATGATTATTTGAAAGATGTAAAGCAATTTTACTTTGTTCTTGAATTATATTTCTTAAAGGCTTTCTCCCAAATTCATTGATTACATCCTTACCAGTCTCAGTAGCCTAATTTCTAATAGCAGTTATGCCCGAAAGAAAAAGTGGTTTTATGTAATTAAAAAGACCGCTAAAAAATTTCCGATTCCTCGTCCTTGTTGCACTATATGCGGAGATATAAAGACTTCCAATCTTGCTTAAGCCCCCACCACACTGATTTACATAACAATCCTGATAAGATTTCACCATGATGACTATTTTGGTTCTAAATAAATAATATTTGGGTATGCATTATTTATAGTCCTGACCTTCTTCTTCTTCTAAAGTGAAGAGTAACGAAAATCGGAACTGTTGAAGTTTCAAATGGTACCTTATATCCATTGGAATCAGTAATTAGTATTGAGATTTCATTTGGTGACCATATGTCCAAAGGGTAATATTCAATATTTTTAAATTGAATATTTTTTTCCTTTCCATTATAATGCATTACACGAAGACATCGCGGTCTTTTATAACCTACTGACCTTGGTTTGATTATGTCAGTGTAAATAATAATCAATCCATTTTCAGGAATATTCGCTTGAACGGATACATTTTTATACCTAAATGTTTCAGCAATTACAAGACTAACAAGCTCGGTTTCTTCAACGACATTTTTATCTTGTTTAGGTGTATATTTAATGTAATTATTCAAATATATGTCTGAAATACCGACTTCCCAATTATCGTTCATGTCTTCTGGAATGTTAACAATGTTTGTAAAAGCACACTTTACGTTGTCAGGAAATATATTCATTGAGTCATTACATAACAATGTAATAAAAATCTCATTTAAAAAACCCATATTTGATATTTATGGAAGTTAATGATACGAAATCCAATTTAATTTATTTTTACCAGTTTGTACTGGATTTTTTGTTCTTACCGATCGCACTAACCTTTCACGTCCTGTTACATATTTAAAATTTTGATAAGGTAAAGTTTCTGTTTTAAATTTTTGTAGTTTTGCTTTGAATTTGCGTTGTCGTTCATTAAGCTTCACTTTGAGCACTGGTTTCTCTAATCCTATTTTCTTTTTATCTGTTTCACTATCTAAAAAAGAGGTATCACTCACTTTTCGTTTATCTGAAACAACATTTTCTTTGGTATTTGAACTAAAATCCTCATTATCACTTTCACGTGGTAAATCGGGAAACTCAAATTTTTCCGGACGTGAGTGATCGTACTTTGATGTTGATTTTGATGTGCTGGGTTTTATATCAATCCAATCATTGGTTTGGGATTCAATTGTTTTGGTTGTAATAGGATTCGCTTTTTGTTCATTTTGAAAATTCCATGATTTATTACGTTTTTTATTTTGATAGCAACTTAATTCTTGACGAATTTTGATCCATTTATCGAAATCACTTATTTTGTTATTACTTAATATTGGTAAAAATTTTATATTTATTAATTCATTTCCTCTATCATTGTTTATCAATTTCTGATAGCTGTTAGGATGCACTAAAATTACTTTTCTTAAATTATGTTTATTCTTAATCATTTTTTAATAGTTTTCCAAAAATTCCAGAAAGCTATGAAGTTATTAGAATCGGTAGAAATCCCCCTTTTTAAATAGGAACTTTTCTCTTAAAGTTTAATGTACGCTTTGGGCACGAAATGTAGCGCAATGCATTTTTATACTTTTTTAGAGCATTAAGATGGGATTTAGTAACTTTAAGGATTCCCTGTAATGTGTTCAATACAATCTCTACTATTGTTTTTACCAGGTCACTATTACTATTGCTTATAATTGCCTTACGTAGTCTATTGTCGGCCTTTTTGAGCACATACAATAAATGTTTGTTCGTTTTCAAGCGATTTAGGCTCTTTTTGTAAACCATTTTCATTTGAATAGCACACAGAATATTCTGAATTAAAAAGGTCAGATCTAAATCTTAAGAGATCGTTAATGCCCTGAGTGAGATCAATAAGTAAATATCGGTGAGGTTGCTCCGTTACTTCTTTAAATATTCTAAATAGCTCCGTGGGGTTTTCTGGGTAAATTTGTCTTGCTAAACATTGAAATTGAAGCTTATCACGAGGATTTTTGAAAGCAACAATGTATTTGGTATTTAGTGAAATATCTCTGGTGTGCGAAGATTTATGAAATATGTTTTGAGTTACCACTATTACTGATAAATTCCTATGGTGTGATCCTTTTGTAAACAGCTCACACACATCTTTATTAAAGGCTCCCATCATCAAGTCATCCAATATTAAAAGAATTGGTTCGTTCGTTTCATTTTCAACTGTTTCAGGGACTCCTTTAAAATATTCAATCTTTTCGAAATTGGGCTTGGCACTCTCCTCTGCATAACACCAAATAATTCGATCTATTGACATATTAAAAAGATGATTCTTTTTGGTGATTCGATTTTCTAAAAAGGTTGTTTTTCCCGATCCTGAGGGTCCGAAAATAAGCATTGTAAAAGGATGTATAAATTGTGTAAACATTTTTTATTAAAAAAATTTATTTTATTCGGAATGAATTTTAATATATTATATTATTACTAATTGCTTATATAATGTTCTTAAGTTATACTAGGTTTTATTAATATTCACTTGATCGCGTTTCTTGGAGCAGTTCTTCTCGAAATGAGTATCAGATCCGCAATAATCACAATAAATAAGTTACATATATTCATTTTTACGGGGATCATTTCCAAAAAATCTCTTAAAAGAATCTTTAATAAGAGACAACCTGATAGGACCATGAATTTCTTTTTACTAAATTTTAAACACATGTGTCACCATTACTATATATTTCATAATTGATGTTTTCTAAGAATGCAAACAGCTTAAATAAATTATTTAATGAACATCGAAGTGGAAGTTTTGTAGCAGGATTGCTACGTCGTAGTATGTATGTATGTGTAGGTTATTGTATTCCTTCTAGATCAGTCGTGTAAGTTCTAAGAATAAGTTGTTGTTGTTGTACGATGCCGCTCACTGTTCTCTAACTCTCTCTCTCTCAATCTCATCGCTCTCACACTCTCTCAGTGAATCGTGGGTTGATGCGGATCGTGAGCTGAGAGCGAGAGCAGTTGAACGCCGACCGTGATTCTGAACAGACCAAATTAAATTAAATAAAAGAAAAGACTAGAAGTCATATTTGTGTTGGTGTTTAACTTCAGGGGAATACGTTATACCCCTAAAAAATCTGAAGTGGGCCGATCACGAGCCAATTAATTGCAAACAAAAAGAAAATTAAAATGGAATTAAATAACGCTTCGATCGAACAATTAAAAGGGTGGTTGAGTGCGTTGAAGCTATCAACAACCGGAACGAAAAAGGAATTGATCTGACGGTTAAATAAAGTACCAAAGGAAGTTCGTGGAAAAGTTGATGAAATGGCGAAACAAAAAGGAGATGAAGATGGCGATAAAAGTGAGGAGAATGACAGCAGCGATGAAATTTTCGAAGACGGCGGCGGAATTTTCCAGAATCAAGGCGGCGGCAGAAGTAATGGCAAAGACGGCGGCATTCAGAGCTACGACGAATAAGATGGCGAAAAAAGTAAAGGCGAAGACGGCGGCATTGGGATTTACAGCGAAGAAGACGGCGAAACTAACGGCGAAGATGGTGAAGCGAGTGACGAAGTGGCTGGCAGCATTCTCAGAATTAGAGGCAAACGGAGCAACGAAAAAGGCGGCGAACAAAACGAAGACGGTGGAAGAAATGACAATTACGCAAAAGACGACATGCACAACCAGGCTGGAGACCAGTCTAAAAACGAAAAAAGCAGCGAACGTAAAGCGGTGGTGGAAAATTTTAACGAGAGCATCGACGTCTCGTTGGGCATGGCAACACAGGTGTTAAGTGAGTTTTCTGGCGAGTCGTGTGCCCGCAAATGGACTACTCAATATCGCAACCATTTACGGAATAAAAGGAAAATTTGTAAAGATGCTAATGCTGAGCAAAATAAAGGCAAAAGCTTATGAGTGGCTGCATGCAGATGCAGACCGCGTGTTGCTACCGTTGGATGACCTAATGGCAGAGCTGATCTCAACGTTTAGGGGAAAATCATCGAAGTTGGAGATACGACCCAAATTCGAAGGGCGCAAATGGAAACAAAGCGAAAGTTTCGGGAGCTATGTCGACGATAAGATAATGCTTGCTCAGGGCATTAATATTGATGCAGATGAAATGTTGAGCTGCATCATCGAAGGTATCCCCAATCAAGGGCTACGCAATCAGGCGCATATTCAATGCTTTGTGGATGTTGGGCACATGAAGAGGGCGTTTGCGGATGTAAGCTTGCCAAAGCTATATGGAGTTGGCAGGCCGACGACATCAACGGATCCCAAGGACAGCAAGGAGAATCGTTGTTTTAATTGCAATGCCAAAGGGCATTGGGCGTATGAGTGCAGGAAGTCGAAGCGGGAGAAAGGATCATGCTATGCGTGCGGAGAGATGGGACACTTTGTAGCGAAATGCTTGAAAAACAAAAACAAGAACGAGGGAGAAATCAAATATGTTAACGATTCTAATACCAGAATGCCTCATAGATACAGGAAGCCCAATTTCATTTATTAAAATATCCAAAGTGCCACAAGACATTTCGAAATTACCAGTTTTAAGTTCATATTATGGTTTAAACAAAAGTTACCTAAAAACTTATGGAAAAATACTATGTTATGTTTTGAAAAATTTTAAATGAATCTATGAGTCATGATGTAATCTTGGGACGAGATTTTATGGATGCTTTTAATCTAAATTTGAACCTCGACACTTTGAAAATGGTTACGGTTGAGAATATTGAAAATCCTTCAGATGTTAGTGATGAAAAGCAGATAGTTAGCGATGATGTTAGTGATGAAAAGCAGATAGTTAGCGATGATGTTAGTGATGAAAAGCAGATAGTTAGTGATGATGTTAGTGATGAAAAGCAAATAGTTAGCGTTGATGTTAGTGATGAAAAGCAGATAGTTAGAAATGATGTTAGTGATGACAAGCAAATAATTGGTGATGTTGTTAGTAATGTTAGGAATAAAAATACAATTTTTAGCGATTAACATCGATTAACATGGAACTAGGGACAGCAGGGAAACAAATAAAAAAATGTTTAGTAAAATCAGAGATGAAGAAGTTATGAATAAAAATTATATTGAGCCGGAAATAAATCTAGTGGAAAAGGAATTATTTAATATAAATTTAACGGATGAAAGTGTAGAATACAAAGTTACCATTTTGTTAGGATGGTAGAGAGTTGTTATGTAAATAAAGAAAGGCCAAAGGAACCGGAGGTTAGATGCGAAAGTAAATTGAGATTAGAGGATTCAAAACCATTCAGTTGTTCGCCCAGACGTTTAGCTTACACAGAGAAAGAAAAATTACAGGTGATATTAGACGAATACTTAAGTGAAGGAATTATAAGGCCGAGTGAATCTGAGTATGCATCTCCAATAGTGTTAGTTAAAAAGAAGTCAGGCGACTTACGACTATGTGTGGACTACCAAAAGCTCAACAAGGCTATGGTGAAAGATAATTATCCGTTACCTTTGATTGACGATTTATTAGATACATTAGTAAATAAAACAATATTTTCGAAATTAGATTTAAAGCATGCCTACTTTCATGTGTTCGTGGATAGTGAATCGATAAAATATACCTCATTTATGACGCCTTTAGGAAAATTTGAGTTTATGCGGATGCCAATGGGACTAAAGAATGCACCAGCGGTGTTTCAAAGATTTATCAATAAGATTTTTGAAGACATGATAAGGGATGGTAAGGTAGTTATATACATGGACGATATCATGATTGCGAGTAAAGAAATGCAAGAACATTGAAGTGTTCTTAGAGAAGTTTTTGATCGATTAGCAAGGAACAAACTAGAATTAAGAATGGACAAGTGTGAGTTTCTACAAGCAAGTGTACAATACTTAGGATTTTTGGTAACTAGCAAAGGAATACAGGCTAACGACAAAGGAATAGAAGCTGTTCGAGATTTTCCCGTTCCAGACAAAGTACACAATGTTAGAAGCTTTCTGGGCTTGTGTTCGTATTTTAGAAGGTTCATTAAAGATTTTTCTATGATCGCTAAACCTTTATATGAATTGTTAAAAAAGGATCAAGAATTTGTATTTGAAGAAAAGGAATTGCAATGTTTTGAAATGCTTAAGAAGAAGTTGGTGGAAGCTCCAGTGCTAGAATTATATTATTACAAGGACGAGGTAGAATTGCATAAAGACGGCAGCGCAGTTTTGCTGCAAAGAAAATAGGATAAAAAGCTTCACCCTATATTTTATTTTTCAAAAGCAACAACAAAAGACGAAGCCAAGTATCATAGTTTTGAACTGGAAACTTTAGCAATAATTTACGCTCTTAGAAGATTTAGAATTTATGTGCAGGGCAGACGATTTAGAATAGTCACAGACTGTAACTCACTGACGTTGACGTTAAATAGAATTGAGTTAAACCCTCGTATTGCACGGTGGGCATTAGAATTGCTAGAGTATGACTTTGAATTAGTCCTTACATCGGGAAAACTTATGCAACACGTTGACGCTTTAAGTAGAAATACAAACATAATGGTGGTTGAAACGAATAGCTTTGAAGATAATTTAATTATTTGTCAAGCGAAAGATGAAAAATTAAAAGATGTTAGAAAAAAGTTAGAAAATGAGGAAGATAAAATGTTTGAGATGAGGAATGGAGTTATATATAGAATGTCGAATAATGGAAAGCTGTTATTTTGTGTTCCAGAAGAAATGGAGGAAAAGATATTATACAAATATCACAATGAATTAGGTCATTTAGGAAGAGATAAAGTTATGGATGCAATTCTTAGATCGTATTGGTTTTCGAATATGAAAGAAAAAGTGGTTAGACATATTGAAAATTGTATAATATGTGTAGCATATTCGCCAAAGTCAGGGAAAGGGGAAGGACTGTTGCACAGTATACCAAAAGGAAATGTGCCATTCGAAATTATACATATTGATCATTATGGACCGGTTGATAATGGAAGAGCAAAGAAACATCTCTTTGTGGTTATAGACGGATTTACTAAATATGTTAGGCTATATGCAACAAAAACGACGTACACAAAGGAAGTTATTATAGCATTGAAAGACTACTTTAGGTCTTACAGCAGGCCAACTTGTATAGTTTCGGATAGGGGAAGCTGTTTTACGTCGGAAGATTTTGGAAAATTTATGGAAGAATGTAATATTAAACATGTCAAAATTGCGACTGGGTCACCTCAAGCCAATGGACAAGTAGAAAGGATTAATAGAATTGTGGGACCAATGATAGCTAAGTTAGCAGATCCAGAAGTGAAAATTCATTGGGACACAGTTGTGGAAGATGTTGAGTTTTCATTGAACAACACGAAGCAAAGAAGCATAGCACAAATGCCAAGTAAAATGTTGTTTGGAATCGAGCAGAAAGGAAAAGTTATTGATGAATTGAGACAAAAGTTAGAAGAATTAGATAATGCTAGTGATGTTAGAGATATAGACAAAATTAGAAAAGATGGTTCACAAGCGCAAAGAAAATTACAAAAAGACAACGAACAGAGATATAATGAAAAAAGAACAAGCTGAAAAATTTTGATAGCTCAGTAGGAGTCGCAAAAAAGCTAATACCTAAACACAAGGGTCCTTATGTTATAGATAAAATTTTGAGGAATGATAGATACTTAATAAAAGATGTTGAAGGTTTTCAATTATCGCGTTTCCCTTATCAAGGTGTCTGGAGTAGCCAAAATATTAGGCATTGGATTGGAAAACCAAAATAAAGTTGTGAATATATCTAAGAATTTGTAAATATATAACTAAATTATAGAAACTAAGATAAATATAAGACAAAATCAATTGTAAATTAACACAAGATCAGGGGATCAGGACGGCCGACCTGTAGCAGGATTGCTACGTCGTAGTATGTATGTATGTGTAGGTTATTGTATTCCTTCTAGATCAGTCGTGTAAGTTCTAAGAATAAGTTGTTGTTGTTGTACGATGCCGCTCACTGTTCTCTAACTCTCTCTCTCAATCTCATCGCTCTCACACTCTCTCAGTGAATCGGGGGTTGATGCGGATCGTGAGCTGAGGGCGAGAGCAGTTGAACGCCGAACAGACCGCAGTTGAACAGACCAAATTCTTATAATATAAAAGTATAAACATTTATTTAATAACGGGTTTAATTTTGACTACTACTTAATATATGTTCAATATTATAATGACCATGAGCCAATTTATTACAATTATCTGGTAAAATATATCTCTTATCATCCTTATAATTAAGACTTATTTTATTCATAATTTCAGTATAGAGGATGTGCGACCTACTTCGAATAACTCGCTGGGATCCATAAAATGTTTTTTTATATTTTATACATTCTATATAATCTTCATGATTCAGTTTTTTAATAACTGATTTCTTAACTCCTTTAATTTTTTTATACATTCGTTTTCGTTTCCTTCCTTATCAACTAAACAAGAGTATGCCTTAGCTTAAGTCCAGCATGTTCATCTTTCATTTTTCCAGGTTCCCTATTATTAGCTTGAACTATATTAAATTGGTTTTCTAGTTTATAATTTGAGGTATCGAATCGTTCAGGAATTTCTTTTATAGTTTCGTAAAAGTCTTTCTCTGAAGATAAAATAAATGAATCTGTATCCATATAAATTATTTTCGAAGAAGGACTTTTAAGTAAAAGAAAATTATAATAAAATTCATACATTAACCATTTAGATAATTCTAAAACAGCAACTTCTATGTATATTGGCTTATCAGAAATATTTTTGAAATTGAAAGATTCTAATTGATCATAACTTAAAAATTTAAATCCTGAAAGCGGTAAGGGTTGACTCATTGCCCAACCATATAAATTATTTGCATCAATATAGCTGAGGTAGTTATTTGGTTTACTTGAATCGAAGTTAGTTATATATTTATTATTAGCTATAGAAATTCTTTGGGTACATTGAGTTAACCCACCCCTTATCGTTCTTTTTAAAAAGTTGTACATGTCTCCGTCACTAATAAGTTCTAAATTTACATTAGTATACTTGAGCATAGCATCCCAAGATATTGACGGTGCTGTAACATAGTTAATAGGGTCAAGCTTATAAATTTTCTGACCAATTTTTCTAAAATTTTCGAAAACATCGGTCAAAATTAAAACATCACTTTCTAAAAATAGTTTTATATAATCTTTTATAGTATTACAGTTGAAAGTTTTCCAAACCTTTTTTGCAAAATTGTAATCATCTATACTTCAATTTTCTTCGCTGAGAGAATTGTAAAGACTATCAATGTCAGGAAGCTGGGTATCCCCAAATTTTTCAAAACTATCTAAATAGTCGTAAGGAAAAACACCCTTCCTACGTATTTGCTTAAATTTTTCTCCCTGAAATTTAGTACTTAGAATTTTAAAATCTTTGTCCTCCATGTGGCCCGGTAGTTTTTCTAAACTAGAATTTAAAAATCTAATCGAATCGATATATCTTATTTTATATCTATTCGATGCATTTATTTTAATTGTCTGCGTTAGCGCTATACAAAGCTCTTTATTACAGGGTATGGGGCTTAAGTCTCCTTCTAATTCAGTAATGAATAAATGTATGTCATATTTAGATAGGGATCACTTAATTTCTACTTTGGCTTACAATTTTTATGAACGGAACCCATGTATTTTCCAAAAAATTAATCAAAATATTTGTCCAGGTCGTTTGGTTTTTGGGGGTCGGCCAGTACATGTAAAACAAGCTCGTAGTTTTTTCCTTTAGTGATTTGCAGAATTTTTGTATGCAGTCAGCGCCTATAAAATTATACAAAATTTGAATTAGTTTTTAGAATACTAAGAAATTAATTATTTATTGTTTTCTACATACCTTCATATGTCCACAATTCGTTAAGATCCGGATTATATTTATATGCTACATAAAATGATATGGCACATGCAGTATGCTTCTGCACTATTGTTGTTAACGACGTTGAAGACGAATTTGGGCATGTTCTATAGTTTTCAAGAACAGCCTCAATATCGGCATATATCACCACCGGAGAGATAATTTTTTATGAAAGCCCTTGAATGAAGTTGTAGTGTTTGGTTCAGGGTAAAACGAGGCCACTTTTACGCATTCAAGTTTGCTGTGTGTAGTATTATTAACTGTGAAAAACTGTAGACAGTTATCAAAAAAATATCCTCCTGATTTGGCCTTGGAATGCCGTGAGTAGCATAATCTTTTTACACTTGTAATGTAAGCGTAATGCATACTGTGGTTAGGTTGAATACATTTGGTTCTAAACGTTGGACCGATAATTTTATCACCATCAGCGTCGATCTCATAAACATTTATACCAAAGTCTTTATTATTTTTCTCGAAATGGATAATCCCTTTATTCGTTATTGGAAACTCGATTCCTGAAAAATCCAATCTTATTCCGTCATATACAATTATTTCATTATTAATATTAATGTGGTAAGTTGTGGGCTTTGTCATTTTCTCTCGTGAATACTTTTTTTGCTTTGCTGTTGTAAAGGTAGTACTCTCATGAGTTTTGTTAGCTATGAATGCCAGTATGCACCATTTGAAACAAAATACGTCAGTATTCTGTACGTTTATAAGTGCATTTCGGGCTCTTATATTCTTCGGGGCGTGAATGTATGCGCTAGCATGAATGTTTTCTAGCTTTATTATAGTAATTTCAAAATAATTGAAATTTTTTATTGCCCAACCAGAGTCTTCTTCTTGAAACTCACTGCTCGATGCTAGTAAGCTATCTACTGCCATATTAAGTTCATCGATAATGCTTTCATTTTGGTATACAGATTTATATTATGTCCCAAAATGTTTTGTTGTTTCAACAGTAACTCCTTCGTCTGTTTGTTTAATTTAGGTACCATAAACTCTTAGGTTGAATTTTTTTTTTTTTTTTTTAAATTAATTTACTTCCTTCCGTGAAGAGGGGGGAATTATTTGGCCGCCCCGTTGGAACGGGTTAACGCCACTGCCAATGTATGAAATTAAATTTCAAGAAAAACAAAATGTAATGGAAAGCTATGTAAATAGCGTGCAGTAGTTTTTGGTGATGTTATGATGACGATGAACGATGAGCGATGACGATGAACGATAAGCGATGAAAATGTTATCAATGTGTGTGAGAAATTTTAATTTTAAGATTTTGTGAGTTGGTATAAGCGTGAATGGTGTTATAGTGTATTAAATGAGCAGTGTGGACTGTGTTGTATTAGATATTAATATTAGCAGCTCGAATGAAACTGGTAATCGATGTCCAATTTTCAATTGGTTCATTTCCAAGTAAACGATAGATATCGTTATATTTAAGTAGTGCTGGATAATTCTGTCTTTTTGGTGTATATTTTGAGCAATTTAACAAAATATGCGAAATGTCTTCATTAACGTTGCACGAATCGCATAGGGCGTTTTCGTAGACTTTCATTTTGGAAAGTGTGTATTTGTCAAAAGCATGTCCGCTTAACATTCTGTTTAGAGTCTTCGTTTCTATACGGTTGAATAGGTCTTCTTTGTTTTTAAACCAAGGCTTGGAAGTGGTATATGGTGAGAGGAGAGAGTAACCCTTGTTTCGCTCTAATGAAAACAAACTGTATTCACGCTCCCAGTCTTGTTTTATTTGCGCGAACATATGATTGATTGCGTCCTTAAGGGTCCATCTGACGGGTGCGAAAGAGCCGTTAATTTTAGAATTTTTAGCCGCTGTATCTGCGAGATCGTTTTCCCAAATATTGGAATGGCTTGGAATGTGGTGAAATTCTATGGATAGCAGGGTTGGATTGTTTATGACTTTTTTCAGAATGCATTGAGAGATGCAGTTTTTGGAGTTCGTGTTCTTTATTGTCTGGATGGCACCAAGACTGTCAGTTAAAATTGCTATTTTGGAGAACTTCTTTGAAATACCGAAGTCAATGGCTTTTTCTAGGACTGTGAGTTCAGCAGTCAGCGACGATAGTTTTTTGTCGGTGTAGAAACTTTTTATCGAATTGAAATTTAAGTGAACAAAGGCACTGCCTGTAAAATTTTCCGACACAGAACCATCCGTGAAGATGATTTCCATATTTTTTGAGGTTGAACCTCTTATTTTTTCTTTAAATAAAGAGAGAATTATAGTCTCGTTTGCCATTTTTTTATTCGTACAAGTACCTTTAAAGAAATTTGGTGTGGACAGAGAATAAGGTCAAATAGCAGCAATATTATCCAGGATATTTTTAAATTCAGCATAAATTCTACTGTAACTAGTATTTTTGGCTACAAAGGAGTTTGACAAAAGCGACGCAGATGGTAGTCCATTAGCGAACGTTTTGGCCAACTCCTTCGCTGTAGCGAATTTAATCCTATAAGCTGGAGGAAGTTCAGCTGCAAGATTATAAATAATATTAATTGGAGTCGATTTAATAAGTCCTAAGGCCTTTCTAAGGTGGAAATTAACATGCTTATTTATGTTGTTTTGTACTGATTTTGATATGTTTGAAAAAGAGGAGCAGGCGTATTCATATCTAGTTCTAATAAATGCTTTATAAAAGATTAGTGACTTGCTTGGATGTACTCCGAAGCGGCAGCCACTGAGCATTCTAATAAACATATTCGTTTGATTCGATTTAGAGATCGTTTTATTTACATGCTGAACAGACGAGTTGTTTGAACTTATGACTCTACCTAAATAATTTATGCTATTTACATTTTTTAAAATAATATTATTGCACAAGATACTTAAAGGTTTTTTCCTTAGATTAAAATGAATGGCTGATTTGTCTGGATTAAAAGTAAGATTATTAATATTGCACAGTTCCATAAATCTATTTACTTTTTGTTCTAATTTCTCTTCAGCCATCGAAAAGACTTTGTCATAACAGACTAGAAAGAAGTCGTCAGCGTACTGGAACAGAATTCTGTCATGGTCATTACTTAAGCTGTGAAGCTCAGCTGTATATAAATTAAAGAGGATTGGACTCAGACAACTACCTTGACTAACTCCTTTGTTTACAGTAATCTCTGCAGTACCCATAGTGAGAACTCTTTTACTAAGGAAGTTTATAACGAAATAAATATGATTGTGGTCGAAACCCAAACTAACTAATTTGCTACCCAGAATAAGGATATTGACGGCATCAAAGGCTTTACTTAAGTCTAAAACCGCTGCGGTAACGTGGAAACCACGAGCTTTTAGGTTGGCTATGTTATTTAGTACATCGTTGATGCATTGGGCAGTAGAATGGTTTTTTCTAAACGCATAGGATCTTGGTGGCAGAATTTTATTTGTATTAATGTGCTCTTCCATACGCAATTTAATCAAACCTTCTAAGCACTTAAAAGTCACACTTAGAAGGCAGATAGGTCTGTTGTTGGTAATAATTGAAGAGTCGAGATTTTTTTGGGAACAGGTATAACCCTTATTTTCCGCCACAGATCTGGAATAACACCATTGTCTAGAGTAATGTTTAGCAGGGATACCAGTTTTTCTATTTGACTTAAGGGTAGAGATAGAAGCATTCTGTATGAAATATTGTCAAGACCCTTAGCCGAGTCTGGGTTACGAGAGTTTAGGAAGTCAAGAAGTTCACGCGCTGAGAAATTAGAGTTGGTATATCTATAAAGCAGATCAGGAGAAAAAGATACGTCAGGACACATCGCAGTGTTGGGAGCTGTGGCTATTTGATTGAGAAAATCTCTATGTTCTGAGTCAGATATTGCACTGTTTGACGGTTTAATTTGTTTAAAAAGTTTAAGATTTTTGATTATGTTCCACATATCTTTCAGAGAAGAGGGGTTGGAAATGTCTTCTGCCAGCTTATTGAGGTTTTCTTTTCTCATTTTATAATAATAGTTGTTAAGTTTTTTATTACTTTTAATATAGGCAATAGCATCAGATTGTAGTTTGGACTTAAAATATTTTTGTCTGCACGCGTTTCTTAATCTAAGGAATTTTTCACATACCTCGTCCCAATACTTTTTTGGAACATATCTATTGTTTGTATTTATTTTAATTGAATTATTACAGTGTATTGTTTGGGATGAGTTGGAAATGCTATCTAACGTTGTAATTTGAATTTTGGAAAAGTCTTTGATTATTTTATTATGGTTAAATTTAATAATATTAGTCGAAGCAGAAATTTGGTCTACTTCAATTAAGATTGGGAAATGATTGCTATTTGATATTTTAGAATTTATTGAGGACGAGTTAGAACAAAGATTGCTACTATTAATGAAAGTGAGATCGAGTGTTGAACTACAGGATGGGTTATGAGAGTAAGTTGGAGAGCCGTTGTTAAGGCAAAAGAAACCGGAGTATAAGAGGGAATTTTCTAAAATGCCGCCTCTGGCATCTTGAGTATTATTACCCCAAATGCTGGATTTGGCATTAAAGTCACCACCTATGACAGTTAGACCACTCGATTGAGCAGCAATAGTAAGTAGATCATCGCAACCTTGTTGAAAAGAATTAATGTCTGTGCTGGGAGCAGCATAGACACTTAAAATATTAATATTATTTCTTAGGTTAATTGTTCGGATACCAATGACTTCTAAGCTAATATCACAGTTGATTTGTTTAAAGCGTATATGTTTTTTTAAGTAAATTCCAACGCCTCCATAACCATCGTTATTTGACAAGCTACACATGGAATTATTGGAAACCCATATCTCTGATAAAATTGCTATGTCTATGTTGTTGTTTACTAAGAATAATTCTAGTAATTGTTTGTTATTATTAGCAGTTAAGCTCTGAATATTATACTGTAGGATTTTTATTGTCATTTAAATAATATAATTTTATGTTTTATTTTCAAATGAAAACAGATAGTCAAATGAAAGAGAAAAGAAAAACGAATAAATAAAAAACAATTAATTTGACAGAAAAAAATAAGTGAATAGATAAATAAATAAATAAAAAAGTTATTATTCAAAATTAAACAAGTTGATTCATTTTGAACAAATAAATTTTTGAGTTTGTAAGTGCTATTCTGTTTCTTAAATTTTCTAAAAAGTTTCTTGATTCAGGTACTAAATTGGTTGTTTCGTTGACTAGAAATGCGGATATTTCAGAAGCTAATTGATTTAAACTATTCTCCGCAGCTTCAAGAGCTGGATTGTCTAAGAAAGGTTGACTAGAGGGTGAGGAACTAGGTGGATTAGAATGAATGTGAGAAAACTTTTCGTTTGGAGTGTACTCATGTTCATGAAGAGCAGCTTTCCAGCTGATCATAGTGTCGCGTGAATTTTTCTCTTCGTTTTTCTTGTTAAGAGAGTTCTTAACAACCTTATTAAAAGAGTTTTGTGCAAATATTTGTTGGGTAGCTATTTTGGTATTATTTTGTAACACTGGAATGGCAGATTTTCTTTGCCATGTTGGCTGGGGGAAGTGGGTTAAGTCGTTGGTGTCGACTTCATCTAAAATTTGGAAGAGAGAGGGGTACCTAATCTTCGTTTCATTTCGTGATAAGTTCTCAATAGATAGCGTACGCTCTCTTACGAGCAGGGCACTCAAGAGAGGTGGCTGGGTGATTTTGTTTGCAGTTGGCACAAACGATTTGATTACATTGTTGTTCTTTTGAATGCGAAAGAGAACATTTACTGCATTTTTGTTCAGTTTGTTTACAATGCTGAGCAAAATTATTAAATCTAAAACAACGAAAACATTGACTAAAAGGAACATATGGACTAACATTAATTTTGGTGTACAGGAAGACAATCTCGTTGGGAATTTGAGTACCTTTAAAAAGAATCTTAACCCTAGGAGTGTTAATAAAAATATCTTTATTGTCTCGGTCCTTAGTCTTCACACGAATTATTTCTTGAATAGGTACAGGAGAAGAAATGTACTCTTTAAGTTCAGAGTCGGAAAATTTTGTCGGAATATTAAAAATAATACCCATTTTAAAAATGAAATGCTTAAGAATTTTAGGTTCGTAACCATTACTTTTAAGATTTGAGGACAGGATGCTTTTAGCTGCCGTTGCTGACTTGCACTCAGCCTTGCAGCGCCCGTAACCAATCTTATTTACTGAAATTATATCTTTAATATTTAATTTTAGCAAGACAGCATTTTGTTCAAGAGGATTTATAGGAACTCTTCTAGGTCGATTTTCGCCATTGGTTTCACCAATTTTGTCTATGTAGACCACAAAGGGTCCCTTGTGAGCGCTGCTCTACGAGTATCCGTTGTTTTCCAAATTTCCACTTTCTCTCTTCTCTTCTTTGCTAGCAGGATCCGTTATAGCTCTACCACTTACTTGGCTGGTTGGACTCGGATGACTTACAGGGTCATTGACTTCTTTCATCTCAACTTCTTCGCTTTCCGATTCCACTAAATTATTATCCGTAGGTTTTTTCTTTTTATTTAAGGGCGATAATTTCCTTTTAACGTTGCTCAGCTCCGAGTAAGGGTTTTTAGCCTTGGCCTCGGAGGAGGCCATTTTTCTTGGAGTAACTTTACCCGTAATTGATTGTTTATTTAACCAATAAAAACAGCAAAATATTTATAAAAGGTATTTAAACGTATATATTACGTAATATTTTTGTTTTGAAAAAAAAAACAGAAAAAGTAATTATCGGTTAGTATCACACACTGCTCAAACACCTCCGTTGCATGCAACAGTCAGCACGCGAGAAAAAAGTTAGGTTGAACTTAATGGCTCTATATTCTATAATGCAATGCTTTATAATTTCAATTATATTTTTTTGGCAATGCTGATAAAAATCTTTTAAATCAATAGTGTTTTGGACTGAACTATTGATTCGATATGATTTAACAGGAAAAACAGTTTGAGAGTTAAGAAGAATTATGTTTTCATTATTTTTTACTTCTCTGGCTGATGCATTTTTATGCTATCAGTCAATATATGTTGTCGTTCCCTTGATGCAAGATATTTGTCACCACAAGTAGGACATAAAAGTTCTAATTTTAAATCATTTTTATTTTCGCTAATCTTAGCTTTTTTTCCTTGTTTGAGTACTTCCTTACCCTCATCCATTCTCATCCGTTTGAGAGCACTTGATGATGTGGGATGATCGTCCAAATGATTTGGCCTTCTGTTTTGTGGTTGCCGTTTTTCAACATTCATTAAAACATTGAAGGCATTTATAGGTCCATTACAATTTTGATAGTGCTCGTCAAATTCATAATTATGAACTAACGTAGAGCATAAGTCGCACCTTATTTTTGATTTACACATTAAAACCTCGAAGGCATTCCGAGGCTTTGAGCACTGAGCATAATGAGTTTCAAACTCACTCATCTCCACATTTTTGGTGCACAAATCACAAGCAACGAATGACTCCATTTTTAGGGTTTTGGTTTTAATATTTTTATTAAAAAAATATATTGTTATATGTTGTAAACAATTTTTACCCACTCGTTATAAAGGTAAAAAGCACGATAATGCTGTTACCAATGTTCACCCACTCGTTTAAAAGGTAAAAAGCACGATTAGAATTGTTAGGCGCGATTGCAAGAACCGATGTGGATCTAATTATTTTATTAGAATACAGTACTGAGGCATTTGACGAACTGATCCTGAGCAATTTGAGTGGTGTCATTTTTATAGTCCAGAATGTTCACTTATCAGGTTGACATCTACAGGGAGTGCATACAGGCATGTTGTACTCCTAGAACCAATCCGATTGGTTCTCGAACATAAGGAGCAGCCCAATACCCCAGTAGAATGGTTATTAGAAGGAAAACGAACACAAGGCGGAGGTTTTTTAGGCGGTTTTAAATGTATTTTGTATGAGTTGTTTTTAATTGCAAGCGAGTATACGCTTTACGACGATGACCTCCGATACCCTAAATAGTCACCCCCTCACTATTTTTCAAGCCCTTTCCAATGGTATAATTTTCTCTGTTCTAAAATAAAAACTGCACATTTTGAACAGAACTCACAAAATTCAAATTTCACACCTTCGCGCACAAGCAGTGATGAGTAAGGACTCGAGGGTAGGGGGTGAGATTCGTGGGTACGCACGTTCACTTTCTCCTGCTCATTCTCAGAAGATAACGAGGGGTCACAATATTTGAAATGCAATAAAACGTGAGGGATCCGTGGAATACCAAACAAATTAAAAACAACTCATACAAAATACATTTAAAACCGCCTAAAAAACCTCCGCAACCGCTTTTAATAGCTACTCAGGTTAAAATAAATAAACATTTAATGATATAATTTATACATACCTGCACCGGTGTTGAAATCCATTTTTTTTGCTATACAAAAGGAAAATCTCGAAAGTGTTTTGTGTGTTTTTCATTATTATTGCTTTGTTTTTTATTTCGCTAAAGGTGAAGCTAATACTTTTATCTGTTAAAATCTCATATGCTTTAAAAATGTCAAAATGTGATTGCTCATTAAGAAGTGGTTGTAGGTTCTTAAAAGTTTTACCTTCAAAAAATGGAAAATTTGTATTCTCTTGAATTTTGTTAATTACGACAACAATATTGCTGATATATCAGATATTGTTGGGCATTTCTATTGAGAAGTAAAAGTTTTCAATTTTAACAAATGAATACAATTCCTCGTCATAAGAAAGGATTTTGCTTTCTCGTGAGTATGGAGCAAGTAATGAAAATTACAAGTCATGAAGCAGGGGTTATAAAAAGAGGATACTTCTATAACAAAACTATCGTTATGTAACAAAAAACGTATCGCTAAAGACAGTTTGAAAAAGTGTTCGTCCCTCTTTTCGGATATAATTGAATTCAAAACAAAAGGTCCGTTGCTTTGAATCGATCGAGCTCGTCCAATGACCCGGACTTACGCAAAAATTCGTTGGGCAAGATTTTTTTAAATTTTGTAGCTCGTTTAAAAGCTTATCAATTTTCCAGGATGTTAGGGAATATTGTTCTCCTTTTTTTACTCAAGACTTAAGGAGAGTCTTTACTACTCCAAGGCAAACAACATGCATATAACCTAACTTGTTTAACAATATCTATAGAAAGTTTTTCGAAAATTGGTAACTTTTTCCTGTTAAGATGTTTAGGTTGACTTTTGATTCTAAATGAGCTGTTATCGTGAAAAGGGTCCATTCCAACTTAAAAAAAAAAACAACTTGATTTTTTACCATTTCCCCCTTCTGAAGGTACCTTTTCCAAGAATAATAGCCTGAATGTCCTTTTATTCCCAAAAGAAATTATCGGGCTGGAACATTCATAATAAAGCATCTGATGCCTACGCTGTGTACTTTATTTTTGTACTGGAACCCAGTTTCTAAAAATTCCTTAACTTCATTTATAAATTCACTCAGGTATTCGTCAGTGTTTTTCGGCTTTGAATAACACTCGTAAACACCTATCAACAAAACTTCTGGATACCCAGGAACATTACACAGTATGGGCCAAACGTTTTTAGAAGAACTTTTACATAAAGGCAAGTCTTTGTTAGTAGGGACATGTTAAAAATTGATTTAGAAACACAAAGCAAATAAACAAACAAAGCAATATTTTGTAAACACACAAATTTTATACAAATTCGCAGTGACCTCAGATAACTCGGGAAACGAAATGATGCTTAGGCGGAAAATAATAGCGTGAATAAATTGGGAGAACCGAAGATGTATCGGCATATTGTCGCGAGCTCTTTTTAACATACTCGTACATACAAATAGATAGTTATTTAGTGAACCTTTAAGTAACGGGGTCCGAAAACATAAAGTTCACTGAAGCAACTGTCTTAAGTATTTTATTTTTTATGATTATTATTTTCTTTTTACTTTTATAATATTATTAAATGATAGCTTAACTCTACCAATTATTTTATTAAATTGAATTCGAAATTCTTAAAAGTATAAAAATGTATATTCCCAATATATAAGTTAATTTATCAAAAAGCCCCAAAGCTATAATTTGTTTCACTTTATTTCCCATCAATTATCCTATCGTTGCTATGACAGCTATATGATATAGTTATACGATTTGAATAAAATTTAATTCGAAATTCAGAAATAATTAAAAATGTTATTTTCAAGCTTATAAAGTTAAATGCTAAAAAACACGAAAGATATAATATTTATTTCATGTTTTTCGACTAATTTTCCGATCGTACCTATGGCAGCTTATGACATAGTTGTCCGATTTTGATAAAATTTATTTCGAAATTCAAAACCAAATAAAACATTTTATTTCCGAGCGTAGGAGGTTATAAGTTAAAAAACATTGATTGTTCCTATATGATATAGTCGTCCGATTTTGATAAAATTTAATTCGAAATTCAGAACTAATTATAAATAATGTTATATCCAAGCTTAGAATGGTATATGTTTAAAAACACGAAAGATATAATATTTTTTAAATTTTTTCCCCGATAGTTCCTATGGGAGCTATAAGATATAGTTGTCCGATCCGGCTGGTTTCGACTTATATATAATGTGCAGTTTTTATTTTAGAACAGAGAAAATTATACCATTGGAAAGGGCTTGAAAAATAGTGAGGGGGTGACTATTTAGGGTATCGGAGGTCATCGTCGTAAAGCGTATACTCGCTTGCAATTAAAAACAACTCATACAAAATACATTTAAAACCGCCTAAAAAACCTCCGCCTTGTGTTCGTTTTCCTTCTAATAACCATTCTACTGGGGTATTGGGCTGCTCCTTATGTTCGAGAACCAATCGGATTGGTTCTAGGAGTACAACATGCCTGTATGCACTCCCTGTAGATGTCAACCTGATAAGTGAACATTCTGGACTATAAAAATGACACCACTCAAATTGCTCAGGATCAGTTCGTCAAATGCCTCAGTACTGTATTCTAATAAAATAATTAGATCCACATCGGTTCTTGCAATCGCGCCTAACAATTCTAATCGTGCTTTTTACCTTTTAAACGAGTGGGTGAACATTGGTAACAGCATTATCGTGCTTTTTACCTTTATAACGAGTGGGTAAAAATTGTTTACAACATATAACAATATATTTTTTTAATAAAGTATGAAATTCTCAGAAGATAGCAAGGGGTCACAATATTTTGAAATGCAATAAAACGATAGGATTCCCACGGATAGCAAACACACTGATTATGATTTTAAACAAAACCGTTGAAAAAACCTCTGATCCCCTTCATCATAGCTACTCTCAGTTTAAGGCTTGAGAAAATTGTAATGGTTGCACTGCAACATCTTGCGCAAATGTTGGCCCGAACCAAATTGTCATAATTTTGTATCTTGCTTACACTGAGATTACCTTTTGTAAGCGCAACCTATCCCATAGCTACCTACGATCGATATTTACCTACATACTGAAACCTCTTACATCACGTTCAACCCCCGGTAATTTGTTAGCAATCCTTGTCTTCCTTTTCCCTCTAATAACCATTCGACTGCGATTTTGTTCTGCTTCCTATTTTCGAGAACCAATCGGATTGGTTCTAGGAGTACAACATGCCTGTATGCACTCCCTGTAGATGTCAACCTGTTAAGTGAACATTCCAGACTATAAAAATGACACCCCTCGAATTGCTCAGGATCAGTTCTTCAAATGCCTCAGTACTGCATACCAATGGATCTTACTATTGAGTTTGTTGATACCATTTATGAGATGGATCACCTCGAAAAACCAGAGACGCAGGATTCTGATGTCGAGGTTATTGAAAACTCGGATCAGGAGGTTCTGGATGCTTCTGATATGGAAGATTCGGTTGATCGACTCCTACGAAGAGTATTTCAAGCTGCTGCAGCTTCTACCCAAGAGAGACCCGGAATTGTCCTCCCTTGCGTGGAGCCACATTCTAATGGGGACTGCAACGCAGGCTGCTTTGGAGTCCCTGATCCTAAACGATGAAAGCCAGGATCAATTTCAGTGTGGACAGGAAATTGAATTGGACGAATCTTTCCCCACGGAA
This sequence comes from Drosophila biarmipes, assembly GCF_025231255.1. Taxonomy (NCBI): domain Eukaryota; kingdom Metazoa; phylum Arthropoda; class Insecta; order Diptera; family Drosophilidae; genus Drosophila; species Drosophila biarmipes. The sequence continues at coordinate 3,345,712 of NC_066616.1, read as the reverse complement.
ATGTTTCCAGACGATGACCACATTTTCGAGGAACCAGCAAATCCATATTTAAATTTGTTGGATGATGGAGATGACAGCGCTTTACTCGACGTTTTATTTAGTCTAGATTATTAATTTTAAATTTGTCCCATTTTATATACTTAAATTAAAAAAATTAAAGAATTAAATTAAAAAAATTAAAACTGTTTTGAAATGGAGTTCTTTTAATTGTTTGTTATTCTTTCGATAATTTTCTTCTGCCTTACGAATACTTTTTATCTCCTCATTGCTCGCGACAATATGCGGTTCTCCCATTTGATTCACGCTATTATTTTCCGCCTAAGCATCATTTCGTTTCCCGAGTTATCTGAGGTCAGTGCGAATTTGTATAAAATTTGTGTGTTTACAAAATATTGCTTTGTTTGTTTATTTGCTTTGTGTTTCTAAATCAATTTTTAACATGTCCCTACTAACAAAGGCTGCCAAATTGCGTGCTGAGACTGAGGACTTCAAAACTGTTGCCAGCTCGTCTAAAAAAATGTGTTTAGAAGTTTGTGAGGAAACAAAGAGTGTACCTGTAGATGCTAATATACCTGAAAAAGTAGATAATTGTAATATACCCGAAGGAGTAGATATTAATGTACCTGAAGATGTAGAAGTTTATTGTGCATGACGAAATGGAAACGGAATTTGAAAATATATATAGTAGTTCTGACGATTACAGTGACTGTGACTTTTATAACCCTAAGACTTTTAATACTCATTATGGCTTGTCTGACGCACTTACAGATTTTTGAATGTTGATGACTTGCCTTTATGTAAAAGTTCTTCTAAAAACGTTTGGCCCATACTGTGTAATGTTCCTGGGTATCCAGAAGTTTTGTTGATAGGTGTTTACGAGTGTTATTCAAAGCCGAAAAACACTGACGAATACCTGAGTGAATTTATAAATGAAGTTAAGGAATTTTCAGAAACTGGGTTCCAGTACAAAAATAAAGTATACAGCGTAGGCATCAGATGCTTTATTATGAATGCTCCAGCCCGATAATTTCTTTTGGGAATAAAAGGACATTCAGGCTATTATTCTTGGAAAAGGTACCTTCAGAAGGGGGAAATGGTAAAAAATCAAGTTGTTTTTTTTTTTAAGTTGGAATGGACCCTTTTCACGATAACAGCTCATTTAGAATCAAAAGTCAACCTAAACATCTTAACAGGAAAAAGTTACCAATTTTCGAAAAACTTTCTATAGATATTGTTAAACAAGTTAGGTTATATGCATGTTGTTTGCCTTGGAGTAGTAAAGACTCTCCTTAAGTCTTGAGTAAAAAAAGGAGAACAATATTCCCTAACATCCTGGAAAATTGATAAGCTTTTAAACGAGCTACAAAATTTAAAAAAATCTTGCCCAACGAATTTTTGCGTAAGTCCGGGTCATTGGACGAGCTCGATCGATTCAAACCAACGGACCTTTTGTTTTGAATTCAATTATATCCGAAAAGAGGGACGAACACTTTTTCAAACTGTCTTTAGCGATACGTTTGTTGTTACATAACGATAGTTTTGTTATAGAAGTATCCTCTTTTTATAACCCCTGCTTCATGACTTGTAATTTTCATTACTTGCTCCATACTCACGAGAAAGCAAAATCCTTTCTTATGACGAGGAATTGTATTCATTTGTTAAAATTGAAAACTTTTACTTCTCAATAGAAATGCCCAACAATATCTGATATATCAGCAATATTGTTGTCGTAATTAACAAAATTCAAGAGAATACAAATTTTCCATTTTTTGAAGGTAAAACTTTTAAGAACCTACAACCACTTCTTAATGAGCAATCACATTTTGAAATTTTTAAAGCATATGAGATTTTAACAGATAAAAGTATTAGCTTCACCCTTAGCGAAATAAAAAACAAAGCAATAATAATGAAAAACACACAAAACACTTTCGAGATTTTCCTTTTGTATAGCAAAAAAAATGGATTTCAACACCGGTGCAGGTATGTATAAATTATATCATTAAATGTTTATTTATTTTAACCTGAGTAGCTATTAAAAGCGGTTGCGGAGGTTTTTTAGGCGGTTTTAAATGTATTTTGTATGAGTTGTTTTTAATTGCAAGCGTATACTCATCCCATAATCAGTGGGTTTGGTATTCTACGGATCCATCCCGTTTTATTGCTTTTCAAATATTGTGACCCCTCGTTATCTTCTGAGAATGAGCAGGAGAAAGTGAACGTGCGTACCCACGAACCCGAATCTCACCCCCTACCCTGGAGTCCTTACTCATCACTGCTTGTGCGCGAAGGTGTGAAATTTTAATTTTGTGAGTTTTGTTTAAAATGTGCAGTTTTTATTTTAGAACAGAGAAAATTATACCATTGGAAAGGGCTTGAAAAATAGTGAGGGGGTGACTATTTAGGGTATCGGAGGTCATCGTCGTAAAGCGTATACTCGCTTGCAATTAAAAACAACTCATACAAAATACATTTAAAACCGCCTAAAAAACCTCCGCCTTGTGTTCGTTTTCCTTCTAATAACCATTCTACTGGGGTATTGGGCTGCTCCTTATGTTCGAGAACCAATCGGATTGGTTCTAGGAGTACAACATGCCTGTATGCACTCCCTGTAGATGTCAACCTGTTAAGTGAACATTCTGGACTATAAAAATGACACCACTCAAATTGCTCAGGATCAGTTCTTCAAATGCCTCAGTACTGCATACCTATGGATCTAACCGTAGAATTTATCGACAACCTGGAATTACCACCCACGCAAGATTCTGATTTTGAAATAATCGAAAACTCGGATCTGAAACTTGTGCAGGTTTTTTGAAGCAGAAGACTCGGTTGATCGCCTTCTACAAAGCGTATTTCAACCGGCTGCATCGTCGACCCAAAATAGGGACCCAGGATTGGAGTCTCTTGAGTGGAGCCAGTTTCCATTGGGGACTACTACGCAGGCTTTCTTTGAATCCCTTATCCAAAAGATACCATATGGAACTAAAATAGCTCTGTATTTAACTGATAAGGACGATAAAGATGTTTGGACATTTCTACCTAAAAGTTATGTGAACAAATTTTCTACAAAGACACCATTTAGGAAATTTATTGAGAATGGAATAACTCATATAGTATATAAAGGAAAAGATCTGAACAGATATAGTTGTGTTCAAATTGAATTTTTATCAGTAAATAAGTAAAGTAAATAAGATTCTTCAATATAAAGAGCTGAGTTTTTAAATCCAACAACAGTCTTAAATCAGTCTCAAAAAGAAATAGTTTTCCTTAAAAATGTACGCTCAACAGATAGAACTATTCTAGATGCAATTTGAAGGCATGCTTTTCGAGCAACACCTACAAAGGATGGAGTTCCTAAAAGCTACTTTGGAGGATTTAGAGGAAAAAGAGTTGATCCATTCGAAGTTTGGATTCCATTATAAACTTTGTCCCTGGAGCGCCGATGATGCCTCATCTGGACCAGACACATGTCAGTGTCATATGCTGCCTGCACTGAAAGAGGAACCCCTTAGTCTAATGATTAAATATTATAAGTTAAACAAACGTATAATTTTAAAACGAAATAATTTTACTTAAATATATATGTTTTAAATTTTTTAAAATGGTTCTTAAACATTTTTATTATTAATTTATCATTAAATGAATAGTCGTTTTTCTTGAATTTTCTTTAAAAAAATTAAGCGTTTTCTTTTTCATTTTAAAAAGACCAAACAGCATACAATAATGTCCGCAAGTGTTAGAAAAGTATCCCTGCAGTTGTTGCTTATTAAAAAAAAAATTTATAAGCGTTAGATTTTAATAATTTTAAAAATTATTTTTTCTGGGGATATTGACCTACGACTATCAAAATAAAATGCAATCCAATGAGTTCCTATCAGAAGGAAAAACTCCTTTAAAAATAGATTTTGTCTTTGAATGCTCAGAAAGAAAATGTTCAATTTGTAAAGTATTCATTTTAAAAGAGCGTACCAAAATTTCTATTCTTATCAATATCAATCATTGAATCGTATTCACAGTATACCAAGCAAGTAACTGCTTCAGCAAGTGGTTCCGAAAATCTTCCTTCGATTCTTATAGTACCTTGAGAGATTAAATTTGAACATATAGTCGAATTTGATTGATCAGCAATTAAGTCAAAGGCTAATATAAAACTGTTTGAATCAAACATTTCCTTGGTAATTTGTAGTCCACGATAGTAATGTTTAATTCCACATGATCTAAAAAGCATATTAAAACCTCTTGAGCTTTGAACCTTTTCAGCGTTCGAGTAATCGAGCTCCAGAGCCTGGGAAGGAACTTGAACTCCGTTAACCAATAGGTTAAAGCGTTGAATTTTAAAATGTTCAAATTGAAATGGGTCTGAGCCTCGGTTTCCTGAGTATGAGCGGTTCTTAACCAGAAAATTTGGTATTTGACAAATACCTGTGTTGTCTATCGACAGTGTATTGTTGCCCGGATATATTGTAAATGATTTGACTTCAACCTTGCTGAATGGGTACAGAGCATTTTTTGTTTGTAAAACATGATGATGAGCCAATAAAATGCTTGGGTTAACTGTTATGTAGTTCATGAAAAGTTGTGCCACAAGTATCTTTAAATTTGATTCAGTACAAGTTTCCATTAAATAAAACGCCGTTTTTTTAATATTGAAATTGATTCTTAAATCAAGCAGTTTGGCTTGATTGAAAATATCTCCATGGACTGTTCCGGATAACTCAACCTTGTTACTATTTTGAAACATATTTTTAAGGGTTTCATTCGAGTCTTGATAAACATATTTCCCTGCTGTTATTCTTCCAAAATTGGGAAAATAACCTTGGGAGGCCAAGTGACTTTCACAGGGGTCACTCCCATAGTTTAAAATTGTTTGCAAATAAGCTCTATAGTGATAATTATTATCACTTTGCGATACAAGTATATTATTTAAATAAACTGTCGAACTTCTAAATATTGAATGTAGAATATTGTTTACAACACCAACAGCATTTCCTTCAATGCTGTTGTTATCATTTTTTTTAAGTTGCACAACAAGTCGTAAATAAACTCTTGATAAATCTCGATACGTTTCACCATTTCCCAAGCAAACAAATTCAAATGAAGAGGCACCGTCCAAAGAAGCAATTGGGTTGTATGAGACTTCTTCAGTTCTTAGAATAGAACTTTGCGTGTGGTGTGCCGCAAACAAATCTAATTCATTTTTCATACATTCGATATGCGTACTCATTTTGCTTTAGAAAAAATATCTTTAATATTTAATTTTCTTGTTGATTTTTTTTTTTTATTTTGCGTTTTTTCCTATTACCTAGCCTTTTATTTCTTTTTCCACTTCCACATTGAAAACGGGTAATTTTATCAATTGCTTTATTTGAATGATGTTAAAAAACAATTTTACTTTGTTCTTGAATTATATTTCTTAAAGGCTTTCTCCCAAATTCATTGATTACAGCCTTACCAGTCTCAGTAGCCTGATTTTTAATAGCAGTTATGCCCAAAAGAAAAAGTGGTTTTATGTAATTAAAAAGACCGCTATAAAAATTTCCGATTCCTCGTCCTTGTTGCACTATATGCGGAGATATGTAAAGTCTTCCGATGTTGCTTAAGCCCCCACCACACTGATTTACATAATAATCCTGATAAGATTTCACCATGATGACTATTTTGGTTCTAAATAAATAATATTTGGGAAGCATTATTTATAGTCCTGACCTTCTTCTTCTTCTAAAGTGAAGAGTAACGAAAATCGGAACAGCTGAAGTTTCAAATGGTACCTTATATCCATTGGAATCAGTAATTAGTATTGATATTAATCTGGAAGCCAAGAAAATAGATAGCAAATTACAAAAGCAAAAACCATGTTTTTCAAATTCCTTTCTATCTTCTTTTGCCAGCCATAATTTTGTTTTTGTAAATTATGTGCTATCGTCTAACTATCGTCCAGAAGTCCAGAAACAATTGAAAAGTAAAATAAAATATCAAAAATACCTCAAAGTAATTTTGGCACTGGGATCAAATTCAAAAATCACAAAGGCACAAAACACAAAAAAAATAGGAGTGCGAGATCGCGAAGATTTAAGAAAACGTAAGAGAGCACGAGGGAAAAAAATATTCTATCGATTGAGCGTGGCTTGTGCGACACTAACAACTTTCAGCATCAACAAATACAAAGTAAATCAAGCAAGAGAGAGTTGCAGAAAATAGCACCGAAAAAATCTACTAGAAATTCAGCGGGTGCATAGAAAGCAGGTTACAGTTATAAAATAGAGCGAAGGAGATTGAGAGGGAGTAAAAGAGTTTTAGCAAGTTAAGGAGCGCAAGTTACACAAACGAAGCTATGAGATTAAACAAATCTAATAGAAATGCTAAAATAACTATTAACACGTACCCGTTTACTGGGAGATCTATTTAGAATTACTAGCACAATTGTTGGGCTAATCTTTGTAAATAAATACTCACAGAACACTCGCACAAAATCACTGGAAAAGACAAAAACTCGTAGCACAAAAGTAAAACAGTGAACAGCTGTCAAAGCGACGCTAAATCGACAATGATAAATAGATAAATAGAAATAAATACCTAAATCCTTTATTGATGATGCATATGCCCCCATTTCAACCAAATCAGCCTGCCATTTTCTATTTCATTTATATCCTTTACTATCTTATTAATAGTTTTCAAGAGAAATTCCAATTTTTTAGAAATTTCACTCACTTTTCCCTTAATATCATTGACTCGAGGTCTTAATCTAAAGATTTCTTGTTTCTGTGGTTGCTTAGAAATTTCATTAGATGTATTCTGTACTAGTTTACTTATTTCATCTTCAACATAAAATTTTGTTGCAATATCATTTTCATGAATGGGGGGTAGGGAATTTTTAAATCGTTTCCTCTGAATATTTAAATGTCCATCATAATCATTGAGTATACTTTGGAATTTTTCTACACCTTTTGTCATCTCTTGAGTACTCTTTCTCATTTAAAAAACAACCAAACTTATCAACTGACATTTTAATTATAAAATAAATAATGAAAGAATGGTATATTTATGTATGATCCACCTTATTGGTAAGACCTCTTCTTCGTTTTTACGACGTGAAAATGGACTACTTCGAAGTATCGTTCCATCAATTTGTATCTGATCACAACGAATGATTCGTGCAGGTTTTTTCAAATTTTGTTTTATGAAATTGTTAAGATTTTCCAATTTATCAAGAAGCTCTTTTAATGTATTATGTGTATACTCCATTTGAGTTACCATTTTTATTACATTACTTTCCAACTCTGATACTCTTTTGTTTCGAAGTTGAAATGATTTAGTTATAGTTTCCATTTGTTGTGATTTCCCTTCGTTATTTTCTCATCTACATAAAATTGAAAAGCCAAATAATTTCTATTTATTGGTTTTGAAGAGTTTTTAATTCTTTTTTCTGAAAATTTATGTGAACATCAGTATCTAGATTTAAACCTGCAAGCAGTGGCGGATTTACTGAGTAGGCAACATAGGCAGCTGCCTAGGGCGGCAAATTTTTAGGGTCGGCAATTTCGACTGTTAACACTGTTAAAAAAAATTTGTGCGCAGATTAAAAAGTACATTTAAAAAAATTTTCAATCTACGGAAGAGATAGTATCAGACGTTCATAACAAGTCGAAATTTTCATTCAGCGATGACCCTGCGGAATGGCTCATAAATGACGAATTACGTGATCATATCGCTAAGTATAATTATAAGAGAAAAGAACATCTGGATTTTTCGCAGTCAAAAAAAGTGAACAATAATATAACGCGGTCTTTGAATTCATCCATGTTCGAAAGAAAACTTGTGAATGGTGAAACAACTTCCCGTGTCTGGTTAGTATATTCTGTAAGCAAAGGATCGGTATATTGTGCTCCATGCCTTCTTTTTGGCGTTGAATCTGCTTTCTCTGACAAAGATGGATTCAGTGATTGGAAAAATGCGGGCGTAAGAATGAGTCAACATGAAAATTCTGAAAAGCATCAAACTTGTTTGAAAACTTTGAAAGATGACAAAGTAGTTTACTGGATAAATGTTTTGAAACGAGTCGTCGCTGTCATTAAGAGTTTAGCTTCACGTGGATTGCCTTTTAGAGGGCACGAAGAAAAATTTGGTTCTCTTCACAACGGAAACTATTTGATGCTTTTAGAATTGATAGCCGAATTCGATCCATTTTTGAAAGAGCATATTTCGAAATTTGGAAATAAAGGCATCGGTAGTACCAGTTATCTGTCCAAAACAATTTGTGAAGAGTTCATCCAAATATTAGCTGATAAGGTATTAAATGTAATCATTCAAGAGGTCAAATGTGCAAAATATTACTCTATCATTTGTAATGAACAACGTTTACAATGGCAGCTGGATAAACTTTCGATGCAACGCACGCTCTTATGTTTCGGCTGCGCTCGTCGGCTTGAGGGGATGGTATAGTGTTGCACCTAAAAATGACTTAATGTTGTCAACTTATCTTAAAATTAGCGTGCTGCGACAAAATATGCCCCACAGATACACATAAACATGCACTGTAAGACACAACTACAACCGGAGATAACGAAACTACGAACTGACACCTCATATGCACACACACATTCAAACATGACCACTGATGTTGTTGTGGTCAATGCCCACCCTACCTATGGCCGCTACATCCACATTCCTACCGGTGCTGCCCCAGCCCGAGTTCAACTACAAAATCTCTTAGAAAATCATTATAATTTATTGCCTAACTGTAAAGTGAAACATTAAACAAATAAACATTAGCATAGATGAACAAATAAATCTTAAAACATAAACGAGACGTTAAATAAAAAAATACAAAAAAATAACATTTAATTAAACAATATCTTAAAACTTTAATTGAGCCCTGGATTGCATTCGCAAATCGTAATCTCGAAAATTTGTCGCGCAGCGACTGCAGTCAGCGCTGCCAAAAGAAACTACACGCAGAATATATCAAAGCAAATTAAATCAAAACAACAAAAGCATTTGTGGATCTGATAGAACCAAAACTACAAACATAAAAATCCCTCGCCAATGGCCGGGATGCGATAACAGGCGCGCATGCGCGACTGCTAGCGAGCTCTGACGCCGCTGCTTGTTCGCCCAAGTGGCGGTAAGGGGGAAAGGGAGGGATGCTAGCGGGCGACTACGTTCTTATCTTCTTTTCACTTACTTCTCGCGTTTCCTTGCGACGGTGCGCTCTAGTTTGCCCTGCGGGTTTTTTTTTGCGAATATTTCGCCGTTTGCGTTTAGGTGTTTAAATTAAATGAATGTTTAACTCACGTAAAGTTGTGCCGCATCCTCCCATGAAAGCGCTTCCGAAGAGGTTGCCGCACCTGTAAATATATTGGAAAATATCGCCCTTTTAACAAACCTCGCGCATAATCTTTGTTGTTACCTAATCTTTATGTTCGTTTTGTTCGTCTATATGACCGACTGTTCTTTTGTGTTTCTTGGAGTTATTGGACTTAGGTTTAAATAAAAATAAGGACAATAAAAATGAAGTGCATTTAACTAATCATGTTGACCTTCTTCAGGTGGTCAGGAATATTAATTGGTGGATTTCAGTGTTTTCATCACATTAAGGAAAAGCACAGTGCTGCCTTGTAGAACGCCGCGTTTGAGGGAAAACCTCGATACGGCCTTGCCGCTGGCGGCTGATCCAAAAAAAAACGCTTGCGCTAAACAAACAAATGCGCCTGTGCAATTCTCTTTGTTGATTGGCGCTTAGAAGCGCCGTGGTTTGCTTGCGCCAACTCTTGGGTGTGGTTGCCACAATCCAGGCTCGCCGCCGTGGTAGAGCTACCCTCTTTGGCAATACTCGTCGTGGTGCTCCGGGATCGCTCTTCCGCGTCGTTGTCGCTTGCCGCTGCGTCATAAAGTCAAAGTTAAGCCTAAACTGGGAGTAAATGCCTAACTCACCCTTTGAGCCACTGCTGTTGCAAGTTGAATCACTCCTCACGGGATTAAGTTCGAAATGTCTAAGCTGCAAAAGGTGCAAATTAGCATTTGAAAAACCACAACCTATTCACTTTCACCCACTTGAAATTGCACTTAGAGTCTCACTTGCTATGAGCGGCTGACGCCAGCGGACCGCCTTTTATACCCCCTGCAAGGCGCCACCAAACCGTTATTCCACCACTCCGCCGTTTGCCCACAGAGAGGCGCGAAAATCTTTTTCTCCTTATTCTCGATCAGTCTCTCCCAGCAACCCACACAGCCACAGTTTTTCCGGACCTACTAGGAGCGCAGCATGTTGCCTTGTTTCTCCCAGATGTTCTTAAGAGACATGTTGCTAAGCATCCGCAAAAACATTGTTGCTAAGCAACCATAGGTGCTGGTCCAGGCTATCCGAAACCCAGATACATTACTGGTACACGCGCACTTACACATTGTTGATTCCACACCTGACATTTCACATGTGGATCAGTTGTGTCTTTTACTGCGTTACGTGAAAAAAGACGGTATGCCAGTAGAGCGTTACTTGAAATTTCTACAAAATGCGGGCCACAAGGCTGTCAAAATGGAAAATGTTGTAATTTCTACTTTGGGTGATTTACAAATTGATATCAAAGATAGTCGAGGTCAGTCGTATGACACAGCCCGAAATATGTCCGGTATTTATTCAGGATTGCAACAATTGATCAAAAATCGTAACGAATACACTGAATATTTCCCTGTGAAGCTCATTCGCTTAATTTAGTTGAAAATCACGCAGTTGAAAGTAGTTCCACAGCTGCTGCTTTTTTTAATGATCTTAAAAGATTATATTACTTTTTCTCAGCATCTACGAGTCGTTGGGATATTCTACAAACTTTCTGCAAGAAATCTGAGAAAATTACTGTGAAATCTCTTTCATTAACACGTTGGTCAGCTCGCAACGATGCCGTTCGCACTCTCGATCAGTATTATACTGAAATACTTCAAGCTTTTTATTACATAGAAAGCGATTTTTCACAAAAAGCTGTTACACGAAATGAAGTCAAAGGTATTAGGACTCGTTTCGAATTGCTTGAAACAGCTTTTATGCAATCTTTGTGGAATTTTTTATTTTCCAAATTCAATGCTGTGAGAAAAAATTACAATCCACGCTTACCAACCTGAATGAAGTAGTTCAAAGTTCCCAAAAATGAAGAAGTTTGCGATAAGTTCTCTGTTTTGATTGATTTGAAAAACATGAATAATGTGGAAATCCGTGAAAAAGCAAAAGCTTTGCAAGAAGCTTTCAATGAATATTTGGAAAGTTGTTTGGATGATGAATTGATTCATTTCAAAGCATATCTTGAATGTGATCTGGGTTTGAAAACACACACACCTATTGAAACTTTCAACTTTTTCAGATGCAAAGATCTTGTCGAAGTTTTTCCTAATGTCGACATTGCTTACAGAATTTTCCTTTCTATGGCTTTCACAAACTGCAGCGGTGAGAGATCGTTCTTGTTTGAAACGATTTAAAAATTACTTTAGATCAACTATTAGGCAAAATCCCTTGAATTCTTTGGCTTTGTTGACAATAGAAGCGGAAGTTTTACGTAGAATACGATGCAATCATTTCTGATTTTGCGATTCGTAAAGCACGACGTAAGAACACATAAACCGAATAAACGCACAAACCACTGATATGAAACAACCGAATAAACTACTTGTAAATAAAATAAAATACTTATGTTAATATGTACAACTGACAAAAAAGATGATATTAAAATCGGTAAAATCAAAACTGCCTAGGGCGGCAAATTGTCTTAATCCGCCCCTGCCTGTAAGACTCTCAACTTCCCTTTTGAAAAGTGAGGAAAAATATCTGTCATTTGAAAAGTGACCAAACTTGTCAATAGACATTTTACTATTAAACAAAATGAGAAAATGTTTTCCATTTTCTTTCATAAACACACCTCGGAAATGTGAAATATACTTTTGAGCAAAATTCAAAATTTGAAAGCGTTTTTTCAGGTAGCTTAGTAATCTAAATGGATTGAGATATAATCCATAACCTTTTCTATAAGGTTACCTTCACCCACCTTAATTAACATTAATTGATTTCTGACTGCTTTACCTTGATTGCACTCATTAGATCTAGTGGTTTCTGAGTTTTCAATGCCCGTATTCCTGTTTGGATAACATTTGAAAAACTCTTTACCTTTGATCTTCACACCCATTCCGAATTTCTTTTTTGTTTTCATAATATTTGTAACCAAGTATGCTACTGTTTTCCCTGCAATACTACTATCTTTTGATCCAACACGTATCCACGCTTTATTTTTTAATACTGCATCAGCCTTATGTCGATCAGCTAGATCCTTATTTTGTGAATATGCAATATCATGTTTGACCTCTGACTGCAACAGTTATAAAAACTTTTACCCATTTTATATAATGTTTAATCAAGGAGCATTTCTCATCAAATGAACTATATTTTTAACCAACTATGCTACTGTTTTCTCTGCAATACTACTATCTTTTGATCCAACACGTTTCCACGCTTTATTTATTAATACTGCATCAGCCTTATGTCGATCAGCTAGATCCTTATTTTGTGAATATGCAATATCATGTTTGAACTCTGACTGCAACAGTTATAAAAACTTTTACCCATTTTATATAATGTTTAGTCAAGGAGCATTTCTCATCAAATGAACTACATTACACACGTGAATATGCGTAACAAGAAATCTGTATTAGAAATATCGAGGGTGGTGATCAATCATTTAAAAATTCAGTTTGTTAGCAGTATATTAGAAGCTGTATATAAATTAAGTGGATATAAGATATGACTTTTTAATGATAATAACATTCCGCGCTTATGTTCCAATTCCGATGTGTCAAAAATGTAGAAATAAGTAGTAGCTAAGGACTATTTGAAGATCGGAATAGGAGCACTTGATTAAGATAGACGATTGGAAACACACGTGTAAAAGCTGAGCTGAGAATAAAATTGAATTGAAATAAAACTTACGAATAGAAATAAAATGTAAAAGCTGCGTCAACAACTTCAGAAGTGGGATAGTCCCATTTATAAATTCGCTTACATAGTGTAACGAACCGCTACCCTTATAAAAACTCTAGGCCAGATGTTACCTCGAGATGCCAGCGCACGCGATAAGTTATTTTCCGGCTCTGGCTCTTCGGCTATGGGTGTGATGGTCTTGCCGACATCTCGGAATGCCTATTCCTAATAAAATTCCGATATTCGCGTGCCTCACCAATCTAACCGGTAGAGAGAACATACACATCATGTTGCTGGACCTTTCTTATACACTTCCTATCCGACTGATCTGCCCCTCTCGCCTCCCTCGATGTTCTGGAGGTCTTGGTCATGCCCACCCTACCAATGGTCGCTCTTGCCCTCATCGCTTAATAGCCTGAGCGACCCCTTTTTCTTTTCAAGCGCACTCCTTCATTGCAAGTCAACGCCAGCCGCGGCCAACACTAATAACTTTTAGCACATTATAAACATTTTAATTACAATGAAATACAAACATAAATTATTCTAAGATAGACGATAAAAAATCTCATGCGAACAGACGACAATTTAAAAATTACAAAATTAAAGACTTTTGGGACTAAACTGATAAGCGATTAAGCAAATACCCTTGGTGGACTCCGCCTAAATTATTAATGGTATGATTTTCTGTCGTGCTTGCTAATATTGGGGTTTCTTCATGGACATTTCAAATACAAATTTTAAGTAAAATTAGTCAGACAAATTTTGTCGACTGGCCAATTTAACAAACCTCCGAACGAACGAAGAGCTTGGAATCCACGCGATCGAGCTTTCTTTCGCTCATGTTTACCCGGTTCGCTCAGATGTTGTAAATTTTTTTCCTCTTATTCATGCTCATTCGGCCATCCCTCCTGATCTTTCCTTCTTAAGTCTCACCCTCCAATTTATTACATTTCCTTCCTACTCCCTTCCTTTTAGGTAATGAATATATGAAAGTTTGGACTCACCACTGTTTCAAATCCATCGACGAAAGCGCTTTCCTCGGGATGATGCTGAGAGCTGTGAAAGGGGGAAAGAAAATGCAAAAAAAAGAAGAGGGGAAAGGGAGACACTCAAACCGACACAGCAAAAAAAAATGAAAAAAAATTACTTTCGGGGCTGGCTGAAACTTCGATCGCGGCTTCAACGCATGCTTGTTTTTTTTTTTTTTTTAGCTAGCTGCCTAAGGCACTATTACACCCACATATTCACAAGCACCAACACAAAAAACTATGCTTACACTTAAATTTGCTTAAACTATGTTCTATCCGCCGACTAACCCGCGGGCAGCTACTACAGGCTTTCACCGCCGCGTGCGGCGGTAAAAAAAAACGTTTACTTTCGCGTAAATTTATCTTTTTTTCTCTAAATTATTCTCTTCGCGACGGAGCGCAACGAAGGCGACTGCCGTGATCCGATCCGTGTAGGAGACTGAAAGCTCCCGCTTTTGCGAAGCCCCGCCTCTCTTTACCCACGCAAACGATAGCGGCTGCTTTTACGGCTCAATTTAAACTTTGCTGTCGTAGGTCGGGATTTTGTAACTTCTAAAACCGTGGATATCTAATTTAGAACTCTCTTCTCCTTTTTCTTGCTCCAACACACGGCCGGTACCGCCTAGGGTTATGGGGTCAGACGCAGCTGGTATAATTTGGGTCAGGTTAGGTCGAAAATGTATATATAAAATTAATGCTCGATTTCCAATGCTGCTGCCGCCGCCTTTCCCGCTTGGCCGCCGAATTTCTCGCTTTCGTTTGGCACCACGATCCACATCCGTTTCTTTTCCTTTCCTTCCCCAGCGCCTTCTCGGGGACTTTCCGAATCGCCTTCCGCCGACCGCCTACAATAATTTCCCCGGCTGAACTCAATTTTCTAAGCATTCCCTTTTCTATCAAAACTCACCAGTCTAGGCGCGATCCAACCGAAAATTGAACAAGTAAAAAAAAAATTCCTTCTTGGGTCACTCGCAAACTGACTTGAGATGACTGCGTCTATACGCTGCCGCTGCCGAAAAGGAAAAGAAAGCATCCGCCGCTGCCGACCCGCCGCTGCCGACCCGCCGGTAACCTCGCTCGTGGGGCATGGTGAATTTCTAGGGCCGCTTGACATTTGCCACTGTTATTCTCCTAGACCCACCAGCTACCTATAAACCCTTTCTAGGCCTGTCACAGGCGGCGCCACCGCTGGGTTTTATCGGACCCACAGATGGAGCTACCAAACCATCTAGCATTTTAGACAAGCGTTTCAAAAATACCCCCCCCTCAAGATCAGACTTGGGGGTCGACGCTCCAAGGATGATACCAAGAACGCTTGTCATCCTGACTCTACTGCTTTATGTCCTTAGCATGAAAGCGCCCCACATACCGTCCCTGTAGATCCTCGAGGTCATAACAAGCTTGACCAACCTTTTTCCTCACCCGTGCCTTTACGAATGCTGGTCCCAACTTTGCGTTATAGCCAGCTGCGTAATTACTTTGGTTGAAATTTCTACGATAAACTTCTTGACCTTCCTTGAAGAACACCTCCCTTGACCTTAAATTGTATTTTCGCTCATTTTTCTCGAACTGATTTTTCATTACCTCTAGAGCTTTGCTGCGGACCAGCTCAAGAGAGTCTTCTCTAGAAAACGCCAACGTTTTATCTTCCAGCAAATTGAGGGCTCTTAACAGCTTGTATGTGGCCCCAGACGATATGAAATGCTGTCCGAACACCATATAATATGGGGACGTCCCTAAGCTTGAGTGAACAGCTGATCTCAGGGCGCAGCATATACTACTTAGCTGCTCATCCCAATCCTTCTGATCACTTCGCACGTAGGATCGAATGGCGGCTATCACGGAGCGATTTACCCGCTCCGAGGCATTTGACTGAGGAGAGTAAACCGGCGTCAAAGTGTGAGATACCTTGTACCTTGTACTCTCTTAGGAATTTTTGAAATGCTTCAGACTTAAACTGCGATCCATTATCTGACATAATTGTCTCGGGAACGCCAAAAACATGAAAAAGCTCCTGCTGCATGTACTTCACAACTACCTCTGCGGAGAGTCTCTTTACTGCCTTTAAGAAAACGAACTTGCTGTAATGATCCACCACAATAAAGATCCCCATATTTCCACTTCTGGATCTTGGGTAAGGTCCTAAGAAATCTATGTAAAGTTTTTGAAACGCCCTCGCTGACTCTGAAGCCTTTCCCATTGGAGGTCGCAACGCTTGGTTTGGGGCTTTATTCATTTTACAAGTATCACATGACCTTATATATTCTTTTACATCTTTTACCAAGCCTGGCCAATAATAGTATCGCCTAAGCCTTTCCAATGTTTTGTGAACGCCTCCATGCGACGCTAACGGGTCATCATGCGCATTCTTAAGTGCTACAGGCACCAAGCCCGAGGGAACCCATAACTTCCAACAAAAATTGTCGTGGATCGGCTCTCCAGATATAGGTTCAGTTCTCCGGAAAACAAAACCATCGGCTGATTTTAAATCAGGGAGACTACTGGCATTAGCTTTAACCTTTTCGATCAGCTCTATGTAGTCCGGATCTTTGAACTGGGAAGATTCTAAATCTACAAGCAACCCATGGCTGGCCTCTATTGTAGCGATTTCTTCGTTGACCCTCGATAAGGCATCAGGAACAACATTGAGCTTGCCACTGCGATGCTCTATTTTAAAATTGAAACTTTGAAGTTTCAATGCCCACCTCGCGAGTCTAGAATGCAAATCTGTCTGTGTCATCAACCATTTAAGCGACGCGTGATCGGTAATCACCGTGAATTCGTGGCCCTCAACATAGGCACGAAACCTTTTGATGCAAATAATAGCCGCTAAACACTCTTGCTCCGTGACCGAATAGTTTCTTTGTGCCTTATTGAGCTTTTTTGATACAAAGTCAATTGGACACTCTTCGCCACTCTCAGACTTTTGAACTAGAACACCCCCTACTCCGGTATTACTAGCATCACAATGGATATAAAAGGGCTTGCTAAAATCTGGGCTACGCAGAACGGGTGCAGAGCAAAGCATTTCTTTTAACTTATTAAATGCTCGCTCACCCTCTACGCTCATCACAAACTTTTGTCTAGGTTTTAGTAAATCGGTTAAGGGAGCTGACACTGCAGCGAAGTTACTTATAAATTTTCGGTACCAACCGACCATGCCAAGGAATCTCCTCAAAGCTTTCAAAGTCTTTGGCACTGGAAAATTCGTCATGGCCGAAATTTTATCAGGATCGGTACGCACTACGCCTTCCCCTACTATATGACCTAAATATTTGACACTTTTCATGCAAAAATTGCTCTTTTCTACGTTTAATGTCAAACCTGCTGCTCGAATACAACTTGCCACCGAGCTCAAAACCTTCAGGTGACTATTGAAACTATCTGAGACGATAAGCAAATCGTCCAAATAAACAAAGACCTCATTCCTAAGTGCAGCCGGTATTACCTTATCCATCAGCCTAGTCATCGTTTGCGAAGCATTCGTGAGCCCAAATGGCATCACTTTATACTGATATAACGGTTTACCAGGTATGGTGAATGCCGTTTTGTCGCGTGACTGAGGCTCTAAGGGGATTTGCCAATAGGCATCTTTAAGGTCGAGGCTAGAAATCATGTTCGCCTTGGGTAGCCGACTGAGAATTCCGTCTATTTGCGGCAAAGGATATGCATCCTTTCTGGTTACTGCATTGACTTTTCGGCTGTCCAGACAAAGACGCACCTTTCCTGGCTTCTGCACCAGCACGACCGGTGAAGACCAAGGACTATCGGACTCCTCAATTACCCCAAGTTTGAGCATACGGTCTACCTCTTCATATAACAATTTCTCGACCGCCGGTGAAACCGGAAAATGTCTCTGCTTTACGGGTTTTGCCTCTCCCACATCAATAGAATGCGACAAAAGACTGGTTTTCCCTAGACCAGAGACCGCGAAGGAAGGGAACTTGTCAATCACGGCTTGCAACTGGATTCTTTGACCATCAGTTAGAATGTGAGAATCACAAGTCAATTCCTCAACCCGCATAGCCGGTGGCAATAGCTCAAAAGAGGACCAAAAATCAATGCCCAAATAGAGGTCTTGACTAAGCGAGGGAATTATAAACATCTCGAAGTCCTCTGTTTTTCCTTCGTACTGTACTGGTGTCTTTAACCGACCTATCACATTTTGCCTTTGCCCATCAGCTGTGTTCACTGTACTTGCACCCCTCTTGAACGGAACTCGACCTTTAATGATTTGCTCGGCCAACTTTCCGCCTATAGCGCTTATGGATGCCCCCGTATCTAACAGTCCTATTACAACTCTGTCAAGCAAACGAACCTCTGCATAGGGCCGTCTGTCCAAGTTCTTATAGCGGATTGCGTATATGTCCTTCGCTGACTGCCAATACCCTTTGATCCTTTTTGCATTTCGAGAAGGTTTCTTATAAGGTCTAATTTTAGTATTTGGAAATTCTGTGTTCCTTATGAGTTGCGGCCAGAAAACTGGTGGCTTTTCCTCAACCTCTGGTCCACAATCGCTTAATGCTGATTGACAACGGAATTCGCTGGTTTGTTGCGAAGAACACACGGCTGTTGTCGAGGACGTGAGTTCAGCTCCGCGTTTTTTTGACACTTCGGACAGGTGTGTTTGTAGGTGTTTGGAATACCGCATCCATAGCAGAATATTTTGCGCCTCTCCTTACAATCATGATAGCGGTGTCCCTCTTGCCTGCAATTCCAGCACACGAGACCTATAGCATCCACCTCTACTACCTGGTCAGGATCCGAAAACTCCGAAGCTTCATCTGATAGATACCCCTGCACCAACTCCGACACCTGTTTCCGAAAGGGAACTGGCTTCTGATAACCATAGGTACGCTTCACATCTTCAAGAAAACCTTCCCTGCGACGGCAAATATCGCGAAGCTTTTGAACAGAATCGATGGTAACATTCAGCAACTCATGCCTTATTTCCGGTCGCAAATTTCGTCGAAGAGTTTCAATCAGGTCCTTTTCTGCCATCGGTACTTCCAGACAGTCGGTGATCTGCACAATGGCGTCGTAGAAAGCGTCAAAGCTTTCTTTTTCTTTCTGCTTCCGGTCTCGAATCGTTTCCCTAAGATCCACATCTGTGCGCGTATCTCGGAACTGCTTGCGTAAAGCTTCCGTCAGCAACTCCCACCTAGAGCTGTCTGAGACCTTGTGGAATCGCCAATAATATTCGCGAGCTTTTCCCTCAAAGAGAACACTGGCATTCCCACAGAGCAAGTCAAATCGCGAGTTCAGAGTTTGGCGTGTTAGCGCCTCCACACGATATAAGAATTTATCTACACTTAACCCGTCCTCATCACCATTAAAACGCAACTTCCAACTGCTTATAATTTGCCCGACTTTGTCGGGACGACTCCCCAAATCAGAGCTTGAAAAGGCTGAGATGGGCCGGTCTGGAATATCAGTATCTCCTATCTCTGACGAAACTCTAAAATTATGGCTGGATTCGGCTGGCCTGAGTGGCTCTCGCATCTGCGCAGCTACTTTAGTTTGGATCATCGCCCCCATCCGTTCGGTTAGCTGAGTTAATAGGTCATTCTGCATTGCCTTTAATTGCAGCGCAACAATATTGGCGATCACCTCAGCTTCAGTGCCACTAGTTGGTTGTTTCCCATTAGAACTGGCTGGAGCTTTCGGCTTGGCACCTTCTCCCTTGGGTTTGCAACCAGGGCAACTGCCCTTGGCCTTGATGAGATTGTCAATACAATCTTTGTGGAACTCGTGGCCGCATTTTGCCCGTCCCACTTGGTCTGCTGACAACGGCCTGTCGCAAAGCGCGCATTTGGGCGATCCTGAAGCCTCAGACTCCATTGCTGCGTAGGAAAATAATGACTAATTTTCGTTTGAACAACTCGAATATATCCAGCCTACGAGTAACAACAGACAACCAGAAACCCGCAAAATATATAAAAGAATTTGACACCCGATTTCGTATAAATACAATCAAAAATAAATCAAATAAAGGTAATTGTTTAAGAACTTATTCAAGTTCCATCTACCAGATCGCGGAGGGCTCTTTGATCCCCCCCAAGCTCGAATTAATGGACCGCTTGAATTTTAAAATGGGGCTCCAAATGTTTAATAACTTAGATGGATTATAACTAGTAAATTAGGTAAATTATAATTAATAATATAAGAATTATAAATTGTATACGAAAATAAATAGATAAAATCAATTCAAACAACTCAACAAAATCTCAATATCAACAGTCTGGCCAGCAAGCCTAGCTGATTGCTTGCAATAATAATGCACTTTTATACAACCAAAAGGTTTCGATCAGCACAAAAAGAGAAAATAAAAAAACAGAGCTTTGTCTCGCCAATCGGCGACAACAAAAACAAACAATGTCCGCCGTGGTCAGATTGTAACGCGAAGCTTTTCGCTCTCTGTTATCCAAGCGACAGATTATTGCCCTCTGAGATAAATGTCAGGCATATGCCTCTTGTCTCTATCCGTGGCCTGAGGTTTATTTAAAAACATTTTTACTCAGTAATTCCTATGCGAATATTTGACAAATGGATATGTGCAACTTGTGGGATTTTTCTTCGCGAGCCTTTGCTGATGCCTGTCATCCGTGGTCAAGTGTCCCGCTTTTCGTAAGCAAGTCCACTTGCATGTCCTATGCGTCTGACTTGCACCGCCTCGAGCTGCGACGTGTAGAGTATACACAAATAGGTTTGCTTCGGCTAAAAAACTGTCGTCAGTGGTCGGCTTGATAATGATCATCCGTTTTCCTATGCTTCCGAACACCTTTAAAGTCGAAACTGACATCCTAACGACTGGAGTAACCTTAGCTGAGTACGTATATGTAAACACACCTATATGCCAGCCCACCCCTTGGTCCTTAGTACTCGCAGCAAAACGAATGTATGTGTGTGTGTAAGTCACATTAAAAATGTGGCCCCACACGTTGGGCGCCAATCATAATTTTATTAATTATTCTTATATTAATTATAACTGTAACGAACCGCTACCCTTATAAAAACTCTAGGCCAGATGTTACCTCGAGATGCCAGCGCACGCGATAAGTTATTTTCCGGCTCTGGCTCTTCGGCTATGGGTGTGATTGTCTTGCCGACATCTCGGAATGCCTATTCCTAATAAAATTCCGATATTCGCGTGCCTCACCAATCTAACCGGTATAGAGAACATACACATCATGTTGCTGGACCTTTCTTATACACTTCCTATCCGACTGATCTGCCCCTCTCGCCTCCCTCGATGTTCTGGAGGTCTTGGTCATGCCCACCCTACCAATGGTCGCTCTTGCCCTCATCGCTTAATAGCCTGAGCGACCCCTTTTTCTTTTCAAGCGCACTCCTTCATTGCAAGTCAACGCCAGCCGCGGCCAACACTAATAACTTTTAGCACATTATAAACATTTTAATTACAATGAAATACAAACATAACTTATTCTAAGATAGACGATAAAAAATCTCATGCGAACAGACGACAATTTAAAAATTACAAAATTAAAGACTTTTGGGACTAAACTGATAAGCGATTAAGCAAATACCCTTGGTGGACTCCGCCTAAATTATTAATGGTATGATTTTCTGTCGTGCTTGCTAATATTGGGGTTTCTTCATGGACATTTCAAATACAAATTTTAAGTAAAATTAGTCAGACAAATTTTGTCGACTGGCCAATTTAACAAACCTCCGAACGAACGAAGAGCTTGGAATCCACGCGATCGAGCTTTCTTTCGCTCATGTTTACCCGGTTCGCTCAGATGTTGTAAATTTTTTTCCTCTTATTCATGCTCATTCGGCCATCCCTCCTGATCTTTCCTTCTTAAGTCTCACCCTCCAATTTATTACATTTCCTTCCTACTCCCTTCCTTTTAGGTAATGAATATATGAAAGTTTGGACTCACCACTGTTTCAAATCCATCGACGAAAGCGCTTTCCTCGGGATGATGCTGAGAGCTGTGAAAGGGGGAAAGAAAATGCAAAAAAAAGAAGAGGGGAAAGGGAGACACTCAAACCGACACAGCAAAAAAAAATGAAAAAAAATTACTTTCGGGGCTGGCTGAAACTTCGATCGCGGCTTCAACGCATGCTTGTTTTTTTTTTTTTTTTTAGCTAGCTGCCTAAGGCACTATTACACCCACATATTCACAAGCACCAACACAAAAAACTATGCTTACACTTAAATTTGCTTAAACTATGTTCTATCCGCCGACTAACCCGCGGGCAGCTACTACAGGCTTTCACCGCCGCGTGCGGCGGTAAAAAAAAACGTTTACTTTCGCGTAAATTTATCTTTTTTTCTCTAAATTATTCTCTTCGCGACGGAGCGCAACGAAGGCGACTGCCGTGATCCGATCCGTGTAGGAGACTGAAAGCTCCCGCTTTTGCGAAGCCCCGCCTCTCTTTACCCACGCAAACGATAGCGGCTGCTTTTACGGCTCAATTTAAACTTTGCTGTCGTAGGTCGGGATTTTGTAACTTCTAAAACCGTGGATATCTAATTTAGAACTCTCTTCTCCTTTTTCTTGCTCCAACACACGGCCGGTACCGCCTAGGGTTATGGGGTCAGACGCAGCTGGTATAATTTGGGTCAGGTTAGGTCGAAAATGTATATATAAAATTAATGCTCGATTTCCAATGCTGCTGCCGCCGCCTTTCCCGCTTGGCCGCCGAATTTCTCGCTTTCGTTTGGCACCACGATCCACATCCGTTTCTTTTCCTTTCCTTCCCCAGCGCCTTCTCGGGGACTTTCCGAATCGCCTTCCGCCGACCGCCTACAATAATTTCCCCGGCTGAACTCAATTTTCTAAGCATTCCCTTTTCTATCAAAACTCACCAGTCTAGGTGCGATCCAACCGAAAATTGAACAAGTAAAAAAAAAATTCCTTCTTGGGTCACTCGCAAACTGACTTGAGATGACTGCGTCTATACGCTGCCGCTGCCGAAAAGGAAAAGAAAGCATCCGCCGCTGCCGACCCGCCGGTAACCTCGCTCGTGGGGCATGGTGAATTTCTAGGGCCGCTTGACATTTGCCACTGTTATTCTCCTAGACCCACCAGCTACCTATAAACCCCTTCTAGGCCTGTCACAGGCGGCGCCACCGCTGGGTTTTATCGGACCCACAGATGGAGCTACCAAACCATCTAGCATTTTAGACAAGCGTTTCAATAGCCATACCTGAGAGCACATATTTTTTTCTCCTTTATAATTACGACGCCATTCTGAAATGGACAAGACACAAATTGGTGAATGGGTACAAGCCAACGAAATCGAGTTCCCTGCAAGTGCAACTTTAAGGCAATTGCGTAAGCTTGCTTGGGATGCCAGTTACCAAGAGGTGGCTGAGATCCCGGAAAGCATATTGGAGGAGGAGAACTCCAAAATAGAAGTATTAAGCCAAGGAGCCGCTACCGAAGGCATCCAGACATTGGAAGAAGAAGAAGCACTGCTTGACGCCGCCATAAGGGCTGCTGAGAAAAAGAAAATATTGGCCGGATTGATGAAAAACGACGACAAAATGAAAGATGACCTCCAAATGGTGAAGCATCTCGTAAGCCCGTTTTCTGCCACTGAAAATGAGGAAGCCCTGGAGTGGATTTTAAATTTCGAGAGAATCTGCAGAGATATCATCACATGTACAAAGTTTTAACTGCGCTGCGTACGAATGCTGATGAAATCGGGTACAGATACCGACTTGTTTGTGCGTGTTGACCGATCGAATACTTACGACGAATTTAAGGAAAACTTCATAAAAACATTCGATCGTGGCAGATCAACTGCAGATATTGGTTTTCCTTAAGCAGCAGCTTAAGGAAACCATGTTCAACCCCGCGAAGAACATGGAATACATACTTCTGATGGAGGAAATTGCTATGCGTCAGACATTGACGAAAAATTGACAGTGCAGTTCGTCATTGATGGTTCAGCCAATATCGCCCTGTTGGCTTGGAAGTACGGCAATCTAAGAAAAATTTTCCTCAGCGCTTGGAAAATACTGGAGGAGATCGGAAAACAGTCCGGTGCTACAATTGCTCTGCTTATGGGCGCTACGCTTCGTCGTGCACTGCGCCGAAACGCGAGAAGGGATCTTGTTTCCGATGTGGATCCCTCCAACATATGCTAAAGGATTGTCAACAGAAGCCAGCAAGTTATCCGAGAGTGGTGGGAGCAGCCAACAACCAGCCGATACGAGATGACAAAGAGGAGCATAATATGTTTATTCCGATTTTTAACCAGGTAGGAGTATATTTTTACACTGATTGTCAACGTAAGCCTAATGTAACTTTTCTGTCTGCCATGTTCGATACGGGAAGCGCCATTAATTTAATTCAGCACTCTGCGATTCCTTATAGAAACTTTAGCGATATATTGGTCCCGACGAATTACTATGGAGTTAATGGTTTTAAAATTAAAAAAATCGGGAAAATTTTTGTCAGGCTCGTTTTTCAAAACATAGAAGAAGAAACTTCATTTTTTGTTGTACCCAATAAATATGTTTCAACTGATGTTCTGTTAGGCCGTAAGTTTTTTGAGAAATTTGGAATTGTTTGTACTGTTCGAAGTGCATCAACGTCCATATATCATTGATTTCTAAGGATAAGGTAAAAGAAATTGTAGAATTGAATTTATTTAAGGTTAGTGAACCATTGAAAATAGTGAATATTGAACCAATAAATAGACTTCAGATTGGGAAAAATATCGAGACAGTGACCATTTAGAAAGCAGTAGAGACTCTGAAGACTTGTGTATAGAAAACGAAATAGTTAGTGATGACAGCATTCCGTATATATATAGTATTGATGTATTTCAGGATGATGAAAGTTTTTACATTGACCCGAAGTTAAGTGATGAAGATCGAAGAGAACTCAATGAAATAATAAGATTGAATTACTTATGCTTATCAAACAGCCCAGCGATCCAACATAGTTATGAAATGAGGCTAAGACTTAAGTCTGAAGAACCGGTACGCACTGTACCAAGAAGACTTTCGTATGACTTTGTAACACCTTCCGGTCAATATGAATATACTAGAATGCCTTTCGGACTCATGAATGCACCCGCAGTATTGAATTTTTAGGGTATACACTGAGGAATAAGTCCGAATTATGAGCACACATTAACTATTAAACATCTTCCGATACCAAAAGATCGCCATGGAATGCAGAAATGTTTAGGACTATTTTCTTACTTTAGGAGGTTTATCCCGGCATACTCAAAAATAGAAAAGCCATTGCAAGAGCTCACAAGTGCAGGTGTTAAGTATGAACTTAGTGAAGATTGTATAAAGACTTTTGAATATCTTCGTGACAAAATAATTTCATCTCCCATATTATCATTGTACAACCCAAATCGAGAAACTGAATTGCATTGCGACGCAAGTAGCGAGGGATTTGGAGGAATTTAATTGCAAAAGCAGGATGATAATAAGTTTTACCCAATAGCCTATTTTTCACAAAGAGCAACAAAACTAGAAGCTAGATATGAAAGCTTTAAATTGGAAACATTAGCTGTAGTTTATTCATTACGAAAATTCAGAATATACTTAGAAGGAATTCCATTTAACATAGTAACAGATTGTAATGCAGTAGTTTTGTGCCTAGGAAAAGGACGCCTTAACTCGAGCATTGCCAGATGGGCTTTAGAATTGGCTAATTACAATTGTGCCCTTAAGCATCGTAGTGGAAAGTATATGACTCATGTTGATTCATAAAGTAGATACCCTTCAGCCTTAAATAAGACCTTTGAATATGAACCTGTAGTGAATATCCAAAATAGTAACAACAAAGATCAAATAGTTTCAGTAATTGACAGTGACGTTATTAATCTTCAGCTTTAGATAACGCAAAATAGGGATAGTATTATAGTGAAATTGAAAGAACAATTAGAACAAGGAAGTGTGAAGAACTTTATATTAAGCGATGGAATTGTTTATAGATTAGGTGAGAATGATATTAAATTGCTATATGTACCATCTGAAATTGAATCCCATATAATTAGGGGAGTTCATGAAAATTTATGTCGTTTAGGTACCGAGAAGTGCTTGAAAGAAATAATGAGACACTATTTGTTTCCGAATATGAAAGCTAAAATAGAGGCATTTATTGGAAATTGTTTAAAGTGTATCATGTTTACGGTACCCACACATGCGAATAATCGAACACTTCATAATATACCCAAGCGACCAATTCCTTTTGATACATTACACATAGACCATTTTGGACCTTTACCTTCAGTTATATCGAAAAAGAAACATTTGCTAGTAATTATTGATGGATTTCCAAATTCGTTAAATTGTATCCGGTGAATTCAACGAGTACAAAAGAAGTCAACATGTGTTTTTCGAAATATTTTTAATATTATAGTCGACCACGTAGAGTTGTAAGTGATAGGGGCACATGTTTTACGTCATTAGAATTTGCCAAATTTTTATTAGAAAATAATATTGAACACGTTAAGGTAGCAACTGCGTTACCTCAAGCGAACGGTCAGGTGGAGAGAGTAAATAGGACAGTGAAAGCGATGCTAGCCAAGATAACTGAACCAATTAAGCACGAAGACTGGAGCAAACTTTTAGATAGGGCCGAATATGCCATTAATAATTCAATGCATTCAACTACAAAGGAATTACCCTCAGTATTATTATTTGGAGTTCAGCAGAGAGGTTGCAATATTGACGCATTAACAGAATACTTAGATGACAGAAATTATATACCACAGTGTGATTTAGAAAATGTCCGTAAGAACTCTTCAGATAAAATAGAACAGTTTCAGTAAAGAAGCAAAGAATATTTTCAGAAAAATCATAAAGATCATATAGAATTTGAGGAAGGCGATTTTGTTGTAATGCGAAACATTGACACCACAATTGGTACAAATAAAAAATTTGTACCAAAGTACAAAGGACCATATATTGTTAAAAAGATATTGCCAAACGATAGATATGTCATAAGTGATATTGAAATCAAATTAGTCAAATTCCCTACGAGGGTATTGTAGAAGCATGTCGGATACGAAAATGGGCAGATTGGCGTAATTAGTGAGAAATTAACTCCTCAAATATGCTAAATTAATTTAATTATATATCATAACTAGTCAAAATTTTTACTAACTAAAACGTTTAATATTTAGAATTACTTTTATAATATTAGAAACCCACGATCGAGGACGATCGAATTGTCAGGATGGTCGAGCTGTTAGCAGTATATTAGAAGCTGTATATAAATTAAGTGGATATAAGATATGACTATTTAATGATAATAACATTCCGCGCTTATGTTCCAATTCCGATGTGTCAATAATGTAGAAATAAGTAGGAGCTGAGGACTATTTGAAGATTGGAATAGGAGCACTTGATTAAGATAGACGATTGGAAACACACGTGTAAAAGCTGAGCTGAGAATAAAATTTAATTGAAATAAAATCTACGAATAGAAATAAAATGTAAAAGCTGCGTCAACAAGTTCCACGACATAGTTCTCTATTACCCAATAGAATAAGAGCATTGGTTATCGGTCCGTCAAACTGTGGAAAAACAAATGTTATGATCAGTCCTAATGAAAGTCCAAACGGACTTAAATTTGAGAATATATATGTATTCTTAAAGAATATCAACCAAAGTATGAGTATTTAGAGAAAGTAATTAAACCGATAAAAGGTATGGGATATTTTACATTCTCACAAAATGATGAAGTTTTACCGCCCGCTAAGGCTAAAAAAAACTCTATTATGATTTTTGATGATGTTGCTTGTGAAAAACAAAACAACATTCGTTCATATTTTGTCACAAAAATATAGATTCTTTTTACCTACGTCAAACAAATACTCATATTCCAAAACATCTAATACGTGATAACGCGAATATGAGTTTAAACAAGATGATTTAAATATGCGACATATATATCGTGATCATGTTAATACTGATATGCTCTATGATTCATTTATGAATATTTCCTCATAATAAGTAAAGATAACGATATGGAAAAATAAAGATATAGGTAGGGTTTTCATGAATTTTATAATTATTTGAGAATATAAGTTTCGTTCTGTAAGCTATATTTTCACAGTTCATTATTAGATTCCAAAATGAGTAGATCATTCACTCTTACATTAAATAGTAATGAACCCATTACAAACATTACTTATTTCCCACCCATTGAACTGACGAATGGTGACTATAAGTGTGCACTCATTGACTTTCATATGTACAACTCTATACCCAATATTGATATAAACAATAATCTATTTCATATTGGTGATAAAATTATTCAACTCCCCATAGGATCATATGAACTCAATAACATTTATGATTTTCTAAAAAATAAACTAAAATATTATGATCTTGAGAAAACATTTCAAATGAAAAGTAATAATAACACACTTCAAGTTCATATTATAACTACCAAGGAACCTATTTATTTTAATAGAAAAACCTCCATTGGACAAATGCTTGGTTTCAATAAAAAAATAATCTACCCCGACCAGGAAAAACCATATAAATCGGATCAACCTGTTAACATTTTAAAAATAAACACAATACGCTTAGTATGTAATATTGTGAGCGGATCATTTATTGATAGTAGACAAGATCATTCATCATACGAATTCGGAATTAATGTTCCATCGGGCTTTAAAATGAACATCACACCACACAATCTCATTTACTTACCAGGCAACACTAGAGAAATAAGTACATTCTCTATACACATAACTGATCAGAACGGTTAACTTATTAATTTATGCGGTGAAAACTATACAATTCGCTTACATTTAAAACTAATACAATGATTATATATAATAAAAGAGGTGATACTTACCATCATCAACACACTTTAAAACATAAAGATATAGGAAGAGGATTGAAAGTAAAAAGACACACACTTACATTAAAAAATAAGTTAATTCTTAAATCACTGGGCTTCTAAGTACGAGTTTAACTAAAGTTATGGGGTTAAATGAAATATTGGCAGTACGAGAAAAACCTTTCTCTGATAGTATATCGAAGAAAGAATATCACAGTTATTCGCCGCATCAACAATCATTTAAACCGAATGATGAGATAAGAATTACAATTCAAAATCAAGATTTGTATGTACTCCCCCATGAGAGTTTTCTAAATTTTCAAGGAGATATTACCCTAATTAAGGAAGGGGAGCGGTAGAAACTCAAAATGTTGTTGGGGGGATGAGAAATAATTGCATGGCATACTTTTTAGATGAAATACGCTTTGAAATAAATGGTGTTGAGATAGATAGAACAAGGTTTAGTGGTATTACTTCTACAATAAAAAACTTTGTTTCTTTAAATCAATTTGAAAGCAAGAGGCTTTACAATTCTGGATGGAGTGAAGGACCCGATTTCAATTTAAGCCCTAACTTTAACTTTTCAATACCTTTTAAAAATCTACTTGGATTTGCTGAAGATTTCAAAAAGAGTTTTATTAAATTGTAATTTTAATTTATTTGGCTTATAGTTAACTATGGACAGCTAACTTAACAACCTAACAGTTAATATATTTAAACATTTAGTGAATCGAGGTAACAGTAAATTTGAGAAGATATAGAATCAATAGAAGTCTCAAAAGATATACATTGATAGGCTAAATTATAATTAGTACATAAAACACGGAATGGTTCATGAAGGGAAAAATTAGATCTTACAATTGGTAGACGGATAGGACGGAATGCCCGAGTGTATCTTGACGGGACTGCAATATTAATGTCTCTCAAAAGAGTAGGAGAATACACCGCAGTAGTCAGTAGTTTGTATATAAATATTACGCCGTTACAAAATCTACGGTGTTTAAGGTGTTTATGTCAATCACTTTTAGCCTGGACAAACAAGGTGGTAAGCGCCGATCAGGATCGCAATTAAGGTTGCGCAAAGCAAATAATGAAAATTGTTTTTGAACTGATTCTATTAAGTTCTGTTGGTATACATGTTGTGGATTCCATACCTCAGAACAGTACTCCATAATTGGGCGAACTAGGCTTACGTATAACAATATAGTTGTATACTGATCACTATACTCTTTTGCCCAACGCTTAATAAAGGCTAAGACGCCGGTAGCTTTATTAACTATAACTGAGATATGAAACAGGCTATTGAAACAAAGTTCTTAATCGAAGAACACTCCAAGATTATTAATTTTCACCACGCGCTCCAATATGCTAAGAGTTTCCAAGGGTGTACGAGGTTGTGTGAAAAGTAGTGCGGGAGAACGACATTGTTTTGAATTTTGAATAATTTAGTGATAACAAGTTTGTTGAGGCCCAAGCCTAGAACTTATTGAGGTCAGACTGAAATGAGGTCAGACAAACTATGAGCTTAAACTAGAAAACGACATACAGATTTTCACATCATCTGCATACATAAAAGTGGTGCAGTGGGACCTCACCTGTGGGAGGTCATTAATAAACAAAATGAATAGTAATGGTCCCATGTGACTACCTTGTGTTACGCCTGAAGTAACATTTACCAGAGAAGATACTTCGTTTTTGAAGAATACACGTTGAGATCTGACAAGTATGACGAAATCCAATCAAGTAAGTAGGGAGGAAATCCAATGAGAGATAGCTTATAAATAAGTAAAGAGTGGTTAACCGAATCGGACGCCTTGCTGAAATCGGTGAATATGACATCTGTTTGTTTCTTCTGGAGAAAACTACAATGAATTAGACACGAAAATTCGAGAAGATTCGTAGAAGTAGAACGTTTCTTAACAAATCCGTGTTGGGAGGTTGAAATAATTAAACTACACATATGCTGAATCTGACAGGTTACTAGACGTTCGAAAAGCTTTGGGATCGCAGACAGCTTGGCTGCTTACTTACTTACCTCGGTAGTTACTTACTTGCCTCGGTAGTTACCAACATCAGTTTTAGAACCTTTCTTGTGAAGAGGGATTAAAAAAGATGTCTTCCAAACACTTGGAAAGAATGGCAGTTGCAATGAGAGGTTAAATAGAAAGTGATTGGGCCGCAAAGAGATACAGCACACTGTTTGATTATGCAACTCGGACTTTTATCCGGACCTGCAGAGAAAGGCTCACAATAGTCAACATGCCATTTAGAACATCACTGATTTTAAAAGGTGGGATGTGATATTATTAATGTGGGGCAAAGCGTATGGATAACTAGTCGATGAGTTATAGGAGAGAAGAGTATGTAGATTGAAAGAAAGTAGCAAAGAGGTTAGAAATGTTAATATCGGAAGATTCTGAAAGATTACCCAAATGGAGACATGGCGGAAATACATTAGATTTTATTTTAGAATTTACAAAGGAATATAATTTTTTAGGGTCAGATCTGATATTTTGTCTACATTCAGCAATATACTCAGCATAACATTGATTATTGGATATTACGAAATTAGATGGGGCAACAACATATTGGGAAAAATCTGTAGCGGACCGGGATTTTTTATATCTTTTAAAGAGACGCGATTTTGTGTTTTTAATGTAGGACAAATGCCTGGAGAACCAAGGAGGCTTTAATGAGTTTTCAACGGTAACTTCGGGGACAAAGGTATCTAAGGCAGAGCAAACCGATTCATTAAACCGAAGAACTGCTCTATCAAGGTCAGTGAATGAGTATAAGGTCGACCAGTTTAGGTGGTCAAAGTGGGAATTTAATCCCATATAGTTAACCCATCTATAAATTCATGTTGATTTTCAAGCCATGAAAGATAAGGTGGGTTAAAATCACCCAGAACAATAAGTTGATCGACGTAAGTAATAATTTCAGAAGAGTTTAGTACCGCAATTAGAACGCCACCGCCACGAGTTGGGCGGTCTAATCTGTTAATGGCAAACTTGTTAACGAATATATATATATATATATATATATATATATAGACATTGAGTGATTTAGTTTTTTGCATCAACAGATTTGGGCTCCTGAGATGGTGCCTTTGTGGATGTATTCGTGCATTATAGTGTGCTCCGGGCAAATTGTGGGACCTAAAGCGTTAGAAAACATAGATTCTGGAAGAGTAATTTTAAAAGAAAAGATAGCACGTGGTTGTTTGAAATTAAATTTAAAGACACTTATACTATTAGGTTGTGCAACCAATTTTTGGCACAGGTAGCTTTTAACACAATCAGCAATGGCTTCCAAATTAAGAAGAGAAACAAAGACCGACCTATTAGGTGCAATGCCTCTGAGAGGTAGATCCACCGCATTGGATCTGGGAGCCACGCCAGATAGTGGGATAGCACTGAGGGGATGATTAGCAGCCGGTTGGCTCGAAGGAAGCGCGGCCGGTGCGATTGTAGTGGCATGATCATGGTGCTATTTGTTGAGGAGTTGAAGAGCCATCTGCAGTCGTACCGGTATTTTGGTAAGGCTGCAATCCAGATGCTCCAGGTTCAGATCTAGGTGAGGTGTTGTTAAAGGCGAAGCTAGACTGCAATCCCGATGTGCCCGGTCCAGCTGAGTTGTCGACAGCCAAGATTGAATTCAGGCACGCACTAATAGGTGACGGAATACCAACTGCAGCATTGCAGGGAGATGGAATTTGCAGTATTGTCCGCAATCTTTCGCTTTGGTGATTCATTTAGCAGCTTACCATCGAGAAATTGAGTCTCCATAGTTGAGAAGACTTCAAAGCTGCTTGTCAGCTGTTTACGAAATTCTGTAAGCGCATTCCTTGTTTGCCTCATGAAGGCTTTCATGTCCTGATTAAGTACGAGGCAGGTAGGGCAGAACCAAGTTAAGCCGCATCTCTTCGAGATCAGATCAACTACACGGCCGTTTTGACCCATTCCTGCGCATTTTACATGAGAGCAATTGTCGCAAAGCCAACAAGACAAATAATTATCTTCAATGATAATACCATTGAACCCGCATTTCTTTGCGGAACAGATGACGACACTCATTTTAGTGATTGTTTGGTTAAGAGGCAGTCAAGAGAATCGTGCAGAAGAGCAGGCCGTGGGAGATTAAAGAGACACGCAGAATACCAGGTAGTGGCAGATACGGTGATGGAAGGGGCGACGATTCGGAGAGCCAATTCGAAGATCCGCAGCAAGCAAGGGAATGAGAGAGGCGACCCACTCCAAGTAAACGGAGAGAGGACCGTTAGAATACTTGATGGGAGAGTCGTCGATTAGGAGAGCCAATTCGAATATCCAGGCGATGAGAGAGGCGAAGCGCTGAAAGTAAAGTGCACGGAGAGAGGACCGTTAGGACACTTGAGAGAGCAATTGGCGAGCGGGTGTAACGAACAGACGCAACAAACGCGATAGCGAAGCCCTTTGTGGCAACAACAGATGAATTGCGATTCAATTAAATATGTTAATTGGCGCGATGTAATATTAATATACGATGCGTAAAGTGTTAAGCGGGGGTTGAGAAAGTTATTCTCCAAATTTAAGATTATATATTTTCGGTGTAACCGCGATTAAAAGGTAATTTTAAGAGCTCAAATAAAACACAACCGGTCAGTATCGTTGCGAAATGCTGGTTTTAAGCATGAACCTAGTGCTTTTGATATCAAAAAATTTAAATGATGTACTTGAGGAAGATAAAATTGAGAATACACAAAGAGTCGGAAAATATCATCTCAATATGACTAATATTACATGGAAAAGTCCTCATATAACACCCAGCGATTCAACGAAAATTAAAATATATGATAATATGAAAAGTGGATCCAATCTACCGATTGCATTCCGCAGTTGGGATACATACATTAATCGTAAACTAAGTAACGAAACACATCATATTTGGAATGTTAAATGGGCTGCTAACCGTGAACGTCCACGATTTGCTTTAATTGCAATTAAAGATAACCACCATCTGAATACAAACAATTTAAGAAATCTAAAGGTCTACTTAAACTGTGAAAAATATCCCTACGATGACTTGAATTTGGACTTTGAGAAAGGACGATTTGCTTACTATATGAAATGTATTGCAAGTTTCAAGCTAGCTACTATAATCAAAGTGAATCTCCTTTACTATCACCTGCAAAGTTTAAAACTAAAGCTCCTATTATCGTAATAGACTTATCATATTAAAATGAAATGGTTAAATCGGGGACCATTGATGTTAGGATTTCAATTGAACTTAGTAAGCCCGCTATCGAAAATGTTCAAGTATACTGCGTGCTGATACATGATCGTTTAGTTGAATATAACCCATTGAATGGTCTAGTTCAGCGGATTTTCTAACAATCAATCATGAGAGAAGACATTGTTGCAATTGATGTTCAAGGATTTCAAGGAAATAATAATAAACTTATTCTAAAAGAAATTGGAGGCGTATTCAAAAACGAAACAATCTTGAACTCTAATTTTTTCATACACTCTCCACATGATTTTATTATTATTTTATAAAAAATGTAGATAAACAGCTACTTGGTTAACAAAAAAATATCATACAATTTATTTGAACGATGGAGTATACTTTTTTAATAAAACACAAAAATATTTAAGAGAAATAATTAGAAAAAAGGAAATAATTTGTAAGGGATATCAAAAAAAGGTTATTCCTACAAAAATTTTTAAATATTGATGATGTTATTAACATTGATGAAATTGGACGTTCCTCTCTAAAAATAATGGATTGAAGCCACTTCCCATATTGTTAATTACATGCTCGTGATGGTGTCTGCTCACTTAACAATGCTCATAAAATCTTGAACTTTTACACAAGAGAAAACTGCTAGCAACAACAACTTTTCACCATTCATTCTTTCATTCACAATTTGAGAGTCGAGAAAAGAAGTTTACGAAGTGTCAGATTCTAATAACAATCTTAATATAACGAATTATTCTTCCTTGATAAATAAAATTAATTTATTAATTAATGCATTTGGAAATATGATTTCAAAAGAGGACTTGAAATTGCTGCTGTAGTCAAGGGACATGCTTATGAGTTTTGACGTGAAGGAGTTTATAAAAAGAATATTTTGAGAACATTTAAATTTATGTAAATTTTCTATTGATAATATAGAAACGTGTGTTTGTTTCATTTTGTAATTCAACAATATAAAGTTAGAAAATTAATTTCATCAAATATTGAAATTCTAAAATAAAGAGAAAAAACCTATTGTTTTGAATTTTTTATTTAACATCTGTTTTCTAAGTATAATACAAAGATTTATATCTACCAGACTTTAGTTTAAGATAAAAATTCAGCCTATTACGCTGAAAGAAAAAAAATGATTTCCCCAAAAATTGAAGAGCTTTAAAGGAGCATGGGAGTGAGATCTTCAAGGAGTTTCAAAGTTGAAATCATTTCATACATTTTTTAAAGATTTTGAAGCCACCCCAGTAATTCATTCCAAGTATGGGGAACAGCTATCAGAATTGAAACATTTAAGATTACCTTGCCCTTAACTTAATACAAGTTAGAAGCAACACACTTTAGATATTCACGCTCACTTTCCCATCTAATGCTCGCTTAAGAGGGGGAAGTTCTCGAAGTCACTCTTGTTTCACACCACAAAAATATGCGGTCTAATATTCCTCATACTAACACCTTTTGACCACAAAACAACTGAATACAGGTTACACTAACAGATATCATCTACAACACTAACTGAATCAACAAAACAGACACGCATAATTAAACAACTTCCCCCCCCCCCACCTCCTCCTCTTCCTCCTCCTCCTCCTACTACTCAACCTAAATATCGTTTTACAAATTCGTACGCATCACAAAACACCCCTCTCCTCCTACTCCTACAAACTATTTTCGGGTAAAGATCACTCTAAACAACCACAAATTCTACGCATGATAAAACACCCCTCTGACAGACAAGCAATCACAAATTCAAACGCATGACAAAACACCCCTCTCACACACTCCTACATACCCTAATCGGCTAAAGATCACTCTAAGCAACCACACATTTTTACGCATGGAAAAACGCGCCTCACACACACACCTATTGGGTGAGAAAAAACAAGACAAGACAAGACATGATAAAACACCCCACCCACTTTCACCATTTCTTAGGGGTGATCCTCACACCTCACAACCTTTCTAACTTAATTAAGTGACCTTTTATGCTAATTAGGTCATTATGACACCTGTGTGCATCCCAACGGTCACCCCCACCCCCATTTTTTTCCCCTTTTTCCCACATTTTTATTATTTAATTATGCCAATTAGGTCATTATGACACCTGTATGCAACTTATTTGGGTCACCCCCACCCCCTTTTTTGAAATGATTTATTACCTAGTGAGCCAGGACCCATATTATCCTACTACTCATTTTCTACTTAGTTCTGAATTTGTAATTAAATTTTACCAAAATTGGACGACTTTATCATATAGCTGTCGTAGGAACGATCGGGAAATTAGTGGGAAAATAATATGAAAAAATTGTTTACTAAATTTGATTATTTCTTATAACTGCAAGGATATACAAACTTCGGCTTGCCGAAGTTAACTTCCTTTCTTGTTGCTTTTGTAAATGTGTGCTATCGTCTATCTATCGTCCACAAGTTTCCAGAAGTTACTTCTTCACGATCGAAATGTGTGCTATCGCCTTTCAATCGCTCAGAAGTGACTTAGAAATTACTTCTACGCTATATATGTATATTTCTTTTTTTAAATTGTGTACTATCGTCTTTTTATTTTCCAGAAGTGACTTCTGGACGATAGGCGATAGAATTATCGCCCTTTTGCTTGCAGGGGTTGGAGGTATACAGTATGACGAAGTGAGATAAACATAGTGTTTCTTAAGAGTAACAGGGATGTATATATGTTGTGTTTAATAAAAGTGATCTAAATTAATGTAGTATGTTTGTATAACACTGGCTTAGAGATATATATATTTATTTTTTTTTTTGTTAGTGGTGGTTTAAAGCATCGAAAGCCAACTCGGAGCTGTGCTAGCTTACCGAAGTCTGGGACTCTAACACAGTAAAAACTCCACCCCCTCCCCGCTTCCCCGGCGGTACTGCCATTAGGTATTACTTCGCCGGTGGGGAATGCCCTAAGGGCTCTCTGAGATTCTATCGTATTGGAATTTCGCAGTCTTTCTGCGATGCGCAGTTTTTTTTAGAACATGTTACATACAGCGGAACAATTTACTTCTGATTCAAGCATAATTTCCACCAGGTTACAAACGGCTGGCGTCCTCCCAACCCTTATGCTCAGATCTCGACGTTCATTTTCAAATCTCGGACAGACAAAAAATACGTGCTCTGCGTCTTCATTATCCGACTCGCAGAGTGGGCAGTGCGGATAACGTTCATGCTTAAACCAATTCAGGTAGTATTTAAAGCATCCATGTCCTGTCAGCAGTTGCGTTAAGTAAAAGTCCATGCTTCCTTCCCAGCCATCTCTGCAGTTCTGGGATAAGCTTATGCGTCCACCGCGGTTCTGCCTGCCTGCCCACTAGCGTTCGCTAGATGCTCTTTGAAAAGAAAGCCGGTGGTCGATCATGACCCCCAAGTATTTTAGGCTTGGGCGAGATTTTATGGTGGCTTCTCCAATTTTAATAGTGGCCGTTTCCACTTTCTGCCTGATACTTATCAGGACTGCTTCGTTCTTATGAGCTGCCAAGGCGAGACCCTTAGAATCGAGCCATGCGCCTGCTCGTTTCCCAGCTTCATTGCAGATTCTTTCCGCGTCTGGGAGTTTCTTGGCCGTAACTACTATGGCTACGTCATCCGCGAAACCAAGGAGTCGTGCCCCTTCGGGCATCGTGATCCTAAGGATCTCGTCGTACATGACATTCCACAACAAAGGGCCTAGGACTGATCCTTGGGGGACTCCCCCGGTGACCCTGTGAGTCGATTGCCCGGATTCAGTTTCGTACAGAAGCAGGCGGCCTTCGAAGTAGCTCGCTATTACTCGCTGTATGTACACTGGGACATTAAGTTAGCTTAATTCATTTAGTGTGTGGTGCCAGCTAGCAGAGTTGAATGCGTTTTTAACATCCAATGTTGCCGCTATGCAATACTGCTTATTTTTTTCCTCAATGGCTTTGTCTGCGATTCCGCACTGTTTACCAATGGCATCGATTGTAGATAGTCCCTTTCGAAAACCATATTGCATCTCAGAGAGGCCGTTGGTTCCGACAAGGGCACCTTTTAGCCGGGAGTGGATTATTCTTTCAAGAATTTTACCCACCGTATCCAGCGTGCAGAATGGCCTATACGAAGAAGGCTCCTCCTCTGGCTTCTCCCCCTTTGGTATGAGTACCAACCGCTGAGTTTTCCAGCGACTAGGGAACACACCTTCTGTTAGGCATGCATTATACATGTCAACATACTGTTTTGTGTTTGCTTTTATGGCTATTTTTAATACTTTATTCGGGATTCCATCAGGTCCCGGTGCCTTATCGTCCTTTACTGTCTTAAGAACCTCAAGGACTTCCTCAGGACTTGTGAGCTTAATGCTTCTCTTGTCTACGATCTGTGCTATACGCGCCATACCCTCTTGCTCAGGGAATAGTGTTTCTACTACCCTTTTTAGGAAGACTGGGCATGTCGGCGACCCTAAATTCGAGTCTTCCTCTTGCTCGTTGGTATGCGCGTCTTGCTCTATGGCATTCTTTTCTGGCTTCCGCAATGGATTGGTTCCACCAGTATGCCGGTCTTTTCTTTGATGGGAGTTTCCCCTTCCTCTGCATAGATGCATCACAGGCTACCTTGGTGTAATCTACGATGCGGTTTGCCCTTTCGTCTGCTGATCCGTTTGTAGAGAGGTCCTCGAACAACATCTGCACCATCCTACTCTACCACTTTCTTTGGAACGCGTGGTGGGCCATTTGTGGACTTAATCGCGCAAATTATTGCCGCATGATCACTACCCATATAGGCGTCACTAACCTCCCAACTGGAGCCCGAAGCCAGTCCAGCGCTCACACATGTAAGGTCAATGATGGATGCTTATCAGTGCCATGTCTACGTCAGTTCCACATCAAACTGTGACTTAACCGCACATATGACATCCGTTTTGTCCGTGCTCTCGTCGATGTCCTTCACCTCGATCAGCGTTGTCTCAGTCAGCGCTCTGACGTCGACATTGCTGCCCAGGACCGCTTTCATTTTGCCCTGAAGCTCTGCGGCTTTAGGGTCGGAGACCTTATTTAAGAGGATTAGCAATTCCCCCTTTGCTGTTCGCCTGACGGCCTGAACAGATTGACCTAGATCCTCC
Organism: Drosophila biarmipes; assembly: GCF_025231255.1. Classification (NCBI taxonomy): domain Eukaryota; kingdom Metazoa; phylum Arthropoda; class Insecta; order Diptera; family Drosophilidae; genus Drosophila; species Drosophila biarmipes. The sequence continues at coordinate 3,306,610 of NC_066616.1, read as the reverse complement.
AGCTGCGGATCTGCCTTTACTTTTTTAAGGATATACGCGTAGGTCCAGTAGATGTTGCGATAACTATCGCGTCATTTCGTGGCGGACGTACCTTGTGCTTCCTCGCCTTCGGTTCTACTTTTTTCCACTCCTGTGGTGGTTTTTGGGGTTTACTGGTGCTCTCGGTCCCAGCATGTTTGCCCCTTTTTCCCCCTTGGCTAGCCGCGCTTGCCGTCGCCTTATGCATCGCCTTTTTTGCTGGCATGGCTTGTGATGGAGCGCTTTCTTCTTCAGCTCCCTGGCCTTCGATCCAAGGTCAGTAAGCTGTTTCAGCACATCCCCTTGCTCTTCATCAGCAGCTTTTGGGCTGCCTTTTTCTACTGTTGGGGGGTGCCAGGCTGCTTGCCACTGCCCTCCACCTTTTTTTCTGGCGATTTTTTGAATGGGTCAGCTCCCATGTTGGCCTAGTCAGGTAAACTGGACAGTGGCGTGTGGAATCCGCCCGCATTAGCCGGCGCCGCCAGTCCTTTGCTTGCCGGCGTACCACCGCCCACCACCAGTCCAACTCCTAGGCTTGCTCCAGAGGCTTGTGCCCCCGGTCCCCTACCCACCATATCCCCGCCTGGGGAATTCACCGGTACTGCACGAAATTTGGGCCTTTACCCGCAGTGACCTGTTTCTCTTCGATCGGACTTTGCTCAATTATTTAATAGAAAAGGAATTAATCTTAGTGGTAAGGTTTAAAAGTTTTTTATTTATAATTTTCCCGCGAACAAATACAGCCCAAGGTGTTCCTACGTGCTACGGCACGCTCTTATGTGCTTGGCCTGCACCCTTTCCGAAGCTTGCTGCTATAACACCCGCAGCCCCTTTCGCACAATACAATACGGTCGCGCAAGCGCTTTTCACCACTGATTTAGTGTTTACGAACAAAAAGCGCGAGTGGAAAATTTGGCAACAACTAAACAAACAACGAGTGGAAATAAGGAAGAGGAAAAAGAAAAAGATGCCTCGCCTCCCTCGCCTACGACCGGCCCCTGCCTGGCCGCCAAACCTGTTGGGGATAAATTCCCGGGTTGTTCCTAGATGTCGTCCACGACCTCCTGGCCACCAGCTGACGTCCAGGTATGTGTCCAGATGGTCCAGGCCGGACCGCACTCTCTGCTTTCACAACTCTTTCCTCTGACTCAGGGATATGTGTGTGTGTGTGTCTGCTTTCTACATACTCCTTGAGTAAAATCAAACAAAACCACCTTACTTCGACTAAATAAATACACCTCCTAAAATTCTTTCATTCTGCCCGATTTATTTTGCGATTTCACAATACTTCTTAAATTCGACTGAAGTGAAAGCTGTGCCTCGATCGGATATTATTTGAACAGAATTTCCAACTATTGCGCTTAGTCCTTAGAGGATGTTGATTTCGTTGGATATATCCAACAAAATTTGGTGAATCCGTCAATGACAGCAAGAATGTGCTTGTACCATGTGGGTTGATTTGAGAGACTCCAAAAAATCGATGTGGAATGTTTGAGGTGGCTCCGCTTCCTTGGGCAAAGGGTGCAACTCTCTTTAGTTTCCCTTACAGAAAAAGTAGTACATTGGGTAAACTCGGTTATCCCTAGAAGACTTTTGGAGTAAAACTGCCCCAAAACCATCAATCGAGGCATCTGTATGAAGTTATGTTTTTGGGTAATCAAATTCTTAAGCTTGTTAAAAGCGTCAATTGCTCTGCCAGAAAAACAAAACTTGGCGTCATGCTTCATAAGATCAGTCAACGGTTTGGCGATGATCGAAAAGTTGTTGGAACAGGAAGCTTCGTTACATCTTTCGTCTTGTCGTCTGAGATGCTGATGGATTGGTTTTCAAAGCAATGGCCTAGAAATTCGATTTTCTTTTTTAGGAAGCAGCATTTCTTTAGGTTGATAACTAAACCGTACGTAAAGGATCAAGCCTCGGAAAATGGGGTTAACGTGCCTTTGAAATACACCTGGGGAATTCATGAGTCCAAAAGGGCCTTTTAGGAACTGGTACTGGCCATTGTGAGTTACAAAGGATATGAACTTGTGACTTTCTTCGGCAACATTAACGTGGAAAAATCCGTTTTTGAGGTCCAATGTACTTGGGCATCTTGCAGACGGTCCAATTGGTCTTCTGTAGTCAATGCAGAGTCGAGGTGTGCTATCGCGTTTGTTTACAAGGGCGACCGGACTGCTGTACTCGGACACAGAATGCTCAATGATTCCGTCCTTGAGCCATTGTTCGATTTGATCGTTTATGATATACCGCTCGAAAAACACGAATCTACGCGGGCGCGAATGTACGTGAGTGTCGTCTTTTAAAACGATACGCATCGAAACGTTTTTTGTTTTTTATCAGATCGTAAACTTCTCGTTTTGCCTCAGTTGTTGCATTCTCGTCAATGTTTATGTTCTCAATTTCGGTACTTTCGACGTAGATTTTCTTTAGTGCATCTAATTCAGTTTCAGCATGCTTTTCCTGACTTTAAATTTTTATTCCGTCACGATTTATTGTTATTTCATCGTTCGAAAGTTTATCATCAGATACTTTGAGCGTCATTTTCGAAGTTTCAGCCGTTTCTATTTTGCCTGTGGGGCAGTCTTTCGATATGTGTCCAAAGTTGTTGCAGTTGAAGTACTTTCGACCACTGCTTCGATAGGGGCACTGATTAGATGCATGGCCACCGGCACGACAGATAAAGCAATGCACCTTTCTTTGATTTGACACTTCTTTTGACTTGCACTTTCTTTACCTATCGGAGTCGAAATAGACTTGTCTTCGTAAATTTTAGGCTTTCCAGATTTTTTTTTTAACTTCAATTTATTCTTGAACTTCTTCAAGTATTTGGCATTGTACAGATTCGATTTGTTAACACTTAGGCCATTGATGCCATCAATCACATATTGCATAAGAGCACAGTTGTCTACACTGCCCCGAAAAGCCACTTATTTTATTTTGAGAAGATACTCTTGAACACTTTCATTATTTTTAATTTTCCTTTTGATAGCATCTCATGCAATGGAACACTATTTACTTTGGCTTTGAACTCTTTGAGCAACGCGCTTTTTAGCATTTGCTAACATCTGATACCACGCTCACTCATAATAAACACTTTAGCGGCGCCTTTTAGAGAACTTTTCGCAAAAATAAAATTTTGCAGGTCATTCAATACATAATGGAAGCCATGTCCTCGAAATCAGAAACCCAAACCTCAACTGTCATCTCCACTGAACGGCCGTATAGAGTCTTCTACATCGCGGAAGTTTACAAAAAAACGAGCAGAATTCACAGTGAAACTTTGTATAGAGGCGGAATCGTTGTTTCTGGACTACATTGCTCCAGACCGTGCATTGTTGTTGTTGGTCAGATTATTCTGCTTCTCTGTGTTGTATGTTGTATGCCACCGTTAGAACTTTTTTTCATCGTTATCGTCGTATTTCTCTTCTCGTTCGTCTATTTCATAATCTTCGTAATCCTCTTCATCTGCATCTTCCAGCAGTTTTCCACTGCAAATTTCGGAAAATGTGAAGCATGAGATCATTTTTGTCATGTTGCAAGCCCAAAACGTTGCTAATAATGGCAAGGTCGCTTTCTGGTCGAAGAGTTCATCAGTTTCTAAAAAGTCAAATCCTTCGAAACCCCGTAGTCGCTTTCGGTTTTGCCGATCGCCGACTTGTTCAGCAGGTCAACATTCTTATTTTTTCAGACTTTAGTGCCTGTGAAGCAGACTAAAAATCAGATAAATTGGACATGTTTGCAGAAACAGCTTTTAAAAATGTTCGCTCGTACTCCTTGTTCTTCTCTACACTAGTTTTCGCCTTTCACTCACGTTCTCTACCCGTCGTTTATATGTATACACATACGCGTCGTTATGTATGGCTGATCACAGTGGTGGTTGTAGAGTCGTTTTCACACACTCATGCGCAGTTTTTTAAGTTTTCCTCTTTTTACACAATTTTCGTTTCAAATCCTTTTTTAAATGTGCCTAAGACTTTTCGTCGTTTTACTTTTCACGATGGTTGAGCCCCCCATTTGTAAGATTGGTTTCTTCGATTTAAATGAAAAGTCCCACTAATTGTTATTTTGTATTATAATATGTTTATAGTTTTATTTAATGAGAATAGTGATAAGTAGTTCGGATAATAGTTTTACGTATTTTAATAGGAATTTAACATCGTTAATTGATTATTACTCGCGTCGTTCTCTTACTTCGTAAATCTTTTCTCTTCTGCTTTCTTCGTCTTCCTCGTTTTAAGTGCTCATCCAAGACATCCTTTTTCATCTCACGAATAATTAGTAGTGCAGTTCATCTGTGGTGGATTCGGCTGACAAGGATGCCAGACCTATTAACTTCTACTCTTGAGGATATCAATTTTTTATTATTTCAGAACTTTGAATACAAATTTTAAAAATTCAGACGACTATATCCTACAACTGCAAAAGAAACGATAGGCTAATTAATGTCAAAGTTATAACGATATAAAACATAATAAACTTAATAAACCGTTAAGTTTTGATTTCCGCAAACATATACGAATATAAAGTGAAGACGGAATCTTACTATTTATGTGGTTAGTTTTAGATTTCTAAACTAACTTTCGTTTTTGAGTTTGGTTTTCTGACCTACAACGCGGGAATGACTTGCAAGAGTATAAAAACGTCGGCTTGCAAAGATCAATGTTTTCAAAATCAATTATAAAATGGGAATTCCATTCGCTTTTGCTGTTATAATCATATATAGTAATAGCATTACATAATATTTTTCGGGCTTTTTAATAATATACTTTAAAAAGTTTTAGTCGATGAAAATCTTATAATTGCTTCACTTTTCATTGCAAAATATCGAACAGGAATTTGTTCTTATCAAATTACTATTGCAGAGATTTGGGCAATTAAGCCCAAGTAAGTTTATGACAAAAAGTGTTATTTATCAAAAGTTGAGTAATCTCAAGGGCTATAAGATTTAAAATTTAAAAAGAAATCGTTTGATTCAATTTTAAGAAAATAGTCAAAAAGTGGTTTTAAAAAATAACTTTTTTTCATAAATCCTTATCTATTATATTCATCAATTTCACTATAAGAAAAGTATTTATCAAATGAAGTTAATTGATTTTCAGAAACGTATAGCACGTTTCCGTATCATTAGCTGTTTAGAAACTATAAGCATTTTGCATCGGGTCTTTGTTTATTATCAGCTAAACTAGCGTATTTTTCCAAAATCGAAGAACAAAAGTTTTTTATCTCGAGGTAGTTTTTACACCCATAGGGTTGCCAAGACCACAAAACTAAGATGGGATGCATACAAACCCACAAACAAAGGGACAAAAATTTTAATTTCTGAAAAATTAATATCTTGTTTTTATACCCTGGCATGATTTCAGTCAGAAGTTTGCAATGCAGTGAAGGAGACGTTTCCGACCCTGTAAAGTATATATATTTTTGATCAGCATCACTAGACGAGTCGATCTAGCCATGTCCGTCCGTCGGTCATTTCTATGCAAACTAGTTTTTCAGTTTTAAAGCTATCAGGCTGAAACTTTCCCAACACTCCCAAACTTTCTTCTTTCTATTGCAGGTAGTATATAAGTCGGAACCAGCCGGATCGGACAACTATATCCTATAGCTCCCATAGGAACTATAAGGGAAAATTTGTAAAAAAAATTATATCTATGGTGTTTTTTAACATATAACCTTCTACACTTTGAAATAACATTTTCAATTAATTTTGAATTTCGAATTAAATTTGATCAAAATTGGAAGGCTATATCATATAGCTTCCATAGGAACGATCGGAAAATTGTTGGGAAAATAATATAAATCAAATTATAGATACGGTGTTTTTTGACATATAGCCACCTACTCCCGGACATAACATTTTTTAATTAGTTCTGAATATTGAATAAAACTGTATCCAAATCAGACGACTACTCGTATATCATAAAGCTGCCATAGGAACGATCGGAAAATTTGTGGTTTTTTGACATTTTTTGACACTTGTTTTCGTTGGGCCTATTTTTGTACGCGTTACTCGTAGAGTAAAAGGGTATACTAGATTCGCCGAAAAGTATGTAACAGGTAGAAGGGTATATACATATTCTTGATTAGGGTCACTATCTGAGTCGATCTAGCCATGCCCTTTTGTCCGTATGAACGCTGAGATCTCTTGCGCAGCGCAAGTTTGTTTCAGCGGGGTGACACGCCCACAATCCGCGAAAATCTGTACCGCCTACAGTTTTTATGATAGAAGCAACATTTTAACTGAAATGTGTTTGTCTCATAAATACCTTTCGACTGACCTTTTTACTTTTTTTGCTCCCTTAAGCTGGGTAACGGGTATCTGATAGGCGAGGCACTCGCCTATAGCGTTGTTCCTTGTTTTTAAATGTATATCTCTTGGGCAATCAACCGTAAATCGTTAAAGTATAAACCGGATACTCATTCTACAGGTATCTATTCGAACTATTTATAAATTCAGCAGAGTATGTCTTTGCCATTTTAAAAAAAAGGTCCACTTTCAGTACAGTTTACAAAAAAAAGTTGAGATTTGTTGAACTAGTGTCTTATACAATCTTGTAGAGAAAATGATTCCTTATTTAAGGAATCCCGTCTCAATCTGAGCTTTTTCCGATTTTATGCAAGAATTAAATTTTTGTAGTCACTTCTCAATTTTTAATGAGGGCCTGTTAGAAGTTTGGCGCAAGCAAAAGTGCGGACGTGACAAACTGAGGCCCGTAAACGCTTTTATTTGTGAGCATATTGACAACAGTATTCTTAAAATGAATAAAACTTGTTTTAAGAAAATTTATCGGTATTTTGGCCAACTTTAAATCGAACAAGAAAGGAAGTTGCAGTTATAGGAGAAAATCAACGTTAGTAGCACCGTGTGAAATTTTTAAGGATTGTTGCTGACTGAAAAACATATTATTTTAATTTTTTTTAGACCATTTTTTTACATCTTTATGTTAGAGTAGCCCGATTTTTATTAAATTGAATTCGAAATTCTTAAAAATTTTAAAAATTTTATTTCCAAGCTTAGAAGGTTATATGTTAAAAAGCACCAAAGATATAATATATATTTGTCATATTTTCCAACTAATTTTTCGAGTTTCTATGGCAGCTATATGATATAGTCGCCCGATTTTGATAAAATTTAATTCGAAATTCAAAACCAATTAAAAAATGGTATTTCCAAGCGTAGGAGGTTATGTGCTAAAAAACACCAAAGATATAATTTTATATTCTATGTTAAAAAGCACCAAAGGTATAATTTTTCCATATTATTTTACCACTAATTTTCCGATTGTTCATATGGCAGCTATATGATATAGTCGTCCGATTTTGATAAAATTTAATTTGAAATTCAGAACTAACTAAAAATGTTATATCCAAGCTTAGAAAGGTATATGTAAGCAAACACGAAAGATATAATTTTTTTAAAATTTTTTCACCAATATTTCCTATCGGAGCTATAAGATATATTTGTCCGATCCGGCTGGTTCCGACTTATATACTACCTGCAACAAAAAGAAGACTTTTGGGAAAGTTTCAGCCCGATAGCTTTAAAACTGAGACACTAGTTTGCGTAGAAACTGACGGACATGGCTAGATCGACTTGTCTAGTGACGCTGATCAAGAATATATATGGGGTCGGAAACGTCCCCTCCACGGCGTTGCAAACTTCTGACTGAAATCATTATACCCTGGGCAGACAATATATGCTGGTATTACACTGGAAGCAAAATAAAGTTAGACCCCAAAAAGAAATTATACTGCGACTGCTTACAAATATTATGTTATATTATTATTATAATATATTATTCTTATCCTTTGGACTTTATTATACAAGGAAAAATTCGATTCTACCTCAAAAAGGGATGACCCCCTTAAAAAAAGAGACACAAACGGTAAGTTTATTAGTGTTATTTTTGCGGAATCGGAAAAGAAATTACAAACACTTTTCAATTTAAAATAACATATGGAGACAAAAGGGATAATGGAAAGGTTTCTTAAAAGTGTACAGCTGCGTCGTGGGCCAGCAGTAATAATGACATCCAATATCTGTTGGCTTGACCTTGGCTATGTCAACAACAGCCGAAGTCGTTGGCGAATAGTGGTGTAGTACAATACTTGCCTAATAATTCCCAAGCAAAACTTTGCATAAACAGAACTGCCTGCCCGGCGAAGGAGTGGGCCCGACAAAAACAATTCTGGAGGCCACCGGCAAGGCGCGGAATTGAAAACAAAAGCCAGCTGTTCCGAGTCCTGGCGCTCCCAAGCGCCTCTGAAAGCTCGCTGGCGAAAGCTTTCTCTCAGCCCAGTGGGGAAGCGGGTCAACGCTGCGTATGCGTTACGTTTCACTTTCGCTGCCACGAAGTAGCCCAGCTTCTTCCCCCTGGCTGCTGCTGGCGCCCAATCAGACGCTCCGACTCGGTCTCGGTCCCAGTTCCCGTGCAAATCTCGAGGCGTCTGGTTGTGTCCGTGCGAAATTCATTCGGAGTTCCGGCGCAAGTGAGCGCTGGTTTCGATTTATGCTGCTGATTCTCTGCGGCTGCTGCCGCCCCAAAAAGTAGGCGACTGTGCAGGAAATCTCAATCGCGTGTTTCGGTGTTTAAAGCTTTAACTTGGCTGGGGGAAAGTTTTTGTGAATGGATCGCTCGGTCGGCAGCGGGTTGTGTTACTTTGGGCGGCGGGTGCGCGGTAGAAATCCGGGCGTGCCTAGCCCTGAAATAGCTCTTCGATGGGAATTACATCCTGCCCAACCAAATGAAAACAATGAAATAGTCCTTTTGGGGATAACGCGTCAAGGTGTCTTCTAAGCCAATTATCAAACGGTTGTGTGGAGCATTCGGAGAAATAGGTAGAAATAAAGTAGCTTTTTCCTACTCCCCTAATGTTCCCTCATGGCTATATATTCATGTCATATACATATAGTCATGTTTGTTGAAGCTGATGATTGTTGATTTATTGGCTGAACTATTAAACAAACTCCTATTTAAGGAACAGATATGCCGGGACCCTCGCGCCTGAGCAACGCAAAATTTTTAATCGGTTTTCTTCTACGCGAAGGGTAAATACTTCTCGATCACACGTTCTGATCTCCACAGTCTCCTGTTGCACTCAACTTAAATTAGAATAAAATTTCGTGTCACCTCTTAAAAGGTGACATTTTCCTCGTCAGTTTTCAATCCCTGCCATAGGTGGTCACATTCAACTCACGTGCAAGTCGGGTTTGAGCACCTCAATAGCATGCGTGTATCCAACGTTGGGGATAAATACTCCTCACTCAGGTGAAAAGTGAAAGAAAGTGTATGCCACGGCACACTGTATTCCGAAAATCCCTGAACGTCAAAATCCTGGGCCCGGCACTGCTCAGGAGTAACCCACATTGACTCCAAAAGAGTGTAAGAGCAAACTTGGCTTATTTGAGAACGCGTCCCCTGTGGGAACCGTAAAGTGTTGCTGTTGCTGGTCCGGACCCGGCCAATACGTGATCTGATCACACAACAAACCGCAAGACCGGCAGCACGGCAACCCGGGGAAAGCACCTTCCCCGCTCCTTCAACGTTGCCGTCGCCATGGCCGCCACTAAAGATGACACACGCCAGCCGGCTGACGCCTGCTTACATTACGAGTACTTCTAGGCATTCCGGTATTCCACCACGCTCGCCATCGAACATACGCACCGTGTGCCGCCCAAGCGCTTAATTGCCGAATATTTGTGTGCGGCACAGCAAAAGCGTTTCAGCCGCGCTCCAGCCCGAAAGAAAGAAATTTGTGGCAGCCAAGGATATGTGAACTTTTGGGTTTAAAATTACCAGAGGAAAGTGGGTGGAAAGTGGAGAAAGTCAAATGGCCGAAGCCTTTTAATTGCCTCCGGTATAAGAGACTTCCCGCTCACTAGAAGTGCGTGTGTGTGAGCTCGAGCGAAGTGCGCGTGTCGCAGACGGGAAAGGACCTCAAACAGGCCAAATCTCCTGCCAGACAAGCCTTTTCGGCTGTCGACAGTCTTCAAAACGGCTTAAAGTTCCAGCACCGAGTACGAGTAAGCTCCTGGGCCAAACGGACGCACTTCCCCACATCGGCCCACTTTAAGTGAGTATGCTTTGAAACTGTAGGCCACTAGCTTGGCTACGTATGTCCCACAGCGGGGATTCATAGCTTCACAGTCAGAAGTCGCAGTTGGGCACCACACTTTCCTACTCATAAAGGGGGAGGTCAGGCCGAAGCCATCTGCCCTTTCATAATATTGAAACAGCTAACTTTATATATTAAGCCTTCATATATCTGCTGAAACAACGAGATTGTATCATTTTTTGTTTATAAGCGAATGACATTGGATTCTGACTTAAAATACAAGTGCTACAGCCATGAATTAAGAAAATCAGAGGGCGATGAGCTTAAAAACAAAGCCAGGTCAAGCAAACTGCGTGTGGGACTTATGCATCAAAGTCACACAAAAGGCAGACGGAGACATAAAAAAGCCAATGTGATTTGCTCCGAACTGATTACCCCAATAAACTATTTCCAGGAACAAAGCATCGTTCGAGGTCTCATATATAACCTTTTTTGGCATTTGCATGCCACTTGGCAGTTAATAAGAAAACATTTTGACTAGAGTGGAAAAGTTCCCTAATTGAATAGAAAATGATTTCATTTACGAAATGATCATTTACTTACATGATTGGGAGTTTGTAGCTTTGATAGCTGACACTGTACAACGATGAATATGTTGTCTATGTGACTCTTGGTAAAAGAGTTTATTCACCACGCCTTAAAACGTATCCCTGGAGAAATTCGCTTCAAAAATACGCTGAACGACTTCTTTTTAGCCTAGTTACCTAGCTTGGATATCATCGTAACAATCCTCAAGGATGAAGCTGCATAGTGGTCTCGGAAAATTCATTCTAATTTTGCTTTAAGGCTCTTGTCAAGTACGCCCAACTTCTTAGCAGAAGTTAAGCTGCCCCAAAAACTTGTCTGCGTGCGGTCTGCTTGTTTCCAAGCCTAGCAAATTTTCGAGCACGCGACATAAATCCTAGCACATACATAAATTCTTTGCTACAAGTATGTATACATGGCCTATCCTAGACAAAAAGTTCTCTGAAAGGACACTTTTTGCTTAGAAATTGTGTCTTGTCCTCAAGTTGAAGCGCTTAACGAGAGGCTGTCAAAAAGCCAAGTGAGGCGTTTGTGTTCTAGTCTTTACAACTCCCCCTTGTGGCATTAACTACAACATATTGCTGACGACTACCCACTTGCGTATGCAACAGGACGCTTTATTAAATGTGTGCTACAGAAAATTAAATAGTGTGAAAAGTTCCACAAATAAAATAAGTTAAATTAAATTATTTCTTGATGATCAAGGGGTATAATTTGCTTAAATTGGCTTTATATAATCTTTTTTAGATTTTTTTTCCGAATGAATATTGTCGTAAGTGCCATTTGCTAAAAAATACACCCAAAAAAAATCGTCTTTAAATCAAGAAATTCACCGTTGAATTAAGAAAATCGCCTATGACTTTCATCCTACGGCGACTTGCCGTATATTTATACTTTGAATTTTTTTTTAATTTTTGGTTTGCCATTTCTTGAAAAAATTACAAATTTTTCTTAAATGTACGGTAAAAGTTTGATCTAAGAAACTATGTGCGCTAGAGATTTAGGGTTTCAGGCTTCGTTTTCGCTCAAGTTTCTAACGCGAATGTGTAACGGCACAAACCGCCAAAATTTTGGTGCCTTTAAATTCCACCCCAACTATTACGCTTACAACACCATATTGGAGTTGTAGACTCAAGCGGAATGCTAATGAAATGATGGACTCGACTTTTGCGGCTTTTCAACTAATTTATCTTAATTTTTGCTCTGTCCCGTCCGTTTTCAACATCTTTTACGTTTACTTCTTTAATAAAAATGATTTTTTATTAGGACCATTTATGTAGCTCTGTCCAACCAGGTGCAAATCAGATAAAAATCTTTTAAAACATGTTTTATAAACGACATCACGGTTTTTGCATTCTCTCTTGAAGGGTTAGCCCTTTGTACGCTTTCGTACGCTTGAATACTTATTAATATTTCCCGGCAAATGCGAATTAAGCATAAATCTGTTGGGCAATTTTTGGAATGAGGAAATAACATTATAAAACGTATCCATGAATTAAATGAATATTGATGCAAGCAGCCTCAAGCGGTAATTTACTAAAATATGTAAATGCTTTTGAATATCCAAACCTATAGGGCACACAATGCGGTTTATGTGAAAAATGATTTATTTAAATGACTGTAGTCTGAAGTTTTGAAATTTACATTCACGGATCAGTTAAAGTGACGTGGCAAAATCCTGGCATCCCTAATTTGTGGAATAAAAAGGTATAAGAAAAGGACACAAACTTTTTAATCAATTATTTTAACCCATGCTTTTAACATTAATAAACATTGATTCTTTTCTATAAGTCTTTAAACATTTTTTTTTGTTTTTTAGTTTTATTTATAATTTGTTGTTAACTTTCAGTCAAATTATATCAATAGCCAAAAGTATCTATGGGGCCTACTATGATGTTTTCCTTAGCTCTAGTTTTTAAGATCTTTGCGTTCACATGGAAGGAAAAACAGCGGAAGTGGTTGCTTACAGACTCGGGTCTGAGATAGTGGTAGTTTATTTTACCCGAGTGCCACGCCAACTCTTACCGGCCTGTTCAAATCGGACCATTAATTAAAGAGTTATAAGCAAATAAAGTAATCGACAATAGGTGGCGCTGTTGCGGGGTGTGCAATATTGTGAAGCTTTGCTGCTTGCACATTTTTATCTCCCTTGCGCTGACCTTAGCTGAGTAAAGGGTATCGTATAGTCGAGGCCGTCGTGCTATTTTTAAAGAATATTTCTATCTCCACTTCTATAACCCATTTTTAATATTTTTTAATCGTGCCCTTTGAGCATTCCTATTAAGAAAGGGAGCGAAAAATAGGAAACTTTTCACTTTATGGCTGACCCACATATCGGTTTCATATTCGGCTCCCTTCTGCATCTAATTCCCTGCCCGCTTTGTGTTGCCCAGCACATTTGTTTACTCCTCCCACACATATGCTCTCGCACTGCAATCTGCTCTAATGCCGTTTTGGGGAAAGCTGAAAGGAATTGAAAAACAAAAAATACACACACAGATACAGAAGCATGAAAAGAGGGGAAACTGAAAAAGAAATAGTCACACTTTTTAAAAATTAAATCACGCTCTGAGTAGAGAAAGGAGTGGAGCTGGAGCTAAATAAAAACAGTATAAATTCTTAAGCAGTCCGAGTGGAAATTTCGATTGCGTAGGAGGTGCTGAAGCATCGCTTCGTCCTCCATTGTTTTTTGTCTTCGTGCACAAAGATACAAACCTGTTTGTCTGCCCTTGTTGTTTTCGTTCTCACTGTTCGCTTCCCGTGATAATTCATCAAATATGATTTAATGCCCTGCCAAGCCCAATTGCACACTCCCAACGAACTGCAAAATATAAAAAATTGGCGCAGCAACAGCCAAAAGCGCGTCGTTAATGGCTGCAGCTTAGTCACACCCTTTACAAAAATTTCTATCTATTTCTGATAGTTGTTATACAACTGCAACTTGACCGGCAATACGGAACAGTCCGGTTTACTTCCGAAGAAGACAAATTGACATTGGAGATCATTTTAACTACATACCTTTACTAACAATCCCTGCAAATTCCTATGATTACTGAAACTAAACTCTTAAATCAATCTGCCACCCGAACTACCATATAAGGATATCACGGGGAGGTGGCGATTTACAATCCACTTACCTGCTTATGTGTGTCAATCTCCCATTAGCTAAGTAAGGGGTATTTGATAGTCGAGTAACCGCTCAGAAATTTTTTCATTATATTGGAAATGTCATTTTCTGAGTTTATGTTACAGTGACGTTACTATAAATTGTTTTTTTTTTTTAACCGCTTTCGTAGATTTATTATTATACCATTAAAAAAATAGCCAACTAAACAACCTTTGGTTTAATAAACAGACTAGAAAAAATATTTACTTAACCCTCAACATGTGAAACATTTTTTCATGATAGAAAAACATTTTTACTATTTTTCTCATCAATACATATCAAAATACTAAAAAAAAGTTTGCCTTGTCCACTCTGTCTGCCGCCCACAATATAATAATATTGAAATAACGGGTAGGTGACGCTTTATAATATTGCTTTCCTGCTTATATAGCTCCACTTCTCTTTTGCTCCCTTAAGCTGAGTAACGGGTATCTAACAGTCGAGGCACTCGACTACAGAGTTCTTCCTTATTATATATTTTTTAGGTAAGAGTAACTATGTTCTTCTATGTTCAAATCGACAATTATGTGGTTTCGATCCCTTTAATTAGTTTATCGGACAATTTGACCAAAGAGATTTGTGTATGTGCATACAAAGTGCACTCAATTCATTTGTAGTAATTTACTTAAATATTCATTAAAATGTTTATAATGTTTGGCAAGCGCGTTCATTATGGTTGGTTTGCTTTACTTTTGCGTCGTCCCCAATAAATGATTAAATGAGCATTGATAATTATTATGAATGTCAATTACCTCATTTCGAAACCTTGTACTTTCACTCCCTTTCCAAGGAGTTTAACATTCCTCAGAAAAATTAGGGATGGAGCCGAGGATAAATTAATGGAGTCAAGACTTTGATTTATGCAGTCTGAGCAGGTGCCAGGCATCCAGCAGCAGCCCCATTATACCTACACACTAACCAAAGTTTTTGGTTTATTTACCAACAGTAAACTGGACCGATCCCATCTAATTTGTTATTTGATCCATTAAAAATTTGAATATGTATAGTCAAATATTTATACTTATTTTTATAGTGAATATACTAAATACAGATTTACTGAAGCAAAATAAAAAGAAGAAAATTTGTAAATGGGCCTTTCAAAATGTGAGTTCGTCCTACACATTTCAGAGGTGTAGCTTGTACTTGACTTTATGCTTCAGTGTTGACCCAGTTCTTAATTATAAACAAAACATTGCGCACAACATTTAGAGTTTTCGCTGCCTACTTTATCTTAAAGATTTAACTTTACGGTCACTATTTTTGTCAGATTATTAGCACCAAATAGAAAACAAATGAAAAACCAATCCACAGTTACCTATTGGCGTTCGACAACCTTACCAACCATTTTTCTGTGTGTACAGCCTTTTGCAGCAGGGTAAAGACCGGTTGGTATGGCGGTCAGTTATTTGAGGGAACGACTTGAGGAGTCCGCATCCCGCGGAGAAGCGCTGGGCCACGACAAGGACTTGGCGATGACATTAAATGCGCCTAATTAGTGGATACCCCCGAGGGTTTGTATGCTGATGCCGCTGCTGGCGAGTCAACACAAATAAGCTTTTGCAAATAAATACCTTTAATTATAACTTAAAGATCTGGGAAAAAGCAGGAAGACAAACAGTTTTTTTTTAGCAAACCGTAAACAAACACCAGATTCAAAGTCAGGACGCAGGAAGAGTCAGAACCAGTTGAGAGCGCCATTTTCCATAGGCTGCGTACCAAACAACAGCCGGGACCAGCAGCAGAATCCAGACTCGGAATAGGACAACAGAGCCCCCGTGCAATAATTAAAACCGTAAATTTGAGAAAACGCTGGATAGAAGACCAGGAGTCTTCAAAATATCTCGGCCGACTTGGTCCCTCTTCAACTTTGCTCTTCCCCTGTTTTGGCTCCCTTTGGAGCTGACGAGAATTCATTGGGAGCTGGCAGGGGCAACACCCCAAAATGGCGTGTTAGCCGAAAGTGAAAGGGTCAAATGGGAATCTTGGCTGCCGAAAGCACGGCTGGGGCCTGTAAAAGTGCCGAATAAGATTTCCTGGTCGGGTTGGCTTGAGCGAGCTAACTTGAATGAGATGTGTGGAATGTAAATAGGAAGTGCGAGGTCAACACAGAATAAAGTTATTCAACGGCAATGGTGGCAGTCTTCAATAGAGCCAGCTTCAGCTAAGTAAGCGATGCGCATTGCCTTGTTGGGAGGGTTTGTGTGTTGGGGAATTCTTAACCTTTTCCGTTAAAATTAACTAAAATGTTTCCTCGTTGAAATAAGTACAGTGAAAAGAATAATGGGTAACTGTTGTTCACATTTTAAATAAATAGACTTTTTGATTATTAAACGTCGAGCTCGTTTCCGACTTTGCTTAGTGCTTTTCTGAAGTATCCTTTTTGAAAGCTGAAACATTTTCCCGCATAATTAATTTACCGCACGCCAGTTCAATGAACTCATTAAAATGCTGGGTTAACCACAAGCGGAAGCCGACATGTCAAGCAGCAAAAGTATAAATGAGGCGTCGGCAATTACATTCGAGTTGCGACTAAGTAGCGACTCCGTGAGTTCCTGACACAGGGACGGAAAATATAGCCTCAGTCCCGCCAAAAAGTTGTTAACTAGTGACACACTTATAATCTGTAAATGCGGTCGGTGGAGTATCTCTATCCCAGCTCTGTAAAGGTGTACTTGCGGTGTATCTCTCATTTCTCTATACCCGTCCTCTTGGCTGGCTGCCTCATTTTCACAAAAAAATCGTTAGGGAAAATACTTGATGATGAAATCCTCTAACTCAGATTCTACTCGCCTGATACACACCCTTGGCCATATATTATATTGTCGCCAGTTTGGCGATGTCGAACTTAAATTAATTCATTAAAACACTTTTTGATTATGGCTGGTTCGTTTTTACCACTTAAAATGCCAAGTTCCCGTGCCCGAGTTAAAAGTTTTCACACGTTGGCAGGAAATGTGCGACAGCTCCGTAATTTCCAATTGGAATGTAAATGAGCCAGCGGGACAAAGTTGAGCACGTGGCCCAAATGTTTTGGCAGCAGCCACGGCAATCTGCAGAGGCAAACCTTTCATGTTTAGAGGACACCCCACTTTTGGCCAACAGCCTTTATTCGTGTGGCGCTGTTTTCCTTCTGGAGAGCAGCAAAAACTTTGCTCAACAAGTTTTACGCGCAGTTTGGTGGTATTTCAATTAGAAAACGGGGTGGATATGTGCGGCCAACAACAACGAAGCGCTCGCGTAATATTTTAAAGAAAGAATAATATTTTCCAAACTTACCTTCGAAAGGATGGAAAATGGCTAAGCTCAAGCGAGTGAGGTTATTCCATCTTTAAACGTTCGATTTTGATCGTAGAAGAAAAAGAGCAGAAGAAGCTAATATCATCCTTCTAAATCTGGGTTTTCTGTCCCATCCGTTCTGCTTTTTAAGCCGACTGCTGGCAACTCGGACCCTAGTGACATGTCGCAGCCACAAACTCAAACACAACTGAGTAAGAGTTTTCTTCTGGTCCACTCATTAGTTGGGCAACGACCACAAGCCAAAAGTTTTGGGCGAGTGCCTGAAAATTTATGCAGCCAAAATGTTTGTGTGTCTGTACGGAGGGTCCTTTGCATACATTTTCAGCGGATGGAGCAGAAGTCCCCTTCTCCGACCATAAAAATTTTGCAATTTCATTTCAGATCTACAAAATACTTTCACATTCTCACCAGCGGTCCGGAAATTTAATTATGCGCACGCAACAAATTGTTTTCCCTTCTTTAGTAGTTTCCCCATTTTTGGCTTTTTCTTCGCTTATGCTCGATTACCATTGGTATTAGTTTTGCGGCTTCAGGCTCTGGCCATTTTTATTGCACTTAAAAAATCGCTTTGCGCTCTTTAATGACGTTTTGTTACCAAAAAGGAACCCTTTGCAACAGGGTTCCCAAAGCCTTTAATGCATCGTAACCTTGGCCCAAAGCCATTCTTTCGGTCCTGCGCCAATCTGGTTAATTGAATTTTTATTCGAGCTGTAAATGGGATGTCCTTTCGGGCTTCATATGGATTCAACACCGTCTTTCTGAATCTTAGTTTGCCAGACTAGAACTTCTTCGACTTTCTTCTGCAGTGGCTTATTGCGACAATCTGGCTGTCAACTAATTTAATTTAGCTTCGCTTTCGTGTGTGTTTGAGTCCTTGGCTGTTTGCCATTTAAGGCGGATGAAGCAAGCTCAAGCTTTAAGGATTGGAGTGGACTATTTCGTATGACTTTTTTAAGGCCTTACTCTCACTATATGCCCTTATTGCTAAGAGGATAACATAAAAGATCTGGCTTTAAAAAGTAAAAAAATAATAATTATTTTGACATTTTGACCACCAGGAGGGGTGGCTTGTTGTTTGCCAGTCAAATGATTACTCTCATGTGAAACCAATTAATTTCCTTAGGGGAAAATCGCAGAAGTCGGCCAACGATTATTAATAATAGACAGCCCTTATTGTGAATCGAAATACACTTTCAAACGGGTAATTTTATAAATTCAAGCAGTTAAAAAATAGCTAACATTATTCCAAAATGTATTGTCTTATTCCTTTTTCTATAATATATTTTCCAGGTTGAGAATTGTCCATAAGATTTTTTCATTGATTACCTTTGTCTGCTTTAAGTGCTGTTTTGCTGTTCGCGCAAGCTGGCGATTAAGATAAGCATAAGGAGAATGATGAATACATGCGTATAAAGAAGGACAAACAGAATACGAGACGAAGAAGGGAACAACAGAAAATCTAATAAAACGCGAGAGAGCACGTCAAGAAGCGAGAAGCTCCTTTGCAATTTCGTCAATATGCAAATAGCTTCTAACGTTGTTTTTGCTTAAGTCTGAAAAGAAAATGCCCAGTAAAGTTTATGAATACATTAGCAGTACAGAATTTGTATTTCGTATGGGGAAGGGGGATACAAATCTCAAATCATAAATAAGGAAATCATAAAGGGCATAACTGAACAAGGCTAAAAAACGGCCCCAGAAAGAATCATAATAGAAATATACAAATCTTAAGGCTGGATGTTCCTAAGAAATCGTTTTTGATGACGAATAGTTTTGCATAAGTCCACAAGGTAGAAACCAATCGTTGTACTTTTCACATTCTCAATTTGTAAATACAATCACACTACAATATAATATTTATTACCTTTCAACGGTTTTTTAAAGTGGAAAGCAACCTTTTTTGCCTGGACCGAGTACGCTCATACTTACCAATACCATTTATCACTGTGTGTCACCAAGTAGTGACGAAGCGCACCAAAAGGGTGTGCGAAGGCAACTACCATATATACACGAATATATTAAAATCTACAGTAATCGGCCGATTGCTACGAGTGATATATCTTTCGAACCGTATTGCAAAAACTAAAATGATATATGTTTCGAAACGTATTGCAAATACTAAAAGAATTGCATACCAAGATTTTAAGAAAATCAGTTGGTTTGAGAGAAAAAGCGGAGAAAGTGTAGACGATGTGGAACAGCTCAATATAAAAAAACATTAGTTCTACAATTTTTGTAAAAACTACCTAGTTTGGCAAGAAAAAAAGCTATAAATAGCTCAACTTTGTACACCCGTAATTTGTTAACGACTGAAGAAACAGCCTTGTGGTATATCGAATTACTGTTTACGTCTTTCAAACTTAGTTTCTTTATATACCACCGTTTAAAAATTATCATCTTTTTTAAGCTTTTTTATGATTTCTTTTTTCTTTTGACATACAAAAATTGTTGTTAAAAGTTACGCTATAAAGTTATAAATCAACAAAAAAGGGAAACATTTACTCGTTCAGAACATCTAACACTGCCGAGTATTGCATTCTTTTGTGCGTATCCATAGTCTATTTTGGGGTCATGAAATAACTTAAATACAAATTACAAATTTGCAACGGCTACCAGGATCAGGACATAAAATCAGGCATTTATAAGGAATGGGATTCATAGGAAAGTGAGTAAATAGGGGAAAATTCATGTTTTAAGACATTTTTCTATATTTTGTACATGCATAACTGCATTTGTATATAATGTTACACAAGCCTCTGATTAATGTCAAGTTGAATTTAGTGAAATAAAAGCACAACTGCGTTACCACAAATAATAAGAAACTAACGTCAAAACTTTTTTGTGGCCTACATTTGCGGCCAGAACGGCCAGACAGCCTCAACTTTACAAACTATCCCGACTGAAATGTTGAGAATTTCCAAGGTTATGTTTTGCTTCGCAGCTTGCCAATCTTTTCACAAACAACAAGCAACCCGGAAGGAAAAACAAGCATCTGTCGCGGTAATAAGCAACAGAGCATCAACCAAAACAAAAATATCTGGCACAAGGATTACTTTTCCACATTAAAAGACTATTATCCTTTAATTAAAAAATGTTGACACACTTGGAATTTGTTATATGAAGTGTATTTATTCTCCTCCCACTCTAACTCCCCCAAACCGCAAAAAAAAGTGTGGCGCATACAGTTTTCATGCTGGAAAAATTGTTAATTGTGAAATGTATTGGTCTCGTAAATACCTATCAATGGATGAACATAAGTAAGTGCTGAAACCCGTCTCGCACAAAACTTTTAAATTATCTCTAATATATTTTAATAAGTTATTGTTGTTTCCCTGTGAATTTGCATCCAAAGCAAATAAATATTGCAATTTTTGTTACAGTCCGTTTGAGGTTTGCACATCCCTATTTGCCTCACACTTCCCTTACCTGAGTAACGGGTATCTGATAGTCGATGACATCGAATATAGCCTTCTCTCTTGTTTGTTTAATGAAACAGCATAAATACATGTGGGCCATTGCTGATTATCGAAATCAGTGCAGTACACTAGGGGTTACCACACCTAGTACTCTTCAAAAATATTTTGCGTTTTTACAAATATCCAATATTTTTATACCCTTGCAAAGAGTATAAAGATCTCAGTCAGACCCATTACGTATATATATTCTTGATCAGCATCACTACGTCCGTTTCTACGCAATCTTGTCTCTCACTTTTAAAGCTATCGGGCTGAAACTTTCCCAAAAGTCTTCTTTATGTCGCAGGTAGTTCGGAACCAGCCGGATCAAAAGCTAAATAGAAACAATGCGAAAAAAATTTTTGAACATATAACCTTCTATTTCTTCATTTAATTTTATCAAACGACGACGATCGAAAAATAGGTGGGAAAAAATTATAAAACAAATAAAGGCTTCGGTGTTTTTGACATTTTACCCATACTATTTGGAGTATCATATTTTGTATTTTTAAGAATTTCGAATTAAATTTTACAAACTTTTTCAATCTTCAAAAATGTGGGCGCTAGAAGGTTTTTAGGGTGGAGGGAGAGTGGGCTTGCGGTATCCCAGAACCTCAAAAATATACATGCCAAATCCCAACTTTCTAGCTTTTATAGTTTACAAGATCTCGGATAGTGATACTGATCAAGAATATATACGCTTCTTTCTACCTATTACATACTTTTCGACGAATCTAGTATACCCTTTTACTCTAGAAGTAACGAGTATAAAAAGAAAAACAAGAAAGGAAGTTAACTTCGGCAAGCCGAAGATTGAATACCCTTGCAGTTATAAGAAACAATCAACTTTAGTAACACCATGTGAAATTTTTGAAGATTGTTGCTGGCTTCAGGATTTAAAAAAAAAATTATTTCATTCTTATTTGTCAAAAGCCCCAAAGCTATAATTTTTTTTTATATTATTTTCCCACCAATTTTACGATTGTTCCCAAGACAGCTATATAATATAGTAGTCCGGATTTAAATTTCCAAGCCTAGAAGGTTTTATGTTAAAAAGATATAATTTGTTCATATTTTTTGACTAAATTTCCGATTGTTTCTATGGCAGCTATATAACATAGTCGTACAATTTTAATAAAATTTTATTCGAAATTCAGAACTAATTAAAAAATTTTATTTCCAAGCTGTTAAGGCTATATGTCAAAAAGCAGCAAAGCTATAATTTGTTTCATGTAATTTTCCTACTAATTTTCCGATCGTTCCTATGGCAGCTATATGATAAAGTCGTACGATTTTGATAAAATTTAATTCTAAATTCTAAACCAATTAAAAAATGTTACTTCCAAGCGCAGAACGTTATATGTCAAAAAACACCGATAGTTCCTGTACGAGCTTTAAGATATAGTTGTCCGATCCGGCTGGTTCCGACTAACTGCAATAGAAAGAAAACTTCTGGGAAAGTTTCAGTCCGATAGTTTTAAAACTAAGAGACTAGTTTGCTTAGAAACGGACGGACAGGCGGACGGACAGACGGTCATGGCTAGATCGACTCGTTTAGTGACGCTGATCAAGAATATATATACTTTATGGGGTCGTTTCTTTCACTGCGTTGCAAACTTCTGACTGAAGTCATTATACCCTCTGCAAGGGTATAACAAAGATGAAAGCAAATAATAAAAGGCTAAAATTTAAAAAATTGTTGTGAGACGCTGCAAGCGTTACATGTGTCACAAACCCAAACCAGGCCTCCCCCCTCAGCAGTACCCTGTTCATGAAACCGGACATAAATAACTGCTGGCGCGAAGTAACTTCTGATACACTTCTGGACGATAGATAGATACAATAAGGGTCGCGATCTTGAAGAAGTATCTTCTCAGACACTTCTGGACGATAATTAGATGATAAAAAAACAAAGTTACTGAGAAAAAGGAGGACACGATAATTGCCGTTACCCATTTATTCTGAAAATTACTCTCCCCTTTACCTACGCTGTTGTTTTCGACCTAGCGTCAGTTTATTTCGAAACTAGCTTGTGATCAGTCCAGTTTTGTATAAAATTTGTGTGTTGCTTTGTTTTTCGGAATTTTTTAAATTGTATAATACATTAAAATGTTCAACTCAACGAAGAGTGCGAATTTACGTAAAGCTGTACGATTACTTCAAGATATTTTCGCATTACCTGGCTCGATTGTAGTGAAATAAGCATTCAAAGATTCTCCACCTAATTAAAAAGGTAATTCCTCCAAATTTATTTTTATTTTAAATATAAAAAACATTTTGCTTCTGTTTATTTTAGAAATGGTTATTATTAAATTTCTCATGTGAACGGATCTGGACATAAATAAAATTATTAAGCAGCATTTCCGTTATGCAAAGGGCCGTGTCTACAAGCGCTCAAAGACTTTATAGAAAATAAATTCAAAATGTTGCCTAACATGTAAAACCAAGTTTTTTATTCAAGATTTCTAATGGGGAAAGGCCCTTCTGGTATCTTCTACAAGCGTATGTTAAGTCACTTCTAAGTAACTTCCAAGAGTGACTTCGGCGATGGCGCATTCGCATATTAATATTCATTTAAAAAAATGAAATAATTTTAGTTTAATATCAATGAAGTCAGCAACAATCCTTAACAATTTCACATGGTGTTACTAAAGTTGATTATTTCTTATAACTGCAAGGGTATAAAAATTTCGGATTGCCGAAGTTAACTTCCTTTCTTATTTTATCTAAGGAAAAGGATTCCAAATGTCAAATCCCAATTCTCTATTCTTGAAAGCGTAACAAACGCTAGTAAGCGCGTGGCAAACTTTTATAGGTCAATACATATATTGATGAGAACATTATATTTCAGTTATTTTTTGGTTGCTTTAAGACTGCAGGAAGCCCAGTTTTTGGCGGTGTGTGGGCGCATGGCATTATTTTTTAGTGAAAATATGTTGTTTAACTTAAATAAATGTGACGAACAATAATCAATAAAAAGATTTTTTTTCAAAACTAAACACGTACGTAAGTAGGCACTAGAAATCAAAACTACGAAATATTCTAATAAATATAATTATTGAACAATAACCAATGTTTTTCACCACAAAAACAGAAGATGAAGCTATTTTCTCGGGGTTGAAAGTAACTTAAAGTTCACTTGCTATGTCCCTATCCGCCATCGTTCAACATCACTCCTAGTTCATAACTTTAATATTTGCTAGCACCCAAAAACTTACTATTTGTAACAAAATTAAATCCGTCCTCATTAATGTTTTAATAAAAGGTTGCCTACTTTCCTTTATACTATCCAGCCTTTAAAGCAAAGAGGAGCCTGTTTACAGCGGTGTTTTCGTTCCATTAACCAGCACCTCGACTTGGATCGTTGACAGTCCATTTGAAAACCCAAGACCTCGACTCACCCCCAAGCCAAAGCCAAAACAGAGCGGGAACCCTATATCTAGGGTCCTTCGACCGCAGCGGTCCTTCGACAGCAGCGACAGCTTGGTTAGCTGGACTTGGGGTCAAAAAAATTTGAATTAAACTGAGATCAGCTAAAAACCTAAGAAAACAAGTATTTGATAAACTATATGCTAGGCATGCCATGATTTCTGCGACAGAAATTTCATTTTTGTAAAATGACGCCTCTAATATATACTTGTCACGATAAGTGAATAGTTAAGTGTGCCTGGGAGCACAGCCTAGGCCCCTCAGATGGAACACCCAACAGATACAACACTCAGAACAAAGGCTGCCCCAGGAGATGGAGAATAAGATGTAGCACTTGTCTGTATCCAGGGTAACTACATAATTGAGTTATTACGCTCACTGACATAACTATACTTCAATGAGCATCCACAAAAAACAACGGAAAAAACAGGGAATTTGGGTGGAGAAGGCGTGTGTGGCGAACAGCAACTGCATGAAAATGTGTGAAATCTTTCAAGGGTATACCAGAATAAAAACCAGTTGTAAAAATAAAGTGTTAAAGGCAAAATTAAACAATTTCCCTCGTATGGGGCAAATATCTAACGTATTACGCCTAATAAAGATTTTGTAGAATCTTTGTATATGAATGATTGCAAAACGTTTTATTCTTAACGAATTTTAGGCATTTAAGGAGAAAAACAGGTTTGAAAATAACTATACCTTATAGTCACGTTTTTGCAAAATGGTAATAGTAAACGTTCGTCCCCGCTTATAGTGAAAGTAGTAGTACAATAGTCCCATTTCGTGTTTCAGTGTAGGACTAGCAGAAGACGTTCCGAACCGAGAGCATATGATAAATAACGAAGGCACACCCAGGCACCTAAAGGCCCTTCTGATATATGTGCCTTGCTGTGTTTGTCTCTGAGTGTTGGTCCTAAGTGCCACTCCCCCTCTGCCTGTACCACTCAGCCCGCCCAATACACTCTGCAGATTTTTAGTTCGGGGACGAAGACGTCCACGATTGTACGCCGAACTGAGACCTCAACTCACGGCCTGATGCCCAAGTGTACGTTGAAGGGATGCTTCAGATACACAGCCAGTCGCACACAGATACCGCACTAACTGCCGTTTGGCCTGTGTCAATATGTATGTAAATAAGCGGGAAAACAAGTGGTTATAAATTTCCAAGGATGATGATGCCAGTCGACTGAGTGTATGGCACTGCGTATACGCATCATAGACAACAAAAGCCGTCAACCAAAAATAGCACATACGCACAACGCTTCATAAGAAGTCTGCATGCGGGTATTCCGTAATTATTTTGCCCCTAAGAAAGGCCGCCGGCAATACAAACTCGATAGCCGAATAGAACCGGAAGAAAGGGAAACGGTTAAAAGGAAAACAGCTCTGAAATAAAATAAAACAAAACGCAAACGTAAACATGTCCAAGATCAGGGAAAGTGTCAGGGCCTAATGAGGCGTTCGAAGGAGGAAGAACTGCCTTCCCGCTAGATCTGTCAGCAATGATGCAAAACTAAAGTTCATTTCTGTCGTACACCCAACAGACCCGCCCTCTCCGATTTTATACGTCCTCCATCCTTGAAAGTTTTTAATACATTTATTTATATAATCGCAGGGCAATGTGGCCACCGTTGCGTCGTCAATGTTGTTTATTGCTGCTGTTGTTGTTTATTATTTGCTCCCATCCGACCCATTTGTGCACCACCAAAAAGCTTTTACCACCCCCCTTATGTGGGGGTTGTCCAGCACCATGTTGCAGCTTTATTAAACCTCTCGTAGAATCCCATTAAATTAAAAGCAGTTTTTTCGATGGTCTGAATGGTTTTCCATTTCTTTTGTATTAAGCTACGAGTTCCCCTTTCATTAAAAGGTCAAAATAAGGCCATCAATTACCTTAAAATTAGACTGTGGCTTCTAATTGGTTCCGTAGGACAGAGGTTTTTCAGTTGCTCAAATTAGTTAAAAATTACAATCGCAAAGCACTAACCTTTCTTAAGGATGCAATTTGCTGTTTTAATACATATATATGATTTCAGTCAGAAGTTTGCAACGTAGTAAAGGAGACGTTTCCGACCCAATAAAATATATATATTTTTAATCAGCGTCACTAGACGAATCGATCTAGCAATGTCCGTCTGTCCGTCCTTCTGTCCGTCTGTCTGTCCGTTTCTACGCAAACTAGTCTCTCAGTTTTAAATAGGAATAAGTCGGAACCTGCTGGATCGGACAACTATATCTTATAGCTAAATCGGGGAAAAAATTAAAAAAAATTATATCTTTGGTGTTTAACATATAACCTTCTACACTTGGAAATACAATTTTTAAATTATTTCTGAAGTTCGAATTAAATTTGATTAAAATCGGACGACTATATCATATAGCTGCCATAGAATGATCGAAAAATTGGTGGCAAAATAATATGAAACAAATTATAGTTTTGGTGCTTTTTGACATATAAGGTATTTTATAATATTGGGTATCAAATTTTTTATATTTCTTAGAATTTCGGATTCAATTTAATAAAAATCGGGCTACTCTAATATATAGATGTCAAAAGAACGGTCTCAAAAAAAGAAATAATTTTATTTTCAATATCACATAAGTTACCAACAATCCTCAAAAATTTCACATGGTGCTACAAAAGTTGATTATTTCTTATAAGTGCAAGGGTTTACCAACTTCGGCTTGCCGAATTTAACTTCCTTTCTTGTTTTATTACAATCATCTCAAGCTGCAACTTAGGTAGCATTATATTCCTTCAATTTTGACTGAATATGCACAATTTAAAAAAGATATACAAAAATATAAAAATATAATTAGTTTCTAAGAATTTTGTTTCTAAAGAAAACATATGCAGCCTTTCTACGCTGTGATCTTAGATCTTATAATGACGAAAGATTCGTTTTTGGTAACCTTGCAGAGGGTATAATAATATAAATAGGAACCCCAAAAAAATTGTATATATATTCTTGATTATATTGTGTATTGGTATTTACGTACATGCCAAAAACTTTACTAATTACTAACAGTTATAAGCAATTTTTTCACATTCGTAAAAGTACCTTCTACTACTGCTTATAAAGCCCATTTTCACTTTATCAACGCTCACAAAAGCCCAGTGCAAGAACACCATTTAAGTATTTCCAAGTGGTTTTTACAGAGTCATATCATTTGTAAGTATTTTAAAGTATATTTATTTAGTCAAATGTACAAGATACAAGCATTATTCGTCACATAAGTCGATATGAGAACTTTTAAATGTTGATGGTGCGTAATTGCCACGGCCCCTTACCACGTTAAGAATTTTTTTTGCTCGATATCAGAAAACGGATATAAATATCTTATACTCATTTTTTGGCATCGAATTATGATAATTGCATAGCTTTGGGCATTCAATCAGGCAATGAAATGCTTTTTGTACTAAACCGAAAGGAGTTTCACTTTTTTTAGCTCAATACTACGACTGATATAGTCGTCTGATTTTGATAAAATTAAATTCGATTCGAAGTCGCCCTGTTGTGGTATTGCTTCCTGTGGGTCAAGCCTCACAGTAATGGGCAACATCTTGGCGTTCATTTTAATCTGCACAGATCCACTGAAGGCGTCCTTCGCGTGGTTTCTTTGTTTTCTTCCATTTTGAAATGTTTGTTTCCACCTTGCATCTGCACAAACCAGAAGCAGACGACGAAAACCCTAGAGGCGTCTTTGCTTTTCTCTCCCTTTTGTGGTTAGCTCGCGATTTTCGTCAATGTGGCTAGGGGGTACCGACGACTACAGGGTGATAGCTTATCATTAGTTTTAAATAGACAAGAGTGATCGATAATTTTCTGATTTTAGTGGCAATGGGATTAGTGGCTAAAACAACTTCGAACCTTTGCCAAGTAATTTTTACTAGGAAAAAGTTTTGATAGAATTTTGGAGGTAAATATCACAAGAGTGTCAATTTATTAAAGTGGTCATTGTTTAGTTTTCTTACCTTGCCTCAAAAGAAGAGCTAGCTTATTTATTAAATACCATTTTCATTTTAAACTAACTTTTTTTTTCTTCCTCATTGAACATTTTAAGGATATTTGCAATGACACAGTTCTCTTGGAATGCACTTCTAAATAGCTGCATGTTTCTATTTATTTTCCCCGATCTTGCATTGAAAACGGATATCCTTTTACTGCCAGATCGCCAAAGCTTATCGGTCCCATTGGCGCTGTCCGACTTTATTGTCTTTTTTACTTGCGGTGAAATGTCATTTTGTCGAATTTTTTGGCCGCTTCCACTGTCGCCTAAGTGACCCTTAGTAAAATGTTCTTCTCGAAGTGGACCAACTGGAAAGTGAGCTCTGTGTGGGTGCTTTAAGTGTATTGCTGATCGATGAAATGCATGCTTAGCTTTTGTACAACATTTTCGCCTCCGAGTTGTCCTTTTTCCTGTGATTTTTTCACATCCTGGACCGCACGGTCCTCCTGGTCCTCCCGGACCGTTGGGTCCTCCGGGACCACCAGGTCCTCCTGGTCCGTTTGGACCACCAGGCCCTCCTGGTCCTCCAGGACCCCAAGGCATGCCGGGACCTCCCGGTCCACCAGGTCCCCCCGGACCTCCAGGACCGGCTGGACCGCCAGGCCCACCAGGACCCATAGGACCACCTGGACCATAGGGTCCGCCTGGGGCGCCTGGTCTTCCGCATTCAATTGGTTCAGATGAAGTTTTTAGAGACACAGATGTATATTGTATATTATTTGTTGAGGTGGACGTTCTTGGTCTTCGTTTTGATGTTGTAGTTGTTTTAGTTGGAGGGCCTGTTATTGTGGAAGATGTTGTTATTGGATAAGTTGTAATGAAGACAGTTTTCGATATTTTTGCTGTATTAGTAGTTTCTTCTGGCGGTGACGATGGGACTCCGGGGCATTTGTTGCCTGGTTGACACCAACCACTTCCGTGGCAATATGCACCTAAGGGCGGAGGACATGACTGGCCTGGCTTATACCAACACTGCTTTGGCGGAACAGGTACATTGCAACTCGCTATCCAGGGAGGGCATATTTTGGCCGGAGGGCGGTTGTAACAACCCGGCCTCCAAGAGGGGCAACTGTCCGGTTGCCAGATCTCACAGGGGTCTCTTTTCATCATAGCGCAGATCTCCAAAAGATGATCTTGAAGGCGGTTCATGGGCATCACCTGAGGACTTTGCTCGACCTCCAATATCCTCTTTTTTGCCTCCGCTAACTGGGCCACTGCTATTGGGTCAACGCTTTTGTTGTGAGCCTGAACAGCAACTTCATGGAAGATGCGGAATTTTAGCCTGAGTTCATTGCCCGCGAGCAAGCCCATTACCGTGAAAAGAAGCGTTTCCAAAACGAGCCCTTTTTGACCAGTATAATTTTAGGTATGGTTAAAAGCCTTCGAACTAAATAAAAACCTGTTCTAACATACCACAGTATAGCACAGCGTAGAGCACCATCATCCCTGTTACTGGTTTAAAAATAAAAACATTTATTTTCCTATTCGAATAATACCTTCATTGATTCGCTTCGGTTCAATAGGCTATGGTGTTTGTATGTCAAAATGTAATGTACCTGAAAATTATATTCAATGTAATTTCTTCGCACAAGTATAACAGATGGGTAGGAAAATTTGTAACAGGTGTCATTAGTGAATTAAAAATAGTAACAATAGCAACACCCACCTTCAGACACCAACTTTTGGGACGAAAAATGATCTTAAATAGAATTAATGAATGCAAAGGGTTTATGTCACAAGAGAAAAAGCTGTAGTCGATTTCATCGACTATTAGATACAGGTTACTCAGGTAAGAGGAGTAAGAGAGGGATGGAGATACGTGTTCAATAAATTTTCATGTTTACTAACTCACCTTCAGAGCATCCTTGCAAAACCAAGTATTCGTACACCGATTGTTGGCGTATTAGAGAAAACACCTTTGTGTTCATACGGACGGACAGGTGGACATGGCTAAATCGACTCGGCTAGTGATCCTGATCAGCAATTTGTTTACTTTATGGGGTCGGAAACGCTTTCTTCTGCCTATTACATACTTTCCGACGAATCCAGTATACCCTTTTACTCTACGAGGGACCGACGAAATATAAAAAATTTTAAGATGCTAAAAACATCTACAAGGAAAAACGTTAATGTCGAGGGACATTGTATAGCGCCATCTGCCTCCAATTTAAATATGGTAATGAGGGGGCACATATTTCAGAGGTTTTGGCCGTTTGTAGGCGTTAGAGTGAGCTTGTTAAACTTTTTTTAATTCAATCGATAGATGATGGTGAGATAAATAAATTTTAGCAAAAATATTTTTTCTAGCCGCCGCATTTTGGGCAGTTTGCTGGAATTGCAGATTGGGTCAGTCTTGAAACGCAAGAAACTCAGTCATCTTCATGCCTTTTCTGTATTTGCTGTGAATAAAGATAAAGAGATAGACTTTAAATAGAATGAAACCTTTAATAAATTTCTGTAAACATAATTTAAATTCATATCAACAAAATTTAGTTCAAACTCTCGAAGATATCTTTATCCAAAACCCATTAAAAACTGTACTTTTTGTACATATAAGAATGCCGATATGCTTATATACGGGTATGTTAAGATAATTTAATGCCCGTAGGCCTGCACAAAAAGCTGTCGAAAAGTGTTTATTTTATGTTGTCCCTTCCTTCAACTGATAAACCACCCAGACTCGCATAAACACAACACCTACGTTAAAGAATTTTAAAGCGTAAAGTTCAGGCGGGCTGCGTTTATTTCTGGAGCATATTTTCTTCCGACTCAGCCCCCTGCAATTTAATGCTTGATTACCTTTGTAACGCATTCGTGCGGCATTATTTCAATTCATCAACATGACAGTCTAAACTTTCACTTATAAATTACAAGAAGAAGGAACGCCAAAGTCGAGTGCCTCGAGTGTTCTCGGCTAGCCAAGTAAATATGCCCGATGGAGACAAAGGACTGGTAAAACAAAGTGTCACAGAATTTAAGACGTCTGTAAACTGTGAACAAGGTTCAGCGTTGCCGCCTTTCAACATACTTTTTAAAGAATGCGATGCACTCTTAGTTTTGTATAACCTATTACTTTTCACTGTTATAAATATGCTTCGTTGGGGCCTAAACCTTCTCGTGGGCTTTAGGGCATTGTCATCCGATTGTCCGGAAATGATTGATGCTCCATTTTTGTTGACATTGGGCCAAAATAAATAATCTCTGGGAGATTTTTATAAATGATGGATTGTGCTTCGCCTGTAGGGTCTTTTGTGGTGGGGCAGAATTAAACATGCTTCTTCCCGTTAAAGAGTGACTTACGAACAAATTGAACTGTCTACCAATAATATAGTTATAGTTTTATATAACGGAGATTAGCAGACGGACACACAGAAAGTATTCTTATTCATATTCATATTCAAAATGGTAAGAACAAGATTTAATTTCCAAACCGCTCTACTGAACATCTAACTTTATGCCCACTTGGACATGTGACTTAAATCTTTCCAATGAAAACTTTTAATGAGAAATACATTCTTTCCGTCCATTCTTTCGCAGGACCAGAAACACAATTATGACGAGTTCGAACCACGCCTCGTCAAAGTTCATTAAGGGGAATAATTGGGGAATTGACAACAAATGCAGCTGCACCACCGGCGCCAGCAGGGCTCGCAAAATGTAATATTGCAGTGGGCTACGCCAACGGTCGGTGGCAACAGCAGCACTTCCACTGAACCGCAGCAGTCGACAACGAGCGCAGACACAACAGCAGCACCGTCGAGATCCTAACCAAAATACGCAACATAAATGAAGTTAACAGTCTGTCAAATTGCTAAATTATTTCTGCTGTCGACAGCCTTCTTCTTTCTCAATTCCCCCAGCGCAGCCCTCCTAGCTCTCGGCTCGAGTCCCACCTCCTCCTCCTCCTCCTCCCTCTCCTCCTTCCGCCCCGAGGCGGCGGGTGTCCTTGTCCTGCCAGCGGCCAAGACAGCGTCCGATTTTGCCGCGCCGCCAGCTACGAAATCGGTTGCGGCTTCGCGGCCCTCCTCAGCGACAGCAGCAGCAGCAGCAACCACACTTGGCAGCAACAGCAATTCAATTTGGCCGACAGCAACACAAGCGCAGAGTCCACGTGATGCGCGTGAGGCTGAGCGTCAGCGACGTCAGAAGCAACAGCCCGCCACCCAGCAGCAGCAGCAACAGCGTCCAGTGAAGCGTCAGCAACAGCAGCAGGAGGAGCGACATCCCAGTCAACGGATGGCCGTCTTGATACCTCCTTCGCTGCAGGTGGATGTGACGCACGTGCAACAGGGCTTCCAGCACTTCCTCGACTTCTTCCACCTGCATTTGCCTAATGTCAGCGTCGACTTTCTACGTGATGTGGGTGAGTACACACAGGCCGAAAACAAGCCCCCAGAGCTGGCCAGGCTGCCTTGTTTGCCTTGGTTGTTGCCACAGCCCTGCAATCCCTGCCAACATGCATTTAGACATCGTGTTTTATCGATGATTTGTGTGCCGATGCTGAAGTTTGCTCGTTCCGTTTGAAAAATTCCACATGAGCCGGAGGCTGACGGCGGCAGTTTATGAAGATGAATTGGCCTGGCCGGCTGTTTGCCGGGGGTAAATGTTTGCCGGCAGCCAACAGGGTGCAAGTTATGGGAAACTTTGCTAATTGAGTGGGGAAATACAAATCAAGCGAATGAAATAAAGTCGAAGTTATCTGGACCGGGGGATCTTCGGGGCGAAGCCGCTCCGAATAACTTAACTTTCTTAGTCCCAGGAAGGCGCTGGTTTCCGGCCTGTGCAAACGCGATTTACAAGCACCCTTTCACTCTCTTTTCCATAGATGGCCTTACTTCCTTTTTAAACTTATTTCAGCACGGTTTTTTTTGCTTGAGGGAGGAGGAAAAAAGACAGCCAGCCTTCAGGCGTTTAGCGTAAAAATATATCTGCAACGGCGGT
Organism: Drosophila biarmipes; assembly: GCF_025231255.1. Lineage (NCBI taxonomy): Eukaryota > Metazoa > Arthropoda > Insecta > Diptera > Drosophilidae > Drosophila > Drosophila biarmipes. Next base: position 3,273,652 of record NC_066616.1, on the reverse strand, counting down.
TTTAGACAGCCTGGGCCCAAAAAGGATTAGCAGATGTACTGCTGGGACATGAATTTCGAGAATAATTGGACAGCATAGGGAGGTCCACCGCAACGCACAGACATTTGTTCGGACTTACGCAACCTGATAGCTGTGTGTCATTTAATCAATCGGCTTGTAAGCTTTTTGTACAAGACGGAACGTTATGCAACTGTTTCCCAGGACAAACTCTTTTTCATTTTGTCCTGGGGTATATGACAGTGGCTGGACCACTTTTGCCGCTTTGCGCCAATGACCAATGGTGGTCAGCAAATAAACTCGCAGACTGTTCTACGGGCATAAATTACGACTGGGGCAAGAAAGAAGGCGAATGGCTGACGACCGTATGCAACTAGAACCCATTTCAATACTTTGCAAAACATAAAGACCTGGGAAGCGCGACAGACAGGTTGAATTTATTTGTACGGACAGAAACGTTACGTTAGTTTGGTTTGCATAATGAGTATTGAGGTCCGGCTCTTAAATCAATTTAAATGACCGTGGAACCAGTGAGCTTACCTGTTATTAATGACATCTCCAGAAGCCCTCTAACTAAATATGTCAGGCGTAACTATTCGCTTTGCGAACAACAAGAAAATTGTGCTAATCTGCAAAAACTCTGGCGCCAAATAAGTAAACGACAAAGTTGGCCGTGTGTAGATGCCCGTCCTCCGGAAGAAACTGAAAAGAACTGGGGACTGGGAAAGCAAGTTAAAATAATAAGGCAAATAGCCAGATAAAGAAATTGCTCGCCGGGTAGCAAACTTTTCCATGGGGAAGTGCAGAGAGTCTGCATTAACTTTCGGCTTATCGCGATCTATGGTCAAATTTATTCAAATAGCTAATCACTTGGGCAAACCTAATTCTTCATAAATATTCACGAACATAAGTTAAGGGTTTCTGAGGAGGGTTTTAATTTACAGAGATCATTACTCACCAAGGAAAGTTGTTAGGCTGCCGGCTAGAAGGGCTCAGCTCATGAGCAGCCTTTTATGGGCTTAAAATCTCCGGATATTTTAGTTCCTATTGATGCCATACCTCAGCCATTACTCCTGGAGTGTTGGTCCGCTGTCGGGAACTTTCGTTGAAAGGCTCGAGCATCTCTGTCCTTCATAACTCAGTCCCCAGCCGGCCACTTCGCCAGTTACTTGCAATGGCAGCCGTTGGAGGCCCACAGGGAGGCACTTGGAGCCCACAGAAAGGGCCAGTTTCAGAAGGGGAGACGCCAGCCTGGCTATTTTTGAGCCAAATATATTAACTTGAATTTGCTTGGTTTCGCTGCAGCTGACTTGTCTTTTCGAAGGTGCTAAAAAATTGTTTTGGCTTCATAGTTGGTACTAATGTAAGGAATCCTTATCATATCTAAAATCTGAACCCTCTAGCTCTTATAGCTTGCTTATCACAGGGTTCACTCGGACAGACGGGCATACTTAGATAGAAAAGTGTGCTGTCCAAGAACATATATTCATTATGGGGTCAGAGAGTTACTTCTTTACACCTGGTAGAATTTGAGGAAACGCGAAATTAGATAATGATCTGAGTGAATCCGCGAGAAGCTCAAACTTATTTTAAAGAAGATAATGTTGTCGCTAACATGGAACAAGTTAAGTATTGCTGATTCATGACCTGCCTCATTTTTCCAATACCTTTTATAGGACTATTATGTGTTGAATAAATCATTTTGGTAACACATTGGGATTATCTACGAATGGTAGTGTTATTTGATCGAATTTCGTACTAAAATTAATAAATATTTTGTTTTGACGAATTGCAAATACATAAAGTTGGCTTGAGCCCGACTCATAATTCGATTACTATATATTGTGGGAATAGTTGTGATTTTTCGACATCATTATGAATATCTTGAATAAGAGTTTAATACTGCTTACGCAGCAGAAAGTGCGCTGTGAGCACGGCTGCTTCCATCAGCAGTATCAGTTACTACAGAGCTTTAACGCAAGACCACATACACTCGCAGAAAAGTACTCCAAGTCCTCTTAAATATGCAGAAGTTTTTTATACGCCACATAAAATTTTCTCTCTCTCTCTTTGCCTTTCCTGATGATGACGACGACGACGGACAGATTTAAGTAGCTTCATTAAATTACTCGAGCTGCCCAAATACACGAGCGTTGTAAGGACTTTAAATGCGGGCATTGATGTAGACACCGACGTGAAGTTGGACCTTAACGTGGATGTGAACAAGGTCCAAGGGGGCGCAGGGGCGTGGAGTTCGTACGCGAGTATGGACGTTGACCCGCCCAGCCAGCCACGTCAGCAACATTCGGAGCAGCAAAGGCGGGAGCAGGACCCCCTTCGTCATCATCTGCAGGACTCCAAGTCGAAACAGTTGTCAGCGGGCGATGGGGCCTTCTCGGGTCACTGCCATCAGGTGGCTGAAAAACTGGCTCTCGATTTCAATAAAACCGTCGTCCTTTGGCCCTGTCCGCGTATGAAAGTGAGTATGTCCTTACTTTAAGACCGCTGAATCATAAGAGAATTTTTTGAGAATTTTTACTGGACGGCCATCGTCCTAAGTTTGAGTACCAGAACTGTACGAGAAAGTATGCAAACTTCGGCACGCCATAGTTTTTATACCACTGCAGGACGTTCCTGTGGGGGCATTGTTTATGCCATACAAAGTTTTCTAGTTTTAGAAAACTATAAAATAATTAAAAATATGTTAGGATTATGATTATTTAATGATTATAATATTCTTGACAATATTTTCTGATCCTTCCTATGGCAGCTCTTTGAAAAAGAGTCCGATTCGTACTAAATTGAATTCAAAATTCTGAAATAATAAAAGATTATATATATACTGGAGTAGAAGAGAATATAATAAAAAACAAGAAAAAAGGATAAAGTCGACGAGGTATTTATCAAATAATGATTATAATATTCTTGACAATATATTCTGATCCTTCCTATGGCAGCTCTTTGAAAAAGAGTCCGATTCGTACTAAATTGAACTCAAAATTCTGAAATAATAAAAGAATATATATATACCGGAGTAGAAGAGAATATAATAAAAAAAAAAGAAAAAAGGATAAAGTCAACGAGGTATTTATCAAATACCCGTTACTCAGATATGAGGAGGGCGGTGTAGATAGAAATATGCAGCATAACGTCTTCCCAAAATTGCAAATTTTTTTTATTTTTGGCATAAAGATAGATACTGGTACTTAAATGAACTATTCCTGTATCAGGTACTATAACGAGTCTTTAATTATTTTCCTATCATCATAATCGTAACACGAAGACTATAAAGGTATATTAGGTTCGTCGAAAAGTAAACCTAACCGAAACCACCGCTTCGGACCCTATAAACATATTCTTAATCAGGATTATATGCCCAACGAAGCCTAGATGTGTCCATTTTTCCGTCTTTCCGTGTGAATGCTATGATCTTGGAAACTATAAGCTATAATAAATAATACATAGCTTAGCCGACATCCAAGTTTATTTCAAGAAATTTCGTTCAAGCAATATTCCCAACTATCCCTCTTTAGATCTTATAAACATAATGTTTTAATATTTTTAGCGCTTTCTTTACTTAGCATTTTTAATGGAATATCTGGTATAGTTTAGTAATAAAGCAAAAGAAAGTGCTGTTATCAATGCCATCGATGATCAAATACCCGTTACTCAGCTAAGTGGGAGTTAAGGTCCGCGCACACTTGGCGGTGCGGTGCTGCACGGCTCTTGGCTGCATTTACCGTATATGAAAGCCCGCACACTGACGCGGCGCGCCTCTGTCCGACGCAGGGCGATACATCGTAAATATCCGAAGAAGCATTCAGCAGCGTTTGCCGCGCCGAATTCTTGCATTCTCGGAATCTTCCGGCTGTTACCGACAATTGTCGGGCCATAAATTTTGGGCCGTAAACCAATAGAACGCAATAGAAAATTAGTGAATTCGAAGAAGGAAAGCAAAGAAAGCAAAGAAAGAAGTCGAAATGAAATCGAATGTATCGCTTATGATTTATTCGCTCCGTCGGCTTTGCTTGAGTGCGCGTTCCGCAAGCGGGTTCCGCCCCAGTGTGCGGACCTTTAAGACGCGAAGCGACTGTTCACAATTGCACACCAAGAACCCCGCTTTCTATCGTCGATTTCCATACTTACTTATATCTTTGTAATAGATGGTCCCTTTTTGGAAGTGAAATAGATTTAATAAGATTTTTCAAAATCTTTCAGTAAAACCAAAATTGTAATTCTCCTTTTCAGTATGTCACTGCATACATATAACGTTTTTGTAGTTTCTTTTTTTTAAATTCATTTTTAAAACAATTGTTTTCATTTTAATAATTTAAATTTTATCCAGATCATTAGCCTGCCTTCTATTTATTGCCTTCTTTGATAAACACTTATTGTGGTACACATATATGCTCTCGTAATGAAAACAAATTTTGATTATAATATATTTGTTAAATCGGTATCAATATTTTTCGATTCGATTTGTATTAGCAGTAGAGACTGGTTTTAGAGTGTCCGTGTGGGCAAGGCACGCATTCCAGCATGCGTTCTTTCCTTATAAAATGGCACGAAAAAGGTGTTTCGGAAAAGATGACTCTACACAATTCTTTTACACAGGTGCGGGACAAAAATGAATGTACTTTTGCATGTTTCTAGAAGCGCATATTTGGAATACACTTCTAAGCAACAAACTAAACACTTCCTAGGTGCGTTTTTTTTTTTAATTCACCTAAAAGCAACAAGCTAAACACATTTTTTACTGCACCTATATTGGCCCAAAAATGCATCTAGAAGAATTCAAAAATCAAGTATCTAAAAGCTTCCCCAAGAAATACATAAAATGGGATTTCAATTTAATAACTTTTATTTCCACATTTATTTTTAATCGTAATCGCTCTCCTTATGTACGGGGTTGCTTGATGCTTTGGTGTTTGCTTTTTTTACTTGACTTTATAACATTTTCTTCTTGTCCCCTTAACCTTTACGCAGTCCAGTCCTTGGTGTGCCCAGCCCTTTCTTGCGATTCTGAATGATATAAATTTATTACAAATTTCAATTACTTACATAGATAAAACTATACAAAAAATTTGTTGTTCCCACAATTAAAATGTACATAAAAATAACTATTATTTGATTTTTTTTTGTTTTTTGTTTTCCGTTTCTATATTCAATGTACAATTGTACATAAGTATTATATGTATAATTATATTCACTATATTGCTAATATTGAACTATATTAACTACACTCAGCTTACCTATCCAAATATTGATCTTAAATTGGTGGCAGAGAGCAACAAATTTTTTAAAACACGAAGCACTAATGATTTTAAAAACGTACTGTATTTTAATTCCCTATGTCATAACTATAGACGATTGTTATAAAATTTGTACACTTTATTTAAACAATTTGAAAACTTTTTGTAGCATTAATTAATACCTTAAAAACAAAGCAATATTTAAAAATGTTGTTTTAAATGGACGTGTCCACGCCTCTTTTTATATATGTATATCGGCTTTTTCAGTAGATGTTATGTGGGCGGCAGACAGATTTAAGCGTTTTGGCCATTTGTGGGCGTAAGAGTGGACGTGGCACCTTTTTTTTGGTATGTCTATAGGAATTGATGAGACAAATATATTTCAGTTATTATTTGGTTTCTACCATATAGACTGTAGGCCCTACAGGTTTGCACTGCGCAGGAACCCCAAGAATCTGTATGCTAAGTCTGGCTGTTCTGACTCTTATAGTTTCCGAGATCTCAGCGATGTTGTGGATAGACAGACATGCAAAGATCGACTTGGCTGGAATATATGCATATACTTTATGGGGTCGCAAAGGCTTCGTATAGTATCGCTTAGTATACCCTCTTACTCTACGAGTATCGGATATAAAAATGGGTTTTTGCAAAAAAAGTGGTCAAATTTGCCATAGTGCGCTGTTTTAGAGCTTTCTGCGCAGCTCAAGTTTATTTTAGCAAAGGGCCTCGCCAACCCTAATGCCCTTATAACTAAGACTGATTTAAATATTTTGTTTGTGAACGTGTATGCGTGATTTTTCAAATGATGTAGACTATATCGTTTTATTTTGATTTCATTTTGTGTGATCTTGATATTCATACTTGTTTATAATCCAGTCAAATATGGTGTCTAGTGAGGCAGAAATTTAAGCGAAATAGAGATGAACATTGCTTTGAGAGTCGCAGGAATTTTACAACAGTAACTTGAAATTTCCAAAATCGAAATGGAGACAGTTTGCACCACAAAAGTTCATGAAGCCAAGTTCATTGCTGTGTGCTTGGTCTTGTAGGCAAATAGGAAACGGAAAACCGAGCCAAAGGTTGCAGGAAAATAGGAGTTTTTGAGGTGGTTAAAGGCGGAGAGGATAAAACTATCCAAAATATTCTGCAAAATAGTTGGCAAAATTAATTGTTGTGGCAAGTGATGGACTTTTTTTACCTTCCCGCCCAACTCTTACCTACTTCCTGATATAGTTGCATGCCAACAAGTGCCCTGGGGAATATCCTTCTTAACACGCTAGCCACAACTCCGGCATGCTTCTGCTTTGGCCAACTGTCACACAAACTTGTGCAACATAACGTTCTGCCTGTTTCTTTTGCATATTTTCAGCCTCTCTGGCTGGCATAGAATTACTTTCTAGACATTTGATTGACAAGTGCTGAGCGAAATGCTTCAAAAACTTTTTTAACTTGTTGAGAATGACAACAAAGTTATTAATGAAAATCTGTGCGCCCTGAAGAAGCGTGACAAACTGTAAGAAAATGATTGACAACTGGCACGGTTTTGAGTTCTGCTTGACAACAAAATAACATAAAGCTCATTCCTCGAATATGTTGCTAGTGGGTATAATGACCCTTAGCATATAACCATGTTAATGTTTTATATTCGGCCAAGTTGTGCAAATATTTAAATCACTCAAAATTCCTGATTGCTTCTTGTTGTAGGCGCGTATTAAACCTTACATTTCCACTGCCACTTTAACAGTGGTTATTTTACTTATGTGATTTTATGAGCTTAGCTTTACTCAGCTGAGTACGGATTATTATTGCAGCTTGGCTGGTTGCTGAAAACTTATTCAATAATTTGAAATCTGTGAAAGTATAGTTACAGCTCATAGAATTACCCAAATATGCTCAGTTTTCTTTTTGGTCGTCAGAAACTGTTATAAAAATCTATGCTCCGTCTAAGTCCGTAGCAGAAATCTTTCTACGCCCACTTTGAATCCCATGAACTGCTCAAAACTATGCTCCTACATTTTAAGCGACATTTTTAGAAAACAAGAGAGGAAGTTAACTTCGGCAATCCGAAGTTTGTATACCCATGTAGTTATAAGAAATAATCAACTTTAGTAACAATATGCGGAATTTTTTAGGATTGTTGCTGACTTCAGTGATCTTAAAAAAAAATTATTTGATTCTTTTCTTCAGACCATTTTTATACTCTTGCAGAGGGTATAATGATTTCAGTCAGAAGTTTGAAACGCAGTGAAGGAGACGTTTCCGACCCTATAAAGTATATATATTCTTGAGCAGCGTCACAAGACGAGTCGATCTAGACATCTCCGTCTACCCGTCCGTTCCTACGAAAACTAGTCTCTCAGTTTTAAGGCTATGGCGCTGAATCTTTCCCAAATGTCTTCCTTCTATTGCAGGTAGTATATAAGTCGGAACCAGTGGGATCGGACATCCGACAATCCGACAACAATTAAGTTACAGAATTGGAAAATAAAAACAACTTTGTTTAAAATAAATACTGATTTTTTCGCAAATGCTGAAGCCTATCTAGACTTCTGGTATACATAAGAATTACCACATCCGATAAAATAAACGAATGCAGGTCGAGTCGTTCACCAACGCGGCTCTTAACTCTTAACCTGAAATGGCTACCAACAATGGAAAAGGGGAATAACGACAAAGTTACACAACTTGCAATTAAGTGTGATGCGTTGTGCAATATTTAAGCGATGCAAGTGCAACAAAATACGACCACCCACGTTGTAACCGCAGGGACCTGCCTTAAATCAGCGACACAAATACCGCACAAAAGTTGCAATTGATGCTCTTTGCCACCCTCCCAGTCCCTTTTCCGTGGGCCCTTACCTGGACCTGTGAATATTTGCAATCCACAATGCCACTGTCTTGGAAATGCGATCCCTATGGGTAGATGCCAAAAATGTTTTAAATCGTCCCATTCCTTGAAAATTCAATAAAGGTTACCACTACATGCAACACATCGGTTTTCCCTAACACGCCGTCAAGTGCACAGACGCTAGGGGTCGCTATAAGCTAGGTGGCGTGTTATTGAAAATACCGATGAGCTTCAAGCATATCTCCATCCTACTCGCTTTCTCTTATTTATTTTACCAATTTTTTCAAAAGCGATTACTCTTTAATACTAAGCAATTTGCACTACATTTTCAAAATACTGTCCTAAATGAAACCCTTTTTTTAGTTAATGCGAATAAAAAGGGTTATTTTTGGTAAGAATGTATATGAGTGCAGCAAACAATTGTGCTAATCCCTCACATAAAGCTTGATAACTGGCAAATGAAGATTAATCTGCATTTCAATCCAGTGCGGTTTCTGGCGAGGGTTGAGCGTAAAATGTACGCTTCCCGCTCCTACATGAGAATTGCCAACCTAAAACGACTTTGTCATTTATCTAAGTCAGTCGATTCAGCCCGTCAAGTCAGAGATTGGACAGTCAGTCACTTATTCATTCAGTGAGTCACTCATTCAGTCCGTCAGCTGGCACTGCAGCTCATCAAGGCAAAAGTGTGGATTGAAACACTTGCAGTACTAAATAGCCCCAACCAAAACCTCCTGTTGTCCCACTGAGCATTTGCCTTTCACTCGATCAGTTTGACAATTGACAATTGCAAAGTAAGCTGAGAACTGCATCAATAATAACGATGACATCCGTTGTCTAAAACTGATATGACCAGTTGGTTGGGGCGAGGATTTGAAGGATGGTATCCCTAGCAAGAATTGCATAACCTTGGTTTTGAAAATAAATGTGAGAGAAAAACTACATTGACGGTAAATAAAGTGAATATCATTTTTTTCGGTTGTACAGTTGTGGTTAAGTAACCTTAAGACTGTCGTTGGATAAATGGCTTAAACGTATTCTTATTAATGGTACGCGTCGAATGATACCTTATTTGTTCAAGTACAATGCTCCATTCAAATGTTATACCTAAAACAAGATTTTGTAAAATTAAATTGCTGTTTTGCCCGCCAGCTTGTCCCAAAACGTTATTTTCAACCTAGAAACTTAAAACGCTTAACATAAGAAACTTTAGTTCTATCACTGTGCAAAAACCGGCTAGTTTAGCGGGACAACATCTATAAAAACCTTCATTTCGGACGTCCTAAATTTATGAACTTCTACAATTTGGTTTAAGTTAAAAAGTTATTTTGAAATACCAAAAAGGTCTTTCTTACGTGATTTGTCTAGCTCCTATACTTTAAAAGTTGTAGTCAACAATTTGTTTTATTTCCGATTTTATTTTTGAAAAATAAGGGTTTAGTTTATTCTTACTGTATAATCTGTATTCCTAAACTCCTGACATATAGCTCATTGTTATAAAAAGCCACTTGTAAAGTTATTAAACAAGTTAAATCTTTAGTTCACCACTTTGGGGAAAACTACATTTCGTACACCAGTATTTTGAGAACTACTAAAGCTACAGACTTATATACAGCTACACATAGTTAGAAAGGTATGTTAAATTACGCCTGGGCTAAGCTGCAAGAAAAATTAAGATACCACTGTAAATATATATCAAAATAGTACTGTGAAATAGTACTAGAACCATAAAATCAAAATAGTACTGTGAAATAGTACTAGTACCATAAAATAGTCAAATTACTATAACAACGAAGGAAGCCAACTTCGAAGTTTCTATACCTCGCAGGTCGATCCCGTGGGAGCATTATACATTTGTGCAGAGATTTACGATTTTTAAAAGTTAAGTTAATTTAAGCTTGCATATACAAATGTCCAAAAACAGCAAAAACATAAAATATAAATATAATTTTATGTCGGTAACTTAAAAATTATATCCTTTTCCTACACGCTGTTTTTTTAACTAAATTTTCACCCCATGTAGGGAACTGCAAAAAAGAAAAGGATGTCACACGGTGCATTGACCCAAACATGGCATCATCACAATAAATAAGCCAAGTCCATCTCCCCCATCTACCGTGCTTATGATGCTGCTGCTTTAGATGATGACGATGGCAAACAAAGCTTAACTTTTCTTTTTGCAATTCTTTGCGAGGTTTTCCGCAGGGTGGATAGAGGTACTGCCAAGCTCTTAGGATACTGGAAAAACCCCTTTAAGGGGACTGTGTGTGCATGCTGACAGATGTGTTGCAAGTATCGGTGAACTGTAAATCAACAAACAAAGAGAAGGAAATACAGACACTACACTTCTTGTTGGCTGTTGACTCACAATGGATTTGGTTTTTGCATGACTTATAAATAATAAGCATATAATCTGCATTAGCTGACCGTATGAGCTATAATAAATTATATATGCTTTTATAGGTCTATATATAAGTATATATAGTTCTAATTACAAAAGTAACAAAATGTGAAAAATGTGAACAGGATTCACCCAAATGCAAAAATTCAACTTTATTACTCGTCTGAAAGGTATAAGCATCCCACGAGAATACATCAATCAATCGTGAACATCCATTGAGAGAGCTTACAGGAAAAACTGCATCAAAGCTTCGATTCAAACAACGACAAACGACTAAAACAAGTGTTAAATCATGACAAACCTGACAGACAGCCGGGAATCAAAAAAAGTTTGACCTTACTTGACAAATAAAATGCAACATGAAAAGCTTTTATAAAAAACGAAACATTTTACTTAGTTACCAATAATCAGTTTCAACATATATTTTGATTTTTTCTAATTTGCATTGTTAGGCCAGTAACACCTTTTGCGCATTTTTCTGCAACACACTTCTAATACAAGACGTTATTACTAAAAAACTTCAGATAGGTTTTGGATTACCGGAGTGCGAGAGGGATTGAGCTATGCTTGCAGCAAATCTGTTAAAAAAAATGTTTTTCCTTAATTAAGAATGGTTTGATTCATTTTTAGTATTTTCATCAAGGTCGTCCGTTCTCAAAGCCAGAATGAAATATTTATCGAAATACGCATTTTTTCCTGAGTATCAAGGTTTTACTGCTTTCTTGAATATTTAACTTGTTAATATGGTTTTTGAGGCAGAGCTATCCCCAGCTGAATATGCCATATCTCTTAGTATTTCTTAGGCGAACCGACTTCAAGCTAAGGCAGGTGACAGTTAATGGGTTCAAAATATATACCTTTATAAACGCAAAGTAGGAAAGGGGGAAAAGCTGAGGGTGACTTTTCATACAATCTGGTAAAAGCCCTTCGTTAGGGTAAGTGGCAGGAACATAAAACCTTTTTGCGTAGTTTCCCAAATTAATTGCATTCATCACCGGCCGTTTGGGGATGCAGCAATTTACATAAAAATCATAATAAATTCAATGATGCTTATTTTGCATGAAACCCTCGCGCTTCGCACATTTTCTCCGTTATTTTCAGTCCTTTATTTGGCCGAGAGAGAGTTGCCCATAAAAAGGCTAGCACCCCAAGAGCTTGCCACTTAGGAACAGCTCAATTATTCATAAAGTTGGCCCAACAAAGTACTGCACATACGAGGCCTAAAGCGAGGGCTTAATGGTCAGAAGGGGAAAAAGCACCTTCAGAAATTAAATCGTTTAACACGCATATAAAATACCTTAAACAGCTTTATCATGTGGTGCAAAGCCCAGCAAATTCCGGCAGCTTTAGCTATCCGTCTTTATTGCCTTTATTGTCGTAAAATATTATGAACTGTCAGCTGTATCAATGTTTTAATTTACAATGGTCGAGTTCCGAATGAGTATCTCATAATGATAAGCAAAGGGGGCTTAATGATTTCAGTCAGAAGTTTGCAACGCATTGAAATAGACGTTTCTTGATCAGCGTGACTAGACGAGTTGATCTAGCCATGTCCGTCCGTCCGACCGTCTGTCTGTCCGTTTCTACGCAAACTAGTCTCTCAGTTTTAGAGCTATCGGGCTGAAACTTTTCTAAAGTTCTTCTTTTTATTGCAGGCAGTATATAAGTCGGAACCAGCCGGATCGGACAACCCATAGAAACTATCGGGGAAAAATTTTTTTAAAAGTTATATCTTTGGTGTTAAAACAAAAAAGTACACTGACTTTAATAAAGCATTTGAATCTGTAATACACGTTCTTACCTCTAGGCTTGTGTCCCATAAGGGAGACGCTACTTTTTACCTAATTTATACAAAACTTTTCCTCTTCCTTGTGTTATCTACGCAGGATGTTAAATTATGGAGTACAAGAACTCTTCTTGCCAGCCCCACTTACAATCCGATTTTAATAATTTTCGACCATGGTGCTCTGTAAGGTAGTGACTTTTTGTTGTATGGACTCTCAATATGCGATGTACACGCTGAATCATGTCCCATTGGATTTTCGTCCATGATAAATAAAGCTGGGGGAGCGCTTGGTTTATTAAAAGGTGGTCAAAGAATTCTGATGATCTCTATATTTCTCAGACCTCAATTAATTCGCTTCTCCGCCAGATATTTTAGTATGGATCTCCAGTTCGGAATCCAAAAAAAAAGGAATTGATGATGATCGTATTGAATCTTTACGGAAGATCTTTTTACCACGTGCTCAAAGAAACTTTATCTGAGATGCAAACCTAATTTTTCTTGTTATAGTAACTTATTCTCCTAATTTTGCATGGATTTGGTTTTAATATTATTGATAACGTCGTCTTCCGTGCACTTAAAGATAATTTTTAGGGTATTATGTTCTGTATGTTAATAGACTTTAAGCTAATATGTCAATATATGACTGTGCCTTTCTGACGACGATTAATATTAAATTTTTTAGCTCTGAATAAGATCCTACGCGTTTTTTCTCCAACTTTATGTTCGTTCGTAGAGTGGGCGGACATGGCTAAATATACTACTTAAATGTGTATAAGATTCTTTCCTTTTGAAACTTTTCCAAAAATTATAACTCTAGAGGTTAGTTACACATATGACTTCAAATTGCATCCATTAGATTTTCCGTTCTTTATGGTAGGGTGCTTTAGGAACCGCCACTCTTTATTTTAAACGTCTCTGCTGTCCCGGCTTGCTGACGCTATTTGGTTCGGTGATCGTTTGGGACTTGTCGGAACCGCCAATGCAAACTAAACAAAACATCGACTATTAAACACACGATACTAAGCTAAGGGCGAGGGAGATGGAAATATGCTCTTAAAGTTTCCGAGATCTCAGCGTTCTTACGGACGGATAGACACACAAACAAACAGTCGTAGTAGTGATCCTGATCAAAGATACGAGTACATTATTATAATTTATGGAGTCGGAAACAAATTTTCCTACTTCAAATACACCGAAAAAAACGAACGAGAAACGAAAAATCCATTAACCTATTATTTTGTAATTCAAATCGTATTTCACACAAGACAGCATAACTGAAGAGGATAACTGCTGAAATGGCCATGTTCTTAGGGGAAGAAACAATTTGGCAAAGGCAGCACGTGCGCTTGTGATTTGTGTGTGTTAGCCGAGATGACACCCATTTGGGACAGTCAGTCAGTTGTGGCCGCTCTTCTTGTGCTGCGCCTGCTGTGTGTAACTTTATAGCACCTCAATGTTTGTTGCCACTTTTCCACACAATAAAAAGGCTTTCTGCCCCTCTTGCCTAAAAAGCTGTCCAATGTAGGCCAAAACTTCATCGTAAGTTGGCTCCTTCTCAAGAGTCTTAATGGGTTTGTTGCAGCCGCATGTCCCAGCAATTTATCGTCGGTTAAATGGCAGAGAATTAAGTTCCCGTCCCCGAAGCTGTGCCGTTCTTTTATTGTATATTGATAATAATGACGGCCCTCAAAAAATAAGTAATTTCTCCATTAATTTTTATCGTACAAGGGCAGCTGTTGGGTATTTCTTATTGAAACTAAATAAACATCCGAAATTTACCAGCTGCCGCTTTATAAATTCTCAAAAGAAATTGATATTTTGCGCTTGAATTTTTTAATTTGCTGCTGATATAAATATTCTATTATTGCAATAGTAAGTAGTTGATTAAGTACCAACAATAGTTATCCAAATGTAAAATCTTCCACAAAAACGTATGCAACAATAACTTTACAAATTTAAAACAAAGTGTAGTTTTAGATTGAGACAATGATTGCGCTTGATTCTAGATTATTAAAATATCAAAAAACAATTCGCAATTCGATATTTGGGGAAACGAAAATCATATACAAAATTATATATAAATATTTAATTTAAAAAAATATATATCGATGTATTGATATTATGATATAGTATCGACAGCCCTTATTACCATGTCAAATTGTTGTATCTATGTATTTAATATAATTGATAGAGATCAATTTTATAGCTTTATATATATTAACAAAAATTTGTGTATGGTCCATTTTTCATAAGAGGACCAATAGATTTTGTTGCGTTTATATATTCGTGATGATGTTTTCTAGTTGAGTCGGTCTAGCCATGTTCGTCTGTCCGTGTATACTCTGTGATACTAATCTATTTTCGTACGCAGTGCAAGTTTGTTAGGCGTGCCCACTCTGACCTCCCAAAACGGTGGCTACTACAGTTAGGGTACTAAAAAAATATTAACTGACATGCATTGTTACAGTTAATACTTATCGAATGACTAAAAAAGATGCCCACCCTGAAAGCAACAAAGGCTCAAAACGCTTAAATCTGTGTGCCGCCCACGTGACAGAATATTGAAATCGAGGGTATGATGCACCTTGAAATCTGTGCTCTTTATGTCTCTTTTAACAAGGGACTTTAAAGGAATTACTTTTAGTTATACGGCAGAGCTAACTGTTATAGAATGCTCAATCACAAAACGCCGTCCGAGAAAAAGATAATGCCACGCCTACTCTAACGCCCACAAACGCCCGTAATGCTCAAACCTCTCTAGCGCCCACAAATTGTTTAAAGCAGACAATTCATTAGAAAGTTACATATTAACAAGTAAAGTGCGCAGTCTCGGAAACATATAGATATCCGAAACATGCATATATCCATCTCCCACACTAAGCTATGTAAGGAATATATAAAGCGTTCTTTCTTTTTTTTTCTCTGTAAAATTAATGGCAAAGGTTAAATCGAAAACAAAAGCAAGGCAATATCTATGAGTTTGACTTCAAAAACTAATTTTAATTGAATGATCCGATTTAAACAATTGTTGGCATGTACTCTGGTATTGCTAATCAAAAGAAAAATCCATTACAGTTTCACAAAATGGTAATAGTAAATGGTAGACTGTCCGTTAGTGGCTGTTAGAGTGGACGCTACGCAGGAAGACCAAAGATCTGCAAGTTTAAGCTCAACAATCTAGGTCTTATACTATAGATTCCGAGATCTCAGTGTCATTCGGACAGACATACATGGCTAGCGCAGCTCGGCTAGTGATCCTCATCAGGAATATATATACTTTGCATAGTCGTCTACGACGTGTAAGGTTACTGTTATCCCTTACTCATTGTTAACCCTTCGACAAAAGTAAATGCAATACATCAGAAGTCCACATAAATAGCTTCATCCTCTCCAAGCAGACAAAGAAGTCACCACAAAAAACGAATGGAAAGTGTCGTAGATATGCGCACTCCTCCATCCAAATTATTAACATGCGAATACGTTTATAAAGCTGTTGTGCGTAGCGAGTTAGAAAGCAAACAAAGATACATACATCGGCAAAAATATACAAGCTACAAAAAAGGTCGCTTGAGTTGAATGGGGATAAGCCAAACATCGGGCCCTTACACAGGGGGAGGTGGCAGTATCTTTCCTTCCTCTGCTCGCTGGAAAATCCAAAGAGGCTGGCAAATGTCAAATATTTGCTGAGCTGTGATTAATGTTGATTCTTTTTTTGGCTCCTTTGCATAACATTGCGTCAGAGGGCAGCAGCACTCACCTGTAAGTAAATGCCAAGGAACAAAAAATAAATCAAGCAAACGAGAACGGAAACGCGCAAGGAAAACTAATTTTCCGCTGCTTGACAAAAATAATGTATGCGTATGTATTTCCTTTGCTTGCCAAATTAATTAAATTGATTGAACGTTAAACAATTGGTCCGCGCCATAAAACGAAACACAAACAATAAAACCAAAATAAAGTACAGTTTCCATTTCCCCTTAATTTCCAAGGTGCACTTAGCAGCCAACGGCTCAGGGCGAAAGTTGACTTAGAGCAGCACAAGGGAACCAAGGGGTGTAATACCAAAAGGGCTCCGTGTACGATGGCTGGTCACGTTGTGTCAATAGACTTCCGAAATGCACTTCGATCCCAAATTGTTGCAGTTGTGTTAACAATTTGCTGCGTTACCCGAACATCCGATGCCTCTGACCGTCTGCTTTCCTTGGACACGAAGGAAAAAAGTTTTTCGAACTTTAGAACAATTTACTGGAGACCAAAGAAACAATAGGGCAAAAACCAATGGTTGTAAGCCATTCCTTTATACAACAAGGTTTTTTACATATACGTCAACAATGAATAACTGATTTAAATTTGTATTTTTCTAGTATTACACCTCTTTAATGATGATGGCTTTTTAAAAGAAAGTATTAATAAATTAATTAGTTAAGTAAGAATGTGCTCATTATGATTATCATAATTTTGTTGTGCTGGTAGATCTTAGAATTTCAACAATAGTTTATAAGCTTAAATCGACTTACAAATTGTAACTTTACCAGACTCACTCTCAATGAAAAAATCATGCATACTGGCAAGGAATGTCGATGTCAAATACCCGTTGCTCAGCTAATGCATGCAAAATTTTGGCATGTAAATAGATATTGATAAATCCAAATCCCACATTTTTTCACTTTTAAAGTTAAGGCTCTAGGCCAGCGTTATGGGTGTTAGACTAAACTTTGCAACAACTCCCACTTTCTACCTAATATGACCAATTCCAAAAAATCGTCGTCACTTTGCTTAATAAGGGAATTTGTCAATTTTAAGGATTGAAAACAAAGAAAAAACAACAAAATTATCAAAAATCATCGAAAACTTTCCCTGACGCTTTGTGTTTTTCTGATTGCTTCCTGCGTTACCAATGCTGTTTCTTTGTTGTTGCTTTTGAATATAAATTTTTGCACAAAACTGTATGTGTCCAAGCTGCCGACACAAATTTTCCCAAACAATTTTCAATTTATTGCGTCTGTAATAATAATGATGCAGCCAGGGAGCCATACAAACGGCAGCTGACTGCCATGCTCAAATAAAACCGACAAATGAGTTTAAACAGATGAAGAAAAGATAACCAAATGCCGGCCTAGTAAAAAGGTCAAAAAGTACAAAGGCCAACTTATAGATAGGTCTTTCCCAGCCATCGACTATACCGAACCCCCGTACCCTTTTAAATGTCAATGAAAAATCGAATTTTTCCGTCCAACCCCCAACAGGCAAGGACCTTTTATGCTTGCGCACGACGATGATTGTTATGGAGGGGCACGAAAATGAGAGGAAAATATGCTGGAGTCGGGCAGAATTATTGATTTCAGTCTGCTGTCTGCGTATGAACTGCTCTATACTCTGACGTGATTGAATTGTCAACGGTCAAGTGTCGTGTTTTTTGTGCGCCATCGGAGCGTGTATTAGTTAATTTGGGAAATCATAGGCAAATTCATGTGCATTATTTAGTAGCACCAAATCGATTTAATTTTCATACAATACCAATCAAGTATTTCAACGTTTATTCATTGGAATATATGTATAATTTCGGGTCTCTGGTTTTGAATAGTAAACGACTTAAAGATTTGCTGTAAACTTATTTCTTAGCCCATTTAAATTACCGTTATAAATCAATTCCTTTAATAAACTGATCCTTAGTATTCACAGAATGTAGGAGAAATAAAAAAAAAATGATGTTTTTTATTTGACATTCGTTAAAACGTTAGCTACTATCTCAAGTAAATTGGCAAGCAACAAACATGCTTAGATACATACATAAAACAAGAAAGAAAACAGAGTTCAGCTAGACGAAGTTTCTATGCCCTTGCAGATGGTTCCCTTGGAAGCATTCTTGGTCAAGAGCTTTCCCATCTTTAGAAATCAAACTAATTTAAGAAATACCCGTTTTAATGTACTACCGTATTAGTTTGCAGAAAACAAAAAAAAAACGGTTTCGTATTGTTTTGACATTATCCGATCCTTTCTATGGCAGCTATAGGATATAGACGTCCGTTTTTGTGTAAAATTGTATTATAAATTTTGGAATATTAAACGAATGATATTTCTAAAAGAAAAAGTTAATATGTCAAAAAACACCCAAGTTATATATTTGTTTGTATTCAAACTTCGGCTTGTTTAAGTTAACTTCCTTTCTTGAATTTAGACAAGTTTTTAAAAAATCCTTTGAGAACTATACGATATAGTTGTCCCATAGGGCTCGTTCTGACTTAAATACTATCTGCAATAGAAGTAAGATATTTAGAAAGGTTGTACTCCAATAGCCTAGAAAGAAGTTTGTTAAATGGACTTGTCTAGTGTTGCTGTCCAAGAGGAAATACAATATACTTATTGGGGTCGGAAAACTCTCTTTATTATGTTGCAATCTTCTGACTCAAATTATTATACCCTCTGCAAGGATATAAAAATAATTTTCTCAAAAGTTCTCAAAACGCACGTGGCCAATCCGAATCCCAGTCTCGCGGTAGAAGCGCACAGTCGGTGGGCCCTAATCTCATATTCGTAGTGGGAGCGCTTAAACGCTGCATACCTAGACTTCATCTCCAATTTCATCTTTCGTCGCTGGACCCAGAGAACAGTAGAAGTAATAGTTTATTTTGGCATATAGTTTGGCAAATTGCCGATAGCCTAAAGCCACAAGGAAAATTGTTTGCTTTCATTGAACGAGTACAATTTTATACAAATAATATTGGCAAGATTATTTTATTACATTTACCACATTTAACTTAACAACATTTAGCAATAGTCTGATACGATTTTAGATGTACATTTTTTGGCGAGCTTTGCAGATTAATTTGACAAAACTTTTAGGGTATGCCATTTCAACATCTTAGTATTTTTGAACAAGTTGTGGGCTTTAATCGTTTAAAAGAAAAAATATTGATACCATAATTGAAAGCCGATGAAAGCGGAATAATTCAACAAAATTTGTAGGGTATGCCTTTTTTAAATCCTAGTATTTTTCACCAAATTATGCATTCCACGCAAATTTTTATAAATTGTTTAAAAGTCAAATCATCTATAACACGATCATTGGAAATATGCCTAACATTCAATTCATCTTGCAGATTACGTCATCAAATATCATAATTGATTACGGTCTAGCTCTAGCTGGAATCACAATTTAATAAACTTTATTAGGTATTGATATTTCGGCTGATACAACGATTTTGAATAGATGTATATATTTTGAAATTTAAGCATTGGGACTTTCGATTAAACTTATCATTACGTTTGTCTTTCCGCAACAAGATAGTCCCACAATTAGAGCGCGTATTGAATTTGGCAACAATGGGCTATGAGTAATTTTTCGCTCCATCCCGCTCACCACAAATTTTATTGACATATTGAGCTTTAATTTGTCTGCTTTGCTTTATAAATCGAATTTTTGTTTTATGCTGTTGGTGTTGTTGCTGTTTTATTTTGCAAAATTTAACCACTACTATGAAAAATACTATAAATATTTGTGTATATATTCCTTTATATAAGGGTACAAGGGTATAACCCTTACAGAGGGTATAATAATTTTAGCCAAAAATTTGCAACGCAGCGAAGGAGACGTTTCCGATCCCATTAAGCATATATATTTTTGATCAGCGTGTCGATCTAGCCATGTCCGTCTGTCCGGCCGTCTGTCCTTCTGTCTGTCCGTTTCTACGCAAACTGGACTCTCAGTTTTGAATATATCGGGCTGAAACTTTCCCAAAAGTCGGAACCAGCCGGATCGGATCTTAGGATTTATGGGGGAAAAAATTTTAAAAAAATTACATCTTTGGTGTTTTTTAACATATAACCTTCTAAGCTAAGAAATAACATTTTTTAATTAGTTCTGAATTTTGAATTAAATTTTATCAAAATCAGACGACTCTATCTTATAGCTGTCATATGAACGATCGGAAAATTAGTCCGAAAACATGAAATAAAAATTATATTTTTGGTGTTTCTTAACATTTAATTTTATAAGCTTGAAAATAACATTTTTTTATTAGTTCTGAATTTTGAATTAAATTTGATTAAAATCGGACGACTATATCATATAGCTGTCATGGGAACGATCGGATAATTGCTGGGAAATTATGTGAAAGAAATTATAGTTCTGGCGCTTTTTGACATATTATCTTATAATATTGGGAATATATATTTTTATATTTTGAAGAATTTCGAATTCAATTTAATAAAATTATTGATTATTTTTTACAACTGCAAGGGTATATAAACTTCGGCTTACCGAAGATAACTTCCCTTCTTGCTTTTTCATATTTTCCCACTAATATTCCGATCGTTTTAATGGCAGCTATACGATATATTCGTCCCATTTTTATAAAGTTTATTTTGAAATTTAAAATTAAATAAAACATGTTATTTCCAAGCGTCGGAGGTTATTTTAAGAATTTCGAATTCAATTTAATAAAAATAGGACTACTCTAATATATAGATGTAAAAAAATGGTTTGAAAAAAAGAATGAAATAATTTTTTTTTTTAATATCACTGAAGTCAGCAACAATCCTTTAGAGTTAAGAGTTTTAAACGTGGAGACAAAGAAATTAATCCGCTAGATGCAACACGATATTGAATATTCGCATTTCATTGATTAGAAAAATCGACATCAGGCTGATGATATATAAGCTGATAGAACTTGGAAAAGTGACGTAAAAAACCGTTCTGCTGCTGGGTTTGTGATAAACGATATGAAAACGAAAACTAAACTAGGTCTAGGTATGACTAAGAAGAACAAATCCCATCGTCGACGTCTTAAGAGAAAATGAGTTGTCAATAAAAAAACAGAGTCGACGGCCACAAGCAAAAAAAAACATTCGCAAGCATGAGTCAAACGAGAAAAAGTATCGATAAATTCAGATGTCACAACAATTAATACCATTAAACTTTCATTGAGGTCAACGACGAAATACCCCAAATATCCCGAGGGTGATACCATTACCAAATATAGGTGGATTCCTGGCGTTGAACCCGATTTCGACTGCACTTGGGGTACTTGTGTTCTTGCTATTGGTGGATTAGCTATTGTTAAAGGCATAAACGTCTTAAGGAAGCTATATACTGGAAAGTGTTTCCACAAAATTTACAAATAATCACACCCATTTCGTTTGTTTATACTAGTATATTGTTTTTCGTTTTATTAGTCTTGATAAAATTTGAGGCTAAAATTATTGCCATCAGTTCTTTGTTATAGAATTTGAAGTTACCCTGCGAAACGTGCTCCACCGCTGTCTTAGACAACGAATTAAAACGTTCTTGTAGGACAACAACGTTCCTGCCAGAACGTTTTAATTCGTTGTCTAAGACAACGGTGCTGAACTGAAGCATTTCTTATCGGGATTGGTTTGTTGAATGGTAGCGACTTCACACTCCTTATAGGTGGCGAATAGACGGCTCATTCCGTTGCTTATATTGTCCAACTATAACGTTTATAGGGCGAGCTACATATGATTTGCTCTTGTGCTGCACGTTCAGAATGTATATCAATTTTAGAAAAACAAAACATGAGATCTGACAGTTTCTTTTTTGCGATAGCTGCCTCTTTCTGCTGGGTTGGGGTGCAGGGAAAGTTCTGGAAAAAATATTTGCCAGTAGATGTTTCTACAAAGTATTTCACTGCGGAGAATGTTATACAACATGTTCCAGAATCCGGAAAAAAAGTGTTCCAGAACCCGTATATCCTACCTACTTAAATACATTGAAAGGTCGTTCGAAATTAATAAAATTAAAGCCAAATTAATTCCTGTAACATGAGTAGAACCCAGAACATGGTCACAATGGGAAGAACATCTAAATTAAGACGCCATTCGTTCATGGATAGATTGCTCAAAAGCTTAATATAAACAATATCGACACTTAGCGGCTAAGGAATCCAAGGAAGCCCAGCTATACCAAAGCGGAATTAGCAGTCTCACGACCTGCTAAAGAACACATTTTATTCAAAGTTTTGACCGTGTCAGACACAGTCGACCCTTCTCCTTCACTGCGTGGTAAACTTTTGACTGAAATCATTATACCCCCTGCAAGGGTATAAACACGTAAAAAAATTATAACTTTGATGTTTTTTAACATAAAACCTCCAACGCTTGGAAATAACATTTTTAATTAGTTTCGAGCTTTAAATATAATTTGATCAGAATTTTATCATATAGCTGCATAGGAACAATCGGAAAATTGATGGGAAAATATTATTAAAAAATTATAGTTTCGGAGTTTTTTAACTAATTTTATATTCTTGGGAATAACATTTTTATATGTTTAGGAATTTTGAATTAAATTTAATAAAAATCGGACAACTCACATATAGCTGTCAAAGAAACGGTCAGAAAATAATTTAAACATTTTTTTTTTTATTTTACGGAAGCTAGCAACTATCCTTAAAAATGTAACATGGTGTTACTAACGTTGATTATTTATTTTAACTTTAAGGGTATACAAAGTTCGGCTTGCCGAAGTTAACTTCCTTTTGTTGTCTTGAGTTTGCCTTCGAAATGTCGTTTAAGTCTCCTCACCTAAATTCTCAAGATGGAATATAAACTCAGTTTTTCATTGTTAACTGCCAAGTAGACTTTCTCCTTTTTGTCTCCTCACTCCTCACGCAAGGTAGCTGAGCACTTAGGTCCCTGTTTTGATTTTAATTTGCAGACCACAGTTAAAAAATGATTTGAAAATGTAAATCTGTAATAAATAGATGTACAACGGCAAAACTTTTTTTGCAAACAACTTTTTTTTGTAAACAAAATTTATGCTAGGGGTCGGAAGCTCTCGGTTGTTCATTTTTACCATATCACAGCAAGAAACTTCGGAAATGTATAACAATAGATATTAAACATTGAACTTATCTCGTATTTACAGATCTCCAGCAATTTTCTCCCATCACTAGAATCAATTTCCCTGGCCGTGCAAAGCATTTCCACTAAGTTGAACTGGTCGCAGGTTGATATTTATGTCGGCGGTAAGTTAATACCACTTTTACCTTACTCCTTTTTCGATTTTTTCCGAACAATTATAATCACACTTTCTATACTTTTAAACGGTCTTTACTCTAAATTTAAATAAGTGGTTATCACCAGTTAACAAGTTAAAGCAACATTTTTCTTTTAGTCCAACTATAACTTTTGCTCTAGTCTTAGCAAATCTTTAGTTTGTAGAATAAGGGAGATGGAGATGTAAAAGCAGCAATGAGAGATTGTAAAACGCCTACGGCTTTATGATAGAAAACAAAATTTAACTGAAATTTATTTTTCCCACAAACGGCTCAAACGCTTAAATCTGTCTGCTGCCCACAAAACATATACTGAAATAACGGGTAGGTGGCGCTCTACAATATCGCATTGCTGCTTATATATCTCCATTTCCCTTTTGCTCCTTTAAGCTAAGTAACGGGTATCTGATAGACAAGGCACTCGACTATAGCGTTCTTCCTTGTTTTAGCTGAATTTATACAAGTACACTGTTTTCTGCGTCAGATGCAATAGATGGTTGGCTAAGTGTTAAGTAAACACATTTGGCACAGAGTTCAGACAGCAATGGTTGGGCGTCAGGTGGGTATTCCTCCCCCACGCCCATTTTAAGCAAATATGGGGTCATCCGAAATCATAAGGTAATGAGAAGAAGAACGTGGGCGAAGGGTGAGAGCGTGTAGCTTGGTGTGGGCCACTCTAAATACACGTGTGCGTATACGCAATGCAATTAGTGGTGACATTATAATGATTAACGCAGAGTGGGTCTGCTTGCCGAGTGTTTGCACAAACGCTGACAGGCACAGGAAGACAGCGCGATGTGGGAATAATATGAAAGGCGGGGAAAGGAACAGGACACCGCTAAGTTGACACTGCATTTGAAACCTAATTAGGTGACCGACGCCAGACAGGAAAACTCCCAGCCAGTGACGTCGGGGAAAATATCTCGCACGTTGCCCTATTAGTTTAACAAATTTCAGTTGGGAGCCGCCGACAACCAATTTCAAGTTAATCCAGCACTGAATAATCTGATAGAAAACTATTTGGTCTTAGCGGAAACTTTTGAAAATGTAGTTTTTAACACCGTTAAGGTTTATTATTAAGGTTGTTATTATACATAAATAAAATTGATATTAAAAAGGGCTATTTTCCCAAATTTAATATCGGTGATTTAGGGTTTTCTAGCTTAGCTAGTACTCATTTAAATGTAAGTGCGTAGAAGTAAAAGTAAAAGTGCTGAACACAGTTCCAACACCAGTATCCATAAAAAGTAGTTTGCAATTACAAAAACGCTTAGTGTGTTACACTTGTGTGTAAATATTGGAGTAAAATACTGCACACAAGAAAATTTACCAATATTAAACGGTTAAACGGTCACCAACCATCGAATTTTCAACGGTACTCATCATATATTTATACTCTTGCAGAGGGTATAATGATTTCAGTAAGAAGTTTTCAACGCAGTAAAGGAGTCGTTTCCGACCCCATGAAGTATATATACTCTTGATCAGCATCACCAGAGGAGTTGATCTAGCCATGTCCGTCTGTCCGTCCGTTTTCACGCAAACTAGTCTCTCCATTTTAAAGCTATCGGGCTGAAACTTGCCAAAACTATCGAGGAAAAAAAATTTAAAAAAATTAAATCTTTTGTGTTTTTTTAATATATAACCTTATACGCTTGGAAATAACTATTTTTAATTAGTTCTAAATTCTAATTTAATTATATCAAAATCGGAAGACTATATCATCTAGCTGTCATAGGAAAGATCAGAAAATGGAAATGGGTTGGAAAATAATATGAAACAAATTATAGCTACGGTGTTTTTTGACATAATATTCTATAATATTGGGAATACAATTCTTTATATTTTTAAAATTTTCGAATTAAAATTAATTAAAATAGGACGACTCTAACATATAGCTGCCAAAGAAACGGTCAGAGAAAAATGAAATAATTTTTTTTGTTGATATCACTGAAACAATCCTTCAAAATTGCACATGGTGTCACTAACGTTAATTATTTCTTAAACCTGCAAGGGTATTCAAACTTCGGCTTGCCATAGTTAACTTCCTTTCTTATTTTTAAACTTTTTTTCATATTTCTGCACACATACTTTCAGCTAGTGTTGAAGTATTTTGAAGACTTTAGAAAATATATGTTTTGAGCAAAATATTTTGTTCTCTGCGTTTAGCTTCGGAGCCTTGGTGAAAGAGGCGTTTGACTCAGTTGGGAATTATAGTCAAAGCAGTGGATATCCTTTGTGAAGCTATTATTGTTACTGCATACTTTTGTTAGGAAGATTTTACGTTAAGAAATACGATATATGTAAAGATATTCTAAAAGTTATTAACTTTTTAACGAAGAATGGCTTAAGGGTTGTAAAAAACTTTAAAGTAATGGTAATACCTTGTTGTCAATTGCACAGCGCTCGAGATATGTGGCAAAATGTCAAAATACGTGTTTAACTATCCTTAACCCAGTTTTGAGGAAAAAAATTTGCACTTAATTGCTGTGACTATTGAACTATAAACCTACAATAGTTCAATCATAAAATGTTGTGCATAAAAATAGTTTTGCATTCAACTAAATATATTTTAATTGAAAATACAACTGCCCTTGCTCAGTTATTCTTAACATTCTACTAGGACTCTAACAATAATTAGGAAACATGCAACGTCTATGCCTATTAAAACGCAATAAATTTAAATAAAACTATTTGGGCAACGCCTTGAATCTTTGGTCTTATGACGACATTACTAGGATCTACATTCGCCTTTGCTTATGTTTTATTTTACCCTTATTAACAGCTTGTGCCTTATGCTTGGTTTCCATTGGCCAGCATTTGCTTTGATGGAATTGACTTTCACTTTGACTATGTCTAAAAACTGAAGGAACCATGCAATTCAATCATGTCCTACTGTAATCTTTGTACTTTTTGCGCAACAAACTGACGAAGCAACAACACAAAAAAGTCAATCAATGGATCATGCTGAGCAAGTTTTCTGCTGAAAGATTGTATTATGTAAATTGTGTATACGAATAAAAGCATTTTTTTAAATGTAATTGCATTTTGATTGACTGTATCAAATTTTAAATATAACAAGAAAGAAAATTAACTTCGGCAAGCATTGCAGTTATAAAAAATAATCAATAAATTTATTAAATTGAATTTGAAATTTTTAAAAATATAAAAATGTATATTCCCAATATTAATAAGATAATATGTCAAAAAGCCCCAAAGCTATAATTTGTTTCACATTATTTCCCAACAATTATCCGATCGTTCCTATGACAGCTATATGATATAGTCGTCCGATGTTAATAAAATTTAATTCGAAATTCAGAAGTAATTAAAAAATGTTATTTTCAAGCTTATAAGGTTATATGTTTAAAAACACAAGAGATATAATTTTTATTTCATGTTTTCCTACTAATTTTCCGATCGTTCCTTTGGCAGCTATATGATATAGTTGTCCGATTTCGATTAAATTTAATTCAAAATTCAAAACCAAATAAAAAATGTTATTTCCAAGCGTAGGAGATTATAAGTTAAAAAACACCGAAGGTATAATTTTTCAATATTATCTTACCACAAATTTTCCGATTGTTCCTATGGGAGCTATATGATACGGTCGTCCGATTTTGATAAAATTTAATTTGAAATTCAAAACTAATTTAAAAATGATATATCCAAGCTTAGAAAGGTATATGTAAAAAAAACACGTAAGATCTATAAGATATAGTTGTCCGATCCGGCTGGTTCCGACTTATATACTACCTGCAATAGAAAGAAGACTTTTGGAAAAGTTTCAGCCCGATGGCTTTAAAACTGAGAGACTAGTTTGCGTAGAAACGGACGGACAGACGGACGGACAGATC
The DNA here is from genome assembly GCF_025231255.1 of Drosophila biarmipes. Classification (NCBI taxonomy): domain Eukaryota; kingdom Metazoa; phylum Arthropoda; class Insecta; order Diptera; family Drosophilidae; genus Drosophila; species Drosophila biarmipes. The sequence continues at coordinate 3,246,496 of NC_066616.1, read as the reverse complement.
GACTCGACTTGTGACGCTGATCAAGAATTTATATACTTTATGGGGTCGGAAACGTCTCCTTCACTGCGTTGCAAACTTCTGACTGAAATCATTATACGCTCTGCAAGGGTATAAAAAGGTTTAAGAAAAATTAAAAATGTAAAAAGTAAGCTGTCCGCGAAATTATTTTCTTTTTTTTTGCATTTGTGCCATAGTGCTTGGGTAATTCAGGACTTTGGCTTTCCCATCGAGGGAATCAGTACAGTAAAATACAGTTGCTCGCAGCTTATTTCGTGCAGTTACCTACAAAAGTTCTATTCGTTATAATATAAAAAACAATTATTTAAAAAACAAAAGTTATAGCCTTTTCCACACCGTAGCTTATTTCGTGCAGTAGATTCTACTTAACTTATTATTTGTAATTTAACAGCTAATATTTTGTATGTTTTTCTTCCTGGTTCAGGAAAGCTTTGACGTTTTCTCATAGAGGAAACTAACTTTTAAGTGGTTTCCGCTGGAATTTTTTTTCAAGTATTCCAAAAGAACTGTTTTCAGATCGTTTTTGTTCGAAATTTTTCTTTTCCTTATAGCGATTTCCAATGCATCCGATAATTTTTCGATCACATAAGAGCAGTTTCAAATAACCCTGGTAAAATCGAAAAGGATTGCGTATGCCATTTTTTCAACAGTACGCAGTAGGTTATTTAATAAAATGTTGAGGTACATTATGCCATCTAAGATTCCATTCAGGCCCAAACCATGTCGTGACCCCCGCCAACTCCGACCAAAAACGCCGCCACACAAATTTTCGTCCATCTGAAGGAAATTGTAAAGATTGACACGCTAAAAATATGTGCGTCTTTGTAAACTTTAGCCGAGCAGCTATATTTTTCTTACTCATAAATGGCTTCTTCCGCTACTCGATCATGTAGTACTTTCATCCTCTGCAGCTATTTTTGGAGTCGATAGCTTGGGGTTATCCTTAATTTTCCGGACAATACGGAACTCTTCTAGGTCGTTGAAAATTTCATTTGGAGCTTTTCGGTCTTGCGGTCCTCTCGAACAAACCTTTGGATGATGCCTTGTACTGTTCTGCGGCTTAGGGATACGATTTCTGCAATGACTTATCCACTTTTAAAGTGTTTAAGCACAAGTTCTCGCTGCTCAATAGTTGTGCGCGGTGCCATTTCGGTAATTCCCCTGTATCTCTTAATATTAGTATGACCAAGCTCGTAAACTCATTAAATAAGTATTAAGTATTTTAAATTATCAAATAATAAAAAAAAACTTGCGATTTTTAAGGCTGAATGTTCAATTTTTTTACTTAAAACACACTTTTTGTTTTTATAAAATAACTGGGTTGTTTTTATGATTAAGTAAATCGCTTTCGTTCAATGAACATGTTAAAACGCCCTATTAAAATACTACATTTAAATTGTTCTGGTATCTTTCTTAGTTAAGCAGCAATAAAGATTTAAACTTCTTAAAGCTAACTGCACGAAATAAGCTACAAACCACTGTATGTAATCGTTTAATTGAAAGTTGAATGGGGCTATTTGGTAGACCTGTTTCTAGCGCTTTGGAGTAAACCATGTCCTGAGATGTGTTAAATGATCAAGTAGCTAAAGCGAAGAAGACATAACGAGTTGTTTGAGAATGTAGGAGGGAAGTTTGACTCTTTGGCGCTCGTGCCCAATTTTCGACCGGATCTTATTATTAAGCTCCATGTAAATGAGGCTTTGTCATACTTCCTTCAGTTGGCGCATTGCACAGGTCAGCCATCAGCCCTTAGAGAATTTATAAAGATTTCAGCCACAAGTTGGCAACGTAGGGAAGGAGACTTTTCGACCCCTTAGGGGGGAGCCAGAGTTAAAATCTTAAAAAAAGGGATTTTTATTTCAACAGTCTGGTTAAGCGTTTCGCTGAGGCGCCTCAAGGGTACATATGTCGTTCGGCAGGAAAGATTTAGCTCGCAATAACCATCCGAAGCAAGCAAAACCAAAAAATTATATATTTGTAATAGTAAAGCTTTTGGTTAAACGTTTAAAAAATAAAAAAAAAGTGACCACTTCAAAACTTTTTTGAATCACTTTAATTTACTTTAGATTGTTAAAAAATCGGGTTAATCATTCGTCTAAACATTTTTTTGGTTCAACTAGAAGATCATTTTTTTTCAAATACAATAAAGGGTGTCTCGATCGGATTGGACATTAACTTTTTTCCCTATCATTCCCACCAATTAGGTAAAATTGTAAAAATGAAAAACCGAGAAATCTCACGTCAAAGTTTTGGGGCCGTTTGTTAACCTGCCCTAAGCTTTCTCGCTGTTTTTCGTAACTTTAAAAATACTTGGAATATAAATTTAAATTCAACTGTGTTATTACAATTGATTGGAAAAATTTAAAAATTATTTTTTTTAAATGCTAAAGTGTACTCCGCTTTGCTGCTTACTTGAACCCGAAACCTTTTCCATCTAAAACAAACATCAACATATAGTCTATCGAACAACATAACAACCATGATTCCCAACACGTTAGAAAAATATTGCATGTTCGATAGCGAAACCTAACCAAACAATGCCACTATTTCGTGCCAAATAACATTTTCCATAGTATGTAGAATTCCGTTGACACATATTTAGAATGAAATTGATCCTAAAAATTGTATCCCAACTTATTAGATTGACAGAATTTCAAAGGATTTTTTGGGTGCACAATGTGCACTCCACATACAGCAGCATCTACGAGTGAGCACACAGCTATTTAAATTTTGAGTCAAGCGCATGAATATTAAGATGCATAAAATGAAAAAGCACAAATGCAAAAAGCAAATGCAAATATGGGCTAGAAGAGTACTCATCTGGGTTCGTATGAGAGTGCCTGGTAGAAATACATGTATAAATGCAGCAGTCAGTTGGCGTTAAATATGCGCTTTTTCCATAGTCATTCCCCGATGGGAGCGTGTGTGTATTAAGATTAATTAAATAACCTCGCAGGAGTTTGCAATTAAAGTAAAACAAAAAAGAAAGAAATCTTCGACGTTTGTTTACCCCTGCATTTATAAAAAATCATTAATGTTAGTAACAACGTGATTGTTATTGTTTTCTAATAATTATTTCATTATTATACCCTTGCAGGGGGTAGAATGATTTCAGTCAGAAGTTTGCAACGCAGTGAAGAAGACGTTTCCGACCCCATAAAGTATATAAATTCTTGATCAGCGTCACTAGACGAGTCGATCTATCCGCCTGGCCTTCTGTCCACCTGTCCGTCCGTTTCTCCCATAGGAACTATCGGAGAAAAAATTTAAAAATGAATTATATATTCGGTGTTTTTTAACATATAACCTTTTGCCCTTGGAAATAACATTTTTTTAATTGGTTTAGAATTTCAAATTAAATTTTTATCAAAATCGTACGACTATCATATAGCTGCCATAGAAACAATCGGAAAATTAGTCGAAAATTATAAAAAAATTGTTATCTTTGGTGTTCTTTAACATATAGCCTTCTAAGCTTGGAAATAATATTTTTTAATTAGTTCTGAATTTTGAATGCAATTTTATCAAAATCGGGCGACTATATCACTATAGTTCTGCGTGTACGAAAATTCGCAGAACATTTTACCACACAATTTAAACTTGAATGCGGCACTGTCGGAATAGAAAGAAAAAGAAAATCGTGAGACGCGTGTACTTAGCTAAGCCTCCAGCTGAGGCATCGCAGGCCTCCAAGCCTCCGTTTCCATCTTCGTCCTTCCAGTTTCTGCTGCGTTGCGTAATTGCACAATTTTGAACTTGGGCAAACATGAACTTAGGGAAGGAACTCCGCGACACGCACCGGCCCTTTGATAAGGCCAGGTGATACGCTTTGAAAGGTATCACAAATTTTACAAATGTAAATTATGTTTTTACACTACATACAGTACCGAAAAAACTGCACCATTTCTTTAATATACAGGATAGTTACAGACTTAGGTTTTCTGCTTAATAACCTTGAAGCTGAATTTCTCAGCATTTCGTGGAGTGGGCAACACTTTCTTTCGTTTTATAAAATTATTCTTCCTCTGTTACAATTCATTTTCTCATCTTAAATCCTAATCCCTATATTCATATTGGAGCTATAAAATAAAGTGCGTTAAAAATTTCAGTTAAAATTGTTTTTTTTTTCATGAACAGGGACATACGGACATTGCTAGATCGATTTGGAAGTGATTTTAATCAAGAATATATGTTTTTTTGATCGATTCGGGCCATTTTTACTATAAAATAGTTTATTTTACATTTAGTTTTTGGTCGTTTTTTGTAGGTTAACTAGACAATGATTTTGTCTTTGTGTACTAAAGGGTAATGCATCATTAGCCCGTTTTTGTTGTCATACATACACATAATTTGTTAAAACAAGAATCGGTAGTCAGATTGATTTGAATCTTCCGTCTTCAAAACATCGGGGCAGATACTACATACACCTTGGAAATTACTAGAGCATTTTTACAATATTCCCTGTCAATATATTTTCGTTTGATTATTTCGGTAACCGAGATGCAGAACTCCGGACGCGGGGCCGACCACTTCAACTTTATCACGCGGACGGATCGAAAAAGTCTGCATACGCAGATCGGCCTCTTGGTGACCAAAGCAAAACAGGTGGCCGCAGCCGAGCTTCAGGAACGCAGCCGAAGGCTAAAAAAAATGCTGGATGAGGAGGACAAGCGCTACGAAGAGGAGTTCTCAAACACGGTGAAGACCCGAATCGACCAGGATATCAAGGAACGGAAGGAGCACCTGCACGCCATCAAGGAGCAAGTGGCCAAGCAACAAAAGAAGTTTCTGGAGGAAAAACACATCCAGCAAGTCATGCTCGATTGTTATGAGATTCGGGAGGCCCTGCGGCAGCAAGATCTCGTGGAGACAAAGATAGTCCAAGAGGAGCAAATTTTGGATAACCAGCGGAAGAAGCATCGTGAGTGCCAGCAGGATCAGTATTGGCTAGAGCTAAATCGCCGCCGATGGGCCCAGTTTGACTGTAACCAGGCGGAGGAGAATCTGCGGCGCCATCAAATGCAGGAACACGTTAATCATGTCCTGGCCATCCAAGTGGCTGAGAACGAGGAGAAACGCAAGAAAGCAGAGGCGGAGAGGGACGAGGAAGAGCGGGTTCTAAACGCCCTGCTGGAGGAGATCCGCCTGGAGGAGTTCGAAAAGGAACACCAACCCGCTCCCGTGGATCAGCTCGCCTACCAGGCCGACCTGCTCAAGGAGATCGAGCGAAAGAGGTGCGCCCGTCTGGCGGAGTGGGAGGCGGACAAGGCTGATCACCTGGCCTTTTGCCGGGAAACGGAGCGTCTAGAAGCGGAGGCTCGTGCCAGGATTGCTCAGTCTAAGAAGGACCTCAACCGTGCTACCTTGGAATACCTGGCCTACCTCCGACGCATGCAGTCGCTTGAACTTGGAATCGAGAAAATGATGGACGAGCGCACCGCCGATCTCTACCAGCTAGACATGTGCACAAAGGTCAACATCACCGAAAGGGTACGGGTGAAACGGGAGGCTGCGGAGAAGTGCTACGACGCCCTCCGGAAGCAGGTCTGCGAGGACTACGAACGCAGAATCCGGTCTGATGCTGAACTTCGGGAGAACAAAATGATGGAGAACCGATTTGTTCATCCGGAAGTCACTCATCAAATGATTGTGTGCCGCCAGATCCGATACAAGGCGGATTTGGATGCACAAATCAAAGAGATGAAGCGCATCCAGGCGGAGGAAGAGAAACGATTTGACAGTCGCCTGATGGCCGCTGTTGACAATCCAATTGCTTGCAAAAGATTTGCTAAAGAGATTCTGGAAAAGGGCATTGATTACTTGGCTCCGCATCCCAACTGGAGGGTTATGGCCTGCAATCCTACTAAGTACATACTCAGACCGCCGACCACGGAGCAGGAGTACAATGTCAGAGTTGCCGATGCCAGTGTGGACAAGTGCCCTTGTCCCAGGGAAGCCCGAAAGTACTGCGGATTCATGACTGAAGTCGGTACACTGGATGTGCCCCCTGAGGGACCCAAGGTCCCAGTGAAGCGGAGTGCGATTGAGCCGGCCCAGGAACCACAAAAACCTGGATTCCGTAACTGCCGTTGCAAATTTTATTAGAGCAAAAGTATTTTTAAAGTAAATTCTAATTTGGTTAGAAGCTAAGAACTTGAAGCTATTAAAGGGAACACTTCTATCATTCTAAACTAGCACACATTTTGTGGTATCGAAAAACGAAACCAATCGAACCAACTTTTCCTACCCTTTTGTTTCGGCTACATACATATAGTACACACACATAATTTGAACTTACAAGTACTGAACTGAGTTTTCTTAGCCCATTTAGAACATATTTTGGAGGACTTTCAAAAATGGAAATGTTTGTCCCTTTGTAGGCTTGAATGAAACCCTTTCAGTTCTAGGGACTTGGTGTATTAAGGCTTTAGTTTCGAAACAAATAATTGTACTGTCATTAAAGGGAAAAATCAATATGCTAAGCACGTCTTCTTTTTAAATTTAAAACTATAATTCCCTTGGCATTTCTAAGCTTTAGATCTACATTAAAGTTAACGCTCGGGAGATATTGAGCAACAAAAGCTCCAAAACTATCAAAAAACTGTGGAACATTAACTAAATGAGAAAAGAGAAAGGAAGCTATCTTTGACAAGCCGATTTCTATACCCTACCAGGTAGTCCCCGTAAAAGCTTTGCGATTTAAAAAAAAAGCAAAAAAAAATATTAAGATTTTTTTCCTAAATTCTGAATTATTTAATGAGTAATATTGCAAAGAGAAGAAGTTTTTATGTCGCATTAAAATTTAAAGAAATATATATTTTTTATTAGACCCTCTGGTATACTAATATGAAATTATTTGTCATCTTAATAATCTTTAATATCAGTACGGCAGTACACGTACACTACTATACATATGGTCCAAGTAGAAGAAGATTGCATACCAACGATTTAGAAAGTTTAGTTTGTGAGAGTGAAAAAGTGAAAATTTAGAATATTGGAGCTGCTGGTGGCGATACATGCCGCCGGCTTTTCACCTAGTTTTATTCTATCCGAGAATACGCGTCGATAACTCATTTGTTAAAATCCGATGTCCCGTTTAAAAGTAATTCCAAAAAGAATATTTTCTTATTCCGAAAGTAAAAATGGGTCCTTTTGGGGGTCCTCAAATATGGGTGTATAAAGTATCTCGAGATAGAAAACTTTTGTTCTGTGACTTCTGGAAAAACCCGCTAGCTTAGCGGAAAATCAAAACAAATGTCAGTTTTGAAAGGCTAATAGTTTCCAAAAAGGTTATCCTATAGAGACGTGCTATAAATCTCTGGAAAGATAATTACATTTTCTAAATATAGTAAAATTGTCTGATTATAATAGATGTTGAGTTATGACAAAAAGTTTATTTTGATAACCTTTTTTGACTATTTTCTTAAATTTGATTGGAACAGTAATTTAAAAAGAAAAAATTCTTATGAGGTAATTTAAAAATTTATTTTACAAAAACTTCAGCAACCAATTCTATACCCTTTCAGGTCGTTCCCGTGCAAGCATTATAGGCCGAGAGCTTTCCGATTTTTAGAAAACTTGAAACGAACTATAGAAATGGTAGGATTCCTTCTCATTTCAATTTACTATCGTCTTTGGTTGCCTAAAACTAAACTTAACGGTATTTTTATTATTTTGAAACAAATTATCAAATCGTTCCTATGTCAGCTATAGGATGTAGTCGATTCGATTTGATTTGATTTGTTTTACTTTTTATTCAAAATTCTGAAATAATAAAAGAATGATATTCCCAAGAGTAGTAGTTAAAAAGTAAAAAATACCAATTTGATATCAAATCCCAACAACTTTAAGGAAGATAAAAATTGTGACGAACGCAATTTAACATAAATTAGTTCTTATTGAAATGTTATGACTAAAAATTATTTATTTTTTATTTATTTATTTAAAATTAAACGAATACAAGATCTAGAATGTATACTTAAATGTATGTATGAATGTAAACTATAAATGAAATACTAAAAAATACGACGCTCCATTTAAAAGTTGTAGCAAAAAAAAAAAAGTTGGAGGTCTTTTCAAGTGAAAATTGTATTTTGTTTTTTTATTTGACAGTATGTCCCAAAACGTTGTGTTAGGGTCCTAGAAATTTTAGGTAATGTTAATCAGCTTTATTCGAGCACTATTAGCTCTACAATTTTTACAAAAAATTCAGATTGTTAGGCAGGAAACAGTTTTTGTACGCCCGTAATTTGTAAACCAACAAACTAACTACTAAAGCTACAGACCGCCATATAGCGGTCAAAACATATATTGAATTACTATCCCCCTTGCTAACGTGAATTGTCAAAATTCCATGGTTTTTGTTTTTGGTTTTAGGAAAAAAACAAGATTTAGGGGAATTTTCCAAATGAAAATGTTTCTCCCTTTTCATTGTTTTTTTGTAAAAATCCATTTTTAGTTTAAAGGTATTGGAGAGATTTGTATTAGGTAGCTCGGATGGAAAATTTTGTTACTTCACTTTGGGAAAACCCCGATAAAATGTGTTCAGAATGAAAAACTCCACAGCTTTTGGCGGTTCGTGGACGTCAAGTGAGCGTGGCCAACTTTTTATATCAAGGAATAGGTATTCAGGATACAAATGTATAAACAAGGCGTGCAATTTTGTTTTGATTACGAATATCTATCTTCATGCAAGTGTGCAATTGTGAACAGTTGCTTAGCTGAATATCTCAATATCTATTGACTTCTTACTCAGCTAAGACCGGATATTTATTGGTCGAAGGCATCGACTGTTGCGTTTTCTCTTACTTTATTTGTATCGGTTGGACCGAACCGCAAAACTCGATTGAAATGACTCATTATAAACCCAGCAGTTCATGTGGGTGCTAAAGGGGGGTGGATTAGGCAACGTCCAGGACACACATGACCCGTGATCATTAAGCACCACAAAAACGCAATTTAATTTCGACATCCAACGCCTTATTCACCCCACACCCTTCCCCTCTATGTATTTTGCAGACGACAACTGGGGCCTAGGACTGGCATTAGCTGCCAACTTGCATGTACCGTATCGCATTGAGATTCGCAGGACAATACGTGACCTGCATTCAAAGGATAACCCGGGCAAAGGTGAGTATTGCTTTGGTTGGTCCCTGGTAATTCTGCCGTGAGCCAAAAGCAGACATTTTTAAAATTACAATTTTATGTAGCATTTTTTTAAACTTTTGATACATCCATTCTTCAGCTCCTGTAGTCCAATTGACTTCAATTTTTGTTTTTTTAATTAAGCTGTCTTCATCCTTAATCCTGATACAAGTGTTTACTTATTTGTTGAATAGAAACTATTTGTAAACCAATGTTTCACACTAATCGAAAATGTACAAAAAATCTGTTTGATTTATAAAAAAATGCTAAGTCGTTTGACCTTAACTTTGGAAATAACTAAACCTGAAAAGGTGTCTAAATTTCGGGTTTCCGAAGTTTTGACACCTCCCTGCGACAAATGCTTATTGCACTTTGGTTCGCTTTCAGCCATCATTATCACTGCCCCGCTGAACGATGCGAGTGCCATACGTATGCTTACCAGCATTGAGGTGGCGTGGGCGAAGCAGGCCCAGAAGGATGCGGTGGATTCGGGGCCCTCCAGACAGAACACCAAAATTCTGCTTATCGACATGGCGGCCAGCTCGTTGGACATCCAGCATGGGTTCTACAAATGTTTGGCACGGATCAGTGGGTCAGGAAAGGGCAGCTTCGGAGGCAACTCGTCCTATTCGGCCGGAATGGTCCGCAGCAATCTGTTGGTGCTGACTCTGCTAAGCGATAGACATCGACACTTTCTGAATGCGGCCGGGCTGATGGCAACAATGCAGAGTTTTCGCCCGCCCCTCGGAAATGTTGAAAATCGAAACATCACGGCACCACCGCCCAGTGGCCATCGCAATGCCAGCCTGGAAAAACTGTACCCGTATCGCAACCTCCTTCCACTCTATGATACGGTTGTAGATACTGCCACCCAATCGAATACACTGGATGCGAGTCCCAAATACGATTTCGTGGTGCTGGACATCGTTTGGGATGTCAATACAACCGCATACAAGTGGCGACCTCTGCTCATCCTGGAGAGAGAAAGGGGGAGTCGTAAGCGTGGGCCAGGGGGCGGAGCGAGTGACTCCTACATTACCCACTCCGTACAACCAGGATACGACGAGTGGCTGCTGGTCAGCAGCGTCCTTTTGTGGCAGTGTGGCGCCATCTGCTGGACCATCGCGGCGATCTGTGTGTTCCTACTTGTCGTTATTGTGGCGGGTATTGTGGCTGCAGGGATTGCTATGAGGTAAGTAGATAGACAATTAAGTATACAGCCTTCGGACGGGACAACCTCAGAATTAGCAACTATTCCTAGAAAAACATCGACGAAACAACAAAACAAAACTGTTTATATATTTATACCCGTTGCTCGTTTTATAAGCGCATGTAAAATTGTAAAAAATGTGATCTGTTTCGGCCGGTGGCCAAGGTTTAAAGTACCCGCACACTGACACAGCGTGTCACCGCGTGAATGCTTGAAGAAGCGTTTCAGTGGCGCTTGCCGCGCCGATACCTTTTATTCTCGAAATCTTATAACAAGGAACTGCTGATAAGCTGGACATTTTTCAATTGTAGAGCTTGCACAGTAGAATGGAATTGACAATAAGTATTTGATTATTAAGTTTGTCCAAAACCGTTATTTAGGGCCCTTGTTGAAGATGCAATCATCTCCAGATTTTTACCCCGTTAGGAGATGTTTTCCTTTGATATATTTTTGACATAAATTAGCAGATCGGTCCAATGGCTACGGCTACAAAGTCGTTCGATTCTTTTAAGTTTTACTTGAAATTATGAAATATTAAAAGAATGATACTATTAAGAGTAGAAGTTAACATCTATTGCTCTATTACTATACCCTTTGTCCCCAGATTCGTCGGAAAGTTTGTAAGAGTAGGAAGCGTTTCAGAACTTTCGTATAAACAGTTTACCCTGTTTAGTTATTATATTACCTTATTAATATTACAAAAGTTGAAAACAAGTCAAAGCTCTTTTTAAATGTATAGGAAACAATTAATTCTGAACTTTCAACAGTTCAGCTATGCATTAAATAATGTTAGATTGAAAAATGTTCAACAAGCTGTTAATTCCATATTATTTTATCTCGTACAGGAATTACTTTTTACGTAAGCGTCTCTCCAAAGGACCCAACAAGATAGTGCTTTCCGCCAGCGACTTCGTTTTTCCGGTGGATTCTCGAAGGGTAAGCACACAAGCCTATTCGACATCCTCCATTCACTTTATCAACAACATATTCCCTCGGATTTTAGGTCGATGAGGGCATAGAGGCCATGCTTTGTTGTTGGCTGCAGCAGCTGCAGGAGTTTGGTGGGCCTGAAGTAGATAAACCGGATCTCCTCAAAGGCTCCATTGGATCCCTAAAAAATTTAGGATTCGTAATACCGGGTGCAGCTGCTCCGGGAAGTTCAGCTGGAGCCATCGCAGCCGCAGCGAATGGGAAAAGCGCATCCTCCGCCACGGGCAGTTTGGCCAGGCACAATCCCGCCCATCTGGACATGAGAGCTCGATATAATGGTGATCTCGTGCAGCTCAAGGAAGTTCATATAAACAGTTCCTCGGAGTTGCGCACCAAAGCAATGGATCTACTCGTGATGGCCCATGGCCTTAGGCATGAAAATATCAACCCATTAATTGGATGGCTGTCAGATCCCAATCGCACAGCCATGGTTTTCGATTACTGCTCAAGGGGATCGCTGCAGGATGTGCTTATCATGGACGAGATCAAACTGGACTGGTCATTCCGGTTGAGCTTACTCACTGACCTGGTGAGGGGCATGCGATACCTACACACGTCTCCTTTGAGGGTTCATGGTGCTTTGACCTCTAGGAACTGTGTCGTGGACGCAAGATGGGTCTTGAAGATCACCGACTACGGCTTGAACTCTTTTTACGAATCGCAGGGACTGCCCCCAAGGCCCAGGAGCGCCAAAGAACTGTTGTGGACAGCTCCCGAACTCCTTCGGAGCATGAAGCACTTCCAGCAGCATCACCACCACCACCATCAGCACGGACGTATTCAGTTGGGGACCCAACTCGGAGACGTCTACTCTTTCGGAATTATCATGCAGGAGGTGGTAGTGAGGGGAGAACCCTACTGTATGCTCTCCCTGGCTCCGGAAGAAATAATAGCCAAAATCAAGAAACCTCCTCCTTTAATTCGGCCTTCTGTCTCCAAGGGGGCAGCTCCGCCGGAGGCAATAAATATTATGCGCCAGTGCTGGGCCGAGCAGCCCGACATGCGTCCCGATTTCAACTCGTAAGTAATAGGCCTTGTTTGAAGTTATAGAACTCAAAGAATAGTGTAAAATATCGTCACGGAAAATTTGAGGGAGGGTGGGTTATGCCGATAGTAGATTTCGAAATTTTATAAAGATTTTATACGACATATTGATGAATGTGTGTTTTTTTAAACTCACTCTTCTACAAAAAACCTTTTTAAAAAGTTCAATAGCAGAAAGTTGCTTACATATATATATTGAAAATATTTCTGTAAAAATTTCATGGTAAATTTATAATGGTATTACATCCTAAAGCTCTGGGCAAATAACTTTATTTTTTATACGCTTTCAAAAGTTGTAGGGTATGGTGACGAACTTATGACAACGCTCTAAAAGATGAACTGGAACTTACTTCTACTAGTTGCATTTAAAAACAGTAAATCTTTTTTTAAAATAAAAGATAATCCCCCTAATGTAATCCCTTCTAATAAATTACAAAAAATTAATTGTAGCTTCGCACTGCTAGGGCGGATACAGCTTTACGCTTGTCCTTTAAATTTACTGCCTATACTTTTAGGCAGCGTTGTGAAACTAATGTTTTTTTCGTTTAAATCGACAACTAATACGTTACTTGGTAATAAAAACTATTTAATCAAGCAGGGAAGAACCCTTTAATCGAGTTCTTCGGCCATTAGATATCCTTACTCAGCAAATGGGAGAAAAGGAGAAATGGATACCTAGACGCGAATTCAACAAATTGTTATGTGGACAGACTTAAGCCTTATGATCGTTTGCAGTACTATATGATGGTGCTTCATCCCCAAAAAAAAGATTCATCAATGCACTCTTTTCGTGATAAACCACGTTGAAAGTTGTAAAAAATTATTGCTCGAAAAAGTTCAAGAGTTAAATCAATTTTTCTTCCGGGAAAAGTTTTTAAATAATCATTATCATAACATGTATTCACACATAAAAAAGTTGTGTTCCACTTTTATCGATAACAATATTATAATAGCTTATTGTGTGTGTATTAAAGATGAGTTATAACTTGTAGCATTGGGATAAAGGCTACAAATCTACATCTCCATTCGCTCCCACTAACTTTTTGGTAGTCTCGATTTAGCACTCGACTTATGATTGTTTTGATTATTTGGGTGAAAATTGAGAAATCGGGAAATATATTTTGCATTCAATTTGCCAATACATTTTTATTATTATATTTGATTCTCGCCCCAAAGCGTTTACGAGCGCTTTAAGATGTTGAACCATGGTCGGAAGGTAAACTTTGTTGACACAATGTTTCAAATGCTCGAGAAATACTCAAACAATCTGGAGGAGTTGATTCGGGAACGCACCGAACAACTGGACGTGGAACGAAAGAAGACTGAGCAGCTGCTGAATCGCATGTTGCCAAGGTAAGATCCAGCCATTGTGCAATTTATCAGTATAAAAATATCTATTAAAATGTTCCGTGCAGCTCGGTTGCTGAGAAATTAAAGATGGGCTTGGCAGTCGACCCGGAAGAATTTTCCGACGTGACCATATACTTTAGCGACATCGTTGGTTTTACAACAATCGCCGCACATTGCAGTCCTGTACAGGTTGTAGATTTGCTCAACGATCTCTACACGATCTTCGATGCTACGATCAATGCCTATAATGTTTATAAGGTAATTGTTCGCTTTCAATAACGTAACATAATTGCAAAAATTACAATACAAAACAACATATTTTTTAAGACTTTTTTTTAATTTTTTTAATTATATTTTGAGTTACGTTTAACCAATAAAGGTGATTTATGTTCTAGTTTGTAACTATAATATCTCCCCTTAATTTAGATAAACCATTTTACTGGCAGCAATGAGACTATTCTCAAGACAGCGATTCCTCCATTAGCTTATTAAAGTTCCGTTTAGACTTTCAAGATTTTTAATGATGTAAGAGCTCTGGGCGTTAGGGTGGGCGTGGGAGCCTGCGAATGAATCTATAGAGTCTGCATGCCTAATCCGAACTTTCTAGCCATTATAGTTTCCAAGATCTCAGCGTTTATACTCTCAAAAAATAGAGAAAAAAACATGAACATTTTTTATGATTTGAAAACAATTTGTTCGCTATCAGTGGAAAATGCATTGACAAATATGAATGACGCTAGAGTGGGCGTGGCTCACTGCAGAAGCTACGGAGGAAGACCAGGAATCCTCTAGCTCTTATAGGTCCGATATCTCAGAGATTAATAGGTCTAATGGATAGACGGACATGGCTAGATAGACTCGGCTAGAGATCCTGATACAGAATACATATACTTCATGGGGTTTCCTTCTATCTGTTACATACTTTCCGAAAAATCTTAATGCCTATGTTACGGGGTGTGAAAAACTGGGAACAGTAGCTTTGTTGCTTGCATATCTCCGACTTCCTTCCGGGCCCTTCAGCTAAGGAACTGGTATATCGCAATCTGATTCATCGCAAAGTACGTAACAGATAGCGAGAAGCGTTTTCGGCCTATGCAATATGTATTCTTGACCAGGATCACTGCACCAGTCGAACTATACATGGGCCGTATGAACTATAAGATCTCGGAAGCCAGAAAAGATACGTTACAATACCAAACAGCGAAAATGTATTTTTCAGTGGAGTGGCACGCATACTGTAACGCCCACGAATGTCCAAAGTTCTAAAGTTTGTCTAACGCCTAAATACTGAAACTGGGACTTTGTTTTTGATTATCAACACCCATGCCACAATATTTTTTGAATTTTACCATCCATTAAAATTTTATGAGCAAAAAGGGAATCGACGCTTGGTTGCGTGTTGTGCTATGCGCTTGCAAACATTCCCTAATAAAATAAATTGAAAATAAATATTTCTTATTTTTTAACTAATTTTTAACTTTATTTTTTTTTAGGTTGAGACAATAGGTGATGCTTATATGGTAGTGAGCGGGCTTCCGGTAAAAATACCCGATCATGCCGAGCAGATAGCTACCATGGCCCTGGACTTGCTGCACCAGAGTGGTCGCTTTAATGTGAAACATCTGCCGGGAGTTCCACTCCAACTGAGGATAGGCCTCCATACGGGACCCTGTTGTGCCGGAGTCGTTGGTCTCACGATGCCCAGGTACTGTTTATTCGGGGACACAGTTAACACGGCATCCCGAATGGAGTCAACCGGTAATGGCAGATGCAATTTTCTTAAAAGTCACATTTTATTAGAATAAAATCTATATCTTAGGATCCTCATGGCGCATCCATATGTCCCAGGAGACTAGGGATCGTCTTGAGAACCGCGGTGGCTATGCCATTGAACCAAGGGGCCTCATCGACATTAAGGGCAAGGGCATGATGAACACCTTTTGGCTACTGGGAAAAAAGGGATTCGATAAGCCGCTGCCGGTACCACCACCTATTGGGTAAGCATGATAATGCATATAGTATTCGTATGGTTTTTGTAACACCTAAAAGCATTCATGATTATACCCGTTTCTCGTAGATAAAAGGGTATATTGTACTCGGGAAATATTACCATCGTACTCGGGGAATCATCATCACTAGTCGAAACGATCTGGCGATGTGTAGTATAAAAGAATTGCGATCTCGGATTTAGATGCCTCAGCTTCTTAGGAAGCGCTAGTTTGTTACGTACACATACGACGCCAACCAAACATTTTGAGCGCTAAAAAAAATGTTACCTGAATGAGAAAAAAACTCTAACGCTTACGAGTATATATAAATCTGAAATGTGAAATCTGAACCCTCTAGGTCTTAGACCATCCGAGATCGCAGCGCTCACGCGGACAGTCGGAAAGACGGACGGACAGACATAACTAGATGTTTCGTCTGATAGTGATTAGAATATAAATACTTTATGGGGTCCAAGACGTTACAGAAACCTCTTACTTACTTTTTCAGAATTTACTTCATGTTTAGCAAGGTCAATTTAGGGTGCACACCACATGCATCGCCGTGCAACGCCATCAAGCGGCTAGCGGCGGCACTATAAGCTTAGTGTTGCTAGTGACGCAAGGATGCGCTAGGTGGCGCCGTAGGTGTGCCACTGAAAAGAAACAGATATCGTCTTCTCCATCCCTCTCGTACTCCTTTTAGCAGAGTAACCGTTTACCGTTTTCTTTTGTTTGGGCGTAAATTTTGTACCATACAAAGAAAGAATATGAATAAGTTGTTTTGGGCAAGGAATTCATCAATTAATCATCTCGGTACTAGATCCAGCTTCAGTTTTGTGCCAAATTAAAAAATATTTCCAAAATATTTAAGGGAATCAATTTTTTTTTAAAATTAAATACTTTAAAGGTCCTTATAAATGAACTAATCAAATGTTTAACTCTCAACACATGCATATCTCAAATTTGTTTAGGGAGTCTCACGGGTATGTTAAAGCTGCTTTTAATTTAGCTTTATTAGTAATCAAACTTTAATATTTTTCAACAGCTTGGACGAATCCCTGATCCGCAACTCAATAACCTTGAAGGCCCAGGCCAACAAATCTCGGACGAGCACGAATCCTTCATCTTCACAGAGTTCCTCCTTGGCCGGGGAGTCCGTAGAGGTGAAGGTCGAGATAACCCCACCCACCAACGCCGACCTAGGTTCCGGGGCCAATCTTCCCAACTCGTATTCCCTGGACTCCAATTCCACCAACACAATTAGCCCAAATGCAACCCTCTGTCCGGAGTTTCCGGGGAAAGTGACGCCCAACAGTACGAGTCCACAGTCGCGCAAGCTCTCCGAACTAACGCCAGACAATCTGCTCAACCCAAACAGCTTCAATCGGCTGCCCAATTCCGCTGGAGGATCCAGTTCCCGCCTTTACAAAAAGATAGAAGAGATGATGGACCTCAGTTCGCCCTACAACCATTACAAATGCCTTAGTCCCAGCGAGAGCAATCTTACACAGTTCTACGATGGGAAATACCTATACGGTAGTGCGGGGGGCGGGGGAAGCGGGCAGGGGGCGGGCGGCACCGGCCCATCGATGGTCGGTACTGGCAGTGGCTGTGGGGGAGGAGCCGCGCGGTTCGACAGCAAGCCCGGCTCCAGTCGTCTGCTGCGTCGCCAGTTCAGCTTGGATCGAGACGACCAGCACTCGAAGGGAGAGCAGCAGCACCACCAGCACTCCCTGCAAGCCTCCACCTACGCGGCCTTAGTGGGGGTTGGTGGTGGGGTGGTAAAGAGCTCCATGTTGGACATACCTTTGTTGCACGACACCTCTCGAAGTCCCAAAGGAACGTTGACGCGGGCTCATAAGCAGAACTCCGCCTCGATCACCCAGGATCTGGAGAAGATTGAGGAAATCCCTCTGTCGCCGGCCTCCTCGCAGCATCACAGCAGCCTGGACAGCAACCTCAACCGCAGTCCGCCTTCGACCCTGGAGGCGCAGTCGCCGCCGCTGCCGCCCATGAGTCCTCCCCAGATCTCTGCCCCCACGTCGCCGGCCCCTTCCAGGACGTTGAATGGGATGTATGCCCACTGCAACAATAGTGCGAACAACAGTGACTTCCAGTCCCAAGCTGCGGCCAACAACAATAATGGCACCCATCCAGGCCCAGAGCTAACACTCAATGTGGATCAACTGCTGAGCAGATAGGGCACAATCTAAGGCTTCCAAGAAAGGAAGTCGATCAAAGCTTTAGGTCTCATCCAAATTCTGTTCTGATGAGCGTGTGTGTGAGTGTTCCATTGACATATTTATGGGCAATGTGTTATTTATATATTCAGGCCTGTCCCAGTTTTCAGTCGGAAATTAATTCAATAATATTTGGTGGTTTCATTTGACGTAATCAAATTTCCCTTGGTTGTTGGGTAATTTTTCTAGGAAAAGTCCCTTTTGATGTAACATAAAACAGCAGTCTCTTGACAAAAGAGCTAAGTTTATCTTGGAAAAACCAGATTTTATGTTGGTTTTTAACCACGGTTGGTTTACTAATGTACACATTGGCATTATAAATGTGCAAATTTAATGCACAGCATCCAAGAAAATGCTAAGCACCATTTTGAGAAGTGTTGTAAAATTCAGGGGAAAAAGTTGTCGACATAGGCAAAAGATATCCCAATACTTTTGCACAATTAAGTTAAATGGTATAAGTGAACAAATTCAACAAGTTGTTCTGTGGTCAGTGGTTTAATCATAGTTTTCTTAATTTGTTAAAAAAAAATTAACGTTATTTCGGAATTTCTAACCGTTTTTAATATTAAAAAATAGGTTGCTATGATTTGACATATTACTTTAAGGAGGTCATCCCGTGTTGATGCCGCATAAATCATACTTAAAACTCTTGTAGAACATGTGGTTTTAAGGTTTTTTTAATGTTCGATGCCGTTAGAATGTTATAGACCTGAAAAGGAATGTCTCCGTACGATGGCGTAATTAATACTTCAACTTTTTAACTCGTTTTTCTCAAAACCTCTTTTTCATCTGGCTTTCAAGAAATCTAAAAATGTATAGGGCATGTTCAGCACATGTGTGGTTATGGCCGGTAGTAAAATTACATAGTTTTGTTTTGTACACAACAAAAAAAAGCAAAAGGAACAGTTTATTAGAGTCATCAATTTAAATTCTTGTAACAACTTTAATATTTAACATTTTTCAAATCTTTACTACTGTAGTTCAGACCAGCGTATAAATTGTTTATCCCCTACTTCATTGTGCTCCAACTTCTAGAATTTTTTTTACAAAAAAAAATCATTATAGACATACCCCAAATACATGCTAACAATTTCAAGTAGTATATTTTAAACGCTCGTTGAAAAAATTCTTAGAAACACAGTTTTATACACGGCTTTAGCACGGGATGATCCCCTTGATCCTCAAAAATTATGACTCATTTTACGTAAGAGCGTCAGTTAAAGACAGTTTGCGTCTTGCCAAAAAAACGTTTGTAATGAATTACATTTTCAAAACGATTTTTCTCACCCGCCAAAGTGTCAAGTATGAAAATAAGTAGTAATGATTTAAAAATGTTGTGATCTGGAAAGCGAAGTACCTCGATGCGCAGCAGTTTGGTCCCAACTGCAAAGAAAGTACAATTTAGTTGAAGATTGGTCCAAGATAGCCAAGATGCTCTCCTTTGTCCATTGCCAGAATGAGCGCTATGCCAAAGAAATCAGGAAACCCGTTGATCAACACATTTATCTCTAATCAACGCGGATTACGTACATTTTTTATTTATGACACCATAAACTGTGTTTAATATGCCATATATTTAAAAACGTAACTGTATTTAATCGCGAAAACAATGAAAACGTAATACACTGACAGCCCTATTTCAGTCGAATGACCCAGATTTCAAAAAAGTTGTAAATGAATGTTGCAATGAAATGGAAATGCTTAGTTATATACATGCTTAGTCATATTAAAATTATCGAAACTTTTAGGTTCTTTGCCCCGAGACCCTCGGGTCCAAATGATTTTTACCTCGTAATACACATTCTTTAATTGAGTATTTCTGGACTGTCGACCATGTCATGTTCTCCTGCCAGTGCATCTATTTCAGCGGGATTAATTTTATGTTCTACAAAATTTCCCTTTTATTTCGCAAAGTTATCCTCTTGGAAAAGCGAATTTTTATGAACTTACATAAAGAAACAAAAGCGCTTTCAGCATAAGTAAGCCTACAATCGATTTAAGGTATAGTTTTCCAAGTTTGGGCCCTTATTTTATCTAGAGTATGGACGAAATAAAGTGCTAACACGTTTTTTTCTAAAAATGTTATTTTTTAAGTGAAATATCCAAATGTCAAGATAAAAGAACAACAGTACCTTTGCAAAGGATAGAATACATTATTTTAGGAGTGTATTATAAATAAATTAATGCCCATAATTGATATTAGTTGCGTGCGTATAGTATATAAATTTCGGCTTAACTAGATGCATTTTTTTCATTTTAAATGTGCTTCATAAGAAATACGATCATCTTCATAAAAAAATTTTCTTTCGTTAAAAAATCATTAGAAAACGGGTAAAAATCTCATTTACTCTTACATAATCAATAAAAATGTGGTCGCCAGAAAGACTTATGCGAAAGGTAGAATGTGCGTGAATTGCGCTAAAAATAACTTTTGCTGGCTAAGATCTCCTAAAATCCGTTTTAGCCCAACTTTATATCTGTTACAGCTTCCGATATTTCAGCCTTCTACATGGCTAGATCGACGCGGCTAATGATCTTGGGCTGGAATATATATACTTTATAGAATCGGAAGCGCTTCCCACGAATTAATTAATTAATTTATTCTGGTTACAAATCATTTGTAAAGTTTTGTTTCCAAAGGCGTCATAAAATTTCCATACAATTGCTTCCATAATATCTAAACCTTTATCGTAATAAAAATGTCTACATTGTACTACATAAATGATCTGAGTATTCGGACAGCAGTCCAGACAACATTTTGTATCACTGGTGTGGGCTTTCAACTAAACTAAATTAAGAAATATGTACTACTAAAAAATTTGTGTACACGATGTTCCTTTAAAAAATCAAAGAAATAATTAGAAATTAGATTGTGTGGAAATTAGTAAATATAGCGGATATTAGCGGATATTATTTATGCAGTAAGCATTGCGTACGGGAGTTTAGTTTTCTAAAGACAATCGTTGTTACTTTTAAATGGGAACCTACACAATGAAAAACGAGGAAAGATTTGCCTCCAAGTCCCTAACATAAGATAAATTTTGTAACCGCTCAAAGATAACATAGTTGTAATGTAACCAACTCTCATTCGGCGTGTACGTGTCGAATGTAAGCTAAATCAAGAAATAACTCTTGTGTCGGTTCTATCGACTATCAAATACCCGTTACATAGTTAAGGAGAGTGCGAGGGAGACGGAGATAAGCAAGCAGTTAGCAAAATTTATTTATTTATCTTTTAAATGAACGGTCCGATTTGATTTGATTAGAAAAGTATTGATAATCAACAAAAAATTCCATTTAATTTTTTTTAATATTGTAGCCTTATAATTGGCGTGGTAACGTGCGCTTCGCATAAAAGCTCAATAGTTTGCACTAGTCTGCATATTTATTTAGATGCTTCTTGTATATTTGTACATCATTGAAAATATCATTTCATTTAAGTAATGCACGACTTTTTTTAACCAACTTTAAAAATTTTGATGCAAAAATTTTCTTGAAACAAAACTAATAGTAACTGCAAAAATAACTTTTTTTTACCTTTTGAATATTTTTGAGGATAAGCAATCGAACGATAATATTATCTTTTTCATACTATATATTTCTAAGGCCGCAACATTCAAAAAATTATTTTGAATTATTTTTTATCATTCAAAAGATATGTACATTAAGTAAGTTCAATTTACGAGTACATTTAACTTTTATTTCGACAAAACACTTAGCTGACTAATGTACAAGTCAAGTCCCAAATTTCTTTTATTGTTTTCAAGATCTCAGCGTTCATGCTGACAGACAGATTTGAAAAGATTCCTTCTACCTATTACATGCTTTCCAACGATTATAGTATACCATTTACTCAACGAGTAACGGGAAAAAATATCCATATATTCAGAAGAGGACAAGCCAAAATATCAGTTCTAAAATATATACATATTTTGTAACATTAGCTTTACGAAGTATCAAATTGAATTAACATAACCATTTTTTTATTCCCGTGTAAAAATGGGTTTTATCTTTAATGCCTGATCGAGTATATGACAATTACTGCGTCAATTAAGGCAAATAAAAACATGGAAAGCTCGGTAAATAATACAGAAAACTTACATTCTTTGTCTTGCTTTTTGACCGTGTCACTTATTTTTTAAGTTGTTTTGTATTTCAAATGTGAATTTCATTATTTGCTAGAAGCAATGGGTATACAAATAAATAAATACATAAACTTATTAAATCCTATTAAAGTTAATATTTGTATGGGGGAGTTGTACGTATGTTGATATCGCACTGCTCCTGGATGAGCTCTCTACGCGGGTGGACGTAGCGTGGCTTTTGGAACTCGGGGTTTCGGGCTTACGGGGCATACCGGGACTTCGCGAGTCGAAACGAGAGGGTTCTCCTGGACTACTTCACTTGAGACTCTACCGGTCGACCGCTCTTCCTTCTAGCTCTGTTTTCACATGCCATTCCGGGGCTTTACGAGTCAAACCCTAGGGCTCTCCGTAGGCTACTCCTCTTGAGCCCGCTCTTCCTTTCTGGCGGATCGCGCCAGGACCTACTCAGTTTCCTCTTGACGTACTGGGCTTAGGCCGGGACACAAATTAAAAAAAAATTATATCTGGTGTTTTTTAACATTTAACCTCCTATTCTTGGAAATAACATTTTTTAATTGGTTTTACATTTCGAATTTAATTTTATATTTATTTATATTTTTAAATCGGACGAAAAAAATTATATCTTTGGTGTTTTGTAACATATAACCTTTTAAGCTTGAAAAAAACATTTTCTGAATTTCGAATTAAATTTTATCGACATCGGACGACTATATCGTATATGTAGCTGCCATAGGAACAATCGGAAAGTTAATGGTAAAATAATATGAAAAATGTTAGCATACGATTATAAACACGCTTGGAAATACCATTTTTTATATTTTGAGGAATTTCGAATTAAATTTATTAAAAATCGGGCTACTCTAACATATACATACATGTAAAAAAATGGTCTAATAATAAGAATGAAAATTTTTTTTCAATATCACTGAAGTCAGCAACAATCCTAAAAAATGTAACATGGTGTTACTAAAGTTGATTATTTCTTATTACTGCAAGGGTATACAAACTTCGGCTTGCCGAAGTTAACTTCCTTTCTTGTAGTATATATATATATATATTAAAAGTGAAGACATGAAGTTACGAGTGCTATACGTCGATAGAAAGGTATTTCAAAATACTTTGTACGCCTTTTAAACACGATTTGTCTAAATACCACCGTTTAAAAATTATGGTCCAACGTTTCTTATTTTGATTTTTTGATTTGATTGTTTTCTCAAAAACGGCTCTAGCGATTTCAAATAAAATGTTACGGTTTATACCCCTATAGATTATGTAACATACTTGTTATTAATTAACAAAAATTGTCTTTTTTACCAGTTTAGAGAATCCTACACTGCCTTAGCATTGACCTTTTTTGCGAATCCAAACTTCATTTGGGGGTCATGGAAATTTAAGATGATGTTAAACAGCTCAATATAAGAAACAAAAAATTATAAACAACAAATAAAATGGATATTGAACTTCATACTGTTGTACTGTTGGTACAGCAC
This sequence comes from Drosophila biarmipes, assembly GCF_025231255.1. NCBI lineage: Eukaryota > Metazoa > Arthropoda > Insecta > Diptera > Drosophilidae > Drosophila > Drosophila biarmipes. The sequence continues at coordinate 3,222,916 of NC_066616.1, read as the reverse complement.
TAGTTACAATTGACGAAGACAACAAGAAGCGACCTAAATAAGTTTGGGTTCATCTGTATTTGGCCCGACGTCTTAAGAAAGGAAGAATTTCGACAGATAAAAAATTAAAATAGAATAAAATATTAAAATATTGCTTACATAATTGCATTTCGGCGTTGATGCCGAAAAGCTCGATAGCTCAAGAAATATATGAAATTAATTATAGAGCGGTGTTAGTATTTTTTGGAGGCATGAACACTGTAGTCCAGAAACTGCAAACAAAATGTTGCCACCAAAAATTTAAAGACTTTTTTTAATGAAATTTTTAATTTTTGATGTTTTTAGGAGGGTTGAATACAAATCCTTAGGCTACGACATAAGACGCTTTTTTCAAAGCTAATCCCCTAGTACTCACATCAACGAAAACTACGAGCTTCCCAGTCGTAAGTTAGGGAACGTATTAAAAAAAAAAAACATAGTTCTGGGTTTTTTTACGCAAAAGAACACGAATGCTAGTTTACAAAGCCAAATTTACAGCTAGGTTCATTCATGGCATCTAGATGTGTTTCAATATAGTGCATCCAGATGAATGCCCAAACGGGAATTCGGGAACGTATGTTAAAAAACACCGAAGATATACTTTTTTCATATTATTTTACCACTAATTTCCCGATCGTTCATATGGCAGCTATATGATATAGTCATCCGATTTTGATAAAATTTAATTCGAAATTCAGAACTAATTAAAAAATATTATTTCCTAGCTTAGAAGGTTATATGTTTAAAAACACCGTAGATAGAATTTTTTAAAAATTGTTTCCCCGATAGTTCCCATGGGAGCTATAAGATATAGTTGTCCTATCCGGCTGGTTCCGACTTATATACTATCTGCAATAGAAAGACTTTTGGTAAAGTTTCAGCCCGATAGCTTCAAAACGGAGAGACTAGTTTGCGTAGAAACGGACAGACAGACGGACATGGCTAAATCGACTCGTCTAGTGACGCTGATCACGAATATATATACTTTATGGGGTCGGAAACGTTTCCTTCACTGCGTTGCAAACTTCTGACTGAAATCATTACACCCTCTGCAAGGGTATAAAAAGTTCTTGGTCGTTGTTTTTCCGTCTCTTGCATTTCTTAAATGCCTTTTCTATGATTTTGATTATTTTTTGTCAAAATTATAAGCGTTCTAAATAATTTAACAAAAATGTGTAATTGTTTTTGTAGCAGGCACAGGTGGAAAAGGCTACTTTATTTTTATAGCAAAACACGTAACTTTGAAATTTGATCACATGAGAGCCATGGCAGACCGAAGGAACAAAAAATAATCATTACTTTTGGGGTATATTTTAATACAATTCTATAATTCTACCTTTGCATGTAAAATTTCTACTATTTTCACTCTTGTCAGTAGATTATTTAAAATAGAAGTCACAAATTATGATTATTTTAAAAAACAAAATTAAAATTAAACATTTTTTTTAAAGTTTTTTTTATAATATTTTATTACATGCACTTAAACATGTATTTTTTTTTTTTATTTAATTAACATCTTTATTTAATATAATCCAGGAACAGATCTAATTAAAGCCTTTAACCTAAATGTTTTCTTAAGTAAATAATCTCTTAATTATAAATTATAATTAGTTTTCAACTTGGTATATAGGAGTAGATCAAATTACGACTAGTTTCAAGTAAATAATATATTCATATTAGTCTCTTAGGAGCAGCCCAAAATGTCTTCTTTTGAGCCTGCGAATTGGGATAGCCCCCTGTAATCTCCGGGCTAGACGATTACGGTGGGCAGAAACATGTATTTAAAAATAAAATTTAATCGATATTTTTCCGATTGTCTTTGAAGTGAAAATCGGTCATTGTCATACCCTAAAAAAATGAATTTTTAAAAATTCGGCAAGTGTTTTTATTCAAAGTGCAACCCGCTTAGCCCAGGACTGTGCTTTGCGAATCCGGCTTGAAGACGCTCAGCCGGAAGATTGATGGATGAGTCCAAAAATATAGCACTAACATTACAAAAGTTCAGTGCTGATTTCGCCCAGTGTTGATTTTCGCCGGCGGCGGGGAGCTGTTTGCCTTTTTGCCGCTGCAGTTGCTGCTCCGGTGGCTCTGCTAATTGGCACGTGGTCAACGTTGCGTCGGCACATCAGGGTCGACTAGCTGTTCGACACGCCGGCCGGGCCGCCGACGACGTGGTGGCTCTTCTGCGTCGCCCCGCTTGCTAGCACTCCGATCGGCGAGCCGCGGTTGTTTCCTCTGGCCGACGGTTGTTATTTGTGGCAGTGGATTCCCGTTCGGACGGGTCTGTTTTATTTTTTGTTGATTGGTCAGGATGTTAATTTAAGAACCATCAATGCTAAGTTAATTAAATGAATCCTTTCTTCAACGTGGGGGATCTGATACAGACGTTTGCCATTTTATTTTTCAGATTAGTTATCACTCACCATAAATTCATCATTCATAGCTTACATTTAGGTTTAAGTCTTGCAAGTTCGTCTTCGTCTTCTTCCAACATATGACTAAATTGCGTATCAGATGAGGGTTCTTGCTTGAGAAAACCGGTTTTGTAGGTCCTAGTCTAAGAAGTTCACCAGTTACTAACGGACATTCAGACCAGCCCCTAGGTGAGGTCAACGGGTCCAGGTTGCCAAAAGTCATCAGATCTGTTAACAGCAGTCTCTTGGGAATGTTTAGATCGAGTGCCATCGGTAATGATGGTTGTTCTGAAATGACTGTGGAAATAATAAATACCTCTACCGGTGTTTAAAAATCGGGTTTTACATGACGATAGCATTAAAATTGACTGGGTTGCTGTAGCTATTTTTTCGCCGAATGCAAATATTTCAATCGGTAACGACGTTTCTTTAAGGGATACCAGATCTGCCATCCTCTTTGGGAGGTTTTCGAGGGTGCTTAAAGTCTTTGGCACTGTGTCATATTGCCGCAAAGACTAAAGTTTTGGTTTCGGTAACTGGCTTTTCGTCGTGAGCAGGTGTCGTTGTCTCTGCATTGAAAGAAGGTCGTTTATGTCAAAATGTTTCTTGGTTCACCGCTGAGTAAGCTTTGTAGAATAATTATCTTCTGGCTGCACTGCTTCTCGCCAGTTAGAGGGTTTTATTTTTGTACAATTTTCACAAAACACTTCTTAAAAGATCGCCAATCTGCCATATACAAAGCGTTTAGCCACATTCTCTTTTAGTGATTTTTACCTCCATTTTTATACGTGAAAATCTGAGGTTGGTTCACGCCTTATAACCTGACACATTCTCTGTGAGGGTGGCTGTTAACAAAATTGCTGGGACACAAATTCTTAAATACATTTTTGAAACTTTATTGGCCTCGGATGTGTCCCAAAGGAGCTGAAAAAACAGATATGTTAATATTTAAATCGTACACACTTATTATTCACTTAACGCTGCTCCAGTCCTAAATGTAGTAAAAATATGATAAATCAGCTTGCCACTTTTTCGAAAACAACTCACCTCGTAAGTGTATTCCCCGACGCGCTGTAGAGTAGCTTCAATCCAGGAAAGTTTATTAAAAAAAAAGATAACGCTATAGCCGACGGAGGCCAATATCATTTACCCGTTAATCAGTTTGCAAAAAAGTCCTATCTATTAACTTATATCGAGATTCAACTAACACGCTACATAATATCAAACCAAGGTGCTTTAGTGAACTTTTATAAGCATTCTATTTTCGCTATCCTTCTTGCACTCTATTGTTTGGTTATAACTGTCTAATTATACAAGTATATATATACAAACATCCTAAACCTTACCTTCAGCATCGTAAACTAATTTTTCCCACTAGCTTGCACACTTTATTTCCACTGAAAGTTAACTTTTTAATTTTACATTCCGAAGTATTTTATCCTTACTTAGGCTAGTGACTAAGTTTTTTCAGTTTCAGCTCAGTTCATTTTTCAATTCTATATCGCCTTAGCAAAGGCGAAAAGCAAAAGCTTTTTTTTTAGAATATTTACAGACATCCTACAGTTACTAAAGTGTTAAGAAATTTCCTATTTTTAAACTTTGCCGAGTTGTATCCCACCGATTACTCAATGTATCCTATTCAAATTAAAAGGAGACATAAATTATTTAAGCACAACTATAGATATAGTTAATAACTGGCATGTAATAAAAAATTTTTCTATGCTTATCCATTAAAAATGTTTCACTTCTTTATCGTAATCTAGGGGTTTAACTCAAGCAGGAACTATTAAACTAATAATAGCTTTGTTGTTTTTGAACATATTTTCTTCAGTTTAGCTATTATGATCACTATCCGACTCGATCTAGACATATCCGTCTGTCTGCCCGTCCGGATGAACGCTGAGATCTTGGAAACTATAAAAGCTAGAAAGTTGGGATTTTTGAGGTTCTGGAACAGCGCAAGGGTATTTCAAAGGCTGTTACGCTCACTCTAACATCGACACGCCCACTCTGAATCCTGTCTGTTACCCAAATTTCCAAATAAAAAAGGTTTATTTACATTATTAATATCTATTTAGATGCCAAAAATCCATAAAAAAGTTATACGCACATGAACAAATCGAAGAAGTCGCTTTGATGGACAACCCCATCGCACCAGTAGCTGAGTCACGGGCATTGTTTCTCTTGTTATATAATATTGTTTGGTTTCAAGTTTTGTATTTTTTTATTTTAAATCCTATAGCCTAAAACTCACATCAAGCTAGTTATAGTAGTGAGCGAGAGTCTCTTTGTCGTTGTCGTTGCTCTAAGGAAATATAAAAAACAATACCAGATTCGTAAGTTATTTTCCAGGAACGCCGTTAGCAGCTGGAGTAGATCAAGAAAATTAAGCTTTGGCGGTGTTTATTCCATGAGTCGAGTCAAGAAAGAACCCTACAGTCGAGTGCCTCGACTATCGGATACTCAGCTTAAGGGAGCAAAAGGGAAATGGAGATATATAAGCAGCAAAGCAATATTTTAGGCGCCACCTACCGGCTATTTCAGTATATGTTTGTGAGAGGTAGACAAATTTAAGCGTTTTACCCGTTTGTAGGCGTTAGAGTGGGCGTGGCACATTTTTTTTTTTGGTCAGGCGATAGGAATTGATGATACATTGACATTTCAGTTAAAATTTTGTTTCTATCATAAAAACTGAAGTAGCGCAGATTGTGGGTGTTAGAGTTGTCGCGGCACCCCAACTTGCGCTGCGCAGGAAGCCCAGGAATCTGCATGCCAAGTTTTGCTGTTCTAGCTTTTACAGTTTTCAAGATCTCAGCGTTCATACGGACAGACGGACATGGCTAGATCGACTCGGCTAGTAATCCTGATCAAGAATATATATACTTTATGAGGTAGAGTAATCAAATTGGTTTTGTGCAGCTTGACTCACAGACAGCATTACCGCAATAGGACAAATCCGTACAAGAATGGAACAGCTCGAAAAAAGTTGGTCTTCGCTTTCTACAAAGACTTCTTGCCGAACGAGTCCTCGCAAAGAATGTAGGTTCTGTAAAGATTCACATCCAAACAAAATTCAAGCGGACGTGGTACCATGGGAATCAAGCGCACGCGGACTTTGATGCCACAATTCGTACGACAATTCAAACCGCGGAGTATGAGGTGAAAAACTAGATCCAAGATCTCACTTAAGATCTCACTTAATCCGAAAACTGCAACAGAATATTTTCTTGCACGAATGGTAGATGGCGCCACCCCTGTGTCACTACGAGCCACAGATGGAGCCACTTCTGCCAAAACAAGAGCAACAATTCCGGCAAAAAAAATTGGGTTACGCTGTAATAATATAATTGTCTTTTCAGCAGAACGAACAATACGATCTCCGCTACCAGTTAGGTGATAGATAAAGCGGAGCTGGGGGAAAGGAAGAAAAAAGTTCGCCACCTAAGGGACAGCTAGAGGAGCCTGCGACACATGTTGGTATATTGTGAATCGGAGCTGGACTGCAGATGACGCGCAGAAGATCGTGAAGCAACTGCGACTCGAGAAGGCAGCCTTTGGAAGCTGCGATTTATAGTTTAATAATGAGTAAAAAACTGCGAAGCGTGCACCCCTGTTCCAAAGGTCCGATTTTCGTTGAACTTTTTTGCGTTTCCAGTTTACAATGACAAAACAAAATCCGTGTCCGTCTGCCTGTCTGTCCGTATAAACGAGTAGATCTCGGAAACTATAAGAGCTAGGACAGTCAAACTAGGCATTCAGATTCCTGGGATTTCTGCGCAGATGGAAGATTGTTTCGGCGGGATGCCACGCCCACTCTAACACTCAAAATGCGCGAAACTCTGTAGCGCCTACAGTTTTTATGATAGAATAGATAGAATAGAATTTTAACTAAAATGTGTTTGTCTCATCAATACCTATCGACTGACCACAAAAATGTGACACGCCCACTCTAACGCCTGTCTGCCGCCTTTTAACATAACATTCACGTTTCCGACCCCATAATATATATACATATTATTGATCAGCATGACTAGACGAGTCGAACTAGCCACCTCTGTCCGTCATCATTATACAAGGGTATAATTATATCTTTGGTGCTTTTTGACATATAACCTTCCTAGCTTGGAAATAACATTTTTTAATTAGTTCTGAATTTCGAATTAAATTTTATCAAAATCGGACGACTATAGCTGTCATAGGAACAATCGGGAAATTAGTGGAAAAAATAATATGAAACAAGAAAGGAAGTTAACTTCGGCAAGCTGAAGTTTTTATACCCTTGCAGTTATAGAAATAAACATCTTTAGTAAATAATTTGTATACCCTTGCAGAGGGTATAATGATTTCAGTCAGAAGTTTGCAACGCAGTGAAGGAAACGTTTCCGACCCCATAAAGTATATATATTCTTGATCGGACGAGTCGATCTAGCCATGTCCGCCCGTCCGTCTTCGGACAGTGCATGTAACCTTCTAAGCTCGGAAATAACATTTTTTAATTAGTTCTGAATTTCGAATTCAATTTTATCAAAATCGGACGACTAAACAATGTTATTTCCAAGCTTAGACGGTTATATGTTAGAAAACACCGAAGATATCATTTTTTCATATTATTTTACCACTAATTTTCCGATCGTTCATATGGCAGCTATATGATATAGTCGTCCTATTTTGATAAAATGTTATTCGAAATTCAGAACTAATTAAAAAAATTATTTTTATAAATATTTATATGTGATCTTAAACAAAATAGAAGTGCTGGTGAAAAAATATAGAGTGGTCCTTTTCTAGGTCATGTATTGTTAAAATCAATAAATTTCTTTCACAGTTGTAGTTTGTTAAAGATGGACTCGACATTGATCCTGGTTATAGGATCGGAAATGCTTCCCTTTACCTGTCACATACTTTTAAACGAATCCAATATTTCTTTTTACTCTACTAGTAGGGTATACAAAAATGAACTAGTTTGATGCTTAGATATATGCGAGCTGTATTTATCTCCAATTAATTTTATCATACAGCTCAATAGTCGTCCACATTTTTTACGATTTTTTTTTTATTGAAAGTATTTCAAAAATGTAGTTTTCTGTGGTGGGCAGCTCAAGGAGTTGCTTCTTTTTTGTCTTCTAAATAGTACCTAAACAAATGCTATTCCTCCTCTTCCTTGTCCTTGCGATGGGACTTTTTCTTCTCACTGCGGCTGGAAGATCCTGCAGTGTTACTGCTACTGCTCTTGCTGCTTCGTTCGCTTCTATCTTTCTCGCGAGACTTGGACTTTCGACGGCTGGACTTTTCACGAGATCGGGAACGTTCACGTCGCGAACTCTCTTTATCCTTATCCTTTTCTTTATCTTTATCTTTATCTTTATCCTTTTCTTTATCTTTATCTTTTTCCTTCTCCTTGTCTTTGTCACGAGATCGCTCCTTATCGCGATGTCGCTCCCGTTCCTTAAGGTCGCGTTCCTTGCGCTTCTCCTCCTTCAGCAGATGCAGATAGTCTTCGAAATACTCTTCACGGTAGGATGAGTCAAGGGCTCGGTATCTAGGATCCGCCTCGAACTTTTTCTTGATGTCATACCACCTGGTGTGCCTTTCGATGTCATGTCTTTCCCGCAGCATGTCAAGAAAGTCCTTTCGCTGCTATAAAACTAATATTAGGAATATTCCGTTGGTACAAAAATATAAGACATACCTGATCTTTTTTTAAAAGTTTATCTTTCTCGCGCCTTCTGCGTTCCCGATCATCCTCGTAGCCCCCACGATCTAAAATATAAATAAAGAATACAAAATAATCTATTTAAAGAGAAGATTCCTGTTTATTGCGTTGAATAAATCGATTTTGGGTTTGTCTTATTTATGTGGCTTGTCTTATAAATATAATAATTGACAGTGTGGAATCAAATAATTGTGAATTATCCAACTTAAATAAGTGGCTATTTCTATCGCCTATCGCCAGAAGTAACTTCTGCACTATAGAAACCCGAAAGAACGCATTTTAAAAAAGAAAATACATATATCGTGGCGTTAACGCGGATAACTCTGATCGCGGAAGTGACTTTCTTCGGGATGTAATGTGCCAGGACTTAGCTTACTTCATGGTTTTTTAATAATAAGTATATTAAATCTTATCGATATTTTCCTCATTGACAGCAAGATATCAAAAATAGGTACTGTACTATTTTCTTCAATTTTTTTCACTCCTTTTTTACTGATCATAATGCATGAATGTTTACATCATGATTAATAATACATTATTATTACAATATACCTTTTAAGTTTATAGTAATGTAACATTAAAAAAAAATGCATTTTGTATATTTTACTTAAGGAGCATTTCAGCAGTGATTATACATCATGTTGTTCTGCTGGAAGCGGACATTTACATCAAAAATGGGAAAATTTAGTTTATCAAGAATTGATTTTATTGATAAAAACCTAGAGTAATGCTGAGAATCGTACCAATGGCAATGTTCTTTTAAGAGTCTAGCCAATAATCTTAAACTGGCTTTGTCATGGTCAGTAGTTACGCTACCATCCGCTAGGTGCTGTGGCTTTGACACGGTCTACAGTAAAACTACCCTCCATTAATGCCGCAATGCAGATGAACTTAGTTCAACTTATTAATATATTTATCTTTTGTTTTGTCAAAATACTAATTGAACATCTATGGTCAATATCTAAAATTAAGTTTATAGCTCAAAAGTATATTTAATAAAATTTAATTTATAAGGGTTGGAAAATAATTTGAATGAAACAGTCTAAAAACACGTGAGATCGCTTAATCGATCGAAAACTATTCAGTACACACTGCCTCTAGTACTTATACACAAAAAAGTTGTGAATTTTCAAAGCACTGCACGTTGTAAGACTGCATCAAATAAGATGTGATGTATAAAAAACATAATTTTCATTCCTTGTTTGAATGTTTGTAATATGTAAATCTTATTCTAGACGCTTTTATCTTTTTTTATACACCGGTTATTTAAACCCCGCCTTTTTATCTATCTTTCCAGCTCTTATAATATTGTAAAATATCATTCGGACAGACGTACGAACAAAGTCACATATCTAGATCGACTCCACTAATGGTACCCATAAAAAAAATATATATGCATTACTTTCAACGAATACTACTACTGGAAAAGCAATGGGTAAACTAATATCACAAAGTATAGTACAATTGATTTGTGATATAATTAATTGAATTTTCTTACCGCCAATGGCCATTCTCTGTGGCGGCGCCATTCCCATTCGCATCTGTGGCGGTCCACTGCTTCCCATCATCATTCCTGGAGGCGGTCCCATGCCTTCAATAGTGAGCAAAGAAAATTCAAGACAAATTTATTGCAAGTCTTATTGCAAGTCTTAATTTCTAAAACTTACTCATATTTGGTGGCATGCGCATGTTGGGCGGCATCATTCCGCGTAAACTGGGTGGAGGACCGCCCATCTGTGGCGGTGGCACGTTCATCCCAGGAGGAGGCATCCCAGGTGGCGGTTGTTGCATATGGGCATGGCCCGGAGTTAGTTCCTTAATTCCGCTGGGAACCCATCCAGCATTGTCGCTGCCCCATTGTGACTCCTGGGTGGGCTCGTAGCCGTAGTCGAAGGGTTCTGGCTCGTGAAAGAAGGGTTCCTCAGCGGCTCCCGGTAACGGGAAGTTTGGCGCCATGGGTCCCAGGCCCCCTCGAGAATACTCTCGGCACTCGGCGGTCATCACCTGTATGGCGTTTTCTTTAACACCTCTCTCCCGGTCACCACCCCTTTCACTGCCCGTTGTGGAGATGGGTCTTAGCGGACGTTGCATCAGTCCCATTCCAGACCGCGACTGATGTTGCATCATAGGTGGCGGCATTCCCGGTGGCGGCATCTGCAATCCTCCCTCCCCGCCCATACCCACCATGGATTGGATGTTGTGCATTCCTGGCGGGCCCATTGTCATTCCGCCATCTGTGAGGATTGCAATGGGAGCGTTTTGGTTTACATTTTGCGTGAGACTGGCCAGTCCTACGCCACTCTCCGCCACCCGAAAGCGTTTTTGTCGCTCACAATAGGCACGCCACGTTTCCTCGTTGAATCCGTAATTGAAGTAGTCCGTAATATCGGCTCCCGGCTTACGCCACGGCTTCTCCTCCAGCGAATCTATGCTGAATTCGTGAACTGCCACCCCGTTGATGGTGCCGGCGCCCTCGAAATCCTCTATGCTAAACTTTCCCGCTTGGCCAGCCGGCTTAGCCTTGTCTCCAGCGGCTCCTGTGCCTCCGGCCAAGAGGTTCGGTCGCTGCTTAATGTTGTAGGTGCTTGGTGCCTGCTTTATATCTCCGATTACCACATTAATATCGTCGTCCGAGTCGTCGTCATCGTCATCGTCAGACCCTGAGCCGTTCCTCTCCCTTCTAGAGCTAGGACCATCGGCCATCTCATCATCCTCTGGGTCTGGAGATGAGCGGGCATCGGACCGATCCGCAAAGCGTCCTCGATCCCGATCCCGATCCCTCTCCCTTCGGCTTCTGCTGTCCGTGGTGTCGGGCAGAGCCTCTTCATCCTCTTCCATTTCTTGTGCTGGATCATCGAATTCCGAGTATTCGGGCACCTCCTCCTTAGGATAGCTTGGCGAGTCCCCGGCGGATTCAATTCTGGCCGAGGAACCCGGTTTTTCGCCGGCCACTACTGCGGCCAATGCCTGAGCCTCTGCCACGGCCTCGTGCTCCGCGGTCAGCGAAATCGAGCCATTGCCCAGCTCGCCGGTCGTAGAGTCCGGATTCGAAGTGCCATATAGCCAGCTGTCCTCGTTAGTGTCATCCGCCATGGTCGTGTCACAGAAATCCCCAAGCGGCAGCCCAGAATGCAAAAATTCACAAAAAACAACTATTCCTTTTTAGAATTTAATCAGTGTGACCACGCCTAGTAATATAAAAAATACCACCCGGTCTAAAATTAAATACTTTCAAAAAGTGTAAGCATAGTAGAGGAAGCTAACGCTCTTTGTCGGGTCTGTCATTCACCGCAGTATTCAGGTGAGCTAAGGAAATACCAAAAAATGTCACATTTAGCGAGTGAAATTTAATGAGCGCCGTAAGCCGTTAGCACAAAGCATAAGAAATTTGATATTTGCCTGTGTTCGTTCAGAAGGTGCGTGAAATCAAAATGTTAGAAATGGAAAACACAAAAAACACGGCAAGGACGCTTTCAGGATGTCAGGGCAGATAAAAATGGGAGCCAAGTGTTGTATGACCCACAGGAAGCAATACCACAACTGTGAACATCTGAAGAACCAATCGAGGAACCAATTGAGAAGAAGACCATAAATGCACATCCTGCAATGCACATCCCCGCAATGTAGATGGCACGAAAAAGATGGCGAAGCATCTTCGACACCAGGAGGAAGCTTTAAACTACTTATTAACATTAATAAAAAGATTCCTTTGAACATTCCATTTATTTTTCTTTTTTTATGCACCAGTAGATTCGTTTTTTTAAAGTTCACCTGCAGTCTGGTGTGTCACACTACAAAGAAAACGACTTTTCGACTAGCCAAATTCCATTTAACATTCCATTTATTTTTATTTATTAATTGTTCGATTTCTAGGTTTGACACTAGGACCAAGCATTTCGGGTGAACTTTGAAATCTTTGGTCACACAACAAATAAAATCAATTTTCGACTAGTGAAGCTCTTAGGCGATCTGAGTACTATCCTTTACTCTTTCGCCGGGTCTAACGGCGCTCATCGATATTAACTCGCTAAAACAGGTATTTTTTTTAGTATTTTCTTAGCTCATCTGAGTACCGCGGTGAAATACAGAACCGACGAACCCCACGCTCACTATTATGGTTTTGGTTTCGTCGATATGAGGCATAAAATCCCCGAAATTGATATAGCTAGACTTTTTGCGGCCTTGCATTTTAATTAATGCGACATTTTGTCATAAATGTAAATATAAACAATGAAAATAATTTAGTAGGCTTAAATAATACATATTTACTAAAAATTCCTATTAAACAAGAAAGGAAGTTAACTTTGGCAAGCCGATGTTTGTATACCCTTGCAGTTATAAGTAATAAATAACTTTAGTAACATCATGTGAACTTTTTAAGGATTGTTTTTTTTTTTTAATTTCATTCTATTTTTAAGACTATTTTTTAACATCTACTATATGTTGAATTCGAACTTCTTAAAAATATAAAAAATTTTATTATAAGATAATATGTCAAAAAGCCACAAAGCTATAATTTGTTTCATATTATTTTCCGTTTTTTTATGACAGTTATAAGATATAGTCGTCCGATTTTGATACAATTTAATTCGAAATTCAGAACTAATTAAAAAATTTTATTTCCAAGCTTACAAGGTTTTATGTTTAAAACACCAATGATATATTTATACCCTTGCAGAGGGTATTATGATTTCAGTCAGAAGTTTGCAACGTAGTGAAGGAGACGTTTTCGACCCCATAAAGTATATATATTCTTGATCAGCGTCACAAGACGAGTAGCCATGTCCGTCTGCCTGTCCGTTTCTACGCAAACTAGTCTATCAGCTATCGGGCTGAAACTTTCCCAACTTTCTTTTTTCTATTGCAAGTAGTATATAAGTCGGAACCAGCCGGATCAGACAATTACATCTTATAGCTCCCATAGGAACTATCGGGGAAAAAAACCTCATTTGATAAATTTCGATGTCCCATCCAAAAATTTTTCAAAACCAAGATTTTGGTGTACGGAATGTACATCAGCTGAACATGGACTTAGTTTTTGCCAAATTATGTGTTTGCTGTTCGTCAACAAACGTCGCTGATTAACGATAGGACCAAAATCGCAGCAATTTTTTATAATTTGTATTGTCTTTAACATAAAATATTTTTTTCAATAGGACTTAAGTAGAAAAATTTATTGCAATTAACATTGAAAAAAGAAAAGCTTTCATAAACATTTGTTCAACTCATTTAAAAAATTTGTTTTATCGGAACTTATTAAAATTTAAAAACTTTTTTTTAAACCCCTTTAAAATTTTTTTTTCGGCAAAACACGGAACTTTAAAATTAAAATTTTCGACAAACTTTGCTCACCGAATATTTATTTTTTAATGTAAGTTCTTTAAAATTAATTTTTTTTTCGTTTGCCTGGCGGCCTAAAATCCTAATTCATACTTTGTTAAATGGATAAAAAGAGAATACACTGCTTTGGAAGGAACGCCACGCTCACATTTGAATTGACCTTAACAATATATTTTACATGGATCCGGAACATTTAGATGTGGGAAGAAATGGCGACGATTCCCAGGAGTCAGATGCGACCAGCCTTAGCTCTGTCAGCTACAAGGAAAGCGAAGATCCTCAATTTAAGCGTGAGACCGAGAAAGCCATCTGTATCATGCCGCCACGACCAGGAACTGCTATGATGAACTACCAGGAACTCTTCATACCAAGAAATCAGCTAACTGATGTGTTCTACCCCATTCAGGAGGCGCAGCGCTGGCTCACGCTGCTGGACAAGATGGGCAAGGCACATCGTTTCCCACTGCCCACGATACTACCTAAAGTCATCCAGACACGCTACGTCCCAAAGCGGCACCTTCCCAAGGACGTAGAGGTGGACCGAAGACGTCGCCAGTATCAAAAGATCAACCTGGTAGAGGAGCTGGCGAAGGCGGGGCTCACCGACGACGTCCTTCAGCCCACCGAGGAGCAATACAACGTATTGTCTGAGTTCGCCTTTCCGCACAAGTTTCCACTGAGCTACTTTGACGACAGCAACTTCGACATCAACTCGCCTGCGGCTTGGTTCGAGCTCGGAGTGGTGGGTGACGCCCACTACCCGCTTCCAGCAAAGGCTTACCTGCCCTACAACCAGAGCCTACTTAACTGCCAGTGGGGCATGGCAGCCGTGACCGCGCACCACGAGGACTCGGACCTCTGGACTGTTCTATCGCTGGAAGATGGATGCACCTACAAAGTGCCCAAGCTGCAGTTTATGTTCATGGCAGAGGACCCACATAGGTACATTAAGCGACTACAAGCAGCCGTCCATGAGCGGCACAAGGGGGAGCAGTTAATGCTGATGGAGCTAATCGTGGACTGCGTCCTGCACGAGGACATTGAGTCAACGGTGTTCTACAGCTTCAAGCCCATAGAATCGGTGCTGCAAGCGGCCAAGGTGTCCGAGCAGTGCAAGCGACGGTTGCGCTCCGAAGTAAACCTGGTGTTTGAGCGCCTGATGGCTCTGTACGAACTGGAGCAGTTCATCCTCAAGATGCCCAAGGAGTTTCCTCAGTTCCGGAACATAAGCCTCAAGGAGTTCCTGCCCCGCTCCTTCGCCGTCGATGTCTCCGGGAAGGAGCGCGGGGAGCTGCAGGCCCTCGGCATCACCCTGCAGGCGAAGCGGTACGACTACTTGAAGGCGAGTCTCTTCTACTGTGGGGGCGGCATCGAGGCCATGGCCGGGGTGGCCATCGAGTGCCAGTACATTGAGACCCTGTCGATATTCATCTGCAGCTTCAGCAAGCCCTTGGCCCTCGTTGACTTCCTGCAGGCCCAAGAGGCACATAGCGACAACGTGGCCACGTTCCTCAAGGTATACTGGCCGCAGCAGCTCACAACGGTCATCACTGTGGTACTCCGAGCTCTAGGGAAGGGTTGGCTGGACATATCCCTTAACACCTGGACAGTCTATCTCATGTGCAAAATCTCGCGGTTTATACTGCAGGTCAAGTTTCGAATGCAAGAGTCCATGGAGGTGCTGCTAGAGACGTCCCTGGTCAACTTCTCACACTTTGTTTGCGATCCGTGTCTGCAGTTCCTCGCACTGAAGTCCAACTACAAGTGGACCAGCAACTACATTGACACGGAGTTTGGCTTCCACAAACCCGTGTTTGCGATGACCCTTGGCATCAACGAGGACCGCAAGGTTTTCTACTCTACCGACCCAGATGAATTCCAGCCGGGCCTGGTAGAGATCTTCAAGAAGTGCCTGGAGAAGGCGGCTGGAGTGCGGCTCATAGATGCGTCCGTCATGAGTTGCCTGAAATTCGCCCCTAACCTGTACATCCTGACAGTGGAGTTGATCGAAGACCGCTTCCTAAGGGAGAACGAGCTTTTGAAGAACTGCTACGCAAAGGCAGTGCTGCCTCTCAGGGCCTACGCCCGGCTGTACGAAAGGTTTATCGATTTTTACCTTCTGAACATTAACTCCTACATGCAGGAATATGCCCAGGCGCGCAAGCCATCTTCAGAGGTAAAGCGAGACATTCTCGAGCACAAGCGGTTGAAGGAGGAGGTTCGGGAAATTCTGCCTGCCTTTATTACAATCGGACCGTTCTACATAAACGTGGACACGTTGAAGCAATTTATGATACGGAAACGCATCGAAATCGTGAGACGAATCTTCGAGTACTACGTTGACCGAATGTATGAGACGAACGAGGCCCTGCTGGACCGCTGTCTGGAGATGTTCCGTAGGATCGCCGAACGACCGATCAGCATTGAACACCTGTACGAGATTCGCGACTTTGCATTGACTGTTCCGGATCTCGTTGATGAGCTAAAGGCGGATATACAGGTCATGTGGCTTGAGTACGACTTACTGGACAGCTTCTTTTACAATCTGAGTGACCATCAGTTTGCCATGAAGTGGAACGTCTATGCCTGGCCGCACCAGATAATGGTCCGGTTATCTACCCTGAAAGATGAGCAGAAAGTGGACATCGAGGAGTTCCTACGCCTGCACGCCAGCGAATGCCAAGCTTTTGAGGAGCGTCTAGAGTCCCTGAACGATGAAGTGCAGGCCTACTCACTGGCGTTTAATACAAACCGGGCCCAGGAGACGTCAGTGGACATCAAAAAGACGTGGGCCCTGATTAAGGAACTCGAGAAGGTCAGCCAGACTCTTCAATTTCGCCAGGAACTTTTTGAGCTAGAGCCGCTCTCTGTGGAGTTTCTGGAGAGCATCATAGATAGCTTCACCCCATACAAGAACTTGTGGTACGCCTGTGCGAACTTCCTGAAACTTGAAGAGGCCACCGAGGGCAATCCAATAGCGCAACTTGATCTCGAGGATGTGTGGAATAACCTGATGAAGCTCCGCGACGAGTTATCGGAATCCATGCAAATATTTCATGAAAAGACCGAGATTGTGGAGGTGGCCAAAACTTTCATTGCAAGAATTGACGGCTTTATTCCAGTTTACAATAGCATAAAAGACCTTCGAAATGAGAACTGGATGTACATCCACTGGCAAGAACTTAGCATGGTTACTGGCCAAGAGATCAAATACACCGTCGCCATGAACTATCAGTATCTCATACGTAAGGGCATCTTGGATTTCTTGCCCGAGGTTCACATGATATCGGAGAAGGCCAACAACGAAGCGGAGGAAATCCTTCGCGCCATAGAGGAGGAAGAAAAAAGGAAGCAGGCCGCACTTGACGCTCTTTTATTGCGGAAACAGTTGCGCAAGTGTCGTAGGGATATTCTATAGGTTGTTCATTATTGAATCATTATCGGGTATAAAAAGCATTCCTTAAATTAAACTTAAACTTTACTTAAACAAATTTTAAGAAATTAAAAAAAAAAAAACCCAAACAAAACGGTCTAATTGATGCCATCTACTCTCGAATACCCGTAACTGTCGCCCACAAACGCTCAGCTAAAAGCTGTCTAAAAATCGTCGAAATCTAACCATCCATTAAATAGTTATAAGCAAATAAAAGAACTGACGCTAGGCTATCTCCATCGCCCTCCTTATAGCTGAGTGTTAGGACTTTAGTAGTCTTTGGCACACAGCGATATTTCTTTGAAATATGAATATTTGAAGGTTGGTGTAATTTAACGTATTTTTTACGGGAAAAGTTTCCTTATTTGCTTGTATGAAATAATTTAAAAGATCACTTCCAAATTAGGGCGACTTCCAAAGCTAACATAGTGAACTTCGCTTGCGACCCTAAGCAAAATAAATGAACTTATTTTAAAATAAAAGACGAGGAACATCGCTGTAGTCTAGGTCGTCGATTATCAGATATCCGTTTCTCAGCCAACGGGGGCAAAAGTGCGATGGAGATGTGCATTGTACATACAAGCAGCAAAGCGAGATTGCAAAGAGCCACCAACATATGGTAATGTGGGCGGCAGACAGGCCTTAGCGTTGTGGGCGCAGCAAACTTTTGTTTGGTCAATTGATAGGTAATCAGAGTAATACGTTTTCACATATACTAGATTCGTCAGGAAGTATGTAAGAGGTAAAAGGAAGCGTTTCAGACCCCATAATATATATTCTTGATCAGGATCACAAGCCGAGTCGATCTAGCCATCTCCTTCTCTCCTCCTCTCCGTATAAACGCTGAGATCTCGGAAATTATAAGAGCTAGAATATTCATACTTGGCATGCATATTCCTTTCTTCCTACACAGAGCAAGTTTGTTTCAGCAGGGTGCCGCGCCCACAATTCGCGAAAATCTGTAGCGCCTACAGTTTTATGATGGAAATAAAATTTTAACTGAAATGTATCTGTCTCATCAATACCTATCGACCCTCAAAAAAAGGTGCCACGCCCACTTTAACGCACGCAAATGGCCAAAACACTAAAATCTGTCTGCCGCCCACATAACATCTACTGAAAAAGCCGATAGGTGGCGCCCTAAAATATCGCTTTTCTTCTCATATCTTCATTATCCTTTTGCTCCCTTAAGCTGAGTAACGGATACCTGATAGTCGAGGCACTCGACTATAACGTTTTTCCTTGTTCTAGCTGTAATTATCCGATAAAGTTAATTTCTTTTGTATAAAATCCTCTTAATTTTCTACCTATTAGATAATTTACTATTGCCCTAACAAAAGTAAATTGTTTTTTATTTTAAAATATGACCCCGTTTGTCAATTAGCAATTAGCAATTTTTATAAGTTGGATCAATTTTTTCTTTGTAAGATATCGATTTGTTCAAACGAGACCTCAGAGTTCTACTATAAACATTATGCAGAAGGTAGTGTAGTCAATCGGATAACTACTGGAAACGATATAATCTGCAACAGAGGGTACTTTATAAAAATTCGTTTTTCTTGCTAATTAAAAAAAATATAACAAAACAAGGAAGAACGCTGTTTGAGCAAAAGGGAAATGGATATATATAAGGAGCAAAGCGATATTGTTACTCTACGAGAAGCGGGTATAAAATAAATAATGTTCGGACTAGTCCTAGTATCGTATAAAAGTTTCAGTTGATTAACGAAAAGCTTATTTGTATAAGTTCAACCTCGATCCAGTTCTTTTTGCTCATTAAAAGTGACAGCACTGATCGGAACTGAATGCTGGACGAACACTTCATCCGGGACTCAAACCCTTGCTCGAAAACCCGGAACGCACACCTCTGAGGCAATGGCTCGCAGGTTCGCTGTCGTTGCGTCGAACATTGTCGAACCCGTTAGAACTTGGGAGAGCGGTTGCACAGCAGCGTACGAAAATCTATTTAAGCAACTCGCGAAACGCTCTCTTCGCTATTGCACGATTTCACTCGCGTTGTCGCTCCCCATAAAACCCAAAAAATATGGCTAGTTGACTGAAGATTACTGTGTAAATATAATTTTTAGGAAGAAAATTAATTTTTTAGTTTCAACAAATCGTATGCACGGTGAATTCCGTTGCGCCCGCAGTCGGATATATTTTTATGCGGTAAAATTCAAAGCGTGCGTGTGTGTGTGCGCGAGGTAAATTAGAGTGAAAACAGTGCTCTGTGTGTCGTTGTTGTTTGTTGCCGTTGCCTTTGCCATCCAGCGCCGCAGTATCGAAGTATCGGCGGCCAGTCCAAGCCCGAAACCTGGTTCTCTTTCGCGCGAGTGCGTATATCGGCCGTGCACGTGTGCGTGTGTGCATTCGGAATTCCTCTAACTGCGCCCGCCCTACCTCCGTCTGCCTGCCATAAACTCAGGTTAGTATTGCCAGAGCCGTAGACATGAGGCCTTTCCAGCTGCTCCACCTTCGATATACGTGTGATGCGGGCGATATTAGTCATCGCCGCCGTTTCCAGTGGGTTCGTGCGCCCGCGGTGGGTTTAATTAAAAGTGGCGGCAGTCTCCTTTTTGTTTCCCGCCGCACCCATTCGCAGCGGCAGCGCAGGCGGTGCCAAAGAGAAATCACCGCGGAAGCAACAGCCAACTAAGAGAACAGAGGGACAGAGAGCGACGCGCACACGTGTCCGTCGCTGCCTAAGAGACAGCTGCCCTCCGAGAGATCGGCAACGATCCGTATTCTGGTATTTTGTCAAAAGTTGGAAGCACTACAGGGATCAACATCCACTGACTATTCAAACATTTGTTGGTTGCTTCTGGCCAAAACTTTTTTTACACTTGTGTATGTATAGAACAGCGATGACAAATACGATGAAATGTAAGGCTTGCCATTGTGTGAGTAACTGGAGACGCCGGCCGAACCCAGTAGGAAACGACTGCGTTCCAGAACCCGTTCTTTTTTTATGAAGTGGGCACCTCAAACGTGTGCCGAAAGTCATGAGCCTTCCCTTTTTCTTTACACGAGTGCGGGGCCAAAAAGAAGTGCATCCAGATGCACTTATTTGGAATGTGCGGGCATGCACCAACTGAACACCTTCTGGCACGCATTTATTCAGAATGCCCTGTAGCTGTACCCGGGAATGCACCTAAACCCTTTCAAAAATCAGACATCTCTGAGCTTTACTAAAGCACAGAACAGAATAAAACTGGATTTCAATTTCATAATTTGTATTTATGAACGCAATCAATCTCGTCATGCAAGACTTTTTGCTTCTTCCTGCTTTGTGTTTGGTTACTTTTTTTTTACGCTGTCCAGTCTGTGGTGGGCCCATCCCATCCTTGGCGACTCTGAAAGATATAAAGCAGAGGGTATATTATATATTTATATATATGTTTATGTGTATTGCGAATATACAACTTCATTATTTTGGCAGAATTACACTTTAAATATGTATGTATAAATTAAATGATTTTTTATAATTTGTTTTTTGTTGGTATATTCAATGTACACATATGTAATTGTAAACATATATTATGCAATTTTTTCTTCATATTAATGTACATCTGCCTTTGCGGTTTTTTTGAATCTATTGCGTTCATATTAAACTAAATTATCTATACTTAACTTACCTGAAAAAATATTCTTTATTTTTTAAAATTAACAAGAAAGGAAGTTAACTTAGGCAAATCGAAGTTGGTATTGCAGTTATAAGAAATAATCAACTTTTGTAGCACCATGTAAAATTTGTAAGGATTGTTGCTGACCTTGGTGATATTAAAAAAAAATAATTTCATTTAGACCGTTTTTTTGGCATCTATATAGATGTTGGAGTCGTCCGATTTTTATTTAATGGATTTCGAAATTCTTAAAAATTTTGATAAAATTTAATTTGAAGTTCAAAACCAAATAAAAAATGTTATTTCCAAATGAAGAAGAAGGTTGTATGTTAATAAAAACACCAAAGATATGATTTATATAACTAGCCGAGTCGATCTAGCCATGTCCATCTGTCCGTATGAACGCTGAGATCTCGAGAACTATAAGATCTAGAGGAGTCGGACTTGCCTGGGCTTCCTGCGCAGCGGCTTCGAAAGGGAGCTATAAGATATAGATGGTACCGACTTATATACTACCTGCAATAGAAAGAAGACTTTTAGCTTAAAAGCGAGAGACTAGTTTTCGTTGAAACGGCTAGATCGACTCGTCTAATGATGCTGATGAGCAATATATATATTTTTTGGGGTCGGAAACGCCAAACTTCTGACTAGAATCACAATACCTCTGCAGGGGTATTAAAACTTGCTAAAACTCGACCTCAAATTAGAATATTTAAAATTTAAAAATTAAAAAAATTATATCTTCGGTGTTTTTTAACATATAATCTTTTAAGCTTGGAAATAACATTTTTGAAATAGTTCTGAATTTTGAATTACATTTTTCCAAAATCGGACGACTATATCATATAGCTGTCATAAGAAAGATCGGAAAATTGGTGAAAAAATAATCAAAAATTATAGCTTTTTGACATGTTATAATGATTATATAAGATTTTTTATATTTTTAAGAATTTCGAAATCAATTTTATAATTTAATAAAAATATATATGTCAAAAAATGGTCTAAGAAAAGCATGAAATAATTTTTTTAATATTACTGAAGCCAGCAACAATCCTTAAAAACTTCACATGGTGTTACTAAAGTTGATTATTTCTTATAACTGCAAGGGTATACAAACTTCGGCTTGCCGAAGCTAACTTTCTTTCATGTTAATATAAGGTTTTTGCTCTTCTATAGGCGATGAATTACAGTTCTTTAAAACGACACGGGGAACTATATAATGTAAATTAGGCACTTAAACGAAAAGTTAAGAAAAAGTTTGTAGATTTTATAAATTACACTTGCTTCCAAAAGCGAATATATTGGCTTCAGTTTTAACAATATTTAGTAACCATTCATTTTCTTTTTTTGTGCAGCTTTTTTTGGTTTCGAGTGCAGTGCTGTCGCTTATGTCAGTCAATCAAGAAAGTTTCACCTGTCTGGGCCATGCGGAAACGTCGAGAAATGCTGTTGCATTCGCATTTTTTCATGTTTTATAGGGTCAGCAAGCTATTGCGCTAAATACTTCGATCACATATATTTATACTATCTAAGCAATGGGTCGTGACATCAATTAACGGTGGCTGGTAGTTTAAAACCCGAACCGGGAGCTGCTTATAGAGTCAGGTACTTTCGTTAATGCAAATGCATATCAAGAATGCAGTTTAATGTGCTAATATATCATTTGCACTTTGTCCCTTGGATATAGCTAATAGGAAATATAATAATAGGTAATAGTCGCTGTCGCGACTAGCTAAAAGCTGAGCAAACAAATCGTGTTGTTTAATTGCTTGGGAAACAAATCGTTGTCAAAAGTATTCCTAGCGTTCATAAGATGGATCGGTCAGATCTCGACAATGTGATAAAACCCTGCGGATATCGCCGTGATCTAGGCTGATTCTCTTAGAAGTGGTCGAAAGAGAGCAGATATTGGTGCTGGCTGTGTGGGTAACACCCACAGGCGTACGCAAATTTATCCGGCAAAAAAGAAATTTCATATTGGGTCCAAAGTCCAGCAGAATTTGGCTATACAGATTATCTGTAGTGCAGTGGTCAGGTTTTTCTCACTAATGTTTGTTTTAACAGAGCATGCTTAATAATCACATTTGGGCACTGTTATTATGCTGAAAGTTCTTTAACCGGTTTGCCCTACCAGCAAAAATAAGAATGGGTTCTCTGGGCCAATGAAACTCTCTGAGCTTGGCCCCGATCTCCTAACATATCGGATGTTCCCTGGGCCCTCCACTCATACATAGTGGCCAGTCATTTGTTTGACCACAAGCGCTCGATGGAGCCCCAAAAACAGCTCCAGCAGAATCAAGAGAACTACCTCACCATTCGTTGCTGTGATATAGGCTGCGAGAAAGATGCCGTTAGCTCATGATGGGAGGCAGCCAATTGTGTCTAGTAATGCCAATTCAGCGGATTTATTTATTTTATACACGCAGAAAAATTATAAGCCGAAAACGCACAAAATGTGCCTATAACAAGATAGTAGGTCTTAAAATGGGGTAAAGGAATGAAGGCCTAAAATATGGTACTTAGTATCAACATTTCTAAAAGCTTACCACCTCACAGCAATCGTTGACACGAAGAAATCTAAAAAGCTTGAACCGTTCTAAAAGATTTATCTTCGAGGGTTTTACGCCATTTATAAGTTAGGCGTTTCCAACCCTATAAAGTATAAATATTTTAAATAGGATCACTAGCCGAGTTTATCTAGCCATGTCCGTCTATCTGTCTGTTGTCCGTCCGTATGAACGCTGAGATCTCGACATGTAGAGATTTGACATGTAGATTCTTGAAGTTCTGGGACAGCGCAAGATTATTTCACCTTTGATTTTTAATATCTATCTTCATGTCAAAAATGGTCGAAATATATTCCAAAATATATAAGCAAAACAAGAAAACTACGCTAGTTGCCGTTGCGAGTGATCATTCGTTAAAATGTTAAAATAAAAATATTTTATTAAAGTTGTCGTCAAAGCTATCGATTGACCTCAAAAACACTGCACCCACACTCTAGCGCCCACTAACTATCCAAAACCCACAGTTTTAATGCTGCCCTTTTATACTCTAGCGCTTACAAACGACCATAACTTTAAAGTCTGCCTAGCACCCACATTTCTTTTTTAAAAATGTAAATGTGTTTTTTTTTAATTAATACCTATCTGTACCTATCTTTTAAATAATGTTTTGCTGCTTGCACATCTCGCTATCTTAATACTGTTTCAAACTTTTTGCCTTTAGTTCATGAATGTCATGAATGTTTACGGCTTTAGGAAACTTTTCGCTTAAAGAATTCATCCAAAAGAGTTTGCGCAAAAATAGTTTAGCCAGGAATTTGCATTACATTTTACAGGAATTTGGTCTATTTATCACAATAAGTTTTCCTTTAGCGTAGGATAAAAGTAATTTTGGTACTCCAAGTACCAAAGTACCAAGTTGTAAGTTTTAAATGGCCTAAGTTAAGGCAATACAGTTCCCCTTTCCCTAAATCAATTAATTGTCCTTGTGGCAGTTCTGACTTCCTGGATATATTTCCAGTTAAAAATCCCTGCTTAAAACAGTATATCAAGAGGTAATTAACCCAAAACACCTGCTAAGTCGTTGTTACCACAGTAAAAAAACAAGGAAGAACGCTACATTCGAGTGCCTTGACTATCAGATACCCGTTCCTCAGCTAAAGGGATCAAGAGCAGAACAGCAATAAAATATATTGTTCTGAATTCATCACATCAATTGCATAAATTGTAAGGGTTAAACATTAAGAAATGCGGTTATCGCATAGTATATTTTAGCAAATGTACAGTACGGTACTAGCGGGAAGATGTTCTGCGAAATTCGAATCAAAGTGTGTCCTTCGGATGTGAAATCTTGAACAGGACCGAAAGTTCGAAAATAAGGACTAAATTCCAGTTGTATTTTTCAGGAAAGTCCAACCTTGTTTGCTGGGGTTCTTGACAAATTTGAAAATATTTCAGGTCAATATAGCGATCGCATGGTGCCGGAAAGATCAAGTGTTACCTTTATATCCCCAGCACTGCCCAGCAGGAATGTTTAAGATTCGAGTGAAATTACATGTTATTATAGACTACATACAATATTGATGTAAATCAGGTTTATCACTGTCCTTACATATTTCGCGCAGCAATTTCTTTCTCCCCTGGAGACTTGTCTTTCTCCGGCGTTTGTTGTTGTCGCTTCTCTTGTATCTCTTTGCCCTTGCACAGGTATGAATGTGTGTGCTTTTTCGGTATTTTACTTTCATTGCCTTTTCCGTAATCCAGACGAGTTTCATGTTTTTTGGCCAACTTACTGATCCGGTGTTATGTAAGTTCAACTCTCAGTCTCAGCGATTTCTCCTCGTCTTAGAATGCCGAAGGCAGAGACGCAAAAGACTCAATGCCCAATAACCAACACCTCCAGCTTTGACACTAGTAACCTATGCATCCGGAATAATGAATGTACATATTTATGCATTTAAATATCAATTACGCAGCGCGCGATCGCGAGTGAAACTTTTATCGAAAGTGGCAGCCACTTGCTTAGTTTTCGTTGCGGTTGACCTTCCCACCGAGCGACCAAACAAATTACATGTGCACATAAATCGGAGGCCCGCTCTGGAGTCAGGTAGGAGTGGTCTGTTACTCACTTGCACTTCCATTCAATATTGCCGACCATACTTCTGGCAATCCAAGCCAGAGCTCGGGCGCCGCCCTTATTTGATTTCGAAGAGGTAGGAATTTCAAATATCTCAACATGAATATAAACAAGTACACACCAACAGTGTGATTTGAGCACTAGAGAGAAACAACGTCTAGAAATTCGGGTTTGTCTTAAAATAATAACATCGAATGCGATTTGACGTAAAGGATCGGCATTTTAGACCAGCACTCGGTTTGCCAACATGCATTAGAATCCTTAAAAAAATTCGACGAATTCAGTCGAAGATTTTTAGACACTCAGATCGGCCCACCCTAATGTGTCTGAATACCAACGTATATGTATTAGGAACAACAGGTATTTCGTTTACAATTCCAAACTCTGTAGTCAATACAACATTTGAATGACGTTATTGCTTGCTCGTTTTAAGCTCAACCACTTAAAAAAATATATATGTGCGAACATATACTTGAAGGAAGTTTTTTAGTGTTAAGCCTTACTTATTCATAAGTTCGAAATATGGCATTTATTTGGATTTACTGGCTTTCGTGTTCCAAATTTACAATTTGTGCACTTGGATCAACGTTTACCCAAGCAATGATCGTTATCTGGCGCTAAGTAGACGCGTACACATGGGTCATTAATTGGGGAATCTGTAAAGATGCACCGACCCTTCCAATGTACTCATGATGTATCATACCTAGCCATACCATAGGGTCTGCGCAACTTGACCTTGAAGTTCAATTCGGACATCTCAGTTTTGTAAGCGAGTTAATTTGCGTTGTTTTAAAGCGACGGTTGTTGTAATTTCTCGGCAATCTTCGAGACTGACAATACCAGTAATTGACTTTGACCCGATTAGAGTAGGTAATAGGTTTACTTTTTCGTATGTAAAAAATGTGGACGGAGAGAAAGAAAAGGAGATGCCGAAAGTGTCTCGGCAAGTGATTTTGGTCAAATATACATTAGGGCGGAATTGAAGCAATACTACCAAAGAAATATCTGGAATCAAATGCACTTTGGGCACCCTTAAACGAGAATGGAAAATACTGTTTCATTGGGCAAAGGAATATTATGAAAGTGTATTAGTAATATATTGCTTCCAACTACATTCGTAAGTTGTACAAATCTGCAACACCACCCATCCATGTGTATAAACTTAAAAATGAAATGGAAACCATAGTGCTAAAAATGAATGGATTTAAAAAATGTAACTGTTTTTGAGAATGAATCTGGGAACGAGCGCGATTTGTGCCATACCTTGAATTTGGTACGAGCCAAACTGGGCACATTTTTTAGATCTACACTGAATTCTTTTTCCCTGTGTGATTGGCCTACACTCTATTATTAGTATAATAATTACGGATACGGTTTGAAAAGGCTAAACTACGAAACCACGTTGATCTTCGTTAGTGACTTTTTTGTCAATAATAACTCTGTTCAAAGATGTACGAGTACATTGCAAACATTCAACCACTCGACCGACACGTGCCGGACATTGAACCTGTCGAGAATCGACGGCTAGCAAACCTCATCGGCCCCGCCCACTCCACGTCCCCAGATCTGCTGGGAAGAACTACTGGTTGACAAAGGGTCACATTTGCATTTCCTTGCGAGAGAACAGAAGCCGCATGAAAAGAAAGTAGCGAGCGCGTAGAATATAAAAAAAGAATATAAAATCTTATTTCCAGTTGGCCAAGTTTTGGGCCAGACTGGCTGGTTGACTGACCAGTCCAGAAATTAGGCCTCGAGCATGCATGTAACGGTTTTTCGACTTCGAGCCGTTCTCTCTCTGCATCGATCGGGCTCTTCTCGTTTCCCGTCCGGCTGGCCGGGGATCTCCGCACACTTGTTGCATGCGGCACAGTTTCGCAGGCAGAAAATGCTTCCGTCGGCAAGGTGTCTGCCTGCCGTTCGCAGCCCCGTCGACAAGGGTGACCCATCCACATCCACGCCGGAAAGCGAAAGTGGTTTTGGCGGCGCTCTAATGGCCCACAGCCAACTGGCCAACTAGCTGGCCAGCAAGCCAAATCCAATGCATGGCTAGAAATGGCCAACTGGCCAACGATGTCGCGTCAGTCGCTGTTACATCAGCCATCTGACTGTTGCCGCAGAAGATGGCGACTTGCCACGGAAAGCAGGAAAGCAGAAAAGCAGAAAACAAAAACCCCGCTTCGATCTCCCAGCGTGGTTTTCTCCGGTTCTCCGCTTCCACTAGCGTACAGCAACGGTCAATCAAGCATGTCATATCACCAGAGGTTTTATCTTTGCGCGGTAGTACCATTTTTACGTACAATTTGCGGAAATGTGAAGAACGGTTCTCTTCGTTGATGATAGGACGTTCTTGATAGGACTACTAATGTGGAAGGATAATTCATAATAAGTGTCAAGAGTGAAAAATATATAAGATGAACGTAGGCATGGTTATGGTTATGAATCGCATCTTAGTAAATTCCGTTAAAGCCATTTCAGTTTAAATTTAAGGTTGCTACAAAAAATCAGACATGTCTCACTTCCCATTTCTCGTAGAGTAAAAGGGTGAATTTGGCTCGTCGGAAAGTATGTAACCTGTAATAGGAAGCGTTGGCGACCAAATAAAGTATATATATATATATATATATTTTAGGGATCCCTAGACGAGTCGACCTTGCCATGTGCGCCCTCATGAACGCTAAGATCTCTTATTTGTTTTATAAAAGGGTATACTAGATTCGTCGGAAAGTATGTAACAGGATGCATTGCGGATTCCTGGGCTTCCTGCGCAGCCCAAGTAGTGCCACGTCCACTCCAACGCCCACAATTCGCAAAATATTGTAGCGCCTATTGGTCACGTCGATACCTATCGATTGTTGCTTATATTCCCCCGTTTTTTTTTTGCTCTCTTAAGCTAGGTAACAGGTATCTGATAGTCGACTTTAGCGATTTTCCTTGTTTTTATATTGGTTTTGATTCGTTTTCGACTGTTCTAAAGTGCTAGGAAGTGTAATTAAAAACTTACATGTGTCGCTATTATATACCGATGTTTAAAAATTCGTGCGGACCAGACCGATTTAAATTGAACTCGTAACTTTTTAGTATAGATCATGCTGGGAGAGTAACTATAATATAATAATATGCACATGCAACTAATGGCTGACATGACAATGCCAATGACAAGGCTATGCTGTAAATACCGTTACACAATTGAAAATATAGTTTATTATATTTGAAACTGAATATGTTGGACACGTGAATTTCATTCCTAGAAGGGGAAAATTATTTTTTAAATCCAAAGAAAATCTCTTCAGCTGGAAAAATAACGCTTCAATCGAGTGCCTCGGCTATCAGATACCCGTTATTCAGCCAAAGGCAGTGTGGGGGAGATGATGAAATGCGATCCGCAAAGCTATAGTTTCCGATTTCGCAAACATACTTTCCCCAAAAACCCTCTACTCTACGATTATCGTGTAACTAAGAAGCGTTTGTTTATACGATTTGTTCAGAGGTTCTGATCAAAGACAGTGTCTCTCACTGACTGAACTTAAAAACCCCTGCGCAATGGTATACGCATTCTGCTTGCTGGCTGCAAGTTAAATGTATTACCACATGTTGAAGGAAATCGTGAATTTTATGTGCGGGGCACTCCAATTACCATTCTCTCCCTCCGATTCTAAAGCAGTGTCTTGAAAATATTCCACTTGTCCATTTTACCTTGCATTTTCGCCAGTGGTGGAATGTGGACTTTTGTGCTGGTGCACGGTGCTAGTTTATTCACCGGCGCTGTGCATAAATACATAATTTGCAATGTAAGCGCGGCTCGGCCACAAACTAAGCCGAGACGAAGCCCGGCCAGGCCATCTTTGATCGGCAGAGTTAGCGCTGCGTCAGTTGTATTTCTGGCACGCTGGCCAACGGTTCACGTAGCGGCTTGTGTCTGCCTCTGGGCTCTTGACCACTCTCGCGCCGCATCTGGCATTGTGCCTGTGATAAGCCCAAGCCCTTCCGCGGTGACTTGTGAGCGACACTACGCGCTTGACACTGGACTCCCCACACCCGATACTCCGTACGCTAAGCCAGACACCCAATACCCGATCCCCGATACCCGATCCACGATTCCCGATACTCGATTCCCCGCCGCGCAGTAGGTACTTGGCGTGATTCACAGTTGAGCCTCATAATCGTTTTACTCGTGCGCGCACTGATCGATTCCACTTCGTGGGGTCGCCGAAGTTCCGAAATTGACGGTTGTCGCCAGCGCCGCCTGATAAGGTTCAGACGCACATCCGACCAGCCGTCAGTTGGCTTAAAAGCGTGCGAGGCGGAGCACCGCGTAAACGGAACAGCGATCGACCGACTCAGTTGCCAAATAACCGATTTCCGATTAGCCAAGAGGGCGAAACCCATGCTGATTTACCAAGTGAGTGCCCCAGTGTGAGTGCCTGGCCTCGCCGAGTGACTGTGATTAGATAACAAACACCCTCCTAATTAGAAACCCAAGCAGCCAGTGCTGGGTCCAAAGAGCCAGTATTCCAGCGCTGGCCGAAAGCGAAACTCCACCGAAAACAAAATAAATAAATACGAGTGGGGGAAGGGGCAGGCAAGTTAGCTGTTGACAAAAAAGGAGGCAGGTGCGTGGCCCAATCTAATGAACCTCGGTCTTAGACAACCGCGTTGTATAATCCCCCAGTGCGTCCCGAACGTGACGGGACTTCCACCGATTCGAAGACACATGTTGATAGCGACTCGATCAAAAGCTGCCTCGCTTGGGCCGGCTTATCGCCGCATCCAAATAGCCGATCGCTCTGCTGGATCTGGCCAAATCGGGTCCCGGGCCGCTGATAAGGGGACAGTCGGTCGACTCATTCCACCACGGCCTGTTGATTGCCGGCTATCATTACGGGGTATCTCTGCCGAGCGGGAGATTAGAGCGCTGGCCCGTGACTCACTGATTGGATGGACTTTTCGCCCTCCGTGGGCCGCGCTATCAGCCCAGATGCGTCATCCACGCTTGTCCCGCAGCCACCGCATCGATTTTCCACTTAATTAGGTTTTCTTTGGGAGCGAGTGCTACGGAAAGCCCGGTCATCGCTGGGAAATCTACATGCAGCCGCCCCGCGGTGACCGGCGATAAAATCAGCAAACCCATCAAGCTATTTACGCCGTTTTTGCTGCTCTGCTGCTGCAGGGCGTGTTGCGCTGGCAAGGGGCAGTAGCCGCTCTAATTGATTTCAGAAATGCAAGCTACTGCAGAGCCGGGCCGTGTAAGCAATGGCGTGCAGGCACCCAGCCCCAACACCCACCGCTGGCACGGCCTTGGAGCTGGGCGGTGTGCGGGCAGATAACGCGGCCGGAAGAGCAACAGGCGCCTCTAGGTGGCTCGCCGAGTACTCGGCACCAAGCCTGGGCGAAACTCGGGCAGGGCGTGTGCCCAAACACAAGTTGCCGCCTTGTTTGTTTGCGGTCTGTGCCCCCATATCTTGCATCTGTTGGGCACTCGGCTCGTCAAGCGGCTTACATAAGTCAGGGCGCCGCCTCCTATTTCAGCTGTTTCCAGCTAGACTGCTGGGGGCTGATGGTCGACGACTGATGGGCTGTGGCCCATCCCTCGGCGGAAGCGTCATCGCAAGGGTTTCATAATTCATGCAAATCAAACAGCGAAATCGCAACCTACCCGCCCGCCGTCGTCGCACCTCGCGGATGCTGTGCCTCCGGGCGAGGCCGACTGGCAAAGCGTGCCACTGACCCACACAGCGAGCAGCAACAACAACCACAACCACTACCCAGTTGCGACAGCCGCGAATTTCGCGCTGGCTGAGGCAACGGCAGCGGCAGCGGCAGTAAAGCGGCACATTTTTGTCAACGGTTATTGAGCCAGTTGCACAACTCTTACGTGTCCATCGGCATCGGCATCGGCATCGTCATCGCCATTGCCATCGCCATCTCCATCGCCATGGCCAGTTTATTGTTCATGACATTCAAAAAGCAACCTGAATTGGCCACAACTCACCCGTCCAAATGCCTCTAGCTGGCCAGTGATGGGAAGCATCTAGAAAGATGTGTCTAAATAAAAGTGTGAAGGAATCTCAAAGTAGGAGTAACAGCGTTGTAGGACTTACGATCGGTATTCTAAAACCGAAAGTAACCCCTTATAGTAAAATGCATTGTTTTGATTTCAGCTGTTGTAATACAGTTGATTTATTGCATACGCTTTTAGTATTGCACCAACAGTTGGAAAAATGCATAACATTAATGCATAATATTTCCAAAGACAAGTTCCACCATTTCCACCGACGAGTTTGTCTCGGTTTTTGCTGGATGTCGTTCGATGCCCTGTCCGGCAAATCAATTGAAATTCATAAGACTGCCTGGCGAGAACCAGAACCTGCCTGCGCAGGTGGAGGGCTTGAACTCGCTGAACCCGCGATAAGATCGACGTCGGAATGGCCTGCGCCCACTGTGCTGGAGTAGGGAATCCGCTCGGCCGGCACAAAGTGCAGTCTTTGTCCAGTTAGCGGCATCTTAATTGCCCCGACCAGCAACTAGCAGCTCGCGTTGTGCAAGTGGCCAAGTCACGCCCCTCATTACCGCCTCCGCCGGGCCGCCGAGCCTGTCTATAATTTCCTGATCTGAAGTGTTGATTAACGGGCGAATTGTTAATTGCATGAATCTCACTTTTTAATGTGTTTTGCTTCTAATGCATTGGCAATTACACTGCCGTGTGCTTAGCATACTGGCTACACTAAGATATACGTATACGTATTATATATAAGCCCATTCGCAGACTGTGGCGTTCCGTGGATCACGACAGGTTCAGTGCTATTACCCTTTGGAAATTTTAGGGGTCATCAGTTGGCTGTGATTTAAACACAGCTTGGGCATCAGTTATTTAAATTCCTTAAATATGCATACCTTTTAGTAAACATCACCATTCAATTCCCATTACAGTTCTGCTTGGAACCTTAAGTTAGACTGATTCTATTGCTAGCACCACAGAACTACTAAAATTCGGGACACCAAAATGGCAATCATTCTGCAGGAAGCCCAGGAGTGGTATCGGGACCTCATGGATAACAAGAGCGGTACGTCCGATCCAGATGATATGAGTCGGAACTCTTTAAAAAGCGGTTATACTTACAGATCCTCGCGTCAACAACTTCTTTCTGCTATCCTCGCCACTGCCCACACTCGCTATGTGCATATTCTATGCCTACTTCAGTAAATCTCTGGGACCAAGGCTTATGGCCAACCGAAAACCAATGGAGCTGCGATCAGTGTTAGTCATCTACAACGCGATACAGACGATATTTAGCGCGTGGATTTTCTATGAGGTAAGTAACTCCTTCCGCTCGTTGACCCTGTACTCAGTCCAGTCCGCCCTTGTTCCATTGCAGTACCTAATGAGCGGTTGGTGGGGTCACTACAGCTTAAAATGCCAACCCGTGGACTACAGCACTAGTGGCCTGGCTATGCGGGTAAATTCGCCCCGCAGGATTGTCCTGAAAAAATAAACTTAACTTTTATTTCGAATAGATGGTGAATATTTGCTGGTGGTACTACATATCGAAGTTCACCGAGTTCTTTGACACACTCTTCTTCATTCTGCGAAAGAAGAACGAGCACGTCTCTACACTTCACGTCATTCACCACGGCTGCATGCCCTTCTCTGTCTGGATGGGTCTCAAGTTTGCACCAGGTACGTATTAACAGCGCGACTGAGGGATAGCAAATTCACGGCTCATTATTTTTCTCATCCGCAGGCGGTCACAGCACCTTCTTTGCCCTTCTCAACTCGTTCGTTCACATTGTTATGTATTTCTACTACATGATCGCCGCCATGGGCCCGAAGTACCAAAAGTACATCTGGTGGAAGAAGTACCTGACCACCTTCCAAATGGTAGATATAAAGGCCTTCTTCTGCCCGGCAGATTCCTATTATCTCCCCTGCTTTTCAGGTTCAATTTGTGGCCATTTTTACGCACCAGTTCCAACTTTTGTTCCGCGAGTGTGACTACCCCAAGGGCTTCATGGTTTGGATAGGACTACATGGCGTGATGTTCCTTTTCCTGTTCTCCGACTTCTACAAAGCCAAATATATCAACGCAGCTCGACGGCGCCGGCAAGGGGTCAAGGCCAATGGGCATGCCAATGGCCTGCATTCAAATGGGCACAGCAAGCATGTCGGAGAAGGGGACACTCTGGTCGCCAACGGCAGTAATACGGGAGCTTGCATGGTAGGTCATGGCGTCACAGCGGACCTATGTCGCTTTTGGAGGACATTAGGGCAGCCCTTGACTGCCATTACTAGGGGCTGTGCAAACATATTACCCAAGGCCCTGACGACTCGACTCAACCAAGATGCGAATTCGGAAGAGTTGAAGCGGTGTGGGCAGTTGTATCATCGTAGCTTTGTTGATCAACTTAAAATTCTAACTAGCTAAGTTAAGCAAACAGCACTTGCGAACTCTCAGCACAGGCGGGGGACGTTTCAATTAGCGCTCACATGTGAAGCCGGATGCGAAGGCCTAGGTCCGATCTCAGCCCCAATCCCAATCTGCTGCCCATTAGAAAAGCACACAACTGAGCATTTGCTGGCGGCACACACGTGCCAACATGTGTTGGAGTCTGAACCCGAACTCATTGAGCTGTCTGTCTTCTCTTTCTAGCCTGTGATGGAGGACGAGTACGTCAAGAGCAACGGGCATGCGAATGGTGCCTACACGGACGGCTTTTTCAAGGAGGGTGTGTTATCCAACAACGATGCCATCTTCAACCCGGACAGCAGTAGTTCTAGTCTGCACCAGCGCAAAGTCAAATAACTACTGATTAGGTGTACTACGATGATATTCATTATGTTTATGTTAAGTGTTTAGCGTGTAACTGAACCCGATTGAAGAACAAGTCAAAGAAGAAACTTGGCAGAAGTAGCAGATGCAGTATGACAATTGGCACCACAGCAAAGCACATCAGGAGAACTCGGTTTTTCAATTGTTTTTAATAACTTATATTTTAAATGCGAATAATACAGAAATCAGTTATGTGGAAAGTCATTCGGATGAGCCGAATCTTACCGAACAAACGCCACCTATGCCCACCCACCCGAACCGTCAACTAAAGCTAAGTAGGACAAGCGGCAGCACAAACTAAGAGATAATCGAACCCTTTTTATAAAAATTTTCACGGCACCAGTTTACAAGTCTCTCTTGAAACACAGATACAGTCATACGCAGAGAAAAAGTTATTTTTTGAACGATATTTATAGAGCCATTAAAGCGTGTTCCAAACTAGCGTCACATACACTTCACCATTTTTAGTGTAGCTACTGCATAGAAAAACGTGCAAAAATGCATACATACTCACTCTAGGTGTAGATTTTTATGGCAATTTTTGATAACAAATGAGACGTAATGATACACGATAGCTAAACATGCCCTCCTAAGTCTGCTTTAAACTTAAACAACACGTTATACTATTTCTAGCTTGTTTTGTATAATGAAAGGACCCCAAGTTTGTTGGAATTCATTGTAAAAGTAAAAGGAATATATATATATTGTAGCTAGCTAGCCAATTGCTAAGTGTAACTCGACCCAGACCTCTCCCTAGCCTTACTAGGCTTTAAAGTTTAAAATTAACGGACGGACGGACGAAAACACTAGATAGGCAAAACAGAGCAACAAAGAACCCATGGAGATAAAGCTTTTATACTGTAAGTGCAAAACGGCTTGAGGAGCAGACAATCAGTTTAGGCGTTGATTGTCAACATATAGAAGAATCAAAACAAAAGTTGTCAACAACTCACATTTCATTGAACCTCGTTGGTGTGGCTCATATACGATACTTTATTACTACTTATACAATATCCCTTTGTTCCCACTTTTGGTTTGAAGTTGTTAAACGGTTTTATTTCAGAGATGTGAGAAGTATTTCTGACGAATTATTTGTAAGAGTAATTCTGTCTGTTAGCCTGTGCGTATTGGTTTCATTGTTAAGTTATGTGGTTAAAGCTGACAAGTTCAAAAACTATGGAAAACCTGAATAAAGCTTATTAATTTATATTACATCTTTTCAATAACAAAACTTGTATTATGCTGACGGACAATATCCATTATAGTTTGGATGGCGGGAAAATTTGCTGACGTCTCTTAAGCAGTCTTAAAAAAGTGATACAATTATTTTTTTCGATTGAGATTATAGTCTTTACGGTATTTGTTGAAAAACTTATATATTTTGAAAACTGCGCCGAAGCTAAAACCGTTTTTAAACTGCACTAAAAGGCAAACGGATTCCTGGTTTGTTATTTCGTCAAAACATATGAAAACAGCCGTTTAAATTTGTCTGTGGCTATAATAATCTAATCGCTTGGTTAAC
This sequence comes from Drosophila biarmipes, assembly GCF_025231255.1. Classification (NCBI taxonomy): domain Eukaryota; kingdom Metazoa; phylum Arthropoda; class Insecta; order Diptera; family Drosophilidae; genus Drosophila; species Drosophila biarmipes. Next base: position 3,187,387 of record NC_066616.1, on the reverse strand, counting down.
ACTGATTAAAATGGCAGTCGAAGCGAAAAACATATTTTTAAAAGCCATGAGTTATGTACATTTTTGACTTTACAAACTGAAATGGGGCCCAACAAGGTGCTACAAGGCACATTCTCTAAACTCTACTTATTTTTTAAGTAGTATATCTATTGTGCTCCTTTCCAGAAACCCAAGTTAACAGCTGTATGCACCATTTAGTTCCTTGAATGTTGTACGGTATTTTGGACCTTTCAGAGAATTCGTTTCCTGTTTAAGAAATTCTTCGAGGAAGTCGCCTAATTGCTGTCATTATTAAGATCTATTATTGTTATAGCTGGCACATTTGAAATTAATTTTATATTTTTTAAGCAGTCTGATTTGGTTTGGATCATAACCGTTTTTTCTAAAATATAAATTTTTTTGTTAATGGTATAAGAAAGAGAAGTAGAAGAAAAAAGGCTCGTACGTAAAGTGCGTCTGTCCGTATGAAAGATTTCTCGCAAAGTATAAGAGCGAGCCTTCCTGGGAGTCGGATTCCTGGCCTTCCTGCGCAGTGCAAGTTTTTTAAGGGTTCCATGTCCACTCTTATACCCGCAAACAACCGTAAATAGGGTTTGTTCTCTTTACAATTTTGACTTCACCCTTGAAACATTTCGATCAGACTATCGTTATACATCGATCAAAAAGTATAATTATTTTCTTCGAACTAAATTAGAATACTAGAGGCCTGGTTTTTAAGCAGCCTGATCTGACAAATTTTTATTCTACCGCATTTTGAAAAAGTTTTGACTGAGTTCATTCGAGTTAAGAAAATAATAACAAGAAAGGAAGTTGACTTCAGCAAGCCGAAGTTTGTATACCCTTGCAGTTATATAAAATAATCAACTTTAGTAACACCATGTGAAATTTATAAGGATTCTTGCTGACTTCAGTGATATTAAAAAACAATAATTTAATTCTTTTTTTAGACCATATAGATGTAAAATCTATATGTTAAAGTAGTCCGATTTTTATAAAATTGAATTCAAAATTCTTAAAAATATAAAAAATTATATTCCCAATATTATAAGATATGTCAAAAAGCCCCAAAGCTATAATTTGTTTCATATTATTTTCCCATCAATTTTCCGATCGTTCCTATGACAGCTATATGATATAGTCGTCCGATTTTGATGAAATTGAATTCAAAATTCAAAACCAATTAAAAAGTGTTATTTCTAAGCGTAGGAGGTTTTTTGAAATAAAACACCAAAGATATAATTTTTTCATAATATTTTACCACTAATTTTCCGATCATTTCTATGGCAGCTATATGATATACTCGTCCGATTTTGATAAAATTTAATTCGAATTTCAGAACTAATTAAAAAATAATTTTTCCATGCTTAAATCGTTCTATGTTAAAAAACACCGAAGATAAAATTTTTCATAATTTCCGATTAATTTTCCGATTGTTTCTATGGCAGCTATATAATAGTTGTACGATTTTAATAACATTTAATTCGAAATGCAAAACCAATTAAAAAATTGTATTTATAATATTTTTTTAAATTTTATCCCCGATAGTTCCTATGGGAGCTATAAGATATAGTTGCCCGATCCGGCTGGTTCCGACTTATATACTATCTGCAATAGAAGAAGACTTTTGGGAATTTTTAAGCCCGATAGCTTTAAAACTGAGAGACTAGTTTGCGTAGAAACGGACGGACAGACGGACATGGCTAGATCGACTCGCCTAGTGACGCTGATCAAGAATATATATATGTACTTTATGGGGTCGGAAACGTCTCCTTCACTTCCTTCTGACTGAAATCATTGTACCCTCTGCAAGGGTATAAAAAGTAAAAACAGCTGCCTGGGTTTTTCTGCAATAAAATAGGGAAATAATAGTTTTACCATCTAAGGCAATGTTTTAAATTTGAAAAGATTCGCATTTCAGTGACCGCTTGAACTGCATTTCCAACAACTATCGGGATTATTATATATTTTAAACGAATTCGTTATCAATAGGAGGGATTATTTATTCCGATGCATTCGAAATGTTGACAGTAATGTAAGTAGTCATTGCAGTCGTTAATCTTTGAAAATATTATTAAAGTAATTTAAATAATATGAATATTTTTTACATTACCTTACCTGTAGTTTCATTTGAAGTACTCATTCAGTATAATTCAGCGCTGTTAACCACAAAAATAGTCAAAGTCAATTGTTTGACTGTTTTTTTTAAGTATATTCAAATATATTTAAAAATATTCAACTTCGAGTGTATCTTAGCAGGATTCCTTAAAACAATTACGCTTTCTTATTAAATAAAATAAGGGAGAACGCTATATTCGTGAGCAACGCAAGGGAGACGGAATATTTTTCCTAGCGCCATCTAGCGGCGGTTCCATTATTTTTTCAACATTTTTAATGAACTGTTGATAATAAAATCAAAGCCGCATTTACAACAACAAAATCTTTGAGCAGCGAACGTAATTAGTTCAACTCGGCTAGTTATCCTGATCAAGACGAAAGTTCTGATTTCAACTTTTGGGACAAAAATGTAAATGAATTATTTTATCTACAATTTTATTATTCGGCTCGCTACAATAGAAAAGACGTAGCATGGCGAGATTTATAAAATTCAGTTTAAGAGTGCATAGTTAACAGCGGTCTGATCCCATTTTTAGGCTGCAATATTTATTTCAAGTGTACTCTACACCAAGAAACTGTTCAAAGCGTGCCAAACAGTCGAAAAAGCTTACAACAATGCAGTTTGCCACAGGTTTAACATAGAAATGTGCAATTACTTAATACACTAATTATGGGCAAACAAAGCTCCCCAGTAGGTGGCGACAGCTGGGCTGCGAGGGTTAATATTTGACGAGCACTTGACCTTGTCGGCTCTGGACACCAGCCGAGGCAGCTGGAGGAGGTGGGATGTAGCCAAGTTGACATAACTAAATGCATCGTAATGCACGAGTAGATTGACTGGCGTATTTAGAGCTTCGACGGAGGGCTCTCAGGCCATTGTTGGGTAATTCCCTGTTCACTTTGGCACGCGCCCTTGTGCATGGTCGGGGGATGCATTTTTCTTGATCTACGTTTCGGGGGCATTAACAGCTACCCCAGCATCTGACCACGGCTCGGAAGACATTTGCCACCCCGATGGAATTGAACAGACTTTTTAATACAATCGGTTTCAGTACTGCAACCTAAGCTGGCGGTTAAACTGACCGAAATTCGAACTCGGCCACAGAAGTCGCTATCGAAGAATTTTGGGGCACTCGGGCTGCGCAAGTTTGTTTTTTCGGGAAAATGCCACGCCCAACCCAATATAACCTTTTAATCTGCGCGCTGTCCTAACTATCTTCGTCTGAAATTCCTTCGACTATGTCGTTTATAAGCATCAAGAAAGCTGTACAAAATTAAGAAAATGTATTTATTTAGGAGATCGTATAATACGTTTTCGTCACAAAAGTTGATAGCAGGACTTTGTATGCTGTAGGTGCGATCGGCACTATATTTTTACCCCGTTAAGAAGTGATTTAGTGTGATTTTACAATAATTTAAGTTTCGAGAAGCCTTGTAGCTGTGACCGTTCTGAAATTAAGTTAATGGTATTATGTCTATTAAAGGAAGAAATGTTTTGTCTTCACATGGGAAGTGCAACCTGTAATTGTGATCTTTTCGAAAGCTCGTCTGCGGTAACTTTTCCTCGGACTGGGAAGGTATGTTTAGTGCGATTACAAATTTCGCCGGCAGCTGTACGTGAACCTTGCCTTCGCGATGACATCAGACATCAACAGGAGCACAAAAAACCGGGTTAGGGTTAGGGTTAGGGTTCAGATTTGGGTTCGGGTTCGGGTTGGAGTCGAATTCCCGGCGTCGGGGTCCGGGGTCCGGGACAGCTAGAATGTTTGCTTTGTTTCGTGCACTGCACTTGACTGACGCTCGTTCGCGGAAAGTTTCGCACTGCACTTGGCGCTGACCGTAAAGTTTCCACAGCGGCAGCTTTGCGTTCTCCGCGCCTGCGCCTGCGCAGCGTCGGCGTCGACATCCGATCGGCTGCGTCGCGCGAATCGCGTTTAATCGGCCCCACGGCGCGAACGCGGCTCAGTTTTCATTCAGAAGTCAAGCGCGCGCTAATCGCAGTCGACTCTCGCCCGCTAGTGTGCGAAAGCCAAGCCATTGCGAAAGCAATCACTCTGCAAAGTTCTTTGGCAACACTTTGTGAAATACTCGGGCCGTGCAATTTCTGTGTTGTGGTTTGCAGCTCTCAGTTTTCGGTCTCCAGTGATTTACCAACCGACCTGCTGCTGGCTGCCTTCGGTTGCGGATTCGAGTTGGTAAGTGGCGCACATGTGATTTCCTCGCTCTTTTGCAATGTCCATTTCGGACTGGACGGCGCTCTGAGCGCCGCAGCACCTCCCCGGCACGGCGCGCTCCATCCGAGATAATCGATTTGACTGGCCGATCGACTCGTGCGATCCGGCGCCCAGCAGTGGGGCAACCCTGCTGCCGCTCTTGCACAAGCGCTGCCCGGGGAAATCCAACCTGGTCCTGGTCCGATCCCCTGTTCTGGACGGGTGGAACGAGGCACTCTGCGCTCCTCCGAGTCGCGAGCAGCCGAGGTTTGTTTACCTCTGGGACAGCTGTTTGCAAGTCGGGGCTTCTAAGCACCGACCTTTGCAGTGCTGTTTGGCTGCTGTACCATCGCACTCCCAGTGATCCGGTGACATTGGCACCGAGTTCGAGGTCTGGTGTGCTTTCCGCAATTAGCACGCCTGGGCGAATAATTGGCAGAGTTTTTCTTGCGCCATAAATATTAATGCACAACACTATGAAGCAAGTGCGGAAACGATTCGCTCAAAACCGGACCTACGACGACCCCGTTCTGGCCTTGGACTTGTCCGGAACATCCTGCTGAGGACAGCAAAAAGTTCCCTTGGGTTTTCCCTGTCGGTCGACGCGCCGGACTGGTTGTAAACCACTTTTGGGAACCGCTTTTGGGAACCGCTTTTGGGAACAACTTTCGAGGACTTTTGACGGATGCGACCCCCTCGATAATGGTTGTGCATGCTTCTAGATCGAAGATCGCTTCCGCGTTGGCAGTTAATTGGAGTGATTTACAGCCTGGAAACGCCCAGAAGGGCTGGTTCATTGTTCTGTCACGGGAGCCACTCGTTTCCTACGAACGCCTCGCTCTGACAAATCTTTTCAAATCGTAAGCTGGGTTTTCGCTTCGACATTTACATATGCAAACCATCCGGGTTTCTTCGCGCTTGCCGTCTTCGAATGCCACGCACGTAGTCCGCGTTTCAAGCGAATTTACAGGCTACACGCCAATCCCCTCAGATCGCAGATCCGAGATCTTAGGCTTGAACCTGGAGAAGCCTCCGCAGGTTGCCATCTGAAATTTACCCAGACATAAAGACGTTTAGCACTCGGCGGCGGGCCGCGGCTTGAGCCCCTTACCGTCTATAAATAATTCAAACATTCGGTTGTCTAGAACAGGATCTCGCGGCCAAATCGGATGGCTAGCGCTAATGGGGCTTGCTAGCAGCTGTGATGTACGTACTTATAAAGAGTTCGCAAGTTCTTGGAGCACTGATAAATACACATCGGTCGGGGGATTCAAACAAACCAAATATAACTAATTTGCGCGGATCTCAGTTATAGGGATTGTGATGTAAACAGTATTGAAGTGGTGAATAGTTAGTGGCGATCGCAACCCCATTTTGTGATGTGAACTTTTGTGACGAAAGTGATAATAAATTCGAGTAAATAATTAATTGTTGTGAGAAAAATAAACTGAACTGAGGTTTTTTTCGAAAACACGTGAACGGGAATGCGGTTTTCGAAAAGTATAAATACATGTTATTCTAAAAGTCCACCATCACCACATCCTGGATCCGCTACATATTACGACCTTGGGAAGACAGACTGCTTAATTTTTAAAATCAACTGGAATTTAACAGCGTTTTTTGGTGACTAATGGAAACAATTAACAGAATTTCGTCCGCCTATGTGACTGCTACGTGTGCGGCATTTTAAAAGAGCCATGAGCAACAGCACGATGGGCAACACCTCCACAGTTTAGAAATATATATTTGTATTCGTAAGACAGAAAGTGGCTGGAGAATACGCCACCTTAAGTATCCAACTGCATCTTTAGATCCCCGCCTGCATGTTTTGACCAAGACTCTTGGACACTATATGCAGCAGATTCTGTCCTTCCCGGCAGAGAAACAAAAGTAACAAAAAGCTGGCCAGTAAATTGGCGTAATTAGCGAGCCGACGCGCAAAAAGCAAAAAACAACAACCAGCACGATATGAGGAAAATACAATAAATTAATCGTTACAAAATCTTCCTTAAATGAGTTCCAACTACACTTGATTAAAGAAGCAAAAAACAAGCGTGTTTCCCCCAGTTATTCATCTAAAACAGTGTTTTCAATTTATTTTAATTGCATGAATTTAAAACAAAATCTAGATAAGCAAGAAAGGAAGTTAACTCCGGCAAGCCAATGTTCGTAAAAGAATTAATCAATTTTAGTAAGACCATTTTAAATTGTTAAGGATTGTTGCTAGCTTCAGTGATATTAAAACAAAATTTGTTTTATTAATTAATAGTTTTTAAAAGTACAAAAATGATATTCCCAATAGTATAAGACTATATGTCAAAAAACAAAACTATAATTTGTTCCATATTATTTTCCGACCAATTTTTCGATCGTTTTTATGGCAGCTATATGATAGAGTGATCAGATTATGATCAAACTAAATTCGAAATTCAGAACTAAATAAAAAATGTTATTTCAAGGCGTAGGAGGTTATATGTTATAAAACACCAACGTTATAATTTGTAAAACATATTTATCCGAAGGCTTTAAAAATGTGAGACTATTTTTCGTAGAAACGGACGGACAGACGGGCGGACGGGCGGACAGGCGGACATGGCTAGATCGACTCGTCTGGTGATGCTGATCAAAATGTATTACTTTATGGAAACGTTGGAAACGGCTGCAAGGGTACAAGCAACATTGAAGATGGAAATGGTGTTCAGTAATGTTGTTTTTTATATTGATAATTGTCCTTTTAACTAGAATCTTGCTTTTAATTAGGTGCTTTCAATCAGGAAGACTTTTCTCTGACATAAGCTGAACTTAATGTCAAAACTTAACATCACATTGAGAAATCGGACGGATCGGAAAGTTAAATGCTAGCAGACTAATAATTAATTTAACACCCCGTTCTTCTGTGTCGCGATTAAGTTAGCTTTTCAACAGCTTTTCACATGCTTATTGTTTCCGCGTCGATTCACGGTTGCATTGCATGCAAATAGTTCGGAATGCATTAATTAGATGAGAGTCTGAAAAAATCAAGACTCCCCGGAAGCTTGGAGGGAGGAAGAAGCGAAGCCAGTAAAGCACTGAAGCACATTGAAATCGTGCTTTGCCTTGACATGGCAAAAATAAAAGTGATCAGACCAGCCCAAATTAGTGACTAATATGTCCAAAACAAAAGGCAATTGTACTCGTACGACGCATTTACGCTGCTTCTTTTTAATGAACATTTTGCTCGTTTGCGCGGTTACCTTACTCGCTGTATAGTAAATCTGTCAACAAAGCACTGACTTCTCACTTGAAATTTTGACATTGAAATGCCGCAGAAGACGGAGCCGGAGTCGGAGATGGCGATGGCGATGGCGATGAAGACCCACCAAGCGGCGTTGATTGAGCTGTCGAGAGCGGGCTACGAACAGCTCCAAAATTATGGTTTATTCGACCATCTTTCCACTCCCGCCCGGCCCCCAATCTCTGTCCCGAGGGCCTGTTCCGGCCGATCTCTACCGTTTGTAAGCGCGCATTTGCGGGCACACGCACATATGAACGTGGCTTTACGGGCGAAGCTGGAGTGGGTTTGTACAGAGATTAGAGGCTATTAGCGAAGTTACCTTGCCCAAGAGGAGGCCTTGGGACCGCGGCTGTTTAGATACATTTATTGTCATCGAAATGGGAAATCGCCTCCTCGGGAGCCCTCTGCGGTTCTGTCGCAGGCATGGTTCGGCTCCTCTTATTACTAGGTTCCGGGAGATGGAAGTGGGAGGAAGTGAGGAACTCAGGGGTGCGAATCAACAAAGTTCTGAAACCACCCCAGACTCGATATTAGCACTAGGTAATTATCTGCGGAATGCCACTGTGAAATACGGGTTGGAAGTGACCCCAAGGGGAGACCTTGGCGAAGCCCCTCTTAAATTGGCAGTGTTCAACTGCCTTCTCCGGGAACCATTGCCTGTTTCTTGCTGACAAAGTTGCGGCTTCGATAGACTGACTGAGCACAGGTGTCATGGCGTTCCTTTCCCAATCCACGCCCAGCATTAGGTAATTATCTGCGGAATGCTATCATGAAACTGCAGTTTACAGCGCCGCGACTAATCAATGCCTCTGCCGGAGATTTAACTGCTGATTAACAGCTCGGAGCCCCTTCCGTAATCACAGGTACCAAAGTGCACCGGAGGCAGGCCCTTTGCCCCGCCCCCAGGCGAGACTTTCAATATTTGACTTTCGGTGGCTCGTAGTCGGAGTCGGATGTTGGTCGCTGATTTAATATTTTCTTTGGAGAACTCGAGTGCTTCGGCCAAGCGGTCCCTGAGATGAACTTTGTTTATTTATTGGGGGTTTTCAGAGGTAAATACGCTACAAACTGCGCCATGTGCGGTCCTCGGCGAAAACAACTTTCGATTGCATTCTCACACTCTCTGTGGCCAAAACTGGAAATCTAGGTACATCCATATCAGCAGCCCTCTTGAAACGCCGCTTGGGGCTTATTGGCTTTGCTGGGTGTGTTTGGGGCAAATAGTGGGGCTGGGAAGCGATAAAAACACAGGTGAATAGCTCCCGATCCGGGCAAATAGGCGAAGATCGGCGAGTCGCACGACTCCCGAGCGAATCCCCCTCTCCACGCCTGGGTGTGTGCCGCAATGGATCTGTGAAAGGTTAAGAAGCCGACCCGTCGAAGCCACCTCGTCTTTGCCCCAGTACCATTATGGCCATTTCCGTACAGCTTTTGTGTTTGCTTGGCAATTGCGAAAGCGTAGCGCTTGACTGAATTTCATTTCCAGCCTCTAGATGATAGTGGCCTGAGCGGCCTTACACCTATCCGCAGTTGGCCAAGCAGCTTCGATACACATTTGGGTGGGCGTGGTCGCGGGTATGAGCTACTCATTATCAGTTTACTGGTTTCTCAGGGTCCAGAACGGTCGCGAAGATTTTAATGGATCCCGTGTTTACGGCCTCTGTAATTGCCAGCCGTGTCACCGTCGTGGAACGACGAGAAAGTCACAGTCAGGGCCGCGATTGGGTTTCCATTGGGATTGGGCCATCGCCGGCCGTCTCTTTCGGTGGCGTTTGCCAAGCCGAGAGTCTGGGCTTCGAGCCTGGGACCCGGCGAGGCCGTTGGTGATGCATATTTGGCGTTTGGGGTATTTGCCAAGCTAAATCATTATCATTACCACACATTAGCTAACTAAGCCTTCAATTTGAAAGGTGGCTTTGTGCTTTGTCTATTGCGGTGACGTGCCCATTGTGCAATGGGCAAGTGCCTAGCGCTTCCCCTCACTACATTCCCCAAAAAGTCAAGCCATAAGTCCAATTTAAATAGATTTCTTTTTGTCAGGCGCTGTCGTTGCCATTGTCTTTGGTTTCGTTGTTTCTCCTTGTTTTGGTCTCTTGCCAGCACATTTAATTATTTTAATGCTGCCGTGTAACTTAACGTTCAGTTGAGAGTTCGGGCATGCCTCATCCTACGCCCCGGCTATTCGAAAAAGGACTTACAATGTAGATGTTCGTGACTTAAATGGCAAATAACTCCGGTCATTGGAGTCCGATCACAAAAAATGGCATGCTCCCAGAAAGGTAGAATCAGGAAAAACTATCTATGATTTAAATACTTTTTTTTTATTCTAAAGGCAGCTCAACATTAAAACACAAGAGTCGCCATACTTTCAAGAAACGTTCATTTTCAATACATTTAATGGTAGTTTACCTTTTGAAAAACGAGAATTCGAAAAACCTCTCTAGAGCTAAGGGAAACTGCCCGGATGTAAGACAAATATAGATCTGTTTCCCAACCTTCCCCGCTTTAGGGGGATTTCCATGTTAGGGCAATAATCGGGCAAGCAAGCAACCAAGCAAGCTATAAGATACAGGTGTTCCTTCTGGAACGTTCCAACCTATTTTATATTTAAAAGGAGTCTCTTTTGACTAGAAAAGCCCCCTTTTGAGTTTCCCAGTCGCCGCGAACAATTAGCTGTGCGACTTGTGACATCGCGAATCAATTATTAAAAATAAAGCGCGGAGTCGGGCTTACACCTCACCTTGGGCCCGCATGCACTACCGAATCCCAAACGTTGGCGGTGCTGCGTGGCGTCAAGTTTCTCGGGCTGCCTGGCCTGGGACGCCTCGCCACTGGTGTGCCAGCGCATATAAATTGATTAATAAGTTTCGAAAATGAATGCCCCAGTCCAGATATTGCGATGCTGCCTGCACAACTCCATGGTTGCTCCAGCATCGCCGTCGTCGTCGGGGCCCACAAAGCCGACAATCGAATTAGCCTACAGCCCGGCGGAAGCCAAACTGAACAAGCGGGAGCCTGGTGCGGCTGTGGGCGGAGGGCAGTTCTCCTAAAAGCCCACCAGCTCCTAATAGCCATCCCAATAAGAAGCAGCCCCAAGGCCCAGCCCCGGGGGGCAGTATCTGCTCGTCCATATGTATTCTGCGCATGCTTTTGCCCGGCCCCAAGTGAGTCAAGGGCGCAGGCGCCGCTGGCCATCGGGCGAATTAGACAGTCCAGGCACGTAGAGCAGCTATTTGGACTTCTTCGGCCTGAGCCGCTTTGAATTTGCACGCCTCCGTTTGCTGCAATCTCCGATGGGCAGGAGCACAGCACGGCAGCACGTAACTCCGCGCCAGAAGCTGTGCCCTGCGTATGCAATCCAGCATGGGGCATGGTGCGCACCCTTTGGGTTACAGAAATCGGGATTAAAGTGCCGAGGTACCTAGCGAGCACTGAGTAGCCTTTAACTTCGAACTCCGAGTTCGATTTCGATTTCGAATGCGTCATGCATGCGCTGTGTCGCTGAACCCAAGGTACACTTTGTGGCCATACATTAGCTGGCTCAAATTGGCCAGCTCCGACGATAGATTTGCTCGGCAAACACAGGCGACTGGTGCCTGACAGGGGAGGTTCTGAAGGGGTAACACCGTTTCCGGTTCATTTGCCTGGAAGCGAGCAGGAGCGAGAGCCGCGGCCAAAAGCACCACAAAACACACTGGCCCGTGTCCTTCGGGTCCGCGGGTTGGTGGTGTATCTGTGCCCCAGTGTGCTCTGGGCTGGACGCGAGTGGGAGCAGGCCAGAGCCGAAAACAAACCAAGTGCGAGCCCGCAGCAATGACAGCCCGGGGAAAGTGGAGGCAGGGTCCGCCTCTCCCGCTGGCGATGACATAATGCAGTCACCCAGTGCTGTTCTTTTGAGCCGTGCCGCACTCACGTCAGTTACTTGGCTGGCCAGAAGGCGAGCGGCGGCAACCCTGGCGGCAGGGCAGAGAGCTCCGAAGAGAGGCTCGCGCATCCGCTATCAGCGACCTAAGAGAAACGTAGAGGCAGTGGCGGCAGTTGAGGCAGCCGGTATTTTTGCGCCAAGCTGAGTACTGTGTATCTGGCGGATACGGAGGGAGCGAACGTCAGTGTTGCCACTGCTGCCGCTGGACGGCGCGTGACGCAACACTGAGCGCGTAGTGCCTCTACGACAGCTGGTCTTCTTCTTGCCCGCCTTGCCATTTCCCCGGCGGCTTGCCGCTTGCTATCAACAGCCACACATCCGCCAGATACAGATACACAGCAATAGCAACAGCAACAGCAACAGCAACAGCAACAGCAGTAGCAGCCGTTCGTGTCGCCCTCTGCGGCTCTCTTCCGGCGCTCTTCTCTGGCCGCAGCTGGTGTTCGGTTTCGGGGTTCGCCCGCTCTTCGCCAGAGCAGCGGGCCTCAGTTCGCATTTCGCTTTGGGTTGTGCCTCCTCGTCTGGTTCGCTTTTTGGGTCAGGCCAGAGCGATTTCCACACCGAATTCCTAGTCTGCTGCTACTGCTACCACTGCAAAACGAACTCAAAGTAAAGTGTTACTCCTATTTAGATTGCGATACGCCTCGGCTTCGATTTGGATTTCGACTCGGACCTGGGTTAGGAGTGCTGTCCCTGGCTTTCCGAGTGGAGTGAAGTGCAGATCCCTGTGTCCTTGTGTGTCGCGTCGGTTGCGCGCTGCAAAACCACGTAACAATCGTCTAGTGCCGCCCTCCGCCCCGAAAAGCTAGCAGTGTTGTAATCCACCGCCCCGCCCCCTCGACAGACGAGCAGCGGCAGGCGGAATCGGTTAATGCTGCCCCGACCCTACCCGCGGCCCGACCTGCGCTCAATTAGCCCGCTGCACGGCTTTCGTCTCTAATTGACCCAAGTGCGGCCAGTGCCAGCACTGAAAAGTAGAATACTCGTGCCACCCCTCGCCCGGTCCGCTCCCGCCGCACCACCTGCGGTTATCAGTTGGCCTACCTGCGACCCAGTCTGCGCTCGGACAGGGACAGGGACAGGGACAGCCACTAATCGTCTTATCGAGGGCGATAGCGGCCCTCCCAGATTAGGACGCACCCGGCCAGAACAGAGCCAGAAGCGCCAGAATCAGAGGCGAAAGCCGAGCCGCCGAGTGTCGTCACGTTGTTGTAACGCATGTGTGTAAATATATGACATAATTCCAAGACATTCCGCTCGCCCGCGCTCTCGCACTCGCACTCGCACCCAGAAGGTGGATGCGCTCCCTCTCTCGCTCCCTGCTCGCGCCCGCTCTTAGTCGCTGGCAAGAGAGCGCTGGCGAAAATGCAGAGAGCAGCAGAGAAAGCGACCCCTCAACAAGTCGTCCGCCACCGCAGTCGCCCGCCTCCGAGTCAATCAGTTCGGCGGAAGCGCTCGTCCCGCCCACTGCCAGCACCGCCCACCCCACAGCTGAAATGCACGGGCCGCCGCTACATGCAGCGCGACGATCCACCCACAGATCCGATAAAATTGGGCTGTTAGGCAACGCGCCACGCTTATTTTGAGGGCTTCCCACCCAAGAGGTTGACAGGCAGTCCGATTGGGCTAGCTAGAGGTATTCATTCAGGCAGTCCACGAGAACGAAATACGAGCTCTGCAGCTACGACAGACTTTCACGAGATACAGCTCCAGGTGGTTCGGCCCTCCTGGGCGCCATTCATCCGCCTTTTGGTGGGGCGAGTACAACCTATCCGGGGCGGGTCGAGTTGGAAAACGAGGAAAGTTGTGGGGGCCGATTCGAATCGGTGCATTTGAATATTTTCGCGGGCTGCGTGGGCTGCCTCAGAAAGCGGGGTCGGCGGCGTTTCGAAACTGCGATGCGACATTCTTCGCCGCTGGGCCGCTGGGCGACCCAATAAATAACAAAGGCCCAAGCAGATATTGCGTCAAGGTACAAAGCGCGCTTCGGTTTCCATTTCATCAGGTCAACCTGTTGTGCGCTGCCTCTCGTTGCCGCGTTATTCGCTGCTGTGGCTTCTTTTTGGCGACACACATTCGTAAACGGCTTGACCATGAATTCGATTTGAGCGCAAAAGTCCCAAAAACAAAAGAGAAACGTGAAATGAAAACCCGAAAGCCATAAAAAACCCGGCCGTCCCGGGCGAGTATGTGTGGAGTGCCGTAATAATTAATTGATCGACAAGTGCGGAGCTTTGATTTGGTATGCGAGCCGTCACCTGCCACTGAAATCGATCATGATCAGGCGGCGGCCCTTGCCCCACTCCGGCCGAAGCCGCGGAGCGCCGTTCTTGCGACAGCGCAGCGCTGCGACGACAGCGTCTTCGGTTCCCTGGCGCCCCGCGCTTCGATGGGCGGTGTTTCCCAATCGGAGGGCGTGCTGCAGCTGCGCGCCAGCCAACGCACGCGAATTGCACCTGCAGCCGGAGTCGCAGCCCGCTCGGTCCGCGGCGCGAGGCATCCCACCTCTGACCACTCCACAGGGGAAATCTATGCAAAGAAGTGTACATTAATTCGAATGGCCCGCCAGCGTCAACGCCAACGCCTCTGCCCGCTCCCCAAGCGCGGCTCGTCGAGCGCCGACTGCGGCTTCGTCAGCGGCTTCGTCAGCGGCGGCGGCGGCGGCGGCGGCGGCGGCGGCGACGGCGACGGCGACCGCGACCGCGACTGAGATTGCGGCTGAGCGAAGCGGCCTTAGTTCGTCGGTCGCCGTGGCAGCCAGTTAGTCGTGCTCCGCTAGTCGATGTCGACGGTTCGCCTCTGTCCCGCTCTCCGCCCACTTCCCGCCGCTCGCCCCGCCGCGAACCGCAAGCCGCGTTTCGTGAAGTCCGCTCCGACCTGCAGCCCGCTGCAAGGACCCCGAGGAGCCTGAAACTCAGCAGTTGTGCCCTTGCGGAATGCTAGACCCAATGTGCCGAGCAGCGAGCGCAGCTTACGCCTGTCACAGCACCGGTTGCCAGTATTGAGCAGTAGCCACTCCCGCTGCAGACCGACTTTGCCGGAGTAGCGCCTGGCAGACGCCCCAATTGTTGCTGAAGCTGTTGGCAGACCAGCTCAACCGCACCGAGTGCAACCGTCGAGGTAAACCTTCGGCCCGCTCCACTCGGCAGAGCGATCCCTCGGCCATCTTCAATTGGAATGAGTTCCGAAATCTCATGGGCGTGCATTCCCCTCAATCGTTGACCAGCGTTTTTGCAACAACCTTTAGCTCACACAGTGTATTCGGTGATTAATTGCGAGCTAATTGTGTGGAGGAATGCGTCGCGTTCCGTTTACTCCGGAGTGGTTGACCCTTTTATCGGCGTGGAAGTTTCGGTGGCTGTCAAAGCGCATGCAAATGAGCCTCCGTAAGATTTGCCAAGCTGAAATGCCGTATAATTCAAAACGGCACTCAAGAATCTGATGCAACTCGACAGCACACACGACTGCTGGAAGAGGCAGTCCCCCTGCTGGCAAAGGCTCGATGAGCAAATGTCAAAGTTTGTTGAGCTTGGCACATCATCAGTGGCCAGGGGCCCATCACTTGACCATTGGCACCAATACAGCTCGCTTGGCCGTCAGTCGAGCCCGTCTTTGGGCCAAGTCAAGGGTCGTTGGGAAGCACACTAGATCCGAAAATCGATAGATGATGGAAGCGGGAATGTCAGGAGGCCCTCGACACCTTCTCCGCACGGGCGCATGATGTGGTGGTGGGGGAGACCCCCGCCACCCCCCAATAATATTGTGTCAACAACTGTGACAACTGCCAAGCGCCACACGTCTTTTCGCCGTCATTCATGACGTGTTGGGCGGGCATTAGGCGCGTTTCCCTGCGAGCGGCTTTCTTGGCCCGGCCAAGAAGGCGGAGGTGCGTCGGGTCAGTCACGCGACACCAGACACCATGCCTGGACCCTGCCGGTACCCAACCCGAAGGACAGACACCACATCCCACCCTCAGCCCTGCCTCGGCCCCTCTCCCTCCCTCTCAGAGGGCCAGAAGCGGGGTGGTTTGCTCTCGTGGCCGCGTTTTTCATTCAAGAAACGCGCCGCGGGCCTCTGCGCACGAGCGAAGGAAAAGCCAGAGGCAAAGAGAAACCCTAGTCGGCATCACGTGATGATTTTGGGGCAACGTGGCGCCCGGGCTGACGCCGGTTTAGCGGCGTGTTGCTCAATGGGCCAGCTTTGGGTGGGTTGGTGATGGCTGGCCGTTCGGTGTCGCCTTACATGCCCATGTGTGGAGCAGTGTTGCCTCATGCTTTCCGGAACCGCTCTTGGCTTTGTGTGGGCTCACATCGAGGGGGGCGGCTGAAGAAGGGCGAAACCAGGTCAATGAATCGGCAATATTTGGCAGGGCTTTAAGTCGCTGCTGCCGCTGCTGTTGGCTTTTCATCGCTCCCCGGCGGGCCGGCGCTTTCGCAGGGGTGGTCGGCCACCCTCAACCCTCAATCTGGCGAGGGCAAGCCCATTGCCACCCATCCACAGCCCACAACCCGCCCGCACGACAGAACAGCTCTGCCTGGTTGTGACTTTGAATTAGTTTAAAATTGGCTTTCGGTGCCAGTGGCTTAATTTTCATTATTGTAGCTGTTGGGTCGTGTGTTTGTTTCGCTTGTTGCTTGCCCTGCACGAGGCGAACATTGAATGTGGCCCCCAATCATGTGGATAGATATTCATATATGATCATATTCATGTCCTGATTGGAAATCCAATTCCTTCGAGAGCAGCAGTTAACTGTGATTTATGGGTGCCCCGAACACCCAAAGGCCCGAACAGCAATGACGCACCCAGGTGAGACTGGTTCATGGCGAAACGGCATCGCCAGGTTTCCTAGTTGTCGCCCCGCCACTTGCCCTGCAAGAGGCTTCGTCGTCAAGCCTTTACGATAATCTAGCGTGACGTCGGGGGCAGCGTGTGAGTAATGTGCACGTGGAGCCAAACACTTGACGTGGGAGGGGTAGCACTCTTACTCAGCAAAGGAAGTCAATGCTTATTTGCTGTTCCAGTGCAAAACTTCCCTAGATAACACATCCCTCCAAAGGGCCGTGCCACATTGGGGCAAGTGCCTAGTGTTTGCCTGTTGTCCTTGACCTCTTGGCAGACATTTACCCGAACATTACTCATACGCCACATGCTCCTGTGCTGACGGTAACTGGTTTGGCTAATTCTTCCGCTCAGTTTATCGATTTGCGATAGCAATTCCCGCGATAAGAGGTACAAATTCCGCGATTGGCCCAAAAAATGGAAAAAACAAGAGACGGAGCTCAAACGAGAACGTTCAATTATAAACAAGATGTAAATGTGCCGATCAAATGCTGACCGAGCAGCTTTTGCCTTTAGTTTATTAACCTCATTCTATTTCTGCCCCCGACCTCCGTTCTGTGGCTGCGAGTTTGCGGCTTTTTAAAGATGTAGGGTGTTTAACGGGGGCCGATAAGGGCCGGCCGAAGTGGGTCGTCGCTGGCTCCAACTCAAACTGGTAGTGGAAATTCGGTGGGGTCGTTACATAAATGTTAAGGGGCTCTCTAATGTCTTCGTAATATGTTGGTAAATTAACTCCCTTTCATCTCCTTTTGCAGTTCGAAAATCCGCTTGACCCGCATCAAGTGCACTAAATTCCAACACTAAAACCTGATCTGAATCGGGACGCGGTTCCTGGAAGTCAAGACTTTAACCACCAAACTAATTGTACAATCAGCGAGGAACACGAACTGCAAGTAATCGTTTAGAAGGACTGCACTGTGAGCAGAGGAAAAGCACCAACCACTACACAGCAACACAATGGCCTTAATTATGAAATACATCGACAGCATAAGCAGATACATAGACTCACATAGTGGTAAGTACTCCCCGAGTTCGGGGGATTCGCTAATTTGCCTAACCTTGATTTTGGAGGACTGCGACCAGCCACCGCGACATGGGGAGCATTTCAATGTCACTTCTCCTTCTCGCTTTTCTCTCCAAAAATGGCAGTGGGATTAGCCAATGGATAAATCGTTTTTAACACCAGTTCTCTAATTGGTCAAGAGAGGTTGGCAGCACCGGGAGAAAGGGGGATCAGGCACTGAGCTACTCTCCTCTGCCTAGGCTCTCTAGCTCGACTCCTCTTGAAACCGGCCATCACACTATTCACGTGCTGAGAACGTCTTCTTGCCGGCACTAGCACGCATATCTATGCCAATATTTACACAAGTCGTTATGGCACCGCCTTCTGCTCAGATCTTCTTGACAAATGCAAAGCAATTCCGAGCTGACTACGCGAAACATGCTAAAATTATGATACAACATCCCCGTTCGGGGGTACTACAGGTTTAGTCAGAAATGGCAGCGCAGAGAAGCCAATTAACTGGAGACCTACTGAGACAGAGCCAAAACGAGTTCTGACATACTAGCGCAACAATTCAGGGTCAATGTCAACGATGAGGAAGATGCTTCTTCTAACTAACCTCCGCTCTTGCCAGGACAAGAGCAGGCGCGAGGCTACAGTGAGATCTCTAATTGTTGCCCTCTTTTGCACAGACTCAAGGACAAAAGGCTGGCCCATGATGTCGTCCCCATTTCCCACACTGGCCGTTTGCCTCACATACGTGTATCTGGTCAAGGTGAGTATCCAACAAGCAGTCTGCCAAGAAGTCGGTTGACCAATTTTGGGCTCCTGAGGTAATAGTAGCGCCCGAAGATAAGGGGGCGGGCTGGCTAATCCACGCCCGCCATATCAACGCGCGATAAGAATAGCTGCTACATGGCCCACGATCACCTTAGCGTCTGCCGGCGATTACATAAATGCTGAAATGAACTTATTCCCCCAGGTGCTAGGACCCCGGTTAATGGAAAATCGAAAGCCGCTGCATCTGCAGAACACACTAGTCATGTACAATGCCATACAAGTTGTGTTCAGCGCGTGGCTCTTCTACGAGGTAGGTTGTCCACTCCCATCCCATTCCCTTTCCCCACATCCCAGCAGCTCATTCATCGCGTGGCATCGTCGCTGGACTGACCCGTGAACACGCGGACCCGTGGAGGATGCTTTATGCTCTAATTTAACCTGTTTTTTGCCACTAATGTCTCTGTTCTAGTGCTTGATGGGCGGCTGGTGGGGCTCGTACAGCTTCCGGTGCCAGCCGGTGGACTACACAGATAGTCCCACATCCCGGAGAGTAAGTGTCCCGAACGACAGTGCTTTAGAGTACCTATAAGTGTGTGCAGATCCCAATAGTGTCCCGACTACTTCAGAGCGATCGCTCGTCCCGCGTTATCGCGTTCCATTCTACATCTGCAATTAGGGCAATCCGTCGCGGCTTCTGCTTAATCTAATCCTAGTGTATTGTTATTGAACTGGCCACTGACCTAGCCAACGCTTTTTGCAGTATTAACCAGCCACGCCTCGCCTCTAGTCGTCTCCATTGTATTAACTACGTATTGTCCATGGTATATACAAATAACTCCCGGCGGCACCAGACGTCACCAGCCGATGTGTGCGACCGGCTTTGACTAATACCAATCAAGTACCCTAACGCACCTTAGTGCAGGCCGGCACCCTGCCCGGGTGCTCCGGCTGCTGATCTGTTTTGTACATAAATGCTAGCCCTAAACACAAGTGCTACCTTCAAGATCGGTGATTAATTTCGCTTCGGTTAATCTTAAAACTGCGCTTAGGCATAAGTTGATACCACCTAAGTGCTACTCACACTAACCCTGCGCACCGCCAAATATGCACCTGTAAATAGCCGACAGCTGAGCGAGCTTTCCACGAACCACCGACCTGAAAGGACGTCCTTCAGCCAAGATCCGGTGACGATGCCCAATGCCAGAATCTCTCACAATCATCAAAGAACTCGGAGCCGAGCGAATATATATGTGACTTTTTGTGCTCTACATTTGCAGATAGGCATTTCCGGTTGGCTAACTGGACATTATAGCTTCCGATGTCAGCCAGTCGACTATAGTAATAATCCTAGAACGTTAAGGGTATGTGTTAACCGCCACGAGCAGTAA
This sequence comes from Drosophila biarmipes, assembly GCF_025231255.1. Lineage (NCBI taxonomy): Eukaryota > Metazoa > Arthropoda > Insecta > Diptera > Drosophilidae > Drosophila > Drosophila biarmipes. Next base: position 3,167,850 of record NC_066616.1, on the reverse strand, counting down.
GATAACTATAACGATAACAAAGTAGCGATAAGCACTCCGGTTACCTTTTACTTCCATTAAGGTGTTAGTGCACGAATAGTCATAGATAATCATAATCATTTAACACACGTAGAAGTACCCATGGAGAGGGTCCATTATATAATGTAGTATACGGTGTGGTGGGGTTGAGGGCTATTGCATACGTCCTAAGCAAGACCAGTGCTAACACCGAAACCATATGGATTCTAACCCGGATTTCAGCATGTGTTTGCCGTACATAACTGATAGATATCTTTCCACTACCACCGAACTAAAATGCAATGGTTCGAATGCGACCCTGCGTCTGTCTAAACTAATTGCAATCTTTGCAACTGAATGTTTACTACCCGTTGTTTCTGGGTGTGTTTCACACTTAAGCAAACATCTTTAATCCTGCTGAATTTCAAATAATTTCCATCCTTCCTCTTGCCCATATAACACTTGCTCAAATGTAATAACAAGGCAACCTTTAAATGTGGTTGAGCGCGGATTCAGTCAGTGTGGACCGCCATGTATTTCCTTAACAAATCCGATAATTCAGTCGGCACTTAGGCAAGTGTTATGCGGACATTATGGGCCTAGGAGTCTGCATATGAGTTCGATTGGACTTACTAGTGTGTGAGACTTTTGGTGCGAACTGTTGTCGGTTGAGCCGACACGCCTGCTCTCCCTATTCCATCTGTTGTGAATGGCGTTTTAAAGGAGGTCAACTTTGAAAAGCTAAGTTTTGTGTCCAACTCCCTGCGCCCGCTCCCCTGATTGGATAGGGATAAGCAGCGCTCAGCCCAGCGGAATTCGCAAACAACTCGTGATCACTACCTCTATAAACGCACTAACGAAAACACCTCTTCACCTCTTCTGCTGCCTCAGATGGTTCATGCCTGCTGGTGGTACTACTTTTCGAAGTTCACCGAATTCATGGATACGGTGAGTGGTTAACCGCCGGGAGCCTGCGGCCGGGAGCCTGCGCTCGGTTATTGCATTCATAAATCAACTTGTTGTTCGTCGCCACAGATTTTCTTCGTGTTGCGCAAGAAGACCAGCCAGGTTACCACGCTGCATGTCATCCATCACGGCTGCATGCCCATGTCGGTCTGGTTCGGCGTTAAGTTCACCCCGGGTGAGTTGCGGTGACAGTGTCAGTCGCAGGCCACCCCTGACCATCCAATTTCCCTGCATCCCCAGGTGGCCACAGCACCTTCTTCGGCCTGCTCAACACCTTCGTCCACATCGTGATGTACACGTACTACATGTTCTCGGCCATGGGTCCGCAGTACCAGAAGTACCTCTGGTGGAAGAAGTACCTGACCACCCTGCAGATGGTGAGCTCCGGTGGGCAGTTGCCTAGTTCCCTACTAATCTCTGCTTTCACAGGTCCAGTTCATCCTGATTATGGTGCACGCTTTCCAGCTGCTCTTTATCGATTGCAACTACCCGAAGGCGTTCGTCTGGTGGATCGGCATGCACGCCGTCATGTTCTTCTTCCTGTTCAACGAGTTCTACAAGGCAGCCTACAGGAGCCGCATGATGGTGAGTCAGTCCCAGCCCCTCAGCTTCTCTGCCGGAAACGAGGTGTAAACGCATCTCTTAGCACGCACCTAAGCCTCCAAAGACTTTCCCACATTAATGGTCCCAACAAAGCGCCGCGAAGTAGCCGCTCCATTATTTCAACGTGGATCGTGGATCACGCTTCCCACGTTGCCCGAGGCGACGTTGGGCGAGCAGCGCTCCAGATTGCGGCTTGTGTTAATGAAAATGAAAACGAATACCTAACCGAAACGACGCGATTCGAAACTCTGAGGCAAACGCGGTTATATCATCACTGCTGAACTGCACCTTGCGGCCTGTCGATTACAAATGAGAGAAGCTGTGGTCCAAATTCATTAACGAGATTTCGTCAAGTAGGTCTCTGGGAATTTGGGAGTTGGGTTCAAAGCCACGACTCCGGCTCTGAGCTGAGGTAAAATCGTTAACCGGCTTCGTTTCGCATCCAAAGAGCTTCGCGCCGCGCGAGTGAAAGTTTAACGGAAAGACAATACCAACAGCTTTAGTAAGGGCCAGCAAAAAAACAATGCCAGACACACGGACAAAATTTCAGATAACATGTACATCATTGCATAATTGTCATTTGAAATTGGGGGCTGGACCGAATCTGTTAAAAGAACTCGGTGATGTGACCAAAAATAATCAATTTTGTACTAGTCCTTATTAATTGATTAGCTGCACACAATCTGATTAGGCGCATTTTTATCAAATTCGTGATTCCTAAAAATCCTATTTACAGGAGTAAAAGAGAATTTTATAAAAAAAATAAGAAATAATTATTTTCGTGTTACTTTTGCTCTAATTGATGGTTGATATGACAGATTTCTGATGCAGCATATAGTATATGAAATAGTACAGACGATTTTTTAAAAATCCTTTTCAAATTCTGAAAGATACTCTTAGGAGTAGAAGATAATAAAGAACAAGAATGTAGGTTAACTCTGGCAAGCCAAAGTTTGTATACCCTTGCAGGTATAAGAAAAAAAAACGTTGGTAACACCATATTAAATTTTTAATGATTGTTGCTCAAAAAATTATTGTATTATTATTTCCTGACTGTTCTTTGACAGCTATATGTTAAAGTCGTGCGATTTTTATTACATTTCACTCAAAAATCTTGGAAATATACAAAATTATATTCCCAGTGTTATAAGATAATAAGTCAAAAAGCACCAAATATTTAATATGTTTCAATTTATTTTCCCAGCAATTTTCCGATCAAAATCGTCCGATAAAATGAAATTCGAAATGCAGAACTAATTAAAGAATGTTTTATCCAAGCGTAGGAGGTTATATATAAACAAAGACCAGGAAAGGAAGTTAGCTTCGGCGAGCCGAAGTTTTTATACCCTTAAAGCTAAAAGAATTAATCAACTTTAGACATTTTTAAGGATTGTTGCTGGTTTCAGTGATAATAAAAAAAAATTATTTTATTCTTTTTTTTCATAAATTTTTTTGACATCTATATGTTAGAGTATTCCGATTTTTATTAAATTGAATTCGAAATTCTTAATATTAAGATAATATGTCAAAGAGACCCAAAGCTATAATTTGTTTCATATTATTTCCCACCAATATTCGGATCGTTCCTATGACAGCTATATGATATAGTCGTCCGATTTTAATAAAATTTAATTCGAAATTTATAACTAAATAAAAAGGTTATTTTTAAGCTTATAAAAACCTCGAAGATATAATTTTTTTTAAATGTTTTCTCCGATACTTCCTATGGAAGCAATATGATATAGTTGTCCGGTCCGGCTGGTTCCGACTTATATAATACGTGCAATAGAAAAAAGACTTTTGAGAAAGTTTCAACCCGATAGCTTTAAAACTGAGAGACTAGTTTGCGTAGAAATGGACGGACAGAAGCACGGACAGACGGACATGGCTAAATCAACTCGTCTAGTGACTCTGATCAAGAATATATATACTTTATGGGGTCAGAAACGTCTCCTTCACTGCGTTGCATACTTCTGACTGAAATCATTATACTTTCTGCAAGGATATAAAAATATAATAATAAAACTGAGAGACTAGTTTGCGTAGAAACGGACGGACAGACGGGCATGGGTAGATCGACTCGTCTAGTGTTGCTGATCAAACTTCTGACTGATCATAATCATAATACCCTCTGCAAGGGTATAAAAAACAACCAAAATGATTGTTATTGGAGCTTTATGCTGGATCCTACTTATTTACCACTTACTATACGAGTATAAGCAAGACTTTTAAAAAGCAGACAGACATATCTACCTAGATCTCGACATGTTGCTTATTAAAATATATTTTCTTTATGAGGACGTTCTGAAATCATTACACCCTCTGCAATGTGGAAAACTTAACGCATAAATTATATTCATAGCTAAAGTACCATAATTCTTAAGTTTAAAAATATGAAATCGCAAGTTTACTCGTAATGCTCTTTCGATTAGTAATAAAATATAAAGAGATACATTTCTTATGACATAAAACTTTATATTATTATAGTGCAAAATTTAGAAGTAAATTATGGACACATTTTGGGAGAAACAAAAATCTCCACCCAATTTTTTTTTAGTTCAATATAAAAATAAGTGTACCTGGATTTAAATTTAATTTTAAGTTCAAAGCAGCAGACACCACAGTCTTATCGACTGTCACAAGCAGTATGAATATATATTTGCGGACAGGACGAAATCGACTAGGCCTTTAATCGTGATCGAGGTTGTGTGTCCTAATGATATCAGAAAATATTCCTTATGCAATATACTACCATTCTTGCCTGCAAGCCATACTAAAAAGATTAAACAAGATATCATCCAATTGCTTCTATATTTTAACACAAACATTAGGCACAACCCCAATACTAACATTGCCTTGTCTGTTCCTATTCCAGAAAAAGAACGGAGCTCTGGCCAACGGACATGCCAAGCCCAACGGCTATTGCAAGAGTATCAACGCCCATGACGACCTGGCCATGCCGCAGCAAACGGAGTCGGCGACGCCCGTATCAAAAGCCAACGGGAGCACAAACGTTCAGACCAATGGCCATGCGAATGGCCTGGCCAATGGCTACAGCAGCGCGCACAAGGGTGCAAACGGCGGGCTCTTGACGAACGGATATGCCACCAAGCTCCTGGACGACGCCTCCCAGGAACTGAAACAGCGAAAGACGCCGAAATAATATCGGGGCAAGGAAGGGCGCCGCCAGCACAGAGCTTAGGACATGGCGACGGCTGCCGTGCCAGGACCATCCTGGGAGGGGGCGAAGCTCCACAGTCATTTCCACAGGCAATCTTTTCTTCACTTCAACTCACTACCCTACATCGAAGACCATTCACACACAACATTTCGCGTGATGACACACTATACGTTCATTTGGGAAAGCATGCCGAGCAAGCGCAGATTGTGGAGTTCGAAACCCAAACTACCACTGCATGCGCAAAGTATATTTTCCAAGAGCCCAGCCGAGCATGAAAATACGCTAATGGTATGCCTGCGTGCATATTGAAGCATATGCAAATGTATAGGCATTGCGAATGCATATGCGCCCATTCTTCTACTTTGAACATGATTTGTTGTTTCTTTTCTATAACTACTTTAGTTGTACAAAGCTTACTTATCATAAGTACCCCAGCGGATTGTATAATACAAAAACAAAACAAATCAAGATTTCAACTAAACAACAATATAAACGGAAGCCCAGCATAAACACTTTAAAAACTAAAGCTAATGCTTGTTACACTTATTTTGTGTGAGAGCAAGGAATTCAACTATTTAAGCCTAGAATTTAACTATATATGTGTATATAAATACATATATTATTAAAATAAATATAAATATAAAAAAAACAGAAGCCAACGGCAAATTTTGTAAATGTATAAATAAAAACCAATTTAATTTAAAATTAGGCACAATAATTGTTAAAAAATAGAACAGTCATTCATTGCAAAAAAGTAAGAAAGCTAAAAAAAAACACAAACGCAAGTATTTGACACATTTTGTGAAACGTTTCAAAGTATACAAAAAAAAAAATAATGTACGAAGACATTAAGAATTCACAGGCTATTACCCATAAAGTTTCATTAATTTATTACAAGTAATTATGCGGCAAAAAATTCAACGCGATTTGAATTTGGATCTTTGATCATTTTTAACGGTGCATACCCCAAACATCCACAGTACATCATTATTGAAAACAAATAGAAAATACAAATAGTAATAGCCATAAGAGCGATCCACTTGAAACCGAGCATGAAAATCAGTAAATTGTTGGAATCAAATAAACAAAATAGACTGTAAGTCCCACATTCTAGATATGCAGTTGCCATACTTTTTGTATGCGTAATAGCCATTTTTGTGGAGCAGTATGTAAACATTACCTATGTAGTTATTATTATACAAAATACAAAAACACATGTCTAGAAAATTAGGTGAAAATGGAGTGGAGAATTTTTTCAATAAAAACACTAAACTGAAGTATTTTCTTTGTGGTTTACCTTAGCAGCCACCCATCGGTTATTTCGTAAACTAGGCGACCCAAAAAATGTCGGTGAATTAAGCACATGCATTATATTTACATGTCTGCGTTAAATATTGTTTTATTAACATTAATGTTTGTTTAATTTGGATGTGTTAAATTTTACACGTGTGCCGCTTAAAAATTGACGGGAATAGTAAACTTAGAACTTAAATCTAAAGTTTTTTGTTAAAAGCTAGGCGTGATAAGCTGACCATAAAAGGTAGGCAGAAACTAAAGATTAAAACATAGATTTAGTCTAAGTGGTAGTAATTTAACAATTCAATATGTCAAGTCAAACAATTCACGATCTTCTGTAAAGAAATATTAAACAATACAGCTTGGAAAAATGAATATGGCCCTTGATTGTGAGTCAATGCGGTTAGAGTAGGGAAGATGCTGTGTTTGGGAGAGAGGCGGGACCAAGAAGCCGACGGCATCGCGTTGGGTGGGCTACAGCCGTAGGTAAGAGATTTTAAAACACTTAAGACAATTCCCGCGACGCCTAGTTACGCCGCGTTCGCCGACGAGCATTTCCGGCGAAGGCGTTCGACGCACCCGGGTGCTGACCGCTATACAAATTGTCTAAAAACTCGTGCAATGTAGCTTCGCTGAAAGACAAAATACATATTAATTATACTATTTCGTAATTTCTAAAAGAAAATCGTCACTTACCTAACCCCGCTGACTCCGCCGCTTGGATGATGAACACCCCGATCGTGATGTGGCTGCTGCGTGTGTTGTTGTTGCTGCTGCTGTTGTTGTTGTTGTTGAGCACCGCGTACAATGCGATACTGCACCATGTGCGAGTTTGGTTCCAAATGTGACAAAGCTCCTTTTTGGCAGTTGGCCCACTCAGTTATGTCATAGACCTTGCCATCCATTAGCGCCAGGTATTTCCAACGCAAGCCCATCATGCTGGATTCCGCCCAAATGTCGCCCTTTCGAAAAAATAAGTACAAAGTATTAATATACGCTTTATAGATCCATATGAAGAGCTCAGTACACACTTACATCTTTGGCTGAATGCCGAATTTTACAGGAGGCGCACTCCCGCGCCGCATAATGAGGACGTTCGGTTAGCTTGCGTGGATGACGCTGGGCACAGGTGCTACACCTATTTGGGAGGGCCAACAGAAGGATCAGCGCTTCGCTACGCCCAAACTCTTCGGTCATACGCACCTTATGGTATTGGCTGCTTCAGCCATTTTGGTTTGCAGTTGGGAAAGTAGGTCATGCAACTCCGTCCATGCTTTCTCTGCGTGCAGTGTCTCTGCGATGCTTTGGTCATAAATGAGACGATTCTCCTGCAATTAAAAAACAATTTTTATGACGCATCCAATATTTAAGATACAAGTTCCTTACCGGCTCTCCGATTAACTCAAAGGCGCGCTGAAGCACCTTAAAAGCCTCCTCGGCACCGGCCTGTTTATTTTTGTCTGGATGTACGAGCACGGCAATCTTTTTGTAATGCTTACGGATCTGTTCCTGCGAACTATCTGGTGGGACACCAAGTATGCTGAAAAAAACAGACACTTGTTGGACCACAAGCCATTCAACGATCGCTAAACAGTTCTCACCTGTATGCATCTTTCCCTTTGCAATTCAGCAGAGAGTACATTGCCTCTTCGCCGGTTTGTGGCAGGCGACCAGTTTTAAATTGCTCAGATGTGGGTTCAGGAGGTTTGCGTTTATAAAAACGTCTCCACACGGCCCAGCGTGAGTTTTTGGCAAATCTAGCGTCAAGTCGCCGCCAGTAACTTCGCCACCAAATGCTCGGCTTTCCAGAATTCTGCTTAAGTTCCTTGTGAAGCTGCTGCGCATAAGTCAATCCAGACACGTAGGCCAGAGTCATCCGCTCGTAGGCCATGCTGAAACCCAGAACAACAATATCGTAGACCAAATAGAATAGCCATGTTAACAGTTTCATAGTGTAAATCCACCAAGTGTGTAGAATTCGTTTGGCCAACTGGTAATTGCGGCTGCTGGAAAGGCTGTTGGCATGAGTGGGCGAATTGGACGAGGAATAGACATTGCTTCGATTGCGTTTCGATGAGTAGGAGTAGCCAGAACTATTATTCGAGTTAAGATTCGAGGAGGAATACCGCTTGGACGAAGAGGAACTAACATTGTTATTTGTGGAGTAATTGAAGGTGCTGCTGGTATTACTGCTGCCCGAATTGCCGCTGGCTCCAGTGTGATTCGAGTGACTTCCATAAGAATTGGTTTTGTTATTGCCTGATTTACGCGATGAGTTGTTAAAAGTGGCGGCCGGAGTCGAATTGCTGTGATTGTGCAAGGTGGTGTTAGAGGGTACCGAAGCGGAAGTTGTCTTTTGCTCTGAAGACTTTAGGATGTTACTGCTAAAACTCTTTGGCTGCAGTGTCCTCTTCTTATCCTGATTTATGGGCTTGCTTGATTTGCTCTGCGTCTGCGGAGTGGCCGGTTGGATAGGCTGGGACTGTGGCACCTTGAGCGGCGCAGCCTGGTTGGCCGGACCTCGCTTCTTGCCTCGACTGGCGTGCGCATGTCCAACACTGACCGCCGCCGAACCCATCTCTTTGGAATCGTGCATAGGAGAACGCTTCGCCATGCGCATCTCACGAATTCCATCCTCCTTGCCCTGCCGCCGCTGCGGCTGTGTACTGTAGTCCGCTGCGTTGCCTGCGCGCAACTCTCCCCCTATGGCGGTCGATTTCGTGCCCTTGCTGAGCACATCGGAGTACGACATGGGCATGGGTTTCACCTCGGCCACGATGCGCTTCTTGCCCTCGGATTGACCAGGCACAACACTCGACTTTTTGATGGCAGTGGGTGAGACGGTGGCAGTGGCCAAAGGTATTTTGTGAGCCTTGGCTGATTTGGAGGCCACTGGCAGTGCGCTGACGGATTGCGACAAAGGCTCCGGTGTTTGCTGCAGCTCCTGCTTCGAAATCGGTGGCTCTTGGTTTGTCGGTGGCTCAGCCTGATGGTTTTCATTATCGTTGGCCTCATCCCCGAATTGAATGTAGCTTCCGCCAGTGAGGTTTGGTGACCAGTTGTTAACCAGGTTGTTGATAAGCAAATTAGCACTGCTTGGCGAGTGAATGACTTGGGGGGCAGCATGGGTTTGTGTTTGAATCTGTGTCTGCTGAGGCTGGCGCTGCTGGGCTTCTTGTGGCTGGGTCTGCGGCAAGGTCAGAGGATTCGTGGCAAACAGTTCATATAGTGGGGTCGGGTGCGGCGGAGTCGGCGAAGCGGTCTGGTGATGCTGCAGCTGATGGTGGCCAAGCGGAGCCATGTTGATATGCGTGAAGAGCGGAGCGCTGGCCTCGTTGACTGGGTTCTCCGGGCAGTGGTACACCTTGAGGAAGTTTCCGTGTCCCACGGGCAGTACAGAGTAGGTCTCCGGCTGGCCTGGCTGCCCGGAGTAGGTCAAGTTGTACAGGTACTCGTTGTACAAGTGCGGCTGTGGTTGCTGCTGCTGAAGATGGGGCGGAAATGGGGGTGCGGCCAAGTGCGACGGCGGATGAGGCCACATCATGGGCCCAGATGCCTGGCCGTGCTGCTGCTGGTGGATCAGGTAGTTTTGGTTTTGGTGTTGATGCTGCTGCTGCTGGTGCTGCTGGGCCAGGAAGTTGGCCACTTCCTCCGTGTGGGGAAGGACGTGAAAGGGGGCGGGCTCGGCCGGGCCGCCCCCCATCTCGTCGTCCTGACGTGTCGCCATGTTCCTCGTTGGAGCCTGTGCTTTTTGCGCACCAGCTCCGCTCTCCTATTGGAATTTTATGCGCGCCTCATGTGTCCGCCGTCTGCAATTCAGCCACGACTCATCTGCGCTCCCGGCGAGAATACCGTTTTCAGCGGGCTTGTTCGAGCACAATTCTCACGCCAAACTTCAGATAGATCTCGAAGCGAGCGTGTGTAAGTCTTTTTATCTTCTTATTGCAAACGTCAAATTTTGCAAGAAGAAGAAGTCCATTACATTACAACCATAACTGCGAGCACCCGTGAATGTCATTCGCGAATCGCACTCATAAACAACTATCGATAATGGACTGCACATGAGAATAAATAAATCTGTACTTTTTTGAGGAAATTTACAGTTTTCGGCTTGCTAAAAATACCGAACAAACTAGTTTTCTTCGTTTTTATTGCAACAAGTCTGCTCACCAAGCCGATAATCGATCGACCTATCGATAGGCCTCGGGGACTCGAGGTATTTTTGTGAGGCTAGTATTTTTGTAACAGAAAACCATGCAGAATGGCTAAAGTTATTGAAATATCAAAACATGTCATCGAGCCGACCGCTCGTGACCGTAGTGCGGGCCGGACGCCACAGCTTCTCGGAGGGAATGCACTTGCAGCAACGCCTGGCAAAGTCTTCCCAGATTCTGGATCCGCCCTCGGAGTTCCACAATTACCTGGTCCTGCAGGAGCACGACCCCGTCTACACAGTCGGCCTGAGGACAAAGGACTACACGGAAGAGGATGAGCATCGACTCCGCCGGCTGGGAGCCGACTTCCATCGCACGGATCGCGGCGGCCTGATCACGTTCCACGGCCCCGGCCAGTTGGTGGTCTACCCCATCTTGCACTTGCGCCAGTTTAGAGCGAGCATGCGCTGGTACGTGGCCACGCTTGAGCGGACGGTCATCGAGGCCTGCCGCCAGCTGGGCATTCCCAATGCCACCACAACCAAGGACACCGGCATCTGGGTGGACAACAAGAAGATCTGCGCTATCGGTGTTCACGGCTCCCGTTACGTCACCACGCACGGGATTGGCCTCAATTGCTGCACGGATCTGCGATGGTTTGAGCACATTGTTCCCTGCGGAATTAAGGACAAGGGTGTGACCTCACTTAGCAAGGAGCTGGATAGACATGTCCCCATCCAGGAGGCCAGCAGCGCACTCCTGAGAAGCTTCGCCAATGTGTTTGAATGCCGTCTGCAGGATCAGACAAAAGGCAAAGTAACAAACAATTAGGAGGTTCAATAAGCATTTTTAAGCATTCAGTACATAAAACAAAGATTTCTTACTTGAACTATCGGTCGATTTTTCTGATCTAATGCACTCACTGAAGTATGGACCTATACTACTAATTAGTTGAATCAGTTGAGCTCATTATAACCTGTTTCAAACAAACTTTGATTTCACAATTTTTATCACTTTTTCAAGGTTGAGGCTGACAATTAAGACAGTTTTTTGACAGGAAGTAACCAAAAATGTAAATTTTTCTATTCTTTGTAATATTGTATTTCTCGGAAAGAATGTCCGCGTTAAGCTAAACAACAGTGAGTAGTTTGTTCTACTGAACGCTTATGATACATAATGAAGTCAACACCTTACAATTACAATTTTACAATTATAAGGATACTTCACCCAAACCGAGTCGAACTAGACATGTCCGTTTGTCCATCCATACGCTGAGACAATGGAAGATTAAAAGTGCACGGCTCGACAGATTTGATTGCAGAAAGCAATCGATTGACTCTCTTTGGTTGACGAATGCCCCTTACTCATCTAAAAATCAAATCGGTCCATTCATAAACGAAATTAGAGTAAAATGAGACAATTCGCTGGAATTTAAATTTAATATATGCAGTTAAGGAGGTGCCTTGAAGCCAATGTTTACTTCCGACGAGTTCCACAACGCTCTAACTCAGTACAATACTCAAATACAGTATTTAGCATACATTTTGGTACATGCTTTTGGGTATTTGTAATAATTTGAATGTTGCAAAATCCTGCGAAATTGCAGTTTTATAGCTATTCCCACGCAACACCTCATTTTTCACACCATGCTCGAACACAGGTACACATGCGCAAACAATTTTTTACCAAATTTTTCGACCCAATTAAGTAGGTATCTATCTATTGATCTCGTCAATATATGGCACTCTCTAATGCCCACAAACGCTGTTATCGCTAAATCTGTCTCCCGCCCACATTACCATCTATTGAAATGGAAGATATGTGGCGCTTTGCTTTCTTCATTTTTCATTTAAAAATTAATGGATTAGAGCCTTACTTTGACAAACAAATTAATATGATTGGATAAATAATGCCAGCGCTTGAAAAATATGAACAATTTAATTTTGGTCGACTGTAAGTAGAAATAAGGAAGAACGCTAAAGTCGAGGGCCTCGACTATCAGATACCCGATACTCAGCTTAAGAGAGAAAATCGGTATTTTAGGGCGCCTTCTACCTTTTCAGTGGATGTTATGTGAGCGGCAGACTGATTTAGGCGTTTGAGTGGGTGTGGCACATTTAGGTCAGTCGATAGGTATTGATGAGACAAACACATTTCAGTTAAAATTTTGTTTCTATCGTAAAAACTGTAGGCGCTACAGACCCCGATGAAAAAAACTTGCGCTGGACAGGAAGCCCAGGAATCTGCATGCCAAGTCTGACCGTTCCAGAACTCAGGCTTTTAATTATGATAGTAGTGGTATGTAGTAGTATGTAGTCGGGTAAATCCGTCCTTATGAACGCTGAGATCTCGGAAACTACTGGGCTTCCTGCGCAGCTTAAGTTTGTTTCACCTGGGTTCCACGCCCTATCTAAAGCCCACAATCCGCAGAACACTCGAAAAAAACTAACTAAAATGTATTTGCCGCCCATATACCATATATTGAAATAGCGAGTAGGTGATTGTTACTAGCTTCAGTAATTAAAAAAATTCGTTTTAATAATTCCTTTATTATTTCTCTGACCGTTTGTCTGACACCTATGTTTTAGAGCTACCAAAAATTATATTCCCAACAGTATAAGATAATATGTCAAAAAACAACGAAGCTATAATTTGTTTCATATTATTTTCCCACCAATTTTCCGATCATTCCTATGGCAGCTATATGTTACAGTGGTCGGATTTTGATAAAATATTCAAAATTCAGAACTAATTAAAAAAATATCTTTTCCAAGCGTAGGAGGTTATATGTTAAAAGCACCAAAAATATAAATAAAAAAAATTCCCGCAGCTCTGTTGCGTATAACAAATCCGGGAACTTTGAAATTGAATTACAAAAGAACCATGGCTTACCGCCAAGTTCTTTTTCAACGTACATTCTTTAGAAATCGCGGTCCTTCGAGGAACATTTTTTCGCTTATTTCGGGGGTAAGTCCCCTTATCTAGATTATTACCAAATCTCCCTTTCATCTCCTTTGGCTTCCTTTAACTGAGACAGGTTTTCGAGTCCTTGTTATACCCTTGCAGAGGGTATAATGATTTCAGTCAGAAGTTTGCAACGCAGTGAAGGAGACGTTACCGACCCCATGAAGTATATATATTCTTGATCAACGTCACTAGACGAGTCGATCTAGCCATGTCAGTCCGTCTGTCTGTCCGTTTCTACGCAAACTAGTCTGTCAGATTTAAAGCTATCGGGCTGATTCTTTCCCATTCTTTCTATTGCAGGTAATATACAAAAATCGTAAAATCGGACGACTATACCATATAGCTGCCATAGGAACGATCGGAAAAATAGTGGTAAAATAATATGACAAAACTATATCTTCGGTGTTTTTTCACATATATCCTCCTACGCTTGGAAATAACATTTTTTAATTCGTTTTGAATTTCAATTAAATTTTATCAAAATCAAAAGACTATATCATATATCTGCCATAGGAACAATCGGAAAATTAGTCGAAAATTTTGAAAAAATGTTATCTTTGGTGTTTTTTAACATATAGCCTTCTAAGCTTGGAAGTAACATTTTTTAGTTAGTTCTGAATTTCGAATTAACTTTTATCAAAATCGGACGACTTTATCATATAGCTGTCATAGGAACGATCGGAAAATTGGTGGGAAAATAATATCAATAATAATAAGAATTACGAATACAATTTAATAAAAGTCGAACCACTCAGACATACAGATGCCAAAAAAATGGTCTTAAAAAAGAATGAAATTATTTCTTATAACTGCAAGGGTATACAAACTTCTGCTTGCCGAAGTTAACTTCCTTTCTTGTTTTTATTTTACCATGTGATATTATTTAATAAAATAATCCATTAAGTAATAAAACAAGCCTTGACATTAGTGAAGTGCCTCGACTATCAGATATCCCTTACTCAACTTATGGATATACAAGCAGCAAGGCGAGTGTGGGTGATACGTATTAACGGAACCAATACATTTCAGTTAAAAAATGTTGGTGCCACATTTTTGTCCGAGTTGTGGGTCCAAAAATTGGCGTGGCAAACAAAAGCGAACTCTAACGAGTTTATACTGACAGGCGGATATGGGGTCGGGGTTGAATCTACATGTTATATATACATCCAAATAAAATACACTTTTTTACTCTAAAATATACTGTATAAATACCAACAATAATAAAGGTAGAAGTTAATAAAAAAACATATTATTTTACAGCGTTAAGCTTTAAATCCGTCATTTTTTAATGATTAAACGCAAAACTAACGGGTAAATTCAGTAACATTTAGTTTTACATGCATACAAACAAACAGCAAAATGATCATTTAATAAAGCTTTTCTTCTACGCCAAACACAATTTTTAAAGGTTGTTATGCTATCCCATTAGTTTTTACGATACCCTTTATTTGGATTATAACTCGTTACCACTTTTTCCACTTTACAGGGTCGAAAGCGCATCCTGTTATATTATACCATTATATTGTACGAGTAACGGGTATAAATAATTGATCACCTTCCTTGCCATAAATCAGAATAGATATTTCTTTAAATTTAATTATTATCCAAAGTATTAATTAAATCGAGAATTGTTCAGGTCACATTTTTTAGAACGCCCATTCGAGGGAATCTTTCCCCGCGCTTCCATCTCGATACGTCCCTGTTCCCGCTGCTCTGCCTTTCGCATTCGACGCTCCTTGCGTGACTCCAGATCGTTGTTAAAGTATCGATCCCTGAAACCCTGGGCAAGCGTGGTAATCTGCGTTGCGCTTACCAACGACCGGCCAGGCGAACTGTACTCTGAACACTTTTCGTAGGTGAGCAAGCGGCGTGCAGTGTTTCCAGTTAATGGCTGCTCCGAGTTGGCCACCAGCTGCAAATACTCATGATTTGGGAGAATCTTGGGGTTGTAGTCCTCGCGGTGAAAAGGCAACCAACATACAAGGCGTCCACCCAGTCTTAAGTGCTTTGCAGCGAACTCCAATAAGTCTCCGTAAAGACACTGCAACGAGTAGTGCGACGTTGACGGATAATGCACCATATTCTCTCTTCTAGTGTTATCTTTGGAGGTGATCTTCGTCTCCACCCTTTCTGTGGCCTCGCGAATTCCGTATGGAGCTTAAAATAATAACAGTTAACCAAAACATTTTAGGGGCCGGGAAATGTTGATACCTACGATCTGTTATGATGCTGTCGAAAGAGATGCGAGGATGCCACAGTCGGTTGGAGAAATCCGCAACCACCACGTCCACATAGCGGTCCGCGCAACCGTACTGCTCTAAGTTGGCCCGGATGCTCTCGTCCTTCTCGCGCACCTTTTGAGTAATGCGGCTCGGTCGGCAGCGGGCATGCACCATCATGTAGTCTATATCGGCCCCTAGGACATAGCCGCCCCACTTTGCCGCGCTTACTAAAAGCGAGCCCGTGCCGACAAAGGGGTCGAATACAAGGTCACCTTGGCGCACCATTGCCTGGTTTGCCATTAGCAGGCTCAGCTGGGCATCCATGCTTGTGTTCCCGATGAACTTCCGCTGCTTTAACGATAGCTCCTTAATAAGATGCCTCTGGCCCGAGGCCAACAGTCGGCCAAACAGAATGTCCTCAGGCTCGGGCGGCACAGCTGTGGGATCCAGACCCCAAAATTCGATGTACCACCACTCAACATGGGGATTCTTTAGGTTCACAGGTCCTTCTATCGGTAAATAGTCCATGGTCTCTATTTTCGCAA
Source organism: Drosophila biarmipes (assembly GCF_025231255.1). NCBI lineage: Eukaryota > Metazoa > Arthropoda > Insecta > Diptera > Drosophilidae > Drosophila > Drosophila biarmipes. Next base: position 3,151,919 of record NC_066616.1, on the reverse strand, counting down.
TCTTTTCCCGCTGGCTGAAGTGCTTGTTGTAAGTCTCCACCACGATCTTGAAACTGGTATCCGGCCGGAAATATCCCGCCAGAGAGTGTCGGTTGGTATTTACGTGATTCTGCAGCGTCTCATGAAACTCGGTTAAGTTGCAGGCGTGGGCATAGAGCTCAAAAATAGACCGTAACAACACGGATCGGGAAGCGTATTTTAGGGCATCCTCCTCGTGCTGAAACTCGACCAACCAAAATGGTTTCTGCAAAATCAAATGGGTAAACACGGTTTACCTGCCATAAGTAGGTTTTTATGACAATCATATTGAAGCTATGGTTTTTAAATACAAAATTCTTATTATAATTGGCTTAACTCTGGGCAGATTTGTAACGATACAATACAGAGAATATTTTGAAGACAAATCGCTGGGACACAGTTGTGTAAAGGGGCAAAATAAACAGCTGTTCCCTAATCAAGCATGCAACATTTTTTGTAGATATGCTTAGTTCTTGAAATGAAGTCCTAGTGAAACCTTACTGATCCTCACAACTAAATAAGCGAATATTTTGTATGGCAAACATCCCCAACTCATTCGAATCATGTAGGGTAGCTGTCCGGACCGGCACGTCCATATAACAGATTACCAAACAAATTATTGTTTTGGTCTGAAATAATTAGTATGCTGGAAAAGGCGTCTCGGTCTGTCAAAGCGAAAACTTTTAACTTTTCACTTTTGTTCGACTGGTCTAGTGTTGCGGACCAAGATTGGCTAAACATACTTTACGGAGTCGGAAACGTCTCCTTCACTGCCTTGCAAACTCCGCACTAGAGTTACAGAACGCACCGACAGTCTAGAATTTGAAATTTACCAGGGTCTGTTCAGTGAGCCTCCGGACCTGGAGTCCGAACATTTTAACAAGCGAGTCGAACTCCTGCACTCGAAAGTCGACATGCTCCTGGGCGAACCACAAGATGTATCTCCTAAAGCTGGTCATTTGAATTTTATTTTTTTAGGTGGATTCACATCAGAGCGCTCCGCGTGTGTTTGTTTACATCGGGAAGGGTTGTCGTGCGGCCGGCACACCACAGGGACTATCGAGTGCCGACGTGCACTATCGATAACTGCGGCTGGGTGCAGCCGTGCGAGCCGTCAACTCGGCCATTTTGCATAAATCCCGCAGGCCACACGTAGGCGAGCCTAAGATTGAAACAATTTTCAGCAGCTCCAGGTCTCCAATCCGTCTAGACCTGTTTAAAAAACCAATTTCAAGTGCCGCCGCAAGTAATTGAAGTAATTTAAGATGGCTCGCTACACGCAACGCCCGGAAAATGCTCTGAAAAGAGCCAATGGTGAGTGCTGAAAATTTTCCATGCGGTGGCCGAGGAGAACAACTCTGGCTCCACAACAGCAACCGCGCTCTCTTTCTACAACGCATCTCTCTTTCCGCAGAGTTCATCGAGGTGGGCAAGCCGCTAAGAGCGCTGGACACTCTGCAGGAAGTGTTCCGGAACAAGCGATGGAACTACGCCTACTCGGAGACGGTCATCGAGCCGCTCATGTTCAAGTACCTGTACCTGTGCGTGGAGCTCAAGAAGTCGCACATCGCCAAAGAGGGACTCTTCCAATACCGGAACATGTTCCAACTGGTGAACGTGAACTCGCTGGAGAACGTAATCCGCGGCTACCTGAAGATGGCCGAGGAGCACACGGAGGCCGCTCAGGCGCAGTCCTCAGCGGCCGTCGCCGTCCTGGAGCTGGATGACTTGGACAATATTGCCACGCCCGAAAGCATCCTGATGAGCGCAGTGTGCGGCGAGGACGCCCAGGATCGCTCCGACCGCACCATCCTTTTGCCGTGGGTAAAGTTTCTTTGGGAGTCCTACTGCCAGTGCTTGGAATTGCTCCGCGTGAATACCCACTGCGAGGCGCTCTACCACGACATCGCACGGATGGCCTTCCAGTTCTGCCTAAAGTACAATCGTAAAAGCGAGTTCCGGCGCCTGTGCGACAAGCTGCGTAAGCACTTGGAGGACATCTGCAAGAGCAGCAACCAGACCACTGGCGTGTCGATCAACAAGGTGGAGACGCAGCAGCTCTGCCTGGACACGAGGCTATACTTGCTAGACTCTGCCATCCAGATGGAGTTGTGGCAGGAGGCCTACAAGGCAATCGAGGATATCCACGGTCTGATGGCCCTGTCCAAGAAGACACCCGTGCCCAAGACCATGGCCAACTACTACCAGAAGTTGGCCATGGTCTTCAGCAAGGCGGGAAACCATCTCTTTCACGCTGCAGCCCTACTGAAGCTTTTTCAGTTGACGCGTGAGCTGAAGAAGAACCTGACCAAGGACGACCTGCAGCGCATGGCTGCCCATGTCCTCCTTGCTACCCTTTCTATCCCGCTGCCCTCGGCCCATCCAGAATTCGATAGGTTCATAGAGGCGGACAAGAGCCCCTTGGAGAAAGCACAGAAACTGGCCGTGCTCTTAGGTCTTCCTCAGCCGCCCACCAGGGTCTCGCTTATTCGCGAAGTAGTAAGTATCGCAACTTTTTTTTAATTAGTCATTACTCATCAATGGACAATTTTAGGTGCGCTTAAATGTTCCTCAACTCGTGTCGGAAGACTTTCGCAACCTGTATAACTGGCTGGAGGTGGATTTTAACCCACTAAACCTGTGCAAACGCATTCAGTCTATTGTGAACGTCATTGAGAGCGGACCCGAGAACACTCTGCTCACTCCCTATATCCAGTCCCTGAAGGACGTCACCATCATGCGTTTGATTCGTCAGATCTCCCAGGTTTATGAAAGCATCCAGTTTCAGCGTCTGTTGCAGCTGGCCAGCTTCTGCAACATTTTTGAGTTAGAAAAGCTACTGGTCGAATCGGTTCGTCACAACGACATGCAGATCCGCATTGACCATCAAAAGAACAGCATTTATTTCGGCACTGATCTGACCGAGAGTCAGCGCGAGTACCGACCAGACGGGCCTGCACTGCAGTCCATGCCGTCGGAACAGATCCGCTCCCAGTTGGTTAACATGTCTACCGTGCTGACAAGGGCCGTTTCCATCGTCTATCCAAACCGTGAACGGGACCAGCGGGCCAAGCTCCGCACCCAGATGGTGCACCATTATCACGAAATAAAGGATCGCGAGCATCAACGAATTCTTCAGCGCCAAAAGATTATCGAGGACCGAAAGGAGTACATTGAGAAGCAGAACAATGCACGCGAGGAAGAGGAGGCTAGACGCCAAGAGGAAGAATCGCGAAAGGCCAAACTGGCCGAGCAGAAGCGTCTCGAGCAGGAGCAGGAAGAGCGGGAGCGTAAACGCCATCAAAACGAGATCCAAGCAATCCGTGAGAAGAGTCTAAAGGAAAAGGTGCAGCAAATTTCGCAAACTGCTCATGGAAAGAAGATGCTTTCCAAGCTGGACGAGGAAGGCATCAAGAAGTTGGACGCCGAGCAGATTGCTAAGCGGGAGAGCGAGGAACTACAGCGCGAGGCCAAGGAACTGCAGTCAAAGCTTAAATCGCAGGAGAAGAAAATCGACTACTTCGAGCGTGCCAAACGCCTGGAGGAGATTCCGCTATTTGAAAAATACTTGGCCGAAAAGCAGGTTAAGGACAAGGAGTTCTGGGAGGCCACCGAGAAGACGCGCATTGAGAATGCAATCACCGAACGCAAGGACGCTGTCAGCCAGCAAGAGCGTCTCAAACGCATGTATCCCGACCGGGATGAATTCCTCGAGGCCCTCAAGAAGGAACGTGCTTCTCTCTACGTCGAAAAGCTCAAGAAGTTCGAGATTGCCCTGGAGGCGGAGCGCAAAAAACGCTTGGCTGACCGCGTTGTTCGACGCCGAGAGGAGCGCCGCCAAGCTTTTATTCGCGAAAAGGAGGAGGAACGTCTTCGCAAAGAGGAGGAGATTCGCTTGGCTCAGGCTGCCGAGGAACGCGCCGCAGCAGAAGCCCGCCGTTTGGAGCGAGAGGCCGAGGACGAGAAGCGGCGCGCACAGTACGAAAAGCAGCGTGCCAAGGAGGAGGAGGCCGAGCGCAAGATCAAGGAAGACCGTGAGCGTCTGGCACGGGAGGTGGCCGTGGAGCGCGAACGCACCGAGAAGGAACGCGACACCTGGCGTCCCCGTGGCGGTGACCGTCCAAGTGCCTCTGCCGGCGGTGCTGGGGAGTGGCGTCGAGCAGCGCCTGCGGCCAGCGATCGCAACGACCGCGGTGGGGAACGTTCAGAGCGTGGAGGGGAGCGCATCGAACGCGGCGACAGGGTCGAACGTGGGGGAGAACGCATTGACCGTGGAGGAGACCGAGACCGCAAGGACAACGAAGGAGGAGACTCTTCGTGGCGTGTACGACGTGAGCCAGATTCCCAGCGTGCTGCTGCCCCTAAAGACAATGCGGCTCTCCAATCTCGGGATGACAAGTGGCGACGAGGCGGAGAACGAGAGCGCGACTTCCGCAACGACGGACCTCGCCGGGATAGGGACGATGGACCTCGCCGTGACCGTGACGATGGACCGCGCCGGGAACGAGATGACCGAGATGACCGTGGCGGATTCCGTCGCAATGAAGGCCCACGTCGCGCCGAAGAGCCTCAGCGCGAGACTGGCGGCAACTGGCGCGACGCTCCACGTCAGGGTGATCGGGAAAATCGCCGTACGGCTGGGGAAAGGCGCGATCGAGATGTACGCGATGCACGAGATCTTCGCGGACCTGCTCCAAAAGAAGCAGCCAGTGGTGGCGGAAGCGGCAACTGGCGCACGGCTCCTGCACCTCGCGAGGAAAAGCCCGCAGTTAAGCGTGATCAACCCCAAGATAAGGGTGAGTAGTATGGCGGGACAAAATTTATGAGACCTTAAAAATTACCACTGTATGGGGAAGAAGTACTCTTTAGGGGATTCTAAGCAATAAGCGAAGTAATGATTTAAAAAGTGTTTTAAAAAATTACGCACTCAAATTAACTTACCCTTATGTATAGTCTTACCACCAGCCTAAAGAAACACATCATTGACATTTTATTTATTTTAGAGAACAAAGCCGGCGATGATGGTGAGTGGACCAGTGTTAAGCGCCGTTAAACTGCTCCGGATCTTAGTTTCCTGATTCGTTGTTGCCCAGCATTTTCGTATATACGCAACATAATAACATTTACAAGTTTTCATTTTATCCGATTTGTACTTTATTGGAATAGAAATACATTCAATGCTTGTGCCACACAGTAAAAAGGAGTTAGACGTTGAATCGCTACTCCTCAAAGTACTTTCGAATAAAATAAACACGTTCCAAATTATCAATAGTATTCCTTCCTAAGGGTGCAAATATTTGGTTGGGACTTTGGGGAACCACTTAGTACCACGTTAGTATAATCTCTAATAATTCTTATCAATATTGAAGTCGCATTGCTGAATGGTTAAAACATTCTCGGAAAATTTCGCCAGTGGCGGGAATTACCCTAAATGGTAGCTATTGAACTTTCAAGCTGACTTATTTTAAAATTAATCGGAAATAAAAACTTGTAATCATTGTCCATCAGCATAAATTAATGCCAAAGGTATAATGCACAGTTTCTAAATGAATTTTAACTCAAATAATACTTAATAGTGACACTTAAAAATTACTACCTGAACTGCTAAAGGCTACAAATTTGGAGTTTTCGTTAAGCAGCTGATCCACAGCTGACCAAAACTAAACACCCCAACCTAAATTTTCCTGAGCAACACGCAACGGTCAGGAAATCATTTAAACCATGTACAATTTTTCTATAAATAGCTATAAAATGTGAAATCGGCTATAGCTAAATTATCTAAATTGCTACTTCGCCAGCCCTTAGGTGGTATTTTGCCTGAACTAGGCGTCAGCCGCACTGCGCGATTGTCAGCAGCCCCACGACTGGCCACACTGTTTACTCCGCTGCCGCGAAACGACTCGGTCCACGTGAACATATTTTGGGCAATGTGTGGTTCCCGACTCATGAGATAAAGTGATTGTGGATGCATTGTCGCGAAGTGACGTTGCCCCACCTTGAATAGTGGGTGTTCCTTGAGTGGCGGAGACGCAAAGGGTTGTCGCTAGTTGTCGGCCGACCCAGGCCTGTGCTTGTGAGGCTGCTGCGGACGCGGCGCTGAACATGTGAGGTTAAAGCAGACGGACAAACAGACGGCGGCAACAGATATTAACAAATACTTATTACCGAGTGATTCTGAGCTGCGAGCAGTGGCGACTTTAGAAGGTAATGTTGCACGCCGGGTCCCTCAAGATAGCTGATCGCGGGTCGGTACGAGAATATGCTTTGCATTCCGCCTGCCGTCACAAAGCAGCTTCCGAGAAAACAGCTTTCCAAACAAATGTGGCAAAAAGTCAAAAGGGACGGTGAAGACCTGCGAAAGGTATTCAGTTCAATTGTTGTTCGTTGAAAATCAAAAGCACATGGCGTGGCGGCGGCATTTACGCACACTCCCAAAGCGGGCGCACACTTACACGTGGTTGGGGCAACACATGTGCGGGCTGCTTCTTCTTCCCGCTGCGAAGTGTGCGCATGTTTGTTATTGTCGGCTAGCCGAGTTTTTGGCCTTTAGTAAAATATATTTTCCGTTCGTCTACATTCTTATAACATGTACGTTCTTATAATATAACTTTGATCAGACGCTAGTTTCCAACCTGTTGCCATTGGTGTCCTTATTGGGAGGGGGAGACGGTACTGAAATCGCCACGCGGAGTTGCTGTTCTAGCTGTTTTACGGCTACTTTCAAGCTACTTTCCGCATTTAAAGAAAAATAAAAGAAAATAAATCCCACTTTTCTAGCTTTTACATACTATGTTTATGCTACAGATTTCATGATTTATGAGCATAAAAGACTGCGTCAGTTCATGCGACACTGCCGAATTCATGCTTTTATTCAATCTCAGCTGACAGATTGAATTCGCTTGAAATAAACTTGTTTGCCAGTTTATAATTTTTTAGCGTCGAAATAAAACAAGAACATTTATTTCCATTGCCACTAAATGAAAAAACAACTTGTTGAAAGTAAGCCGAACTTACGTATTTTTATCGAGCTGGCAACTCCGATAACTATACAGAGTTACCAGAGTTTGATTGACACCTTTTCACACTGAGGTTGAATTATAAGTCAACTTTTGTCCTTTGTCGAATCATGAAGCTGTGTTTATACACACATGAATCATATGAAAGCGTGAAATGATCATCGCATAAACGCAGTAACACTTTCGGACAGACGGACATGGCTAGATGGACTCTAAATGGGAATAATATATATTCGTTATTGGGTCGTAACGCCTCCCCTTCTAGTTGTTCTATACAAGTAAAAACTACTTACTCATGCAACCAAATCTAGTTTGAAAACGGACCCGTCCCACGGAAACAACTGCCCAAATTTTTAATAATTTCCCTATTTTACAGGACGTTTTATGGTCAACATTTCCTATATTAGTTAATGGAACAAGGGGTTTTTCATTTTTACGATTTTACCTAATTGGCGGGAAAGATAAGGAAAAAAGTGAACATCTTATTGAAAGAGGCCAAAATGTATTGTATTCGCGATAAAATTCTCTTCTAGTTGAACTTAAAAGAATGTTATGAATAACCCAATTTTTTATCAATAAAATAAATATTTTTTAAAAACAAAAATTTTTTTTAAATGAAAAAAATTTGAATTTTTTACTATTTATTCAGTTATTTGAACAAAAAAAGAACTATTAAAATAATAACTTTTTCTTTGATTCGGATTGCAATTGCGACCTGCAACTTTTCCACCGCATGACATGTGCACACTCGAGGTTCCTCGGCGAAATTTTTGTACCAGGCATAATATGACAAATTTAATTGAAAAAATTTTAAATTACCATAAAACCTGAGCCGTTGTAATCGAATACATGTTTCCTTCCCAAAAACTTATTTTTAAAGAAGGCTTCCCCCTTAAAGGGTTAAAAGAGCAATCTACCTGTTATTTTCAAAGAAAACAATATGACCGATTACTACTAAATTTATAAGCCAAATTAGTGACCAATCTGCTTGCTTCCATTCTTTGACGTTTTATTTGGTTTCGCTGTATTTATTCTAAGAAATGTTTAGAGTTGTTTCTGGATTTTTAGATGCTTCTTTGGTCGCGATGCTCGTTGTTGTGCCAGCATATTATGCTTATTACGCATCTTCTCAAGAATTTGTTCACGGTTCCTGTCAAGCTCAACGAGCTGTTGTTCCACCTGTTCCATAATCTCTGAATGTAGCTGCAAACACGATTGGACAATAACGTTTTTTGTCGAAAGTTCAGCAAGCTGAAGAGCCTGCCAAGAACTGGTGCCTGAGAGAATAAAGAAGCCCGTGTTGCCCATAACCTTTAGTGACGATTCGTCCTCGATCGGACTTGACTTAGATCTCTGCTCTACTGCGAGGTCAGCCTGCTTACGACTTTCTTCTTTGCAGTTCTGACCAGTTTGGATATTTATCCCGGATCCTAGCAGAGGGTCCGTCTTTGAACTCCCGAGCACGTTGATCTTCACTTGAAAATGTGGAGCTTCCTTGACTGTGTTTTCCTTTTCATGTTGGGAATCAAGTGACTCCAGAATGTTACGCTTGGGAAGAACCGTATGCAAGTGAGACTTAATTTGTTTGCAAATTTTGGACATCAATGGGAAGACCGAGCTGGCTGCGTTTCTAACATTAATAGTTTCAGTCGCTTTGGAGCAAATCCGTGATTCTTGCAAAAGGGACTTGCTATTCTGGTCATACCAGGTAGTGGAGGTAGGAGAAGGGTTTGTCGCTCTTCTTTTAACCTCCGAGAGAAATGATTTTTTTTGGCTGGGTTTTCGAATTTTTTGAAGAGCATCACACGGTTGAACTGTATTTTGTATTTTATCGTCCGCACTATGCGAAGTCGGTAGTTTCAACTTGTCTTTCTGCTTGTTTCTACCAAGAAACGCCTTGGGAATTTCGTCCGCTCTTTTAGTTGCCACTAAATCTCTAGCTGGTGGCACAGCTGAAATTGCGTCAATGGGTTTGTCGAATCCAACTCTGAGCTCATCTCTTTTACTCAGTACACCACCCGATGGTACAAGTTCAGGTCCTTTCTGATGAGCTTCTTCCTCGGCTTTCCGCTTGGACTCTGCAGCTTTGCGCTGACGCCGTGTTATTACCTTTTTTGGCATTTCTTATTTTGTATCAGGTCTAAAACGATGTGAGTTGAACACGTCAATAATTATCCAATGGTCTCTTACGTATTTGATGTTTGACTTTTGAAAACGTACACATGTTTGTAGATTGATAACGAAAAACCTGCTTTGATTTAATTTTTCCCTAAAGAAGCCAAAAATTAAAATCTTATTTTTTTTGCAGTATTCACTAAAGAATTTTTAAGCAGCTATGGATTCCCGAATGCTAAACGTTTTCCAAGAAGATCCCTTTGAGGGAAACTACGCCAAATACGAATCCGAACCGAATTTCTGGTCATCTAATGATGAGTAAGTGCTTGTTGTTAACAAAATGATCACACACTCATGCAATACTTCCAGTTTACAACTGACAGATACACTTAGCGGTATTCTTCCCATAGCACCCACAGATGAGTCCCTGCTTGGCACAAGTAGGGAGGAGGATCTGCAAAACAGAAAGAATCTGGTAGGTTTTGCCTCAAAGGGCATTCATGGGGTCACAGATTCAATCAGTACTTATTCTTTGAACAGCTGATCTACAGTGACTTCGTGGAAAAAGAGTTTAACGACCAAGATGCAAACGTTCTTAATGCACAGGTCTATCAGGCCATCACCGACAGCGACGTCGAGGTGGCCTACGAGCAGCAGCGTCAGATTACCGCTATTGTGGAGTATGACAGAGAAGACGTTGGAATTGACTGTCTTACTGAAGAGGAGGACATAAAAAGCCAGTGCAGTGCCTCCACATTTCGGACCCGCACGGACAGCTCTTCGATTGGAGACTATGAGTCGCATTCCAGCGACTACGAAGACGAATATGATGATGATATTGTCAACGAAGAACAAGACCAAAGTTTTCTTGGTGTCCACGGAAAAGTGGTCAGCACGCAGAGCGCTAGTGAGCGCAAGGGACGAACGCTGAGTACTAACACAGTTGTCTCAGATGTAGATGCTCTTGGCCTAAATATCGACGTTAATGACTTTGACTTGGCTGACTTTATTACCAAAGATGATTTTGCCGAAAATCTAAATGCGTGTCGCTTAAAAGAGTCTCAACAAGCACAGAAAGCACCTAAATCCAATGCTGAGGCAGTAGTAACCCCGGATTCATATCCATCCGTGTCAACAAAAATGACAAAACCAAAAGTTCATTCCGCCAAGGCACGGGATTCTGATTATGACTCGGACTCAATTATCGACGTTGAAACAGTTGATGTGATCGATGTGGATGAGTCTGTTTGGGCAACAGGTCAGTCAGAGAAATCTGCCTCAAGTTTTAAAGATTTGCGCTATGTGGAGAACATAAGTGCCGACCGTTCCTGGTGTCCCAAGACTACAGAGAAGGCCTTGCCTTCTGTTAAGGAGGTAAGAAAAAAAGTTATTAATTAAAAATGTTATTAAAAGTTTTTGTCAAATCCTACATAGGATAAACCCCTTCAACCGGAAACCTATCCACTCGCAGCACCAACTTTAACCAAGCCGAGGCCTGCTAATATTTGCTTGGTGCCCAATAAGAAGCAATGTGACTTTCTAAAGCGAAAAGTTGGAGGATCCTTCTTGACCAAGCCACCCAAGATAGCACCCAAAAAAGTAAACGACGGTACAAAATTGTTAAGCAACAAGCAGCCGCCAGCAAGACAAAATCTTTGTACAGGTTTAGGTTTGGGTGGAAAAAACCTTTCGCTTCTTAAGCAGGAAAGTGCACCAGAAAAATCTTTGGCACCACCAACAGCCTCCGCCATAACATCGACTGTGACGCCGACGCCAGCCCCAAAGCGAAAGCTAAATCTGGAAGAGTATAAACAGCGTCGATGTGGCGGCCTAGGCCATGTAAAAAGTAAACCGACTCCAGCAAAACAGTCGAAACTAGAAGTTGCCAGCAAATTCTCCACTCCTTCCCCTGTATTAAAGCCTACACCATCACCTCAGAAGGAAGCAATAGTTAACATCGTAAAGAGCCTGAAGTGCCCCAGTAAAGAACAAACTTCTTTGCCTATGGATCCAATTACGGTAGCTAAGAACAAGGTGTTGCGCATGCTAGAAATGAAGCGGGCTCAACAGTTGAAAATAATCGATTCTCGCATATCAGCCAAGGTGCCACGCGTAACTAAGTTGCCGCCACTTAAGGATATTGTCAAGGACACCTATTGTATGGAAACTGAAAGTCCCGATCCATTGATTAAGCCACCCAGCAACAAACTTCATCCGGACTATGAGGAGATTATAATAGTTTCAGTTAGTTGCAATACGGACATAACAATACCGCCTAATCAATTAAGCAAGGCCTCCCCTCGTTCTCTTTTGAAGTCATCAGTTTTGCTGTACAACATATCGAACGGCCAAGATGCTACCAAGAACATAAGCAACTCTCTAATAGCCAGCATACAAAGTGAAGTTGTTAGACAAACCAGTAGCACTACACTTGCGACGATACCGATCACTGCCCCACAAGCTAAGTGTTTAACTGACAAAAATGTCCAGCATGGCGAAGACATGGTCATTATGCACTTGCCCAAAGATCGGGTGCGCAAAACAGTTGTCAGCATGTCCACCCAAACTGATCTGCAACCGGAATTCCCACTCTTGACGCTTCCTCCCGCAAGAATATCTCGAGACCGTATGCGACGGAATTACCGGAAGCGGCGACATCATGTCTCGGGTTCAAATATGTTTAATTCATCGAGTGGCTCATCCTCGGACTGTAGCAGTTCGGTGTCGTATAGATCTCGATCTCGATCCGACTCAATTGAGCAGCTGCGTAACTTAGATGCAGCAGCAACACTTCTGGGAGGCAGTACTGGGAACGGCGGTTATTCTTCTCGCAGCACACACCGCCATCGGAGCTCAGTGAGCTCCTCGTCCCACTCAGAGGCTGGCAGGTACGACCGCAGACAACGACGCACTAGTTACAACAAACGACGTTCCAAAAACCAAAAGCGGGCTAGCGAGTCCTCGTCCTGCTCCGGCTCCGAGAAAAGCGATCGCGAACGTAGCCGCAGTCCGCTCAACAAACTACGCCGCTCGCGTTCCCGCTCTCGTTCAAGGTCCAGCTCACACCACCCAAACAATAACTGCCCCAGTAACAACAATCGACGCGGATTCATCGATCGTAACGTTTCACAACCGGCCGTAGAGGAACGGCGTATCGTCTACGTCGGCCGCATTGAGCAGGAGACTACAAAGGAGCTATTGCGTCGAAAATTTTTGCCATATGGAAGCATTAAACAGATAACCATACACTACAAAGAAAATGGGTAAGAGGGAAAAGATTAAAAACTTATTTAAAACTACAAGTTGTCATTTTATATTAGAATGAAGTACGGGTTTGTTACTTTCGAGCGAGCGCAGGACGCATTCACGGCCATCGACACGAGCCCCAGAGACCCACAAATTAACATGTATGATATAAGCTTTGGAGGAAGACGTGCTTTCTGCCGTGCATCCTACGCTGACTTGGGTAAGTGAAAAGGTTCATGATTAATGTTACGTTCTTAACTATTTTTTTTCGTTTTAGATAATGCTGGTATTAATAATTACCACTCGTATGTGTTTCCCAAGGAGGCGCCAGCACCGAAAGTACAGGAAGACTCTTTCGAAGCTTTGCTCCTTAAGGTAAAGGCAAAGCTAAATGCTGGTAAGCCAGCAGTAGCTAAACCTCTTGTTGATGCACAACCACCAGCTCCAGCTTCTTTATCCCAGGAAAGCAATCAGATGTGACATTTTGGCAGAATGCTGCTTAATTTCCTAATTTTAATATTAATTTTTTTGAGAATATGAAGTACGTTACAAGCATTCTTCTACTACTATTCTTGCATAATTGTAAACCAATCCCCGAAGTTTCTAGCTGTATAACTGAAAAGCCTGATTATAATTCATAATTTATCGTAACATAGTTGACAGAGCTATGCAAGCAATACAACTATTGCAATATAAATTAGGGTAATTGTATTGACCGAACATGAAAACTTGAAACAATACAACAAGAAATTGAAACGTAAATGGAATTGTGATAACCGCATATTGCATACAAAGTCATTTATTGCATGTAAGTTAGCAGAAGATCCATAGAAATAGTAAATACACTATAATAGCTTTGTAACAATGTAGCGAACCACAACATCAATTGAACTGAAAAACAACCAGCCACCCCCACAACCATACAAAATTAAATGTGTTGAAAATATCAAATATGTATAAAACTTATGTATTTTGAGAGAGCAAGGAACGCGCATGCAGCATGCGTCTGCCAAGAATTAAACTGTTGATAACTAAACTTTGATATTAGTTTTTAAAGAACATATTTTTACGTAATTTTACTTTACTCAATAATTTTCGAAAAACAAACGCACTAGCCACAAAAGCTACACCTAGGCTATTTTGAAATCTTCAGCGAGAAAATTGCAGTAAGACTTGTTTCAATTTTCGAACTTTTATTAAATTAATTTTAGCAATGCTAAGCTTAAGCTCTGAATTTGAATGTAGCCTTAATTGTATTCTATTAGGATTTCTCCGACAGGGAATGAGTTTGATAGAGAATTACATTTTTGATATGATTTGCTAATTTAGAAACCAGCACCCAACTTTTGTTCATAAGTAGCAGAAACGAATTGTTCTTTTATATCTTTTATACTACTTTCCTTTTGATAATTTAATAAAACTTTTCTAATTTCAAACAATTGAATTTTATTCGGACCTAATTGTATTGATTTTGATTTTTTTCCTTTTACAATAAACTTCGGTGTTATGCTTGTGAAACAAGGAGAAGGCAATATATAGTTTTGACTTTAAAACAATTACAAGGGTATTATAATTTCAGTGTGAAGTTGGCAACGCAGCAGTACTATATTCACTCTTGATCTGAAAACATTTTTTACTCAAAAAAGTATAAATATGCTGATCTGGTATGTGGGTCTTAAATTAGTTAAACAGCTTTAAAGCTATTGGGTTGAAACCTTCTGTAAAACATCCATCTATTGCAGGTAAGTATATAAGTTCAGCAACGGACAACTTTATCTTCTAATCTAAGCTTCCACATAAGCGAATAGAGCTTTCTTGTTTTTCATTTCTGTAAACATTTAAGTGAGATTTGGTTCTAAAGGCTAACACAACATTAACCGTGGCTCAACCAAATTGTCTGCCGAAGAAAGCCGACGTGGTCGTGCGTGGTAACTTTCGTAGTGAAGGTGCTCAATGTATAATTCAACGAAACGATTCACTTTAGGCATTAATATTGGGAAATTTAAACTGGGTTCTAGACCCCGTACGCAAGTCGACCGCCCACTCGCATCAATGTTAAAGTACAAGGTTAATTGATGAGTTCTACTTAGTTTTATCAATTCGACTGCAAACGACTCGAGATCTAAGTCCCGAACTGTGCTCCTTTCACAATTTCCATGTCCTGCCGTAAACAAAACAAAAGATAAGTGCTGTTATTCTCACGACCTTAACTTAGGATGAGGATCTTTCGACTAATTGTAATTAGTCAATAATGTAATGGATGATTAGACGCCGCAGCAACTATTTGGGCCCTTACTAGCGGCTTCCTTTCGCGGTGGCTTTTGGGGGACACTGATTACAAGTGATGTCAAGTGCTGGTTTACTGGTCAATGGGTCGAGGCCTTCGAAGATAAAATAAGTTTTGAGATCTTTGGCCGGTGCTTAGACGATAAATTTTTATAGCTTCGCGGGGGTCCATGCCCAATGATCATCTGAAACTCTCTCTGTGCCCTATTTAACCCTCAGTATCCTTTTTGGGTGTAACACACCTATTTTTCAAATCAGTGATTTTTAGATAAACACCAATTTAGATTACACCAATCGGACAATTAAAAATAAAGTTATTAACCGCCAAATTCGACACCCAGTAAGGGTACCATGTTCCACATCGAAGGAAAGGGTACTGAGGGTTTATACTAACAATCTATACATTATTGTGAAGTCTGCCGACCTTGCGAATTTATGGAGTCTTCATTTTGGCAACGTACCATACAGGAAAGTCTGTATAATTGGCACTAGCAAGCGAACACGATTTACCGAGATTTAGGATGTGATTCTACAAGACGAGTCGAATGCCAGGTCAAAGTAACCGAAAGCCAAATACTAAAATTGATTTGAAAGCTAGATTTACTACAAATATTGTAGATGGTATTAGAAATGATTATTGACTCACATTTGGTCAGGGGAATACAACTGATTTTCCTAGGCTAGGTATGATATCGATTTTTTTAGAACTTCCTTACTGTCTGATCCGAATCGTGACGGCGTATTTTTTTTTAAAGCTGTTGGATGCTGAGCAGTGAAAGACAGTATTTTGTAGGGATGGACCTGAGTACTTGTAAGCATGTCGAAACACAAGTCAGAGCCGACTAGCATGTCAACGCGTTTACGTTTAAGCAAGGAAGAACGCTATAGACGAGTACATCGACTATCAGATGCCTTTTACTCAGCTTAAAGTAGCAAAAGGGAAATGGAGCTAATGGAGCCAACCACCTATTCCAATATATGTATGGTAACATAACATCTACTGAAAAAGCCGGTAGGTGGCACCCTAAAATATCGCTTTTCTGCTTATATATCTTTATTATCCTTTTGCTCCCTTAAGCTAAAGTCGAAAGTCGAGGCACTCGACTATAGCGTTCTTCCTTGTTGAACTTAGGTGCGTCTTTGGCGAGGCTTTTGGTTGTTTCCTTCCATTTTAAAATTGTTGTTTTTACACCGCTTCAGCACGAACACATCCAAAGATTAAATTTCTTAGCTTATTTGAGTACAGCGAAAAGCTTCAACCAAATATTTGCCTCTCGACCACAATCTTGGCCCTTTGTGTTTTATACCCTTGCAGAGGGTATAATTATTTCAGTTAGAAGTTTGCAACGCAGTGAAGGAGAAGTTTCCGACCCCGTAAAGGATATATATTCTTGATCAGCGTCACAAGACGAGTCGATCTAGCCATGTCCGTCCGTCTTTCAGTCTGTCCGTCCGTCCGTTTTTACGCAAACTAGTCTCTTAGTTGTAAAGCTATCGTGCTAACTTTCCTTTCTTCCTTCTTTCTACTGCAGGTAGTATATAAGTCGGAGCCAGCCGGATCGGACAACTATATCTTATAGCTCCCATAGGAACTATCGGGGAAAAAATTATATCTTTCGTGTTTTTTAACATATACCTTTCTAAGCTTGGATATAACATTTTTTCTGAATTTCGAATTAAATTGTATCGGAATTGGACGACTATATCATATAGCTGCCATAGGGACGGTCGGAAAATTAATAGGAAAACATGAAATAAAAATTATATCTTTGGTGTTTTTTAACATATAACCTTATAAGTGTGAAAATAAACTTTTTTTAAATCGGACGACGATATCATATAGCTGTCATAAAAACGATCGGAAAACTGGGGGAAATAATATAAACAAATTAAAACTTTGGGGCTCTTTGACATATTATCTTATAATATTGAGAATATACATTTTTATATTTTTAAGAATTTCGAATTCAATTTAATAAAATTATTGATTGTTTTTTTTTAGAACTGCAAGGGTATACAAACTTCGGTTTGCCGAAGTTAACTTCCTTTCTTGTTTCTTTTGAGTCTTAGAATATCCTTACCGACATTTTGTGGGGTATAAAAATCTTAATTTATTTCTTGACATTATAAAGCAATTTGTTTCTTTTCTACAGCCGATATACATAACAATAACTTTTTCTTAATTTTCGTGAGCTTAAAAAATTTTGGTAGAAATTTAACAACTTAATTTGTTTAATAAACTGAAATAGGCATTACGTGTACGGGTAAATTGGGTTTCCATTATTGTATATTTTTTTAACGTTTCTTGAGAAAAAATTCCGCTTTTATCTCTTCAATCGACTCGAAACGCGTTCCTCGGAGTGGTCTCTTGAGTATTCGGAAAAGCCAGAAAGTCACACGGAGCCAAATCAGGAGAATACGGTGGTTGCGGAACGATATGCGTCGAGTTCTTGGCGAAATGGTCACGAAGAACGAGTGCAGTGTGCGACGGTGCATTATTGTGATGCAAAAACCAAGAATTTTTGGCCCATAAATCTGGTCTTTTTTGACGAATTGCTTTACGCAAGCGACGCATATCGCTTAAAAATTTTTTACGTAAAAGGGTATACTGGATTCTCCGGAAAGTATGTAACCGGTTTCCAACCACATAAAGTAAATTTATACTTGATCAGGATCACTGCCAAGTCGATCTAGCCATGTCCGTCTCTCCGTATGAACTCTAAGATCTCGAAAACTATAAATACTAGAAGAAGCAGATTTGGCATGTTGATTCCTGGGTTAAAAAAAAATAGAAACAAAATGTTACGTTATTTGATCATTAAATTCTTATCGACTGACTTAAAAAAAATTTGCCACGCCCACAAACGGCTTAAACGCTTAAATCTGTCTTCCGCCCACATAACATACACTGAAATAGCGGGTAGGTGGCGCCTGAAAATATAGCTTTGCTTCTTAGGTATCTTCATTTCCCTGTTGCTCCCTTAAGCTAAGTAACGGGTATCTGATAGTCGAAGAACTCTACTATAGCGTTCTTATTTGTTTTTACATGCATTTTTTGGACAGAAAATATAAATTGACAGTTAGTAACACCATGTGAAATTTTTCAGTGATATTAAAAAAAAACAAGAAAGGAAGTTACTTTGGCAAGCCGAAGATTGTATACCCTTACAGTTATAAGAAATAATCAACGTTAGTAACACCATGTGAAATTTTTATGGATTGTTGCTGGCTTCGGTGATAATAAAAAAAAATGATTTCATTATTTCTCTGATCGTTTCTTTGAAAGCTATATTTTAGAGTCGTCCAATTTGTATTAATTTTAACTCGAAGTTCTTAAAAATAAAAAAATATATTTTCCCAATATTATAGAATAATATGTCAAAAAACTTCGAAGCTATAATTTGTTTCATATTATTTTCTCACCAATTTTCCGATCGTTACTATGACAGCTATATAATAAGTCGTCCGATTTTGATAAAATTGATTTCAAAATTCAGAACTATTTAAAAATGTTTTTTTAAGTTTAGGAGGTTATGCTTGCACTTATAAGAAATAATCAACATTAATAACACGATTTTAAATTTTAAGGATTGCTGCTAGTTTCTGTAATATTAAGAAAAACCTTTTCATTATTTCTCAGACCTTTTCGTTGACAGCTATATGTTAGAGTCGTCCGATTTTTATGAAAATTTATTCGAAAGTCTTAAAAATATAACATATGATATTCCCAATATTATAAGATAATATACCGAAAGACTCCGAAACTATTATTTGTTTAATATTATTTTAGCACATTTTCCGATCGTTCCTATGGCAGCTATTTGATATAGTCTCCGATTTTGATTTGATTTTTAAAATTTAATTCCAAATTATTAGAAGGTTATATGTCAAAAACACCAAAGATATAATTTTTAAACATTTATTTTTCCGATTATTCCTATGGGAGCTATAAGATATAGTTGGCGGATCCGGCTGGTTCCGACATTTATACTACCTGAAATAGAATGAAGACTTTTGGGAAAGTTTCAAACTGAGAGACTAGTTTGCATAGAAACGGATGAACAGACGGGCATGGCTAGATCGACTCGTCGTTATGGGGTCGGAAACGTCTTCTTCACTGTGTTGCAAACTTCTGACCGATATCAATGTACTCTCTGCAAGGGTATAAAAAAGATTCGCACGAAATCAGAATAATAGAAGCTAATTGAAAGTGCTCAGAACAACAACCAATAGTGTTGTGGCCCTGATTACCCAGTAACTTATTTCATGTGTCGTTACCGCCCAAAAGTTTACTAACGTTAATCTAAGCAAAAGGTATTAAGCACACTCCCAAACCTCAACCCCAAAGCATACTTGGGCCTTTAAATCGAGTGGCAAAAAGCTTCAAGGAAGAAGAAATGGTGACTGTCATCCTGAAGTGTAGCCCAGCCGGATGAAGGCTGATCCATCAGCGTGATGGATGGATCCGGTACCCAGCGAAGGATGTGCGCAATCGTCGCTAATCGGCGCCCGAAAAGTAAGCTTCGTAAATAGACCTCCCAGTCATAATCGCAGCAGGTAACCACGCTAATAGAGTGAAGCTAGCCAGTTGGGCTAATTGGCGTTCATTCATAAAGCTCAGCACCGCTTTGGCTGCGTCCTGTGCTCCTCGGCGCGTGCGCCGAGTCTCCCAGAGAGCCGTTTGCAGGACAACAGGGCAAAGGCACATCTGTAAACAAAACAGCCTCAGTCACTAGTTCGCAGAGGCAGAGGGCAGTGGTTCCACGGCCAGGAAGGATAACGCACGGCCAGAAACGGAAAGAGAAAGCGTAAATATCTAGACGGCAGTGGTAGCGGCACAGCTAGCGGTAACAACGGCCTTTTCTTTTCTGTGAGCGCCAGTGTCGTGGACTGTCTCGCGCGGCTTTTCACCATCGCGAGTTTTGTGCACAGACATCCATCCGGGGACCAAAGGAGCAGTTGCACCAATTACACCTGTGGGGAAGGTGTATACCACGTATATGTACATGTGCCTATGTGAGAGAGAACCATTTCCACGGTTGTCCACTTTGAGCTTGCCAGCGAGCGTGCATGGGTACAAAGAAAACCACATCTCGGAAGTGAGCCAATCGATAATTTCAAAGGAGCGAAGCGCTTGCCTCTCATGTCCTTAAGAACGCTTCTAGCAGCGCTGCAGGTGTTCTAAGGCAAGCGAGTCCTGGGAGTGCTTTTCGCAAGCCATAGGCACGCGGTCGAAAGAAAACGGACAGGGGATGTCAATGAACTCCTTTTCCCTTTGGTAGCATTGGGTTGAGGTGTTAACTTGGTTCCCAGAGTTTGGAACCATTTCTGGTGCCCAGACACACGCTAGTTCACCAATGACTTATTCATGCTAGTAGCACATTTTGCTGTGGACTACGCAAACAGCTGGACATATTGAGATATTACTCAAGTTGGCTCTGGGTATACATAAACTAAATGATCCCCATGCCAACTCAACTGTGCAGCCGTAAACATGAGTTGCGGCTCCACCAAGTCGCTTAAAATTATAGATTTTTCTTGTGCGCCACAAAATAATATGATGTCATCTGTCCATTTCGAAACTGATTGGGCGGTGAATCGGGAATAAACACCCCCGGCTGGCATCCTGAACACTCAAGCTTACAATTTTATTCCCGTAACTTGTAGAACGAAAGGGTACACCACACTTACCACACTCCTCAATTTAAGCGCGGTTTATGCTTGATTTTTAATATAATTTGTTGTGCCTGTTTTAAGAATGAGATGCTGCGCTTTCTTAAGTTGTATTCGAAATTCTAAAATACTTAAAAATTTAAATTTATTAGACTAAAATTTAATATGCCAGAACGCACAAAATTTTTAGTCTAAAGTTTGCAACGCAAAATAAAAATAGGACGTAAACTCAATATTTCTGTCAGTAGTTTTTAGTTTTCTTGAAGTCGGAAAGATCTGTACTAACAATGCACCAACCGGAACGACCTGGAAGCGTATAGAATATAGAAGAGTTGAGGTTTGGGAGACAGAGCGGTAAAAGTATAAAATTTCAATTTAAGGAAATTTTAGTTGCTGGGGCAGTAAATGCCAATTTTTCAGCTTAGTTATATTCGAACTAAAAATTCATGTCGATTGACATCGCACTTGTTGAAATACTCCAATATTCCCTTAAAAAGTTATTCAAAAATCAATACGTTGGGTGACTTCCTAGATTGAAAATTAAATAAAAAGCTACCTTAAATAGCTCAAATGTTGTATGTTTATAACTTGTGAACTAAAAATGCAAGCTTTCTATACATAAAATGACTAAAAACTCCGCCAAAGTTAAAAACAAATATTTGTAGTTTTTTTCTTACCTCACAAAAGAGGCGGTTTCCGTTTAGAACAAGGAAGAACGCTATAATCCAGTGTCTCGACTGTCGAAAACCTGTTACTCAGCTTAAGGGAAAAAAAGGGAAATAAAGACTTATGAGCAGCAAAGCGATATTTTAAAGAGCCACCCACCCGCTATTTTAGTATACTGTAAGTGTTAGAGCGGGCGTGTAACCCAGCTGAAACAAAACACTCCTCTAGCTCTAGCTCTAGCATACGGACGAACGGACGAACATGGCTAGATCGACTTGGCTAGCCTAAACTCTAAATCCGCTCTTTTAGAAATAACAGCAAATAATAGCCAAATTTAAGACGCCTTTACTAAATGATTCT
Organism: Drosophila biarmipes; assembly: GCF_025231255.1. Taxonomy (NCBI): domain Eukaryota; kingdom Metazoa; phylum Arthropoda; class Insecta; order Diptera; family Drosophilidae; genus Drosophila; species Drosophila biarmipes. Next base: position 3,130,539 of record NC_066616.1, on the reverse strand, counting down.
GTGATCAAAACATTCCGCTGGCTTAGGCCGCCTCCTTTGTATTTCAAAGGACACAAGTCGTTTTTTCTGCACATTTAATTGGGATGCAAAGTCACCGACTTTCGACCAAAAACAAAAAATAACAAAAGTATTTCGAATAGAACTTATTTTTCCATAGACCGATCCCAGTGATCCAGTAGTCTGACTGCGCTATCAACGTTGCCCAGAGAGATCAGCAAGGCGCGTTTGTTCCGACTGCGGTTTCTGTAACCCATCTGAGCGAGCTGATCCAACTGGGCCTGAAAGTAGTGCTGGAATCGACCCTGTTTTCGCGAAAGAAAGTCACCGCATGTCATCTGGGGTACAGTTTCTACTGCATCATAAGCTAGATCCTCCGTCGAGAGGCTTTCCTGGTTGCCCTTAGTATACTCATTTTGGGCCACGGAGACCCGTCCGGCGAGGATGCATCTGGCCAGAACGCCCATTCGCCTTAGGTCGGAGGTGCTGGACGATCGCCGCCAAGGGTTTGGTAGCGGGTCCTTAACTTCGCGACCTCGTTGGGGATTCGCGCCCTTTTCGTCACCTTGTGATGCTTGCTGAAAGGACATGGCCACGTTGTCCTCGTAGGCCTGCAGCATGCAATAGTTTAGGCGGCTCAGCACCTTATAGCCGCCGGGAACAAACTCCATGCGCGAAATGTGGAGGTCGCGGCGGCGTCCCAATTCCTGCTTGGCTGGACTAAAAGCCAACGAAAGCATCTCGCGCAGGTTCTGGTCGCTGTTTAGGTAGTGGCGCATTGTCGCGTTCTCCTCGAGAAGGCTCCGGATCCGCGGGTCAGACTGCAGCAGGCTTCGCAGCACTCCGGGCTCGTCGTGAAGGTAGGCAATGTTGGCTGATTTCCAGGACCTCATAAGACGTTCTCCATATTTCAGGGGCTTAGGGAGTGGGTTCGCCGTCGGTGATGCACAGACGCTACCTTCCGCACGACAAACCACGTGTACAGTGACTCCAGAGACGATTCCCTTGCTGTCTATGGTCCCATCATCACTGAGCACCTGACCAGCGAAGACAAGTACAATCCGAGATATAGCCCGTTCGAAGCGCACGGCCACCAGGGCGCGCAGATTCCGAATCAGTTCGTTCTGCCGCAGCGAGACGGTGACTTCGCGACCGCCACCCTTGGCGCGGATGTCTATGGAATCTTCGCTGCTCATGGTTCGGGGTCGTGCAATGTAGATAACGTCGGAAAGGGTGTGTTTGCTCTTTTATCGAGCAAAAAGTTACAAAATATAAATGATCGATAGGACTATGTATATTGTATTATGTATATGACGTTAGCTAGCCAGAATACCAAATGTTTCTGTTGACATATGATTTGCGGAGAAATATTTTCGCTAACCAAACTGATTTGAGTAACTTGGTAAAACAAGTTTGCTATAGGTTGTCCCCAGGGAAATGCGAGAAAAGTGATCACGAGCAAAAAGTGCCGACCCGTCCGATATAAACGTCGACACTCTGACATCATATTTGCATGAATCAGTGCGTACTGTCGCCCTCGTACTGAAGAAGTGCTCCAAAGTGCTTATTTTTATTAGTTTTGTAGTTGTATTTTTAGGCCATAAAAAAATGTATATAACAATAACAAAATTGTTTAAAATTTGAGATATATAATATAATTCAATTAATTATATAGGTTACTCGTAGAGTAAAAGGGTATGCTAGATTCGTCGGAAAGTACGTAACAGATAGAAGGAAGCGTTATACGATCTACTAAAAAACAATTTCCAAATTTTTACATTCTATTTTGCTGATTAATAACTTTAAAGCGTTTCTTTTTACACACAATTTGTTTTTATTTGTTTGTTTTTTATTGTTGTAAGGTTAAATCCGAAATCGTCAAATCTGTTTCAAGAAATCAGGAAAGAGCTTAAAAAATGGTAAATGAAAAATCTTTTGTGCATTACTTTTACAAAGCATTTCCAAATACCTTTCTAAAACATATAGCACAAGCCTTTAGCTTTAGTAATTCACAGTTAAGACCTTGCAAAATGTATAAATTTATTGTCGTTTTCTCGCCAAACTAGCTGGCTTCTTATTTAAATTTTCAAGACCTTCAAATAAAATGTGGCCATTTTTGTTGATTAATTGCTTTTACACAAGACTTTTTACAAACTAGCTAGAAATAATGTGGTAGAAATAATTTTTCTTATATTAGCTGTTTGACAATCAAAATAATATTTCTGCTGTGAGAAGTCCTCCAAAATCTTATTTAGGGAATGACTTTTGAGCGGAGCATCAGATTGTGATATTTGAAGTGTCATTCGACGCGTATTCTTTGTGAGAATATAACTAGGTTGATAGCGGGGGGTAATTATCTCAACTCTCCAAGTTTTCACCCTTACACTTCCGCTCTTTCTCCCAAACCAATTGATTTTCTTAAAGTCTTGGTACGCAATCCATTTAGTTATTACAAGACAAGTTTTGCATATGGCTTAAGCTGCAAGGGCTACTCAACTTCGTCCGGCCGAAACTCGTTTCCAATAAAGATATTTGTAAAATTAACAAGAACAATAGTCAATAGTCAGATACCCATTGCTCAAGTAGTGTTACTACTATTAAAATGCCAAAGCCTAAAAAAAACTTCAAAAAGTGGGCCCCAGGCAGACTTAAGCATTTCGATCCCTTTTTGGGCGTTAGAGTGGGCAATTTGCTAGAATCATAACGCTTAGTCGCAACTTAAGAGTTTCCGAGATCTTGACGTTCTTACGGACAGACGGACATGGTTGGATAGACTTGGCAAGTGCCCCTAATCATGAATGTCTATACTTTATTAGGGGTGAAACGCTTCCTTCTGCTGCTTACCTACTTTCCGACGAATATAATATACATTTTTTTACTCCGCAAGTGAGCGGTATAAAAATATTAAGAGCGAACGCCATATTTGAGTTCCTCCACTCAATAGGAAGATTTATGTTTATTATTAGGTTTGATTACCGCTATTTCAGTCAATTATCAACAATTCACTTGGAAGCCCCAGAAAGGTCAAATAACAAAAAGCTCAAAAAGTTCAGTGCTATATGAAAAAGGACAAGATCTCGGATCAACCCATTGATGTAGCAACATGGGCGCCAACACATCGAGCAGATCGGACGCGAGTCTGCTCGCCGATGATGATGGTGAGTACAATATTAAGATAAGTTACCTGATTACAGTGCCCACCAAGAGAGAGTGCTACAGTAGAGTGCCTCGATTATCAGATAACCGTTAGTCAACGAAATCTTATAATATAAATTATCATTTATCTTTTTAAAACCAATTTGCATATTTATTTGGCGAAGAGCGAACTGCATCTGGTCCAATAATAAAAACACCTAAAAGGTGCAGGCGCTACAGTTCTTCGCGAATTCTGGGCGTTAGAGTGAGTACGGCTCCCTGCTGAAATAAACTTGCGCTGCGCAGGAAGCCCAGAAGTCTGCATGCCAAGTCTGACTCCTCTAGCTTTTATATTTTCCGTTTATACGGACAGACAGACGGAAGGACACGGGTAGATTTGAGTTTTAACGGTTAATAGTTATTTAGTTTTTTTTATTTAATATGATTTAGTTTAGTTCTAGGTAGTTTGTCAATGTAGTTTCATAGACATTGTAAAAAATCTGTATTCTAACAATAAACTAGTTAAAAAATTGAAATTTATACCTGTTATTTGTAAAGTAAAATTTTCGATCGCATAAATGATGTAAATTCTTGATCAGCATCACTAGCCGAGTCGATCTAGCCATATCCGTCTGTCCGTCCGTCGGTCCGTCTGTCTGTCCGTCCGTATGAATGCTGAGATCTCGGAAACTACAAAAGCTAGAATGTTGGAATTCGGCCTGTAGATTCCTTAGTCTCTTGCTCCGCCCACTATATCGCTCTCAAACAGTCATAACGCTTAAGTCTGTTTGCCACCCACATTACCATGTATTGAAATAGCTGGTAGGTGGCGCTTTACAATATCGCTTTGCTGCTTATGTATCACCATTCTCTTTTGATATCTTAAGTTGAGTAACGGGTATCTGAGGCACTCGACTGTAGCGCTCTCCCTTTTTTATTTAAAGTATAATATAATAATTTATATATAGTAATAATTTAAGTATATATAATATAATGACAACGAATGAAACACAGTAGCTCAGAGGGAAGTTATCTGTCTTTCAATATTTGATAGCACACACACCCGAGACGATCTAAGGTTCAATGGAGTCGGTAGACGACCTTTGCCTGTCGAGAATATTGTCACTCCTTGAGCTGCCCGACCAAATTTCTATGCTGCAGAGCTACGAACGCTGCCGTGTCTTCCTCAGTAGCCTATGGCGTCACCGGCTTACAAGTATCTCGTTGAACTTGCTTGAGGTACACCTGAAAGAAGATGATTTCGAACTCCTCTTGGGGAGCACTTGCCAACGACTGCAGGAGATCAGGATCAGCTACCTTGGCAGAACTCACTTTGAGGCGTTGGTCGGCCACAACTTTCCCAAACTTTGCCTGCTGCAAGTGGACTTCCTGCCTCCGTTTTTCCTATGCCCCAGGAAAAGACTGCAGCTAGAGAACATTTTCCCAAACTCCTTTTTCCTTGACCATTCGCATAAAATAAGTCACATGCTGCACTACCAAAACCTTAAATCATCGGGTGTGTGGGCAGGTGAATAAAAATATATATGTTACAATATTTATAAAAAATGGGATTGGCCAAAAAATCCACTTTTATTGTCTTTATTCTCTCACTTTACAGTCAATTTTGACCACTTCCAAATACTTCGCGCCATTGGCAAGGGAAGTTTCGGAAAGGTACGATTCGCTTCGATCCCGATGGCAAATCTCTGAAATTCACAAGACATTTTTTCAGGTCTGTATTGTTCAAAAGAGAGATAGCGGCAGCCTGTACGCCATGAAATATGTAAGTCGCTCTGCTTGCGAGCTTCGAGGAGCTCTTGGCGGTGTCATAAAGGAGGTGGAATTGCTATCTTCACTGGAGCATCCGTTTCTTGTCAATTTATGGTTCTCGTTTCAGGGTGAGTGTTTTTATACAAAGAGTTCAGTTTAACATCGGCAACCCCACAAATCAAAATGTTTTTAAAAAGAAGAACGGTTTTCTATTTAAAACAGCAATTCGAAATTGGGTAGCCGAAGTTAAACCATATTATGCAATTAAAATCACACGCATATTACGTAAACCGTGTATTTGTAAGATTTTTATTTGCCATACCGATAGTTCCTATGACAGTCAAATGCCTCGACTATCAGATACCCGTTATTCAACTTAAGGGAGCAGAAAAAAGAAAAAAGCGCCACCTACCACTTTGGGGGCGTTAGAGTGGGCGTGCCAAAAATTTTTTTGGCCTATCGAAAGGTTTTAATGAGACAATTACATTGTAGCAAAACAAAAATTCTAGCATGACAACTGCGCCCACCACAGTCTTGGGCGGTTTGTGGGCGTTAGACTGTGCGTGACACATTTTTTTGGGTCAATCGACAAATACATTTCAGTTAAAATTTTTTTTCTATCATAAAAACTGTAGGCTCTACAGATGCTCGCGGATTGTGGGTGTTAGAGTGGCCGAGGTAGCCCGCTGAAGCCCAGAAATGTGCATGCCAAATGTGACTGTTCTAGCTATTATAGTTTACATATATCTGACGAATCTAGTATCCCCTTTTACTCTACGAGTAACACGTAAAAAAAATCGAAATTCTAAAATTTTAAAAACTGTGTTCGTGTTTTTAGTATCCCTACCTACTTACATGCCAAAAATAATTGAAATCAGTAGAATCATTTTAGAGTTAGAGCGAAACATAATCAATGATTAAACTTTTGTGACGAATGTTCGAATGTAAAAAATATAGAAAGTGTATTTATTAAGTAGATCATATATTAAATTTTCATCACAAAAGTTGATATCAGAACTTTTAATTGTTAAAGGTGCGGTCGTCACTATATTTTTACCTCGTTAAGAGGTGTTTTTGTTCGATATTAGAAGTTTTTGTTTTATATTTAAAAAATATCATGTAAGAAAGGTGTACTCTGTAGACATTTTAATATACCTTTCTAATAACATGTAGCTTTAGTAGTTTATAAGTTACTGGTGTGCAAAATTTAGATATTTACGGCTCTATTCTCGCCAAACTAGCTAGTTTTTCCAAAAGTGTTTCTTATATTGAGCTTGGATTCGCATGATCAGGCAGTGTAGGATGCTCTGAACTGCTAATGTGGCCATTTTGGTTGAATAATAACTTTGAAACGTCTATTTCTACAAGAATGTGTCGTATGCCAAAAGTTGAGGAATCTCAAGGGATATACAACTTAACATTTCATTTAAAAAGGCTAAAAAAATTTTTTAATAAAAAAAACTTTTAACCATAATCGTTAAACGGTGGTATTTAGACAGATCGTGTTAAAAATGCGTACAAATACCTTTGTAACGACGTATAGCACAAGCCTGTAGCTTCAGTACTTCACAAGTTACACGTACATATTCAAAACTTAGGTTTTTACAGCTGTTTTATTGCCAAACTAGCTAGTTTTTCCAAAAGTGAACTAATGTTTCTTATATTAAGCTGTTTAACATCGTCTAGAATAACTCTAAAATAATACAGCTAGGTTTATAGCAGGGATTTTATCCCACCGGCCCCAACAGTTTAGATTTTCCAAATTTTAACTTTTTCACTTTCAACACTTTTTCTCCCCCACAAGTCAATTTTTTTAATGGTTTGGTATGCAATTCTTTTAGATTTATCGATTTTTTAGACTTTTTTTTTGTGTATATATAGTAGTCGCCTTCGCACACCCAGGACTGCCGTCCACAGTGATGGTCGTCCAATTAAAAAACAATTTCGAAATCGTTAAGAGAGCTGCAACTCAGAGTAGAAGATAATAAACAAGGTAAACATACTCAGACACTGAAGACAAAAGGGAGATGGAGATATACAAGCAACAAAGCGAACCTGTAATGCGCCACCTACCAGTTATTTCAAAAAATGATAATGGCGGCAGAAAGACTTACATATTTTGGCCTTGGGCGTCAGAATGGGCGTGGCACCCTGCTGAAACAAAAAATTCTAGCTCTTATAGTTTCCGAGATCTCATTGTTCATGTAAACACGCGGACAGACGAACATGGCTAGGTCGACATGTCTAGTGTTGCTACAAGAAAGGGATAAAAACCGTGTAGATAGCATTTTTATGGCCGAGGCATTCAACTTTGGCGTTTTGACTTGTTTTTTACTCTCATTCCAATAGGAGGACATTATACAGCTGTCAATCCAGCTTCTTCCGGAAAGGAAGAAGACAGCTAGGATGTATGTCGATTGTTTCAAAACTAGGCTATAGTAACTATATAGTGATCCTAATTAAGAATATTTATACTTTAAAGGGCCAAAAACGAATAGCCGGTATCTATAGGACGATTTTCTTAACTTTAAGGCTAACTTTATTTTGCGTGGTTTGGTTGTGTTCACTTTCCCAGTGCTCTGAACTTCTTTCGTTTTCGGTGCTTTTCCAGAGCTCCTTGTCTTACTTTTTTCCTATCTGTATCATGTTGTTACTGATTGCCAGTTAAAATGCAAATTGACTTTCAGTTTTTTGTTTTTTTATTTTAAATCTGGGCCAAAAAACGCTAGTATATGCACATATATATTTATATCTACGTTTCTCATACCCGTTACAGATGAAGAGGACTTATTTATGGTTTGCGACTTGTTGACTGGCGGCGACTTAAGATATCATTTACAAAACCGAGTATGTTCGCATCGACAACTTCTCTTATAAGCATGTATGCCTGCTCATTCCTCAGTTACGTCCTTTCCATACCCCTAGGTGGAGTTCTCCGAGCAGAGTGTGGCCTTATTAGTGTGCGAGCTTGGCAGTGCGTTGGAGTACTTGCAAACGCAACGAGTGGTTCACAGGGACATAAAGCCCGACAATATTCTCTTGGACGACGCCGGTAAGTTTCAAGAGCGTTGACTCTAACGACAATTAAACTAACTTGGTCAAAACTACGGGATTCGGAATGTGTCAGGGGTGTCAAAGAACCGCTTTAAGAACTGATCGATTTGAAACCGAAGGGTAGGGTGACGAGTACAGTAAAATGACGAGCTCGCCAAATCCTTAGCAACAACAGGGTGTCATGTCCATTCTAACGCACAAAAACACACCGACGGCGACTCTAAAACCTTTTAAAACAAGTTTTTATTTGATTATCAATTGTTTGCGCCATTGTCATTTTGTAGTCGACAGTATGTAAGTAAGTAACAGGTACAAGACGGCGTTTCCGACCCCCATAAAGTATACATATTTTTGCTTTGGATTGCTAGCAGAGTCGATCCAGCAATGAGCGCCTGTCCGTTTGGATTCTGTGTTCTCGAAGCTATAAAATTTAGTTTAGTTTGCTACGCTAACGTCCCACTTAATTACCAAATATTACAAGAAAGGAAGTTAACTTCGGCAAGCAAAAATTTGTAAACCCTTGCAAATAATCAATATACTCGTACGAGTAAGTAACACCATGTTCAATTTTTAAAGACTGTTGCTAGCTTCAGTGATATTAAAAAAAAGTATTTCATTATTTCTCTGACGAATTTATTGGCAGATATATATTAGAGTGGTCCGAATTTTATTAAATTAAATACAAAGTTCTTAAAAATATAAAAAATGATATTCCCAGTATTATAAGACAATATGTCAAAAAACACCGAAGCTACAATTTATTTCATATTATTTCCCCACCATTTTCCGATCATTCCCATGACAGCAATATGAAAATGTCGTCAGATTTTGATAAAATGAAGTTTGAAATTCATAACTCATTAAAAAATGTAATTTCCAAGCGTAGAAGGTGATGTCCATCTGGTTGGTTTCGACTTGTGTACTACCTGCAAAAGAACGAAGACTTTCCGGAATATTTCAGCCCGATAGCTTTAAAACTGAGAGACTAGCTTGCGTAGAAACTAAAAGTCTGGGTATAAGGACAGTTTGTTTCAAAAAGTTCTACCTACACTTTAGAATAGAATCCCTTACACGTGTTAACTTTTTCAGGACATGCTCATTTGACTGATTTTAATATTGCAACGAAGTTGCAAAAGGATGCATTAGCCTGCAGCATGTCGGGGACAAAACCGTATATGGCACCTGAGGTGTTTCTGTGCGCCCTGGACGAAGTGGGTGAGTAGATAAACGAGTCTGACCAATTAATTTAAGGTCGTGTCCAGAACGCGAGTCCGGTGCTTCTCATTGACGGCATCATAATTATTTCAACTTCATTTCAGCCGGATATAGCTATCCGGTGGACTGGTGGTCACTTGGCGTCGTGGCCTATGAGATGCGGGGAAACATTCGACCTTTTGTGGTGCACTCAAACACGCCCCTGGCGGAGATCAAGAATGTATTAAACACCCCTGTGCACTATCCCCGTTACTGGAGCAGCAACTTTGTCGATCTACTGCAGAAGGTGGGTTGCAGATGATTGGCTAAGAGTAAATGCTTAATTTTGTGTACTTGTAGCTGCTCTCCACTTATCCTGGTGCTAGAATAAGCACAAAACAGGAGCTTCACCAGACGCCGTTGCTGCGTAACATTGACTTCCAGAAGGTGCTCGAGAAGAAGATAAAGCCTATCTATAAACCCCCTGAAGACCACCTCAACTGTGATCCCTGCTTGGAGCTGGAGGAAATGATTGTCGAGACGAGGCCTCTGCATAAAAAGAAGAAACGTCTGGCCAAACAGCGGTCAGCACAACGCGACAGCGATCCCGAAACCTCGCTGGTCAAAGAATTTATAGTTTACAACCGCTACAAGGAGTTAAAGCGCAAGGCCATGGAACAGAAAGAAAATGATTGGCAGCGTGAACTTGAACTGGCCATGGCCAACTCCATCGTAAACAGCCTGGCGCCCATTCAGGAGAAATCCGCCGTAAGCGTCGTGCAGGGTGCCGACTGCACGACCACATCATCTGCAGCCGCCCAGTCAAAGAGTGACAGCATTGAATTTATTGATCGCACTCCTTCACCACAATTTAAACAATTGGCTATGGGAAAAACCCCAATTCAAAATTAATAACGAAAAAACGTTTACACTGATCGGGAAGCAACAGGTTTCAGAGTTCAAAGGCTTTTATGCCTATCTACCCAACAATGACTTGAGAGCAATCATCCACAAAGAACCAGAATCTATTTTCCGAGCTGCGCTGAATTTCACTTTTTGTACATGTTTATAATAAATTATAAACTTTTATATCTGTAAGAGTATTTTAGTTTACTGTTAAGCTCCATTGTACATACTGTAAAAAGATAAAATAAACAGAAAAACAGCATCATGGTCTTTTTCCTATTTTTTTTATTTTTATTTCAAGTTATATTTCATTCATGTTTCACATTTTTTGTAATGCCTTTTTTGTATAAAAAAAGAGTAAATAATTTTTATGTTCTGCATTGTATATTTGATGTTTTCACACGTGTTGATCTTTTGTTAAAATGTATAATTAAAAGTACTGGTGTTCGCGGTGAAAGTGGAAAACATTAATCAAATTACAATTTTCTTTATATATTTTTTTCAGCAAAAATGCAACATGTTAATAGTTTGTTAATTCATTTTATCGAATTCAAAATTTTTGCATTTGGGCTTTTCGATTGTTTTTACAGTTTTTTATATTACTTTAACTTCGACCACAGCGGCTAGTCCCATCAGCAGATCAACTGCTTAAAAGGATAGAGCCACAGATCCATGTGTGGGGAGTGAAATCAAATTAAATAATTTTAAGAAGTGTAACTCAGTAATTTAACAAGTCCCAAGAAGTTAGTATAGGGGTATTTAGAAGAAATTGAGTTCCACTCTGCATTTGTGGAACGAGTATTTCTGCCATAATTTCTATAAAGTTGAAAACAATGTCCAACAAATTTATGTTTTTCTTAGGCAAAATCAAATGCAATTGTTTAGAAAAAGCGTCAATAGTTTGTGTTCTCATTAAAAAAAAGTTGCTTTTGCTCTGCTTGTTTGGTAGAATAATGAAGGAGAAGAAGAAACTACAAGCTGCAAAACATGATCTTTAGTGTATGCACATTTAACTGTCTGTGTGTATTTAGTGAGTGTGTATGTTGAGTGTACTTTGTGTTCGTCTGGAGTTCGCTTTCTATTCATTTTTTGTTTGATATTTTTCGATTTTTTCTAAACAAAATGTTACTTTTTTTCGTTGAACTCCAAACGTTGCGCTGCCGGCGGAAATCCGCCGCGATCGTTCACTGGCTACGCCAAGCGCGAAGTCATACTATACTGTGGTAGTATCAACAGTCTCGATGCGTGTACCACCTACGTCGCCGACACTCACAGTGCCGGCCTCTCCTCCGTTTTGCGCGCCGCCGGCAGCGTTTCCGTCATCGCCAGCACTTGCATTGGCACCACTAGTGCTGGCACTCTTCTTGGCGCCAAACTTAATTAGCTCGACGTTGACGTTTATAGTCTTAGTCTGAGCAGGCGCCGCAGACTCAGCTGGTTCAGTTTTTACTGCGACATCGCCCTCAGCGCCTGCTGACGCAACTGGAGTAGTCTCGCCACCGGTGGTAATGGTTAGCGAGAGATCATTGAGCGACTTCAGCACCTTGTCCACATCATCCTGGGTACTGGGAGTACCGTTGCGGTTTCCAAAGTGCAGGAAACACTTTCCAAAGTGACCTACCATAAAGTCTTATAAGGTGTATTCTTTTAAGCAAGAATAAAAAGGCTTACCCTTCCAAGTAATCGACATCGGATTACATTCACGTTTGCGGAGCTCCGTTTTTAAGTCCTTGACGCGAATATCACGCGTCAAATTTGTCAACTTAATGCAGAAATCACGAGGTCCACGGTTCTTGTTCTTCTTTGGACGACGCTCACCAGTGTCAGCTTCTTCGAACTTACGATCCTCACTCTTAGCGCCTCCCTCAACTCCAGACTGGTCGCCCTCAGACTGAATTGGTAAATAAGATCACTGTTTTGCTGTTTACTCAGACTTTAACTACAAACCTTAGTTGTTCGTCTGCGACGATTGACGAACCGACCCTTGCGGCGCGGAGTGCGTTTCTGGGTGGTCTCCTGGATATTGGCGATTAAAAATAATACTAATGTGCTGGGTTTGGTTTCTACTTACGCCAGGTTGTTCGTTGTCAGTCTGTGAGGTGGTCCGTCCTGGGTTTCCTCGTTGGAAGCGACGTCGCACGGGCCCACGACGGCGTCTGTTGTTGTTTTGATGCTGCTCCACGTCGGTATCTTCCTCTTTCAAAGATATCGATTTTCCCGCCTTCTCCTCCCGCTCCTTAAGCTGCTGCAGCACGGGCAATATCTTCAGACGGCGGTCGGAAAGAAGCTCCCAGAAGACGCCATTGGGACGAGGCAAACGCTTTGCGACGCGAATTACTTCTGAGGGAGTCACAATGATGTCCACTGGCGTGTCATACTTCTGGAATAGATTGAGGGGCAAGGTGTCAACCACCTGCACGTCGTGCACGATCGTGGCAATAACTGTTTGCGGTGTGATGGCTCCCAGTTCAATAAGGAGGCCGATGTCCAGATCAGCAAAACCATTTCCGCGTCCAATACGATAGCCATCGCGTGACACTACGACAGAGCCAATCACCACGATGTCCAGCTTCAGACCACTATCCAATCCGATTTCCGTGCGGAACTTCTGGATGTCCTGGACGCGTAGAGCCTCCTTTTTCCGCTCATCGGTGGCATCGGCTGGCACATCTACCTTGAGGCATAGCGCCGAAGAGTCCCGGGTGCTGGGCAAGTATACTGACTTGTCAGCCAGCAACGCTTGCTCCTTGAATTCGTGCAAGGCGCGGTCAATGTTAACCTTAATGTGCTCTGCAATGTGGAGTAGATCAATAAACGTGGGAAAATATCAGAAAGTGTGATCTACTTACGTGCTTTTTTAAACTCCTCCTCGTTGATAAGCAATGCAGCAGCTTTATCGGCATCAACAAACGAAGGAATTCGGTTAAATATGTTGTTCAATCCGATGCCAACGTTGCCCTCCTTGATCTTTTTCCAGGTTTGCACGCGCAACGAGCGCTTTGTGGGCTCTATGGGCTGAGCTGAATTATACAATAATTTTTAAATTAGAGCGGAATGTAAACCTTTCATAAAATAGGAGTACTATAAAGCTTTTCCCACTTTCTACTTAAATATTTACTCGACTTGCGATAATAGAGCGCGTAACTCAGGCTTAAGTTAAATTAGAGCTGTCGACCAACAATGATTAAACGTAGGATACTGTTTACTTTAAACGGACTTTGACACAGGCGTTCATGCTATGGGAGTTTGACTGTACGTATACTTTAAAATGCGATTTGAATGTGCTGAATGGCACTGTCAGCAGTAGCTCCTTATCGGCTGTAACGGCGCTCAGTGTTATCACTCCAATTCTGAGCTGGACTACAGGTGATACCGAGGCTGATAAACATCCAGTAATCAGATGTGTGAAATTGACCCAAGCAACAGCAAACACCAGCAAACACCAGCCACCACCGCCAGCAATAACAGAAATCTGCATAGAAAACAGATTCGACAGAGTTGCCACCTGTGCAAAGTCCGACATATGTGTGCATGTGCGGTTGATAAAAGTAAATTGAAACAATTAACTGCTCATTGTAGATCCCTCCGCCCGCTAAAGCTAGCGGGCTCAGCAAAGATCATGTTCGCATCGAAGAGTGGAGGTATCGATATTGACGCATGACCAATAAGCTGGCAACGCTCCGGCACGCACACACCCGTACGCAAAACATTTCTTGGCGATGAGCGCATCACAGTCGCGAATTTCTCAATTAATATGTATGTGTGAGCACTGCCGTCGGTTGGTGGCTGTGTGAAACCACGGAAAATGGGCGGTCGAAGAGCACCGTGCAAGATGAAATGACACTGGCGAGCACAGAACCGCTCGAAATCGGCCAAGAGCACCCGAAAATGATTCATATAGTACTATTTGCGGGTTCACTAGTAATTGTGTGCAGAATGCGCGCTAAGATGACGTAATTAATGTCAACAATATAGCCGTGGATCGCCGACCGAAAAGAATAAGCGGGCATACATTTTGTTCCTTCGCGGGGCAATGCCTCTTTTTTGCCCAAAACTTCGGCGTTTTGACAACTCTTACTTTTACAGCTAGAGTCCACTAGAAATAAATATGGCGGAATTTTGACAACTTTTGCCTTCACACTTCGTAAAATGGCCGTACCCAAAAGGGAATGCGAGACCTTGTCCCCTTTTAAAATGCGACTATACAAAGGCTGGTGAAACGCGGCGCAAAATATTTATGATAACATTCTCACACTCGCGCAGGTATATGCAATTTTCGTTCTATTTGCCTCTTTGGAGGGCCCCACTTACTTGTCGACGACACCTCCTGCGCGGTGTTTGCGCCGTTCTCCGCGGCGGCAGCGGGAGCTGCGTTGCTTTGATCTTCCATCGTATCGCGTTTTAAGTTGTGTATCAAGCCGCTGCAGGTTTTTCCTCGCTTAAGAATTTATTTCGCTGGATTTACACAAGTTTACACAAGAGCAACGTCTACCTCTCCGGCTGCTTCCAAAAAAACCACGTTTGAAAACTGACGTTTCCTTGGTGGTGGGGAAAAATGTGGACTATCGATGTTTTGCGCCTCTCTGCAAGTCGCGATTGCTGTGCCTTTGAAGAAATTTTTGAATGAAAAATCAGAAAAGTTAACAATTTAAAAACTTCGAACAACCAGTCTAGGCAAAGAAAACGAACGCAAATGAAATATTTCGGATTTTGACTATGACAGGTAACACGTGGTGTCTTGATAGGCCCCAGCTATAGTTCTTTCATTAGGTTACTGCAGAGTTATCGGTGTGGAGCACTTGCCTATCATATTCAAATTTTTGGGAAAGGTGCTCCGCAAATAAACAGTTTTACAAATAGAAACCTAAGTTAAAACTAAAAACTTAAAAAATATATAAAATTCAAAAAAAATTACTGTAGACTTCTTGCAATGATTCGCTAAAATTCGTTTAAACCCCTTTTTGGAAGATCCAAATGTTTGCTTATACCCTTTTTAGAAGTTCTAAATGCGGTAGCTAATCATCCGTTTACATGCTTATCATGCAAAAACAGTTCTAACCCAACATGGGGTGTGAAAACATTAAATCAGGGTAAAGGCCAGTACCAACATCGACGGAAACTGCGAGCTAACCATAGGAGTGAGCGAAAGGCGAATTCGGTGCTAATGCTTTTCGTTGGATCTTTTTTTCAGCCCAGATAAACTAAGGAAATACCATAAAAAATACCTGATTTAACGAGTGAATTTTGATGAGCGCCGTTAGCCGCGGCATAAGGAATTAGAAATTTGATTTCCGGCTGTGCTCGTACAGAAGCCGCGTAGAATCAAAAACTTAAAAATGCACGGAAAACCGCTAAATCAGCTGGGGGAGCCATTCCCAGCAATTGCCAGGATGTTGGTGGGCAGCGTGCAGTATCAACGGCAGTATCCCCCCAAGGTTCATGTTGGCATATTGGGAATTGAAACTGCACTGCACATGTCACGGAAAAGACGGCGAAGCATCCACGACACTAAAAAGAAGCCTCAAACTACTTAATAACAAAAATAAAAAAATTAATTTGAACATTCCATTAATTTTTATACCCTTGCAGAGAGTATAACAATTTCTTAGCTTGGAAATAACATTTTTTAATTAGTTCTAAATTTCGAATTAAAATCGAATTATGTCTTAGGAAAGATCGGGAAACAAATTTTTTACTAAAGTTGATTATTTCTTATAACTGCAAGGGTATACAAACTTCGGCTTGCCGAAGTTAACTTCCTTTATTGTTATCTCTTATGCCAGCAGATTTGTCTTTTTTAAATTGCCTAAATTTTTCTCAAGCTTGACAGTAAGAACATGCTGAATGCATCTTCGGTCACAATTCTAAAGATACCATTTTTCGATTAGTAAAATTTTTTGCCGACCTGAGCACTAGGCTTTAGGTTAAAAAGTTTAAGGTTAAAAGTTTAATTAAGTTCGTTTCTTATATATCAAGTTTATTTATTATATAGCTTATTGACTATTTTTGATTTTAATGCGCATCTCCTTTCGGATACAATCTAATTGCACATCGACATATTGATTCCTACAGCCTACACCACCGTTCGCTTACATTTTATTTCATGTGATCAAGCATTTAATAAAATGAAATTAAAATTTTACTTCCACGATGCCCTCAATGTAGGCAGATTTAAAACCATCGATAGATGAAAGAAACCTTAATGCTTAAAAAATTTAAGAAACATCGATTGTATCGATAGTGCTACCGATTGTTTTCCAGCTCTAGTGTGGATTCAAAAATTTAAAAATGGAGGGAACATCACAGAAACCCCTCTAATGACTCAACCAGGAGGTAAGTGCAAATTAAAAAGCACGCCAAGATGTTGTGTTGAAGATAATCTAATCTAGAAACCCATTGAGAAGAAGCATGACCACGAAAAAAAAACAACAAAATTTGTTGTACCTTTTAAGCAGAACCAGTAATACGATCTGTATTGGGGAATAGCTGGACTCCGCCACCAGGTTCTTGGCAGCTAATGCGGAACTAAAGAAGCGCTGGCATCTATAGAGACGAGGAAAAATAACTTCTGTTAAGGAACAGCTGAAGGAGTCATCAGTAGCCATCCCGGCACAAAATTTTCCAAGTTATATATATATTTGAAATCGGAACTGCACTGCGTAGTTCACAGAGAAGATGACAAAGCATTCGAGACACTAAAATGAAGCCTTAAACTACTTATTAGCATGAATGAAAAACATTCCGAAATTCAATTTATTTTTATTTATTTGTGTACAGATTTAATCTTCTTAAGCTGCCTAAATTTAAAAACTAAAAATAATAAAACATTGCGGCTGAAATCGCACTTTCAAATGATTATTTCATTCATTTTTTATAAAAAAATTTTTTATAAAAAAATGCTATTTCCAAGCGTAGGGGTTATATGTTACAAGACACCAGATATATATTATTTCACATTATTTTCCCACTAATTTTCCGATAAGAAGTATTGCAGCTATGTGATAAGTCGTTCGATTTTCGATTGGTTCCGACTTATATACTACCTGCAAAAGTAAAAAGGAGAGTTTCGGAAAAGTTTCAGCTCGATAGCTTTAAAGCTGAGAGACTACTTTGCGTAGAAACGGACGGGCAGACGGACATGGCTAGATCGACTCATCTAGTTACGCTGATCAAGAATATACATATATACTTTATGGTGATGGAAAAGTGTCCTTCTCTGCGAAAGGAAGTGTCGCCGAGGAGGCACATTTCTCCCCACGAGAAGAGGGAGAATACGATATCGCCAAAGTCACTTCTGGAAGGCACTTAGAAGTGACTTAACAGAGAGGATTAAAGGGGATACCATTCGAATAATAATATTTTGCATTTTTTTATCAAAGGTTTTAGCCGCTTATAGACACGGCCCTTGGCATGCCGGAATATATGCTTAATCATTTTGTTCACTTCCATCTCTGATGATATGAGAAATTAATTAATAGCCATTTCTAAAATGAAAAAAGAGATACACATTTTTTTTCTGTTAATTTTATAATAAGTGGAGAATATTTGAATGCTCTATTTCATTGAAATCACGCCAGGTAATGTTAAAATAATTTTACATATTCACGGTAAGCGTGTATTTTCCCAATCTTTGTTAAGTTGGCCATCTTAATTTGTTATACAATTAAAAAATTCAGAAAATATTAACTCTAGTTAATATCATCCTTTTAATATTTGAAAATTATAAGAAAATCGTGCGATTTTTTAAAGTAGCTGTGGAATATTTCATATCAAAATAATAGAAAGACCGTTATATTTTGATTGCGGTAAACATGTACGGCAATAAATTGAATTGAATTCTTCTATAATTTCTATAAATTTAAATAGTTGTTTAATTGGAATCTTAATACTGTTTATTCTTAGGGCTATGGTTAAAATTTAAAGTATTTACAAACAATAATCTTAAACCTATAAGTTATAATCATCAACATCCAGTATGTGATATGTAATTGCACAAATACTATCCCCATTGTGTAAATCATCGTATGGCCTGCGACATGTGCAATGGGGTCACCATTAAAGTAAGCTCTGCGTCCTTTAAATTAGCACCCCGCAAATTGGCCTCCTGCAAGTCGCTGCCTGAAAGGTTGCATTTTTCCAAATCTGCACCTGCCAAGACTGCGGCTCGCAAGTTGCAATTTTTCATATTTGCGTTTTTCAAATTTGCTACTCGTAAATTAACACCGGCCATGTTGCTACTTTCCAGGCAAGCTCCTTTGAGGTTAACACCTTCTAGATTGGTGCGCACTCCTGTTGGATCTTCGAAATTACACCCACGCAAATTAGCACCTTCCTGAAAGATTGGGCGGTTTAGTCTATAGTGTTAGAAATATACATTTTTCAAAGCAATCAGTAGAGAACAGTAACAGAAGAGATCGGTAACCCTTTATGTACTTCCAAAAATGTTTCAGACATGCCGTAGCGCTATAGTCGTTAAAAGGGTCGCAAGACTCGGTTGAAACAAACTTGTGCTGCGTAAGAATTTTTCTGAACTTTCTACATTTTTAAATTTTTTGAATAATTTGTATACTTGCTACTTAAACAGTGCAAGAGTATATAGAATTCAAGAAAAAGTATGTAAAAAGATTTGGAATTTAAATCTAATATCTTAACCCTCTTCCTCTTATAGTTTCCGAGATCACCAATCATTATTTAAGGTATTTGATTTTTATGTTCTTCAAATACTTAACAAAACCATTAAATAGATAAAAATTACAAAAAGGGATCAAGCGGTTGTGTCAGGTTTAAATTCCCTTTCCTGGTTAAGATATTCTTACCATATTCGCGCAAAGCCCTCGAACTGAAACTAGTTGTGCACACTCCAAGTTTGCATACTGAAGATCCGCTCGCTCCAAGCAGGTGTGAGACAAATTGGTGTGTGACAAATTGCAGTGCGACATGTTTGCGTACTGTGGAGGTAAATTAATTGTATATTTATGAAATTAAGGAAAATTGCATATAAAAGGTAAGTTTAGTTATACTTTTTATTTAAAAAAATGTTTTGTAACAAATTTTTACTACTTTTATGTAATATCTTCAATAATATATATATTTATATATATATATTATGAAATGTATGCATACATATTTTTATTAATATTACAGCTTCTTTAAAAATTTCCGTTTATTCTTATTATTATACCCGTTACTCATAGACTAAAAGGTCATACTAGATTTGTCAGAAAGTATGTAACAGGTAAAAGGAAGGGTTTCCGACCCGATAAAATATATATAACCTTGATCAGGATCACTAGCCGAGTCGATCTAGTCCGTCCGTATGAACTCTAAGACCTCGGAAACTATAAGAGCTAGAATAGGCAAACTTGACATGCAGATGCGTGGTCTTCCTACACAGCAAACTTTTTTTTTAGCGGCGTCTAAAGTTTTTATGATAGAACAAAAATTTTAACAGAAATGTATTTATCTCATCAATTTCTATCGATTGACCCAAAAAATAAATGCGTCACGTCCATTTTAACGCCCACCAACCGCCTAAAACTGTGGTGGTCACAATTGTCATGCTAGAAATTTTTTTTTGCTAAAACGTAATTGTCACATTAATATCTATCGATTGATAAAAAAATTTGCCACGCCCACTCTAACAAACTGCCCAAAAAACTGTGCCGGCCACAATTCAATTCAAGACAAAACAATTTTTCTGAAATATATTAGTTTTATAAAAACCTATCGATTGATCTAAACAAAGATTGCCACGCGCACTCTTACGCCCACAAATAGTCCAAACGCTTAAACCTGTCTTCCGCCACTTTACCATATATTGAAATACCGGGTGGTGATTGCCTTTATCGCTTTTAATCGCCTCTTCGTCTTTTTTGGTTTATAATTACTCTAAAAATAATCCCAATATAATTTTGCGTGAGAGTTACGCGGAGTTGACTTTTAAAGTTACGTTCTATTCTACGATTTTAAGTGTTGTGTTTGGGGTTTTAATTATAAATTATTAATGTTTTGAGAAATTAATAAATATATTTATTTTTTTACTAAAGCATGGCAGTCCCCACTACCGCGCATCCTCGATATGATGTTTCATGTTATTTTCCCACCAATTTTTCGATCGTTTCTATGACAGCTAAATGATATATGCGTCCGATTTTGAAAAAATGTAATTCAAAATGCAGAACTTATTAAAGAATGTTATTTCCAAGCTTAGAAGGTTATATGTTATAAAACACCGAAGATATAATTTTTACAAAAATTTTTTCCCCGTTAGTTCCTATGGGAGCTTTTTGTCCGATCCGGATGGTTCCGACTTGCAATAGAAGGAAGACTTTTGGGAAATTTTCAGAAAGATAGCTTTAAAACTGAGAGACTAGTTTGCGTAGGAACGAACAGACAAACGGACATGGCTAGATCGACTCGTCTAGTGACGCTGATCAAGAATATATATGGGGTAGGAAACGTCTCCTTAACTGCGTTGCAAACTTCTGACCAAAATCACTATACCCTCTGCAAGGGTATAAAAATACCAACATTTTAGCTTTGGTGTTTATTGGCATAAAAACTTCTAGTCTTGCTTATATCATTAATTTAATGTTCCAGAATTTCGAATAAAGCTGCCATACTAACAAAGAGATACACAGCCAACATTTTCCACGAACCCTTTCACTCTCAATACATGATTGCAAAAAAAGTTCCCGTTTTGGAGCATTGCCCATGTCCTCAGAACTTGACGACCAAATTGAAACTGACAAAATCAAAGTCATTTTTTTCTTGGAACTCGAGGAATATTCCTTTTAAATTATATAAGGCATGGATCACCTGGCTAACCGAACAATTCATGTCAGTCTGTCCACTCACTTTCTAACGTCTGTCTGCGTCGAAATGACTTTATATTTAAATCGAGCGTAGTAGGCGCTTTACAAATTAACTTTTCTTCTTGTATAAAGAGTATCTGATAGTAGAAGTACTCGACTACAGTATTTTTATACTTCTTGGAATCTGTTGTCCACTGAGTAATTCCATTTCGATTAAAAGCGATTTCATATTTTTATTGATTTATTTGGATTTGGAATAGCAATAAAATCGCTTTTATTTATATGATCTGCTGCTACACTTAGTGTACAGTTGAAAGAATTTTTAATTTGTCGCTTTGACAGTACAAGTCTTGGGATTTGTGTGATATAAAAAAAATTATTTTTTGTATGGATTCGAGTAATTACATTCATATTCTATATTTTATTAACATTATATCTTATTTTGTAGTCTTTTAATTCGTATTTCACCAATTTGCTTACAGCTTGATATAGTATGAGCTGTATATTTAGGATCGTTAACTAGTTAACTCTGTAATTTTTGTACTATTTTGTACCTATGATCAATACCATCAAGGAAGTGCAGATTTCCAACGCGGTTAGCAGCCATACAACTCCCTTAACATATATATAGAACAGGTCGTTATATATTTATGAGTCCCTGCGCTGAGTGGTCTGCGCGACCCATGGTTCCGCCAGTTTCTCTACAGCTTTTTACTTCCATATCCAATTTAAGGAAAATCTTTTTTTCGGAGTCTTGTATTCGCCTTTGCCTTTCATGATTAAAAATGCACTGTCAAATGGTTTGATAATTTTACTAACCCAATAAATTGATCAAAAATGTAACTATCTCACACTATACGCAAACTTTTAAACAAATTTTATTTTAAAAGGTTTCGGGGAAACACGAATTATAAGGGTACCAAAGAGGATATATTAAGGTTAGTGCTGGGAGTATCCATATCCCAATATTTTTACTGTCAAGTGTACACAGAGATATTTTATCAAATACAAATCATGAAAAACTTTAAAATGGAAGTAAACTGTATGTATACATACATATAATAAAAAAAATTGTAATTCATAACAAAATCGGTTTGAAGAAGTGGTAAACTCCTTCTTTTTGGGGATGTTAGACTGTTATGCTTCGGAAAAACTATGAAAAAAAATGAGTGTTGCTATAACAAATCCAATAAAATATCATATTGAAAACGCTTTAAATCAAATTGAAAGCATAAAGTGTACAGTAAGATGAGCATTTTTACCATTTCCGTCATGTGTTGAGAGTATGTTTCAGTAAAAATTTTGAAGTTAAGTCCCATTTTATGGGCCACATAATTAATATTGTCGGCAGACATCGGTTTTTTGTAATCTCAGCTAAACCGTGGAATCTGTAGATGGTGGAACACAAGTTAGTATGAGGCTATTACTTAAAAGGATCCAATTATCGTGGAAAGCACGATTTAGTTCTATGAAAATTTTAGCTGTGTACCTGTGTAATTTACTATTTTCTTTTATACCAGGATGCCGCGGGCGACCTTTAATGCGTGACGCACACTACCAATGCCAGAGCGACGCCACGTAAGGGGGAGAGTAGCAATTTCGATGACGGCGTCAACATGTTTGAAGATTTCAATTCAGTTTAAATTGAAACGTATTTTGTCGATAAATTACTATCTAAATGCTGAGAATTTAACTTTTTTTAACATTATGACAAACTAAGTCGTTGGCAAGGTTGCTTGATCAGTGTTACCGCTACCATCCGCTTGGTGGCTGCACTAGCATTGGTAATGTGTGACGCACCAATATAAATGCCCTGGAATTTTATTTATTAGGCATATGAAACACAGTGAAATCTGATAGTCGAGAAACTCAACTACAGCACTTCTTCTCGGTACTATTATTCTCATTATCGCATACCTTAAAGTTGATGTTGCGGAAGTCAAGTTTTCGAAGATCCGCACCTGAAAGATTTACACCTTGAAAGCGCAGTTCCGTTATGACGGAGGTCTGAATGATGGCCTTGATTACATCGTTGCGCGTCAGTGGCTTGTCACCCAGCGGAGCCTCTTGTTGTCCCAGGCGCTCCTCTAAATGGGTAACAAGTGAAAATATACCAAAGAATCTTGCCTCCTCCAGGACGCCCAGTACGCTGATGTTAGAGTCACAAACGAATTGGCCATGGCGTAGGTAGTTGATGATCGGCTCGAAATACCGAGGACTCCGGTCAATTAGGAAAGCTCCTTGCTCGTCCCGCTCGCTTGGCATTATGCTGCCATCTTGCAGGAACATTCGTGCTAGCATGGAGTCCGGTTCCCTGCCTACCAGAGTATCGATGGTGGTGGCGTATATCTGACCACCAACATTCAGCTTGACCCAACGGTTTGGAGAGAAGCCACTGGCATTAGCGATATTGATGCCTGTCGGGGAGGGCTCGCCACTTTTGGCACCGGATACACTATCTTCCTGGTCTCCGTCCATTTGCTTGGGCAGTTCAGCAATGAGCTACACACTCTGCTGCCAATGCTCAGCTGTTTTGACTTTGCTTTCTTCCTCTTATACATTTTGCCATTCGAAGAGCATTTTAATATTAGGTGTTCACACGGAGGCGCAACACGGTTGCTGCTTATCCGCGTTTTGATAATA
Source organism: Drosophila biarmipes (assembly GCF_025231255.1). Lineage (NCBI taxonomy): Eukaryota > Metazoa > Arthropoda > Insecta > Diptera > Drosophilidae > Drosophila > Drosophila biarmipes. Next base: position 3,107,026 of record NC_066616.1, on the reverse strand, counting down.
AATTTAATTAAAACAAAATACAGATTTTGACAATTTTTGGAAATATAAATGAATGGATTGGGCAATTTTTTAATATGCAAGGTTTCAAGCCAACCTTCCCCAAAACCGTTGACGGTTTCTTTGTCACCCACATAAAATACATTCGTTTTATTCATCGTTTTGTTCTAAACTTGTTTAGGACTTGGAACTTGAACTTTTTAAGTATACTGGAAAAATAGGCAAATCAATTACGCCGTCTAGACGGCAAGATTCAATATTGTTATAAGGTTACTAAAAAAATTTATTTTAGCCACTCAGTATATAAATAAAATATTAAGATCTTATGTATCCTTTTTCCTGATAACCGCTTTAAGTTTGTAATTTCAAGAAGTAACAACAAATATTTAAAAACATTTTAAAAAAGTTGTGTATTAGTTGATTTATCGTAAAACGTTTATTCAAATTTCTAGTTTATTTTATATATACCCTGTTAAATATTAAACTGAACCAGGTATAGAATTACGGCAAATATGAGTTACGGTTTTAAACTTTTCTATGGAAGTAATTTTTTTTAACTTTCTCCGAGACGAATTTTTTTACAACTTCCCGTTTGAAATGAAATGACTCATAAGGTGTAAGGCTTTACTGCTTCATAAGCACTAATGTGAAGAAGCTATAATCTGCTTTCAATTTCGATAGACTCGTCATCTGGATGTGTGTATATGTAAATATAAAAAATTAGAAAATTAGGCTTCCAAATTGTCGGGGAACTCGAGAGAAATATATAAAGCAAAAAGAGCGAATGGCCGCCGCTGAGACAGGTGCTATGGCCAGCGGCAGTGCGGTTTCCACCGGACAACGCGGCGTTAGCCGAGTTCTTGCCAAGTTGTCCCAGTCTCTGGCCGGAGGAGAGTTCTACGAAGCGCACATGATGTACAGGACTCTCTACTTTAGGTACTCTTTTTCTTATTAAAACAATTAACACATGTACTAATACGTATCGCCCTTTATAGGTATACAGCTCAGAGGAGATACCAGGATTGCCTCGATTTGCTCTTCGACGGAGCCCAGCAGTTAATTGCCAAGGAGCAGGAGAGCAGCGCGGCGGACTTGTGCCTTCTGTTAGTGGACACGTTAGAGAAGAGAGGACCGCAGGCCGAGGACACTGACAACTTCTTGTGGGTGCCACGTCTGGGGTCTTTGATACGTGGCCTGAGCGCCACAACGGTGGAGCGCGAAACACTTATTGTGAGTTTTTGAAGGCGACTTGTCGGAATAACCACTTACATGTCTCCTCTAGCAACGGACCATTAAGTGGAGCACGGTCCTGCACGGCCAGTACGGGCATCCGGTACTACACAAGTTAATTGCACATGTGTTTTGGACCGAGGGCAACATCGAATCTGCTCGCCACCACTATCTGCTCTGTCAGGACGGCAGCCTCTGCGGGCGGGTGCTGATTGAAATCAGCCAGAGCAGAGGTTTCCAGGGAGAGGTTGACTTATTCCTGGTGCAGGCAGTGTTGCAGCAGCTCTCTCTTAAGGATCGTAAGACCGCCGAGGACACCTTCGCCGAGTACACGCGCTACCACGCAAAGCTACTAAGACATGAGTTCCCCTACAAAGAACCGCTGGTTAACTTCCTGTACTTCCTGTTTCGCCTCATTGATTCAAAGCGTGTAGCTGGGTTTCGGGCCTTGCTGAAGCTTTACGATCCATCGTTAAAGCGCGACACATCGTTCCTTAAGTACGTGGCTAAGATAGGAGTGATCTATTTCGACGAGCAGCCGGAAGCTAGCCATGCAGGTACGCCTGGGTTAGGCGGTATGTTTGGGGACATATTAAATCGCCTTATGGCGGGCTTCGACGAAGACGATACGGACGATCAGGCCACGACGCAAATCGGGCAGAACGCAAATAACGAGCTGGACTAACATCAACTGGAGTTCTTTGCTAGGATGGTGCATAGTGTAGGACCCTATGGTTACCCATGTTTTTGTTGGCTTCTTATCAACGAAGTTTTGCATCACGAATTTATCGTGCTTTTCTTGTTATAATTTTAATTATTTAACGTAAGCGTATAATCGCGAAACTTGCAATGTAAATTCCACAGTGTTTTAGATGGAAATAATACAAAAGTGTATTTTACAATGATCAACGAGCATTCACCGTGTCACATTTTCGGAATTTTTGAGCGTAAGCGCTAGAAGTTGGGTCTTCTTGGAGTTCGTCTTCTTACTCGTCATGGTGGATACTTACTTAAGCTTTCTTTGCAGAAGTTCAGAAATTGTAACGGAATACCAAATAAATGAGTTCGCCAATGTCTCGGTTAAAAAAAATTATTTTTCTCAATTTGTATGATAATGGGTGCTAAATTAAACATACATACATGCATGCTCTACAATTTACCAGTGCTTAAGAACTGAAACTTCACATATCGAGCATCTTCTTTGCAGTAAACACGGCTCCTTTAAAGCTCAGTAGTGTTGGGTTAATGTTAAGAAATACTCAATGTTAGTAACACCGTGCTACATTTTTTTGGATTATTGATAGCTAGTGAAAATAAATAATTATTTCATTATTTTCTGACCGTTTCTTTGACACCTACATGTTAGAGGTGTCCGATTTTTATTAAATTTATTTTCCAAAAGGCTCTTTTCTTTGGCAAGTAGTGTATAAGTTGCAACCAGCCGGTTGCCAACTATATCTTAAAGCTCCTATAGGAATTATGGTTAAAATTATAAAAAACGGACGACTCCAAAAATAGCTGTCAAAGAAACGATCAGAAAAATAATTAAATAATTATTGATGTTGATGTAGAATCTTTTAACTTAATAGAACGACAAATTTAACTTTACACAAAAATCTGAGACTATATATATATATTTTTTTTTTTTTTAATATCACTGAAGCTATCAACAATCGTTTAAAATGTAACATGGAGTTACTAAAATTGATTATTTCTTATAACTGCGAGGGTAAACAAACTTCGGCTTGCCGAAGTTAACTTCCTTTTTTATATTATGTTGCTTTTAAATTGTGTTATTGACAGGGTAAGTAAGCCTTGATTTTTGCTTTTTTATCTTATTTTTAAGCTTTCACATCGCCTTTCTAAAACGTGCTATGTCCGGACCCTTTCAATCCTAAACCAACGCTCCAGAATAAATGTTATGCATATTTGTTTTGCTTGTATATTGATAAATACACTTTTTCGATCTGTGTAAGCCCATTTGCAGGAGAGGGTACAGAGGGTATAATGATTTCAGTCAGAAGTTTTCAACGCAGTGAAGGACACGTTTCCGACCCCATAAAGTATACATATTCTTGATCAGCATCGCCAGTCGAGTCGATCTGGAAATATCATTTTTTTATTAGTTCTGGATTTCTAATTTAATTTTATAAAAATTTAATTTATAAAAGTAATATGACATAATATTTTATAATACTGGGATTATCTTTTTGCATATTTTGCGAATTTTGATTAAATTTAATAAAAATCGGCCGACCCAGACATATAGCTTTCAAAGAAACGGCGAGAGAAATGATGAAATATACAATTAATTACAAATTTAACATGGCGTTGTTAACGTTGATTATTTCTAGCTTATTTCGAAATACAATAATTCTCTCCAAGTGTTTGGAAATGCACATATCGCTGCGCCGCAAAAATTGTTCAGCCAAAAAACGAATAAAGAATTACGGGCCTGCCGAAGGTTGTTTTTCCGAGCGCAAAGAGCAGTCATATTATACGACACTGAAAGAGAGGGGAATACATTCAAATTGCGAATGTGACTCGCCGATGTAACTTCCTTCCTATTTCCAATTGGAAAATCTTCTTATCTACCAATTTCTAACAGATACATAAACCAAAATCGTATGTTCAATAAAAATAAAACTGGGAGTCCTTATCTTTATAGGGCGCCACCTACCGGATTTTTCAGTAGATGTTATGTGGGCGGCAGACAGATTTAAGCATTTTGGCCATTTGTGGTCGTTAGAGTGAGCGTGGCACCTTTTTTTGTTAGTCTATAGGTATTGAAGAGACAAATACATTTCAGTTAAAATTTTGTTTCGATCATAAAAACTGTAGGCGCTGCCAAGTATAAATATTCTAGCTCTTATAGTTTCACAGCGTTCCTACGGACGGACGGACAGACGGACACGGCTAGATCGACTCGGCTTGTGATCCTCATCAAGAATATATATACTTTATGGGGTCGGAAACGCTTTCTTCTACCTGTTACATACTTTCCGACGAATCCAGTATACCTGTTTACTCAACAAGTAATGGGTATAATTATAATCAACTGATAAAGTGGATATGGTAATTCTAAAAAGAATAGTAACGAATGATGTTGAGGGTACTGTTGTTACAGCATTAGTTATCAAAGACGAAGACAATAAGACGCGAACTGGATCTTTTTGGGTTCATCTGGTTTGGGCAAACGTCTTAAGAAACGATGATTTTCAACAGATGTAATGTTGCAAAAAGAAAAGTAGACGACGTTACATATATGTATATAAGTAATAATAATAAAATAATAAATTTACGGTTAAAATATTCCGATTACATTTAAAAATTGCTCGTATAGACATAATTTCTCGGCGTTGAAACCAAACTTCTCTATAGCTTAAGAAATATAAAATTAATTATTTTTAAGAGGAGTTTTTTTTTTATTTTTTTATTTTTTATTTTTTTTTTGAGGCAGACTTACATCCAAAAACTTCAACCAAAGTGTTGTTATTTGCATTTTATGTTTTTTGCTTGGGACGACTTTTTGGTGAGTTGAATACCAAGCCCTGGGGTCCTATCCATGTTTGACGGACTCTCTTATGAGATAGTTAGGATATTTTTTTAGGAGTACCTTCTTCTTTATAATAAAAATTTAAACATTCACTACGCAAAAGTAAGCAGTGATGTTGGCAAATTTTTTAAGATGAAAGACGCCTATGTGATGGGTATAATGGAATGTTTTAATTTTACAGTCGATAAATGCGAACCGCCTGTGGCAAACGAAGAAGCTCTATTCAGATTTAATCAACGAATTCGTAAAATACAGAATAAATAGGTTAATTAAAAAAAAGTGAAATATGATATTGTAATAAAACAAAAAAAAAAATATTTGTAATTAATTTACTTTATTCTTTACTATATAGACAGTATTTTGCGACATATGTATGATCTGTCGGATTTGGTTGTTCGTGTAGCGTTGTTGCTTATTTAAAATGTTATTGGATGTTAGATAGTGCATGTACTCTGTGGGAATTGTAGTTTTACATTTGTCATGGATGGACTCTATTGCAAGGAGTATTAGAGTAGTTGGCTCTTCAGCGACCAATACGTTTGAGCGACTCTTTCTTCCATAAAAAATAGGGTGGTAGAAAGAAACGGAAAACATTATGTGTGATGGCTCATACACCTCACAAAATTGTTAATAAAAATGGATATTTTTAAAGAATCCGCTTGAAATTGCAACGGCTGTGTGCAGAGGTTATTAGAAAAACAGTTAGGAAAAACATCGATGATTAGTGAAAAGCATCGCTGTTACCGATGTTTTATAAGTATCGATGACATCGATGTTGACATTGATGTCTTTCCCCATCTATCGAATGTGCCCTGTAGAATATATCAGATAAAATTTAGTTTAATTTTCGTTGCACACGCCAAAATATAAACAAAGTCAAGATACGCCTAGTTGAAAAGTGAAGGCACAATTCTCTAGTAGCGCACAGTAAAGGGAGTGAAAGCAAAGTACGCGAGAAAGGTTGGGACCCAAGTGCAGTCAATTAACATACATAAGTAGCACATATGGTGTGACAGTTTTACCGAAATGGCCGACAAAGGTGCAGAACCCCCCACAAACAGTGAGGCGCCTGCAGATGTTGCCGAAGAAGATCATACTACGCTGACTGTACCAACTGCTTCAGCGAACAAAGGTCCCACAGATGCATCCACTTCCACTACGGTCCAGGTTGGTGGTGATGTGGCGGAGGCGGAGCGCTGCTGCTGGATCTGCTTTGCCACCGACGAGGATAACCGCCTGGCGGCGTGGGTAAAACCCTGCCAGTGCCGTGGCACCACCAAGTGGGTGCATCAGAGCTGCCTCTACCGCTGGATTGACGAAAAGACCCAAAAAGGCAACGCCCTACGCTCCGTATCCTGTCCACAGTGCCAGACGGAGTACATTATTGTGTTCCCCCAAATGGGAAAATTCGGAGGTGCCCTGGAGGCGATGGACAATCTCATCAAGCGCCTTAGTCCTTTTCTGGCGGCTGGGTTCTTTGTAGGCTCTTTGTACTGGACAGCTGTCACGTACGGAGCGGTTACATTTTTACAGGTACTTATAAAGTTCTTTATTACCAAATAGTTGCTTTTTTTTACCGAATGTACCTTTCACAGATCGTGGGTCATGAGCACGGCATGTCTATAATGGAGGCCGGAGATCCGCTCGTTCTACTCATTGGACTGCCGGCAATCCCGGTAGCACTGGTGCTTGGTCGCCTGATACGATGGGAAGATGCCCTTTTGCGCCTTATTCGAAACCGCGGGACGGTTGTGCGGAAGTTTCCTTTCATGAGCCTCATATATCCGAGTCTGTAAGTGCGCAATAACTTCTACGCGTGCAGCCTTTTAATCCTCTGTCTTAAGCAGCAATCAGGAAGAAGACCAGCATATAACCAGCAATCCTGCTACACCGGCTCTCGCGGACCCCGTGTCGGCCACGCGCGTGTTCTGTGGCGCCCTTCTGCTTCCCACCATATCGTCGATCGTAGGACGAATTCTATTTGACTCTGTGGATAACACGTTGCATCGCACTCTCCTCGGAGGTCTCACCTTTATAACGGTTAAGGGAATCCTGAAAATTTATCTGAAGCAGAAACAATACGGGCGCCGTAAGAAACGTCGAATCGTCGACTACACTGAGGAAAACATTCGGAATTTCATGCATCGCAACAATAACAATGCCACAAGTGCAGCGCGACAGGATCAGCAGCCCCAGCAACCACCAGTGCCTCCTGCTCAGCGTGTGGACGGAGTAATCACTCGCCAACGCGGCGATAGTGGCGGTAGCGTTGTCTAGGAGGAATTGGTATTAACTCCAATTTAAGGGGCAAACTTTTTTCTACGAGTTATCTTTTGTTTTAAGTTAATTGTTTTACCACTTGCTAGGGCACACCACAGGCCCTTTCAGTATAGGTGGCTAAAAGTCTGGCATTGCCTTCAGGGAACAAACCTAAATTTATTGTTAAACTACACTGTGTGTAATGGCCGGAAAGTAAATGTATATTCAAACCAGACGCCAATAACCCTTGGCAATTATTTTATTGATAATAAAGCAAAATTCGCCATGTCCATATATTTACTATGTATGTATATAGTATATAATGGATTTATACATGTATTTATATGTATCCACACACATTAATTAATATCTTACCTCTTGGTAAATTTAAAAATTGCCTCTGTAAATAAACGCAAGACCCTCGGCTGTGGCTGAAACTTAACCGTGAATTTATTGAACAGTTAAGTTTATTATAGCTAAAATGGTTTACGTCCCAAAATGGAATTACACGTGTCACTTGGGGTGTAGGTACCAAAACCTGCACACTCGTGCAACGTTAAGCAAACTATATTTTGTGTTTCACAACATTACTGTCTGCAAGTACCCTGATGAACATTTCACATTCACAGGATTTTAAAACAACACGCACTTTTTGCAACGGGTAGGTCAAGGGTCGTCGTGGTGTGGTCTCACTTTTAGGTTAAGTGATTGCGTCACACATCCTATTATACTGTCGTAAAATACAAACATTGCGTTCAAAGAGATCAATGCAAAAAAATGCATTATCTTGAAACTTTCTATTCACACAAGTGGCCAAATAATTCTTCCACCAAAAACCCCGATGTGTTGAGAATCGCTATAGGACCAACAAAAAATTTAATAACGACAAAATTAACACACCCCTTATTATCTTCCGCGTCAAAGGACGCCATCGGCCAAGTTGTGGGATTCGATGGACCTGAAGCTTCAGCGCTTTCCCCCATCCTTAGACTTAGGCCACCGCAGGATATCCCATGAGGCGCTTTTCACTCAGAATAATTCTTAACGCGCAGTGAAATTTTATGCCGGCACGACCGCCAGTCGGCTGGAGGCGTTGGATACGCCGGTTTCGTAACTCCTTGAGTTCATAAATTTTTGGCATAAAAGACGGGCATTGATCACAAGAACTTGGCCGGGTCCCAACCAGCGGAATCTGGTCCCATTCTCGCTCTTCTTGTTGTTGCTGGCACGAGATTCCATCATTTGTCTTCCGCCAACCCATACTGACTGCGGGCTCCTTTTTCCGGCATTCCGGGACAATTTCCCTTTGACCATCAGTCGTCTCTTTTGAATTTGAATTTGAATTCACCCAAACGGTCTCTAAATCCGACGTTGCCCAACACTGCTCTCCCATAAAATTTGAGTCCCTGTGTTTCCCATTACTCGGTTGCGGCACAACGAGTTTCTCTCGTCAATACCCTGCAGTATCTTCAGCATTTAATAAGCACTGAATCACTAAAAAGCGGTCATCACTGAGCGTTCATTCAGTGTTGAATTTGTTTGAAAATGACTGCTCAATTAACATAGCACATGTCCTAGGAGCAGTGATCAACAGTGAGCACAGATTCAGTGCTTTTTAAAGCACCCTTTTGAGCGCTTTTTTAAGCAGAAGAAAAAGCACAGGTTCAGCAAAGATTGAGCGCTTGATTAAGAAGAATATTACATTGCTGTGATTTTATTAGTTTCTTAATTTACAATTCGGGCTATGTGGGGCTCCCGGTGTTATTGGGGCCTTGGTGTCTCCTCCATTACCTGAGGTCTGCGTAGCTTTCCGCTTCGAGCAACTCGCAACATTCTCATTAGGAGGCTCCGAGGGCTCAACCTGTGCGACTGCATCTAGCATTATAAGAAGATTAGGTTTTTATTAGTTATCAGTTTAGAAATTTGCAAACAATTGTTTTCTATTTAACTTTGTTGTAAAGAATAATTAGAACAAGAAATAAAGTTAGCTTCGGCAGGCCGAAGTTTGTATACCCTTGCAGATATAAGAAATAATCACCGTTAGTAACTCGTCTAGCGATGCTGATCAAGAATATATATACTTTATGGGGGTCGGAAACGTCTTATTCACTGCGTTGCAAACTTCTGCTGGCCTTACCAACACTGAACCATCGTAGGAAGTGTCATGGAGTCATGTTGTTGCAGAAACTAACTAATTGTAATGTCGACTCCCCTTTTCCTTCTTAGTTTTCTAAAAACTGGAATGTACCCTGAAGAACTGTTCGTCGTTTCCGTCCGTTAAGAGATATTTTTGACAGGTATTTGTCGCTTGTCAAAAGTTAAGGAATCTCAAGGGCTATACGCCTTAAAATTTAATTTGAAGTCGTTAAAACCGTTTTTGAGCAATCAGAAAAATGCTACAAAAATATAAAAAATACATAAATGCGTAATACATAGCGTACATAGTATTTCGAAATACCTTCCTAACGACGTATAGCTTCAGTACTTCAAGATACGGGTATACAACATTTAGCTGCTTATAGCTGTTTTCTCGCCAAACTATCTAGATTTTCCAAAAGTCGTAGAACTAATGTTGCTTATATTGAGGTTTTTTCGATACGCACAAAAAAAGGTCAGTGCTCAGGTAGTGTAAGATGCTCTGAACTGGTAAATGTGGTCATTATTTTTATTAACACTTCATACGGGCATTTTTACAAGAACGTGTTGTATGCCAAAAGTAGGAGACTCTCAAGGGCCATACACCGTAATTTTATTGGAAATTGTTAGAGGCGTTTTCGAGCAATCACCACCTTTTCTCCCAAGCCAATTGATTTTCTTAGTCTTGGTATGCAATGCTTTAAGTTACCTTTCGATTGATGTATCACCCACAATCACAATCGGACGATTACCGTAGGTTTTCATTTCTTCGTATATATTGTAGTCGCCTTCGCACAACCTTCTGGTGCGCCTCGCATTCTGAGGGACAGCAGAATAGGAGGATAGCGAAGATATTCAAGGCAGCCGGACTGCAGAAAAGCATCTGCCGATATACATTCGTTAAATAAAAGCCAATTGTTCATGCCATTACCTGAGCATCGCGAAATTAGAACAATAAATTATTTTGAATAATATCTTAAAATTGGGGGCTCAACCAGTCGCGACTTGCCAGTGTAAAGTGGGAAAATGTATAAGCCGGATGTCTCAGAAATTTTCGGCAGATAAAGCGAGAAAAACCCGTTTCGGGACGTCTCCGGCGAACCATCAGATGAGAAGATGGAGCCAATCGAAGGTCCAAGTGGATCAGGGACAGGCAGAAACAAGCGCCGAGACAACGACAGCACAGGTATCGTAGCAGTTCGTTCGGAAGCCCGATCTCACCAGCTTTGTGAAAAACAGCACTGCTACAATTGAGTCCCAGAAACAATACAAAGTATTGCCGAGCTGCATTAAAGTGTTTCCGCTGCAATCAGACTGGACACATGTAAGAAGACTTTAGTGGGGACTGAAGAACCTTAAAAGAAACGAAGGGGAATTCAAGGGGCAGATGTATCATTGCTAAAGTTATCAAAGTTGGAGAAAATAAGTGGGGACTTCTTGCAACCAAGCTCTTTAACTTTGAAAGGACTTGGAAACAACGTCACACGCTCCGTTGGTCAGATTACGGCAGAATGCTGAAGATCGGATGAAAACAAAGCGGCTTTTCGACGTGCTCCAAGGCGTGTGCCGAAGCCGATCTAGTCCAGCAGCATATTGATATACTAACTGGTATAAATATAGTATATTATTTTAAATTTTTAATGATTGTAAAGAAACAGAATGAAATATAATTTATATATAAAATTACCTTTTGGATAAATTAATAAAGCATCACTTATTCTAGAAAAAGGTTACTTATAAACAGGGACTTGCCGTTTGTTAGGATCGGTTTGGTATCAAAGAAAACATGTAAGGAATTTGAACTTGACAATGGTATAAATTGGCAATTCCATCATGTATTCTGAGTGTGTTTCAACGAAAATATTTAAGATACATAAACCCAATTATGTGGGCTAAATAGTTTAGTATGCGCTCGAACATGGGGGTTTCATAATCTCTAGGGGAAAATTCTGTAACTTTTAACTTTGTGTGATACTTTTTCTTAGAAACACCAAATTTTTATAGAAACTTTTGCTATAAACTAACTACACAAATATTAGGAAAATTAACAGTTACAACCGTTTATGTTTACCATTATGGTCATTAATATCCGATCGTAGCTATGGCAGCTATGTATATGATAAAGTAGTCCGGTTTTTGTTTTCAATTTCTGTAATTTTTCAATTTCCATTTGTTTTTAATTTTTGTAATCGAAATTCTGGAATATTAAAAGAACAATATTCTCAAGAGTAGAATTAAAAAAAAAAAACAAAACAAAGGCATACTTTTGAACATTTATTAGGAACTATCTCTATAAATTTATGCGATATAGTTTAAGATCAGACCCATTCCGCCTTTTTTGTTACCTGCAATAGGAATTAAATTGAAAACCAAAAAACGAATTAAAAAATGTTATTTCCTAGCGTATTTGTTAGCTAGGATTTCGTGATTTCTTAAAAGCATGATATACAATTTGTTCCTATAAGTCCGAATTCATGCTTTTATTACACCTCAGCTGACAGAGATGCCGAAAGTCATCAGAGTTTAATTCATAGTCAACTTTTGTGTGTTGCCGAAATCATGAAATGGGTTTTTTCACCACGAATCAGCCGAAACCAAGAAATGAAAGCGTGATAGGGCCATCGCATAAACGAAGTAATTGTTGGCAACACTGTTGAGCAGTTTTAAATTGTAAAAACTTTTTTTTTAAATCAATATAAACTTACAAATTAATGTTGGATAAATAATAATCACTTGGGTGAGCACGATCAATTTTTCTTTTTTTAATGAGTCAACTTCCCTATTTTGTTCACTTGTTTTGTTGTTTACTTGCTCATTTGTTCAGTTGTTCTCCTCTCCTCACGTGCTCCCTTGCTCCCTTGCTCACATGCTAACTTGCTTTGCGGCTTAATGTTGTCTTGCAATATTTTCAATTGTCCTGCTAGTCTCCTAAACCCTTAAAATGGCTTTCAATTTCAACTAGCTTCTATCAGATCACAGTGAGAATTTGAAACAAAATAAACGGAAAGATAAGCTCACTTGTGCGCTCTGAGATATCAGTTAGCACAGCTGGTTGGGGGAGGACCGTGTGCCAAAACTCATGCACAAATTCACGAAAAGTCATACTTGAACCAAATAAACAACTGAAAATAAAAGCAGGTAAAATCAAAAATCACAGAAAACGTGGTTGCGTAATATATGGACCCCTTTAGAGGCCCTTGAGGACTTCGCTCGCTTATATGCTGGACCGTCATACTACTGCGGTCGTCCCAAGCCACACATTTTATGGCAGAGGCCAATCTTTCAGATACAGCTGACCTGCCAGGGGTAATGAGGCTAGCTTACGCTACCGCTGCCAGATTTAGCATAGTTCGCTTTTGAGCGTTCCAGAATTCCAATCGATCTGTTTGCCAACTAGCATTCGGCATGGTTTTGTTATACGGGTTCAAAAACGGTCACTTTCGCTAGATGCTATTGAGTCAAGCGTTGCGTAAAGTCTGCGCCGGGTAGGGCTTGAGAGTAACCAACCATTAGAAATTACCGAAATATCGTTTACAAATAATATCGATATTTCGTCCCAAAAGTATAGCATATATCATCGATGTACCGATATTTTGATATATTTTCGACATGCCTAATGGGTCCCGTCCAATGCCTATCGAATGACCTAAAAATTTCGCCTCGCCCACTCTAACGCCCACAAACGAGCATATCGCTTAAGTCCGTCCAGTAAAGCGACGCTTACCCGTGATTGCGATATATGGTTAGCCTGTGTTAAAAATGTCCATGTTCCCTTTACTTAGGTAAAGATTATCTTATAGTCAGAGCACTCGACTATAGCGCTCTCCTTGTTTCCCCTACATGACATCGGATAGTTTTAACGAACGAAAAAGTCAAGGTCCACATCAAAAATTTAAGTTTGGTTACTTTTCTGTCACTCTATGCCACTGTGCGCCGCAAGCGCCGGCATTGAGTGGGTTTCAATTTGATTGGTTAGTATAAGCAGCGCCGGGAACCTGGCAGCAGTCGCACCTCAAACGCTCCGCGGGAACTGCGAGTGCCGGTTTGAATCCGCACCTCGGACTGTGATCGCCACGAACGCAATCACAACAAAGACACCTAAGTCAGTTGGAGTGCGAACACGGCTATCTTGTGTTAGGCGTTATCAACGGCAATATCGTAAGCACCAGCCACAGCAGGTGAAAATAACAGAGGCCGCAGTCGAACTCAATTGATTTGCCACAGCACCCTGCCGCTATGACAGCCGCCCACGAGCCGACGATCCACTATCTGGACAGTGTTCTTAGCGAGGAGGAGAAGCGGTGCGATTACGATCACCAATGGCGCAATATCTCAATCTCCCGCTCTGGGCGCTTCCGTTCGAAATGCAAGCGGCGGGACACGGTCGACGGCAAGCTCTTCGACGCAGGATCAGGATCTGCGAGGGACAACGAAAAGGTGCGGTATCGGGGCCATTTTAATAAGCCTTATTGCCAATGGTTCGATTTCTGTGCGTAAGTAAAACACACAATATAAATATTAGCGACTGTTAATATGCACCTAAGGGCTGGTTAATGCGCTGGTCGTACCAAAAAAGGATGACAAAAAATTAACGAATGCGCCGCCTGCATTTTAAGCCTATGCCCACTGTAAGCCCACGCATTTTGTGGATCTTTAGCCCAGTTTTCAATTCCATTCTTGATTTGTCAATATCATTCGGCTAAGAAAGTTAGGGTTAATGTCGGACCATTACTTAATGTGTTAATTAGGTACCTTAAAAACGGATAGATGAGAGTCCAGACACTCCCTTGTTCTAATATATTTTATTTAAAAAAACCTTAAAGAACTTTAAAAATTAAAATTAAATCTTTCTAAAAACTATGTAAATTCGGACCGTTTTTTTGTTAGTACTTAAAAAATTTCTCGATTACAAAACATATCAATTTTTATGCGCGTTACTCGTAGAGTAAGACGGTATACTGGGTTCGTCAAAAAGTATGTAACAGGTAAAAGAAAGCGTTTCGACCCCACAAAGTATATATATTCATGATCACTAGTTTTTGAGTTGATTTCAGGCGGAGAGTTTAAAAATAATTTTTTGTGTACTTTGCCCTTGCAAGAAAAATTGTTCAAAGATTTATATATAAGGACTACTCAACTGAGGATAAGATTAGATTGTGAACGAAATTTTTAGCCTTTTGCGTTTAAAAAGATTTCTGTGAAATGCATTGTTAAATTAGAACTGTAGCAAAAAATCCTCTATAAATTAGAAAAAGGCCGACATTTAATTTTGAAATAGATGTGCAACTTTAACATGTAAACCCCTTTTTATTTGGTTTCTTTTAAATGCGGGGGCGCATTGAATCTCTTTTGAACTTGTATTAATGCTTAAGTACATTTCCACAAATTTTCCTGATTTTCAGAATTTAGTTAGGAATTCTTCCTTAGACCAAAAAGACTTATCCGGCTTAAATAAAACTAATTGAAGGTTAAGCACAAATAAAATAAATCCAGGTCCCTTAAGCAATCAGGGAACGCTTATGACATAATAGCGCATATATGCGTTATTTTATTAACGAACTTCAAAATATAATTCCAGAACATATATATTGGCGTTAGCGACAAGCACCATTTTTATCGGCCAAACTTAGTTTTTAGAACTTTTAAAATTATGGTACGATATGTAATATTCTAGGAACTTCCATACACACAAATAAGAACTAAACTAACGTATTGATTTTTAAAACGAATTTTTTGGTCTCAGAAGTTTTTGTTTTTAAAATCAATCAAATACTTTGAAAAAAATCATAGAATTAAAGTTTATAATGTGGAATTGTTTATAACAATTTAAATGATGATTAACTTGAAATGGATAAAAATTGGCAATAAGTTTTTGTTGGCCTTTATAATGTCACCATTTAATTTTGCCAAATAAATAAATGGCTACTTGTTATATTGTAAGTACAACTCGGCAAACTTCAAAAATGTCGAAGTTTTTAACAATGTTGATAATTGTAAAAAATGTGTGATGGTGTAAAAACAAAAAAAAAAAAAAAAAAATAACAAAAAGGTGGGACATGTACCACTTCAAAGTTAACGTCTAAAAGAAGCAAGCAAGCCATATTTTAACCATGGATAGATATTGGGTAAAGTGACTTAAATTTCATTTATTATATCTTTGTTAGGCCTGTAGTAGATTTACGCCTTAAATTTAAATTGACTGATTACATTTTATCTGCATTATAATAAAACACAACAAAATATATTTTTAATTTGTATCTTTTCCGTGATTTTACCGTGATGAATGCTGAATTGCGGTGCCCAAGATTATCTACAATCCTGTTATCAGTGTATTGACAGATATGACTAGTTCGACTCTGCTAACAATCCTATTATGATTTCAAAATGTTTTTTTTTATACATTATTATTTAATGCTAATGCTAATTCTTTCTTCAGTCGGGTGCTACACTCACACATAATTTCAACAAATCATAAACAACGATTTTTTTGAGTCATTATATCTTTGAAGAGGGTAGCTCAACAAGAGTTATCGAAGAAAAAGAATTATATCTTTGGTGTTTTTGTACCCTTGCAGAGGGTATAATGATTTCAGTCAGAAGTTTGCAACGCAGTGAAGGAGACGTTTCCGACCGTATAAAGTATATATATTCTTGATCAGCGTCACTAGACCAGATCAGTGTCTGTCCGTCCGTTTCTACGCAAACTAGTCTCTTTAAAGCTATCGGGCTAAAACTTTCCCAAAAGTCTTCTTTCTGGTGCAGGTAGTATATAAGTCAGAAGCAGCAGGATCGGACAACTATATCTTATAGCTCCCATTGGAACTATCAGGGAAAAAATAAAAAAAAATATATCTTCGGTGTTTTTTAACATATAACCTTCTAAGCTAAGAAATAACATTTTTTAATTAGTCCTAAATTTCGAATGAAATTTTATCAAAATCGCACGACTATATCATATAACGATCGGAAAATTAGTGGTAAAATAACATGAAACAAATTATAGCTTTTGTGCTTTTTGACATATATCCTACTACGCTTGGAAATAACATTTTTTAATTGCTTTAGAATTTCGAATTAAATTTTATCAAAATCGGACGACTGTATCATAAAGCTGTCATAGGAACAAAAAATTGTTATAGCTTTTTGACATATTATCTTATAATATTGGGAATATCATTTTTTATATTTTTAAGAATTTCGAATTCAATTTAATTAAAATCGCACTACTCTAACATATAGATGTAAAAAAAAATGGTCTAAAAAATTTTTTTTTATTTAATATTAATGAAGTCAGCTACAATCCTTAAAAATTTCACATGGTGTTACTTAAGTTGATTTTTTTCTTATAACTGCAAGGGTATACAAACTTCGGCTTGCCGAAGAAAACTTCTTTTCTTGTTTTTAATGTACTTAATTATAAATATAATATAATTAGTCCATAATAAGTAATTGGTTAACTGAGTAACGGGTAACAACTAAAGCGTTCCATCTTGTTATAAATCTAAAATTTCTAGTGACAGGCTCTGACTATAATAAAATCTTTTATTTTAGGCCTCATATCGCAGTCCGTCGAACGGATATTCAAAGCCTGCTGCCCCCGTAACGACAGGACCGACCACAAAGACAGGTTCCCAAGCGAGAAGTCAACTTGACCAAGTGCAGAGCTATAAAAGTTTTTACGAGACGAATTTATAGATAAAGTCACTGTCAAGTCTACGGCTATATTTACTGGGTATTTCCTTTATAATGAACACATGTATCATGTATATAATTTAGCATGACGCTTTATTTTATCAGATTAAAAAGATAAGGAAAAGAAAGAAAAGGGGAACGACATAGGTCTTATTGCTATACGAGTGGGCTATGCAGCTCAGGGAAGACAAGATACACTTCTCGTAGCTTAATTTATTTTATCTTGGTTAGGTGTTTACTTTCACTTTCTCATTCTTTTTGCTTAGGTAAGTCATACTTAAGCAAAGTTATTACATACCGCATTCTAGCTTGCTTATATTGGTAAAGTATTAAAACGTGATAATTGCACTAATTAATATGCATATTTTTAAGGTTATTGTAAAGTTAATTATTGTATTTAAATCAAACCAATAAAGAATCATGTTCGATTAAAGAGTCGTTTAATTGTAAATTTAACAGTCGAGAATCACGTATCAGCCGCATCCTCGGGCCTGTAATACTGAGTGTCTCTCGTATCGGCTGTGGGCCTGATATAACTGACATCGAGCACACAGAACTTGGCCCGGCACATGGGGCAGGTGCACTTCTGCTCTAGCCACACCTCTCGGTCTACATCAGTTTGGCGAGCGGCAAACCACCGCGCCAGGCATTCCACGCACCACATGGGGCGGCAATAGCAGTTGGAGCAGCATGCACTTTCTGCAAGGGGAGCACCGTCCCGATCCAAGTTCGCGCATTGTTTTTGAATCTTGGTGTTTGGTTCGTTAAGCATACAGGCGAAACACTTATCCGTTGTGGCGTCTGCCGGAAATATGGGATTCAGAGCAACTTGCGCTTTGAACACGTCAACAAAGCGATCGATCACATTTCGGTGGAACTGAATGTTGGAGGGAATGGCTATGGGTCGCCGGACACGATCCTCTAGGTTCCTAAACTCTAGGGCATTAATTCGTATGTGGAAGTCGCTTACACCCTGTCTCATCGGACGCACAATTATGCTTATCATCTGCAGAGTGTCATTCTGGTCGTTATGGGGAATATTGTAGGTCTCCGCCTGCAATAGAAGATATTTATGCGAAACTTATTGAGGAATCGCCCTTAACTGACCTTAGCTACGCTGAGCGACGTATTGCTCTGATGGGCAAAGTGGACATTGTACATGGTGGTTTTAATTATCCAGTTTTGGGTGGCAATCACAGCACTTATAGAATTTAGTTTTTTTTTGTAAACTTCCGGTCGCCGGAACTCGATGCCTATGTCGCTTGCAACGGCACTGTAGCTGCCCGGAGAGTTGGAGTACTTGGAGAGGGCCTTGCTAATCGGGTGCCGGCGCCAGTTTTGCTGATGCCAGTTAAAAATGAGAGCGGGCACGGCCAGAACGGCCAGTACACTGAACCGCTGGGCAGTCTTCCATGTAAGCGTTTTGAAGGCCACCGCCTCCTGAGGCATAGGAAAATCTGGATCGAGATCAGAGTCTTCCAGGGGCTCCTGCGTGGCGAAAACGGAGAACTTCAGTCTGTGGATGAGAAAGTAGGAGAACGGCAGGCAGGAGTGCACGAAGAGGTTTAGCGATGTACGTCGCAGGTGGTAGCCCACAAAGTCTAGATACTCCTCGCCAAGAAGCGGAGCGAACAACTGCTCAATGGTGAGCCCCAGGCGCTGAAACTCCTCGGGGGGGTAGATAATGACCATGCACAGCAGAAAGTAGAAGAGATTAAATAACAGTTCCGACTCGTCCATGCTGCGAATAATTTTGGGTTTTTGGTTTGACTAACAAACTGACAAAGGTGTCCAATAAAAGATTTCCGCGTTTGTTGTTATTGAGCTACACAGACCATCGATTGTATTAAGAATCTTATCGATAGTATAGTGCACTCGCAGGCATCGATAAGTCGGAACTACAGCTGTCGAATGGTTGCTTGTCAAATTTCAAAATATTTTTGTAAATAAAAAAATATTTTCCTAAGTCCTCTTTTTAAAACAGAACGATATGCGACGTATTTTAAAGTGCATACGCGGTTGGGTTCCTGTTTTAACGTCAGAAAGATTTACACGTTTTCAAATTTCCAGTCTTGTTCCAAGAACTCCACGGACTCGACTTTCCCTCTGTTGTCACTTGGCAACTTCCAAATCAGATCATTCATTAAAAAGTATTGAATTGGTTTAAGTAGAAACAGTCGCTCTTCCTCTTAGCCTTGTCAAAAATACAATACCCCGATGACAATTGAAATAAAAATGTACATAGTTTAGGGTTGTACCTCCAATTAAACGGAGCTAAAAAAGAAATATGTATATATTGTCAACAAAGCCAGCTTTATGCAACAGGTTCTTCAAATCGTCGTCGAGCGATGTTAGAGATATTGTCGTCGGCAGTCCATATAAATAAAGGTGTTCGACCTTTAGTGTATCGGTCGATGTATCACAGATTTCCAAATATGCAGCTATTTAGTTGTTAAGACCAGGGGCTCAACCCATAAATAACGCATCTATGAAAACCATTTATTGTTAGTGACTGTTTTATACCAGAAAATTAAAGAGTATTTTTTAAGTTATACACAATGTTGTAGAACTTGTTGTTTGGTTACATTTATAAAGTTTTCTCGAAACGGAAACATGTGATATTGCAGCATTTGTCATGGACTGTGTACTTATGACATGTACTTATAAAACAACAGTAATTGGAAAAAGCATGCCCTTAATCTTATATTCTTGTAGGACCTTGCGTTAACTTAGGCCCACACCTAATGCCGATACCGACAAACAAAGAAGTACATGTAGGTGGGAAACGGAATGTTTCGGTCATGGAAATTAATCTCCGTGACGGGAGTAGATCTTATCTACTGTTGCAGTTCAGTTAGGTTCGGAAGATTGCAGGCGTAATCGTCATTTGAAGTCGAGCTGGAGTCGTTGGTCAGTTCGAAGCTATTTTCACCGCTGGTACCAGTGACAGTTGTCAGGCTGGAGTCATTGTTGGAGTTATGCTGCTCCGAGTTGCTTAGGTTGGGCAGGGAGGCATCCGCGAATTCTCCATCTCCTTCTCCATCATCATCATTGCTTAAACTGCTTGTGGTGCTGCTGCTGTCTGGGCACGAGGTCTCCGCATTGTCATTTGTAATATTTAAAGCGCTTATCATTGGTAAATTGTTTGAATTCGCTGGCGGCGTTGTAGATTTAACAGCTCTCTCTGGACCAAGAGTTTGGCGAGGACTTACTTCTGCAGAATTGTCAATTAACAGCGTGATTCGAGGTATGTTTGCCGGTAACGTAGAGCTATTTGGGTTCCGTGGATTATCCAACAATGTTGTGGTTGAGTCTCCAGAGCTAGCCATGAGTATGGACAGATTGGGGATATTTTGCGGCCGCGGATGTATCACCGATTCCTGTATTTGTTCGCTGGGATTGAGAATTGTCAGATTGGGTAAATTAGGATTGGTCACCGACGAGCATCTGGTACTAGTACGAGCAGCGGAACAGTGAATGGCATTGGCTCTTGGAGGGCGTCGAGGTGGGGCTACAGGTGGGGTCTCCCCTAAAGGCTGCGGCACACATTTGTCCCGAGCCACTATGTTTTTTTCGAAGATGTCCAGGTTTAGGCCAACACTGCCCTGATCATCCCCCTGAAGTGCGGTAGTAATGGGTTGGTAGCTGGGACTTAGGCCGTCGTTGTCCACGTCCATGTCCTCATCCAACAGCTCCAGGCTTATGAGAGCTCCTGGCCCGTCCACTGGGCGCGCCGGTTTGGATTCTAAAGTAACCAAAAATACAGTTTTTGTTTGAGGAAGATAATATCTGACTTACCATTTAGAAAGTCCTCTGCCACAAAGTCCGCAGCGCTGAAGAGCTCAGCCTGCACCAACAGTTGGAGCAGCACCCCGACTGTGGGACGTTCGTTTAGCTTGCCCGATGTCTTCCACTCGTCGATCATCATCTGAGACTTGCTCTGGTCCGACAGTCGGTTCGCGGCCTCATCAATTTGGAACACGTCCTGCGACGTGTACTTATGTCCTTTTTTAATGACCGCCGCAAAGTTCAGACATCCGGCGGCGCTGCAAGCCTGCACATCCATGCTTTTGGGTATAATTGACATAAGCTTGCGCCAGCAAGCGTTTTCATCCAGAATTTTGGCTAGCCGGTAGATGTCTTTGTCCTCAACGCGTCGCAACTCTGTGGTGCGAGAGTACTTCGAAGCACTGCTCCCGTTCACCTGCACGCCCATTTCGCAGCCATTCCAGCCGTTCGCCCTGGCCATGGTGCTTACCAGATATCAGTTCTATTTGTGGGATTTGTCTGTCTTGGGTGGGTCGAGAGTTCAAGTTCCCAGATGTGCGCTATAAAAACATGTTTGCATCTAGTCTAGGCTTTTACTGATACCGCAGTCTGCAGTATGACCTTGTTGGGCCCTCAAATTAACTTTATTTTTCAGATACTATTTGGGATGTTTCTGAGACTGTATTTATAGCCCAACTCCACTAAACACAGCCATAAAAAAAATGTGAGCTTCTTTATAAATTACCTATTCCCACCAAAATCTATTTACCATACGACATCCCTTTAACGGATGGTTGCAGTTCTGAAAAATACCGATTAATACCCTCTTCCCACAGAAAAACTTTTATGAAATATATATCTATAGCGTCTTCCCACTGAGACTCACCATGTGCAATCCGTTGTAAGGATGGTCCTTGAGGTTTAGGCGCTCCGAAAACTTCCCAGTTAGTTCTCCATCCAAATGGCGACGTAGCACGGTCTTACTGTCAAGCTGCGGATGCTGGCTGCCTTTCTGTGGAATCAGCGGTATAAATCCGTTCTCATCCCGGCTCCAACTACCCCAAGACCCATGTTGGCCTATTGGGAATCGGAACTGCACTGCAGATGGCAAGGAGAAGATGACAAAGCAACCTTCACACTAGATGGAAGCTTAAAGGTCTGTGCACACTGGGGCGGTGCGGCGCATGGCGGCACGATGCTGGGCTGCGAGATGCCGCTTGCGGAATGCATACTCAAGCGAAGTCGTCAGGTTGAATGTTCCCTAATCGATAAATTACATGCAAACTACGCGCTAAGAACAACGTGGAGCCGCGCCGCGCCGCACCGCCCCAGTGTGCGCAGACCTTAAGAGCTCGAACCGTCAGACTTGGCATGCAGATTCCTGGGCTTCCTAAGCATCGCAAAATCTACAAATTCTTGCAAAATAATGGAATTTTAATGATCAATAAACTCTAAAGTTTAGAAACATGTTTGTATTCGCGTTTTCAAAAAGTAGAACCTAATTAATATATTACGACAAAAAAAATGCAGAGCCGTAACACAACAAATAAGGTAAATGCAAGGAAGTTAAAAATAGACCATAAATTTGGCTTTTCCGGTTGCCCCAGCTAAAATCTCAAAAGTTTAAGTTTTTACTTTCAGTGCAGTTTTTTTCTAAAATTAAAGAAAGTCACAATACCTCAAGGTCGGTGTGCCATCGTTATAATCGGATCATCACTGCAAATTTTCAATACGCCTAGCTCCTGGTGCGGTTAGACACTAAGTGTACAGGCGTCTACAGTGATATATATTTTTGACCAGGATCACTAGCTAAATTGAATTGGCCAAGCCCGTCTGACCACTCATGGTAGAGTGTGAAAAATCATATTAGTGACATACACTTTTGGAAAGATACAAATTTATTTTTTTCAAAAAGTCTTTAAAATGGACGGTATGGTTTTAATACAAAATAATGAGTTTTAATACAAAATAATGAGTTTACAAAGCAGCACGAATGGAATGTTTTTGTTTTTTATAGCTGTACTACTTACTCTCATATAAGGTCACTTCTTAGTATAGTTTCTTTCTTACTTCCTAAGGTACATATTCTGGTTTGTGCTGCATTCAGTGGCTTGTGTAGAAAAAGGTGGATATAAGTAGTAATGTGCTTAAAATAAGTGCAGTGTTGACGTTATGGCCTTGTCGGCTGTTTGCCGCATTTCGTGTCGTCTTTCCCATTTGGAAGCGTAGAGTGGGACTAGACATACGACCATCTCCTCCATTGCTGTACGCAAGGACTCGCATGTTGTAGCTCTTTCCGGGCGTAAGGGTGTTGATGTAGGCCTCAAGTTTCTGTCCAATTGGCACTATGGTATTATTGGCTGTAATCATGTTCTGGTCCGTTTCCCAAATGCGAACCTATAAAATTGATATGTCAATAATAAGTTTCTTGGCCGGTAGGCCTGTCAGCGAACCTTGTAACCCTCGACTGGTTCTTCGTCCTGTGAAGGGGAAACGTAGCGCCATACAACTCGCACAGTGGACGGATTTATTCCATATACATGAACTGAAGACGGTGGCTTTTGTGGGGCCTTTCGATATGTTCGTTCTAGAAATCGTTTAATAAAAAATATGTTATTTAATCCTTTATATTGTTTCTCGTATCGTCTTCACTCACCTTCAAAGCGTTCGCTTTCGGGTCCCTCTCCTGCAGCATTGTACGCCATTACCTTTACAAAATAGTAGGTGTCTGGTTGCAGCCCAACGATCAGGGCCCAATTTCTTGTGGTACGTGACAAGTAGTAAACTGAATCTTCTTCCTGGTGCGTAGTTTTCCAGTACTTAAGCTAAACCGAAACCGAAACAGTTTAAAACAATTTAAAAATACTTCAACTAGCAGCCTTACCCTATGGCCGATAAGTTTGCCTCGTATGTTCTCACGAGACATATCAATAGGTTGCCATGTGACATTAAAACATGTTGAATTAAAGGCAAGCGCGAAGGGCTTCTGGGGAGCCACCTGTGGCATGTCCTCGGCAGAGTGGATGACAGCAACTTCACTTTCCGGTCCCTTACCAATGCTGTTGATGGCCTGCACCTTGACCTCATACTGCGTATAGTAGTTGTTCAGCGGAATGTTAACGACAGCCACGCCCATGTTGTCCTGCTTCTTGATCTCGTCCGATGCCCATTCAATGGCTCCCTTAAGCTTCCAAAACACTTTGTAGTGTATACCGTGGCTATGCTGCTCCTGCGGCAACAACGGATCCCAGGTAATCGTAAGGTCGCCAATCTTTCCGCCCCCGCCACCCACGTTTCTCGGTGCTATATAAGGCTTGTCCTCATAAGTGCTGTATATTGGCGATGGGGCTGACGGCGTACCAATTCCCAAATCGTTTACGGCGGTCACACTAAACTCATAGGCCGACCATGGCGTAAGATTGACCACCTCAGCTTGCTGGCGCGATGTGTAACGATCCACCTCCCGCGCCTGGACATTGGTTGACACATTTACCCAGGTGCGATTCCAGTTGGTGCGGCCTAGGATATTGTAGTAGCGAATTGCGCGACCGTTGTTGGCCCCATCCACCCACTCAATAATGGCTTTCGTCTTACTGATCTGTATGACTTGAACGCCGCCTGGTGCGCCTGGTGCTCCTTCTATAGACACGCTAGTTTTACTGCTTATCTCGTTCACCGCCGACTTAACCACGCACTCGTAGTCGCCAGCATCTCGCATGGTGGTGTTATGGACTGTTAATCTGTTCCAGTCTACAATCTTTAATAAAGATATTGTGGTTGATACATGACCAGTTAAAATGAAATTGGAAAAAATCTGCTTACAATTCGTCCGGTGCCATCGTGGTTGTTTTTTAGGATCTCGCCGTTGTGCTTCCAAACATAAGCTATGTCCAGCAGCTCGTCAAAGGCAGCCTCGCAATGCAAGAAGATTAAGTCATGTTCCTTGGAAACAATGCGTGGCGGAGGAGTTTCAATAAAACGAATTTCCTCTGCAATCAATTGAATAGAATTCCTTAGTTAACAGAAAAGGTTAAAAATATATGTGTAAAACCCTTAGTCGAGTTCCTCGACATATTATATTATACTTGTTAGCTGTTTAATAAACTATCAGTAAAATTGCAAATAAAAATGGGGACGTTATTGACTGCCTGACATTGTACTTCTTAGAAAGAAAAATTAATCAAATCAAAATCCTTGGTTAAATTATTAAACTACATTAATAACATCTTACGCAAAACAATAACTCGGGCGTGGGACTCATCGGTGCCGGCTTGGTTTGTTGCAATGCATGTGTAAATGCCCTCGTCATCGCGGGATGTGGGTGCAATGGTCAGAGTGCCGCTGGGCAGGATGCGTCGGTGGCCTCCCGAGCCTAACAGTTGACCGTCCTTTTTCCATTGGAATTTGGGGCGTGGAGCAGCTTCCGGATTGCAGACGATTGTAGTATTGCCATTGTAAACAGCATAGATCTCAGATTCGAGCGGATGCTTTTTAAAAGACGGTTTCATAGACAGCACCCGAAGCTGCGCTGAAGAGAACGAAGTTTTCAGTTGATTTTGTGCTCCGCATTGGTACATAGCCTCGTCCTTATCCTTCTCTAGGAACTTAATAGTAAGCACATTGTCCTGGATAATGTATCGGTCACGATTAATGGTTGTGGGGTCGAGACGTTCGGCATTTTTGTACCAAGTGTAGTTTGCGTCCGGAATCGCAAACGCTTCGCATATAAATGTCACGTCGCTGTTATAGTCCTTAATCATATCTTTGAGAGGAATTGTAAACTGCGGACGCATTTGAATATTGATGTATATGCTTTTTATCAGTGTCTTGCGGGGATTAGTAATCGTGCATGAGTACTCGCCGTTGTCGTTCGTTGTCGCGTTTTGGATGATTAACACGCGTCCATAGTTGATGGTGTAAGCATTGCGTTGAAGAGGTAGGCCTTGTCGAGTCCAATTATACGATGGGATGGGATAACCAAAGGCCATGCACTCTAGCCGGATCTCGTCACCTGCTACTGGAGCTTCCGGAAAGACTTTGGGAAAAGTATTGGCGAATATTAGTGCCTGGTAGTTGCTGTTGGGAGTCACGCGAAGCGGGAAAAAAGGTCCGTTGCGTCCAGTGTCGGACACAAGAGTCTGAACAGTGCACGAGTAGTTTGCTCGGTCCACGGTTTCTATAAAGGAGAAATACAGAGCACCATCACGGGAGACGAATACACGCTGGTCCTCCTCCACAAAGTTGGGGAAATAGTCGCGTGCCCAGTAATATCGCACGTCGGGATAGTGCTGTGGAGGGTCGCAGAATATCGATTTCCCCCAGTTCATCTCGCTCGTCTCCGCAGATCGTTTTAGGTTAAACTCCATGATAAAACCGAAGTTTAAATGCGCGCTTTCGGAACGAATGCGTCCAAATTTGTTCTCTGCTACGCAATGATACGCTCCCTGGTCTAATGCTTGCTTAGGATCGTAGATAATTAAGTTGCCCCCAGAAATTGTATATCGATCCTGCGCCAGAGGATCGATTTTCTGGTATTCTAGAGTGTCATTTACATATACCTCGCGGTACCAGTAGTACGAAGGCGTTGGAAAACCTCCAGCCAAACAGCTAAGTGTCACATCGTTGATCAACCGATTCTTGTTCACATCGAAAGTCGTATCATTTGGCTGCTTTACAAAGTATGGACCGCGTGGAATGCGTTCTATGTCGTTAATATCCAGTCCATAGTGGTAAGGGCGCTTGTCATCTAACTTTATGTTGACATTGTCTGGACTGTAGAGTACTTTTGACTCGCAGATAAAGAGATTTAGCTCAATTTCGTACGCCGGCATAAACATCCATCGATCCCTCTTTTTCGAAAAAGCATAGACCACGCGATCGCGCACATATCCGTTGTCTCCGTACGGCTGGTTGGGACCTGCGGGCGACAAAAGGATTAGCAAAGTAAAATTGTAAGTGGTCAAAACGTGCCTATGAAGCCGCGCAAGTTGTTTTGATTCCGCTGATTAACACTTCCTGGTAGCGGGCTGTAGAACTGATTCGCATTGTTGATATTGCGGTTGCTCGGATCGTTTTGAACGAGGAAACGATTATCGTGCAGATCCTCGTTTTCCAAGGGAACCTGCTCGTCCATGGAGAACGAGTCCTCGATCTGCACCAGCTGGGTGTTGTCATCGTTTACCCAATTTAGGGGTCCTGTCTGTCGGGCAGAGATGAAGAATCGGTTTTGTCGTTGATTTTGCAGTATGAGGTTCTTGAGTATAAACGAGTGCTTCTCCAAGTTGTCCACGTTTATCAAATCCGCATTGTAGGCCTTGCAGATCTTCTTCGCTTCTGCCCAGTTGCGCTTTGGCGAACGGATAAAACGATAGCATGTCTGTCTAAACGAGACCCAGTGCTCCGGACAGAAGTTGTCCTCATCGCTGTAGGCATCGCGATAACTGACTCCCGCCGTGGCAATGCTGTTTCGGTTAAATGGGTCGTATTGTGGGCCGAGCGTGCCCATGTTATTTCCAGGACCGACAACGTTGCCGCCACCGGTTCCCACTCTGCCATCGTAGTACCCCTTGTAGGTGCCGGAGCTCTGGCCGTCGAACAGGGAATTGTCGAACTGGCCAGACTCCTGGCTCTGCTGCTGTCCAGTGTACAAGGGATTGTACCTCGGCGAGTAGTCCTTGTTGTAGGTGGGCTGATAGCTCTGTGGCTGCTGACCTGGCTGACCCGGATCCGTCTGGATCGTAGGCAGTTCTCCCAATATCTGGGGCGCGGCCAGTCCAACTAAATGGAGCGCTAGCAGGCCGCCCATGAGGCAGCTTTTTGGGAACATACTCGGATTTGTTTTGAATGGCGTGGACTCTCCTTTAGCAAACTAAAGGCACATTTTGCTGTGGTAGACGATGGTTTCTGAAAATAGAAATACATTTTTGTTTATTTTGCACACATTTACGCCAGTAAACAAATTTAAAGTACACAAATCAACAATCATAAAGTTCGAGTTGATAATCCGTTGCGTGTCAGCACATCTGTATGTGTGTGCGACTTAGGCGTGGTCGTAAGCCGCGATGAAAACATAACACGAGAAATAATGGGAAACTATGTGTGGATGCTTTGCAACGAAGGTGATATTCAGCCGTCAGTTCCCAAAGATGTTGGTCCAATATTAACGCCCAGCAGAAGCCAAATTGATTACTAATGCTTGCTTAGTTAGCCACACCTTAATTACGTCTCCTTGCCACAGAAATCAAACGTTTGAATTAACGCGAACTGAGGTGCTGTGGCTTTCCGAACTGGGTTTTACAGGTACACGCGCTTTCGTCCAGAAGTTATAAATTAGAAAAGCAAATTAAGCTACATATTAAACTATTGTTTAATTAAACAAAAACGAAACCAGCCCAGGCTGAGCCAAGTAATGTAAGGTATGACCAAGCCTCGATTGTGCGACGTTGCACTGGTGCGATATCGATTGTCGATTGCCGCTTGTCGATGACCCGACGCCAACCACCATTCGCCCAGAATGGCGCACTGCGCGGTCCAATTGAAACAGTTCAAACTTCAAACAGTTAACAGAATTTATTTTTGGTTTCGTTCACCTTCACACAGTCACTGCCGGGCAAGCAGCAGCATCAATAATTTAATATCCACCGTCCCGAACTGGGGTGAGCGGTAATAATGTGCGGTCAGGAAGAATATAATGAGTATTTCAAACAAAACTCAACGGGCAAAGTGCCAGTAAATGCAAGGTGAGTAAATAAATAGGCAGCTGAATCAAGCAATATTGTCTTCGTTAAGCTCGTGACGTGCACAGGGGCTCAGGAGCTTAGGGGCTCAGAGGCCCTTGTTGAACCAGACGGTGTCCAGGTCCGGACGCTTCTTTTTAATGCTGTCGCGCACTTCCGATTCTAGCGAGTCCACCTTTATTCCCGCGCGCTGTTTGAAGAAGGCGCAGCCGAGGGGCGTGGCGAAAATCAGCACAAAGCCGCAGAAGAGCGTTTGAATGGGGGCGTTGGATCTCGGGTATTTGGCGAGGAATCCCCTCTTCTCGAGGACGTTCATCAGAACAGGGGTCAGAGCTGAAACAGAAGGAGGGTGTAACTATCATAGGTTTCGGTAAGCCCCATGGACGCCGTACTCATTCCCGGGATGGCCATGGCAATGCGACTCAGGATGACGGCTGAGATTCCCACAACGGCCGCCTTTTGGGAAATCCCCATCTCGTTGTTGTTCTCGTCGAGTAGAACCACTCCGTTTCGCAGCTCCCTAAATAGGATGAGTAGATTAAGTTAGCCTTCCACTTACGTTCTTTAACCGGAAGGGAATTCGTTTACATTGATAGAACATTCCCTAGACCTAATACAATTTTCATGGACAATTAAATAATCACAACGAAAAAGGTAATGTATTTTACCTTACATAAACAATTTTAGTACCAATAACTTACTAGCCCTTTTCTCAAAATTTCTCTCTCCGTTACAAAAGTTGGTGTGAAATAAATCAGCTTACTGATGTTGCTTCTAGCTGTCAATAAAAGTGCTACTTCTACCACTATACAGAGCCGTTTCGATCAATTCTCGGATACACACGATACCATTTTTAATTCGGTGCGCGAGCTGGGAGTCACTTCGGGGGGTTGGCAACACCAAAAAATACTCTGGTATTTCCCCCCAATTTTTTTTTGTAATCTGAGTACCGCGGTGAAAAAAGGTTCGACTAAAAGCGTATACCGTGTTTTTTCCCCTTGCTCTCTCTCTCATGCCTGGCGAGCGACTTTCGTAGGTATAAACACTATTCTATATGTACCCAAATTTTTTAAATGTATCCTAATTTATTGAAATAAAATGCTGTCAGGCCTGGATAACCAACACGTAATTTTGTCGGGATGTGTTTTTAAAAATCATGCATATCCAGTAGGTTCTCAGATTTTGCAAAAAAATCAATTTTTTTTATCCATAAATATCAATTAATACGACTCATTTAATAATTACTCTTTCACTGTTTTATTTGGCTTTAGAAACAGCTGCGGCCTAGGAATACAACTTGTTAAATATTTTTTGGTGAATCACTGTGGGCGGCAGTACCGGTAGTGGCGAAGGTCACCAAAGAGTGTGCGAAGAAAACTTCTAGATATAGCCTCAGAATTGAAAAGCTGCTATGATGGTCAGATTGTAACTACCAAGACTTAAGAAGTTTCGATTGGTTTAGGACAAAAAGTCTTAACAGTTTAAAAATAAAAATTTAGAATATTGAAGCTAACGGAGTTGGTGGGAATAAATGCCCCGGCTTTTAGCCTAGTTTTCTTCTTACTGAGAATTCGCGTCGTTGCTGAAATTCAATGTCCAGTTTAAAAGTAATTCCTAAAACAAGATTTTCCCTTTTCCCCAATATGAAATGTATTTTCCCTTTGCGGGTTTTTATGAATCCCTATTTGATTTTAGGTTTTTGGAGACCCTCTGGGTTATTAAGTAGCTCGAGATAGAAAACTTGTGTTAACGAATTTTGGAAAAACTAGCTAGTTTAGCGGAAAATAAAAAAAGGACTGCTTTGACTGGCTTATTTTTCTCTAAAAAGGTAATTCAACTTGCTAAGCACTCTACCTAAACAGAAATTGTATGATTTTTATATACAAATCTTAAGTTATAGCAAAAAGTTTTTTAAAAATCGGTCTTTGACAATTTTTTTCAAGATTGGCACGAACATTTTCTTTTAAAAATTTAAATCCTATAGCCCTGAGATTCCCTACCCTTTTTGATACGGGTTGAAAGGAATTTTATTGCTTATTTGAATGCCCAAAAGTATTCAACAGTAATTTGAAAAGAAAAAAATTCGTCTTAGATAATTTTTTAGTTTAAAGGGAAACATTTAAAAGTTTGTTATCGACATAACTTTTTAAAAAATAAATTTTTAAAAGCACGTAAAATTTGATGGTTTGCTATCACCAAACCTAATGTATAAATATTACTAAAAAAGTAAATAGAACTCTCATTTTATAGTTTCAAAAAACATCAAAACATTAAATGTACAGAAGGAACAAAGAAGGATTATAAGTCAAAATAAAACAGGAACGTAAAGAACTAAGGTCTTTTCAGCACCTAAACTTAGCTTTTAAAAGTAAAATCCTATCCAGAGTAAAACTCCGGGACACAGCTATACCGCAATACTATCAGGTTCAGTACATGGGCTTGATTATGGACAAACGATTTTTGTGCAGGCAGCACATAATAAAGGTTACAGCAAGAGTCTTGATAAGCTTCGAAAGCTTAATTTGATACTTAAAGGAACAAGTAAACTCAGCCTCAGCAGCAATATAGTGCTGTACAAGGCGATTGTGGTTCCTATAATGACAAATGTCCTTAGGGTCCACAAAGTGCAAAACTATGGGCTACGTACGTTTGCGAATGCGCCGTGATATGTAATAAACGGGGTCCTAGCTTGCGATCTTCACATCCCCAAGGTGCGAGAGCAGATCTACATGCACTCTGACCGTCTACTAGCCCACACCAACCCACTAGCAGCATCCCTGGCAAGTTAAACTTACAGAAAAAGACTGAAGCGTCGGCACTCTGAGATCTTTGGGCACGAGGACGTCATCAAACCGTCTTGAGACAATAGAGTAGTACTGAAAAGTACCACAAAATAGGAAAATCCTCTAAGGGTATAATGATTTCAGTCAGAAGTTTGCAACGCAGTAGTAGTACGTTTCCGACCCCATAAAGTATATATATTCTAGATCAGCCATGTCCGTCTGTCCGCCCGTCTGTAACCTCCTATGCTTGGAAATACCATTTTTTAATTGGTTTAGAATTTCGAATTAAATTTTATCAAAATGGGACGACTATATCATATAGCTGTCGTAGGAAGGATCGGAAAATTGGTGGGAAAATATAAAGAAACAAATTATAGCTTTGGGGCTTTTTGACATATTATCTTATAATATGGGGAATATACTTTTTTATATTATTAAGAATTAAAAATCGCTCTACTCTAACATATAGATGTAAAAAAAATGATCTGAAAAAAGAATGAAATAATTTTTTTTTTAATATAACTGAAGTCAGCAACAATCCCTAAAACTTTCACATGGTGTTACTAAAGTTGATTATTTCTTATATCTGTAAGGGTATACAAATACGGCTTGCCGAAGCTAACTTCCTATCTTGTTAAACCTTTCTTTTAACAAATGAGTAAACAGCAACAGATTTAATTTTCTAAATTTTAATTTTACCGTTTCCCAAAAACAAAGTCTTAGTATGAAATCGTAGTTTTTGGAATACCTTTCCATTTGTGTATCTCTCGTTGCGATCGGACTATCACAAGATTTTTTTAGATCACTAGTTGAGTCAATCTAGCCATGACAGTCTTTCCTGCCACCTTAAGTTTCTCGGAGGATGGTTGTATCGCCATAAAGAAATCCATAAAATATCCTCAACAAGACTTATGCTTTAGAGGCGGTTTTTCAGCAGATAAATTTTGAACATTTTGGGAGTTTCAACATTGACGTCAAATTCTAGTTTAGAATATTTAAAATAAGTCCAATTACGGGGGCACATAATTCAATATGTGAGAAAAGATCTGTTAATCAGTTTGTATTCTTAGCTATAACTATTCGGGAGCCTCAGGAGATATCTAAATATCATGGAAAACTAGAAAAAGCTCGTAGAAATTTAGCAAAGTTAAATTAAAACGAAATATTATAGAACCCTTTGGACTATGTGTGTAAAAATCTAACGCATACAAAAATACGATTTTTGTTGCATAATTTGGAAATAGCTTCAAGTGTACCATTAAGTGCACTTAGACTTGTCGAGGTAATCTTCCTTCTTTGTTACAGGTTTTTTGGAAGTAATTGTTCATATGCGGATTTAAGGGGGAAATGGTCTATAGCACAAATTTACAAAATGAATTCGATCAAATGTTCCAAATGCTCTGGTAAGTTGAAATCTCTGATAAGGAAAGCGGAATATACAAATTTTGTAAAACTATATGTTAGGAATAAACTTAACATTTTCTCTGTAAAAATAAAGGGAAATCAGCAACAAATGCTAATCGCCCTCAATCACTGCGTTCAACCAGACTATTCTATATTGAGCAGTTTGAATAAAATTAGCTTAGAGCAGTAAATAGATTGGTGAAAATAATTTTGAGAAGTTCGTCCAAAAAAAGTGTCTGAAGGAAATAAAACTTACTGCATCCGCATGCAGGGGATGTTGATGCAGTTGGCCGCCCCCACTGCCACCAGCGGGACCAGGCGGCCAACGAGCGGATTCATGTTCCTCACCGCCCGGTTTAGGGACAGGGCTGTGGCCAGGGCTCCGCCGGTCGCCAGGCAGTATGAGGTGATCAGTTGCCTAGGCGGGGGAAGAGTTTATTAATGCGAACGCCATATCAATCGGTACATACGGCTGGCTTATGGGCGAGGTGCCAGAGCGGTTTGTGTAGTTGACGATAGCGTTGAACGTCTGATTACACCACTGCCAGAAGACAACGGCGGAGGTGCTCTTGTAGAAGGCCATCATGCCTGGAAAACGATTGTGCTATTATTATGGTCGAGTTATTCAGCAGCGCGGCAGCGGATAGTTCCAATGGAGCCAATTGAGCCCCAAAAACGCCACTAGTACTCACCCCCCGTAATGATCGTGTTCATGGGCATCTGCGCCGCCATGCGCCCAATGACTATCTGCTTCTCGCCCGTCTCGGGATGGAACGCCGAATCGTATAGATACTTGGCCCGCCACACGTCGTCGATGCTCTTGCACTCGGGCACATCCTTACCTGCAAGTAGTTTGAGTTAGATCAGGTGGCCAAAGACTGCTCAGCGCGTCTTCCTTACCGGCGCGATACTTTAGTACGATCTGGCGGGCCTCCTCCAGTTTCGAGGGAGAGGCCAGCACGTTGAGCGGGTTGGTGAGCAGGAAGAAGTGCTTGGCTCTGCCCAAATACGAGTTCTGATCATATTTTGGCTCGTCGATGTTGACTCGGGGGAGAGGGCTCATGGTCTGGCTGAGCTATGATATGGTTGCAAACGTTTTGTATCAGTACAGAGTAGAACTAGAAACCAACAGTCGGTTGTCCGGTGCCACCAAATGTACCGTCGAAGTTGAATCGATGCTGTATGCTTCGAAAACTACGTTGTCGGGCAGCCTCTGAAAATAGCTGTAGCTCTTATCAGCCCGATGCTGGTGACCTAACTGCGGCGCGTTATCGCTGGTAAACAAGTTTCTCCCGACAACGCTTCTTTGCGCATATGTACTTATATGTGTATATGTAGGCGCATACAGAAACACTTTGCATATATGAGTGAGTACATAGGGAGGATTTTTAAAACGTAGTGTCAATGGTCGATAACCAACCTAGCGGGACGATGCTTTCAAGACTTCCCAGCGTTATATAAAGGGTCTGCGCCTATGATAAAATATGGCAATCTACGAGTCTTATCGGGGCAAACGCAGACAGCAGTCGGCAGACGGCAGACAAAAGAACAGGTAGCAGCGCACACAGTCGAACCGTATAGAATGTTTCCAGCCGAAGCACTTTCACCCGCACCGTTGCTACCACTTTGGCAGTGAATGGACGACTGAGCGGGAGACAGCGACACCGGTTGAAGCTCCAGAAAGCTTTCCCCGCTCTCCTCTCGGCAAGTGTGTATGCGTAACGGTTATTCTTCCGAAAGCTGAAAGGCGGAAAGGCTGGAAAGGGCGAAAGCGCGGGAGAGAGCTTTAGTGGATGCGCGGTACTTAACAGCTGGGCTTGCCAGGTGTTCTGGTCTGTTCAACCTTTAAAAATTACGGTGGCGGAGGTGAGCACTACCCTGTGATTCATTGATCACTTCTGTCAGTGACGAACATACGTATTTTACGGAAAATTTTGGAAGCTGCACTCATATGTGCAATTCAAAAGTGTTAAAACTGCTTTTAAACAGTCAAATTGATGGATAATTCAAAGCATACTTTACATAGCATACAAGTGCTTTATCTTTAGTGATTGTACCCGATACTCGTAGACAAAAGGGTATATCACCGTGTATGACACTATCAACTTCTGTGGCGAAAATGTAATATATATTATACTAAATATATACATTGATATCGTTGATATCAGAACTTTTGATTGTTGAAGGTGCAAACGTCACTTTATTTTCACCTCGTTAAGAGCTGATTTTGTTTGATATCAGAAGTTTATGTTTAACAAATCATGTTAGAAAGGGGTATACATTTCAAACATTTCAAGTTTTCTCATCAAATTTTATTGTCCTTTGCCAAAAGTTGAGGAATCTCAGGGGGTATAAACTTTGATATTTTATTTGAAATCGTTAGAGCCGTTTGGAAAAAATCTGGAAAACGACTATAAAAATTAAATAAAGAGACACTTTGGACAATAAACAAATGGTGTTTAAAAGGCGTACATGGTATTTCGAAATACCTTTTTAACGACTTGTAGCACAAGCCTGTACCTTCAGTACTTCACAAGTTATGGGTATACACAGTTTAGCTATTTATAGCGGTTTTCTCGCCAAACTAGCTTATACTGATTTGTTTAACGATGTCTAGAATTTTCAGGAAAATCTTGTTTGGCCTATTACTTTTGAACGGAGCGATTTTCTAGGTTAATAGCGAGGGGTAATTATCCCCACCGGCCCCAACAGATCAAAATGTCCTAATTTTAACTTTTACCACTTTTTCTCCCACAACAATGGATTTTTTTAAAAACTTGGTAGGCCATTCTTTTAGTTTTTTCGAAACAATTATATTGATTATCACTCGAAACAATCGGACGATTACTGTCGATTTTCATTTCTTCGTGTATATATACATACATACATAGTAGTGACGCTCTTCCTATATAAAAAAGATCAAATTCGTAGTTTGAGGCGTAATTAAGGTCAAAAATGTGTTGAATAAAAGCGAAGTGAATTGTTTTCTAGAGTTTTGTGTATTAAAACCTAGAACTATTAAAGTGCTAAATTTTAACTTGTGCGCAATAGTTTAATTTGGAAAAAATGATTTATGGATAGAGACAATTTTTTATAAGTGTCGGCATGCATTAAGAGAGTGTTTCAAAAAAAAAAAATATTTATGATAAGTCTAATGACGTAGGCTAAATAATTAAATATTTGGAAAGTGTAGGTGAAAAGTGTAGGTAAAATAAGTTTGTGTGAGACTTTGCTGGTGGAAAATAAGAAAAGTTTAATTTTGTCTTCCTTTGTATTTTTGTGCCACTGCCCACTATTTTTAAAGGTTGGTTTTTGCAACACATCTTGATAATAATAATAAATGGATTATTCATTTGTATGCAGTTAACTTTCTTTTTTTATCACAGAAGTGCTAGTGCGAGAAAGTTCTATTTAGGCTTGCTTTTATAAGTTTTATAGTTTCCGACCCTGTAAACTATATATATTCTTGATCAGGATCTCTAACCGAGTCGATCTAGCCATGTCCGTTTGTCTGTCCGTCTGAATAAACGATGAGAAAAACTAGCAAGTTTGCATTTGGGATGTAAATTGATTCCCTGGAAGCATATCTCAAACCCTCTCGCACTCCTTTTGCCTTAGTCCATAAAATCTCCCACGGGAACGACGTGCAAATGTGTAGAAACTTGCTGGAGTTAGTTTCCTTAATTGTTGTTTTTCATCTTAACAGAATTTAAGCGGCTATGAAGCCTCTGAGCTAGTGAGTACGTAGTAGCTCTTATGGCTTGGGCTGTCATCAAAATATTAATCTTTAGATACTAGAAAGCACCACGTTTACCACACCAAAATCCAAAAATCCAATTGTTTCTTTTGTCTCTATTAATGCATTTATTTCCGAAATTCATAAGACTAAACATAACAACAACAGTTTTTATATTAGCATTACTTTTTTTGTGTTTTTATGTTTAATCTCACCAAAATGTAAACGTTTTCGACCCGAAGTTAAATTTTAAACAGGTTTAAATATAGTTTTTGCAAACAATTACGACTAATCAACACAAATTTCAGATGTTAACATTTACTGTATTGTTTTGGTATAGCATGTTTTAGTTTTCAATATATTAATATATGCAACAAATATTGTACATTGTATGTATATGTTGGTAGATATATATCATTTTTATCATTTGATGGTTTTGTGTCTACTTGCGCCTCTAATCCTTAGGTAATTTGGATTTTCATAAAAAAACAAGTAGCATACAGAATTTTATATATGTATATCTCTTACAGGTGCATTTTTGTATTTTATACTGTTAGAAGTAACACGAAACAGGAAAACGTTAATTCTCACAAGTTTGTTTATTTAAAAAAATTACATTCGCATGTAAACGTTGTGTTAGCCTTATTACAAAATCGAAAAAAAGGTCTTTTGTATATTGCACCATAGGTTTTTTGTATATTGCACCATATCTGAGTGTACTGTTATTGTTTAAACTAAAAAAAAAATTTATGCTCTAATAAAGATTCTTGATTTATTTTTTTTAAGAGTAAGAAAGAACCTTTAAATTGTGTTGTAGTTATAGAGTTGCAACGTAATGAGCTTTTTCTATATGTAAATATTTTCAGTAGACGATTGTTTGTATTATTTAACGATGATTTTTAAATACGCTTATTTGTGTATATCTGTTTAAGTTGCCTTTGGTGCCACCTCCCTTCAACTTATATGGCTCATGCTGTTTTACATTGAATATAAACCGATTCTAAAATATTATTAGAAAAAATGCTGTGGCTTTTTATTGTCATGTCTTTAACAATTTTAAAATATTTAAATATTTTTATTAAACTTAAAAGTTATTAGAAAATGATATATTTAAAAAAATATAATCCGACTTTTAATAGGAAAACTATAATGGTAATACGAATTTAAAGCTAATCTATTTTAAAATTTTTCGAAAAAATTACGAGACCTAATATACGAACACATAAAGCTAAATATTTGTTGTACCTATTATCCTTAGCTTCACATTTTTCAGACCTAATACTTAAGAGATCTCAATTCCCTTACAAAGGAAAAGAGACAGGCGGACTTCGACTTCGACTAACCAATAAGCAGGAATCATCATCACTTATTGGAGATGTATAATTTGTGTGAAAAACATATAAATAATAATCATAGCATAGTATGTAGTATAGTACAGTATGCATTTAATTTAAAAAAAATTTTTTTTTGGTTGTTACGATACCGTTGAGCTGTATGTTGAGACACCAATGGGCATTAAAAGTTGAAGAACCGTAGCATTACTATAATTTTTAACGGTGCCGTTTATGTTGTGATTAATTCGTCTCTGGAAGTTGGTTTACATTAATTAAACTACAAAACAAAACTGTCAGAAGGGTAGACGAAAGCTACTCTGGGTGACCGGCCTGATTTCATATACCCGTTCTTATTGATCTTGGTCACTATTCGAGTCGAATTAGTCATGTACGCATCAACCTTCCTGCCAGTCCACATGAACTGCTATTTCGGAAACCACAAGTGCA
The DNA here is from genome assembly GCF_025231255.1 of Drosophila biarmipes. Classification (NCBI taxonomy): domain Eukaryota; kingdom Metazoa; phylum Arthropoda; class Insecta; order Diptera; family Drosophilidae; genus Drosophila; species Drosophila biarmipes. The sequence goes on along the minus strand of NC_066616.1, from coordinate 3,068,948 downwards.
TTTGTAAAAGAGGTCTGTTTTCCACATTTTTCTAAGATTTGTAAAAGTGTAAATGGGACTTTGTTTTGTTTGTCAAAACCTATCAACAAATTGTTCAATCGAATCACTCTTTAGAAATATATGGCCAGAGATCTTATCGCAATGCAAATTGGGAAGAAATCGCTAATTTTACTGGGAACAAAACGCTTTTCTATCATACACATAGTTCCAGAAGCTAGTATTGATGCAAGTACCTTGACTATCAAATATCTGTTATTCACCTTACCAACTTACAAATACACATTTCACTTGACAAGCGGAATAAAATAAAATTTATTTTAAATTATTAATTTGATTTAATTAATTTAATTAATAAAGCGTTGGAGCGCGCCTAAAAAAAAGGACAAAGTGCAAACAATTTGAGTGTTGTTTTTTAAATCAAGGAGCTAACTTCACTGGAAACCCAGGGTAGCCTACGTTTAGCATTTTGACAAAATTATTTTATAAAAGTCAATGTTCCCGGCCTACGTTCATTTCCTCAAATATATTTAAAAGTTATCCTTTGTGTGAAATATGTCGATGTATTAGTTCGTATGCATTTGAATATTATTTGAGCGCGTTCATTAAGCTATGCCCACAAATTTAGTACGATTAGCATTGATAGTTGTAAATTTGAGTAAATATACAAGTTGTATACTTTCCGTCTTAGGCTTTTATGATTAGGATTCAATGTAATGACCACCTGCATCAACTTTGATTGCACAAAAATTAATTAGCTTTTGCTAATAACTCAGAAAACCAAGGATTTAAAAATTACTCCCGGTTTTAAATAGTAGTGTTAAATCTGGAACAAGGCTGGTTATGAGCGCAAATTGACTTGAAGTGTTTAATATGTCTTTAATAGAACTGGTTGTTATTTACAATAATAAATTGACACGATTAATTGCCTTTGTGGTAAATTTATTTGCACTTTTCTGTTTTTTTGTATCTATTAGGAAGATTTTTTGGGGTACATATAAATCTTGCATGTAAATTTAGCTAAACATAAAACAACAACAAAGTAATAAAGGAATTCGTTGTTCTTGTTCAGAGTTCAAGACTCTTTTGGTTTGTCTCAAAATATCCGTTCTCTGGGTTAAAACGTAGCTCTTGAGTAATTTCCATAATTTAAGCGATTTGATACGAAAGTATATACATACATAACTATTTGACTGTGGTGTGGTACATTTTGCTTTGGTATTTTAATCCGTACCAACATTAACTCATTTGTTGTTGCTCTCTTTATTCTTAGTAGCATATATATATATATCCCTATCTACATTTGCGTTTCTGCTTTATATATACTGTGTTTTATTACATATGTATGTGTACTTCTCTCTGAATTGGGAAACCTATTTTTATCCCTAAACAATATTTATATAACAAGTGTTAAGGTATTACAGATGTGAATCATTTTAAATACCGTCGTCATGTTACTTAAAATAAAAGGCCAAGAATGTAAATTTCATAGAATTTCTAGGCTGAAAACCAACTTTAAATACGTGGGGAACTGCTTTAGTGGTCCTAGTGAGATCTTGTTACGTCCGTTACCCGTAGAGTAAAAGGGTATGCTTTCTTCGGCGAAAAGAAAGGAAACGCCTTTTCCCCATAAAATATATATATTCTTGATCTTAATGATCTTAGATGGCTGAACGATCAGTAGTAAAAAATGTATGTGAGAGAAAATAAAATAGTTTCTCAATTTAAAAAGAAGCACCCCTATATAGGTTGCTAACTTCCTAATTGTTATTTAAATACATACATATGAATAAATATAGTATAAATGTACATTTATATACTTTTGCTTTTGCTCTATCGACTCCACTTTGTCCTGGTGCAATGTAAAAATCCATGTAAAACGCGTTCCGAGTATTAAATTTTTCCATTAATTAACGTTAGGAAAACGTTCCATCCATTCTGGCATTGTTTTCCTTTTAGTTGAGGCTATGAACTCTACATGTACATATGGTATTTGGTGCTGGTAATGTGATTATACGTGCGTTGCTGACATCTTCGGGTTATTAGTATGTGCCTGAAATGGAACAGTCCAGATAGGGAGGTCTTAAGATGGCATCAATGGAGTATACTCACTGGGGCACTCGGGTGGGTTCATGTAGCCAAAGACATTTAGTTCGTAGAGCGACGCCAATGTAATAAAGAACAGATACCAAACCATAAGGATAATGCCCAGTCGCTTGTCCAGTTTCCAACCGTTCAGGTGCGTAGAGAGGATCAAGAAGACAACGGTGGAGAAGAGTGACAGCGTGGAGTAGGCTAGCCCTGAAAATGAACACGGAAAGGAAAGACAGAGGAGGAAAGAGAAAAAGAGTTCTCAGGAATTAGACTTGAACGGGATTAGTGTTACTACTTTAGCTAGAGAACGTCTAGGACACTCATGCCGGACACACCACACTTTGCTCATTTGACGAGCTCTACGAGATAGATAGACACGCAGATATGGGGACATCGGGTTTAGTACATACCCTTTGAAATAACGTTGACGTGCGAGCCGGGCTTAATGATGGCCGTTTGTATAAACCAGGGAAGACCTAAGCACACTAGTATATCAAAGACATTTGAGCCAATTGCGTTCGACACGGCCATGTCGCCGAAGCCCTCTTTGATAACGGCTATTGAGCTTAGGGCATCCGGGACGGACACGCCAGCGGCAACAAACGTCAGACCCATCACTGTGTCCGGGATAGCCAGCGTGGACCCTATCACTGTGATCATCCACACCATGAAGTAGGAGTAGAACGATATCCACACCATTGACATGAGGAAAGTGAATGGGTACCAGTTTCGATACTGTTCCTGCCGGCAGTCGGGCATTGTCTTCTTGCAGAGGAAGTGAATCGGATAAACCACGTACCAGGCAACCAGGGCTGGCAGCCCTCCCTCCGTTGGCCGGAGAAGAGGATCGCGCCGAGGCTCCCGCTGCTTGTCAGTGGACTTATAGTAGTCAGCTGCTCCGGCCGGAGCGGACTGGGTGGGTATCACCTGGCCACCACCTTTGGTGGTCGCCGCCACCGCTGCAGCCTCGCCGGTGATCACGGACTCGGGCTGGTCGGCGTGGTAGCCCATGTTCTCCTTGCCGATCTGTCCCATGCCCCAGTCATCAACCGGCGGTGGATTAGCCACTGGGTTCGGCTGGCTCTCCTCTCCCCAGGCGGCGTTCGGGTCCCAGCTGGCATTGGGATCGCTGTAGTTCTGGTAGTCACTTTGCGGCTCCACTTGGATGCTCTCGTTGTCTTTTGGGGCTTGTTGTCCCTGAGCATGTGCAGCACTTCCTTGGGTGTAGGAACTCTCGGGGACGTTTTTGTATGTCACCAATGCCGACTGTTCCTCCTTGCTGGGAAGCTTGAAGGGTAGGTTCAAACCCAGCGCCCACCGTTCCAGCTCTGTGTTGAAGTGGAGAGCTACACAATATCCAACGTAGCACAGAAGCATCACTACTGACTCAAACTAAAAAAAGACCAACGGTAAGATAAGATATCTTCCTATTCTTTCGAACTTACGCAGGATATGACGTCGTTAAAGATGATTATCAGCATAACTAGGATGGAGACACAATAGAAGAAGCAGTCTCGCACTAGGGGCCACCAGTTCAATTGGCAGACGGTGCCCGAGCACAGGGCGCAGACGGAGATCACAAACATTATGTTAAACACGGCAGAACCTATGACCCCGCTTATGCCGATGTCATCCTTGGCAAAAAACACTCCTATTACCACAGTGGCCAACTCAGGTGCAGAGCTTCCGGCAGCCATAAACGTAGCTCCCGCTACATCTGGCGAAAGCTTTAGCTCTACAAAATAATCAGAATTAGTGGTGCTTAGAAATCTCTTTTTCTAGGAAACTCTAAAATCGTACAATAGGGGCAGAAAATAAACCAGAGCCGACACCAAAAACATTAATCGATAATTAAGTGTTTATCACTGTAGACGTGATACACCAATCGAAAGGTATTGCAAAAACTAAGAACATTGCTTACCAATATTAATTTGTTTTGGAGAAAAAGTGGTGAAAGTGTAACAATTGGATTTGCTGTATACGGTGGGGATAAATGCCACACTCTAACCTAGTTTTATTCTTACTGAGAATTCTCATCGAATGACATCTCATTTGTTGAAATCCGATCTTCCGCTCAAAAGTAATTTCAAAACAAGATTTTCTTCTTCTTCCTAAATCGAACATTTTTCTCTCTTTTTTGTGGGGGTCTATGCATTCCATCTTAGTTGTAGGGTTTTGGGAACCCTATGAGTGTATAAAGTAGCTCGAGATACAAAACGTTTGTTCTACGACTTTTGAAAAAAAAACTGCTTGGCGTAGTAGTCTCTAGACATATGTACCATATGTCTCTGAAAAGCTAATTGTATTTGCTAAATACTCTTCCTTAGTGACAATTTTTTTAAATTAATAGATAGGGTTATGACAAAAAGTTTATTTTTTAAAACCGCTTTTTGACTATTTTCTCAAAATTGAGAATTCTATTTAAATTTAAAATCTTATAACCCTTGAGATTACTCTACTTTGATATAATTTACGGTTTGGAAGTTATTAAGCGATAAGTAACTGTAGTTTGATTTGAACAAATTCTTATCAGACATTTTGTAATTAAAAGGGAAGTATTTGAGTTTTTCATCGACTTAAACTTTTTAAAAATAAATTATAAAAAGCCCAAAAAATGTAATGTAATACTATTAACAAACCTCATATATTAGTACAGCAAAAGCAAATGGAATCCCATTTTATAAACGATTTTGAAAACAAGGAAGGAAACTAAACCGTGGAAGCTTTGTAGGTCGGTATTTGTATTATTTTGACATTCATTATCGGATCCTTCTATTGCAGCTGTATGGTATAGCTATCTAGCTTCAATAAAATATTACTTTTAGAACTTGAAATAGAAACTGAAATATTTTTGGCTGAAGCGAGCAGATAAGAACATTTTAGAAAGTGTATTTATTAAGTCGAATATTATGTACAACGAGTATTGATGGTGCGCGATCGCCACGACCCTTTCCTCGTTAAGAGGTGGTTTAGTTTGTTCCGTCTGTCCCTTTCTCCGTCTGTCCTCCTGTACGTCTGTCCGTTTGTCCGTTTCTCAGTACTACTGCATGTAGTATATGAGTCGGAATGAGCCGGATCAGACAACTATATCCCGTAGCTCCCATAGAAGTATTCAAAAAAGTTTTAAAAATGTTAAAAAGAAACTACATCTTTGGTGTTTGACAAATAAACATTTAGTCTTAGCAATTCATTCTTTTAATATTTTAGAATTTAAAATGCAATTTTAAAATAAATTGGATCAATTTATCATATAGTTGCCAAAGCAACGATCGGATATTTAATGACAAACAAATACAAAGAAAGTTTTTGGCTTGCGAAATTTTGGCGCTTTACTGAAAAACTAAAAACCTGCCTAAAATCAGCGGTTGAATATTGATAATATTTCAAGGAAAGATATAAAGATATAAGAATACTTTTAGCGCTAAACTTTTGGTTGAATATTGTTAATATTTCAAGGAAAGATATAAAGATATAAGAATACTTTTAGCGCCACATGGCGCATAAGCATAAAGCACCAAGTATTAATAAAAACAGCTGATTTGCTGAATATGGTATGCAATCTCAATTGACTTGAGTTGTATAAACCGGTTGTGTTGGTGTCTAAAAATTAACAATAACAAATCGTTGTGTCATAAAAATACAAATAACCAACCATGAAATTAGATTAGCTAACAACTTTTGTTATACTTGTAATTGGAACATACGTGAAAACATTGATTTATTTCACATATCAAGTAAAAATCGAAAAAATATGTCGCTTGTTTTCATTTTCAGGTTATACCTATATACCATCAGCTCTTTATTTAGGTTGAGTAGCAGCTAGCAGATAGAGCTAGCAAAGTCAAATAATGCTGTACTCCTAAGCTTTGGATTTTTCTGATTTACTGATTATTCGAACGATTTCTCGCTGACCTCGCAAACAAATCTTTGAGTGTCAATTTGAAAAGACAAGGTGTGGGTAGTAACCGAGGGAGCCGAGGATCACATTTTTGGGATCAATTTGGACCTAAATAAGTTTTAAAAGAATGAAAAATCTTAATTGATTCTATTTGGTATAATTGTCTTCAAATCCGTGGTCTCTTCGAAAACAAAAAATTGTGCCTATCGTGCAAGCAAATAAGTTATCGATATATCATTGTAAGCTCAACGGTGACGGTAAGGAAAAGACGACGAATGTGAATTATTATACCCGTTACTCGTACAGTAAAAGGGTATACTAGATTCGTCAGAAAGTACCGTTTCCGACCCCATAAAGTATATATTGTCTTAATCAGGATTACTAGTCGAGTCGATCTAGCCATGTCCGTCTGTTCGTATAAACGCTGAGATATTGGAAACTATAAAAGCTAGAACAGCAGAAACTGGCATGTCTATCGACTGACCTTAACAAAGTTTGCCACGCCCACTCTAACGCCCACAAACGGATTATACGCTTAAATCTGTCTGCCGCCCACATAACATCTACTGAAATAGCTGATAGGTGGCGCCGTAAAATACAGCTTTGCTGCTCCATTTCTCTTTTGCTCCCTTTAGGTGAATAACGGGTATCTGATAGTCGAGGCAATCGACTATAACGTTCTTCCTTGGATGGATGTGTATAATACTTTACTGGTTCGGACGGTAATACGCATTTAGGTATGTGCATATAAACGCTTTTGTTTTGCCTAAAAATACCAAAAATATGTACATTTTTTTTTTAGACTCCAAGGATTGCATACGTACACGTTGTCGATGGGATTTCATAAAATACATTATACAACTTTAATTAAAACAACATCCTTTTATTAAATTAAAAATGCTAGAAATTACTCGTGACCAATTATCCTACTTCAAAATGTGACCCGTAGTGCTTAACGTCTTTCTGACACCAAAAAGGATCAAAATAATATTTTCGAAAATATCAAGTTTTATGTTTTTCATATCAGAGATTTTTAGACACTCAATACGATCACAATGACACTTAAGGGGCATATTGATGACGCTTTTTTTTGGATGCACAGTAGTCGGGCTTCACAAAAGATATATAAAAATATTTATAAATACACTATACAAAAATTGAGCAAATCGTAATACTATTTCCTATAGCTTCCATAGAAATGATGTCTTCAATGCTTGCGCTTATATAAGAGAGCAGTCGTTTCTTTTTCGTATTCGTAGAGTAAGAGACTATACTAGATCGAAAATCGTAAATTTGAACACTATTATCTCGGAAACTGTCAAGATTGTGAAACGGCGTTTTAGATATAGATTTCTTGACCTTCACCCTTAGTTTGATTTGCGAATATGCCATGTCTACTTTGACATCCACAAACCGCACAAAACTATGGCGCCGACAATTTTTATGCTTGAAAAAATGTAACTGTTATCTTGTAGTTTCGTCAGTTTATGTACAAACACTCCGGCTTCTACTTTTTTATTCTATACAAAAATTTAACTGAAATGTATTAGCTTTGGCAAGCCGAATTTTCTATACCTTTGCAGGTCGTTCCCATGAGGGCATTTTATGTTCAGAGCTTTCCGATTTTTATACCCGTTACTCGTAGAGTAAAAGGGTATACTAGATATGTCGAAAAGTATGTAACAGGTAGAAGGAAGCGTTTCCGACCCCATAAAGTATATATATTCTTGATCAGGATCACTAGCCGAGTCGATCTAGTCATTTTCGTCTGTCCGTTTGAACGCTGAGATCTCGGAAACTATAAAAGCTAGAGCTAGAGTAGGACTTGGCATGCAGATTTCTAGGGTTCCTGCGCAGCGCAGGAGTTCCACGCCCACTTTAACACCCACAATCCGCGAAAATCTGTAGCGCCTACAGTTTTTATGATAGAACAAAAATTTTAACTAAAATGCATTTGTCTCATCAATACCTATCGACTGACCCAAAAAAATGTGCCACGCCCACTCTAACGCCAACAAACGGTTTAAATGCTTAAATCTGTCTGCCGCCCACATAACATCTACTGAAATAGCAGCATAACCTTCTAAGGCTAGATCGACTCTGCTAGTGATCCTGATCAAGAGTATGTATCTTTTATGGGCAAAAACGTTTCCTAGTATATGTTGCATACAAACAAAAACAAAACATGTTAGAAGGCTTTAAGGCGGCACAATAAATGTTACAAAAAAAACGAAAACTATAAAACTATATTACAAATATGCAAAATTATACCTAAATAATATTTAATAAATTTATAATTTTATTTAAGTTCCGAATCGTACGGATAAACAACATTTTGGGTAATATGAAACTCGTAAAAAGTTTAAAGACTCAGGTCGAATCGTTGGACCCCAAATTTTGTTAATTGTTTGTTTGATATTTGGAGTTGCTAAAAATCTTTTCGCCGCAAAAATATAGGACCGACCAATTAAACTAATTTTTAGATTGAGGTAAATATGTAGGCAAGTCAAAAAATAAATTAAATTTGCTTATCAATACATTTTAATTTGCCGGACTACATTGTTCATTAAGAAGTTATGCCCAAATATTGTAATCGCCTCTAGGTGACCCCCTAGCTATCTTGCTTCGCTATTTGTATATGTCCACATACACTCAGCATACTCAAGGTACTCAATCTAAATGATCTTCTTTGTTTATAGTCCCAGAAATATCTGCAAAAGGCCATTTTACGAAGAAAATTTGTTTGTGTGTACGTAAAGGACCTTGTGCTGTGGGGGCTTCAGCCAGCCTACATACTTAATGTGACCGCAGTGTGACCGACTAATTGACTTAGGAGAAACCCCGATCGAAAGTGCTCCGTAGCGACTATCACATGTCAATCAAGAAATATACTTGACCCACTATACTTTTTCTCTTTGATAATCAGTGTAAAGTTTCTACTACGGTATACAGTTTATACCATAAAGACCTTGAATCAAAAGACTGTGCTTTTTCTTTACGTTACACAATTTTAAAAGTCGCGGTTTTAAGCTCACCCTCACACAGCCTATCCAGACTGGCCACAAAGTACTCGTCGCACACAATGGCCAAGCCGAAAAATGTAAAGACGGCCACCAGAATGTGCAGAATGAGGCCGCCGTGTTGCCGCGCCCACTTGTTCATCAGCGGCTCGGGGAACTGCTCGATGGCCGGAGGCGTGCAGTTGTCCCGCTTGGGTCGCCAGGTAGGAACGGCAACATGCACGGGAGTAGATTGCGTGGTCACCTGGGCCTGCCAGAAAGAAATAAATTCCTAAGTGATCAGCAGCTTTTGAAATCTTTACTGCTCACCTCAAATGCCGGTGTGGTTTCCAAAACGGTTTCCTGTCCGTTGGTCTCTGTGTCGCCGGTGTCCTCGGCCAGACTACCCACGTCCAGCGGCATGGACTGTCCTTCTTTTATGTCTCCTTTGGCGGAGTAGATGCTGACGCAATAGTAAATTAAGAAGAGCAGCCCCATGTTCCACATACGGGCGCGGCGGGATCTGTGACGTACAATCTGTAAAATAGAGATTTCCTTAGTGTTGTTAAGACAAGAACGGGGTATAGCTTCGCCTTGCCAAACCATTTATACCCTATAGCTCTTATAAGAATAACAGGAAAAAATAGTTTAAATGATATCTTTGGTGTTTTTTAACATATAACCTTCTACGCTTGGAAATAACATTTTTTAATTAGTTCTGAATTTTAATTCTGCTTGCTGTTAATTTTCTTTCTTTCTTAGTTGGTTTACTGTAACATAGTAAAATATTTAAATACATACACTTGCGTTTGGACATCGATATTTTTTAGTTTATTAGCCTTTTTTTAAGCAAAGCAATACGTCTAGCGGAGAGTGTTACGTAAAACGCCACAATTTTCGGAGTAAGAGTAGGCGTGGTATATTCGCGTAACTAACTTGCGCTGCATTCAAAGCAAAATCCTTAATCCCAATTTCTGTTATAGTTTCGGAGATATTAGGGTTTAAATGTACCATATTTTAAAGTTTGTGGGCATTATCTTGGGCGTTGCAGCCTGCGTTCTACCTGTTACATAATTTTATTTTTTGATTTTTTTGTGCCTCTTCTGGGAAACTGAAGTGTATGATGAAACCAAACAGAAAACGCTTTCCATAAAAAGTTATGGACAAAAATGTAAATATAAAACGTTTTGTTTGCTCACAGAAATATTTGTTGCTTATACGAGATATTTTTATATATAAATATATATATTCTTGATCAGCGTCACTAGACGTTTCGATCTGGCCATGTCCGTCTGTCCGTCCGTTTCTACGCAAACTAGTTCCTCAGTTTTAAAGGTATCGGGCTGAAACTTTCCCAAAAGTCTTCTTTCTATTGCAGGTAGTATATAAGTCGGAACCAGCCGGATAAGACAACTGTATCTCTCCCAAAGGAACTATCGGGGAATAAAATCAAAAAATTATATCTTTGGTGTTTTTTAACATACGAGTATACCTTTCTAGGCTTGGGTATAACATTTTTAAATTAGTTCTGAATTTCGAATTAAATTTTATCAAAATCGAATGACTATATCATAAAGCAGCCATCGGAAAGTGAGTGGTAAAATAATATGAAACAAGAAATGAAGATAACTTCGGCAAGCCGAAGTTTGTATACCCATGCAGTTATAAAAAATAATAAACTTTAGTAAATTTGTGAAATATTTCATTCCTTATTTTAGACAATTTTTTTTGACATCTATCTGTTAGAGTAGTCCGATTTTTATTAAATTGAATTCAAAATTCTTAAAAATATAAAAAATTTATTCCCAATATTATAAGATAATATGTCAAAAAGCCCCAAAGCTATAATTTGTTTCATATTATTTTCCCACCAATTTTCGTTTCTATGACAGCTATATGATATAGTCGTCCGATTTTGATAATTCGATTTAATTCGAAATTCAGAACTAATTAAAAAATGTTATTTCCAAGCTAAGAAGGTTATATGTTAAAAAAGACCAAAAATATAATTTTTATTTCATGTTTTCCGACCAATTTTCCGATCGTTCCTATGACAGCTATATGATATAGTCATCCGATTTTGATAACATTTAATTCGAAATTCAAAACCAATAAAAACATGTAAATCTCTAACAACAAATCGCAAACAAAAATCATTTTACACCTATATACATAATAAGGGTCGATTGATTGAATATATTTGTGGGAAGTTCGACTTAAGTGCTTCAACCATAAGTAGTGTCATTACTAAAATACAGAAACTCTCTGGGAAATCTACCCCGTTCTTGCCGTCCGATATCATTAACTTGCTGAGAAGACAGGAAAATCCTAGAACAAAACAAGAAACCCTTAATACTATACTCGTATATCAAAACGGGTTTACTTTGCACAAATTAATTAGATCGTAATTTGGAGTACTGGAAAGAAATAATATTTTGTGATGAAAGCAAAGTCTATATATTCTGATCAGATGCGGAATAAAAGTGTAGCGAAAGTCCGGTGAAGAGCTTAAATTAAAAATGGTGGTTCTGTACTCGTTTGAAGGATATTTGACTATATTTATAGTAAATTTACACTCCAGTGCCAACAAAAGTGTTTTAGCTCGATATTCGTAGAGTAAAAGGGTATACTAGATTCGTCGAAGTATGTAACAGGTAGAAGGAAGCGTTTCCGACTCCATAAAGTATATGGGACCGCACATCACAAGCAGCAATTAAGCAGCTTTTTCTAATAAGCCATTAAGCCGCTTGAGGCGCGTCTAAGCTTATTGTCTCTATTAGTATAAGAACAGATTTCCATGCAGCATATATCTATCTATCTAGCACTCCTTTTAGCTAATATCAATGACATCGACTATAGCGTTCGTACTTGTTTTTGTAATCCATTTTACCAAATGAAAGATATAACATCTTGGTAACTTTGGAAGCTTTGGAAAATTAAACAAAGGGCGTATAAAAACTGTGGTACGAGGAGGGTTCGGCAGTCAAGCATCTGCAGTAGACCCAGGCTACCATTGAACTTTAAGTAAACGACTATATGGCTTTGTTTGGGTAGCTGCCCTTTGCTACATGTTTGCTGCAGCTTAAGCTTGGTGTCATATTTCTATCGACAAACTGCAGACACAACTGTTATGGTTGCCTACCGAAACCCCATTTAACTAGAGAAAATAAGGGGAATATGCTTGCATTATCTACAAAGCGGTTTTTAGACACATGGAGAAAAAAAATTGTTTCACATAGGTTTCCGGAAGTCTTAAAGCAACAGGTACACAAATTATCGTAATTTTAAAATAAATGATTATAAATGGCACTACCAACTTTCTTCTTATACCTTAACAATTTAAATTCATGCTTCTTGGGAGGAGTGTTAATATGTTTTTAAAAATTGTAAATTCCAATCAATTTTGAAATGCTACAGATAACACTGTAACATGTTTTTTTTTTCAAGACCCCAATCCAGTTGGTAATTAAGTGTATGGTCCAATTGAATCGCCTTTTTGTACCTCAATAATAGACAATAAAATACAATTTCGGCTTTAAACAAGAAAGGAAGTTACCTTCGGATAGCCGAAGTTTGTATACCCTTGCAATTATAAAAAATAATCAATAATTTTTTTAAATTGAATTCCAAATTCTTCAAAATATACAAATGTACATTCCCAATATTATAAGATAATATGTCAAAAAGCCCCAGAGCTATAATTACTTTCAAATTATTTCCGACAAATTATTCGATCGTTTCTATGACAGCTATATGATATAGTCGTCCGATTTAAATAAAATTTAATTCGAAATTCAGAACTAATTAAAAAATGTTATATTCAAGCTTATAAGGTTATATGATAAAAACTCCAAAGATATAATTTTTATTTCATGTTTTTCGACTAATTTTCCGATCGTTCCTATGGCAGCAATATGATATAGTCGTCCGATTTTGATAAAATTTAATTTAATAAAATAAAATATTATTTCCAAGCGTAAGAGGTTATAAGAGAAAAAACACCGAAAATATAATTTTTCAATATTATTTTACCACTAATTTTTGGATTTAATTCGAAATTCAGAACTAATTTAAAAATGATATATCCAAGCTAAGAAAGGTATATACTTTTTTTTTTAAATTTTTTCCCCGATAGTTCCCATAGGAGCTATAAGATATAGTTGTCCGATCCGGCTGGTTCCGACCTATATACTACCTGCAATAGAAAGAAGACTTTTGGGAAAGTTTCAGCCCGATAGCTTTATAAGTGAGAGACTAGTTTGCGTAGAAACGGACGTTTAGACGGCCGGACAGACGGACATGGCTAGATCGACTCGTCTTGTGACGCTGATCAAGAATATATATATATATATTTATAGGGTCGGAAACGTCTCCTTCACTGCGTTGCGAACTTCTGACTGAATAATTTCAGTCCCTCTGCAAGGGTATAAAAAAGAATTATACATTTTTGTCATGTATTGATAAACAAAATCAAATCAAATTTTCTCTTTTTAAAGTAAAAACAAATTTAATCAAGAAATACAGGTACATAATTCCGTCTGATAAAATTTGTTGTGCGTAATAAGTAAGATGCCCTTTTTCCTATACCCAACTCCCAACTGCCCAACTCTGAGTAAGGTTTATTATATGAGCGTTATGAGTCGTTTGCGTGAAGCAATTCGTTTTAAACGGCTAGGACAATGGGCACCGGCTTACATTTCACTCGTTTTGTGTGACCATTTTTCAAAATATTCGACGCATCTCGTCCGCAACCACCGTACTGGTTTTGAATTTTGCCAAAACTAAGGCGGCCTCTTCGGGAACGCGTTTCAGGTCATGGCCATACTGAAAGGGACTAAAAGGGCATGTTTCCGGGATTATTGGTGTATTTCTTCGGGACGGGATTTCTTTAAAGGGTACGAGCTTAAAGAAAGGTTTGTATGTTACAAACAAATTTGGTTTCTTATTATTTTAAAATTAATTGTTCGATACTTCCTATGGCAGCTATATTATTATAGCAGTCAAATTTGTATGCCCATTACTCATATAGTAGATTCGTCGGAAAGTATGTTGAAGATAGAAGGATGCAGACCCCATAAAGCAAATGTATTCTTGATCTGTCCGTCCGTCTGTTTGTCCGTATGAACGCTACGCAGCGCAAGTTTGTTTTTACTATGACGCCCACAAACGACCATGACATTAAAACATGTCTAGCAGATTTGGAGCACGAGTGAATCTTTCGAAAGTGGAATTTGATAAGAGCCGAATAACATTTAGTACCACATCCATATTTTAATTTAAAAGATTTGTAATTTAACTTTTGTTTTTTTGTGTACTTTGACCACGATTTTTTCAAAAATGAGACAACGTACAGTTTTTAAGTTTTACAAATAATCGTTTCAAATTTTGCAGCGCTTTGCTAGGCCAAGAAATAATCAGATTTTGTCGACCTGTGTAGTGGTCGAGGTCCCAAATTTCGTACTTGTCCTGATTCAGTTTCAGATCTCATCGAGTCGTTACTGGAGTGTCCACCCTGTAACTCCACCTTTACACCCGGTGCCCTTAATCACGACAGTTCCGAAGTAACAACAAGCATAGACGAGACGCCTCTCCATAAGATTGGCGAAAATGCTTTGTTATTGACAGTTCTGGCATAGGTTGTTGTTCCTGCTGCTGCTGGTGTGATAACAGCGCGAAATTGAAGAAATTGCCAGACCGACGGGCTCTCTCTGTCTCTTTCAGAAGAGAGGTTGTGGGGACTTTTACCAAAATGTACGAGCGGCCCTGGGACAGAGACAGCATCGTGGTGGGTGAGGGATGCGAAACCTCGGCGGCGTCTGTCTGACTGAACAACTAACGAAACCAAAACCACCACACCAGTCCGCAAGTCCAGTGCCCCCCTTTTGGGCCACTCGGTCATGCCGCAAAATATCGATTTACAGTGCGCCGCTTCTGCCTCCGCCACGGTCTCCCTCACTCCTACGGGTGTTGGGTAAGGTTGCAAGAGCGGGATGGCGCAGTGTTTTTCGCTTGACTTTTGCCGTTAGTTACCGTTGTTGTTAGTGCTGATGCTGTTGTTGCCTTCGTCGGAGCGCTCTGGGGGAGGGGAGTGAAAACCCACGATGACGGCGTCATCTTATAAAAATAAATGACTGGGCTAACTAAATGGAGAGGAGAAAGAGGCGGCGGCAGGAGACTCTTAATGACTGTGTGGCTCGGCTTACATCATACACGCTCGTGTTTTCCCTCAGAGGCGCAAAATAACAAAGCACGACGAAGCAAAGCGGTGCTGTGCCTTAATCGTTCAACAAGGACGAGTGCTGACAATTGACTTGCAATTTGCATTAAGCCGAAGAATGGGGATAAACAAGGCTCAGCAGATAAGGCCTGCACCTTGCAGCGCATTTCATAGTCACTCTTTACCATTTCGCAGGGTCCTGGGGGTGCTGCTCGAGGGTTGCTCTCCACGGATTTTTGGACCCGTTAATTGCAGGCGGTAGTTGGATTCAGCGGAAAACAGATACAGAAGAAACCGTTGCCTTGGATATCATGTAAGCATCAGCCGGAGAGTGGAGTTCACTTGACCAGATGCACTAGTTCATCGGGGCCTTTGTTAAAGCCTCGAATCGTTGCGTTTGCGACAAAACTAGCAGATCATTTTACAATCGACCGTTTTTGGCCTTTTTCGCCGACGAGTGTGTGTGGTCGACTCGAACACCTCGCAAGACCGAGACGGCGGACCGAACTAGATTTGTTTTCCACCGATGACGTCTGAGCGCGGACTGATGCAGCGTCGTCGCGTCTGCCACACAACTTCGTACGGACGGAGCGGACGCCGCGTAAACCCACCACAGCCGAACGCTTCGGCCGGAAACGTAAGGTGCTGCGCCTGGCGTGTGCGGGTGGCATGATCAGCGCCATCTATGGACCGCTTTTCTAGCTACACTCCAAACTGCGTTAGACATATTTCTTTTTGCCGATAGCTTAGCCAACTCTGAAAGGGAGTGAGCTTATAACGACAGGCAGATGCCATCGACTTTGAACCCTTCAGAGGGTTCAAAAATGCTAGTGTAAAAATACACCTTCTAATAGTAAGGTGAACAAAAATACTATCATTTTTTTGCATTTATAAGGCCACACCACTATTTTTAAAATCAGTACAGTAACACGTAAACTAAATCTAAAAATATTGACTTTTTCCTTGCCACAGCTTATTTTGTGCAATAACATTGGGAACATGTAATTTGTAAATTGCCAGTCGCTAATAATTTATTTTTCTTGTAAGCCATAGTGGGGCACTTCCCTACCTACAACGTAACCAAACTCGTGTGTTATTTTTTGTTTAAGATTTTTATTCGAATACGTTTTTGGTGGTCATTTAAAAAAAAGATTTCAACACCATTTTGTCTCCATAAAAATATTATAATCAATCGAAATGATTTCTAACCAATATACTGCTTGTACTGTCACCGAACCTATAACTTGTTTCATATTATTTTCCCACCAATTTTTCTGAGCGTTCCAATGGCAGCTATATGATATAGTCGTCCGATTTTGTTAAAATAAATTTGAAATTTAGAACTAATTAAAAAATTATATTTCCAAGCTTAGAAGGTTGTGTGTTAAAAATCAACAAATATATAATTAAAAAAATGTTTTCCGATGTTTAGTATAAAATATAGTTGTCCGATCCGATGCAAAAGAAATAAGACTTTTGGGAATGTTTCAGCCCAATAGCTTTAAATCTGAGCGACTAGTTTGCGTAGAAACGGACGGACAGACGGAAACAGCTAACTCAAGGGTCGGAAACGTCTCCTTCACTTCTGACTGAAATCAAAATACCCCTTGCAAGGGTATAAAAGGTCTTGCGCGGAAAGTAGTAACAATACTACACGTTAGGTTGCGCCACTCTTTAAATGTTGCGCCAAAAGGTATGCCATTTAAATTTTTCAAAAGTTAGGTTAGCTAAGCTCATAGTTGAGGGTTTCGACTAAAGTGTTTTATCTAGTTTAAAGTAATTTAATCCTTTAAAGCTCTTGTGGTTTGATTATAAATGTATAATATATTTTTGAATGTTAAGAATATAATGCTGTTTAAATTTAAAAAGAAACCTCAGCGGTCATATTCAAAAACTAGTTTTCATTGCTTTTTTTGTACAAAGAATTTTTAATACTCCTCATATACTTTCTAACCAAGAACAACCAAGTGCCTCGACTAGCAGATACTCAGCAAAAGAGAAATTAAGATATGCAGGCAGCAAAGTGATATTATAAAGTGCCATCTACCCAATATTTCAATATGTGTTAGGAAGGCGGCACATTTAAGCGTTTTTCTCGTCTGCGAGCGTTTTAGTTTAATCGATAGGTATTATACCCTTTCAGTTAAATTAAAAACATTCATTCAGCTTCAGTGATATAAAAGACTTTTTATACCCTTGCAGAGGGTATAATGATTTCAGTCAGAAGTTTGCAACGCAGTGAAGGAGACGTTTCCGACCCCATAAAGTATTATTTATGATCAGCATCACTAGACGAGTCGATCTAGCTATGTCCGCCTGTTCGTCCGTTTCTACGCAATAGATCAAATAAAATGATAAAGAACGCTCTAAAGTATGAAGAAAAACCTTTGAACACGGGGACGAAGTCGATCTATGATCTCACTTCACGTCCATCGATTCATTCGTCGGAGCGAGAAGAATCCTTTAAAATCTGCTACTGAGGTTAACAAGGGGCTTAAAATAAATGCGACGATTGCGTACATAGCTCAGGCAACTCAACGTAAAGGCGTGCAACCCGAGAAAGATACCACTTTAATATGCCAGAAATATTTCTAAGCGAATGAAGTTTTCCAAAAATCATGCAATGCATGGCTAGATGAGAGCAAGATGGTCATCTTTGGGAAAAGGATCCAGATCGTGGGTCAAACGTGCAAAAACTCAGAATATAAGCTCCAGTACACCACACAGACCATAAATTATGGAGGGTGTATGTTGCTTTTCTTATTACGTATTACATACATACATATATTCAATACCAGGTAATCGTGGACATCATGGAGACCCCTATGCCACCTTTTGCTGAGTATGAAATGAAGCTCGTGTGGTCTTCCAACAAGATAATGACCCTAAACACACCAGCAAAAGGGCAAAGAAATGCTTTGGGGACAACCTTGTTAACGTGGTGGAATGGCCTCCGCAGTCTTTAGACATTTAGACTATCAAACATTGCTCTTACACTTCAGCAATATTTGGGCAAAATCCAGCGTTTGCCAAAAACAAATTTTTCACAACTATTATGGCAAACTTTAAGATCTATCGAGGTTGAAAAAAAGAAACATTGATCTTGATATGTTCAAAATGATGTACTGATGCTGGGTACTTTTTTCCAAACATTGAATGCCCAATAACAACACTCAGGGAAAAACAGAGTGCTATAATCAAGAACAAACAGCGTTGATTAAAAACTATTTCATTCGTTTGTGCTCAAGAACTCAAATCTAACAATTCCCGAATATTTATTCTGAAATTTCTCGGTGAGCGTAAGTTAACTTAAAATATAAACGTTATTTATATTTATTTAATGTTTATTTATTTATTTGATTATACCCTTGAAAAAAAAGGAAGCTAACTTCGAAGTTTGAATACCCTTGCAGTTATAAAAAATAATCAACTTTAGTAACACCATGTAAAATTTTTAAGGATTGTTGCTGGCTTCGGTTATTAAAAAAAATATTATTTAATGTTTGTTTTTTTCAGAAAATTTTTTTTACATCTATATGTTAGAGTAGTCCGACTCTTATAAAATTGAATTCAAAGTTCTTTAAAATATAAAAAATGTATTCCCAATATTATAAGATAATATGATAAAATTTAATTCAGAACTAATTTAAAAATGTTATTTCCAAGCTTAGAAGGTTTTATGTTAAAAAACACCATTATTGTATGTTTTCCGACTAATTTTCCAAACGTTCCTAAGGCAGCTATATGATATAGTCGTCCGCTTTTGATAAAATTTAATTCGAAATTCAGAACTGATTTAAAAATGTTATTTCAGATACCACATACATATAGCTGTCAAAGAAGCGAACAGAGAAATGTTTTTCTTTGGGGCTTACATTTTTTATGATAGAAACAAAATTTTAACTGAAATGTGTGTGTCTTATATATAGCTATACCCTTGTCTAAAATGTGCCACGACCACTCTAACGCTCATAAACGGCTTAAACGCTTACATCTGTCTGCCGCCCACATAACATCTACTAAAATATCCGGTTAGCAGATTATATATCTCCATTTCCCTTTTGCTCCCTTCAGCTGAGTAACGGGATAGTCGATTCACCAGACCTTTTTTTTTGAATTCTGAAATGTTATAAAGATGTTATATTCAAGAGTAAAAGTTAATATTCCATATTTGGATTTCTATGGGAATTATAGAATATAGCTGTCCGAAATCGTTCCGTATTTTATACTTTCTGCAATAGAAATTAGACTTTAGTATTAGAAATTAGTATTTTTATCCTGAAAGCTTTTAAACTGAGAGCCTAGTTTGCGTAGAAACGGACATGATCGATTCGACTAGTGATGCTGATCAAGGACACGTAGTGGAGAACCAGGAGAGTGGGTGAACTCGACTACAATATATCAAACAAAAATACATCTTAATGCGGTAAGGGGTCGTGACAACCACTCACTGTCAACATACAAAAGATGTGATATCGACTTTTGTGAATAAAATTGCTTGTACATTCGAATAAATAAATACTATTTTTGGATCTTTTCATTTAAATTCAAGCTGTTTTTACTACTTTTAAATCCGATGCCCAGTTTAAACGTTATTGTAAAAATGTTAATGTAAAATATTAAACAAAATAAAAATTTCTTGTACCTTTGTATGTGGTATTGTCCAATTGCTTTTTTTTAATCCGGTAGCGAAGGGGAAAATAAAAAAAAAGTAACATCACTAAGTTGCGCTATATGGTTGCTATACGGTTTTGGGAGTAATAAACTTCCGAAAATGAGTAATCTAAATCTGAAATCTGTACTATTTAGCTCTTATAATTTCGAGTTCACAGCGTGTAAATGCTACTTGATCGATCCTGTAACCCGATGGACCCCAGCACAGACAGACGTATATATATAATATCCTCCACAGGGTTATGAAATCAAATTACTTAACATTAACAAGAATGTTTTACGAAACCAACGGATTAGCAATATATGTACTTAAGTAGTTATTTGTTTGATAATTATTTGTATCCCCGTCAAGTGCGACGGCATAGTCGGACAGCAAACAAAGGATCTCTTGTCAGCGCTTCATTTGAAGTGCCGCTAAGGATACCAATAGTAGGGACTTGCCACTCTATCCTTTAGATTGAGACTGGGCGACACCATTCGCATTTTTGATGTGCAACATGACATGCCGCTCCTTTGATCTTCCCGCCAGTCATGCCTGCCCTTGCGAAAACAAAGTTTTTTTGAGGAGGACTCTTCGTCCTCCTTTTCGACGGTCACCTACAAATCGTCATCTCAATAACACCATACGTGTTGACACCTTACAAATAGACAATTCGTTTAATTAATGGGAGCGTTTGGGAGACTCTTGAGCTCATCCAAGAAATATGACGGTTTAGGGGTTTCTCAATTGTAACAGGTTCTATGGCTCAATTATTAGTCGGTAAATCCTAAAGTCCTTCGGACTGTTCACAGAAGCCAGTGATCGTATTTCTCAGAAAGAGCAGACGACAACTTAACGCAGAAATATCTCTTTTATGTTACATTCACAGATTTTTGAGACTGAGTAATGACAAAGATCAGCTTTTTTTAAAGATTTTCAAAAAGTGTAATTGAAATTTTGTTTTTGTACCAATATAACTGTTAATACATGTATTATCCAAACTTGATCAAATAGGACCATTCAAAGTTATGAGCAACTAACATGTTGACCGATGGAGCCAGTTCGGAAAACGAGATTAGCCAGAAAGTAAGTGGCAGATAAAAGAAAGCAAATTTGACACTAGCCGTCAACTTTTTACGCATACCATGACAACAACTACCCGTTTTGGAGGTGCAAACAACTCTTAACAAACCAAATATGTAATTAATCTAAAATCTGATGACGCAAGCATCAACATTAAATAACGAGCAATTTGAATAAACTATAATTTTATGTTAAGTTACCGCAAAGCGTTTATACGCGTTACTCGTAGAGTAAAAGGTATACTATATTTGTCGGAAAGTAAGTAACAGGTAGAAGGAAGCGTTTCCGACCCCATAAAGTATATATATTCTTGATTATAATTACTAGTCGAGTCCATCTAGCCATGTGCGTCTGTCCGTCCGTCCGTATGAACGCTAAGATCTCGTAAACTAAAAGGGGTAGAATATTCATACTTGACATCCAGATTTCTGGGCTTCCTACGCAGCGCAAGTTTATTTCGAGTTGAACGCCCACTCTAACGCCCACAAATGACCAAAACGCTTAAGCTGTCTGCCGCCCACATTACATCTCTTGATAAAGACGGTAGATGGCGCCCTAAAATATCGCTTTGCAGCTTATATATCATTATTATCCTTTTGCTCCCCCTAAACTGAGTAACGCGTTTTTACTAGTCGAGGCACTCGTCTATAGCGTTCTTCCCTGTTTCAACTTGTTTTTAAAACAGCGAATGTTACCATGAGAATATTTTGGAAATTAAAGCAGTAAGAAGAGAATCTGCGCAGATCTTTCGGTAATGAGTAGTATAACTTTTATGTAAAGTCCTAACACTGAAACCTATTTTATGGAATATTAAATATTAAAGAACAATTTTTTCTTGGTAAGCACAGACATTTTTAAATTGATCACTA
Source organism: Drosophila biarmipes (assembly GCF_025231255.1). Lineage (NCBI taxonomy): Eukaryota > Metazoa > Arthropoda > Insecta > Diptera > Drosophilidae > Drosophila > Drosophila biarmipes. The sequence goes on along the minus strand of NC_066616.1, from coordinate 3,047,137 downwards.
ACAGTAATTAATTAAAAAAAAGATTTTAATATCCCTAAAGAAATACGTTTTTTTGTAAATAAATTATTCTTCATCATCACTAGATAGTAGTAGAAGTAATACTTAACTTAAGTACATAGAAATCTAACAAGATAGAACGATCTAGTCGTGTGCCAGACTATAAAAATACTTCTTACTAATCTTTTATCGACTCGGCTAGAGACTCTGATCCCGAAAGAGGAAACGCTTCCTTTTACCCGTTACATACTTTCTGTCGAAATTAGTATAACCCTTTATTCTACGAACAACGGGTATAAAAATGTATATTCATTTCGCTTATAAACATTTGAGGAAACCTTATACTATATTATAAAACAATCTGATAATATTGTACAAATTGTATCTATTATATTTTTGTAATTCAGCCTTGCCTTGTACCTAATTAAATCATCATAAATTCATGGTTCAACATTAAATTATTAAAGATTGGCAAGACCATTGTTGAATAGTAAAGTTCTCGAAGAGTAAAGGGGTATACAAGATTCGTTGGAAAGTGACAGCTAGAAGAAAGAGCCTATAAAGTATATGTTCTGATCACTAATCCTGAGTCGAACTAACCTTCTTCGACTGACTGTACTTCCGTTTAAACGCTCAGATCTCGGAAAACCAAGAATGGTGGGGTTATGTATAGGTACATGTCCTAGAAGTTCCTGCGCAGCTCAAGTTTTTGAATATTTTGAAAAGTGTAAATGGAATGTTGTTTTGATATTAACGTGCCACAAATATTTCAAGTCCGCACATTACAAAATTATAAGCATATAAAGTAAACGACGCAGTGGCGCGGGGTGCACTCTTTGGACTAAGCTCTTTGTGGGTCGCATATCCCCATCATCCTCGCTCCCATCCTAGCTGAGTAACGAGTGTCAGATGGTCGAGGGCAGCGACTTTAGCGTTCTCTCTTGTTAGGGATTACAGAAATACCTGCACTGGTCGGAGTGACCAAGAAAATGAGTTTTGTGTGGCTGTGAATGAAAAACGCTAATGACACCCCTAACGGGTCTAGGGTTTCGAATGAGATATTGAACTAAATACAAATTCGGCGAAGAAGATGCGACGGCTAATCGATTGCGCACGCTCAATTTAGGCGGCGGCTCAATGTCTGCCACGGGAGCACAGGAACCGTGCGGGCTAGCCACACTGGCGACCGCATCGCCGCAGGATGCCTGGGCTGCCTGGGCTGCCTGAGCGGCTGCCCAAGGTGCCACGTTACTATTCAATCTTACACAATGATCCCAGCGCACATAATGGGGGAAAAGAATCCGAGTTGACTCTTCCTTTGACGCGACTACCCAAAATTGGCTCGCCTGTCATTATTCATATCGCACTTTCTATTCATAGAAGTCGAGGGAAGGTGTCAGCCAAGGTGTCGGGGCAGAGACGTGCCACTACTTTCCCCGTCCTCGGGTCCATTGTCCCATTGCATTGTTCGTTTTGCTTCATCGAGTGCCGGGCCGTGGTTTATAGCGGAGATAAGTACAGGATCGGGGACGAGGCGACGGCAATCCTTTGTATATGGCGACTCAATAAAACACTTATTGTGGACAAATTTCGACATTTTTCAAGCGCTGTTTTCGTTGTCTGTTTTGTGCTCGCCGTGCATGGCGTTCTTTTGCCGGCATCAAAGGGAATGCCTGACTCTTAGCTGGAATCAATTTATTTTATGCGAAATAATCGTGTTGATGGCTTCGTTCTCGCCCCTTTGCTCATTCGGCTGCCCTCCACTCACCCCACTAGGGCGACAGTTCGGTTTGGTTTGTGGTCACACCAACCCCAGGTCCAACCCCTAGCAGGGAGAGTGCAAACCCTCGGGCTGGATTTGGGTTTAGAATGGAAGCGCCTAGGTGAAGAAGGGTGGAAGTAATTTAAATTTATTGTGTCAATTTACAGTAGTTTATGCGGTTATCGTTCAGCCACATATTACAGTGGGGATCCATTGGCTGCAAGGATAAGTTTACAAATGAACTACTCACCTAAAGGGAGTGCGGGGTTGCTGGATTGCATACAACCAGCGGCGCCACCTAGCGTTCAATCCAATGGAAAGCTTATGATATAGCTCTATCACTCCTCTCAGCCTCTATAGGAATGAAAGCTAGGTCATGTCAGTGAAATCTCGCACAGAGCCGATAGGAATAAGGCTAGGTGGCTTTTTGTGTGGTGTGCAGCCTTGGAAATGGCGGACTTGCGGCATGTAGTCCCAACCCTTCTCGCACTCCCTTAGACGAGTCAGGGGTAAACTATAGTCGAGGGCGTCGTTTTTCGTTTTGATTTCAGGGCCACACTTTTGAAACAATGGTATGGTTATCAATCAATTTTTAGCATAGATAAATTTTGTGGCAAAATTACATTTTTTATTCTATTTTTCCTAGCCATATGGAGTACAAACGGAATGCCTATCAATCAAAGAACCAACGTTTGGCCAGTTCAACAATTGCACGGCCCTTGGGCAACGTTGGTCGTGATGTGACATTCGCAAGGTTGATCGAGAGCTCTTCCGATCGTCGCCGTTGCGCAATCGTACACCTACATACAGTCTTTAATGGGGGAGGGCTTCACTTTGGCTTTGTTTATCGCTCACCCAGGGTACCCACAGAACTGCCATTCATTCATCATGGAAAGTGCCCAAGAGGAGACGAACTCTATCCTAGCACTTGACAGCTGACCAGGGATCGGAGTCGTTAGGTAAACACGAATTTATCGGTTATTACTTGCACCTTTCAATCATAATAGCACCTAGGTGACAGCCGCGTCATCCAAGCCCATTTCAATGGCCAACATCCTACTGTTTCTCTACATTCGCTTGTACACATCATTGAGAGGTCGGGCGGTCCGAAATTGCATTGATAACTAGGTGTGAAAAGGCTTTTCAGACAATACAGTATTCTGGGAAAGGTTTTGCCCTCAAGCCGCTCCCGTACATTTCAATTTGCATTTGACTTTCCGGCTGTTGTGGGCGAGCCAAACCACTTATAACGCACGCAGCGGGACGACCTTCGTCTTCACTGCCTCTCTTTGCTGTTCGGATATTCGCTCGAACCGCTCCCGGATCGCCTTACCCATTCTTACAGCCGAGAAAGAAAGGTCCAATTGTTACCGATTTACGCTTCTTTCTTGACACAGACTTGCAAAATCAGTGGACTACGGCGATTTCCTTTTTAATCCGCAATAAGCCGCAAAATCAATTGAATGAAATTGAATAGGTCTGAACACTTTGTCCAAGTTCTGACAAGGTTTTCGGCGCGGAGTAGGTGGAAATGAATTTTAAGCTTGAGCCCAGCAATAATAAACAGTGTGATTCGATCGCAGCCTAACTCCATTCTCATTTTTTCTAATTTGCTTTTTTTACTACACGCTTCCCCAGAGTACAAAATTAATTCAGTAAATGCAGAGCAAGGATTTACCGAAGTATATGAATTCATATACAAAATGGAGGAACAGTAGCAATGAATACAAACACTCATTTTCTAGCTTGGATATATTTATTATGGAGACTGAGGCCTTTCCGATCCTGTCAATTGCCAACAATTGCAATCAGATCAACGAGACGCAGTTTTAATGGTGTTTTAGGAAACTTAACTTGCCCTTTCCGATTTCATTGTCCGTTCATAAGCCGAAAATCCGTGGTATCCCGGACAGGTAAATGGAAAATCGATTCAGTCGGGGCAGCACAACTGGGACATTGTTTGAAAGCAAGTATCTGTTAATAATAGAACGATTACCCGACGAGGTCAACACTTGGCACACAAGCCCACGGAGGCTGCCCGCTTGAATATTTAAATGGAAGACCGCCGCAGTACTGTCTGCACAAAGACTTTTCCTGGCCAGAGTCCAGTAGCCATCCCATGAATGGTCTGCATTACAAGGGGATTATGGGATTTGAGGTTAAGTGCTTTTTCAGTGCTGGCACTGAGTGTGGATTGAATTTTCGACGTATTCTCCGAAATGTTTGACTTGGCGGGCGACAAAATCTCGCGCGGGAGGCGGAGCTATCCGAGGACGCCATTGCCCGGCCCAGCAGCTGTTCTTACGCTCGCACATGTCCTGCGGATCGTTCCCAAAGGCGAGCGAGAGTTCCCACTTATGTGCCGTGGCAGTCCCAAGAAAGGTAGAGGGAGGAGCGGCCTGGAGCGCGCGCCAAGGACAAATCGGGTAAAATTAAACGTATTATATCGCGAGCGTGTCCTGTGGAAAGGGACGGAAACTAGGTTTGTCGTGGGGTGGATTTCGTGACGACAAGACCTCTGCTTGCGGCTTTTTCCGCACTGAGAAGCGCACTACGTTTGAGTTGGCAGTCGGAGGTTTATATGGGTTGCTATAACCTTTTCCAGGTTGAACTCTATTCCACGCAACTCGCCGAAAAGAGCAACCACTTTTAACTCATAGGAATTAGTCGAGTGCATTCGAATGAAAAACTAATTTGATTTATATATTCGAATTTCAGGCTGCTTTCCTGGACTCTGCCCCCACTGACACCCATAACAAGACATACCCTGGCCTTGGAAAGCCCAGGCAACTGATGCTTTTTCTGGCCGAAATCCGCTGGACATTCTTAGAAAAAAATGGGGCTTGCCAGAAAGGGCGCATGCAATTGGGAATGGAAAAAACGAGATATAGCCATTGGCAAAAGGTGTAATTATATGACAGAAGTTTATTTTAGTGTATTTGTCTTACTACTTATATATTTATAGGGAAGAAGACGGAGGGTTGGAACACATTATTTTGCTTAGCCATTTGCTCATTGTCTCGCGAAATTAATCGTGTATTATTGATCTTTTATGTGTAACTTTTTCTCCTTTTGTAAGTACTTGTTGTCAAATTATATGTAAATCTTAAGGAGAACTTTCAAGATCGTTTCCCCTAAAGATTCCTAATTTTAATGAAATAATCATGCCTTCAGTCAGAAGTTTGCAACGTGATTTGTTATATTGTTTTAAAATAAATGGTTTATCATACTTGATTTACAGTATAGTACACTCGACAATAATTGATAATGACGATTAATGCCTGATTTCTTGTTGTTCTTTCATGTACTTAAAAAAAAAAGAAATCAATATCAACACCCGACATATCTAAATTAATGCTTGATTCAAGATCCGAATTCTGAAATAAAAAATTACCTTTTAAAGTAGTGTTTAAAATAAGTAAAAATATACAACTTCCTTAAATGAATACCTTTCTAATAATTACTCTAATTTGTTTTTGTTCAAAGTCGCTAGTACAAATCAGAAAAAATCAAATATCAACTATTACACGTAGCAGGCTACAATGATCACCCTTAATTAAAGAAATATAAAGATATTGTTTCATTTTAAATAACCACCGTATGTACAGGGGTGGTCAAAAGAATTTACACAAAATAAAAGTGAAATATACTCGTAACTTGAACTTGCTTCGTTTAACTTTTGGCATCAATGGAAAGGTAATTTAAATGCCGTTTGAATGGTGCACTACTTTTCTTAACCCATTCAGTACTGAATAAAAATTCCGAATTTGTGTGAACATCTACTTTTTTAATTTTTTTCCTTGTCTTAAAAACTTAAATTGTTTTAAGCAAAATTTTCTTAAAACAAAAATAATAGTAACTGAAAAAAGAATATTAAAAAATAATTTTTTTGTATATTTTTTATTAATTCGATTAATCAATCGAAAGGCATTGCAAACTAACGACTAAACATAAAAATCAATTGGTGTGGAAGAAAGAGCGGTGAAAAAAAATAAAAATTTGATCTGTGGTCCGGTGGGGGTAAATACCCCCTGCTTAAAATGATCGAATTATCTGTTTAAAGGTAATATAATTCTTCTCAAAATGAAAATTTTATTTTGTTTGTTAGTTTGTCAGTTTTTTACAAATCGTTTTTTTAGGATCCTGAGATGTTAAACAGCTTAATATAGTAAACATTGGTTAGCTGTTAGGGAAAAATTCTTAATTCCGGCGAAAAACAGCTATAAATAGCTACATTTGCTCACCAAATTTTCTAAAACTTGGTTATATGTCGCTGCAATGGCCTTTCGAAATACTTTGTAGGCCTTTCTAACGTGATTTGTCTATATACCAAAGATTACAAATTATGGCAAACAATTTTTTTATTAAGATTAATTTTGTGATTTTTTTTCCTGATTTTTAGAAAATTACATTAGCGATTTCGGGTTAAGCTTTCAAGTGTACAACCCTTGCGTTTGCTCAACTTTTAAAATTAAAAAGTCATGCTTAAAGTTTTCAGTCAACAAAAATCAAAAACAACAAAACTTTCTAACATGATTTATTTAGATACCACCGTTTAAAGATTGTGGGGAAAAGTTTTTAATTTTGATTTTTATTAGCTTAATTAGATTTCAAATTTTTCAAATTAATTTTAAGGTGTGTACTCCTTAAAATTCCTCAAATTTTGACATACACACTGTTGTAAAAAGTGACGTTTCAAAGTTAATAATTAACAAAAATGGAAACATTTACCAGTTCAGGCCATCTTACTCTGCCTAAGCATTGACCTTTTTTTGTCTATATCCAATTTAAGATTATGTTAAAAATCTTCAAATAAAAAACTTTAGGTTCAACACTTTCGGAAAAACTTGAGATTTAACTAGCTATTTATACTTTGTGTGAAATGAAATTCAAATAACAATTTCCATTATTAATGGAGGAATGTGTGCCATGGGAAATTTTAAAGGCTACAACTGGGTCTCGGGCTGAGAAGTACCATCCTTGACTCACGATGCCTGTTCCTTGATTTTTTTATATAAGATGATGTTAAAAACCTTTATATAAGAAACTTTAGTTCTACCATTTTCGGAAAATCCGTATTTCGGCACATAAAAAGCTCCATAGCAGCCGTAACTTGCGAACCACGAACTGTCAATCAACAAAAATGGCAACATTTACTAGTTCAGAACATCTAACATTGCCATCCATAATCTATTTTATGGTCTTGGAATTATTTAAATTCTTACAAGCAGTTTCGCATAACAAATTGAACTGAACGAATTTTGGGAAACAAACCTTCTGATATCTAGGAGTTTTTAAGGAGACCGCAACAACAAAACATAAGTTCTGAACTCAAATGCGACGAATAAGTATTATACGATCTACTAATAAATACACTAAATAAAAAATTCTAAAAGAGGTATTTATTTTCGTGACAAAAGTTGATACTAGAACTTTTGTTTGTTGAAGGTGCGATCGTCACTATATTTTAACCTGGTTAAGAGGTGTTTTTGATTAACTATATGGACATAAAATTTCCGATCGTTTCTAGGGAAGCCAAATTCAGGTTTTGTTAAATGTTTTTCGAAATTCTGAAATAATCGAAGGATGATATTCCCAATAGTATAAGTTAACTTGTCAAAAAACACCAAAATTAAATGTTTTTGTAGCGCTCTTTTGTTGCGCGAACATGCCAAGCCCACTCTAACACTCACAAACCCCCCAAAACTGTGGCTCCTACAGTTTAAGTGCTATAAAAAAGTGAATTGTGTTCGCCAATACCTATAGATTTAAAAAAATTCCCAAAGTTCAGAGACCGCCAACAAACTTTAAAAAATTTTAGGTGTGAGCTCTGAGGGTCGGGATTTAATTCGCTGCAACCGGAGCTCCAAAACTGTAGCTCCCACAGTTTTATTGATGGAAAAAACGTTTAATTGATATACTCGTGTATTGATTTCGTCGATCTCCATCCATTATAATGAACAAATTTGACCTATTTAATATATAAAATGCATTCGTCTCGTCATTACCTATAGATTGACCTAAAAAAGAAGGTTGCGCTTTAGGATCTCGCTTTCCTGACCGTATATCTCTATCTCCCTTTGCTCCCTTAAGCTTAGTAACGGGTATCTAATAGTCGAGGAGCCGAGACTCGACTATAGTGTTCTTCTCTGTCCTTCCTTCGCTCTGTTTTTATATATTTGTTTAATCCAAAGCAAAAACAATACTAAACCCCTTATCAGTCGAATCTATTTTGATCACAGAAACGTTTGGTGTGATCACTATTATTAGCAAGGGTAGAGTCTCGGTCACGCTCGAGAATCGAAGGCGAGTCTTGAATTTGTCCCCAGCAAAATGGAAGTGCCGCACATAATAATGTAGCAAGCTGAGGTTTAGTCAAGACGGAAGTTCCCCTAATCATGTCGCCGTCTACGGAGTTCGTCTGTCCTATACCAACAGTTACGGACTTCCCCATATGTGACGTCTACCAACTCAAGCACAAACGCGGCAAATTTTTCCCAATTAATCATAATATGGTGTACCGGTCTGTGCTTATCTCATTCGTACTCTAATGAGCAACGGCCAGGCTCAGGCGATGCAGCTAGCCACTCCAGGCATTCAATGAATGAAACCACGTTCGCTGGCAAAGCGGTTCGGTATCTAATTGTTTTATAACTTCCTTTCTTACGCTTTATGAGTGCCTCATTGTTCTAGGTAGGTTGCAGTTTACGACCAGCCGAGCTGTCAGACGATTGCGCGGAAATACCGGCGCTCATTACTTAAAGAATCTGCTCGGAAATCCCCAGGCGGCTGCAAGCCCAAGCCCCAGCCTACGCAAATAAGCGCGTGGATTTTTATAACCTCACCACCCCTCAATCCAACTCAGCCAACTGCCTACCTGTCCCGTTGATCCGTTCCTACTACACCCAGATCGCAGGCACTACTCACGGCAATCCCAGTTTATGAATGAATCCCTTAAACTGAGAAGAGTGGTGAATGAAATGTTCCTCGCGGCCTGCCTTTCTGGCAGGTTATGCATTCTTCGAGTCCCTCATACCTAACACCCGCAACCCAGCCAGCCGTTGCATTCATTAGCATTGCCAGAACAATGAAGGTGGACCTAATCCAAATGATTTCCCTTTGTTTCAAATGACAGCACAGAGGGCTTAGGGCGTTAGGACTGGCCAAAGCTTCTCCTGGAGGCAGCAGCTAACTCACGGAGAGTTTAAAACGCTTTGGTTAAAAGAAACAGTTTGCTACTAGGCCATACTTTTACCAGCTAAGTGCTGGGCGGTACATGTATATAGAGGTATATTATTTACTAATATTTCAAGAACGATTTTTGGATACGTTTTTGGGAGTCTCCATGGTGTTTAGCGACCATCAAGGCGACAACAAATCTGCTATAAACCGAAACTTTTAACATTTTTCGCGCTTGTTAGTTACACTAAAAGTAAATTTGAGACATTCAAAGTGTCGACCCACTTTTGTTTTAACCCCCGAAAGGGAAAGCGGTCATGTTAGCGATGTGGTGCACCTGGGTTGATCAACAAACTGCTCAAGTTAAATACACTTTACACTTTAAAATGATACCTAGTCACAGTAAACAGAAGAATGTATACTGAATTTAAGCACTAAACATGTCGCCTCACATTTATATCCCTTTATTGTCCACTGCGTATTGTATCTCTTTTCCCTAATCTGCATCCCACATCGCGTTGGGGCGAACGCCCACTGGAGGAAATAAAGTTTTTCCCAAGCGTCCCCAGAGATAAAGCTAAGGCCAACTGTACCATCTTAGTTACACGCTCAAACCTTTATCGCCAGCCCTGAGTGTCGGGCCCGCCCGAAATCGCTGCGAATGCTGCCCGGCCCCTGGCCCACACTTTGCATATTCAGGACATCCAAACCCAAACCCACCCTCGAAAGCACTTAATTCAATAATAAATTGCCGCCAGAGCGAGCCCAGGATAACCAAACCGCAGATAACTGAGTTACACTTTCGGCGGAGTATCTGTATCTGGTCAGAGGGCAGGACGACGGAACCGGACGGGGTTGGGATGTGAGTGGGAATGGGAATAGGAATGGGAAAGAAGGCGAGATCCAAGCCCTCAGCCAACCACCCGGGAGGCGCTGGGGGTTTGTCAGTGGGTAAGCGTTAAATTCATAATCGTGAATGTTTTACTTAAAGCTGGGCCCGCATCTCAGCCGCAGGGAACGCCCGGGCCCAACAAACACAGTGCCTATGTACGCACAAGTGGTGGTTCGTGTGCAGAAGGCGCAAGTTAGGCAAGCTGCCCGCCACTCGAGCGGAGTGTTCGATTCCCCGGCAGGAAAGCCACGCAGGACTACACGCACTCGCCGGGCCCTTATGTACTTCCGCCGCGAGTGTGTGCGTGAGCGGGCCGCCATTGTTGTGCAGGCGTAGCCACACCGAAACAGAAACGGGAACAGAAACAGAAACCCACCCCGGAGCACCGCTCTCGCTCGCACGTCTTCAGACAGACAGCAATTCGATGAATGGAGCGGCCTGCGTGTGCGTGTGCGTGAGCGCAGGACGAGCGAGTGCGAGTGTGTAGGTAGCGTAGGTAGGCAGAGTCCTGGCTTAAATTAAGGGGCTTCGGGGCAGGAGAGCTCAGTTCGAGTCGAGATCTCGCAGCGCACACAGTTCGCCCATCCGAAAGCATCCCTGCTGCAGCCGATTCGCAAGTGTTCCAAACGAGTGCTCCGGTGTCGCGATAGCCCTCTTAGTCCTTGCGGCGAAACAACGAAGACAGCGAAATGTCGAAGATAAATCTGCACCCCCCGCAAACCTACTCCCGCTTGTTCCGGCCCTGGGACACGCAGCGCCAGGCAGCCGCCTCGGCGCCCAGGATGGTGAAGCAGGAGCCGGAGGCCATCACCATCAAGACGGAGCTGGCGAGCACCAGTTTCAGCCACGACTGCCACCGGGACCTCTCGTCAGCGTCGTCCTCCTCGAGCAGCAGCAACAGCAGCAAGTCCAGCTACGAGGACGGCCTGAACCACAGCAGCTACACCCGCACCTCCACCCCGCTCCTGGACGCCGCTCCGCACCCGGTCTTCCCCCACCCTTACCCGTCACCCTCGGACTTGCCCTCCGCCAGCTCCGGGTCCTCAGCTCCGCCGCAGCAGCACGCTCCGTTCCTCCCGGCCGCCAGCGACCTTTACTATGCCGCCGCTGCGGCTGCAGCAGCCGCCGCAGCCACTGCACCCTCCGCAACCTCCGGCTTTGGCATGGATCCCTTCACGATGGGCCTCATGGAGCAGGAGTACGCCCGCGTCATGGCCGAGGACGCGCAGCTGAAGGCCCTCAACGCCCGCAAGCAGCGACCGAAGAAGTTCAAGTGCCCCCACTGCGACGTGGCCTTCTCAAACAACGGCCAGCTTAAGGGCCACATCCGCATCCACACCGGTAAGTCGACTGAATGAGATCCCCCTGGCATTCGCACTAACGACTCCACCCTTGCAGGCGAACGCCCCTTTAAGTGTGACGTGGACACCTGCGGCAAGACCTTCACGCGCAACGAGGAGCTCACGCGCCACAAGCGAATCCACACGGGACTGCGACCGTATCCCTGCAGTGTCTGCGGGAAGAAGTTCGGACGCCGCGACCACCTGAAGAAGCACATGAAGACGCACATGCCGCAGGAGCGCCAGCTGGGCCAGGCCATCTTCGTGCCCATGTATCCCTACCTATATGGCTACTGATGGGGAAGTCCCGGCCCCTCGCCGCACCGCCCTTTCTGCGATCTGTGAAGCGCTTGCACGCTCTAAGCGAGCTCAACCGAATCCCACGAAACTCAATGCCGGCCAGCACTGCATGGCCGAGATTGGACAGAACTACCTCAGCCGTACCTGGCGCAACATGGCGCGCTAACCAAACCCAATCAACGCTAGCTATCTCCGAGACCCGACGATATATGCAAATATAGAGATATTTATTTTTTAACGCATATTTACACTTCCAGCTACGTGACCAGTATGGGCGCACGGAAACCCGCACATGTGTAAATACCTCCTTAAGTGATCCTTTCTCATATGCTAAGCGACTAAGAGATTTAAGAGATTTTCGCTTTGTACCCGCTTGCACAGAGTCCTACTAGAACTAAGCTGATTTCAAGCAGCTTGTAGGACGAGCGCGGTTACTCATAAGCGTACGATTTTTACCTTGATATTATACGAACGTAGTTATACATTGAGAGTTGCATTATATGAATTATGTTTACACCAAGAAATACAAAAACATCAAAATAGTTAACCCCTGTTCTTAATTTGCTATCGCAGTAGCTCTAGCTGGACTTACCACGGGCGAATAAGACCATGCTCACCCAACAGACAGCCTCAGGGCCAGTTATTGATCTCTGTTGAACTTCCTGGGCCAACTGGGCAGAAACCATTTTGCTTATTTATTAATGACTTCGAGACACTGTCACTTCCCGCTAGCCAGACAATTTGGCAAATCGCCTGTCATGCCGACAAAACCAAAGGCAAATCTTCCACTCCTGTTTGCCGATGCCATCAAAGGGTTCGAATGCACAAGTCATTTGGGCCAATTCTACCCAATTTCAATTCATAACTGAGCAGAAGTAAAACAACAGCCCGCACGGGGACCGACAAGCTGGAAGGGGTCACCACGCCAACTAGCTCTCTCTAAACGCGAATCAAAATTTCGTGGGCTCATGCTCTAGTGTCGTCTGGCGATATTTCCCACAGTACCCAGTAAACCTCTCCACGTCTGCTGGCCATTACTCACCTGACAGCTTGCCTTATTCACAGGGACAATGGAGGGGTCCACCTGAGCAAAGCAACCGAGACACGAAGTCTGCTAGGAGTCGGAAAATTATCCATGGGTGTTTCGGAATTGGTTATGCGAACAAGCGGTCGATCCCTGGTCACTATCAATGTGACTTCTCAAGCGGACAATGGGTGCAATTTCTGCTGGCAACTTTTGGATCCGAAGTACACCCGGTACCCGAGTTTCGCCAACTTCCAGGACAATGAAAAATTTGTCCGCTTGATAGGGGCGTGCAGGTCTTGAATTACCTGTCCCCTACCTGGCCATTGTTACTTCGGTCCTGAGAATATTTTTTCTATCTGGCAGACAGTGCGTCGTCGTTCACGTCGCACAAGTGGCACAATGATCTATAAGGTGCCCCTTCCAATCGACGCTATTCAATTTTGTCATTTGCCCAGTCGCAGAGCTGCACTACTTTGGCGAACAATCGAAGCCCGAAGAGCAAGCACCCATCACTCAAAGTGATTAAATATTACCCAATTCATGCGTAATTGCCGGCAATTAATAAGCGGACGGTTCGGTTTGATTGACATTCGACCATCTAGGGAAAAGAGCATTCCCAATGTTGGCTCACTTGTATCGATCTTTTAGAGTCATTCCAAGGCAGTAAATTGTTCCCTACCAAAGCAGTCTATTAATCTTGACAGAGTTTTGGAACGATTTTCATAACTTTAACAATGCGTAAAGTGCCTCAGGTCGGATCTTTGTGAGCTATAGAACATATGTCTTCTCTGGTCAGAATCGCATGAACATATTGTATAACGATTAGGAACAATTTTAATTAATCGGTCTTCAACACAAAACACAATTGCATCGAAAATATTAAATTTACCTTTTGCCCAAAAAATGTTATTCTCCGATTCGAAAGTAAAAGCCCTGAAATAAATGTTAATTAACTAATGAATTAGGCGTTGTTGTTGGTATTAGGAGAAAATAATACGTCGAAAATTGAGGAGTCTCAACGACTATACCGAATGAAATAAGGAAAAACAAGAAAGGAAGTTAGCTTCGGCAAGCCGAAGTTTGTATACCCTTGCAGTTATAAGAAATAATCAACTTTAGTAAATAATTTTTTCATATTATTTTCCCACTAATTTTCCGATTGTTCCTATGACAGTTATATGAAATTCAGAGCTAATTTAACAATGTTATTTCCAAGCAAAGAATGTTATATGTCAAAAAGCGACAAAGCTATAATTTGTTATATATTATTTTCCCACCAATTTTCCGATCATTCCTGTGACAGCTATATGATAAAGTTTTCCGATTTTGATAAAATTTAGTTCGAAATTCAGAACTAATTAAAAAATGTTATTTCCGAGCTTAAAAGGTTATATGTTAAAAAACACCGAAGGTATAATTTTTTAATATTATATTATATTTTTTTATTAATATTATATTAATAATATTAATATTATATTAATAATATTAATATTATATTATATTATTTTCATATTATATTACCGATCGTTACTATGGAAGCTATATGATATAGTCGTCCAATTTTGATAAAACTTAATTCGAAATTCAAAACGTATTAAAAAATATTATTTCCAAGCTTAAAAGGTTATATGTTAAAAAACACCGAAGATATAATTTTTTAAAATTTTTTCCCCGATTGTTCCTATGGGAGCTATAAGATATAGTTGTCCGATCCGGCTGGTTCCGACTTATATTCTACCTGCAATAGAAAGAAGACTTTTGGGAAAGTTTCAGCCCGATAGCTTCAAAACTGAGAGACTAGTTTGCGTAGAAACGGACAGACAGGCAGACCGACGGATATGGCTACATCGACTCGTCTAGTGACGCTGATCAAGAATATATATACTTTATGGGGTCGAAAACGTCTCCCTCACTGCGTTGCAAACTTTTGACTGAAATTATTAAATAGGTTATACAAGTTATCATATTTGGAAATATAAACATAGTTGAAGAAATATGGCTAGAGGTTTTCTTTTCCGATTTGGTTTACTTCTGTTCAAACTTTAAACGGCAAAGCTCTTGAGATTAATCAACTTTTGGAATATAAGAATTTTGGAAGTACCAAAATGGCCACATTTAGCAATGCAGAATAACTTACGTTGCCTGAGCATTGAACTGTGGCTATCCAAACTGTGTTTCAGTTTCCTGGAAACTAATTCTACCACATTTAAAAATCAAGGAATAACTCTATGTGCTCGACTTCAGATACCCGTTAATCAGCTAAATGGAGCAAAAGTCAAGATTGAAAAACATCGCCTACCCTCGATTTTACCATATGGAAATGTTAGCGGGAGAGAGACTCAACCGATATGGTCGTTAGTGGGCGTGGCAAACTTTTTTTCTAGCACGAAAGATGTTGGTTTTTGGGCCTTATAGTGGGCTTGGCTTGTTCACGTAACAAACTTGCGCTGAGTACTTAAAATAAGGAATTTAAATCTACAATCACAAATTTAGCTTCCTTCCAGCATCGTAGCGTTCAGACTGACTCGTTTTCAGTTTTTGTATAGAAAACCGCTGTATGCGCTCCGTAAAATCGATATTGCGACCTTTAAATCTTTTTTGTAGTGGATCAAACTCTATATCTGGTAAAGGACACTAAAAAAATTTAACTTAAAGAAATAATTAAAATTATTTTTTAGAAAAATAAACTAAGAAAAACTTTGTTTGTTAAGGTCGATTAGATATTCGACTAAGATATCATTACTTTTCCAAAAATATAGAACAATTTCTGAGTGAGCGCCACTTTTTCGAAAGAGTGCCAAAAATACCATATTTAACTCCGATAAAACTCGAAATTTCGAATAACCGTTTAAATGGTGATTTTTTTGTCGTTGTGAACTTGAAAAGCATTAAAGTTCGATGAAAATCGGACATTTGGAACAGGGGTGGCACGCTTGGCAGATTTTGACTCATATACTCTTCTATAAAGGATATAGTTATGGCAAAAAGTAGTATTCAATTTAAGGTTTTAAGTTTTTTTTTTCCTTTGAGGCTCTTTAAACTGAATTGCTCTTGAAATCCCAAAATATACCAACCTTTGATGTTTTAATATTATGATATCAAATGAAAACCCCTCTTACGAGGTAAATGGTCGAAAAAACGATAAAACTGAGTCAGTCCATTACAGAGACAGCTCTCACATTGACGCTCGAGAAAACCAAATAGCACGGATGAGGAATCGGCTCTTAATGTTATTTGCATTTTCTGAAATAACTCTTTTCTTAACGATGTATGCCAATAGGTTTCCCTGGTAAACTGAGTTGTGTATAAACGTGCCAGACCCTATTGTTACTGCTAAGCATAAAGTGACTTCACTACTGCCTTGTTAGAATATGACTTCAATTATATTACGTATTACAGGGGAATAAGTACGTATACACAAATATAAAGTGTAATCGCGCATTGTTCCATAGACAATATCTTGCGATATTTCCGAACAAGAAAGTAGTTTGGCTATCAATAACCTATTGACATTTCTGAACTATTGCCTTGCAGGGCGCTGGCCATTCATGACCACAAAAAGGTCAAACAAGGTTCCTCGGGTGGTCCGCAGAAAGTTCGCAACGAGGTTATTGCCAGGACTACCAGTACCACTCCCTAGCAGTGTCTCTGAACCTTCTGCCCACCCAGCGTGAGAAATTGAAATGTCTTCTGTGCCACTAATAGAGAAGTATTCAGGCTATAATTTCGCATTGCTACAATAGCCGGCCGGAGCAATTGGAAGCAGAGCAGTGCAAAAACCGAAAGATCAGAACAAGCCAAGAATGAGCCTGAATAAAAAATGGAGTCGGGTCTGGCTACCTTTCACAGCGCCAGTTCTCAGCCAAGCCAGCGCGACTGTTTCATCCCCTTACCCAGCAACCCTCATCCCTTACTAACAAGCAGAGGGATGAATGAGACACAGGCCCGCCCGAGGCAGGGGTAGAATCCGTCAGTACAAACAGTCAGGGGATCCATTTAATTGGAAAATTTATTGGCCGACAGGCCGAACATCCACGCAAGAATAGGAGTCAGTTGGTCTGGCCTTCTTGCTGGCTTTCGTTTGGCCTTTCTGGTTTGCGGTTCTGGAAAGTCTTTTCCGATGAAAAAAAGGGACTGATCTCTAAAAAGTGAGGTCAACTCCATGCCTTATGCCTTACTGTATGTGGAAGCCCGTCTCAACGTGGGTGGTGATCGAATTGGTAATTCTATTGTTAGGCCTCTGCTGTAGATTAAGAGACTTTCCACTTAATTATTTGCACAGACTATCTTCGGGAGCTTGGAGTTGCGCAACATTTCCAGTTTCAACGTTCTTCATCCGGCTTTAGAGGTCTGCGATCGTATTTTCCAAGGGTCTGTTTGCATATCTTAAGCGGAAGAGTGGGTATGTCCCGACAGCCGCTAAACGATGAGTTTATCTGCTTAAACACTCTTAATAAGTCGATTGTCCTCTGCGTAATCTCGCCCGACCGAGGAACCTAATGAGCCTATCCTTGCGCGGTCTGCAGGGCTACGAACGCAATTTGTCTCCTAATCCTAACGCCGGGTCTTGCATAATGCTTGCAGTGCACAGATAGGATAGGGCGCTGGAAACCGACGAATCGTCGACTGGTTTGCCCAAATCCCCACACGTGGTCCTAAGCTGTTTTTTCGAGATAAGCCTTAGGCCAAGAATGTCGGAGACGGCACAATTGAATAATATCCGCACTCGCCTGCTGCATGACGCAAGGAAAGGTGGCACCGATCATGCCTCAATCAAAAACACGTCCATCAATATTGCGCAATGTCATTAAAACCAAACCAAAAACCAACCAAAACAGCACCCGACAGTCGCCCAGCAGGGCCTCGAGTCCGAAAGGAAACAGTAGGTGGTGCCGGAAGTGCCGAGCAGTTTTCCCATCAACATGAGCCCCGAAAACTAATCAAAACTAATGATGACGTAATTGGCTCTATCAATAGCAGCTAAGGGTGATGGGTCTTGGGACGGAGCTGGAAGTGCCTTCCAAGACCAAGACAAAAAAGTACAAGTCCCGGAAAAGAGACACACATACATCCGTTGACAGAATAAAGATAATTGATTTACTTGCAAAATTGAATGCAATGACACTTGGATTTTGCGCTCGCCGTGTGGTCTTCACTGTCTCCTATCCTGCATATGTACATAACTTAGCTGGAACGTTAAAAATGTTGTGACACTTGGGAAAAGGCAAGATTTCTAAACAATTCATCAAGGTACTGACACCCCCAGACCTTTTTATAATTGACTCGTTCTTGGAGATCCTGAGGAAGTGTAGCGTGTGCTCCTGTCAGATCCCAATCCCCCCGGAAGGTGGTCCTGGTAGGTAGATCAATTAATAAACAAAGCGCTGTTTTTTTTTATGACTATTGTTGTATTTGTAAATATGCACATATAAATACTTGGCTGTTGGTAGCAGTAAATATAAGGTACAGAAAAAAGTCAAAAGAATATATAAATATGGTTTATAAATATGGTATATGGGTATGTGCGGGCGGTGAAATGCACACGTTCTTCAGGTGTCTAGCCGCTGAATATTCAGCGTGATCCTGAAGTAAGTGCTTATCTAATCTTGGGTATAAAAATGGGCCTTGTTGTTGGCAAGAAAGAGGCTTCCTTAAGTAAGGCACAAACATTTGAGCCACTGAGATTACTTGTTGTCGCTGCTCGTCCGCTCCCGAAAAAAATGCTTTGAGGTTTATTCACAATTCTTTTCTCCCTTAGTACAGCATAATGGCGGCTTTGTTCTTGTCATCACTTGGCGGCTCCAGGCGTTGGCGGTCGCGCATATCTCGGCGCTCGGCGTATAACAGAACGGCTATGTTAACCAGCACCACGACTGTGGAAATCACAACCAGGTAGAAGCTGTATCCGAGGTAAGCCAGTCCAGTGCTGTACCAGTGCTGTTGCTGGTGCTCGGCAAGAAGCACGTTGAGGGTGAAGTAGTTGTAGAACTGCACTAGCCATGCCCCGAAAGCCACCACCTGGGCCCCCGCCGCTGATATATTGGCGGCCAGGAGGAAAACCATTGTCCCACCTTTCTTGGCCGCGGAGGCTGACTTTAGGACTGCGGCGATAGCGGCCACTGCGCAGGACAGGAGGCCAAAGCCAGTGCCAAGGGTGGTGAGAAGCCAGAGCCAGAAGCTGGTTTCGCCGTTCTCCGTGCGGACAAACGTGTAAACTGAAAGTAGGTGATCAGATTAAAACGGGTCGTATTTTAAAAATATAATTATTATTCATTTTATATGTAGAAAATTTAAGACTTCTGTTTCAATTTTCACTTTTGAAAGGATTCAAATTTTGGAGAAATTCTATTGGCTATTTAAAGGCCTTAGAGTGGACGTGGCAAAATGTTTTTCAGATCAAACGAGTTAAAATGTTGTTTCTACCATAAAAAATGTAGTCGGAGGAATCTAAAGGTCTTTGTAGTTTAAAATTTAAAAAGAAATCGTTAGAGATGAATTTGAAACAATAATCAAAAAGTAATTTTTAAAAAATCGCTCGAATATTTGCGGCTTGATTTAGTAGTTGCCTTCGCACAATCTCCTTGTGCGATTGAGATTGAAGTAGAACGCATGTATGAGTTTTTAAGTAAAGATAATTTCGATATGTGCAGTTAAGATAAACTTTTAAAAGACTCGTAATCCTAAAATTCTTATTTATGACTACGCCCCTTTATTTTTCTAAAGCCTTCTACTACCCGTTACTTTTGAGAATTCTATAAAAAATTGTTTAAATAACATCTATTGAGCTATAGTGGTGTCCCCAATTGTATGTAAAATATTATGAGTCTTTTGTTTTCCCTTGTATTTCTTAAAGCTATGTACCACATTCAATTTGTTGTGAATAGAGGTGAAAAGATTTCTGAAATGTCCATAGGTTGTGATCGACTAAAGATATGATAACACCTTAATGCAATTCGTAGAAGGGCAATTTGTTGGCATGTATGTATATTACTACAATTGATTACGAACCCAAAACGGTATCTCTATTAAAAATATTAAATGTTTTCTTTTTTACACCGCGATTTCACAAATACCACACGTTAGGATCACAAACCTTAAATGCAGATATGCTTTTAAACGTCTATATAAACATAATTTAATGCCCAAAGGCATTTACCAAAGTAAAACGAATACAAAACAGAACGCTAGGATCTTATATTATCAAAATACATAACAGATACGTAACAGATAAAATACATAGTTACACAAGTAGTACTTTAAGCAATGTTCAGTGTTGACGTTAGTTCGGTGACAAATCTATTCAAGCATGGATAATACAAAAGCCGGAAGGAAATTATGAAATTTAACTGTTTTTTAAGAGAAATAAGAAATGGAAACTGAAACGAAATAAACGAGAAATGGATATCTTAATAATATTTAATATTATATATTTCAAGTTTACTTGGGACTACATCGGGTAATACAACACATCTTTGGAGCTTTCGAAATAAGCAGTACAGTGCAGTCTTTCTAGACGTCACCGCGTTTTTCGCGATGGCTTGCTGTTTAAGTTAAAAACTTTCCTGCCTAGTGCACAATGTCGTCTTCTGAGATCGTATCTCTTAGAACGAAATTTTATGGTAGTTGTGAGAGGAGAGAGATATCTATCAGATGCATTCGAGCTGCCGTACCTCAAGGTAGCATTCCTGGTTCGGTTTTATACACTTTGTTTATCGCTTGTCTGCTATATCCTAGGGAAAAGGTACCC
Source organism: Drosophila biarmipes (assembly GCF_025231255.1). NCBI lineage: Eukaryota > Metazoa > Arthropoda > Insecta > Diptera > Drosophilidae > Drosophila > Drosophila biarmipes. The sequence continues at coordinate 3,026,893 of NC_066616.1, read as the reverse complement.
TCGTGGCTACACATTCTGATGATGCAGTCTTTATTTCCAACTGGACGAATCGACAGAACATTTCGATAAACGGGAATAAAAAGACTGAAGCGGTGGCATATGAATTTGATAGGAAAAAAAAAGAATGATAAGTGTTAATTTTGATTTGATTTTTATCTTATTGTTATGAACTCATATCAATATGTTCAGGGTATTCTCTATTCTATTGAAGTGCTGAATTATTACATTTAAATAAGCAGTTCCATACAAAGTCAAATTTCAACAAAATTTTCCTAAATTTATAAAAAAAAATTCTGTTAAATTTGCCTTGTAGTTTTTGTGTATTTTGTTGGTTTATTGAGACATTTTGTTTCTTTTTAATTAATTTTTTGTATATAAGTGTAAGTTGTCTAATTTACCTTATTTACTTCTCGGTGACTGGACTACATTTTGCTGAAAGTTATCTATAATGTATAGGAGAGACTGCCTGGCGCTTTTGCAAACCTATAAGAGTTTACAAACATTGCATATAGATACATTTCCATGTCTTCAAAATATTTTTGTAACAGACACAAAAAAAAAAAAACAAAATTTAGGCAAAATTGTAGGGACTTTAGATTTCATTTTTTATACAGAAAGCAAAATATAAAAAAATCTCAAAGGTAAAACAAACAAATCTCATATAAAAAACAAGAAAGGAAGTTAACATCGGCAAGCCGAAGTGTGTATACCCTTGCAGTTATAAGAAATAATCAACTTTAGTAAATAATTTTTTCATATTATTTTCCCACTAATTTCCCGTTTGTTCCTATGACACCTATATAATATAGTCGTCCGATTTTGATAAAATTTAATTCGAAATTCAGAAGTTATTAAAAAATTTTATTTCCAAGCTAAGAAGTTTATGTTAAAAAACACCGAAGATATAATATTTTCATATTATTTTGCCACTAATTTTCCGATCGTTACTATGGCAGCTATATGATATAGTCGTCCGATTTTGATAAAATTTAATTCGAAAGTCAGAACTAATTAAAAAATGTTATTTCCAAGCTTAGAAAATTTTATGTTAAAAAACAACGAAGATATATTTTTTTCATATTATTTTACCATTAAAATATAGTCGAAAAAATGGTATTTTCAAGCTTAGAAGGCTTAGAAGCCGAAGTTTGTATACCCTTGCAGTTTTAAAAAATAATCAATAATTTTATTAAATTAAATTCGAAATTCTTAAAAATATGTAAATTTATATTCCCAATATTATGTTATTTTCAAGCTTATAAAGTTATATGTTAAAAAACACCAAAGATATAATTTTTATTTCATGTTTTCCTATTAATTTTCCGATCGTTCCTATAGCAACTATATGATATAGTCGTCCGATTTTAATAAAATGTAAGTCGAAATTCAGAACTAATTTAAAAATGTTATATCAAAGCTTAGAAAGGTATATGTTTAGAAACACGAAAGATATAACTTTTTTAAATTTTTTTCCCCGATAGTTCCTATGGGAGCTAAAAGATATAGTTGTCCGATCCGGCTGGTTCCGACCTATATACTACCTGCAATAGAAAGAAGACTTTTGGGAAAGTTTCAGCCCGATAGCTTCAAAACTGAGAGACTAGTTTGCGTAGAAACGGACGGACATGGCTAGATCGACTCGTCTAATGACGCTGATCAATATATATACTTTATGGGGTCGGAGACGTCTCCTTACCTGCGTTGCAGACTATCGATTGATGTAATTTTGCCACTCTCACTCTAACGCCTAAAAACGCCCATAACACAATAATCTATTTGATGCCCATATTTTAAATGGGATTTTGATTTGTTCAGATATTAGATATTACTACGAATGTAAATCTAAATATCTGAAACATGGCTCCAACTTAAAAAAAAAAATGTTAGGTGATTAGCTGATAAATATATAAGAAGAAGAATTTAAAAGCTTTTTTTTTTAAGAACTAAGCCAGAAAGCTGACCCTATGGGAGAAATACACTTATACTCGCGGCAACAAAAAAAAACACCATTGTGTAGGCAGATCTTCTTGGCGCTATAAAATTAAAATTTTTACCATATAAATCCTAGCTACCGTCCACAGTCGGTCGCATACGTAGAGGCAAGCACGCACCAGAAGAATAAAAAATCTGTCGTGAGCAATCGAAAAGTTTTCCAAAACATAGAAGATTCTATACCAAGAAGTTAGAATTCTATACCAGAACTTTTTTTTGTTGATTTCGATTGTGGTTGCGCCCACATCGCTATGGGTTTTTAAAACATCAATTTACATAAAAATAATACCATTTCAGGTTAAATCTTTAATAATTCAGATTTTTTTGGTAATGGCAATGTTAAAGTTTAATTAGTTTAGTTTTTGTCGCCAAATTTTTTATAAAGCTGTTGAATGATCAGGTGCATAAATGCACCGATAGCATCAAAACTGAGAGACTAGTTTGCGTAGAAACGGACAGTCGGACATGGCTAGATCGACTCGTTAAGTGACGCTGATCAAGAATATATATACTTTATGGGGTCGGAAACGTTTCCTTCACTGCGTTGCAAACTTCTGACTGAAATCATTATACCCTCTGCAAGGGTATAAAAGAGTGAAATAATTTTTTTTTTAATATAACTAAATTCAGCACAATCCTTGAAAATTTCACATGGTGTTACTAAAGTTAATTATTTCTTTTAACTGCAAGAGTATACAAACTTTGGCTTGCCGAAGTTAACTTCCTTTCTTGTTTTTAAAAATATTTGTGAGTATATAAAAAGTTAGATATAATGTACATACATACAAACTAACTAACACTAGTCGGCATAAGTAATTTGAGAAAACAAAAGTTAAGTATACTCGTAACTTGAATTTGCTTCTTTTAACTTTTGGCATCAATGGAAAGATAATTTAAATGCCGTTTGAATGATGCACTACTTTTATTAACCTCTTTAGAACTTATTGAAAATTCCGAATTTGTGTTAAAATCTGCTGCATGAAGATTGTTTTCGTCTTCAAAAATTTAAACCATTGAAATTAATTTCGTGGCCCTGAAATGCAGTTTGGATACGCGCATACAAAATGCAGTGCTCAGCCAGCATTCTGAATCTGAACTGGTAAAAGTTGGCATTGTTTTGTTGTTTACAAAAATAGAGAAAAAGTAATATTCGATGTCTTCGACCATTAGAAACCCGTTATTCAGTAGTATAAACATAACCTAGAGCGCACTTATGCCTATAGCACATCTAGTGGCTTGATGGCTTATCAATTTTGTGGAAGGGCTCTCATGATTTTTTAATATTTGACAAAGTTAGCAGACAAAACTCATTATAACAGACACAAAAATTATATTCCGAAAGGGAGCACCGGATTAAAAGAAATGAGATGTTGTTCGACATTCACGCGCACCAATTGGCCCCAACAGCTCCAATTTTCAAAGATTTTAAGATTAGAGAGGTCATTAAGAAATAAATCAAGCTAAGAAATTAAATAAAAAACGTTTGGCAATATTTTTTAAAATATGGTATTCAAATAATTTAAGTCAGAAAATCATACACAGTTTTGTATATTTCCCACACTCATATAGCACAAGCGTTAGTAGTCCACAAGTAACGGGCCTACGAAATGTAACGTTTTTTATCATTTTTGCCGGCAAATTAGCGGGTTGATACATACGATATATTACGTTTTGAGACAAACAAAACAAGATTTTCATTTAGTAAGTACCTTAAATCTTGCCTTTCATATAACTTCTGATAAAAGCATCAGACAAAAATATGATTTTTCATTCGACGCGTATATTTGGTAAAATACAAATAGGCCAATATACTGGGCCATAAATCGCTTACATCCCTAATAGCTTCAAATTTCTACATTTTTTTTTTCACAACACTCTTTTTCCCAAACCAATTGATTTTCTTAGCCTTGGAGTGCGAGCCTTTAAGCTTTTGAAATACCTTTCGACCAGTGTATTACTCGCTATGCTCGGACTATCTTACATATATATATAGATTAGTCGCAGTCCTTCATGGATCGCTTCGTCTGCCCCCTACACTGATAGCTGCCTCAGAAAGAATAGCAAAATCAATGTTGCTTGGCCAGAAAATGTGCTCAATTTCCGTAGTGCATTGGTCCCCAAGCCACTGTCCATGGACAGCAAGTAGTCCTTCCTTATTTTGTGGGCTTACCATCAACCGGAAAAGTGCGCACGCCGAATCCGGGGTTCAGGTGCTGGTTGCCGTAGAAAAGGCCCAAGTTTACCTCGCCCTTAGCCTCCGCTGAAGAGTTGCGCCGTGGAGTGGCTTGAACCCAATGATTGCTCGTCATGCTAACCAGCAGGAGGCCGATGGCCAGACAGCTGCCGAAGAAGGTGGAGAAGACCAACGCACGTGTGCGCATGCTCATCTTGATAGAGCTAGTGGAAGACCGATAGAAGGGGCAGACGCGGGACGGATTTCACCATTTAGAAATCTTCGGGCCAGTATCCAGCTTCAACAAAAAAAGGAATATGTTTTTACATGTGCCTTAAGGCCAGTGGCTTATATAAGCGCGTTGCTCACTTTTTATGATTCAGTCGACGGGAACAATCACAATCAGTCTTTTTGTTCTGTGAATGATGAATGTTGTACAATTGATATAAAATATTTTGCCTTTGTTATTTGTTTTTCAGCCTTGTGAATACGGTAGCACTTATTTTCACGACTGTCTGGCAACGCCGGTAGGTCTTGGATATTTCGATAACGATATCATTTATATACCAACACTTAATACCAATGTTGCAATGCGATGACAACTCTAGACACACAGAAAAATAGCGCGAAGTTTTGGTCTACGGCGGAAAACAAAAAAGAGAATTTCGTGTAAATATGAGCGGCCGAAAGCACAGAGGCTGCGAGAATATGGAAAACCTTTGCCCCATCACCAGGTAATTGCTAACTCGCTGGGGCACGGAAGCTGTTTGGGAACTTCTCCCGTGACGTCAGACGGACAGCAAAGTGGCCGAACGAGGTCAATAAAGTGACAATTAATTGCTGGTTCATGACCGCTGCCCCTCTGCTGATCATGCAATTATATTTTACACACCACTATTGCAGAAAACGCTCGGCCAGTAAGAACTCCGCCTCTGCCGTGGGTGCACTGGTTTCCGCCACGAAGTCGTCGCGAAACGAGCACCCTTCCTCGCCCTCGGCCCTTACCTTTGAGGCCCTGGAGGAAATGGGCATCGGAATGCTGGACTCGGAGGAAAGCAGCTCCTCAGCCCTCTCGGCCATTGCGTTAGCTGTCAGTGCTAGTGCCACTAGTGACGACAACTCTAACGAGACAACTCCGTACGTCAGTGTTCCCCGCCTGGCGCACCAACTTCATCATCCACAGCGGCTGAGCTTGGGCTCCTCGGCGGACACCACACAGGAAAGTATCGCTGTTGAGGATGCACCGTCCCTGACCCGCCAGTCGGCTGAGAAGCTGCTGATCCTGTCACAGTCAAAGCGGTCGGCACTGGGTTGTGAAGGCGGCAGCAACTCGAACTCACCAAACAAACGTTTGCGAAACCCCTTGGCTGCAGTCAGCTGCAACAATCAGAGTGAAGCGGCGGCCATGCTCAACTTTCAGCCTTCCACCAGCAGGCTCGCGCTGGTTCGACAGGCAAAGAAGCATTCGTCGACACAGATCACTCGTCTTATGCCCACGGACAACTTTTTTGTGTACCGCACACCTGCGATGAGCGCCCATATAAGCAGCGGAATAAACTACTTCGAAAGACTCTCCGATGAAATCCTCTTGGACATCTTTAAATGGCTCCCAAAAAAGACGCTACTGCGCATGGGAACCGTTTGTCGGCGATTTAACCGCTGCTCCCGGGATGAAACCTTGTGGACAAGATTAGATCTGGGTCTGCGGACCATTCGTCCTGGCGCCCTCGAGCAAATTGTGCGGAGAGGAGTCATGGTAATTCGACTGGCCCAGGCTAGTGTAAGTAACAATTGCTAATTTTCATTTGATGGTTAGGTCAGTGATTTCATTCATTCCTGCAAAGCAGGTCCAGGAACCAGCATTCGTACCTTCATCAGCAGGATTTAGCGCGCGTCTTCAATATCTTGATTTGAGCATGGCCTCAATTAGCAGGAGCTCACTGCACACACTTCTATCTCAATGCCGTCAGCTAAAGAAAATAAGCCTAGAGAACATTGACCTTGATGACAGCATTTGCACGGAGATCGCCAAAAATAAAGCCTTGGAGGCAGTCAATCTGACCATGGCCAGTGGCCTAACAGCCAACAGTGTGCGTCTTATGATGCAGTCTCTTACCAACCTAAGCAGCTTAAACATATCGTGGACTGATCTTAGTGCAGATGCTGTTACGGCGTTAGTTACTCATATCTCCCCAAATGTTATTCGGCTCAATATCGCTGGCTGTCGCCGTGTTTTGTTTGACTCTCGTAAGTAGTGCCCGTCAGGTCATCCTAATACATACTAATTAAAATTTTTTTTAGATGTTGCATCGCTACAGAAACGGTGTCCACAGTTGTTGGAGCTTGACCTATCGGACTGTAACAGTCTTACCCCAGCAGCCATTACTGCTATTATGAAGTTTAGGATGCTGGAATATTTATCTGTTTCGCGTTGTTATCTCATTCCTGCGACCAGATTTATGTAAGTCAACTCTAACTCACACATTATTGTCTTTTATACCCTTGCACATGTTGTTATGATTTAAGTCAGATGTTTTCAACGCTGTTGAGTATACATTTCTGACTCTAACAATATATTTAAATTTAGCTAAATTCGTCTGTCGGTTTCGGTTCACGGTGTAAGATGCAAGGGTATAAAACTTCGGCTTGCCAAAGTTAGCCTTCTTGTAATCCTTTTACTTATCGCTTGCAGTGAACTCAAGGGTATGCCCTCTCTTACCTATTTGGACATATTTGGAATGCTGTCGGACGCTGCTATGGAAGTCCTTGAGAAGCAAATGCCCAAAATGGGCATCAACAAATTCATTCACAGTTCAGTTTCCAGGCCAACTGTGGGAACACGTCGCACCTCAATTTGGGGCCTTCGAACACGAGACTAAATCCCGGTCTTGCTTTTCCAGTTACCATAAGAATCTGTTTACTGCATATACCACCCCTTGTGCAGTTTTTTATTCTCGATTTAACAACATAAATAATCACATTCTGCTGTTCTATATTCCTGTTTGGTGCGTTTAGTCCCTAATTCGCTTCGCTGATCGGGGCCACGGGTTTCTCCCACTCCCATTCCTCCCAGCTGACACAGTTCTTGAGACTATCCATGAATCCAGTTTCGCTGGGGCACTTGAATTCAGTGGCTGGCTGGTCAAGTGTCTCACACTTCCAGTACGATGTGGCATCCCAATTGTTTCGGAAAACTGCGATATCTAACTCGACTTGGGACTTGCAACCCGGTTGTCCGTCACCATCATAGGCATGGACAAGACCACACACAATAACGAGGATGGCGCTAATGGCAAGCTGAAACTTCATCTTGAGACAAACTGATGGTCCACTAGAGACATTCAATGCCTTATATAGCTGCACTTCATACAACGGTATGTTAAAGTGCAACTACCAGAAAATGCTTTCATAAATTGGCATTAATGTAAACACTCAAAAGAAAAAGGAATAGATTGCAGTGCTTGCTCTTGGCTGCAAAATGCGATAACTAAAATAGTAAAAATGAGTCACATATTTTTTTGTTTTAAATACCTACAAGTTTTTCTGTTTCTTAGTAAACTTAATTTTTTAAATATGGAGTGTTTATATAGTAAATAAAGTGCTATACAGACAACCTCGTATTTTTATTACAACAATACAATTGTCTTAATTTTCAATTCGAACTTGAACTTGTGACATTAAATTTAAATTTCTTTAACAAATTTGGATAAGAATTTTTGCATGCACTAATGCACTAAGATACAGTTAAAGCAAATTAAAAAAAAATTAAAAGAAGTAATGTTAAACAAGCCTTGCAGTTATAAGAAAGAATCAATGTTAGTACACAATTTTTAAAATGTAAAAATTGTTGGTAGCTTCACTTATATTAAGAAAACATAAGAAATGAAGATAACTTCGGAAATCTGAAACCTAAGTTCCATTTACACTCTATCTATAAGGCGTCGAAAGTATTAAAACCTAATTTTTTAAAAAATTATATACAAAATGATTCCTATGGAATGCTTAGTCATATGAATGTTTATTTTTCTTACCGTTTTTTCCCACTTGGAAGTTAGGCATTCCACAAAACGAAAGTAGTTGTTTCTTAGGAATATATTTAGGTGTACAATTTGAGGTAAGTTCAGGAAGTATTCAATTATATATACCACCAATGGCTACTGTGATGGAGCCAAATAATAAATCAAAATTATGAATTAAGATCGATTTTAGGTAGAAAACAAGATAAAAATAGCATCTTGCGTAACAACAATACAAATTTTTCATTTAAAAAAATGAAAATATAAAAAAAAAATATGAAATGAAAAAATGAAAACTCAGGGACCCACAGTTCGTGGCCATGACCAACTTTTTTTTGTCAATCGATAGGCATTGATGATACAAATACATTACAGTTCGCATGACAAACTAAGGTATACAAATCTGGAGTTACATAGGTTACGAGTTATCAGCGTTTAAATTCGATTAACCCCAAATGAATGAGCAAGGCCAGTCCTTTTTCTCCCTACCTTACGCGCTTTTTATTTTCTAAAGCGTACATATAAACAAGGAAGTCTTTCTTGTTTGAAAGTATGCCGACTTATCTGCTGACGTTGATAGCTAAAAAGTGCACTTTTGATTTTTTATGTCACCCATATCACCCACCAGAACTTAACGTCGGTCAGTCAAGATCAATAAAAATCTGATTGGCTCTGCTGTTCTATAAAATTATCAGTGTAGCCAGATCGTTAATAATACATTAATACTTTTTACTTATAGCAAATATTTTTTTTTTAAGTTTCTTACGTGCGCATGGATAAAAACAATCGCTTTTTATTTCGGCACACTTATTTCCAGCAGTCCGTCATCTCTGTAGCTGAGATTGAATAAATCCATAAATTCGGACGTGCCGCATGAGCACGGACCTACAATGATGAATCCATTTGGCACATTACCCAGATGTTGCAAGATGTTAGTACTACATCTATAAAAACCGCGAGCTATGCATAGGAGAGAGTGAGAGGCAAATGCGCGGCTACCGCTTTTCCTAGGGTTTTTTTTCAGCGTGGCACTCAGATGAGATAAGATAATACCAGAAAATGTATAAGATTTAGATTTAAATTTCTATGAGCTTCGTTAGACGCGGCTCAAAGAATAAGAGATTTGATCCCTTGGCTTTAAAAATGGAAAAAAAACGGAAAAGACACGCAAAAAAAATATTTAAGCGGTAATTGCAGATTAAAAAGGACGCCTTGATGGAGCCCATTATTGTGGGACCTGATCCACAGGAAGCACGATCCTGCGGGGCTCTCCACGATCTCGGCCGTGCTGTCCAATGGGGAAAACACTGAACTGCTGGAGGACGCACTGGCTTCTATACAAAGGGACAGCTGAAGGAGCCATTACAGACATTGCCGTTCACATACCGGCCCATGCTGGCATATTTTGAATCGGAAGTGCACTCAAATGAAGAAGATGGCGAACTACTTATATCATAATTAAAAACATCCCTTGAACACTCCATTAATTTTAATACCTTTCAACACCAACAGATTCGTATTTTTTAATTGCTCCCATTTTTTTTGGCGGCATTGCTGTAACTTGATTTTCCAACTTTTTCGACGCCAAATTTAAAAACTATATTTTCAACAACCCAACATTTATGCATATCACTCTATTTAGATCGATAGATCTTTTCTTTCTGAACAATTTAGCATTATAGATTTTTCGACTTGATCCACAAATAGCGGGACAATTTATAAATAAAAAGAGCCATTGTTGCAAAATCATCCATTTCACTTTCGTTGCTTTTGGCGCTAAATTAACGACAAGAAATTTTTGGAACTTGCTCTTCGGGATTTTTGAAAAAAGAAATCGCATTTTCATTGCAGTGGCACAGTCATAAGAAAATTTTTGTTGGTGGCAGAACAAGGAGTCTTCCAATGGTCCGGAACTCAGGAAATGATCTCTTCGTGAATGTAAATATTTTTGCCCTCTTTTGAAAAAAGAACCAAACTTGGCAAAATACAAATTATATGTTTCCTGAAGTTATTGATGTTAAAATGGATTTAAAAGAAAAAAACTGTGCTATAAATACTTAAAGGGGTTAAAACGGTTTTAGTTGGAGAACCGTTTATCCGAAATCTTCAATTTTTATCACGCTTGTCTAAAAGTAAGTCTCATCCTTGATCAATATGCTATTAACAATAAAGAAAAATTATTCTGATGCTAGCGTTTAAATTAGTGTAGTTTTGTTATGTTATCCAGTTCCCTTTCTTGGGTACTCTATGCTAAAATAGCTGTTGTAACTTTAAGCGGATGTGTATAGAGGCTATTAAGGAACACCCCAATCATGTTGCTCTGCTGAACGCGTCCATGCTATCGATGTTTTGTACACATCGCTGATATCGATGTTTCGAAATGGTTAAAGAACATCGATTTACGCATCGATGTTTCTCCACTTCTATATTGGAATAATTTCCCCACGTAATTTTGGAATATACGAGAAAAAAGTTTTTCACATCGAACTGACGCCGTAAAAGCATTAAAGCCTGTGAGACTCATTCACGGTTTTTTTTTGATGGATGAAGACTCTGGTTCCAGGCAGCCAGTGGACAGGCGTCTGGAAAACGCGGTCGACCTGCCCCCAGGCCCACCCGGCGTTGACGGAAACGAGAAGAGTGACTCTAGAGGCATTGCATCGGGAAAGGGCCCTAAGTCGAGTTTCAAGCACCGCGGCCGCACGGATTCCCGAAATGCGGCATCGCCCCTATCTACGCGGAGACGGCGATCCGCGTCTCGTTCACCGACTCCTCCCCGCCGCGGTCGTTATGACTCGCCTGACTACGGGCGCTATCCCCGACGCCGCTTTGACCGCGACCGCCACCGGCACCGCTCTCCTCCACCCCGTCGCTATGGACGTTCTCGCTCCCGCACCGTCTCTCCCCGACGTGGCAGTCGTTGGTCGCCCAAAAGGAAGCCAGCGTCCCCGCCACTTCCTCCGCCTCAGGGAGGACCGACACAGCAAATGGCTCCTGGCTACGGTGTTATGGTCCCACAAATGTACGCTCCCTACGGCGCTCCACCTGATGTTTATGGCCACCAATATGGAATGCCGCCTAACGCCTTTCCGAGCCAGGGACCAGGCTACGGCATGCCAGGACCATCGCCTGAGCAAGCCACTTTTGGAGCCGGCTACGGCCCACCTCCCACAGGCGCTTGGGGCGTAAATGGTAAGCGAGGAAGTTTAAACTGAGGAACTTATACTTAACACGGTCCGGTCTTTATTGCAGAATATGGCCAGCAAGTTTGGCTGACACAGGCCATGGCTGGAGTGCAAGCGTCGGCCTCGGACGCCTTGGCTCAGCCTCAGCAGGCCACCGAATCGTTGCCGGTTAAGCACCTAGAAGAGGAGCAGAAGAGGCCAGCGCTCGACGGCGCTGGTTTGCCGCCACAGGATGGTAAGTGTGGAAATGAATTACAATGTGGTCTCTACGAACATTCACATGCAAACCTCTCACATTATGTTTTATTACTGTTGTTATGATTACTTGTACTTGTAACTTAAATGCGCGCTAAAAAATCGCAAACCAGAAATTACCAAAAGACTAGGGTAAAGATTAGATCAATCAATCGCAGCAAGAACAAAGACCGACCCGAGCAAGGGTCTGAAATGTCATTTCGTTTTGAATAGAACACGCAGTTTTGCAGTTGTGTGGCGGTAGTCAAAAGACACACGCACGCCAATCTGGACGTCCGCCGTCGCCCCAACAGGGTCTTCATCCCCATCGAGGACTGGCAGAACAAACTATCTCGACGCAGTCAGATCTGATCCGGCAACTGCATCCGTGTGTAACTAGTCGGAGAAATGCACTTGATAATGCATTTGTAAATGAAATTTGAAATTTTATTTATTTGGTCAGAATGTGTCATAATTGGTGATTCTATTTATCCCTCATCTATGTACCGCCGAACAGCAGCCGTGGCTCAAGAGGCGGAAAAGCAGAAGGACGAACTAAAAAAACAGCGGGCCAACTACGTGAAGAAGGTAACTCTGCTCAAGAAAGAAATGAAAGTGCTGAGGGACCAGCGTGAAGACCTGGCCGCAGGCGAAGCACCACCTTCACCAACCACCAAGAATTTCATCGAGGAAAACGACCGCCTACAGGTGAATATATTCCCCAACACAAAATTATATGATCATCCTAAGTTTTTAAACTTGGTGTCTGTAAATTGTTTGATATGTAGATCCAAATTAAGAAGAAACTGGACACAATTGAAAACGTTATAGACATGCTGAACGGCATAATTGGCTACGAAGATCTAGAAGATGAACCTTCTAAACCCAAGGTCCACGGGAAGAATCAGGCTGGACAACAGGGTAGCCGATCACAATCCTCCAGTGATAGCTCCGCTGACAGCTCGGACTCCAGCTCATCGTCTGGCAGTTCGTCCGCTTCGTCATCCGATGGCGGTGACGAAGAGGAGACTATCGGTGCGGTGGTTAGTCCCACTAATCAGCTCAAGCACCGCGCCATGAAGTCGATGAAGACAAATCAGCGACACGGTGAAACGCAACCAGTACCAGCCCCAACACAAAACTACAATTTTGTGTTTTTCGATCCTGAACAGCATTGGTGCGAGAGCTGCAGCGTTTTTCCAAGGTCCGCGCGAGATTACCTTAAGCATTTGCATGCCGAAGAACACATGAATCGCGAGACCATAGAAACCCCATGGCATATGGGCATTGACCATGATCCCTTTCCTACATTTGAAAACGCGCCTGTTAAACGCGTGCCTGTGCGGGGCATGCAGTTCTTGGTTCCGGCTAACGCTTGGTACTGCAAGCTTTGTAGTGTTTGGATTGGAGACTTGCACTGCGCTTCTGCCCACCTCAAGTCTAGGCTACACTCAAACAAATATGAGGTAAGTTCAGACATCGAATATTTTAGTTTTTCAAGCGAAAGCAGAAAGGAAAACGAACTTAAGAATTGAACTGTTAATAAGTAATCATTTTCGAAACTGAAATGTGAAGGAAACGTGTCCGATACCATAAATTATTTATATTCTAGGTTGACTATACACTCTTTCTAGCCGTTCTAAAAACCGGAAAGTCTTCTACTTCTTCTTCTAATTTTATATAGCAGAACTTGTTAAGGCCTAGTTATACATTTACGTTTTACACCGACTTCACTTACTTGGTCCCATAAATAAGTGTAAGAACGGTATTAAATCGAAACGTTGTTCAAGGCTTAGGCAAAACAAGGAAAGAGCTTGCTCGCTTTAAAAAAAAGTCAAATATCTAATTTATTAAATAAATGATAAAAAAAAGGATTATCAAGTTTTTAAATTTGACAAAAGAAAGGTATTGACGAGTGAAAAAATACAATATACTTTGTATTTTTATACCCGTTACCCACAAACGACCATAACACTCCAGAAACTGCGAAAACCGGAAACGGAAAATAAAGTGAAAACGCCATATATTACTTTTTTCCAATTTTCTCTTTTCTAATACTGCAATTGAGGCAAACGAGAATAAAGTAGTCGAGTGCCTCGACTATCAAATACTTGTTTCTCAGCGCCAATAAACAGTTTGTTGACCAGTTCTAAAATAAAATTCGAGGGATTTCTATTGTGGCACCTATTAGACGGCGACACCTATCGGATGTCAGAGAATCTATTATTTTAGTTATTCATAGAACTAAGAGTAATATGCTTATTTGCGTCTATAGGATAGTTATTGAATAATAAAAATATATTTCAATTTAAGCTAAAACAAAATACGTAAAAATATGTGCGGAAATCAATCTAAACTTACTAGATTATATAAACCAAACCAAACCCAAAAATCGTCGTCAATGTGCCATTACTTTGGTGTTAATGTGGTCTCTTTGGTCTCTTATACGAAGAACATCTAATTGACACTATTTGGTGTCATTTTGATATTTTCGATATAGGTAGGCCATTTTGATACGATTTTAGTATCAATAAGACACGAATTAATTCTTGATGTTGAACCCAACAAGAAAAGAAGTTACTTTCGGCAAGCTGAAGTTGGTATACCCTTGCAGTTATAAGAAATAATATACGTTAGTAACACCATGTGAAAATTTTAAGGATTGTTGCTGACTTCAGTGATATTACAAAAAATTATCTCATTATTAAACTTACTAGATTATATAAACCAAACCAAACCCAAAAATCGTCGTCAATGTGCCATTACTTTGGTGTTAATGTGGTCTCTTTGGTCTCTTATACGAAGAACATCTAATTGACACTATTTGGTGTCATTTTGATATTTTCGATATAGGTAGGCCATTTTGATACGATTTTAGTATCAATAAGACACGAATTAATTCTTGATGTTGAACCCAACAAGAAAAGAAGTTACTTTCGGCAAGCTGAAGTTGGTATACCCTTGCAGTTATAAGAAATAATATACGTTAGTAACACCATGTGAAAATTTTAAGGATTGTTGCTGACTTCAGTGATATTACAAAAAATTATCTCATTATTAAACTTACTAGATTATATAAACCAAACCAAACCCAAAAATCGTCGTCAATGTGCCATTACTTTGGTGTTAATGTGGTCTCTTTGGTCTCTTATACAAAGAACATCTAATTGACACTATTTGGTGTCATTTTGATATTTTCGATATAGGTAGGCCATTTTGATACGATTTTAGTATCAATAAGACACGAATTAATTCTTGATGTTGAACCCAACAAGAAAAGAAGTTACTTTCGGCAAGCTGAAGTTGGTATACCCTTGCAGTTATAAGAAATAATATACGTTAGTAACACCATGTGAAAATTTTAAGGATTGTTGCTGACTTCAGTGATATTACAAAAAATTATCTCATTATTAAACTTACTAGATTATATAAACCAAACCAAACCCAAAAATCGTCGTCAATGTGCCATTACTTTGGTGTTAATGTGGTCTCTTTGGTCTCTTATACAAAGAACATCTAATTGACACTATTTGGTGTCATTTTGATATTTTCGATATAGGTAGGCCATTTTGATACGATTTTAGTATCAATAAGACACGAATTAATTCTTGATGTTGAACCCAACAAGAAAAGAAGTTACTTTCGGCAAGCTGAAGTTGGTATACCCTTGCAGTTATAAGAAATAATATACGTTAGTAACACCATGTGAAAATTTTAAGGATTGTTGCTGACTTCAGTGATATTACAAAAAATTATCTCATTATTTCTCTGACCTTTTCTTTGACAGCTATATGTTAGAGTCGTCCCATTGTTATTAATTTTAAATAATTATATTCTCCATATTATAGAATAATATGTCAAAAAACACCCAATAATTTGTTTCATATTATTTTTTACACCAATTTTCCGATCGTTCCTATGACAGCTATATGATATAGTCGTACGATTTTGATAACATTTAATTAATGAAGAATTGTTATTTCCAAGCTTAGAAGATTATATGTCAAAAAGCACCAAAGCTTCATAGTATATTCCCACCAATTTCCCGATCGTTTCTATGACAGCTTTATAAAAATTCAAATGTTATTTCCAAGCGTCAGAGGTTATATGTTAAAAAACACCAAAGAAATTAATTTTTTTCCCCCGATACTTCCTATGGGAGCTATAAGATATACCTTGAATAAAAAAAATTGTATTAAAAAACTACTAGCAGTGTACATGTAAGATCACATTAACAAATTTCTGCGTTCTAAATGTCCATACATGTGTAAATAGTTAAGCTGCTTCTGAGAATTGCATTAAACCATTAATATATTAATTCATATAATTATATGAAAACTACTTACCTGATTTAAGGAACACTTTTATATTATTCACATTCGTCTTCATTTTACAATGTCGAGCGCACAATTATATATCGCTACGCTTGAACGATTGGCGCAGTTTGAATTTCGAAAGAGGGACATTTATTGGTATCGAAATGACAATAATTAGGATCAAATAAGATTTTTCATATAATGTAGTATACTTTGGACACTCATTTGATCCTAGATGTATTGTCATTTTCACCCACGCTTATCAAATTGACACTCAAAAATTTTGTTCTGGATGTGACAAAGGTTTTTATTTTTGGATCATGAAATTTATATTGTATTTTTTGAATTATGTCACTTTTCTAGTAAATTAGCGAAATTATCTATAGGATTAAAATTAATATTCTTCACTGCTTTTCAAAGTTCTAAATGAAATTATAAAATCCTCTGAAAGGCTATAGAACCCCCTAAATCCTCCACATTCGTTATGGAACTGATTTCATTCTTTTTGGCTCTTCTGTATCCCTTAAATTCTTTCCAATTGCTAAGCAGGCATCGATTTCATTAGCTTTAATACTCTCCAATGTGAATGACGTTTGTCTTCTAGGTAAAAAAATTATATATATTTAGGTTTGATTTTTAAAATAAAAATGTCTAATTTTTTTTATACTTACTTGAATTTGTCTAATTTTTCCCTTTTAATTCTAGCAATTTATAAACCAGAACCCCAAGTATGAACTCGAGTGGCAAGCAAACCGCGAGCGGGCGATGAATCAACAGAGAGAACAAGATGACTCTAAGACAAAAAAGAACACAAAAGACGAGGACAAGGCGTCTAAAAAACGGAAGAAAAAGAGGTAAGGATGATAAGAACGATTTGAGAACAGAATATAAAGTGTTTCATTTGGTTTCGTTTTCACGATTAGCGGGGAGAGAAAGAAAAAAAAGCGGAAGCATGGAAAGAAAAGCAAGAAAAGTACAAACGACGCCAACAGCACATCGTCATCCTCTAATAGCTCTTCGTCGGAAGATGATAAGGCGCAGCCACCAAAGAAAGGACGTATTGAGGAGCCCATTAACGCAGCGTCAATACGCGTGGCTATGCGAAAGCAAGAAACCTTGCCAACATCTGTAAAGCCGCAAGAACCTCTTCAGTCTCTAGCGCCGCCGCCGCCTCCAATCATAAAGGATTCTATAAATGCATCAGGCAGTGGTAAATGGTCTTCAGCGAGTGGTGAAGTACAAAAGGAGGATCAAAAAAAACGGGACGAAGCTATGCTGAAGCAGTGGAACACTGTTCAGCCTGTAATAAGTGAGAGTGAGAAAAAACTGTTCGAGCAGCTCAAAGGCAAGCTAAAGAATAAGGGACCGCGTGATTCGGAAGACGGCAAATTAATACCGCATGCACCATTCGAAAGTGAGGGAAAATTAAAGCGGAGCGGAGGTCGGCGTTCCCGTTCCCGCTCTAAGCGGCGGAGCCACTCTCGGAGCATTAGTCGCGGACGGGACAGAGATCGGAGAGATCGAGAGCGGGATAGGGACCGCAGCTACCGGCGTCGTTCTCGAAGTAGAAATAGATACTTTTCTCGTTCACCCTTAAGATCCAGCCGGAGAAGTCGTTCACGGGATGGTCGAAACCGACGCAGTCGCAGTCGTTCTGCCGACCGAATAGAACGTCCAGTCATAAAGCATTCCGAGTTTCGGCCCCGTACGGTTCCCGAGCGCAAGCAGTCGGAGACGAAGCGAGACAAGAAGGATGCAGAAAGCAAGTCAAAGACTTCAAAACCCATTAGCAATTCCTTGTCTGGAGGCAAGAAGCTGCCATTTATCGGTAAGATGCCGGTATTTAAAAAGCAGCCTGTTGCAGCTTCCAACTATGACGCTGTTTCCATCTACACCAACGGCTGTTTAGAAGCACCGCCCCCACCGCCTCCGCCAATTGGTGGAGCAACGGTTCGTCAGCCCGCACCGACAGCGGCGCAGATTCAGATGGCCATGATGGAAGATGCTTTCGGCAATGCTCCTCCATTTCATCCTGACGCGGGTATGATGGTTGATTATGACGAACTCATGCCAGATCCCGTCCAGTTCGCCAACTTAATGACGAGTTGCCCGCCTCCACCACCGCCGGGGGAAGGATCTGACGGGGAACCCAATGACCCAGAGGATAGGGAACAGCATGAAAAGGAAAACCATGCAAAGGAAGTTTTACCTCCTGGAATTGACGAAGCCGAATCTGATTTGGGAACAAGAGAACACGCTGAGGAACAACCACGCGACGGGAGACTACCGAAAGATCTGGCCGAAGCCCTTGATATAATATTCCCTAGCGAGGGAACGTCACTGGAGGCGTCAAATGAAAAAAAAGAAAAGCAAAGTGAGCCTCAGACTATTACCACTATCGTTGAGGATGACGCAGTGCTCAGTGAGCATAACCTTCAAGATCTGGCTAAGCAGGGTATTCACCTTGTGACTATTGATGAAACAGAGGCGTCCAATAATTCAACTATACGGACTTCGAAAAAGAATGAGGAGTCGCAGCTTTTGAATGGCGAAAATACAGCGAAAATAAGAGATATGGACGCAGAGGATATCCCAATGCCAAGTTCCCCACCAGCCATTGCGCAAGTCGACGATGAGGCGAAAATTAAGGCCCTTAAAATCCAAGCTCATATCTCAGACATCCCAAAGCCCCCGGCATCGCCTTCGGACAGCGAGAAACTTCGGCGTCAAGCGGAACTCGATGAGTTGGCCATGCTAGGGATCGACAGCAGTGACATGGCGGCACAATGTATGTAGAACGTCTCTTAGTCACTTTATTCATCACATGAAAAAATCCCATTTTTAGAATCGATACTTTCATAAACCATTACTGTAATTCTTAAATTTAAGTTTTAAATCCATTTAAAATGACTTTTTGTACATGTTTTTAAACTCACAGATGCGTTATAAGATTTGAGTTGACTTCGCCGCAGAAACACGGTAGCAGTGACACCGCCTTCACAGATGGACGGATAGAATGACATGTCGTGGTGTCCCATAAAAAATGGAACCGTTTTAGAATTTAGATTGGTATTTATGTAAACGGTTTTATGTGACGGAATGTATTAAATAAATGCGCATATTTGTATGTGATGTATGAAGGATCCCGAGTCGCTTAACGTTGAATTCATATTCATTCTACATTGATGCACAAAAAAACAGAACCTCTTAGCGCTAGTTAGTTTTCGTAGACCCCAGTATATTTCAGTTTAATTAAATGGCACTTAAAAAATATAGTTAGCGACTACACTTTCTAGCCAACTTCGTATCTACTTATTCAAGTAAACATAGTTGATTCTTTATACTAGATTTTGATTTTTGTTCATTTCAATAGGTACACGTTTTTTAGATAATCATTATTCAAAATAGTTTATAACATGTTTAAATATCTTCAATACAAAATGTTCATGACCTGATAAAGAAGACCACATTCATAAAGTTTTAGTAACATAACTTATTTTTAGTAAACAAATTTTTTTTGCGCGAGCAAAATACTTAATCAAGCAATGAGCTCGACTTTAATCAATGATTTTGGTAGAACATTTAATAAGTTGAGACAAAATTAAAGCCTTTTAGCTAATAAGTAAGGGCTTTTGCAATTATTGTTATTGAGTTATTCATAATTTTGAAGCGAAAAGTGAATTGTCGTTGAAGTGGCCGTTTCCGTAGATCAGGCTGCTATAAATGAGTGACACGCATTGCCTGCTGCTGGCGTTTTGGTTTCGAGCCGGAGGCCAATAGCTAAAACTATAAGTCTGTAATCGGCCCATCCGCCACGCTGAATTTCGTTGCCAGGGCGTCGCCATACACGCTCGGATTCCTACTTGGTTGGTCAGCCATCTGGGCATTTAGGTCTCTGACCATTTTTTCAAGGCTATAGTAGTGTCAAAGTGCATCGCCACATGGAGCCGTCAAAGGGTAAAAACAAATGCAAAATATGTAAATTTTTGTTATTAGTTACGAGGTTTAGTGGATATGTTTGTTTAGTGAAATGAGAGTAGTGCCTTTTAAAACATTCAAGCATTTGAAGTTAAATGGTGCTAAGTTAGTTTGAGAATATAGAATATAGCGAACTACACCCACGCAATTATACGTTGATTTGCCTCCTTACGTGCGGCGGTCGCTTCACTGAGCTCCCTTTTTAGCTGGGCGTGCTCTTTCTTGCGCGGCAGAAGTGGTGGTGGAATTCCTGGGTCGTCCTGATCTGAAATCAGCGCAAGAGTGGGCGGGCTCTGAACTGTTTGCTGTGGTAATTTAGGTGCCAAGGAGTGAGCGCTCGAGGTTAAAGAAGTCTGCATCCCGTTGTTGCGGGATTCGTTGACCGTCACCGACTCTGGCTCGTCCTGCTCCAAAACTTGTTCCTCCACTATTTCGTCATCCTCTTCCAGGGAGTGCGTTGTTTGAGCTGTCGTTTGATGCATCGTTCCGTACTGCAGATTAAAGGATTGCGCCCGCCTGACCCCAAAGGCTCCTGTGCCACCTCCATTTGGAAATGGCTTTCGGGATCCGCGGACTCGGTCATTTTCGTAGATTATATCGTGATATGTTTGCCGCTGGTTATAACAACCGGCTAGAGCTTGGCGCAGGCATTTGTTTTCTGCTTCCAGATATGACAATCGTTTATTAGTCTCCTTCTTCTCCAGTCGCAACTGCATTACATGGGACTTTCGGATAGAAAATTAGCAATGCAGCCTGTAGCTGTAGATATATAATACTGCCCCTACCTTCAAATCATCAATATCTCGCAGAACTCGAGCATTGCCCTCGTTCAAGGACCACTGGCGCTCCTCAACCATTGATTTTACACTAAAGAAACAATGATGTGTACATATGTAAATATATTTACTCTTTGAATTTACTTCTTACCGACTAAGCAGTGCATCTTCGCGAACGCGAGCAGCTTCCTTTACTTCGCGCACAACATCAGTCATTATTCCTGGAGTGTAGGCGCCTGAAAACGAGGAGTCGATCGTTAGCAATTGGCGGCTTGGATGCATGGCAAATTGGGAGAGCCACCCAATGTATACCTGAATGAAAGGTGGGTGCCGGGCTGTGAGTCCCGCCCATTCCACCGCCAAATACCAGGGGTTGACTTTGGGTGCTTAATCCGCTCAAGCTATCTCTACGGTGCCGCATGCCACCTGAGCCGACTCCAGCCCAAGGGTGGCCACTAGAGACGTGCTTTAAAGTTTCGATTTCAACTGTGAATGTGTTTACAAGTGCAAGAGTGTTCGTAGAAAAAGATAATGAGTGACAGCTGATTCTAAATTAAAAGGATATAGCAATTAGGTATAAATATATATATATATTTTGTAACTAAAGCCATTTTTTGGGTGGAAAGGACTCGTGAGTAAAACTCGATAAGTCTTTTTAAAAGGACTATAGTGAACACATATCCGAGAGCTGCACTCGATATGACAAACAACAAACCTTTTGCTTCATGCAAGTTACGGCAGATCTTCGAATTGGTGTCATGCAACATGTTTATTTGTTCCATAAGGGCCGCAAAGAATTTGTTTTGCTGTGCCAGATCGCAGCCAACGCTATTGTTGTTGCCATTCCGACACTCCGGGGTATTCTGACCGCTTAATTTGGAGTCGTTATCGGAGGGGTTAAGCAGGCAGGGATCGCTGAATCGAAACCTGAAGTTAAGTATAAGAAGTTGGATACAAAGTGCAATAATTGTTCAAAGAATTGATTTACCCTCTATTTATGTTTGGATTGCTTCCGCTTTCATCCAATACATCTGTAGAATTCGGTTCGTGCTCGGAGCTAGTGCCTCCCGCTCCTCCCATCATGTTAACCAGTGGCGGTAAGCTTGCAAACTCTTGGTCACCATCGCCACCATAGCTAGTGCCATAGCCGTTAAGACCCTGGGGTGGGATTAGCATCGGATATCGATGATTAAGGGAGTGCGAGTGCTGCACGAAGAAAAATGTCGTTAGATTGGCGTTGTGCACGAAATGATTCTCTGCTTATGGCATATACTCACGCGCTGTATTCCCAATCTGAAGGGCGTTCCCAAGCCAACACCATAAGGCTGTGATCGCTTCGAAAATTCTTGTTGCTTCTGGTACTGTAGTTGCTGTTTAATCTGCTGCTGTTGTTGCTGCTGCTGTTGACATACAAACATTTGCGTGCGAGATGGAGCTGTCGACGGGATGAAGTCCAGAAACTCAGATGAAGATGACAGTTGGGCGTTTGTGGCATCCCGTAAGCAATTCTCAAGCCAGGCATCGAGATGATCCTTGGAATAGTTAAGGTCGTTTTTGTTGGCTGCACTGGAGTTAGAAATAGAAGCCGCCGTTTTTTCGGTTTTAGGGTCTGCAGTGGAAGCTACGGTGTTGCGCGATTTAATTTTTTTGCGCTTGGTGGCATCTATAGCTGAAAGAGAGTTGAAATAAGAACAGACAACGTTTAGGAATCCAGCCAAGAAGTGTGAACAAAAAAAAAACAATCACAACAAACTGTCGTTGCAAAAGCGCTCACGACTCACATCCCTAGCCCAGCTATTTAACTTTGTTCAGCTCAGCTGAATTCCACTGAGCTCAAGCAGTATCGGAACTTCTCAGAAATTTTAATCCACATCAATGCCGCGGCCTTAAATTTTTTGTTTTTCCTCTCGCCGAGCACAGATGCGATCTTCAATTATAAAAACTGTTATACCATTTTTATTCACATTATGCAAAGGATTTTAAAAATATTTTTGAAAACGAATAAAAATCGTTTGGAGACGGAAACGTTTTTTTCTACCTCTTACATACTTTCCGACGACACACAGCTGGTGGAAGCGTATTAATTCTTAATCAGATTGTTCAGGTTCTTGGACAGCAAACTACTTTTTCCGAGATTACAAGACACCTCCTTGCGGCGATTATAATATTTGGTCCCAACTTTTTACTGAATAATCTGATTAAAATAATTCGTATATGCACTCGAAGAAAAAATTAACGATAATATATATTTTTTAAGAAAATTAATGTCGATATTGTCTATAATAAAGTATAGAGGGTTTTGAAATGAAAAGTCATTAGAAACCAGTTTTGATAAACTTTTCATTATTTTTTCTACAAAAAATAACCCCACATTTTAAAACGTCTCCATACCTCTGGTGACACAGGATCTTGGCCTTTGCCTCACAGTTTGCATATGTATATAATATATATAATACACTTTTGTTAAAATTTGTATTTTATTTTGGCGTCACATTGAATTACTATTTATCTGTACCTCGCTCACCTCGCTGTATACTGTTTAGACCGGTGGTTGAGGCATTTTTCTGGACCCCGTCCTCGTTGATGCCTTCGCTGTTGGCACAATTTAAAGGAAACACGTCTGCAGTGGAATCCAACTCTCTTCCGTTTGTATTCATCTTTCTCTAACTTTGGGTTGTCATTCACTTCTGTAACAGAAATATAGTGAATCAGAAGCTTGCAACGCAGTGAAGGAGACGTTTTCGACCCCATAAAGTTGATCTAGCCATTTTTGTCTGACTCTCTGCCCGTCCGTTTCTACGCAAACTAGTCTCTCAGTTTTTGTAAAATTGGTGGGAAAATAATATGAAACAAATTATAGCTTCGGTGTTTTACTGCTTCGAATTAAATTTAATAAAAATCGGATGACCCTAACATATCTGTCAAAGAAAATAAAAAAAAAGATATCGAATATTTTATCTTTGCAGATCTACGAATTTAATTCTACACAAAAGGGTATAAAAATGTAACACGGTGTTACTAACTTGACTAACATGTCAAAGTCTTTCGAACGCCAAACATTTTTGAATCGGGGCAAATGCTAATAAATTGAATTGGTTGGATAAGTAATGGATATAGCACTATACTATTTCTTTTATTTGACAACTCTGTTTGAAACATCAACAGGAAGGTAACAGTTGTTTCCTTTGTTGCATAAATATTTGTAGCATTTTTAACAATTAATCTACTTACCAGTTAATGCCATGATTACATTTTGATATTGTTAGAAGTGTATTTTAATGTATATTGTATTAGGGGAAAAGCATCGAAACCAAAAGGTGTTGGATTGGAAAACTTCAACAAAAAAAATATTTCCCTAAATATAAAGAAATGGCCCGTGATTTTAGAACGCCATTGAATTAAGAAATATTTTCTTGATTATAGAAAAAATGTACAGGATTTCGCAAACATTTTTTTTTTCTCTTCTTCCTTAAATTTTTCTTCAACTAATGGCGGTTTTTTTTATTTTTGTTCTTAAGATAATGGTAAATTCTTCCTTAAATTTAGTAAAGAAATACCCATATTTTAAGGGAAACGTGTTTTTTACATATTTTGATGGTGGTCTAGCTGGTAGAGACGTCCGTTGAATTAACCATTGTTGAATAAAACTGGTTCGGGTCCACACCAAGGCAAGGGAACGCTTTATGTATTTTTTTTAATTTAGTGAATTTTTATTTTAAATATTATTTTTTTAGTTTCACTGTTTTATTTACCAAATTGCTTTAAAAGGTTTAAATTAGAATAAATGTTATTGATATGCGTAAAGCTGGGCCAAAAACACCATAGCCCTCTTTAGTCATTGCATGACAAGAAGCACGCGTGGCTAAGTGGTTAAGACGTGTGGCTATGGTGTGAGCAGTCGCGAGTTCGAGTTTACGCCGAGGTTGTCTAAAGTAATAATTGTTCCATTTGTTATTTACATGATTATAAAAAGTATTTATATAAAATAAATGTTTGATAAATTCAGGTAAATATAAAAATGTATAGACTATATTCCCGTGTAATAATTGGTATACAAAACCAACCAAGTTGTTTTCTTATTTTAGGAAAGTGTTCCTTAATTTTACGGTTTTAACCGTACCTTAAATTCAAGAAATTGATTTACCTCAAATGAAGGCGAGACGCCGTAGGATGAAAGTCATAGGCGATTTTCTTGATTTAACGCTAGTAGCACCTTTATCCACACACTTTTTACAAACTCACGAGCTCCAATTAAAAGGTGAAAATAGTTAAATTTGCGGAGGAGTTCCTAACATTGATTATACTAAATGATGCCCCTGGTCTGTCTAGCCTAACATACCTTTTTGGTGCCGAGCTGCATAAACAAAGCTTAGGCTGCTAAGCTTAATTTGTTCAATAAATACATACAAACAAGAAATGATCAAAGTTAATTCAAAATTCAGAACTAAGTTAAAAATGCCATTTCCAAGCTTAGAAGGTTACATGTTATGATAAAGTCGTCCGATTTTGATAAAATTTAATTCAAAATTCAAAACCAATGAAAAATGTTATTTCCAAGAGTAGGAGGTTATATGTTAAAAAACGCCGAAGATATCATTTTTTTTATATTATTTTACGATTAATTTTACGATTGTTCCTATGGAAGCTATATATTATATTCGTCCGTTTTTGATAAAAATTCGGTTGTATGTTCAAAAACACAAAAGTTGTATTTTTTTTAATTTTTTCCTCGACAGTTCCTATGGGAGCTAATATATATAGTTGTCCGACCCGGCTGGTTCCGACTTATATACTACCTGCAATAGAAAGAAGACTTTTAGGAAAGTTTCAGCCCGATAGCTTTAAAACTGAGGGACTAATTTGCGTAGAAACGGACAGACGGACATGACTAGATCGACTCGTTAAGTGACGCTGATCAAGAATATATATACTTTATGGGGTCGGAAACGTCTCCTCCACTGCGTTGCAAACTTCTGGCTGAAATCATTATACTGCCTGCAAGGGTATAAAAATTCACTTAAAAAGTTACCAGAATAATGGATTTCTTACATATATTTTTGCTATTTACAATATCTTATCAAAATTTTATAATGGTTTTCCTTCGATTTTTTAGTTTTACATGTTTTGAGGCATTGAGTATACAAAATTGCCTCATATTTATATCTCCTAAAATCTGTTTGTTAAAAGGGCGCCCATAAAAGGGCTACTCCTACAGAATTTGTTGTCAAAATTTCATATGGAAACCTAGGCACACGCATTTGTTGCGTCCTAGGGGATCCACAGGCTTTAAAAAAGATTTAAGAAGTTAAATAAATAATTATAAACATAGTTTCCTAATTCTTTACCCTGCTACGTCGCAATAGGGACGAAGGAAATTACAAGAAACAGCACGAGATGAACTTGCCGTCGCTGCAAGGGCAGGAAAGGGGCAGTTCAAGTTGAAAGTATCTGCATGTTATACAGACCCTTAATTATCGCTCTTGCAAAATATAGATCTTTAGACATTCATTGCTTTGTTTGAAATCCATCTACTTAAAAACTAATGTCGAGGACACAAGACCACTGAAATCACACTTGGAAAGTGACCAGTTGGACTTGGTAATGAACCTATGCAGTCGAGTTCATCCAAATGAAGCGCAAACCGGTTTCACCTTAGAAATTGTTGTACCAAGGCAGACAAGCTGAGTATTGACCCTTTCATTCAAAATTTGTATGACACCCATAAAGCGAAGCGCCGTTGTCAGTGGAGATGGCGAAGGCAATGGCAATAGCGACCCCATCCACCACAAGTCCCCGCACCCCGTGTCAATGACTAACTGCACACGCCAATAACGAGCCGGAGGAGCAAGTCTTTTGGTTTGTTGACCCGGCCGAGGAGCTTTGGAGTTGCATTGGTTTCACGGACTCCAAACAAACCTTTTTTACCGTACCAAACAGTATCTTATGTCGGAAAAGTTAAAAATAATAAGGAAACACATTCCTAGACTCTTTCATGGAAAAGTAACCGACAGTCTGGTCAACAATTAATAAACTGTGATTTTAATATTTTTAGGACTACGGACTACGCCGATTTAAATTTTCTCGTGTATAATAAGTACCGACAAACTATGCGAGTCCCAAAGAGGTAGACTAGTTGTCAACTTTCGTCTGTGATCTTGATGTGGGAAATACGCCTGTATCGAGTTTCCCCATCCCACCCCCTCTTTGAGCCATTGTCTTGCCAGTGTCTGCTGCAAAATGAAAAGCGAAGTGCCTCGAGATGACATTGAATAGGTTTGAGTGTCTGGACAGTTTCAGCTGGGAGGGGACTGATTTAGTTTCAGATCGGTTTTAAACGCTTGCTAGCCGAAGCTCGGATATCCCGCTTTAGGTGCCCCATTGAGCACTGTTTAAAACAGTTTAACGATAATTACATTGTCAGGGGCTTCTCAATTTGGCACACACAGCACTCACACCTACACATCGGCTTTGGCCATCTAAAACGTTTTTGCGTCACTCTCGGATCTTAAATTGTGTTGGATTTTGACTAAGCGCGGGGGTGTGGTCACGGTTAAACATTCGCGTATCTGGTAAGTTGACAACTGCAGATAATTACCCCCACAACAGATCAGAGCAAATTCGTTAAATATTGAAACTAGAGGTGGGGAAACACCGAAGGCCTTTTTGATCGATGTTCTCTGTAAGAAACACGGTTGTCGCGATTATCGATGTTTGCTGTTAAATACAGAGCCGTTAACAAAAATTGGTTCGTTGTACAAAAATTAAAGCAGGGCGTTCAGACAGAGGGGGTTTTGACTCAGTGACTTCTTTTCGCAAATAACCTGTTCACACAGGAAAGGTTTCCACTTCAATGACCAAATTCCAAGAGAAGGGAAATGGCGATACAACTCACTTCGTGGGAAAACGACAACGCACATGCAAATAATTTCTGTATTCGAGTGTTTTTATTCAGTATTTTTTACGAGTTAATGTGATTTGTGTACTTGTTGTTGAAGCCCAGAAATGGATCTCGTCTTAAGAAAATTTTTTTCATGTTCCTTTTTAAGGCAATAACCAACCAAAAGCTTTTGTCCTTCTTGGCAGGTCCTGTACCTGTACCTTGGCAGGTACTCAGATGAGCTAAGAAATACCAGAAAAAGTACGTGATTTAGCGAGTGAATTTTGATGAGAGCTGTTACCCTGCTAAAAGCATAATAAATTATATATAAATATATATATATTTATATATATAAGTGTCGCCTTTAGTTCCGATTAAAAAGACGCTAAGATGTTGCCTATTACTTTACTACTATTGGATTACTTGACTCACAAACAAACAAAAAAATTTGTTTACGTATTAACATAAGTATCGAATGTATATGAACTCCGGCGAGTTTTTTTTTTGTTTCTTCTGCTCTTCTCGATTACTGCCATGACTCTCTAGACAAGTGTGTTGTTATACCAGATTCGTCGAAAAGTCTGTAACAGGTAAAAGGAAGCGTTTCCGACCCCATAATGTATATATATTCTTGATCAGGATCACTAGCTGAGTCAATCTACCCATGTCCGTCTGTCTGTCTGTCCGTATAAACGCTGACACCTCGGAAACCATAAGAGCTGGAACATTCAGACTTGGCATGCAGATTCCTGGGCTTCCTGCGCGGCGCCTTTCCACGCCCACTCTAATGCCCACAATCCGCGAAAATCTGAAGCACCTAAGGTTTATATGATAAAAACAAAATTTTAACTGAAGTATGTTAGTCTCTTCAATACCTATCGACTGTCCTAAAAATAATGTGCCACGCTCACTCTTACACCCACAATCATAACATCTACTAAAATAGCCGGTAGGTGGCGCCCTAAAATATCGCTTTGCTGCTTATATATCTCCATTTCCCTTTTGCTCACCTAAGCTGAGTAACGGGTATCTGATAGTCGAGGCACTCGACTATAGCGTTCTTCCTTGTTAATAGCTGATAACATCGTTAAGTTTCTTGAATGTGGCACGCTATTGGATCTTTAATTGGACATTTTTCGAGAAAGTCGTATATGCCATCAATAAGATTTATCATGTGGTGTAGAAGGTGCAATTGAAATTAATTTTATGTTTTTTGAATTGTCTGATTCGTTTTAAATCTTAATTATTTTTTTTTATAATTTAATAGCAAACGAATCACCTCTACGAGCTAAGGGGTCGTGACGATCACGCACCATCAACAAGCAAAGGTTCTAAATCGACTTTTGTGACGAAAAATACTTGTGCATTCTACTAAATAAATACCCTTTCTAAAATGTTTCATTCTGCCCACTTTAACTTTTAAGCTTCCCAAATTAAAGATATATTTAAAAGCAGTGTGTCGAATGAGAACACTTAGAAAGCGTATTTATTTTTTTTTTATAAAGTAGCTAAAAGGTGTTATATTTATATAAGCGTAATTATCATACTCATCATAGCGCGACTCCGTAGATTTAGTTTCATAGAAAATAGGAGTCCTTAAATCGATCCCTTTACTAGTAGAATAAAGGAGAAGGAAGCGTTTCCGACCCTGTAAAGAATATGTATATATTATTGATCAGCATCACTAGCCGAGTCCATCTAGCCATTTATTTTTGTTGAAAAGTGCATCCTAAAAGGGTTTTTTAGCCCAACCATGCAATAAATTTTCTTGTTCTCCCGTTAACATCAGTGAAACTAATACACAGTCAATATTGTTCCGTCCAGAAGACCTAGCAAAACTCATTAGGTATCGACTAAAACCAAAAAAGGATCCAGGCGGTGATTTGACAACAGCAAACATATGATAATAGATCACCCATTGTATCACCCATTATACATCACAAAAATCAGCCCTTTTCCAAAAAAATCAATCATTATAATGAAACCGAATCCCGAAAAATATCTTATAAGTTCAGCATCGTATATGCCAATATTCCTGTCAAAACTGTTCGAAAGAAGTCTACCCAGAGAAATAAGTATACAATTCCACCAAATCAATTTCGACTCCCCCAAGCAAAATATGTGATGTACGAGTATATCGGTACGGCGGAGACATATTGAATGCTAGGAACTTAAAAGAACTGACATTGGCGTATTGAACCATGGCTGATTAAAAACAAGAGAGAACGCTAACACATAGTCGAATAACTATCTCGACTGCAAACTAAACGTCACTAAGCTTTTAAATTTAAAATGAAAAATCATTGTTTACCTTATAATAAATGCTTTAATATTGGAAGACATTTGCAAAATTCGAAAAAATTACATTAGGCACACAGGCTAAAGTTGTGTCATTTCAAAGTTCGTTGCAGACTCATTAGAAAACAAAAATATTTACTGCGATACAAAATACTGAATGATAAATAGTTTAAATCATTCATTGTTGAATATAATAATTAAATTTTTTACTCAATTTTTTGGCTAAAAATCTGTTCTCTATCCCTACAATAATTACTTTTTTAAACCATTCTTTCTTTAAAAATTAAACTTTTCAATAAACTAAAAATACATATTTTTTATTTTTATAAGATTAGTCTTCTAAAGTTTTTTTTAGGTTCAACAAGAAGAGAAGGATAAACCCTAATACAATAAATTTTGTCTCGTTCCGATAGGACTCTCACTTCTTATATTTTTCACCAATTGGGTCAAATCCTAAAAATCAAAAGTCGAGAAATCGCACGGTAAAGTTTTTCGGCTTCTTGTATACCTGCTCGACTCTTGCTCATTATTTCTCCTTTAACTTTAAACGTATTTTGCATCTGAAAGTGAAGTGAACCGCACTTATTTTTTTTATAAATAACTACTACACATCCGAGAAAATACAAGAAATGCAGCTTACTTTTAGGCATACTTAGGAGGATGACAGCAATTGTCAACAGTTTCTAGAGAAAAGCTAGAAAAGTAGCCGGTAGTGTTCACGCCAGAGCTTGCTAATAACTCCTAACGATGTAAAAATATAGTAACGATCGCACATACAGCATACAAAAGTTCAAATATCAACTTGTGACAAAAATTTATTATTATAATTATTATAATAATTTATTTATAATAATAATTTTATTTTATAATAATTTATTTATATATATATTATATATTTATTATAAAATACATTTTCTTAATTTTCAAAATCGTACATCTAAACCCAAAATAACAAAACAAAATAAGGAATACACTAGTTATATTATGGAGGTTGAGTTCTATCCCGGTATTAAAAACTAATATTTTAAGTCACATGCTTTATTCTGTGCGGCTTTCATTTTCATTTGTGGTTTTTCTTTTATGTATTTTTTTTGCGTACTGACATTTTTTGCCCAAATTGATAAAATTGTACTGCTTATAGTGCATCAACGTCCATAATATAACTAGTGTATTCCTTATTTTGTTTTGTTATTTTGGGTTTAGATGTACGATTTTGATGAAGCGTGCCCCGAATGTAAAAAATTAAGAAAATGTATTTTATAATAATAAATTATAATAATAAATTTTTGTCACAAGTTGATATTTGAACTTTTGTATGCTGTATGTGCGATCGTTACTATATTTTTACATCGTTAGGAGTTATTAGCAAGCTCTGGCGTGAACACTACCGGCTACTTTTCTAGCTTTTCTCTAGAAACTGTTGACAATTGCTGTCATCCTCCTAAGTATGCCTAAAAGTAAGCTGCATTTCTTGTATTTTCTCGGATGTGTAGTAGTTATTTATAAAAAAAATAAGTGCGGTTCACTTCACTTTCAGATGCAAAATACGTTTAAAGTTAAAGGAGAAATAATGAGCAAGAGTCGAGCAGGTATACAAGAAGCCGAAAAACTTTACCGTGCGATTTCTCGACTTTTGATTTTTAGGATTTGACCCAATTGGTGAAAAATATAAGAAGTGAGAGTCCTATCGGAACGAGACAAAATTTATTGTATTAGGGTTTATCCTTCTCTTCTTGTTGAACCTAAAAAAAACTTTAGAAGACTAATCTTATAAAAATAAAAAATATGTATTTTTAGTTTATTGAAAAGTTTAATTTTTAAAGAAAGAATGGTTTAAAAAAGTAATTATTGTAGGGATAGAGAACAGATTTTTAGCCAAAAAATTGAGTAAAAAATTTAATTATTATATTCAACAATGAATGATTTAAACTATTTATCATTCAGTATTTTGTATCGCAGTAAATATTTTTGTTTTCTAATGAGTCTGCAACGAACTTTGAAATGACACAACTTTAGCCTGTGTGCCTAATGTAATTTTTTCGAATTTTGCAAATGTCTTCCAATATTAAAGCATTTATTATAAGGTAAACAATGATTTTTCATTTTAAATTTAAAAGCTTAGTGACGTTTAGTTTGCAGTCGAGATAGTTATTCGACTATGTGTTAGCGTTCTCTCTTGTTTTTAATCAGCCAATCAGCCATGGTTCAATACGCCAAAGTCAGTTCTTTTAAGTTCCTAGCATTCAATATGTCTCCGCCGTACCGATATACTCGTACATCACATATTTTGCTGGGGGGAGTCGAAATTGATTTGGTGGAATTGTATACTTATTTCTCTGGGTAGACTTCTTTCGAACAGTTTTGACAGGAATATTGGCATATACGATGCTGAACTTATAAGATATTTTTCGGGATTCGGTTTCATTATAATGATTAATGAACATATAGATGTCAAAAAAATGGTGTAAAAATCAATGAAATCAATGCTGAGGACAGCAATGCTGAGGACAGCAAGAATTCTTAAAAATAAAGTTGAATATTTCTTATAACTGCAAGGGTATACAAACTTCGGCTTGTCGAAGTTTACTTCTTGTTTTTAAGGTGGTTTTAGTTTATGCAACCATTTTCTACATTTAAGAAAATTTAGTAAAATTGCCTTTCTTGTATCTCGATAAAATAAATTTTATTTTCGAGTGTGTTCACATTAACGAAAACATATCATTTTACTTGGAGAGAGGATATCAACGCATGGGAGCACATTGACAATACTATTGTTGGATGATCAAACAAAAACAATTCTTAACGAGGTGAAAATATAGTGACGATCGCACAACGAAAATGTAATATAATCTACTAAATAAATACACTTTCTATATTTTTTACATTCTGCTCGCCTAATTAAAATCAAACAACTTAGCAATGGAATTTTTACAAGAATGTGTGGTATGCCAAATGTTGAGAAATCCTAAGGGCTATACAACTTAACATTTCATTTAAAAAGGCTCGAAAAAAGTAAATATATAAAACTTCGGACCATAATTTTCAAGCGGTGGTATTTAGACAAATCGTGTTTAAAAGGCGTACATAGTATTTCGAAATACCTTTCTACTGACGTATAGCACAATCCTGTAGCTTCACTACTTTACATGTTACGGGTATACACAATTAAGCTATTTATAGCTGTTCTCTCGCCAAACTAGATAGTTTTTCCAAAAGAGGTACAACTAATTTTTCTTATATTGAGCTGTTTAAGGACTGTTTTCAGGACTCTTAAATAACGTTTTGGTTCAATCTGACCAAAAAAATAAAATTTTCAATTTGAGAGGACCCCGAAAATCTTGTTTTGCGTATTACTTTTGAACGAAGAACCCGATTTTGACAGTTGAGATGTCATTCGAAGCGTATTTGATAGCGGGGGGCTATTATCCCCTCCGGCCCCAACAGATTCAATTTTCCAAATTTTAACTTTTACACTTTCACCACTTTTCCTTCCACACCAGTTAATTTTTTTAAAGTCCTGGTATGCAGTCCTGGTATCCTTTTTGCGATACCTTTCTCGAAACAATCGGATGATTACTGTAGATTCTCATTTCTTCGTGTATATATAGTAGTCGCCTTCGCACACCCTTTTGGTGCATTGCGTCACTACGTGGACTGCCGTTCACAGTGATAATTCTTCGTCACAAAACTTGGTATTGGATCAGATAGTAGAGTATGAAAACTGATTTATGCTTTTTGTTTGCTTTTTCAGGCCATCTTATGGTTGTAAACAAATAACGCTACTACCTTAAAGTAGACCAAATAAAAAAGGAAGAACGCTGTAGTCGAGTGCCTCGACTATCAGATACTTGTTACTCAGCTTAAGGGAGCTAAAGGGAAATAAAGAAATATAAACAGCAAAGCGATACCACCTACCCGTCTTTTGGGCATCGTCGGTGGGGTCTTTCGCGTATTTTTTGTGTTTTCTCGATTTTTAGATTTTGGTTACAATACATCTCCTGCATGAAAACGGCCGAAGTTAATTTTTTTTCTTTGGGTCTCGGGTAAGGGTTTCCATCGAAATTAACTTGCTCAATCGGAATTTTTTCTGGCATTTCCTTAGCTCATCTGAGTTTCCCCTGAAAAACATACCCTGAGAATATTAGCCGCCTTTTTGCCTTTCGCCCACTCTTTTGTGTGACTACTATCCATATACTGTACATTTGACAGTGTGTTCTCCAGGTGTCGACACTGACTCGGTGCGCATTGTCACCACAAGTACTGCCGTAAACAGTGCCATAATGTGAAGGAATTTCCTTTTTTTCTATAAGTTATTAAGCAGATAGTTTCAAAATTTGCTAAGAAAATTCTGGCGGTCTTTTAGTGCGAACGTGAGGGCTCACGATTCACGATTCACGATTTTTTGCTTGTGAGAGGGGGTCTAGCCGTCCTCCCCAAATGCAATATTATACGCAACAGTTGTTACTGCGATGCACCTGTCAAACCAGAGCTTTTTCGAACGCTTTTTGTACACTTTCTGGGGTAGAGGGATTAAGCTCCCTAGTGTTAGCTTTGAGACAATTTTTCCATCCAGTGTATTTGCAGCAAATCCGATTTAAACCACGGGTTCAATCCCAAAGTCGTTTATTTTATTATTTATGAAACGGCCGCTGCATACTCCGCAAGACCTAACAACTGCCCCAGAAGACTTTGCAAAATCGAAAGTGATTATTAAAGTTGTAGAAGTTGCTGTTTTATCTTTTGTTAAACAATTTTACGGGTCTCAAGCATGGTTTTCGTGAATGCGTTGAAGCCACTTTGAATTCCGCAACGTCCCAAACAATTTATTTACTCTGGTTCCCTGCCTTTGTCCTGCGAAAAATCGATTCCAGTTATCCTGTGCCACCGTGCTGTCATATTCCCGAGCTTTCGCTTTCGTATTGCAGTGAAAGCAAAGTAGAGCGACAGGCCGTTCGGTCCAGGTGTAATGAATTCGGAGTAGAGGACGTTGTTTTCGCCAGGACTCTCGCATGAGCCAAGATGATTGTTACGTCCGCTTTGGGCTTGGATAGCACTCCGACGTTGGGTACGTATGCGGACCACCTAAACCACCCCAATCTTACCTGATCTGTCGATCTTATCATCAGGCACCGTCGAGGTGACCACGCTGTTGGGCGCCTTTTTCGGGGTCCTCGTTCTGCTGCTCCTCCTGTTCCTGTACATCAGTCGCAAGTGCTGTTTCCACTACCGCCATGCCATTAACTGCTGCGACGAGCGCCACTTGGCGGCCAAGTGCGTCCAAAAGATCAGTGAGTACAGAGGACTGGGAGGGACTAGGTCGTTCCCCAGGTGAGCTGACTCGAGCTGACCCGTTTCTGTTCTTCCAGCACGGAAGCGACGCTACGAGAACACCAGTTCCGACTCGGAGGAGGACATCCTGCGGCGCCTGAGGTGGCACCAACAGCACCAGCTGGGCGAGAAGCCGGGCGGCTACGGGCTGGGGATCAGTCAAGCGAATCCGCTGACAGCACAGGGCTTTAACTACCAACAGACCGGCGCTGACCTGCAGCGGGTCACGGTGACGCGTGACCCCTTGGCCACCGCCGAGCGGGGCAAGGTCGGAATCCCGTCTTCGCACAGCGAGTGCAGCTCAAACGACTCCATGGAGGCTTCCGTGGACAGTCATACCGGCATCCTTATGGCCGTGAGCAAAGGTAAGGCTACCGGGGTCAGGAGCAGCTAGTTGACATAAGTCGCAATGAGTCTTGACTTCTTGACAGCCACAGCCCCTCACCCGGCAACATCTTTTCGCAATCCGTATGCGGAGCACCGAGCCAAGACGCAGGCTCTAAGGTACCAACACAGGGTGGAGGTGGCTGCCCCACTCAAAATCGAAAAGGAGCAGGACAGTGTCGTCGTGGTCCCGATCGGCAGCACGTTCAGCACGAGCAATAACAACCCAAGTGCTACGACCAACAACAATACAAGCAGCAACAATAACGATGACGTAAGTTGTAATAAGTTCAACAGTTTCCCAGCAATTATCTTCCAACCGAAAAAATCTCAGTGACCTATTGAACTAGGTAACTTAACAAGTTAGCCAACCAAACGCAAAACGCAAAATTTGGGGTGACCATATTTGTAACTTCAGAATTACCTGTCCTGGGAGCCTTATAGGACTATTAAGTAGCTCGAGATAAAAAATTTTAGTCCTACGACTGTTTGAAAACCCGCTAAAGGGGAAATAAAAAGCTGTGCAACAGAAATTTGATGAGAAAAAATGCTTATTATATATTTTTTACTTAAAAGGAAAACATTTAAAAGTTTGTCATCGACCTTTTTTAAATAAATTTTTTAAAAGCCCGAAAAATTTGATGTTAGATATTATTAAACCTCAAATGTGATGTTACAGCAAGAATGGAACTCCTTTTTATAATTGATTTTTAAAACAAGAAAGGAAACTAACTTTAGCAAGCCGAAGTTCCTAAGCCGTTTCAAGTCGTTCCCGTAAAAGCATGGTAGGTCGAGAGATTTTCGATTTTTTATCATTTTGAAATTAATCCGAGTTCCTGGCAGCTAATGGATATGGTCGTCTGATTCTTTAAAAATTGTATTCCAAATTATGAAATAAAAGGGAATATCACCTAAGATAAATTAAAAGTAATTTTTACTATTCCTATGTGAGCTATACGCTAAGTTGTCCGATGCGGCTCGGTTCCACTAATATAGTATCTGCGCAATATATACGGGTTTCATCTCATAGCTTCAAAACTGAAAGACTAGTTTGCGTAGAATTAAGCAGATGGACAGACGGACATGGCTAGATCGACTCGTCATGTGATGCTGATCAAGAATTTATTAACTTTATGGGTTCGGAAACGTCTCCTTCACTAAGTTTTAAACTTCTTAGTGCAATTTTATACCTTATGCAGGGCTGAAACTTTTGATATCAAACAAAAACACCTCTTAACGAGGTAATGGGTCGTGATTTGCTGTGGAATAATGCAAGTAAGTTCGACTAAATAAAAACCCTTCGTAAAATCAGTAGAATACACCTTTGATGCGAAATATTTGGCTGAAGCGGGCAGAATGATATCATTTTAGGTGGTGTATTTACTTAACAGGTGTTGGGGCAGGCTAGGCTGCCATAAGAATGATCTTAAATATCTTTTCAACTTAATACAAAAATTGTTATATTTTGTTAAAAATCAGAAAGACCTAAGAAAGTTTCTATACTTGTTTTTTAAATTTCAGTAAACCTCTCAGAATCCATCGATACCGAGAACAAAATATAGAAAAGCCCTAAAAATATAATTTTTAATAGGGAGTAAGCTTTTTTTTACAGTAATGACAAAAAAAATAAATATTTTTTCAGTCAAGTGTTAGTGATTTACCAAAAAAGTAAAGAAATCATGAAACCATTTTGAAATAATTGATACTCAATGGACCGCGGTTTCTTTAGATTCACTCAAAGGTATATGTTGGTCACGGGAGTTATCCCATCGAGGATTTTAAATTCGCAGACCAGCGTCTGGCTTGCTCTATAAACAATATCTAACAACAATTTCGAGTATTAAGGAATGCTTATTACCTAAAAAAAGAAAATCTTGAAAAATTCAATTGCAAGAGAACCACGCATTGGCGCGGTACAACATTTGGACCGAAATGATCAAGAAATGTCCGACCATCAAGAGACCTTTTTTCGTGATTACCTGTACATAAACCCCACTGGCTAAAAAACTACCCTTTGCAGGAACCCCTGTTTGACACCAGCGATCTTGGCTCGATTAAATCGGATGACCTACTGGTAGGGATTGATCCCAAGGTCCCAGCTGTCCAGCGCGGACCCATCGAGCTAGAATTGTCATTGCTGTACGACGCCCCCATGCGGAAGATGACTGTGCACGTGATGCAGGCTAGAAGCATTCCGCCTCTAGGCAGTGGTCAGCCCACCCACACGCAGGTGCGGATGCTGATGCTGCCCAGCAAGAAGCAGAAACTGAAGACCAAGATCCGCAGCGGCGAGAACCCTCAGTACATGGAAAGCTTCCTGCTGCACCGTGTTAACCCGGAGGAAGTGAACAACATGGGCCTTCGGGTGCGGCTTTACGGTTGCGAGCGGCTACGCAAGGAGCGCCTGATTGGGGAGGCCTATGTAAGCTTCGCGACTGTGGATCTGGAGCTGGAGACGAACCTGTGGCTGCCGCTTGAGCCCCGTAACACCTCCTCAGGTCTGGGCTCCACCAGCGATCTCTTGAGCTTGGCGCGATCGGATAGCGCAGGCTCCACTTCGTCCATGCAACACGGTGGAGTGTCCGAGTTGCTGCTGGGCCTAAGCTACAACGGAGTCACCGGAAGGCTGAGCGTGGAGATCATCAAGGGCAGTCAGTTCCGCAGCCTGTCGCTAAACAAGGCACCAGACACCTACGTTAAGATGGTAATGGTTAGCAGCATAGGGCAGGAGATATCTCGGGCCAAAACTTCAACTCGTAGAGGCCAGCCCAACCCCCTCTTCAAGGAGACATTCGCCTTCCAGGTGGCCTTGTTCCAGCTCAACGACGTCACTCTGATGATCTCCGTGTACGCCAAGCGGCACATGAAGAAGAACGAGATGGTCGGCTGGTTCAGCCTCGGCCTGAACTCGTCCGGATCGGAGGAAGTGGCCCACTGGGCGGATGTGTGCGAAATGCCTAAGGGCGAGATGCTGGCCCGCTGGCACGTTTTGGTGGATTCCTGATTCGAGCAGCTGGGCCAGCCCTCTGGACGCAGCGGAAAGGCCCTCCGAAAGCTGGGCCTTACTGCGTTTAAGGACCGGTCCCGCGAGAAAGGTTCAAGTAAGTCGTGCCTGGAGGAGGATACTGCTCAATTCCCTGCAGACAATGCGGTTGCAGTCGATATTGAGCCGGGCCTGGAACTGGACTTTGTTTAAAGCAAAGGTCGGTGTTTGTGATTTGTTTTTACGAGGGTCGATGCACTTACGACGGCTGTTGTC
This sequence comes from Drosophila biarmipes, assembly GCF_025231255.1. Classification (NCBI taxonomy): domain Eukaryota; kingdom Metazoa; phylum Arthropoda; class Insecta; order Diptera; family Drosophilidae; genus Drosophila; species Drosophila biarmipes. The sequence continues at coordinate 2,988,077 of NC_066616.1, read as the reverse complement.
GTCTAGTGTTTGGCCCGGGATGAGACAGACCAAATGGTTTGGATCATCTGATCAATCTAGCCTAGACTGGGCCATGATGTATTTGTAGTTTGGAATCAATTTGGCACACATTTTGTTCATAAAATGTGAGAAATATGAAACACTAAAACGAATAACTTAGAATTTTGAAATTTTATACGCAATGGTAGGTGCTACCTAAAGTGCAATACCAGTACATAAATTACTACTCAAAATTTGAATTTTATGATTGTTTGTGATAAAGATTACTATTTGATTATCTGAGGGGCGAAAAGAGTACGCACACGTACGTTTATGCATCTGTACTCATATACAGATAAGTGACGAATTTTTGTAATTAACCTTTCTGCATCTTATATTTAAATATTAAGCCCGGCTGCCCAAAGTCTGTTAGGACTAGCACTTTTTTATTACAGAAAATATGAAAACCGAAAATACATACATACATAGGAACAATTGTAGTTAATACAAACATGCATAAATGCGTCATACCTGCAAGTTCACACACATGAATTGATACAATTAACTCTTGCTATTTTGATCAAGAGCTATGCTCGTGTTCCAGTTTTGATATTCAGAGAAAGACAAAGAAGAAAGTATCGGTACCTTAGAATTCAAACGCACAAGACATCTTCTACATCAGAAGAACAGTTGGCAAAACAAAGTTGATTCACAAATTGGAACCTACAATGTAATACATGCATGTCGATTTTATTAGAGCTTTATTTCGAAGTAAGCATTGGACAACTGAGCTGGGTACTTGGGGTCCTTAGATCGAATAACCGACGACTTTATCGGTGTGGTTGAAATACTTAATGCTCCCTTAAATGTGAGCGTATCGTTTAAGCATTGAACAGCATGAATTACATAAGTTTAACTTATAAAGACAGTTACTTGAAAGCTTTAATAAATATCTAAACTAATTTATTTTTAAATTCCATTTAAATTGAAACATGAAAATCAAGAACTATTAAGCTATTGCCATGCTCGTGCAATAAACTTAATATTCGTTTGTATGTAAAACCATATGAATGTATTTTGTAAATTAAGTGCATACATCTTTTTAAAATCTGTATGTTTTGAGTGTCGAATATTTTATAAGCACATTTCAAGAGAATGTGTGTTCGTTGTTCAACAAATGCGATATATTAGCTAGACCTACAACTTTATGTTGTATGGAAAGAGAGGCTAAATATAATCAAATTTTCGAGAACGTTAATGTCAGTATTAAACATTTCAAAGCAGTACAACAGCGGTTAACCTCGACCCAAGGTTCGGAGATATTGTCAAATATTTCTGACTCTGAGCAGGATCTCCCTCCATTAATTACAAGCAAATAAAGTGATCTCTTTTTTGAGACGGATAACATAACATCTATTTCTACTCCTCAATTTAAACAATTAAATTGTCATTGTTGATTATCAAAAGAATAATTTTAGTATAACTTAATTGCCATTTAAAATAAACCGATATTATATCAAAACCAAAACTATACAACTTTTTCTTCTTAGTTTGCAAGCTAATCCTAGCAAACGTTTATTTTCTACGTTTTTTCTTAATTTTTCCGCCGTTGCCTAAGTATTGGTCTTCATCGTCACTATCCACATTTGATTCCGTGCTTTCCTTAGTTAGTGTGCTTGAATCGCCGCCTTGCTGAGCGCCCCATTCCTTTCGTAGCTCACTAAGCATGCCTGGGGTCAAAAGGCCTTGCGCGAGCAACCTTTCGGTAAGGCGTCCACGCGAAGTGCTCGGAAGACGAGGCTTCGTTACGTGTGTCGCTCGGCGCATTACATAGCTGTGAGTCTCTCCGTCCTGGCTAGCCTCGGTGTTTTTAAGCAAACGAGTTATTTGAAAGACGCCCTGCTGTATAATCTCATCCAGTTCCTTCTGTGCTTCCCGCACGTTGGCTGCCTCGGGAAAAAGATCAACAAACCGATAGCTGTATGAACAAGGCTAATTAGTTATTTTGCGTTAATCGAATTCTGTTGAACTTGCCTTAGCCAAAGATACAGATCCATCACATCAAATACAGCCTCTAGATGGACCAAGTCCAAGATAGTCTTTGGAAGCTTAAACGGCCAACCACAATTTTTTTTGATGAAATCAAAGGTAATGTGCTCGTTGCGGCTATATTGCCGAGCTACTTTTAGGAACATGGAACAAACAAATGGCATTTTACGATTAATGGGAGCGCAGCAAAAGACGTAACGAGCCCGCAAAGGCAGCGGAACATGTTGTATCATTTCGGCCAAGAACTTGAAGTCTTCAATGTTGCACATAAAGTATAGGGAATCGTCAACAGTGCACAGATTTACAAATATGTCCATTAGGTTGCTCAAGGTCGAGCTCGGCAAGTGGTAAGCGTAAAGTTCAATCTGATCGGCTGTCGGATGAAGCCCCGCCTGCTTCAACGGCTCAGGGGTTTGATCTAATATGCGCTGGAGGGTCTGCAAGTCCTCCGACTTAAAGGTAGTTACAAACCCGTGCTCCCACTGAGTTCGGAAGCGGCCTGCTCTTCCCGCTATCTGAAGGGCCGATGAAACCGATATCGTGTCGATCTCGCGCTCTCCTCGCTCATTCATCGTCGGCTTGATCAAGGAATAGAATATTATTCGACGAATGCTTCTGTAAGTAAATATCGTCCGCTTAAGATCTGGCTGGAACCCAAATGCTGCAACATCTCTCTTACAGGTTCAAGCCCATGCCTATGGCGTCTGTCGCTACCATTACTTTGCAGCTATTGGCGGGGTCATTAAACTTCGCGGCTTGCGCGAGCTTTGTACCAGGAGGCAGACCTCCATATATAACGGCAACCTCCTTGCCTCTAGAAAACGTTTATCAGAAATCAATCAGATAATACGAATAAGTTTTACTGACCGTGCCTCTATTTCGCGGGAAACCGTATATATATCATGTTTGCTGAAGCAGACTATGCAATCGCCGGCCACGACATTGTCCAATGAGCCCAAAGCAGTGCTTTCGACTGTTAGCTCTGTAAGCCGATCGTAGCGCCGCACTTCAACTGTTTCATTGGTGGTCTCGCATATCTTCTGCAAGAGATCTAATGCGCCTGGCTCCCCACAAACGTGTACTTCATCTGCGATCAGGCCGAGGAACGCCCGGGTCCAAGCCCATCCGCGTTGAGGGTCGCGGATCTGCTGTATTTCGTCGATTACAGCCACCTCATCTAAACCAGAATAATCAGATTAGAATTAGTTTAAAAACAGGGAGCGATAAAAGTACATGGAGTGTTGACCGATGTCATTTCCACAGTGCACGCAACATGGTTGGCCGGCGAACTTTCGCTGATGCCATACTTCCGCTCCTCTCCCGTCACCAAATCGCAGGGTGTGCCGCGCTCATTAGCCTTATTGTACACCTCCGTGGCTAAAAGCTTAAGGGGTCCGCAGTAAACCCCGGACTTCGCACTTAGATACCTCTCCATGGCGTGGTAAGTCTTTCCGGAGTTTGTGGGTCCCGCGTGAAACACTATTTTCCGGGTAATGGCGCGAGCGTTGCTGTACCAGTTCGCAGGCTGCCTTAGGTCGGATATCTTCTTTAGGTCGTCCATGCAATCTAAGTGCGGGAACACCGTCTTTGCGTGACGCAGGAAGTATGGGAAAATGTCATCGATGTGGCCCGCTCCCTGCGTAATATCGCTAAAAGTAATGTGCAGGTCCACAGGAAGGTTCTCCGCCTCTATACAGTATCTCCGGAATGAGCCGAAAGCCTGCTGCTGTAAGTAGGCTTGGAACGGATGCAAGGTAAGACAAGGTGGGCTAAAAATTCAGAGCTTACGTACCGTCTAGCCCGTTTTCGGTGCATAGAGACTTGATTTCGCGGCGTTGGGTAAACTTGTTGAGGATCTTTAGGAGCTCAGCCTTTTCCAGTTTGCCCACCAGCTCGGATCCCACGTCCTCGCACTCGGCACTAGCCTGCACTTGCACCGGCTTAAACAGCGCGGATACGTTCGTCTCCTGCTTTTTCCGGGAGAATTGAAAGCCCGCCCGGTGCAGATTTCGCAAATTTGGAGATATCAAAAAACATGGACGCATGCAGTGTGGCTGACGGACAACGCCCAGCAGGCTGACGCAGCGCCTGCAGTTTTGCATAGCCGAAAACTGCGATGTAAAAAAGCCCGGTTTTAATTCAACAATTCTCTTTAATCAATTTGCAAGCCCACGTTGTTAGCTCTGATATAACAGAAGCACAGCTGTTTGTAAGGTGGCGAATGCTCACGTACTCTCTTGAAGTCACTAGTCGGGCATTGCCACATCGATAGTTTATTAAGGTAATACCCTCTACACACCTCCGCTTAGTACCCTATGTGCATAGCCGCGTAATATCCTCTGCACACAGCCGCCAAAAATCACTGTTACTATTATAAGAGAATTCTTTAATAGAAAATCGGAATAAACAATTCTTAATCGAAGGAAGAGGACATGAAAATTCAGTTTTCACGAGAAAAAAATTAAAACTGCACACAGCTAAATACAATTTGAACGCTAGCATGTGTAATGATTTTAGCACCCAATTATTTTATGACTCTAAACAATTTTTTCAGTTTCAACTGTTTGGATCTTTAAAGTATTTATAACATAACATAATATGTTTTCGTAGTTTATGTTTCAATATTTACTGCCAAGAGGAATTCAGAGATGCACAAAAAAATCGTCTGGTGCACAAAGAAATAAAAATAAATGGAAAGGTTTTTTTTTAATCTATTTTAATAAATAGTGCCGCGGATGCTTCTCCGTGCCATTTTAAATGCTGTTCCGATTCCCAATATGTCAACATGTGCCTTGGGGAGTTGATGCCGGAATGTGTACGAGTTGTACCGCTGATACTGCAGGCTGGTCTCTTCCAGCTGTTCTTTATTTCCTCCCTAAAGAACCCACAATTTACTTTCTTGCACACGCCCGGCAGGAAGTCCATGTAGGGAACAAAGTCCCTCTGCTTTTGCTCCTTTTAACAGGCTTCTTGATTGGATTACCTCCAGGACCTGAAGCGGATTGCATCCAGTAGGTCAAGTGTTACTACATAATAATGGGTAACATCGTGGATTGGGCGACCTTTTTGAACTGCACTGACACAACACCTCTTCTTAACGAAGACAGTTAAAGTTTACATTTCTTATTCTTAGGACCGCGGCTAATGGGGTCCATCGGAATTCCCTCGCTAAATCTGGTATATTTATTAGCAGTCTACTGGCGTCTCGCCCACTCCTATGGTCAGCCCGCGGTTTTTGCCTCGGGAAAAACTTTCAAAGGGACCATGCCATCTTATCCAAATAAACTTCAGTAAATGTCATACACATGTCATGTTATTACTGCAGTATAAAGAACTTATAATACACTTTGTAAATTGATATAATGCATACTAGTGATGCTAAGATGTTGGAGAGTTGCCATTGCTTCCTAATAAAATAAGTTAACAACTCCTAATCCAACAGCCTCGAGGTTGTAGAGTTGCAGTACTTCACGAAAGAGAAGTATGCATGTAAATTCTGCATATGTACTAAGAATAGACGGCTGATAAACTTTAACAATTCAAAAGTTTCACAGTGTAGGTAACAATAACTGATTATAGAAAAATGAGCCATGCAATGCAATGCCATAACTGTTATAAGGTGTAAAAAATGTGAGCTACGGTATCGCTCCTCTCTAAAGAATCTTCGAACAGTGGCAACTCTGAGTATTGTTTGTCAAAACCAAAATGACTCACTTGGACTGTTAAACGAAACACAAGTTTTAGTAAAACAAATTCTCAAAAGTCTACCTTCCCGACAGTGCAATGGGCTTATTTGGCAAAACTCCCAGTAAAGATCCCAAGGAGCAGGTAACTAAGCTGGGGCGGCGCGTAGAAATGCTCGAGGAATGATGTCATCCCAGTTTGTTTTGATTTTAATTTGAATACCTGCATACAGCAGTTTGCATCTTAGTTTTTTCTCTGCTCCATGTATTCCGTTTAGGTGCAGGAGTGGACGCACAAGATACGGAAAGAGGGAAACCAGCTGGATCGCCAGATTCGAAGTATTCAGCGGGAGGAGGAGAAAGTTAAGCGCTCGCTTAAGCAGGCGGCCCAGAAAAATGACCGTGACACTTGCGTCATTCTGGCCAAGGAGATTGTAAACGCGCGGAAGGCCATTACCCGCATATACACGTCAAAAGCGCATCTTAACTCTATCCAGATGCAAATGAAGAACCAGCTATGTGAGTGAGTGCCCACGCTTTTCTCAGCCGACTAACGACCTCCTTCCAGCCACGTTGCGGGTAGCCGGATCTCTGCAAAAATCCACGGAGGTCATGCAGGCCATGCAGAGTTTGGTGAGATATCCGGAGCTGGCCGGCATAATGCGCGACATGTCCAAGGAAATGATGAAGGCTGGCATCATCGAGGAGATGTTGGACGAGACCATGGACTCGCTGGAGGAGTCCGAGGAATTGGAGGAGGAGGCGGGCAAGGAGGTGGACAAAGTTCTGTGGGAGATCACGGACGGCAAGCTCGGTGAAGCTCCCCTGCCTCCAGAGGCTACACCGGCAGACAAGGCGTCAGCGTCTGCAGCCAGCGTCGAAATTGCGGTTGAGGACGATGATGACGAAGGCGAAGAATTGCAGGAGATGCAAAGCCGACTGGCTTCGCTGCGATCTTAGATATTAGACCACTGTGCGGATAGCATTTAGATTCCAACGTAGTGGGAAGTGATTCTGATTGGCCCGCCCCTTTAAAATTCGAAACAACAAAACACACGTCAGCACTTTATCATAAACACCAAAACAATTTTCACAAACTAATCTTCAGTTTTTATATTATAAGTGATCAGTTCAAGTTGTTTTGAACGCGTTATAATTTAAACAAGTTTACTTTATTTATTGTATAATTTACCTTGTATTAAAAGTCGATATTTGCTGCGGCATGTCTAAATACAAGTAATTTGTAGAAGCTAGGACTAGGACCTAACATTGTTTTCTATCCAGTCCAAATACGCCGCCACCCTTGTGTACACGCCCGGCCATCCCTTTAAACCGCAGGGTGTGGGTCCATAGGACACCACTCCGGCAATATAGTAGTTAGAATATCCACTGGAATAGTCCTCAAGCAAGAGAGGCCCTCCAGAGTCTCCACGACAGGAGTCTACACCCTCCACTCCGCCTGCGCACAACTGGTTGGCAGTGATAGTCCTGCGTTGGCTGGCGTAGCGCTGATTGCAGACATCAGTCGAAACCGGATCCAATTCAGCCTTAAGCTTAATGTTGGACGTGAAGTTTGTCTCGGTGCGACCCCATCCGGCCACCACAACCTTGCGGCCTAGAAAAATATTGTTGTGTTGCGACGTCAGAGTGGGCAAGCACACTGGTGAGATGAAGTCAGTGTACTGAACTTCGTCCTGCAGCCGCAGTAACGCGATGTCGTTTAACTGGTCACGGGAGTTTCCCGGGTACTGTGGGTGCGGAATCCGTTGTACAACAGGGCAGTCAATGTACGGCTCGTTGCAGTCGCGTTGACCGTTTTTACCGGTTGTGCAATCCGGATTGGTGCTCGCATCCCATTCGCCCAGGCGAACTCCAGTCAGCTGCCAGTCGCTGGGAATGGCCGAGACGCAGTGTGCTGCCGTCAGCACGTATCGATTGTTTATCAGAGATCCGCCGCAGTGGTGACCTTTCACATTGCCGGCTGGAAAGAACAGGGTTAGTCTTGGACCAGGACGCATTTTCTTTACTCACGCTTCGTGTACTCAATCAGCGCCATCCAAGGGAACTCGCGCTTGCCCGTTTCCTTGCCGCCCACCACGCGGTCTCCAAAATTTTCGCCACAATTGGGAGCTTGAGGCAGTAGACTGTTTCTGGGTCTCTGTGGCTGCTGGACACGCATGCGGCTATTTGCACAGCAAACCTAAAAAAAATGTTGAAATCCCTTTAATAAAGTCTACCGCGGTGACACAAAAAATCATCCACTCAAATAAAAATTGAAATATTTATTTGTTCCCGGCTGTAGCAGGAAATTATTACTGCAACGTTAAAACAATTTACTACTCTTTATGTTTCGAAAACGAAATTTAACATGATGAAGTCGTCCCATTTGTATACCCTTGCAAAGGGTAACAAGGTTTTAAGTTAGAAGTTTGCAACGCAGTGAAGGACACCAAATAAATTATATATATTATTGGTCAGCATCACTATACGATCTGGATCGAATAACTATATCTTATAGCTCCCATAGGAATATGCGAAACTTTTAAAAAATTATGCCTTTGGTGTTTTTTAACATAAAACCTCCATGATTGGAAATAACAATTTTTAATTAGTTCTGAATTTTGAAGTCGATTTTATCAAAATCGGACGAGTACAGCTTATGGCTGCTATAGAAACGATCGGAAAATTAGTGGGAAAATAATATGAAATAAGGAAGAACGCTATAGTCGAGTGCCTCGACTATTAGATACCCGTTACTCAGTTAAAGCCGTTTGTGGGCGTTAGAGTGGGCATGGCACATTTTTTAGGTCAGTCGATAGATATTGATGAGACAAATCCAATTCAGTTAAAATTTGGACTCTATCATAAAAACTGTAGGCGCTACAGACTTTCGCGGATTGTGGGCGTGGCACCCCGCTCAAACAAATTTGCGCTGCTCAGGAACACCAGGAATCTGCATGCCAAGTATGCCTGTCTTACCTCTTATACTTTCCGAGATCTCATAATAAGTATGGGCATAAGTATTTTGGCGAAACAAAAGTTAAATATACTAATAATTTGAACTTTCTTCCTGTAAACTTTGGCATTAATTAATTAATTAAAGGTAATTTAAATGTCGTTTGAACGATACAATAGTCTTCTTGAACCATTCAGTACTTATTTAAAACGTCAAATTTGCGTGAAATTATATTTTTTAAACTTTTTTCTTCGTCATGAAATCTAAATTTTATAATTGCAAAAAGTTTCTTCAAAAATCATTTTGCTTATAGTTTTCATCGTTTTAAAGGTGACAATGTCGAAAGAATTTTTATCAAGAAAAAAAATAGGACAGACGGACTCGACTAGATTGACTCAGAAGGAAATTCTGAGTCAATCTAGTCGAGTCCGTCTGTCCGTATGAACGCTTAGATATAGAAAACTATAAGAGCTAGGGGAGTCGGACCTGACGTGCATATTCCTGGGCTTCCTGGGCTTCCTGCGCAGCGCAAGTTGGTTTCTGTTTGTCCGCCGCACACTTAACCGTATACTGAAATAGCGGGTAGGTGGCGCTTTACAATATCGCTTTGCATCTTATATATCTTCATTTCTCTTTTCCTCCCTTAAGCTGAGAACGCCTATACCGTTCTTCCTAGTTTTAGAATACATTTAATAAAAAATGGGCACTTACAAGGACCTGACCATTGCGATAGCCGCACTGGCTGCTTCGTAAGTATCGTCGATCTTGTTCAGAAACCGCTCCGCGCTGAACCAGTTCGAAGAGATACCCACATTCTCTCAGGTTTATGCAGGTGCCGCTGCTCTCATCTGGCGTTGTGCAATACCCAAAGATCTCTGGAGAGCAAAGATAAAGATAAAACCCGGATTAGTGACACGGCGAGTGTGTACAATTGCGGGAAAGGGAATTCCTGCGCGATGAGACCAGCCCACTATGATTGACTTGGCTCCAATCGACGGGGTGAAGTTCAGCACTGATAGGCGATGGCATTGTGCTACTACTTGCCTTGTGCATCTGTGCTGCTTGCTCCCACCAAAAGCCCCAATATCACGACCAGAAAAAAGTCCGGTTTCATGATGATATCTTGGCTGCACTTTACAAATGTTCGTGGAAGAACGATCCGTTGACTGGGCGCCTGCTGAAAACACACTGACTGTGGCTGGGAACTGGCGAGCGGACGAACTCCCCTCGTTCTAAGCCAGAGCTTATCAGCGGATTCTCTCCCAACGACTTGTACGACGTTACGAAGCACGTCACAATTAAGAGAGTGCATTTCTGGGCTTGTCTTTGTTTGGACTACTACCAGATAAGCTGAGAAGCCCACTCTCTACTTCGAGTTTGCTCCGAGCCGAACAAGTCACGCCGCTTCTGGGGCTCGCTTTGTCGATGCTCACCGGGGAACCTCCTGGGAGAGTGCGAGAAGGCGCAAGTAAATAACCGATTTGAGTGAAGCTTTAAGCGAAATATAGAGCCAGAACTAAAAGGACAAATTACCCAGACCTTAGGAATAGTGCCGAATAAGACAAATGTAGAGAGTACTCATGTAGTAGACGGAATAATACGTAAATACTTTCGTCACAAAAGTTGACGGGTAATCAGAACTTTTGTGTGTTGAAGGTGCGATCGTCACCTCCTTAAGCGGTTTATTACTGTGGTCGGCAGTCTACGTAGTGACGAGCGCACCAGGAGGGTGTGCGAAGGCGACCACTATATATATAAGAAATTGAAATCTACAGATATCGTCCGACGGTATTAAAATCCAAATTCAAAACTAATTAAAACTAAAAGAATTGCATACTAAGACTTTAATAAATTTGGTTTGGGAGAGTGGTGAAAGTGTAAAAGTTAAAATTTGGAACATTTGATTTGTTGGAGGGGATAATTACAACCCGCTATCAACCTAGTTTTATTCTCAATTAAAATACGCGTCGAATGACATTTCAACTGTCAAAATCCTTTAAAAGTAATACGCAAAACAAGATTTTCGGGGTCCTCTGAAATTGAAAATTTTATCTTGTTGGCCAGTTTATACCAAAACGTTATTTTAGAGTCCTGAAAATTCTAGACGATGTTATACAGCTTAATATAAGAAATATTAGTTGTACCTCCTTTGGAAAGACTAGTTAGTTTGGCGAGAAAGAAGCCATAATTAGCTGAGACTTGCACACCATTAACTTATAAGCTACATGTTATTAGAAAGATATTTTAAAATGTGTACACTTTCCTAACATGATTTGTTTAAATATAAAACAAAAACACCTCTTAACAAGGTAAAATTATAGTGACGACCGCAACTTTTCTCGCTGCAATTCAATATGCCATTGCTTAGTTGTTTGATTTTAATTAAGCGTGGCTGCTAGAAACTAAAACCACCTTAAAAACAAGAAAGGAAGTTAAATTCGGCAAGCCGAAGTTTGTATTCCCTTGCAGTTATAGGAAATATTCAACTTTAGTAACACCATGTGAAATTTTTAAGAATTCTTGTTGTCTTCAGTGATATTAAAACTGTAATTTCCAAGCGTAGTTAATTAGTTCTGAATTTCTAATTAAATTTTATCAAAATCAGACGACTTTATCATATAGCTGTCATATGAACGATCGGAAAATTAGTGGTAAAATAATATGAAAAAATTATATCTTTTGTTTTTTTGAACATATAACCGCCTACGCTTGGCAATAACATTTTTTAATTACTTCTGAATTTCAAATTTAATTTTATCAATTTAATTTAATCGAACTTCGGCTAGCAGAAGTTAACTTTCTTTCTCGTTTTTCATTGATTTTGTCCGAATAAATAATCGAACTTATTTTAACCTCTAAACAAAAATAAACAGGAACTACAATCATCCTCCTTTTGCCATTTTGGCCCTGTGCTTGTGATATTAATATCTATCAACAATAATAAACAACCATCTAAAAACCTGCCAATCTATTATAAAGTTATAAGCAAGTAGAGAAATCGATGTTACGTAATTCAGCGTGGTGTGCATTCTTGCTACCTGCATCTATCAATCTCCCTCTATCTGCCCTTAACTGAGTAGCGGGTATCTGATAGTCGAGGCCACCGTCAGAAAGTTCCATGGGGCTGGCAATAAGTGTGGGTTTCAATAAATGCAAAAAGTTAAGTAAATGAGTTCAATTTGTTACAAGTGCTTTTTGTTCAGACCGAAAGGTCCGGATGCGAAGGGAAAAGCCCTTGGTCAAGCCTCCCTTAGTTGGCAGTTGGCAACTTCAAGTACAAAGGGTGCGTGTCGCCCTGTCGTTTGCTTAGTGGCCATTAGTTTGCTGATTTAATGCCCTTGGCCACTTCAAGAAAGAGTGGACGTCGTCAATTCTACCATTTCATTTGACAATGCATTTCATTAAGGTAACCTTTGGCTTATCACTGAGCTAGACTTCAGGCTACTCCTATGAAATTAAATTGGAATCTGTGGGCAGCAACTGTATTGCCTTGTCAAATACTTCTGTTTTGGGTTAATAAACACGGGTTCTTCACACTTGGCTGACTGCAAAGTGCTTAGACGTTGAATTGTGTGGTCTACTAGAGCCTTTGTATAATTAAAAGCTGTTTCTGCATTATTTATAAGATCCTGATTCCTACGACTAGTGATAAATGTTTCACGCGCAGGTAATATAAGATTTACACAGGGGTAAGTTTACCAGCTATTAGTATATTTATCCTGAACTGAGTCCAATACGGAATCAGTTATAGTGAAATGTGCAGGATTTAAAGGAACGCTTCTTATTGAATTGTCGAACTTAAGCCTGACTTCCTATTTTCATTCACCCCTTTTTATTAGGAATGATGACGAGGATGCACTGCCATGTGAGAATGTCGAGAGGATGGGAGAAAGTCTGCGCAGTCATTATGCTTAGAGAAATCTACAAATTCCAAACACTAAGGAATTTAATGTCTAAACAATGCTTCTCGCATCTTGAAAAGTCTTACCAAGTTCCAATAAATGCGTCCTACAAAAGAAAATTTGATAATAATGAGTTGTGAAGTTGGTGAATGTGGGGCCATTTGGCTTTATTAAGTTCGACTCAGTGGAGGTAGAACAACTGTCGTCAGAGGAAGGAAAATAAAATGCCGCAGTCAAGGAATTTTTTCATAATTCTTTAAAAACTCTTTATTGGAAATCAACGCGTTCTATATTAAAATACAATTTAACGGTAAATACAAGACAACATATTACAATTCAATTTAATATAATTCAATTTAACTCGTGCAATACTAGTAGTCGCTAAGGAAACGGTTTACTCGCAATTGACAGGGCAAGAGTGTTTATTCAGTGGACAAGAGTTTTTGCCAACGTTTAATTTTTCGTCAACTAGAAAATCATTTGCTAAGTTAAAACGTCTTTGAAATGCCACAATGCTTAAGTCCACCTTGACAACTGGTTAGGCTGGAAACTTTTATTTAACTGCAATCGGTTTTATTGGGAACTATGACTGTGCCCTTTCCAATAGATACCTACAAGGCGCTCTAGTATATACTTTTTTCGGAAGTAGGGACTTAAAACAAAAACCAGTAAGTGTTTTTCATGGTATCAAAAACAGGTGTATGTCTTGGTGCACATTAAAAACCTATCCCCTACCTACTTCCAGAAAATACGTAAAAACTGTTATTAACTAAAACAAAAAGGTTTAAAGCAAAGTATTGCCTTGAGTTATTTTTTAAAATATAAGGTCGGAGAGGATATTTATTTAAATTTATAATTTTTAGGTAAGTGGCTTTGCAATTTGATTTCATTCGTCTCTAATATAGTATAAGTTTCTTGTTTGTATATATTATATCCCAAATTTATGATTAACAAGGGTATGAAACTTTAATATATTATTATGAATTTCTTGTATATATTCTTTTTCATTCATTAATTTACTTGATCATATCAATATGTATATATGCAAGTATAATTCCAAAAACTTTTAACAATAATTTCAGTCGGTCAATTATATATACTTAGACTATATTGTTATTTTCGATTTGTTTATTTGTCCTATTTTTATATAATTTAAATAGTAAAATCATGTGATATTCAAAATTAAGACACGAAATTTTTTAGGTAAGATATGATTGTTTTATTTGAATGATTTTTGTCTTTTCAAGTTCATTTAAAAGATGGCAGCTAATCGGAATATCATGTAGAACAAATAGGAAAGGATACTTCGCTTTGGCAAGCCGAACCAATTTTTTCTTTTGTATAGTAAGAATTTATACCAAAGGAAGTGCCAAATTGTTGTATTTCCTTGAGCAAATCTAAGAATAAAGAAGAAGGGTGCATTCAGAAATGCGTGTCATTGTTATTAGGACCTTAAGCTAACACTAGACTTCCAGTAGGGTCAATGGAATTTCAGGTACTTCAAGAATCTTATGAATTATTTGGCAATCAACGAAAATATTCCTGCCACACATATTCATCCTAATCATACACGAATGCGGTAAGAAAATGCACTTGGCACCGTTGAAAGACTCTGGGTATGCTATTCTAGTTACTTTAAACTAATGTCGTTGTTGATTCATCTCTGATTTCACATTTGGTTTCTACGATTTCTTCTTTTAGTATATGTAAATTTAACTTTTATATTATATTCTCATCGCTTCGCCTATGGAATGACTGAAGTTAAGCCAACTGTAAAATAGCCGATCTTGTTTTAAGTACAAAGGAACTAACTGCTTCATTGTATCAATGTGCGTTGCTTAGCGCTAAATTATATTATTACTCAAGTATCCAACATTCCCAATCGCGTTAATACTAAAATGTGGTTTCTCACCCTTGTCAAACCACACCTACAACTTTCTCAAAGAGGGCAGGTAAATTGTCTTTTGGGTTGGTTAATACATTATAATTGAGTAAAAGTGTGTCCGGATATCGAAATCCTTTAGTGTAAACCTAGTGTAGACACAAAATATTATCGCCGCCATGGAAAGTCTTGGGTGAGTTAGGATCTGGCAGGTAATGCACGTCGGAAGGTTGGAAAGAGCACCATGCTCTTTTTTCGTTAATTAACACATACGCCCGAGCGGGTTGGTGCGTGTGTCTTAGTGTAATCTGAAACCGAATCGTGGCGTTTCTCATCTTTAAGACCTTTGTTCAGAACAAGTTTCTCAATGGGCAAGTCTTAAAAGCATCGCTAAGACGTTTTTTCAACTTGGCTGAAAATATAAACAAGACAAAATCAGTTAATTTGTACACGAAAGGAAGAACCGAAAAACTCCCTACGGAATAGACTTCTTCGACCGAACATCAGAAAAATGATAAGCATGAAGGGTTGAGTTTGTTTTAGGTTTTGTTTGCTTTTACCCTCGGAAAGAGAGAAGAAATAAGTGATACATAGAGTTTATTTCAACTTGGAGAGGAAACATTGTCATCAGTGGCTTTGGAATTCGAAAAGAACTTGGGTGTATGTCGTGTGTTGTGTGGTGCGGATGGGCACAAAATTGATTGGCTATGCTATTACCTACCTTTTCAGGAAGTTGTTGTAGGCGGCTGTTACACAACAAAGAATTACATAGCCCAAGAAAATCTAATCTTCTTGTATATATAAAATACATACTCACTCTTCTGATGCCTAGCCCAAGTGGGTTCAGATTGTTAGTTTACTCAGATATGTACGTTTTTGCAAGGAATATTTATAGGACTGATAACATGGCACATTCCAATACACATTTTTACAGTGTTTTCAGCAGTTTAGAGGCTTACAGTAGATCAAAAATATGCAGCAGGATGTTGGCCTTCGATGTACACTTGTGAGTAGTTCTGACATTGAACTCATGGAAGTACATAAGTTCTGGTGTGACTGTTTTGAACTGCAAGACAGACGCTTTGGGGAGCAGAGTTAGACATAGATAGACAGATCGATATGACAGATACAGAGAGAGAGAGAGAGAGATAGAGACAGAAAAGAAGAGAGACACGTAAACATAGACGGAAAAACATATAGACCAACAGTCATGCCAAATCAAGTCAGCTATACGTATCATATTTCAGGCAGTAGAAGGTTCGAGTGTGATCAGGACAATGTATTTGGTCGCATGGAGTGTAAGGTGGGTAATAGTAACGCTTGGACTTCCGACTTGAAATTAAAACCAAATATATTTTTGTGTTTTCTCGTATATATTTATACATATATAATTTTTATTATACCATTTGCTTTTCTTTGTTTCAATTAAATGTTCAAAGTAACAATATAATTAATCAACTATTAACGATTTTCTTAAGTTTTGTTTTTTATTTCTGTTTTGTTAATTCATTGGTAGTGTATAGAACGTCTTTCACATCTAATAATGACTTGAATGGTATTCCTTTTAACATTTTTATTAATAATTTTTGTCTGTTATTTCTCTATTAAATTCATTTTCCTATTAAGATACATATATATATGTATATATATATTTATATATATATATAAATATAAATAAATACCTATACACACTTTTATTAATATGTGTTTCGTGAACTTTCTGATATACATATAATTACATTTTTGTTTCTATAATATTAACGGTAACACAATATTAACAAATGATATATGAAAATAAAATCGGCTGAACCATTTAACATTTTGAACATTTATGATTACTTTAAAAACTTGCTTATGATTGAATAATGTTTCATTTGTTTTGTTCGCTTTCTTCATTTAGATGTATTCAATATATTAAATAATTAAGATACCTTCAACTCTATATATGTGAGTATCTGAGAGAAAAACGCAATAGATATAGTAGAATCTAGGTAAACATTTTTCATAAATATTTAGAAAGCCATTACTTTATAGATTTAATAGTTTCGAGCTTGAAGAGATCATAGCTAAGATATTTGGATTCCGATTTAGTAACAGAGGTGCGATTGGGTACCAAAGCTAGGGATTTCAAATACTTTTCCTTAGGTTAGAATCACCTTATCTTATCATCATCTATTCGCAACTCATGGTCTAGTCGTCTGAGCCACGTTAAGGCATTCATTCATTAGTTTCATCGTTCCTAACTTTGTATGGAGCGAGGGGGCACAAGAGGATTGCTTTATTAGGTTGACAGAGAGGGCTTAGGGCTTTACTTTATGCTGTCCTACCAATATGCGTAAAATAAGACATCCAACATTTTTAAGTAGAATAATGGGACGAAGCTTTAAGTGTTACTTTTTAAGATACAGATATCAGCTTCCAAAGGTAGATACAGAATGTGGAATAATTATTTTTTTATTTACGAAGCTTTTATGCAATTTTTACATATATTTCGTTGCAGTTTTTTGATCTGTACATAATTTTAATCAATTACAACTCTATATAGTCAATTAAATGCATACGCACGTGACCATGGCCGTGTTACGGAAAAGTATACGAGTGTGTATATGGATTGGGATAAATGGTAAGCCACATCCAAATTAACTCACAACAATTTAAAATAAGCTAGGAGGAAATGGTCGCTTGCAATTACGATGATCTAGTTTAGTTGTTTGCTTGAATAGTATAATTGTCTCTTATAATACATATTTAGATACTTCTGTAGTTGATGTTGTTGTTGATGTTGTTCTTGTACTGGCTGTAGGCGTTTTCTTGTGCTGTTGTTCTGGTTTTCTGGTTGTTGTTGATGACTATTATATAACACCGAGAGTACATGTCTAAGAAGGACCATCAAATCGTTGTTGTGAAGAATTGGTAGAATTGTTGTTGATGTTGTAGTTGTTATAATAGTTGATATTGTTGTTGTTTCGTGTTGTTGCAAATGTTGTTCAAGTTGTTTTCAGATATAGATTTTGAGGCAGAGTAGTAGTGGCGCAGATAAAGGATTTGAAAGAGAGTGTTTTAAAAACAAAAAGAGAGAAAGAGAGAGAGACAACAGAGAAAGAGAGAGATATTTATATATATAGAATGCAGTGTGATTAGAACATTTATTATAATTAGTATATTAAGTTAAATTCGGTTTAATATGGCAAGAGTAGAAAACATACACGACTGAGAAGCTATATCCGGTTACCCGGAGTACAGATGTCCTTTCCGACTGCAAGACTGCATCGATTCAGAACAATATGCTCATCAAAAGCGTTCTTCATCTAAACTCTTTAAGCAGTGTGTTAAACTCAAAGTTCGATTAATTAATTTCTCAGTCAGTGAGGGCATTGTACAAAAACGCACATTTCAAAAATGCGCGTATGGGTAACATGAAGTAAGTATGTATTTTCAGACTGATTAAAACATACACGAGCCGCTCGCGTCACAAATCGCATGCAAACTGAAGTCCATTTTTAATCGTCCACAGTATGAGACAATTGACTGAAACCTAAAAGCAGTAAATAGTGCAGTAGAAGGTGGAAGGTGCTTCGATTTAGGACGGAGACGGCTCGATCTGCTGTACGCACAATCATGCATACGGTAATTTGATTTGTACCTTGGAAAATGTCGGTGAAATACCGTTCGAGACGCTTTTATGAGTATACACAATTTTAGAGGCACTAAAAAGACTTTCCGTGCGAAGATGTAAGAGTATGTGGAAGTTAACATGTGATCACGTGTGTTCCCACCCTTCACAGGCGGATGCTTTGGACAATCGGAGGATCTGTCATTGTGGTCTTGTAAAGGGTATGCGGTGAAAAGGTTTATATACAGATGAATGCTTCGGTGTCTTTGTTTTTTGTGGCCGATTTTTGTGCATGCGTGTTTCGTTTTTTATCCTGGGCGTCAAGTCCCTGGAGACTAATGGGTTTTCGGGGAAAAATGTATGCTAAATGTATCACAGCATTATGCTCTCGAACTGCCTAGCATCTCTTATAAGCTATTGTCCCTGTCTAAATGACTACCGATATATAATTTCGATTTTTATATTGTTGTACAATATTGCCTATACAATCGTAATCGAATCAAAACTTAACTGGTATGGATACAAATAAATGGAAATGAAACTTAAATCTGGTATTGTTGATAATTTATCAGTAATGGTAAGGTTTATGTAGTAATATAGTAATCTTGTTTACTTACATTTCAGAAGCATCAATCAGAGAGATTATTAACTATCTCAAACAGTTTTGAAAATCTCAATTGAAGTGTAGGTATGTTTTTTGTATGGGAAAGAAAATAATATAACAGCTGTTAAAGATGGTTTGTCTCGAACTTTCAAAAACAGATTGACTGACGTATTTTCATTATTTTTATACTTTTTTTTCTGGCTTTCAATATACAATTTAGAGAATCATCAATAGTTTAAACGTATCCACAGTCAATTCGTTTGCAAGTAAGTATTTTCATTTACTCGTGATTTATGTCATAATATTTACATATACATACATAACGAGAGTATGTATATTATGAATGACAATTTTAATATATTCGCCGGTTTGGTTTATAATCTTTCTATACTTAAAGATGGATTTCAAGTCCAAAGTGATTTCAGCAACATATTTCGACGGTTCTACATGGTTCGGCAGCCTCCTCTGTCACACCATTTGCTTAATATTTTTCTTTCGTTTTTATGTTATTTCATATTATTTTTATCATTAATATTTTATTGGGTTTGGGTTCGAATGTCCTCGTGCGGAGTTGATATATATTTTTTAGATCGTTATTTTATTGTATGTCATCAACTAAACAACGATTATGCATTGTAAATTGGGTTTGAGTATATTACATTATTATCGAAGCAAAAGTGATTTGAATATTATTAAAGGCTTTCACTATAGTTGGGCTTTAAATAATTTGGTTAATGCTTTAGCTACTTTGGAATTCATAAGGAGTTCACCGTCCTGTTCGCATTTTTTTTCGCATATCTGTTTCGTATCGATTTTGGGGTTTAGTGTTTAATACGCTTTACGTTGCCGCCGGGTTACTAGATTTGTAATGTATTAATTTAGTTGTGTTTATTTTTTCCAATCTTAACTGATCTCATATTAACAAATCCAATTTCATGTCGAGTTAAATCATTTTCAGTTTGTGGGTTAAGGTTAATTTATTTATTTTATATTTAAATATTTTATTTACTCGTGATTTTGTTAGTCTGTTGGAAAATATGAAGACTGACATATCACTGCATGACACATTTTCCCTCTATTTGGGTTTTTAGCTCATTTACTTGCGTTTCTATTTGATTTTTCAGTTCTGTAAAAGAAATTGAGTATGGAAACAGCAATAAATAAGCATATTTTGTAGAATAGACTACAAATGTTTGACATGTTACTGTTATGTATATGTATTTATGGATGCTCATGTACTGTAACTGGTATACTGTGGATGTAACTGTTATCTAGGGTAGTAATACGGATCAGTATTCTAGCTTGAAAGACAAATGTTGCGGAAGGTTGCCATTCGTATGAGATTCGTAAAAACCAAAACAGAAGAGCAATTAGTCGCAGATCAGTCGGGGTTTTGTAAAGAATGTAAGTAGTGTTTGTAACGTCAGAGTTAAAGTCTGCCTTATGTAAGTCTAATGTTATATTTAGGTGTAGAGCTGAAAAGCGAAGATAGTTACTGCAGTCCATTCATGGTTTTTTCAGTACTACTGATTTTTTAATCTTTAATTGATTTATCCGTTTCCTGAAGAAACGCTATAGAAATGAACAAGTGGCCATTATATAAGGGTTAAAAATAAAAAAAACGTATCATAAATTAAATTTGTCAACTACTTTAGCCAATCTAACTGTATGTTGCCTAAAATTTGGTCATAAGATAGATACTTTCAATAATTAAGTCAATAGAAATCGACACAATATTTATAGAAGAAAATTATTGATTTCGAAGTACTATCGATTGTTTTTTAGCTCTATGTAACGTTTTTAAGGATCGATAGAGAAATAAAAAGAAAGATTTTAGTTTTGGTGCGAGGAAAATACACATACATATGCAGTATATGAGCAATATATATATTTTGCATAACATTTCGCATTATGTTAAATACATATAGCACACATATTGAAGGAGAAGAGTAAACGAGAGGGAAAAAGTTTGGATATTGTTGCTCGTCCATTTATCGTTTATATTTTTTTTGGTTCAGAGTTACACTTTCTTATGCGTGTACAATTTCAAAATGCAGCTTAGCATACAAGCTCATGTATTTTGTTATAGTGTTTTATATTGGGATGTGAAATAGTAGGCGTATTAACTATGAAAGAAGTGCATTGGGTGAAATTGATGTTTTAAAAAAAATAACAAAATATAATTTTAAATGGTATTTTACAGCCCCGGCAACAGTCTGCTGAAACCTAATTCAATTCTAAGTTTAGTTTAAATACTGTGTGATTTTATGCTCATTGTTTTCCATGTTAATTTACAGAGAAACGCAATAGATTAAACGGGCGAGAGTAGTCGGAATTGTTTATTGTAAGTGGTGTGGGAGGCAGAAGAGTAGGTCTTGAATACAAACGTATTACAACAATGTTACCACACAAAAGGAAAATATAAAGTTTACGAATAGTCGCACTTACCTTATTCGAATAAAGTTAACAACATAAAAAACATAAAACCTATTTCGCCTACTAATACCAATTCGAAAATAACACCGTTTACCCATAATGTATATAAAAACTACATTCATTTTAAAAGAATAAATCAAAAAAGTAAGCACACATGTGCATGTTTTCAAACGATCTCTAGATTTCTCGGGGACATACTTATTTACGTAGTTAAACTGATTCAAAGTCTGAAAACTAAACAAAATGAGTTAATTGAATGGTGTGCACGCTGGTTATAAATATATGTATTTGACAATTTTTTAATTCGTCGTTGCATTACAGTTGAAAATTAGATTTCAGACAGATAGGGTAGCAGTAAGAGTTGGCATTAGAGTTAGGTCTAGAGCATAAGTATTATTCACACATGGAAAAGAGTACATATAAATAGATAGATAGATAGATAGCTGTGGTTAGTAGACTGCTGTTCAGAAGGTTACATTGTATAGTTCGATTGCACTTAAATACACACAGATGCACAAACATAAACACAGTTACTACATTCGAGCGTAGTTTAGAATTAAGCTGTTTATTTATTCGGTTTTGGTTCTGGTTTAAATTGTTAGTCAAGATGTTTAGGTATTGTCTGGACTTGGCGAGTCTCGCGAGAGCCGTTGGCATAGCAGTAGGAAAAGAAAAATACAACTTAAAATCTGAAAGAGTTCATAAAAGGGGCAATCGATTTGCGAAGTCGAACCCCCGTCTCGTTAGGGGGTTTTATTTGCAGTACATAGATGCCAGTAGCTGAGCAAAGAGGGATCAAGATCAACAGCCACAGCCAAAACTTACTTGTAAAGTCGTCGAGCTCTTCCTGCTCCGCTTCGGCGGCAAGCTCTTCAGGCGTCTTCTTTTTTCTCATCAGGGGATTGGGTTCTTCTTGGGGTGCCGCCTCCACGATTTCCTCCTTCTTCTTGATGTTATACTAAATTATTAATATGAAGTCGATAGATAAAGAAGTTGTTTAGGACTCTGAAAACTGTCGTGAGTCATTTTCTTATTGGCTAACACTTTTGGCAGTTGCTCCTTTGTTGTCTCGCTCCTTTGAAGTTCAATCTGACTCCGTTAGGGAGTCGCTCATTAAAAGGACTCCCTACTAGAGTCAATTTGAACTGCGTCAGGACTTAGTTCTGTTATGTCAAAGGACAATAGGAACTTGGGTACATTCACTATATTTGCAAAGTTCACAAAGACCCCACCCACTCACCTTATCGCGAATGTCTTGCCTCATCTTTTCGCGTTCCTCCTCCATTTTCCGGTGCTTTTCCTTGCGCCGGTCCTCGGCTTCCTTAATAGCCTCCTGACGCTCCCTCTCCTCCTCCTCTGCCTTTTCCTTGTCGTCGCCATCATCGCCTCCATCACCTCCTACAGCGCCTGTATAACGGACGGAGAAAAAGGTTTAGCCAGAGATTTTCGACTGTATTTACTCTGAGTATCTAATCCGACTTGGCCATTGTTCAAAATTAAATATTTTGAGAAACACAGCATTTAAAACTAATTTAATTAAAAATCGGGCGTGACCAATTTAAGATCAGAATCGAAGCCGACATTTTGACACACATATATTAGACTCCGGCTTACAGCTTGCCTGGTTATCGCCTATTGGGTTATCACTTCGAGTGATTTCAATTCCAGTGTCGGTCTCAGGGGAAGGAATGGGAACGCGATTAGTTGGAGCTTAGACATAGCTTTGGCCGCCCAGACGGCTCAGTGTGTCCGAGCATCAGTATGAAAGCAGAAGTGCGGAAGTGTGCCGTCGTATTAGCAGCGACCTTTGACATTCCGACCTCCGAAGAGAAAAACAAGGCCTGGTACCTGTGGTAAAGGCAGTGAACGGTGGCGGGCACATTTGTATTCGAGTCGTCGCTGAAGCAGCAGTAGGGAAAAAATGCTTTTAAGATTACTGACCATCCTGTGGATGTCTGGCCACGCCTACGGTCAGGACAGCCTGGCCAGGATGGAGAACGACCTGCTCACCTTTTCGTACAAGGTGGAGCAGTACTTGGACCCCAGCAAGCAGCCATGTCAGGACTTCTACGGCTACGTCTGCTCGCGCAGTGCCAACCTTAGCCAGACGGGAAGACAGCGTTTCCAGAACTTGCTCAAGGAGGCCGACGTCTCTCAGCTGATGGACATGGAGCTCCAGCTAGTCAACTTCTTTAAGTCATGCGAGAGCGGAAGGGGCATAGAGGCGCTCAAGGCCTCTCAGCTGTTCCGGCTAAGCGGCGGCTGGCCTGCCCTGGAGCCAATGAAGTCCAATGCCAGTCATCGGACGAACCAAACGCAGAGCTGGCTTACGGTTCTCGGGCATTTTCACGACGCCGGGGCGCCCTACTTCTTTGAATCAGTGGTCACCATGCAGTCCAACAAGCGCTTGGTGGTGCTCAAGCCCGACTTCACGCGTCGAAACACTCTGAGAAAGTTCGAGCAGCGGGTGGGCGAGGTCCTGCAGAGCTTCGGAATCGAGCAGAGCCGCGCCCACGTGGCCGCCCTCGAGGTGCTGAGTCTCGAGCGCAGTCGACGGGACATTGTCAAGGCGGAGCACATGGACGACCAGGTGGAGTTCAGCTATGGCAACTTTAAGCGCTACGCATTCGGAAACGCTTCTCTGGCCAAACTGGACTGGGGTGGATACTTCCGGAAGTTGCTGGGTGGTAAAACGCTCCAGGAGAGAGACACGATAGTTGTCAAGCAACTGCCCAGGCTGGTCGAGTATTTCGTTCTACTCCAGAACACCAGCATGGTTCGGCTGCTTAACTGGATCTGGACGGACTACTTAATTGGTGAGTCAAACAATTGAGTCTTCTATTCAGCTGCCAAACACTTTTTTTCAATGAAAAATAATTCTAAACAATCTTAACCAAACGTTTGCTTGATCGGGGACTTTTTAGCCACCAACAATTTATGGTAAGGCTTAAATTGGGCAAACAAGATTGCCCTTTAATTTGCGAGTATTGCGATATTCGTTTGGTGGTTTGGTTGCTTACTTAAAGACTGTTTTTCTTACCGCTGGAGTTCAGGACCAGATATGTAAGCTCGCCGTTAAAGCAAATTGGGTTCCTCCACCTTTTTACTTATATAAACGAGATACAGTGACAAAGTCTGTCCATATCAGAATTTTGCTGCCTTGTTTAAGTTAGTTTTCCCATTGATGGCCGAGAAAATCAAATTAAGAGGGACTGCATCTGTCCGACAAATGCTGGCCGGCACTCGGCTGGCTTCGAGCCTTTGGTGAGGCGTTCATTTGTGGGGATGTGGGTCTACACGCAGTATGTCATGCCACCTTGCTTGCTTTCTTTCAGATATCGTGGATGCAGACTGCCACCAACTGGCGGAGACCTACGTCGGCGATGTTTACGCGCACGTGGCGCCGAGGGTTACTGCGAATCGCAACGAATTGGCCCAGATGTACTCTGTGCTGGGGAAAGCCTACGTGGATCAGCTGACCGGCTCTGAGTGGATCGACGAGATCTCGCAGCAGAGCTCGAGGCAGTTCCTCGGAAGCGTCACGCGCCTTACCATTAACGGCGACGAGCTCTTGGACGCCAGTTACCACGGTATCCTGCTGGGCCGGCGGAGCCTGTACCGGAACCTGGAAAAGCTTCGCAAGTTCCAGCGACCGCGGCAGCAGCCCTCACCATCCACCCAGCTGGTGCGCCACTACAACCTGGCATTTGCTACGGTCGGTGCTCTTTTGGGGCAGCGCAACCTCAGCACGCCCCTCAACTACCTTCTGCTGGGCGAGTACTTTTCGCTGAGCCTGGTTGCTGCGGGCAGTAGCTCCGGCACCCCCGGTGCCTGGCGTGGCTCAGACTCGGAGCAGCGCTTCAGCTCCTTCAAGGAGTGCGCCGCCGGACAAGCTAACCCCAACGATCTGCTCCTCAGCATGTTGGCCCAGAGGCTGGCGCTGAGTGGGTACCGCCAATGGCTAGCTACCCGGACAAAGTTCCAGGAGAGAATTGACGCACTCATGGCGGCCGGACGTTCGAAGATGTCCCTGCAGAGGCTCTTCTTTGTGGCCAACCTACTCGCGGACTGCCGCTCCGAGCTGGGCGCCCTGCAGCAGGACCGCAAGCGGCAGGTGACGCACGCCGCGCTGCGCAGCTCGGGGGAGTTCGGCGAGGCCTTCCAGTGTCGTCCTGGCGACAGTCTCTACCCGCAGCACCAGCGCTGCAATCCCCTCTAAGTTGGTCGGAACTCGGACCTTGAACCTCCGGTTTCTGCTGCCCCACCGCTGGTGTTAAAAATCGATAAGCCGTGCCGCAGCCACTGGAGCTCTCCCTCGAGCAACCCCCAATCGATTGATTTTTCCCGTCCCCCTATACCACGGTGCACCACGGTGGCACCATATGCTTACGGATAGGTTACGTTAGTGTGAGCGATTGAGGTGAAAATAAACGATTCGCTGTTTGCTTGGAAAGACTTACATGGGACACAGATTCGGTGAGAGTGACAGCGATTGTGTGTTTTGGCGAGTTGAGTAGTAGTTTGGTGGAGTGGTGGCAGTGTTTGGTTCAAGGGAAGAAGTCGAAATCAAGTTGTCCGCCGCCGGAAATCGAAAGGCAGTGTTGGAAGGCAGACTGTGGCTTAGATTTGAGTTAGGCTTCATACCAATGAAATTCATGACTTCAGGGCGCTCTTGGCCACTGCTATCTGTCCGTCTTGGAGCTTTCTGTTCTCCGCCTCCGTCTCCGTCCCGAGTGGATGCAGGTGCAACCGTTGCCTCAGCCGACGCTGGCACTACTGGACTCGGATTCAGCCAGGAGCTGCAACATCTCCGACACCCTGACTCGGCCGCAGTCGCCGAGGTGGGGGCCCTTCTTCCAGTAGCGTCGTTGCCTTGGCCATCTCAATCGATTCCAAGCGTGTGCCCGAAGTGCAGTGCGAACGCGACCACGAATGCCCACGAACTGCGTGCAAGAAGACTCGTGAAGGCTCAGAGGCGGACTGGCGGAGTGAACTTCAGCCGCAGGAGTGCGAGCCTGGAGTAGGAGTGCTGGCAGTCCTGGTCCGGCCTTTTATGTCCTGCCGCGGTGCGGGCTCCGCAGTCGCGCCGCAGTCGGCGCCGGCCCGAACCGAGATTTCAGTGCCCCCGACTCGAGCGCCTGCGCGGTTCCCAGCGGATTGAGTCCGACTCGGCTTCTGACTTTGCTCCGGTCCTGACTGCGGTGCTGATAGAGCAGCCAGGCAGCTTCGCTGCTCGACGTAGGCGATTCTTGTGGGGCGACTGAGACGCAGCAACGCCGTTGGCGCAGAATCGCGTTCGCACGCTCGCTGCTCTTGGGCACTTTGCGGGCTCGTGGGGCGGGTGGGTAGCGTCGTCAGGGGATGACGGATGACCACACTTGGCCCTTTCTCTCTTCGCTCCATCTCTCTCTTGGCGGTGCAGAGGGCATCGCACATTAAATTGAATTTATAGTCATCAATTTGCTGAATAGCTTTGTGAATGAACTTTTCGGGGTGACTTTGGCTTGATTTGCCGACGCATTTATTGTTTTCATAAATTAGTCAACGCATTTTATAAAAATTGATTTGCGAAATGGTGTCAAATAGCCGATACACCCAGCATGCGGGGCGGAGGCCGGGAAAAGCCCGCTTTTATGGGACTTTTGTAATTTGCTTTATGAACTTTACGAACCTCCCCTCCGTCCGCCTCGCTTTCTGCGTGCTAACCACCCACTCCCACCAACTTGGCGGCGAATGCGATTGTGCCTGTTGTGGACATAACTTGGCCCTCAAGTTGATGGCCAACCCCTTTAAAACTCGACTCCAGTTGCAGATTGAGGACGGCCTCCGAATAAGTGCACAATTCAATTAAAAACTAATCAAGCCTATTGTAATGTAATTATCGTGCCAACATAATTAACACCGCCAGCGCAAGACGCACTTCCCATCTCGACGGCGGCTCCGCATTCTTGGCCCTTCGTTTTCTACTGCCCACTAATGGAAATGGACAACCCGTTAGCGAGGCCATTGATGGACCTTTAAGGATGCGGAAGCTTTCAATGTGCATGAAAAATGCTCCTGGCAGCCCGAAAATCTGTCGGCCTGTCGGTACAAATTGGTTGTTGGTTCTTGGGGTTCTTGCCTCCATTCATTTTGTTTTTCTCGTAAAAGCTTTACTTTTCTCTGCGTGTCATGGGCGAAATGAGGGTACTTAATACCTATGTATCTGCCTCCCGGAACTGGAACTGGAACTCGGGCTGGGACGGGGTCGGGGTCCGGGGCTGGGCCTGGGCCTGCTTCGTGCCAGGGTATGCGTTTGGGGCAGGGGATGGGGGCCGAGCGCGGCAGTACATCACAAAGTATTCGGCAGAAGTCATAAGTCTGATATACGAGCAGCTCTCAGATAAACTCATAGTGCCTTTTATTGTTTCGAACGCTGCTTTGAATACCAACACGTCAGCACAGCCCGGCGATGAAGTCGAGGGGAAACCAGGGCGCAAATGGAACACGAACGAGCCCAAAGATGAGCTACGGAGCCAGCGTAATTGTCTTATCCACAGCCTTAAGTACAGGGCTAAGCCCCCACCGAGGCGGATGTGTAGCTGTGCCAGAGGATGTGGCTGCAGATCCTGCTCGTGTGACATTTATTCTGTTTAATACGCGCTCCAATACATTAGAGTTCTCTCCACTTTATTGTGGGACAGGCCACCCCCGTCGCACTCACGCTCATTTGTGTCAAGGGTTTTCACCCTTGTCCCCCTTTGTCCAAAATGCGTAATTTTTTCTTCCCTCTACGCCTGGAGTTGGCGAAAAGGCACGAACAGCAAATTATTTTCTTGCTTAATCCGGTCCAAGACCGCTGAGCTTCGTTGGGCCCTAAAGCCGACGCCGCCCTGCGCACATCTGGGTCAAAGGGACGGCTGTGCCGACAGAGGAATGAACATGGGGGAAAGCGCCGGGACTGGCCCTCAATCCTCGGACATGTGTGGACTACGTGGGACTTCTGAAGAGGTCCTGGCCTAACCGCTGAGAAGATGGCATACGCCTTCTTGCCAATGCTTTCGCTGCCATAGTCGCTGCGAGCCACTACCACACTCCGGCCGTAATTATAATTTAACAGCCTCGAAGGACCCGATATTTACTTATGACTGCGATCTGCGGGTGTGAGTGCCTAAGTGAGGAGACAGCGCGTGTGCAAGTGTTGAAATTACGCAGGCACTGCGCCTTTGACTGCTCGGACAATCTTGGCTGAAGGCGCTCGGCCCTCTTGGCTAGGACGGAGGCATTTCACCGCGTGCACGCTCTTGCCTATAGTGCCAGCAATTAGTTGTGTGCCTCATCCGCAGTCGTGAAGACATTTCCCTCCCCGCCCACTCGGGGACCCTTGCCAGGCACGCTAGGAATGCGACGTCATGCCAGCAAACGGCAAAATTTGTCGAAAATGCACAGCTGCGCGTCGTGTCGGCCGAGGCCCGGACAGCGCATGCAAATATTTTGGTCTGTGCTCGGATCAGGAATATCTGAGGAATTTTTAATATACATAATCCCCAGCCCCACGGCCCCCAGGCCGGTAATCTTCAGCCACAGAAGCTTCCCAACACACCGTTGGCGCGAGTCCATTTCCCCTTTCCCACTGCTTGAAAACTTTTACTGGTTCATGCTTCGAATTTCATGCACTTTCGAACTCATGAAACAACAGGGAACAACGCTATGGTCGCTACAGAGGGCAATTGGATAGGTGTTACCCCGCTGAAGAGAGCAAGGAGAGATACAGATGTACGGGGTGCCAAGCGAGTTTCCCGCGATTTCAATGAGATGCATGCGTTTGAGGGTAAGAATCGCGTTTCCGTTTCCAAAAAGTATCCCAACAGTATATATACTCTTGACCAGGGTCTCCACCCGAGACGATCTAGCCATTTCCGGCTGAGGTCTCGGAAACATTAAGGGCTAGAATATCTAAGGCCGAAGGCAGCGACTGCAGTGTGTTCAAGAATGAATGAAATTAACAGCATAAACGTGGTGTATTACGTACATAACACGAAAGGTGTTGAATACCTATAAATACCTATGAACACCGTGCGCACGGGCGACAGACAGTAAAAAAGGTGGAATGGCCTGACTTTCATTTGATTAAACAAGTTGAAGTTGAAAAAATATTTTCTAGTGGTCGGATGTGTCAAAATGCCGACTTTCGCTAAAAGAAGGTTTCGGGAGTGGGTTACACGTTATAGGGATCTCGGCACTTGTGTTGCCTGGAGACCTACTCTGGGGTGTTCTAAAAGGTAACGATTATAGACTAACAATAGGATGTATTCTTGTTGTGGGTGTGCTGTTGGTTTAAAACTGGTTCGTGTTTGTTACTGTTCAGTAACACTTTTTGCAATAGCTTTAGTAAATACATCATACTTATACTTTACCTCATTGTAAATTCGTAGTATATAAGTTGTAGTTGAGTTGTAATTAGAGTAGTTATAGTAGAATAGTAGAAGATGTAAGTAGTTTTGTAGTTAGTATGGTTCCATATTAGTTTAAGTAGTTCATAGCAGTAGTAGAAGTAGTTCGATAGTAGAGTAGTAGAAGAATTAGATAAAAACGTTTAAACAAAACAATTTTCGCAAATACAATGGTTGGGTGTAACGCCGTAAAGAGTATATTGCGTATAAAATCAGTAGAAAATTAAATGCCTACAACTAATTTAAATCAGAGAACCAAGCTCTCAGTTCGAGACTAGGAATCTTTGGTTGAATGTGTAGCGTGTTTTGAGCAAACGAAGTTAGACGTGCGGAAATTGTTCGGTGAATAAGTTTCAATTACAGCCACATTAAGATTAGTCGAATGACCCCCTGATCCACTAGCACTTATGTGTGATTGGAAACTGAATATTTTGAGCACTGTTTTGAAAGATATGATATATACTATATTTCCAAGGCGCACAAGCGCCCAAAGTTTTGCTGAGTATCAAAATAAAAAGCGCTTTTGATGAAACTGTTGTACTCTAGGAGATCTAGCGCCAAGGCGTGCGTTTGCATATAGCATCTGGAGGCAGCGTGGTAGGGTGGCAAACTATAAAATACTGGAATAAGAGGGGTTGCTTATTTACTGAGCTGAATATTTGGCGTAATCCCAGTTAACAAAGGCCCATGGTGGTGTTTATTTTATTTTGCAATTTGGATATTGATTTCTTTTTAATGATGCCATTAATTTAAATAACTGATTCTAGTGGAAATGCATGTCCAATATAAATGGTAGACGCAGTGAACTGCAGCAAAACTAAGGCATACAATATATATTTATGGACATAGTAAATAAAACAATAAGGTAAGTAAAGAAATTACCGCCTGCAGCATCTGTCGAGCGTGTACAGGGAAGTAAAGAAGTATTATTAATATTTCACTATCTGTTCTGATTCACTGTGACGCTTTATGACTTATAAGCGTGTGGATAAGTAGTAGTATATATTATGATAAGAGGTTCAATGAATACGAATGGCCTCTGAGGAGCGCGGTGGAAGTCAGATGTTTCGGATTGAGACAATCGCTAAACATTTTGCTTTTTGATTTGACAGAAGCTCGAAGAAGCTGCTTTCAATTCCGGATTCCATTACGGAGGTATTGGGGTGCTCGGAGGATCGGGACGGTTGGGCGTGGCATTCATGTAAATGGGAGTACTAAATAAAGAGTGAACGGAAAGACTAGGGCTGGTAGTCAGGAAGAAATTGTAATAGAAGAAATTGAATTGTGTTTTTCGTATATTTTTATCGGTGCGACGGCAGCTGTGTTCATTGTTGGCTTTTGTTGTTCGAGGAGAACTTGTTCTTGCTGTGGAGTTTTTACTGTTGGGAAGAGGTTCGGAGGGCGGGAAGCGGGCGTATGAAGGGAAGTGGGCGGGTGGAAAGGCGAAGCTATTCTCTAGATTGCTGTGCACTTGGGAGTCGTTCAGTGTGTTTGGCATGGTGTGTTTGTCAAGCTCTTGTGTTCGTGTGTTTTACAATGAGGTAAAGTTCGGCTGTGAAGGCATTGTAGGTATAAATAAAAAATATATTTTATTCTTCTTTTGTTTTTTGTGTGGGTGGGAGGGACATTATTTCGGGGTGTTTTTGTCGTATGATCTGTACTTATGTTAAATAAAGTACGGTAATTTAATTGTTTTTGAGATAATCTAGCTTGGTGTGGATACGTAGCAAGGACTTATACTGACATTTAAAATTTAAAAACGAATATTGTTTGTAGCTACAATTATTGCAAAACGTCATTTTTGCGTGGTAAATGTTTAAAAATACGATCAACCTTGGGCAAATTATACGGGCACGCAGTCAAAGATATACACTAAGCAATCCGCAGTTCCTTTTCTCTCATATATGGGTGCTCTCATGAGTAAAATGTACATACAAACTTGTTTCCCATCACTTCCTGTGTCTGTCCACAATTTGAAGTATCTTGCCCAAAAAAACTGGATCTACGTAAAGGTGTTCATTAAAAAGTATTGCACATGTCTTCGAAATTTAAGGTCAAAGATAAAAAACCAAATTTTTTATTTATTTGTTCAATCCAATTAAATATGCTCAAAATAAGTTTGGACCGAAAATAAATCAGTCAATTAAAAATATTCTAAGATAAGGTTTTATCAAAGAACTTAAAGAAAATTTCTAAAACAAGTCGGGAAATTTAAACTGTTACTTGTAGAGGAAAAGGGAATGTTGGATTTTCGGAAAGAATAAAACAGGTAAAGGAAGAGTTTGCTGCCCTTTGATCTATGTATATTCTCTATTAACGCCCACATTGATGAAGATTAACATTGTAAAATAAATGAATTATCATTTTATTTATCAATACCTATATGCATTTCCAATATTTGATTTTATAAACAAGTCAATAAGAGGGGCGAGAAGAAAACAGGGCTTAAGTCGGGGATGTAAAAAACAGATGACTTGGTAAATTTTGAATCGATGTTTTTAATTTACTTTTTAATTGTAAATTTAACTTAAGATAAAAAAAAATGGCAAAAATCGGTTGAATTTATCCTAAAGGGGACGTTAAACACTTCTAGGGGTATATCTCAGGTCTTTAGAACTTTGCTGTGGCTACACTGATTTCAGACAGAAGTTGTTTCCGTCATAAGGAGATGTTTCCGACCAAATAAAATATATATACTTTTAATCAGCATCATTAAACAATTTAGCTATATTCATCCATCTCTCCTTTTCTATGTACGTGTACGATGTATATAATGTACATGTACAAATTAAGAGCTTTAAATAGTTAATATAACAAGTAATAAAGTAAATTCTAAAATTCTTTTTGAGTCGCAAAGTTTAAAAATCTGTGGTGTGAGAACTAATTCTCACAGCTACATCTTTATGAATTATGTGTTTAAAAGTTTTGAAAGTGTCAACAAATGTTAAAATCGTAATTAAAAAACATTTGGTCTCGACATTCTGCGCCATCCTGTAGGTGCAAAGAAAATACCATAGGTCAAGAGTTGAATGCTTGTCGAGGCACTCGAGTGCTCTCCCTTGATTTTTGTATAATGAAGTGGTGTGTTAGGCAAATTACGTTAGACATGTGTAATTAAGTTACCATACTGTTAAAATGGTCAGCAAACGTTGCATTTTTGAATTTCTAGCCAAACTGAAGGGATGAAGCATTCGTTTTTATGAGGCTTTTACTGAGAAGCACCCAAATAATATGGAAAAATTGAATTGCTTTGTGGACACTTTATAAGAATTTATTCGTGTGGCTGCGCTTGTTGGCCTCATGTTTCCCGACAGGTATTTTGCAAACAGCCTGGTTCTTCTAACTACTGATCAGTCTAGGCCTATTATAAAGGTTAAGGGTTTTATAATGCTGACAATTATGTCACTTAAACTAATATCAAACAAAGAATTTAATTTATGCTAAATTTAAACTCTGACAGATCTGTTGTATTTTTTTGTGTTGAAATAAAATTTTTGTTTTTGTATTATTTCTGTGTTGTGCGAGGCTAAGCTTAAGTAAAACTATAGTATCGAAAAACATTTTTATATGAAAAATCTTTTTTAAGTTTCAATCTTGAGCGGGTCCAAGGCCAACTATTCTTAATTTTGTTTCATGTAATCATGCTCTTGCCAATCATAAGACCTGGTCTCCATTCAAAGCAGACACAAATGCGGTGAACAGTAAACTAAAAAGTAGTGCAATAAACGCAATGCTTTAACCTATAAATTACGTTGTTATTACGTTGTTTTTGTATGCTTAATAGGTTTTTGCTATAGATATAGGGTGTGGTGAGAGAAACTTACGCACGATATTGATGCGACACTCAGGGGGTGGTCTATGAACGCTTACCTGGAAAGAAAGACAATGTTATTATTACAAAAATGCACTAATCCACTGTAATCAAACTGATAGCCAACTATGTCATACAACTTAATGTATTACTTCTATTGCAGAACCCGCATACGTTTTCGTACAACATTTTTGAGTTCGGAAATCTTAAAATAGGGATATGGCCCCAAAGCGTGGCACAGTCGAAAGGTAATGACTAGACCAATAAAACTTGCGCGGCGTACGAAGCAAGGAATCTAAGTCTATGATCAGAACTAGTTCTGACAGTTCTCAAGATATCAGCGTTCAGTTGTACGATTTTGTAAAGTTTGGGTGTGGTTTGAGGGCGTTGAAGTGAGCCTGACAACAATGCGTATTATATATTTTGGCATGCTTTTCAATAAAATTGAGTACGAACTCTCAGAGATATCTTTAGTCAAAACATGTAATGTTGTTATTTTTTCAAACCGATTCGCTTCTATATTTACATAATTAAATGTCCAAAGGTCTGAACCAAAACTTATGTGTTTAAAAAAAATGCGCCATCGAATAAAAAGTGAGTGGCATCTTTGTGATACAGGTGTCCAGGTCCAGCACTAGCAGAATTTGCCATCAATCTGGGAGCGA
Source organism: Drosophila biarmipes (assembly GCF_025231255.1). NCBI lineage: Eukaryota > Metazoa > Arthropoda > Insecta > Diptera > Drosophilidae > Drosophila > Drosophila biarmipes. Next base: position 2,954,065 of record NC_066616.1, on the reverse strand, counting down.
TTCATGGATATTTTTTCCGATCAATACCGTGGGTGCTTTGGGATAAAGTCTGATATGGCTTTTGGAAAAGTTTTATAGCGATAGCTGCAAGTCACTAACGAGCGTACCAAAAGGAAGAACTGTGATGTTAGTATGAACTAAACCTGGGATTTGCACAGTTTTTCTGATAGGCCACTTGTCCCAGTGCTCAGCACATTCTTCGAAGTGATAAGGATATTTACGTGGTTATGGTTTTTAATAACTGGGAAAAGAGAAAATCATTAAAGCACCGACATCATGTCCTTGCTTTCGACATTGTCCACTGTTCTGCCACGTCAGTCCCGAGTTATTACCAATCCATAACTTATCCTCCCGCAGGACAGGCAATTGTAATAACGGCTAACGCGAGCTCAAATAAACTGTCTGCTTGCGAGTGCGAGTGGTGACAGTGGAAATGCATTAGCTGGCATTGCTTCCTGCCACCCCCTGCCACCACCTGCACCCCACCTCGCACAAGTCGCAATCTAGATCCAGAAAATATGTTTCTCATGGAAAAGCATTGCACATCCGCTCGCCCTACTATTGGGCTCAGAAGTGGCTAAAAATTGTTCTTCGCAAGCATTCCCGGCCATTCTTTTTATGAGTACATTTTATTTCGCTTTCATTACTAAGACGGAGCTTGGGCGAAAATGAAGTAACCGTTTGGTGCACCATTGAGAGCCAAAAGTGGTCGGCAGGGTGGGGCGGACAAGCGACCCAGCAGCGAGGACGGCAACGGGAACGGGAGCGTATCTGAAGCTCAGTATCTTGGTAACTGGTCCCGCATGAATGAGTGTGTAAGTGCCCACACAATCTGTCACTGCCGGAGCAGGATTTGAATCGGTTTTTTCGAGTTTTATGCCCATGCTAATAGCGTTTTCGTGTTTCTCTCACGGACTTGACAGCCTAATGGCCAAGCGTCCTAGCCGCAATGGCGTACCGGGTCGCGGCTGACAGTCTGACACACAGCACGGCGGAATGATTGAGTCGCCGGCTCCGAGCTCTCGGGCCGAAGCTCCTTCTGGGCAGGGAGTGCGACAAATTCAGCATCAATCTACCCAATTAACTGTATCAATTTGTCGGAACCACTTCGCTGCGCATTCGTGCAGAATTCTTGCGTTCGATAAGGTGCCCCTAATGTGCTCTGCTCAGCTCAGCTGCAGCCTTCGGGCCGCGGAGGGCAGTCCTTGGAATGACGCTGCAGCGCGCTTGCAAATTGAACGAGATTACTGCCGGGGTGGGTAGTCGCAGGCAGCAGCCAGCAGGCTGTGCTACGCAAATGCCCGGGCCAGAACGGGCTCGCATGCTGACGGCTGATAAGCATTTCAACTTAACTATTCTCGGCCCGCCCCCTGTTTTCGCCTCCTGAAAGCGTTCAATGATTTTCCGAGCGATTGCACAGCCGCTGATTAAGCAGCGGCAAGCGGGAAGCCAGTGACTTCGCCTAGTGCCTGGGGGTTGAAGGTGGGATGAGGGCGGGGGCGGCAGGACCTTGCTGTGTATCTAAAAGCGTTGGCCACTTTCATGTGTGGTAATTTTTGTCGCTGCGCAGCAGCTGGAAATGAATTATGTATACCGCACATCCATAGCAAAGTGTATTGATCGGGTGCCAAAAATAAAACGCTCAGGGGTGACTGGAGGCTGGCTGCTTCCGGTGACTTACCTTTAACGGCACTTAATTGGTTTCCAACCATTTGCTTGGCTATGAAGGCCGCCATCTCCTGGCTGTCGCTCCACGGGCGTGGCTCCTGCTGGCTGTGGGTCTACTTCCGCGCGAGGCAGGCACTGGCGTTCCGCGCTGGTCTACGTCCTCTGTAAGCTGAAAGCGGCAGAACAAGGAGGAAAGAACAAATTAATTTGGTGTGTGGCAGGACAAAGGAGTGCCCTGTCACCTGGGCCGGGCTGATACTTTAAGCCGCTTATCTTAAATGCCTTAAGTCGAGCTCCCTACTGGAGATGGTCGCGGCCCTCGCCTTGCCCCGCTGAGCCCCGCTCTCGTATCCAGTTCTTATTTGTCGATTTGTCCGAGTCGAGCCCAGTTTCAGTGCCAACTCAGCCAGCTCCGCTCCCCCTGGAAGGAGCCCTGGTGCTTGCTTGATTCGGGAAATTTAATAACTCCAGCCTGCTCTGGTGGCACAATAATGCCGTAATGAGAGTGGGCTGCGTCCCCCCGTCCCCCAGCCGAAAATTTTCAATTTTATTAACACCCCGGGCCGGGAAGCAGCGGGGTCAAGCCGGAGTACACCATTGCTGCTGGCTGTGTCTGTCCCTCGCAACCATGTATTAATATTTGTGCAAATTGGGCTAACGAACTTAAGCCGGAGGCGGAGCCTGTTTCCGGCTAGCTGCGCAAATTAAAGCAACACCAGCCAACGAGCAACGAAATTAGTTTGGCATAAAAACATTCGCCGGGCGGGTGAGCGTTGGCGGCAAGGGCAAACTGCCTGGCCAGTGTCAGTGAGGACCCGCACACTGCTGGCTCAGCTCCCGTCGCAGCCACCGAAATAGTTCGTTCAGCCCATCCCCTGGCCTGAGACAGGCACTCGGTCAGCAACAGCAAACAGCCGGGGCACTGGCAGTTGGCAAGATTCTCCCTAAGCCCCGGAATCTAGCATGGCGGAGGAGGAGCGGCGTCCCTCTCAGCCGAAATGAATCGGTAACGGGTTTCCTGACTCAATATATGTAAATACAGCACAAATTTATGGCATTCGTGCCCAGAATTTTATGGCCTGGCCAAGGTGTGGTTTCGACAAGGGCAAGGAGCACTTCCTTGTCCTTGTGCAAATAAGCAGCGCAGGCAGTTCTCCAACACGGGACCAGCCAGCCCAAAGCCAATAAACACGCAAATAAGCTGTGTTGGACCCGACTCCGGAGTGTTATGGGGCGGCTTGGTCGGCTAGAAAGGGGTCAGCGGCACCCGCAAAATGGCCCAGGTTAATGTCGAGTATACGCCGAGTGGGGCGGTCTTTGGCCTGAATGCTTGGAACGCAGGGCTCCGGAACCGAGCAGACCTATGCTGCACCTGGCGCGCCTGGGGGAACCCAAGGATTGTGTAATCAGCACACGGCTCTGCTGCCACGAGCACGCACACGGAAAATGGGAAGTGCGGAAAACTCCGCAAAAGTATTTGACGCAAAATGCGTAAAAGTTTAGAGCAACTTGGGAATCTTCTGACGCCGCGCGGATTGCTCGGGCATTTACTTACCTGGGCTTAGCTCAGCAAGTATTCCTTTCAGAGTTCCGCCGGAGGTCCTTGTGTGGGCGCTCGGTGCGGACTTCGTTGTTGAAGGAGTAAAGTTTAGAAGTAGTCTGCGCCGAATGTCTTGCCTTAGAGGAGTCCACAGGGAAGTGAGTGCATTGGCGGCCAGGTTCCTGAAAGCAGGCAGAGACGGAGGAGGCGTGAGATAACGGTTGGCTGTCCGGCGTTCCCACGTCGATTGGAGGACTGCCCGACCCAAAGCTGGCTGGCGCTAATTTAAAAGTGGATTACACACACGTCCCCAGGGCCGCACTCCCACCGAGGCGCTCTGTCGTCGCTCTTAGGGTGCTGCCTACCACTGCTTTGTAGCTTTTATCGATCTTTAGGGGGTTCCTCCTAGGGACCGTGCACGTAAGTGCCTTTCGGGCCTGGCGAGGAGGCGACGGGCGGCAGGGGCGGCAGGGGCGGGTGCCGCCAGCAAACAAGGCTTTTGCTTTACGTAACAGGCGCAGCAAGAATTCGATTGAATCCGTGAATCGGGCCGCTGGCCGAGTGCGCTTGGAGTCCGTTTTCGCTTTTCACTGGTTACATAAAGCCGCTCGCACTGCAGCTCTCGGTCGACGGGCAGCAATCGGGCAATGAATTGGCTGGATGGAACGGGCTCTAATCAATTTGGATTATGCGTGCTCGGCCCCCGCTCGACCCCTGCGGTACTCGGTGGGCAGTGTCGACGTGCGAGTGCGTGGTTGTGTCCAAGGCCCCTATGTAGCGCTCACTCGCTCCACTCCGCACTTGACGGGGTGTGCGGGTGTGCGTGTGTGCGTGCCTAGTGCTGGGCCTGGCTTTCCACTTTTCACCCGGCCGCCGCTCTGTTTTATTCGGCGCTTCTTACTTCTTGCTATGTTCGCACTCTTCTGCGCGCCACTGCCGAGTTCCCTACATGGAAAGCTCGGAAAACTCGGAAAACTCGCCCGACGCCGCGGCACCGCTTGCGAACGGCTGGCGTAGGCGTCGGCAGAGGCAGCGACGTAGCCGCGGCCGAGGCGAAATCCAATAAAGAGCCCGCCGAGGGACGAGGCTCCGGCCCCTTCCGCAGCTCGGGCTCGGGCTTGAGTGCTTTGTGCGCTCGGGTTGCCGAGCGGAAGCGAGTGGGAAGAGGGCTAGATAAGGACAACAGAACCAGGGGCTCGCTCGGGGGGCACTAAGGGCGCAGGAGGCCTCTGTTGTTGCTGTAGGACCGGGGACGCGTCCCCTGCCGTCGTCCCCGCCCTTATGTAACGCCCTGTGGCCTCGAGCCCCCCGTTGCGAGAGATAATATACCTATCTGCCGCCTCTTTGGCCATTACATAATTCGATTCCCCTCTCCTTCCGCTCTCTTTCCCCTCCCCCTCCCCCTCCGCCATCCACCTCTCTATCGCTCTGCCTCTCTGTCTCTCTATCTCCTGCTCTTGACTTTTTGACTTTGAAATCAGAAACCGAAAGCGTTGCCTACATTTGTGCGCCGGCGCCTGCGCCGAGCGCGCTGGAGACTCGGTATTGATTCGAGCCCATGTCGGGTGCGCGGTCGTCACGTCGCCAGCAGGCCAGGCGCTGCTGATAAGAGCTAGTTCTGCGGTGGGGCCGGGGCTAACGAGCCATTATCACCACTCGAAACAGCCCAGACCACTCGCCGCACCCTCTGCGCACCCACGTCAGCCGCCTCTCCAGGCTGTTGGCATGTGTGGAGCCGACGAAGCAGGGAAGGAGGGCAGCGTCGGAAGCACGGGCTTTGGAAAAGGAAATTGCGAAGCTCTGGCCACGTCCGCCCATCCGCCCGTCCGCCCGTCCGCAGGCGGACTACGCTCGACCCTAGCCCAAGCCCTAGCCGAGGCGAGTGCTTCGATGCCCGCAGCAGCGGCTCGTCCTGCGAAAAGGATTCTTCCTACGTCTAATTAGCGCGACACAAATCCGAGGCTTCCATGCCAGCGCCACTGGCGGGGTCTGTTGTCTTCCACTCCATCAACTGGGGCTTCCTTGCGATTTCAGTTCGCTTGCGCTGCCCTTGTTAGCGGTGGGTGTGCAAGGGGATCTGGGCTCTGCCCCCTGGATCCGACTGCCCGCTGTCCCCGCAGCTCCCACGAATATACTATCTCAGCTGCGCAGCGCGGCATAGCTTTCCGCCACAAATTGCTTGTTACTTCTGGCTCCGCAGCCTGACGCGCCCTTAGAGTGCTTGGAATGGCAGTCACGTCGTGGCCACCAGGGATAGCTGCCGCTGGGGATGGCCCACTGGCTACTGGAAGTGCTCCTGTGTCGGGGGAGCTGTGTGCAGCCCGTCCGCCTACCTGCAGCAGTCGGGACACCGAAACTACAAAGCGTTGGTACTTTCGCCACAGTAATGCACGCGGCACTCAGCAATGTCACACTGAATGCTGCCCGACGCGTTGCACGTGTACAAACCGAAAGTTCGCTCTGGGGCGAGGACGACGGGCTAAACTACGTTTACTGCCAAAACAAGTCGTTAGCCAGTGTAGAGTTTGTGGCAACAACACGCGCGCCGAGAGCGAGGAGAGAGCCCAGCGCAGAGAGAACGACGGCGAGGAGCCCTCTTCTGTCAGTTTTGACAGTTGACCCCAGCCACGCGAAAGCTTGCCGTGCTGGCCAAGAGCTTTCGGCCAATCTGCTGGCTAATAACACCTTTTCCTCGGGCCGGAATGGGCGCATCCGCATCCGCCAGCCTGCCAGACGGGCCCAGAAGGGCCCCTCTCTCGTGGGTACTTCATAGAACCATGAGCACATGGTCGGGTGTTCTGATAAACAAATTGCCTTACGTGCGATTAGAGCTTGCAAGGATGCGGAACCGACGACAGGTTGTTCCCTGCTAATTTCTGGGCGTGTGTGCTAGGCCTTTGTTGTGGCGCTGCGCCGCTTGTAGGCCTTACGCACCAGCCGGAAGATATCGGGTGATTGCTTATGCCCGGGTTGTTTACTCGATCCGCCGGAGATTCCCGTCCGGGACTTGGCAACCTCCTGCTCCACGATAGGCGGGCGGACGGAACCGGGAATTCCTGTGGGAGCGTGCGTGCACTTGCGGGGAAGCAATTTATATAAATTATTTAATTAAGGCACGTCGTCATGCGGTGTCGCAGCCCATTATTTTGATTAAAATCAAAGCCATTTCGCTTATGCCACCGGTTTGGATGTTCCTCCTCGCCGCCACCCCCTTTACCATTTCATCTTCATTGGGCTGCTTGGTATGATTATATTTGGCTCTGTATTTTGCGATTCGATTACTAACGGCCTTTTAAATCCTTGTGTTTCACTCTGCCATTCTTTCAAAAAGAATAAAGAGCAGTATTTAATTACACGCTTTAAAAAAGAGTTACTGTACTCATAAAGCCTTAAGCCGGATTTTCGCTCGAGTGCTGACGCTGCGTTACCCACGTTGTTGAGACCTCGTTAGCCAGCTAAACGTGTACATTTTTCGATAAATGTATAAAAAGGGAGAACCCTCAGATACCCGTTATTCAGCTTGAAGGAGCAAAATAAAAATGGAGATATATAATATTGTAAAGCGCCACCTACCGGCTATATTGGTATATGTTATGTGGGCGGCAGACAGTTTTTAGCGTTTTATCCGTTAGACAAACAATTTCTTAGGTCAGTCGAAAGGTATTAGTGAGACAAATACATTTTGGCAAAGAAAATGTTGTAGCATGACAATTGTGTCCGCCACAGTTTTGGGCGGTTTGTGTGCGTTTGAGTGGGCGTGGAAATTTGTTTGGTATCGATGGGACAAATACATTTCACTTAACATTTTATTTCTATCATAAAAACTGTAGGCGCTACAGATTCTAACTAAAACAAACTTGCGCTGCTGCACTGTATGTCCTGAACAAGAATATATATACTTTATGGGGTCGGCAACGCTTCATATTACCTGCTACATACTTTCTGACGAATCTAGTACACCCTTTTACTAAGAGTAAAGCGTATTAAAACCTACAGTTTAGGGAGATCATGCTTAAAAGGCTTCGTTAAAAAGTTCTATACACTTAACAAAATTACGACAAAATTATCTACGTTTTTATTAGTGAGAAAATGTAAAGGAAACAAACGTTACCAGATCGCTTTTTAATATTTGTTTTATAATTAAATATTCTTGATCACAATCACTAGAAGCCGATCTAGCCTTAATCTAAATGAGTACCTTATTTCTTACACCTTCGCATACGGTCCTTTAATTGTATTCAACTTTAAGCCACAATAGATTTTTCTTTGAATACATTTTTCTTTAAATAAAAATTGAAGTTTTGGTGCAACAGTCGACGCCATTGACCAAAGGATATCGGCGGAAGGAATGAAGACATGCACCATACACCTAAAGCCCATCGCTCCTCACGCCTCCAAGCCTATAGCAGTAACTAACGGCGCCCTGACGACTTAATTGCGAAATAGACAGACGGATGGACAGAAGGACATGGCATGGCGGACATAAATCGACTCATCTAGTGCTGCTGATAAAGAATATATATACTTCAGGGGTCGGAAACGTCTCCTTCATTGTGTTGCAAACTTCAGACTGAAATCATTATACCCTCTGCAAGGGTATACAAATATGGCTTCTTAACATATTATGAAGAATGAAAATGCTATTCACATTTAATGTACATTGGGAATTTGGCTTGACGTTTATTTACTCCCTGTACAGTATCTGTATGTAGTAAATGAATACGGTACTTCGTCGGATGACCTTACATTTGCCTTATTTCTTGTTTATTATAAATTGTCATCTGCAAAATAAACTTAATAAGCCGCCTGTCATAAAATAATGATATCGAATATCCGCCGTCTAATGCAGTCAGCACTGAAGCCTATCCTGCTTTTTCCGTGGTGAGTACGACCGTTTTCAATCAATGAGGATTCACCAGCACCCGCCGCAAAGATGACAACTCAACTTCTCTTTACTTCAGACACAGACATTGTCAGCTTGGACCCGCAAAAGCACAAGCTGGATGTTTTGGGGTGGGGTATTAGCTGGGTGTGGCTTTGGGGCATGGCAACTGGCTAGAGTTGGGCGCGTGTCAACATTTTCAACACGACACAGCTCGAACACGAAACTCGAATTGCCAGACGCCGGATGACACGATCACGTAAAATATATGTACAATATAAATACATCATTTATAAATATAAATATATTTGTAAATAGGATAAAACGTACAGTCGCCATCAAATATAAAACAATAAGAGGAGTGCCAGTGAGATGGATGGAACAAGGAGCAAGGCGGCCATAGTCGACATTGCACACTTCATTTAGTTAAAACTTCTTAGTAATGGATATTAAAGATCACAAAACAGCATTTACTTTTTTCCAAAAGCTTCAAAGATGGGTTTTTGTGGGCCCAAATAACTTCGTTTCAAGTCCCAACTATCTAGCTTTTATATTCTTATTATTTATTCTTAGATCCTACATTTTTACGGACAGAAGGACATGGCTAGTTAAACTTAGCTAGTGATGCTAATAAAAAATATATCCTTTACATAGCTGTTACATAAGGCGTTATAATAATTTCAGTCAGAAGTTTGCAACGCAGTGAAAAAGACGTTTTTGACCCCATAAAGTATATATATTCTTGATCAGCATCACTAGACGAGTCGATCTAGCCATGTCCGTCTATTCGACTGTCTGTCCGTTTCTACGCAAACCAGTCCCTCAGTTTTAAAGCTATCGGGCTGAAAACTCTTCTTTCTATTGCAGGTAGTATATAAGTCGGAGACAGATCGGAAAACCATACCTTATAGCTCCCAAAGTAACTAACGGGGAAAAAATTAAAAAAAAATTATATCTTCGTTTTTTTTTTTACATATAACCTCCTACGCTTGGATATAACATTTTTTATTTGATTTTGAATTTTGAATTAATTAATTATCCTAAATTAACAAACGGGAGTACGCCAATTTTGTCCACGTATGGGCTTGATTTTCGAACATTTCGAACGGGTGTGTTTCTGGGTGTGTTCTGCCAGAGAAATTAAAAGTACTACTAGGTAGAGTCGAGCGATTCTTTAATGGAGAGCTAGTCGGAGTTCGTTTGTCTGGTGGTTCTGCTGAACGGGTTCAGAACAACGTAACTAAGTTCTTTTCGCCACAACCTAATTTCTTTAAAGGATACGTCCTGCAGATTGTCCATGTAGGGAGCTTTGACTTATTAAGCATGGTTCATCCTCCATCCTCCGTCTTCATTGGACTACCTTCAGCATTTTTTTCTGATACATCCCTAACGTATCTGTCGTCCTGTCGGTCCTGCGAGTTTCATGTCAAAACAAAAAACACGACACGGGCCCACCTCTACAACTGACTGGCAGAGTGGCTAAATTTAAAACGGTTTCAAGTTCTGATTTGACAAATGATAATTCTCCGCTTGTGTTTGTGTCAGTCTTTGTGTTTGACATGTCAGCCGAGACTCGGCCGACAACGAGATACTCCTATCTCAGTCAACCGGAGCCTGTGTCTTCATGGCGGTCGATGATTTGGCACATTGTGCCGAACAGATAAGTGCCAGTGCCTGCCTTAAATATCCGGAATCACCGCCGCTCTAAGAACGACTATGTATCTCGAGGGCTCGTTAAGTTAGGAAGTTGCCACATATGTACAGGCGACCTTGCACAGTGACCAACAGTTAAATTTTAGTGGAACAAGTACTTCAACGGTAGTGGAGTAACCGCACAGCTCGACATACAAGGAGTTGACTACTAAACAGGGAATAGCCATGGATCTATGGCCGAAAAATTTTAAAAAGTCATTCATACCCTTATAAATAAAGGATTTTTTACGTGTTCGATATCAAAATAATTCATAAATAATTCAAACAAGTACACTTTTCTGTAAAGAAAATTTGTTGGGGTTTTTTGATATTTTGTACTAATTCAGTGATTTTAAATAAACATTTTATTTAAATCGCGAATTCTTGGTATAAATGACAAACAAAGTGCGTCGGCGAAAAAACGTGCGTCTGTTAAAAATCCACACGATATTTGACAGCGACTTCTTCTGTCCCCGTTAATTCTTGAGTTTCTGATGGTCAATAAAGGCGAATAGGACTTCGTCGATTCTTATGTTTTCAACGAAGATGTAACGACATTATGTCTACAAAATTACCAAATTACCAATCCTTTGGGTCGTTCGGCGCAACTATTTAAAAAAAAATATAACGCGAATGCTTTAGTACAAACATATAACTAAAAGTATAAATATATATGCTCATATACATATGCTCATAATCGGAGTATTTAGACCAGTTGATATAGCCAACATTAAAATCTTGAAAGTTGATATTGCTTTTGCATTTCGTTAACACAAAGTTTAAAATTAATTTCAAACCACAAACTAAATTGCAAATATGAAGTAGATCTAAATAGACATCTGACTCATACCATACTTATAAATCCATTTTTTCCTCTTCGGTTTTATTCATTGTGACGTTACCTGCAGCACCATTTATCGATTTTAAGGCAGTGAATCGACTGCCTGATGATTTTGTGACAGTAAAGTCTCGCTCGGCAGGGCTCACAGAATACTATGTTTGTGTGAAGTACGTTGGCTTAGGAGGGGAGAGGTAAAATTGGGTTTATCTTTGAATTTAATTTAGGTTGAAGAAGAAGGCGCATATTAAATTAGTAATTAAAAATGCTTTATGTTATTTTCAAGTTTTTAGATTATAGATCAGTGTAACTTAGCGTTTTTGAAGCAAACTCTTTATAAAGTGCAAAGCGCCACCTACCCGCTATTTCAGTATATGTTGTTGTTGGGGACGTTAAAGTGGGCGTGGCAAACTTTTTTTTATTTCAATCGATAGGTATGAGATATATATGGGACAAATACACTTCAGCTAAAATGTTTAAATTTATACCTGTATATATATACCTATATATATATTAACACCTTATGGTGTCGGAAACGACTACAACGAATCTAGTATACTCTTTTACTCTACGAGTAACGGGTATATACAGGTAAATATTGAATTTCCAATGAAATCGGTAACCATGGCGGCCATACCATGGCGTAGGCGTGGTGCTGATATTGCTTATTATTTGGGAAAGTATGTTAGCATACGGCCAATACCTCAAGGGTTGCCTGCTTTATAGCATGTCCGACAGCATTTCCAAAAAAAGTGGTGAAAAGCTTGCCGATAAATTGGCTCAAGAGGAACCTGAACTTCCATGGCCAAATTTTGAGTCGAACATTTTTAATGCGAAAATCAACTGTGTGAAACTTGATTGGTCGTTATTAAGAGATGCATCGGTCTACAGCATAGAGAAATTCCATAAGCGCCTTGGCTGGCTTCAGGTTGAGTGGAGTTCCCGCTCTCCAGTAGAGGTTACTAACATGGAGGAAAACTTCGGATATCGGCTGCGCATTAAAGCCTTGAAAATGGCTAAAGACGGGAGCCGCTATGTGGCTTTGGCCATCTCGCCAGACATAATTGTAATTACCTTTACTATTTCATACTTATATCGTAGTGATTTTCCTATCTCAACTCTTAGGCATGCACGGCGGCAGCACTGCCATCAACGAATTGCCTAAACCGAGCCATCAGAAAAGGCCAGCAATTTCTGGTTAAACGTATGCTGCGGAGGCGTCCGAGCCTAATAGAATACCCCGCTTCGAACGGATTCCTGCCACTTGCCAATGCAATTATTGGGGGGGAGATGTGCATTATTGACGTGCTGCTATCGGCCGGCTGCAGCGTTCATCTAGGAAATCCAGCAAGTGGCCGAACACCGCTTCATGTTGGTAAACGGTCGATGCTCTCACCGCAGCAGTTATAGTAGTAATTTATACCCGTGCAGCTGGCTTTCTATTACGGTCACTTGCCCTCCGCCCGCATTTTGCTGAACAAGAAGGCGGACTTGGAGGCGACCGACACCAATGGCATGACCCCAGCGCACTGCGCCGTCGATGGCAATCAGTTGGAAATGCTTAAATTTGCTCTAGAGGCGGGGGCGAACGCGGAGGCCAGGGACATCTGCGGCTGGACCCTTCTTATGCGAGCAGGTAAGGCTTAAAAAGCTGGGGGGGAGACCGCCGAGGTAGAATTTAAAGGACTCTTCGGTTGCAGTGATTATGGACGCTAGCTTGGCTCTCATTAAAGCTCTTGTTACACATGGCGCAGACCTGGCGGCTTTGGATGCCGTGGGCAAATCCTGCGCCGACTTGGCAAAACTTTATCGCCGGCAGGAGGTAAAGGATTACTTTGAAAAGGTGCAAAAGTTTAGGCTGGAAAAGTCTGCCGCAGACGCCCTGACAAAGCCTGGAATGCAGTAACAACTCTCCCAAAAGAAGTTTCAGGGGTGACAGCGAAAATAAAAAGGAGGCTTTTATGGGGGCTCTAAGCAATTAACATAAAAACCAGAGAGAACACCGGGAGCCTTGACTATCACACTCAGCTCATATACCTTGCAGTAGAGGCAAATAAAAATCGATTTTCACATTTCTATCCACTTTGTATTTGTACATCCTACACATTTTACTTTTGTTGGGATATTCATTTCACATTTTTCACATTTTTGATTTGCCTGAAACTTTTTTTACGCATAATAATAGTAAATTAAATATATTTTTTTTTTAATATCGCTAATCTGATAGTACAAAAGTGCAATATTGCTTAACAATTTTATCGTTGATTATATCTTATAACTGCAAGGGAATACAAACTTCGGCTTGCCTAAGCTAACTTCTTTTCTCGTTTTACTTGTAAACAGACTGTTTAGTAACTCAGAAATACAAGCCCCATAAGGTCTAATGAGAAAAAGGGACAAGGACAACGTGCATTTAGACAAATCGTGTTTGAAATGCGTACATAGTATTTCGATATACCTTTCTACCGACTTGTAGCACAAGCACGTAGCTTCAGTACTTCACAACTTATGGATATACAAAATTTAGCTTTTTATAGCTGTTTTCTCTCCAAACTAGTTAGTTTTTAAAAAAGTGGTAGAATTAATGTTAATACCCGTCTAAACTAATGCCACACAAACGAGCTATATGTCTCTGAAAAGATAATTTCTCTTGCTAAATACTCTTCTCATAATAAAATTGAAAAAAAATATAAAAGATTTAAAGTTATGACGAACAGTTTTTTTTAAAACACTTTTTGACTATTTCATTAAAATTTAATCGAACGGCATCTTTTTAAATTTTAAATCTTATATCCATTGAGATTAATCTACGAGCCTTTGATAGGATACTGCCAATCAAGTTGTAATTGTTTATATCTCTTTGGAGTGGGCTTTATCAACAAGAACACCATGGAACATTTTGTACAAATGTTTAGCTTATTAGCTTTTTGAAGTTGACAGTTTACTATTAACAAGAAAGGATATTAACTTCGGCAAGTTTGAATACGCTTTTATACTGAGCGGAAACGGGTTGCTGTATTTCGGAATCTCAGGGACTATATAGATTTAAAATTAGAATGATTTAAGCTTTAGACAATTTAAGCAAAGGTATTTGTATTACAAAATTGTATTGTCTTTTTAGCATTAGTAGTGTAGAAAAATTACCCATTTTAAATCTAGTTTTTATTGGCGTTCTCCCTGTAAGATTATAAAACAGTCTAATAACTTGGGGGTTTAATCCACAGCGCTCTCAAAATCTGCAAATTTTTTCAAAACCAATTGAAATTTTTGCACTTGTGGCATACAATCCTTTTGGTTTTTGCAATCACTCGTTATGCATTCACTTCGTGTATGTAAAGTGGTCGGCTTCGCACACTCTCCTTGTGCGCTTTGTCACTACGCGTACCAACAGTATCCACAGTGATATAATGGTTGCAGTTTTTATGAATTACTGCTTATGTTATTTCTTTTTAATTAAATACGATATTAATGGAATACAAAGATTGAGCAATTAAACACATGTCATAGAGTTTTCCGTTTGGAAACCACATGAGTATGTGTCGAAAAAGTCTTTATTCTGCTTGAGGCCCAGAAAGAAGACGTGCTCGGCCATATCCTTTCCAAACTCACAAAAGTTCTGGGCATAGAGTGTAAAGAAAATTCGCTTGTTGTCAAGGTGGTATTTCTGAAGGATACCGTTTTCCTGATCGTAAGTTCCTTTGTTTTGCGGCGGTGTGTTGGTCCAGGCGCTGTAGTCTATCCAGGCGGCCCGGAAGCTCTTCAAGTAGATCACGGCCAGCATTCTGGCTTCGTCCAGCACGTTGACGAAGTGCGGCAGCCTCAGGCACTCTACTTCCTCGCGAAATCGCGTAAAGTCGCGCTGCCGCTCCCGGCTGTTGAAGAGCATCATGTACAAGTGCACGGTGAAGGTGGAGTAGTAGTAAGACATGGGCTTGTTCCGGCTCTGAAAGAGGTACATGCTCCAGTCCAGCATTGTTCGCTGGACCCCCAGCTCGTAGGTGGAATTCTGTTTTCGGTGCAGCTCTAGGTTGCGAACGTTATGCTCGTAGCTCTCCCGATAGATGCGCAGGTCCCTGTACTCCCGGCTCAGGTCTCTGGCGTGGAAGTAGACGCGCGGCGTCTTGAACTTCTGCTTGTACGTTGCCAGCTTACCGAGCACGGGATTTGAGTCCGCTTCTTTTTGCATTCTGGTAACGAAGCGGTCTAAAATGCCCAGGAAGTCGTCCAGCTCATGAGAACCTCCATTGAGGAGGTTTTTTGTGACAATGTACCCGAATAATGGCTTAAAGTACTGGAACGTTTCGCGATAGCAGTCGTCCAAAGCGTGCTGGGAGTTGCAGGAGATGAAGAAGTCCATCATCTTCTGCTTTGCCTCAAACTGTTCTGGGTCGTTTTGGAGCTCAGTCAGCAGCAGCATGAGGTCGCTTACCTGCGGCAAGTGGCCTACGATTGGGAATTTACTTTAGGCACTGTCTTAAGACACCCCTGCTAACATACCCATGATCGAGAAGAGCGGACGATTTCGACTACAGACGTAATCAAAATAACTTTCGCAGGCATACTTGTCGGCGTTAACTGAGTTTTGCACTCGAACCGCCAGGTCCTTAAGCTCCTTAATCCGCAGCTCCGACAAGTGCCGCACGTAGCCAACCTGACAATGTCCTGCGCCAGCCCAAAACAGCAGAACCAGGGCTACCAACGCTCCGAACGCCAGATTTGAGCTTGCCATCGAGAAGCTCTGATTGTGCCTTGTTTGAGTTGCTTCTCCAGAGCCACTGGGAGCAAAGCTCTTGCTTGAGGTCTTTCGGACCCCTCGGCGGAAGTCTTTTGTTACAGTGGTTGCACAGTGGTTGCTGCAAATCTTGCAAATATAAATGGAAGTTTCCTTTTTAAAAATGTAAACAAGATGCCATCAATTAAAGTTGATTCATACTTTCAAAGTTTGCTAATAAGCCAAAAAGGGATAACTATCTTTAAACTATTACACTTCTTTACACCAAACAAATATAGAAATGATAATATGTAGATAAAGCATTGGTACTTTACAGCTACAAATATGATTCTTATTTAAAATATTTTATTTGTTTATTTTTAAGCTGTGGTGAAACCACGGTGTTATTCTTAATTCCAGCTCTTGTATACCCTTTCACGGGGTGTTCTAATTTTGACAGTGTAATGCATTGTGAGCATTGCTTCCCATTAGAGTTTCTCGGTCAGACCCTTTTTAAAATCTGTTAGGGGCGCTTGATCAAACCTTAAAATGTTGTTTGGTGTAGTTAATTGCGCAGTTATAGTTTCTTAAAACTTGAAAATTAGGATGGTTTCATTTTAGATCTTTTTGATAACACAGAAAAACAATTATTTTTAGGATCCCTTCTTTTAATGGAGATTATATACGTTACCCTATCGACGATGCTTATATGCCGAAAGAAATCGTTGTCTAATTTCTTCATCAATCGAAATAAGGCTCCATAAAATTGAACCATCTCATAAGGTATTTCCTTGGGTATAACCATTTACCAAACCAAAATCTAAAAACAGTTTTGAATAAGGCAGGTATCCTTAAAAGAAATCCAAAATATATATTTTAATGCCTCCTCTGCTCGCTTATATATGGTTTATGCGGATTAGTTGGTATTAGATGGTTGCGGATTAGATGGTTGCAGAAGAAAGAGCACACAAGTGCGGCTTGCCCAAGGCAGCTTCCTCCCTTGTTTCAATTAGGCGACTGATTGTGCTTAAGTATATTTCCGAAGAGATAAGCATGCAGGCTTATCAGAAAAATGCTGTCCCACTGTTTCTAGATTGCTTTATTCGCCTAATACATTCGTTTTTTAAGTTGTTGACAACATTACAAATCAAATGTGGCCTTAGCGTACACATCAGTGCGTCGCTGTTTGTAAATGGGGATTTGGCGGCGCACTTGATCGACCATGTCGAAATCTACGGGAGAGGGAGCGGATGCACGTGCAGTCAGCCTTGCGCAGATCCCACACTATGGTAGAGCACTCACCGATTTCCTCCACAATGAACTCACAGCCTTCGCCTGCCTCGCATTGTACTTGGCCCAGGGATTCACGACCATCGAGTGACCGTAGGCCACGTAGCCCGACATGTTGTCGCGGGCAGGCGAGCAAGTTACCACGAAAAGCTGGTTGTCGGTCGCCCTGGCTCGTTGGAGGAGCTCCCAGTGCATTGGTCCCTGGCAGATGCAGAACGCAGACGGGTAGACCAGCATGGTGCAACCTAGGAGAACCACTTGTTGAGAACCAACTAACAGAGGTCGCGTATCAGCTCACCCATGTTGCGGTAGATCCTCGCCAGCTCATCAAAGCGCTTGTCGTGGCAGATGCCTATGCCGATCTTCTGCTGCCCAACCTGAACCACTGTTGGCTCCGATCCTGCCGACAGGACAGCAGCTTCGTCGAACTCCACGCCTCCAAAATTGGCGCGATCAATGCTCATGGTGAAAAGGTGGATCTGTTAGCACCAGGTCATTCTGTGGCTGTTCCATCGTGCGTTACAACATACCTTGCGATGCCTGCCTACGAGGGATCCGTTGGGCGCCCACACCGTGCATGTGTTGTAGAGCTTGTCGCCCTCGCGCTCGACGATACTGCCGCCGATTATATAGATGCTTAGCTCGCTGGCGAGCTGCGACAGCGACTGACAGGTCGGTCCCTGTGGCACCTCCTCGGCAACTTTGGGGAAGTGCTCCTGGCCGTAGGGCGCATTGAAGCTCTCCGGCAGAATGGCCAGCTGCAGCTCCGGGTTATCCGCCTTCAGCTTTCTCACGCTGTCAGCCGCCCGACGCACATTCAAAGCCACTTCCCTGTCCACAGGAAGTTGCAGTACGGCGATTGTAAGCTCTGCGAAGATGCAGTCATGGGCTTATACAGCTAAAAGACCCTGTCCCCGGTAGGACTTACTGTTAGTCATTGTTACAAAATGCAACTTCGACGACAATTGCTGGCTACGAATTTGGAAGCTGCACATTTATAGGAACCGAAAGGTTTCTCGTTCGTTTAGTGCAATAATATAATTTGTTGTTGACAGAGATTAATGATAGGGGTTTCATTGTCTATACACGTGTATTTGTCACATTTGCATTCTAAGATAAGAATTGAGCTCAAGTATTGGGAACAAAGTCGATCACCCGGGACTTTTGGGTGTCACTCTGGGTAAATAACAAAAGTCGACGACCACCAATATTTTAGTCGGCGAAAGGCACCAAATCTTTTACATTACGGCACTCTCTATCTACTCTACACGTAGTCACGAAGTGCACCAGGATGGGTGTGTATTCACGAAGAAATGAAAGTCCACAGTATTCGTCCGATTGTTGGGAGTGATACATCAATCGAAAGGAAATGCAAAAATGGAAAGGGTTGCATACCAATAGAGATGAATGATCACTTACGCGTCAAATGACACCTCAACTGCCAAAATGGGTGCTCCGTTCCAAAGAAATAAGCAAAAGCAAATTTTGGGGCTCTTCTCAAAATGAAAATTTTATTGTTTGTCAGTTTGTCCCAAAGCGTTATTTTAGAATCCTCAAAATTCTAGACAATGCTAAACAGCTCACATTCTTGTAAAAATAACCATGCCAAAGCTATTACCCGACAAAACTTGTCACATTTACCAGTTCAAAACATCTTTCAATGCCTGAACATTAATTTTTTTTGTGAGTATCCAAACTCTATTTGAAGGTCCTGGAAATTTAAGATGGTGTTAAACAGCTTAAAAGAAGAAACTTTACTTCTACCACTTTGGAAAAACTAGCCTGTTTGGGGAAAAAAGTGCTATAAATAGCTGTTTATACACCAGTAACTTGTGAACTATAAGGTGAGTTCCAAAGTAAACAGGACTTTTGTAATCTAGCGCTCTCTAGTGGCGCCATCTATATGTCATCTGCTGGCTTATCGTCTTTCAGTAAAAATTTCATGACATTTCCTCTATTGGGAGAGAGGTAATTGCGTTTTAAGTGTCAGTATGTTTTTGTCATCGGTGTGAAAACAAGCTTCGAGCAAAGAGTCAACATTAAATTTTATTTAGAAATTGATAAAACTTTTACCGAAACGTTTCAATTGAAGGAACAAGTTTATGGCGATGATTTCCTATCCCGTAGGAGAGTGCACGAGTGGTTTCAACGCTTTCAAAGTGGTCGTGAGGACTTAAATGACGACGAACATGTGGCCCAACCAAAATCCGTGATCACCGAAAATTCCATCGAAACTGTGCGTGAATTCATAAAAAATCTGTCGAAATCATCATTGAAATTCATGGAAATAGAATTGAACATCTCCAAAACATCGATTTATCGCATTTTGACCGATCAGTTGGGCTTACAAAAGTTGTGTGCACGGTTTGTTCCGCACAAATTGACGTCCAAAAATTGCTCAGAATTCAACATACGAAGGACATCATGAAAGAGGCAAAAAAAAAAAATCAGAACTTCCTTTACAAGAATGTGACTGGTGACAAAACGTGGTGTTTTCAATATGAATTCGAAACGAAACACCGGAGTGCTGAATGGAAGGCGTCAGATGAGCCGAAACCCAAAAAATCGCGCCTGGAGAAGTCAAAAGTAAAGAAAATGCTGATTTGTTTTTATGATTCCAAGGGTATTGTCCACAAAGAATTTGTTCCACCCGGGCAAAACGTTAGTGTGGTATTCTACCTTGCAGTTTTGAAGCGTTTAGTGCGCCGTATTAGACGTGTTCGGCCCGAATATCGCGAAGATGGAAGTTGGCGTTTGTTGGACGATAATTCGCCGTCTCATCGACGCTTGTGTCCGACTATTTGGCCAAAAATCACATTTTAACCAACAATCACTTCCCGCATTCACCTGATATGGCACCGTGCGACCTCTACCTTTTCGGAAAAATGCATTTGCCGATGAAAGGAACGTACCGGGAAACGAGCTAAAACACTCGTTCGACATGATTTTGGACCGTGCCAAACGCTGCATTAAAGCAGAAGGAGACTATTTTTAATAAAATAAATTGATTGATTTTGGAACTCACCTTGTACTAAAGCTATATGTTATTAAAAAGGTATTTTGAAATGTCTACGCCTTTGTATTATGATTTGTTTAAATACCACCGTTAATAAATTATGAGCATAAGCTTTTTTATTACATTTGTTTACCTTTTTTTTTGATTTTTGTAATCTAATCAACCGATTTCGGGTGAAACTTAAAAGTGGATAGTCTACAAAATTGTTGATAAAAGTTACCCTTTAAAGATTATTAGTCAACAAAAATGGCACCATTTACTATTTCAGAACATCTAACACTATCTGAGCTTTGGATTTTCTTGTTCGTATCCATACTCTATTTTAGGGTCTTGGAAAAATTTTAATTCTTATAAACAGTTCCGCATTAAAAACTTGAATTCTACGAATTTATATGATATGTTATACTCCTGAAATAAAAAAAAAACATTTTTGTCACAAAAATCAGAACTTTTGTTTGTTGAAGATGCGATCGGCAATATATTGTTAACTTCCACCACGCCATAATTTAAAGAAAATCTGGGCCAAAGGACGCAGACACGAGGACGTGTACTATCTCATGAACCTCATTCAAAAACACCCAGCTGAAAAGTTTTTCTGGAAGTACGTCAATCTACGATCGAAGTTTCTGATGTGTTCGGTTTAAACTCAACATGAACCATAATAGTAAAGTATATATATATATTGTTGATCAGGAACACTAGAAGTGAACTCGCGCACGATGTCATCTTAGAAATTATAAGAGCTTCATTGATTGGACTATGCTTACAACTTCTAGGCTCCAGTGCAGATTTGTTCGCTGAGCTACGCCCAGAAACAATCATAACTTTAATGTTTGTCTGGGACGCCAGAAAGTTTTTGTAAACGTATAAATCGGATAAGTAACTACGGGTAAATCCTTTTCATGAAAGATAAAGGGGTAATGTGGTATTTTAAATGCAGGCAAAAAATATTTTCTGGAAAACCACCGACAGCCAAATTATAGATCCCCCTCTGAGAACCATTGTACTTAAATTGTATTTAATTTAACAGTTACTCAATTGATTTTATTAACGTAATCAAAGATAAAGCTGTTCTGCAAATCTGAAAGAAAAAAATATGAAACCAAAATATTTATGGAAAATCTCATGGACTTACACCAACAAAATTCGCCAGAGATGCAATAAAGAAGCCAGCCCTAATTAGCACTTCCCTTTGCGACTGAAGAATAACCAACGACAGGGATCTTCGAAACTGAGGAGATGCTAGGTCCCAAGGAGAGAGCCGGACGGCAATATCGGTCTGCAGGCTCTACAAAACAGGTAAGGCGGCCAAACATTAAATAAAACACTTTTTTTTAGTCTCACCTCAGCTTTGATGATTTCGCCACCGTAGCAATAAATAAATAATTGCAGCATAATAGAACCGAAAAACGACGCATACAACAAAAGGTCCATTACAGAGTCCATGTTCTTAATATGAAAGTGTACTTTTTCTTATGGGATCTCGTTCTAGGAAATCTTTTTGCATACCGTTACTAGTTGATATATTATAACGCCAACCTGCAACGATGTTATGACGAACTGTCCAAATACAGTGGGTGTGTATATCGATCGTAGTCTTCTGGCTAAGGAAAGTAGGAGTACGTGATAGTCAACAATGGATTTCAGTTTCGCGTGGGACTCCTTTTCGGATAGCCCAAACTCTTCGTTTGTGATTTTCCAATGCAAGGTCTGAAAATGAGCTCGCAGATTAATGGCGAAGGAAATAAATAAGCCGTCAACGGCCGAGGCATAGGCCACCACGACGACAGTAACTAAAACAGTATATAAAAAACAAATTTCATATCCAGGACTTTCCAGATCGTTAAATGGGAATCTAGAAAAAAGAGTTACTAACGATTTCGGAGGAATCTGAATTCAGTATTACTTCATTGGCATGGGCAGCTCCCTGGCATACGTTGTGCCTCGCCAACCGTTAGAAACAATTTTAACAATGGGTCCCAGCATAAAATAAAGCCCTGTTAGGCCGCAGGACAGGCAATACGCCCTTCCCAGAAAGGATGCTAGCTTATTAGCTTCATCCACGAAGTGCGATCCCTTACTTTGATTTGCTGTTCAAATTGTGCGTTTTGTTAGTAACATTACACATTAGTTACACGGGGGATATTTACACTTCTCATGCATTTTCCTGAACACGCGAATCATTTTCCAAAACTCCAGCCTTTCTACCAAGAAGGTAGTAATTTTAATAACCGTAAGCATATTGGTGAGCACTACACTCAGACATGCTGTGACTTTTTCCATGTCATTTCGGTTGTAGAAAACATAAGATATCAACGGATACTGCGCCGATATAACGAAAAGCAGTGAGCTAATGTGTTTCAAGCCTAATGCTCGGTTTTCGGTACTTTCTACATTATCACTGTGACCCATTGCACGCAGGCAGTTCTCCTGCAGTTGAAAGTGTCTAGCCATGACCCCACTTTTTAGAATGCCTGAGTATTCCGCTGGCTGCACATTTTATATAAACTTTGGAAATACTTTAATTACGTTATTGATTAAATAATTATTTGCTTTGCCAACGCTGCTCTACAATCCCTGGACTAATTACCGTGATTGTCGATGTAAGAACGATTTCCTGACAAAATAATTGTGACATCCTTAATTTGGACTGAAATTGTGTATCATTAGCTAATTAACGTAGCATTTAAAACGATAAAATTATTGGATTATTGGATAAAATAATAAAAAGGGTTGTACAATTTTTAAAACACTACAATAGAGACTATGGAACTGTAAAGTGCTTTTGTGTTGCTGCTTAAGCCAATTTTTAGCTTAAGAATATTATTTTATAAAATTTTGTGGCGAAAAATGCTTGAAAAATCGTCTATACTGTACTGTCTAAAATATTTTCATTCAGCCAGATATTAAAGCTTTCCGCACACAATTTGCCGAATAAGAACATTTTAACTAATAAAACAAGGAAGAACGCTATAGTAGAGTACCTCGACTATCAGATACCCGTTACTCAGCTTGAGGGAACAAAATAGAAATGGAGATACATAAGCAGCAAAGAAATATTGTAAGACTATTTTGGTATGTGTTACGTGGGCGGCAGACAGTTTTAAGTGTTTTAGGCGTTTGGGGTGTTAGAGTGGTGGTTATGGTGCTCAAATCTTTCCCATCAACATTTTACGTATTCGACACAATTTTTTCCGAAAAGTTTTGATTTGACGTTTAATATTTTTTACAAGTTTATTAAACTGGAAAACACGTTAACAAAATTTTTCTTTTATTCCGGTGATTGTATCATCATTACATTGAAAAAAACCATGTCTTTTCTAAACACTAAAAAAAGGTTATGCAAATAGGACCAGTGGAACGGCCGCAATTTTAAAAAACACTGTATTGATAAACAAAAAAAGGGTTATAATGTTGTTGACCTAGTATACTGACCCACCATGCTTCACCGTTAAAAGGCACATTTTTGAGTTTTTTAAAACGAAAGATAACTGTTTTAGAAAATTATTAGAGAAAAAATGTTATATAGCTCTATGGTTTTTTGTGGTTTCACACAGAAGAATTATATACAGTAGAACAATTTTCTTAAGCTCTTCTCTTGGTTTTTCATCTGGTGAAAAAATAATAATGGTGTGTTTTTAAATAATAAAAAAGGATTAATAGAGTTTTAAAAGGATTGAAAATATAAACGATAGTGTTCCTACACCGTAGATTAAGGTCATATTACACAATGATACGACAAACAATTTTAATTCAACCTTTTACTTAGTCAGCTTCCCCTATCTCCCATACCCCTCCCCACCCCTCTTTCTATTAGACATGAAGTAGTGAATGGCGAATTTATATAAAAAACCTTTAAAACCTTTGAAAAATTATTGATACTTGGAGGAAAAAGTGGTGAGGTTAAAGGGAAAGTGATATTGTGAGAGCAGAAGTGACTATATTTAAAAACAAACATTTAAACTAAGTGCGTTGCATCCGAAGACTATAAAAAATTAGTTGGTTTGAGAGAAAAAGCGGGGAAGCGTTAAAATTAATATTTCGAAAATTTTATTTTTTGAGCCGATGATTAACCCTTTGGCTATTAACCCTTTAATTCTCACTTTAAATACTTTAAGCCGAATGCTCCGTTTATAAGTAATGCACAAAATCTATTTTTTTTGTCAGCTTGTATCCCATAACGTTTTTTAGGGTCAACAGCCAATAAGCAACTTTGTTCCACAACTTTTGGAAGAACTCACTCGTTTTGTGGGAAAACAGATATAAATATGTATATGTACATATAAAGGTGTAATCTCGGAAACTATAAGAGCTAGAGGGTTGATATCTCAGACGTGAATTCCCAAGCTTTGCACGCAGCTCAAGTTCTGAAGCACACAAACCAACCAAAACTATGCGCCCACAATTTTTGAGCTTGAAACCAAATTTACCGTTGACCTACAATTGACCTACAAAAAGTTTATCACGCCCACTCTAACGCCCACAAACGCTCATAACTCTTAGTTATTGAAATCGCGGTTGGATGGTGCTTTACAATCTCGCTTTGTTTTTGCTCCCTTCAGCTGAATAACGGGTACCTGATAGTCGAGGCACTCGACTCCCTTTTTTTATATTTTTATGTCAATCATTTTTTTTTGTTGGAGATACTTTTTATAGATCTTTCTTTAAAATAATTTTAGATTAGCTAATAGAAAAGAAGAAGTATACAAGCCGCCAGCAGTAACATTGTATTTTGCAGTTCTTGTGACTAATCTATTATTCTCGCTTGCTTTTTAAGTGGCCAAGAGCAAAAGCCCTTGCACCATCAGCCACGAAATCAATTTGGATTTCAGCCGAAAAGTTTTAATGAAGACCGAACATGGCATATTCATTAGGGTATCTCAACAACTGGGGTTGGACTGGGGAGACCCGAGTTGGTTCATTCATGTAAACGACTCATTACACCACCGGCAAGTGTTCAGGGGGGACATCACATGGAACAAAACGTTTTGAAAATAAATTCAAAGGGGTACTTATCCCCAAGAAAGTAAAGGCTAACCGCTGGACATGATTAATGAATTTTGTTGCAACCGGTGAAGAAACGATCGGCTTGGAAGACCCCGGCCAAAAAAACGCTCTGCGGGTCATCAATTAAGCTTGACAACGCGCAACTTCTTTCAGTATGAGGGGCTGCGACATAAGTTTCTTCTGCGGAGACCAGGCCAGTGAGGCTAGGAAAAGTAATTTCTCGCGGGGGAGGCTGCGACTTCCAGCTCCATGCTGAACTTGCACTGATTAAGTGCTTTCGACATTGGTCACTGGTCAAAACCTAAGCACAGACTCCCAACTTAATCATTGCATCGGGGGTCGGTGTATCGGTGGATCGGTGGATCGGAGTATCGGGGCTAACAATTAAGCGCCGCAACAAAGACTTTGAGGGGGGAACCACGCTAATTGGCCATGTATTGCCAGCAACTACAAGCAAGTCTCGCCATTTAATGAGGGATGTGAAGGGGCTCGAAGGTGAATGGCGAAGAAGCGCAGAAGACGAAGCAAACTAAAACAAATACAATGAACATGCAACAAATGGAGGCTGCGCGCTCTTTTTGGCACCTTTGATGCGGACCGTGACTCTGTCCGTGGCTCTGCCGCGGATCTTTGTTGAACTTCACCCATTAACTTTCGACTGCCAGCGTCTGAGTATGAAATGTCTGTACGTATAAAAGCCGCTCGAAAGCCCCATAAGTCATACAGTTCACTACGAGCCACTAAGGAAGTCAAACCTCAACCCTCCACTCCCACTCAAACAGCTCAACAAAGCCCAGAAATGCGTGCATTCATTGTAAGGCGACTCATGGGGACGTCGACTAATTACCGGTCTAATCTTCTTTTATTGCCTATTAGGTCCTGTGCCTCTTCGCCGTAGCGCTGGCCGCGCCTCAGGGTTACAACTATAATCCTGGCCCGTCCGGCTTCGGAGGCATCAGCACAACCAGTGAGGGCGGCTCCTTCTTCCAGGCTGCTCAGGCTAGCCCGGTCCAGGCGCAACCCATCTACCAGCAGCAGGCCGTGCAGGCCCACCATCACCAGCACCAGGTGCAACAGGTACAGCAGGGTCAGCAGCAGCAAGCCATCGTGTCCAAGCGCTTCTTCATCCACTCCGCCCCGGAGGAGGCCGAGGACTACAAGGAGCGTCACATCACCGTTGGCGTCCCCAAGCGCAACTACAACGTGGTGTTCATAAAGTCGCCCCAGCGCAACAACAAGAAGACCATTAAGATCAGCCCCGCCGCCAACGAGGAGAAGACCGTCATTTACGTGCTGAGCAAGAAGGGCGAGAGCGACTTGAACGCCGAGGTTGTGGAGCAGGCTAGCTCCACTAGCAAGCCGGAGGTCTTTTTCATCAAGTACAAGACCAACGAGGAAGCGGCCCATGCACAGCAGCAGATTCAGGCCCAGTACGACGCCCTGGGTGGTAGCAGCCAGCTGACCGATGAGGGAGTGGCCCCCGTCACCTCTGTCATTGGAGCCTTGGGAGCCAGCGACGGCCACGTAGACGCCGGATCCGCTGTGGGCGGCACTGGACTTGGTCAGATCTCATCCGGCACCGCGGGATCCCACACGGGCAATGCATACCTGCCACCCAATTTCTAATTGTTGAGTGTTATTCCCCCAAAAGTAACTTGTTGTTAATAATAAACTATTATCGCTGTTGAATTTAATTCAAAACCGTCTACTCATTTAATTTAAAGTATATTAGAAATTGCCCAAGTAGGTATACTAATATTGACTAATTAATATGGTTAAAGCTCATACGAGTAAGGTACACCTTAATTTATAATTAACAAGAAAAGAAGTTAGCTTCGGTAAGCCGAAGTTGGTACACCCTTGCAGTTATAAGAAATAATCAACTTTAGTTGTGAAATGTGAAATTTGTTAGGATTCTTGCTAACTTCAGTGATATTAAAAAAATTATTTCATACTTTTTTTCAGACCATTTTTTTTACATCTATATGCTAGAGTTATCCGATTTTTATTAAATTGATTTCGAAATTCTTAAAAATATAAAAATTATATTATAAGATAATATGTCAAAAAACCCCAAAGCTATTATTTGTTTCATATTATTTTCCCACCAATTTTCGATCATTCCTATTACAGCTATATGATAGAATCCGCCGATTTTGATCAAATTTAATTCAAAATTCAGAAGTAATTAAAAAATGTTATTTCTAAGCTTATAAGAAGTTCTTGCGGCAAATTTTTTTGGGTCAATCGATAGGTATTGATGAAACAAATACGTTTTAAGAAAAAAAATTCTAGCATGACAATTGTGGCCACCACATTTCAGTTAAAATTTTTGTTCTATCATAAAAACTGTAGGCGCTACAGATTTTCGCAGATTGTGGGCGTTAAAGTGGGCGTGGCACCTCGCTGAAACAAACTTGCGCTGCGCAGGAACCCCAAGAATCTGCATGCCAGGACGGACGGTTCTAGCTTTTATTGTTTCCAAGCGTAGTAGGTTATATGTTTAAAAACACCGAAGATATAATCTTTTCATATTATTTTACCACTAATTTTCCGATCGTTACTATGGCAGCTATATTATATAGTCGTCCGATTTTGATAACATTTAATTCGAAATTCAAAACCAATTAAAAAATGTTATTTCGAAGAGTAGGAGGTTATATGTTATCATTTATCATTTATCATCATTATCATTATCATTTTTTTCAAATTTTTTTCCCCGATAGTTCCTATGGGAGCTATAAGATATAGTTGCCCGATCCGGCTGGATCCGACTAATATACTATCTGCAATAGAAAGAAGACTTTTGGGAAAGTTTCAGCCCGATAGCTTTAAAACTGAGAGACTAGTTTGCGTAGAAACGGACTAACGGACGGACATGGCTAGATCGACTCGTCTTGTGACGCTCATCAAGAATATTTATACTTTATGGGTTCGGAAACGTCTCCTTCACTGACTGACTGAAATCATAATACGCATTCAAGGGTATTAAGATAATAAATTATTCTTTTCAACTCTCCGACTAAAGGTGATTTTTTCTAAGTACCAAAGAACATTTTCTTAAAAGCTATTTTTTGTGTTTTGAGAAAATATTTCTGAAATCAATTTTTTAAAATCAGTGTGTTAATTTATAGTATTACAATTTTTTTTGTTTTGTAGAAACCCAATATGGCTGCAAATGTTCTAAAGGGCCAAATGGGTTTTGTTTTAGAAACTTTTCGTTTTTTTTACATAAATAAAAAACAAACATTTTGACACAAACAATTTTGACACAAAGCGTCGTTTTGTGGTTAAGTTTGTATCAAATCCTACAGATTCCTGTGCTATAACTAATATTGAAACTACAAACGAGCAGCAAAAAATTCGGGTCAGCACATTTTACGATTCCTTTTGAGATCATAAACAGAAAAGATTGTTTCTTTGATGTGACAGTCAGCATTTTTGTGTTATTTGTCTAACAGTTGAAAGTGTCGGAAACAATTTACATTCTGTCGTAATCGACAACGCTGACATCTTAAAAAACTGCTAAATCTACTGTAATGAATAATAAGCAAACGACATCTGATCCTGCGTTGCTAGCTCAGAGCTCATCTGTAAACGTATTCCACGATGAATCAATATTACCGCAGCGTAATGTGAAAACAAGTAAGCTTCAGCTTTCCCTTCCTTTTCCAACGACTACAACCGTGCTCAAATTTGAAATAGGTGAAAGTGTTCCACCGTCGTGTGCGGAGAAGACCTTGTTTGTGCTCTCGATGATTCTAATAGTACTGGCGTTGCCGTGGTCCATTTTCTGTTGTCTCAGGGTTATGTCGGAGTATGAGCGAGCGGTGATCCTGCGCCTCGGACGTCTTCGGCCCAAACCTCCAAGGGGACCAGGTGTCATCTTTCTCGTACCCTGCTTAGATGAAATATTTGTTGTGGACATACGCACCAAATCATTTGATCTGGATAGACAGGAAATCCTTACTCGAGACATGGTGACGATAAGCATTGACGGAGTGGTGTACTATAGCATCAAGAGCCCCTTTGATGCTATTCTGCAAGTGTTTGACTCCGAGGAGGCCACAGAGAAGCTGGCCATGACTACGCTCCGAAACGTGGCCGGCATCCACAAGCTAATGGATTTGCTCTCCTCCAAGGAGTACCTCTCCAATCAGATCGAAGGTATATTGTACAACTCCACAGAGCCATGGGGAGTACGCGTGGAGCGCGTGGAGATGTAAGTATCTATTTTTGCTGGAAGATTCAATGATCTTGCTCATTAGCAATCGTACATAGGGGACGTAATCTTAAAAGAATTAATATTAAAATATTGCAATATAAAGTAAATAATAAATACAAATTTATTTTATGATCAAACAAAAACACCTCTTGAGGAGGTAAAAATGTAGTGACAATCCAAAGTTCTGATATCAACTTTTGTGACGAAAATGTGTTATACACCTACTAAATAAATAAATTTTCCTCATTACTTTACATTCAGCTCGTTTTGTAAAAATTGTACATCTAAGCTCAAGCATATTGAAATAGAAAATTAAGAAAATGTATTTATTTAGATCGTATAATAATAATTTTCGTCAAAAATATTGATATCAGAACATTTGTTTGATTTAAGTGTGACTAGATTTTTACATCGTTAATAAATGTTTTGATTGATATATGAATATCTTAAAATATAAATGTAATTGTTTGACATGGCGATACCAACATTTATTATCATAAAAAACATCAATATCAAACAATGAAAGAATTCCAGTGGAAAACGTACCTGTGTCACATTGTTTTCTACAATGAAATATTTCGATAGGACAGATCATTTAAAAACAATTATTTTTTCCGAAAATATTTATATTTTCTAGGGTAAGAATAATTTAACCCTTAAATTAACCCCTTAAGTAAACATTTTTAGGAAAGATAATGCAAAGCAATTTAGATTATTCGTTACCCTTTCTATTTTTCTGGAAATAATTTATAATTATAAGGAATTGGTTTTCGTTTTCAACGCAATTCTTGTTTGCTGTAATCATTGTCCTTGTAAATGTTAACGTCGACTTTATAAAATGTAAGGTAAATTTGGAATTCTTCAAAGATAACGTTTTCCCATGTGATGTTAGGTACCCAAGCCAACCCACCCTAATGCTTATATTTGCCAGAAAAGAGATTTTCATGCCGGATCAACTGAAGCGCGCCCTGGCCGTGGAGCAGGAAGCGATGCGGGAGGCGAAGGCCAAGGTGGCCGCCGCCCAAGGAGAGAGGGATGCGGTAAAGGCGCTAAAGGAGGCCGCCGACATTATGGAAACCAACCCCATTGCCCTGCAACTGCGATACCTACAAACCCTGAACTCCATCTGCAACGAAGATACCAGATCTTACGTTTTTCCTTTCCCCGTAGATATTGTGAAGAAACTTATGAAATAATTGGGATGGATTCCTTTGAAAAGTTTCGGTGAAACTTCAAGATCCTCTATTCTTAATGGGGACATTGTAAACATTGTTTGTCAAAGTCTATTAAAAGAATCATGTTCATCATGAACTCATGTCAGCCGACGCCGAGTCCATTCGTCATTCGAATAGTACCATCCACTCATATAAACTATTTTCAGCAAATTCAAAGATTCATAAAAAAAAGTGGCATAAATTCAAGGCAAGTCGCCATCCTTAATTTCTATGAGAGACTTGGCCTACATTTGTTGCTTTTACTATTTTGAATAAAACAGGGAAGAATGCCTCAACTCATCTTAAGGGAACAAAGGGAATGTGAGATGTGATTACACGTGATTTTAATACAGAGTTGTGTGGGCGGCACACCGGCTTAAGAGTTATGGGCGTTACTTAGTGAGCGTGACACATTACAATTTTTTAGACTGGGAAGAAA
Organism: Drosophila biarmipes; assembly: GCF_025231255.1. Lineage (NCBI taxonomy): Eukaryota > Metazoa > Arthropoda > Insecta > Diptera > Drosophilidae > Drosophila > Drosophila biarmipes. The sequence goes on along the minus strand of NC_066616.1, from coordinate 2,923,543 downwards.
GGAATCTTAGTCTGAAATCTCTTGACTCAGCGCTTCCGACCCCATAAAGTATACCAACATACGGCGTCGGGGAGAGGCGATCCCCAGAGCCCGTCTGGTGGTCTGCACCCAGCCTGCCCTTTTTATTCCCTTCTGTCTCTGATAAAAGCGGCTGCTGCTCTTCAGTTTTCTTCGCTCGTGATAGAATACTTCGTTGCTGTGCGAACCTCTTACAATAAAACAATGTGTGTTCTGCGTTGTCGGTTTTGTCATCAGCGTTAACACAGCTGGCTTATGTGCTTTTGCCCATCTTCTTTAGAGTTCTTTGTATAGCCAGCAACGTCTTCTAAAAACCAATTTGTTTTTAAATCAAATCAAGATCAAATCAGCCCACACTTTTCATCCATACAGAAGAATGGAGTTTGTATTCATTAACAGCTTTCGTCTAGATAGTATTGACCAGTGTTGAGGCCAGCCAGATACCAAGGTACTTTATTGACTTCTGTGTCCGAATGGTTGTCTCCGTGAGCCTTAATTCTATCTCCAGCGGCATCTGCTTTCAGGTGACTAGCAGAAGCCGGCTGTAAGCCACGAGAGTTAATACTTTCGTTTACACGAATTATGACTTGGTATGGTGTTTACACGTAGCTTCCCAGTCACTTCCCAGTCGCTTCTAGCATGCAGAGCGGTCGATACGCTGATGGGGTTCCTGGTTCTCCCTTTCCTCTGTATCTTACACGGATCGGGGAGATGTGAGATTACGCTTATAGTATAGCCGATGCTAGAATTTCAGCTGCATCTTCTGTTGGCAATATAACGAACGCATCTTGGACTTACTTCCTTTTACCAACTCGAGAAGCAAATTCCCCGACTTGGTCAAGTTTTCCCCAAGCTCCCTCAACACCCCGGCCTAATTCCTGTCTTCAGCCGGCTTGATGAATGCATCTTGTGGGCGGTATCTATAGTGTGGTCTTCTCCTTTCTTCTCAGGGTCAACAGTGACCCTTTCTTTCGTTCCCTCTATTAAAGATGTTTTGGTTTTTCCCTTTCTCCGAGTCACTGTTTTAAAGCCGTCTTTCGCTTCATTACTTATTGGCTTTTAAGATGCCTTTTGCTCGGCTGCGCTAGAGGCAGTCCTCTTTTTGTGGGACGAACCTGGTGTGTCAGTTTCCCCTAGCTTTTGGCTGGTTTCAGCTACCAATTTTGCTTCCTCGACTCTCTCTGTTTCGGCAGTCAACCAGATTTTCTTGTACTTCTCGACAATATCAAGGAGCTCGCTCAGTTCTGAGAGCTTCTCAGTTCTCCGTCTTTAACATCATCACTGCTCTGCCCTTCTCGATCGTTTCCCCTTCTAGAGCGCTCATCTTATAGATAAGCTTTAGTCTTGGAGAGCCTATCGTAGGATCCAACCTTTAAGTCGCTATCCCCTCCGTGATGCCCCCATGGGTCCCTATTTATCCGAGAGGCTCATGCGAGGGTCGACGCAGGTCCTTATGGGTTTGTGCGTACCAGAGTCAGGACGGATGTTAAGCAGGAGTTTTCTCAACTGCATCTGTACCTTCGGTTCCGAGATGACGTGGTTCGAACTACGGAGGTAACTTCAGCATTAGCCCAACAGGCATTTAATCAGGGTATCAATCTGAGTACTCAGATATTGGATTGCCGTTGTTATCAGCGGGGGACTTTCTCAGTGTCTGCCGAACTAAAAAACAAAATGGGGTGGGTTGGGAAATTGGGCGGCTATATGGGACAGACGTTATCTAGTATACGCGTAACGGGTATAGAAATAAATGCAAGGAGTCACAAGTAAAATTTGGCATGAAATAATCAACAATGATTTCATATTTATGACTTGCTCTTCGGGCTGTCTATATCCGCCATGGCTTCAAAGAAAAATGGAGGTACGCCGGAGGCAAAGCGCGCCTGTAAGGAGCTGCGGCTGTTAAATCTTTGTAAATAGGGCATAAGCTCGGTCTTTCTATTACCGCGCATTCGAAAAGGCGCGATTGTTAAAACCAACAAAAATTAAAAATCATTTAAACTAAACCTAACGTGAGTAAGTTAGATGTTATTTGTTGTCGAAAAAGTGTATAGCAGCGCCAAATATCCATAATCCACACCGTGAAATTCTCCACTAGATACAGAGCAGGACTGGCATGTCATGTTGAAAAAAATGAATCAATAAACAACTACTTTTGATACAAACTAGGATATTACAGAAACTTGAAAGACAACTCGATTTTTATAGCAAGTATAAAAAAAAATCACCCTTGCTTTGTATAGTGAAGCCGGGAACTTTGAATTTTAATGCCAAGATCTTTTGTAAGAAAATTTAAACTTAAAAAATCGCGGTCTATCGAGGATAATTTTTCCGAGATTTTCAGGGTGATTCCCCAACTTTTTTAATAAAAAAATGTTTTGTAAGAACAGCCCTTACTTAATTTTTCAAAAAGATTTAGAAATGTGGGTGCGAGGCACCCAACCAATAACAAACTTGTGCTGCGTAAAAAGCTTAGGAATCTGCATACCAATTCCCACACAATTCCCGCACAGTTTAACATTCGCCCAAGCTAGAGGCTGGCGTGGAGCGCAAAAAATACAGTCACGGTGTTTCAAAAGACGTTTATAAGATCGTCCGAATCCAATTCTTGTATTTTTTTCGGTAAAATTGATGTGTGTACTTAGGCAACATAGTTAACGTTACTTCTGGAGAAATTTGAAAAGCGAAACGGTGAAGACGGATTATTCTCCAGACGTAGTATTGGGCTCAAGCCAGGGCCCTTCTGTACCGTCCAAAATTCTAACTAATGGGTCATCCGTATACGGCCTAAATTGGCACCCAAATATTTATTTTTATTCCAGCACAAGAAAAGAAAAATGCGTGGTCAACGATTATTGTCGCCAGAAAATACTGTTAAGTCGTTCAAGGTGTCATTATCGCCAAGTGCATCCATAATTTGTTAGACAATACTTTGAAAAACAATAAAGCCATTTTTAATGAAAAATTTGCGCATTTTCGTTATAAGGTCAAAAAATATGAATAGTAACCCCCATAGCAACCCACAGCGAACCACATATATATTTTTTTGATCAGCATAAATGAATACAAAAAACAAGAAAGGAAGTTAACTTCGGCAAGCTGAAGCCTGTATACCCGTTCAGTTATAGAAATAAACAACTTTAGTAAATCATTTTTATACCCTTGCAGAGGGTATAATGATTTGAGTCAGAAGTTTGCAACGCAGTGAAGGAGACGTTTCCGACCCCATAAAGTATATATATTCTTGAACAGGGTCACAAGACGAGTCGATCCAGACATGTCCGTCTGTCCGTCCGTCTGTCCGTCCGTCTGTCCGTCCGTTTCTACGCAAACTAGTCTCTCAGCTTAAAAGCTATCGGGCTAATACCTTCCCAATAGTATTCTTTCTATTGCAGGTAGAACCAGCCGGATCGGACAACTATATCTTATAGGTCCCATAGGAACTATCGGAAAATTAGTGGTAAAATATTATTGAAAAATTATATCTTCGGTGTTTTTTAACTTATAACGCTTGGATATAACATTTTTTATTTATTTATATTATATAGCTGCCATAGGAACGATCGGAAAATAATTCGGAAAACATGAAATAAAAATGATATCTTTGGTGTTTTTTAACATATAACCTTATAAGCATGAAAATAACATTTTTTTATTAGTTCAGAATTTCGAATTCAATTTTTTTTAAATATCATACTATATCATATAAATGTCATAGGAACGATCGGATAATTGGTGGGAAATAATGTGAAACAAATTATAGCTTTGAAGCTTTTTGACATATTATCTTATAATATTGGGAATATACATTTTTATATTCATTAAGAATTTTGAAATCAATTTAATAAATTTATTGATTATTTTTTATAAGGGTATACAAACTTCGTCTTGCCGAAGCTAACGTCCTTTCTTGCCTCATCAATACCTATATTGACGTAAAACGAACTGTATAAAGGCTTTAAAATTTTAAATTTACTTCTGAAATTTTGGGGACACATTCTTGGATAGTTTGGGCACACACTAATTTTTTTAAACCTCTAAATTCGCCAAAATCCGAAGCTTGTATACCCTTGCAATTATAAAAAATAATCAAGAATTTTATTAAATTGAATTCAAAATTCTTAAAAATATAAAAATGTATATTCCCAATATTATAACATAATATGTCAAAAAGCTTCAAAGCTATAATTTGTTTGACATTATTTCCCACCAATTATCCGATCGTTCCTATGACAGTTATATGATATAGTCATCCGATTTTAAGAAAATTGAATTCGAAATTCAGAACTAATAAAAAAATGTTATTTTTAAGCTTATAAGGTTATATGTTAAAAAATACCAAAGATATCATTTTTATTTCATGTTTTCCGACTTATTTTCCGATCGTTCCTATGGCAACTATATGATATAGTCATCCGATTTTGATAAAATTTTATTCGAAATTCAAAGTCCAATAAAAAATTTTATTTTCAAGCGTAGGAGGTTATATGTTAAAAAACACCAAAGATAAAATTTTTCAATATTATTTTACCACTAACTTTCCGATAGTTCCTATGGTAGCTATATGATATAGTCATCCGATTTTGATTGAATTTAATTCGAAATCCAGAATTTTATATCCAAGCTTAGAAAGGTTTTTGTTAAAAAATACGAAAAATATAATTTATTAAAATTTTTCCCCGATAGTTCCTATGGGAGCTATAAGATATAGTTGTCCGATCCGGCTGGTTCTACCTGCAATAGAAAGAATACTATTGGGAAAGTATCAGCCCGATAGCTTTTAAGCCGAGAGACTAGTTTGGGTAGAAACGGACGGATAGACGGCCGGACAGACGGACATGGCTAGATCGACTCGTCTTGTGACGCTGATCAAGAATATATATATATATATATTTATGGGGTCGGAAACGTCTCCTTCACTGCGTTGAAAACTTCTGACTGAAATTATTATACCCTCTGCAAGGGTATAAAAACCCCAGAGATATTTTTTATATTTTTTTTCCAACAATTTTCCGATTGGTTCTATGGCAGCTAAATGTATGTATGATTTGGATTTTAATAGAATTTAATTCGAAATTTTAAACTTATTTAAAAATGTTATTTCCAAGCGTAGGAGATTATATGTTAAAAACAATCAAATATATAAATACAAAATTTTTTTTCGATTATTTCTATGAGAGCTATAAGATATAGTAGTCCGTCATTAAAACTAAGAGACTAGTTCGCGTAGAAAAGGACTGACGGACACGGCTAGTTCGAATTGTCTATCGATGCTGATCAAAAATATATATGTACTTTATGGGGTCGGAAACGTCACCGCCTCAAGCTTTAGAAAAATAATTTTATTCTTAAAGTTTCTGAATTGCGGTATAATTGATAGATTTGTGTAACAGGTTAAATAAAGGTATGCGCACACTGGGGCGGTGCGGCGCGGCGCCTAGAGAAGTTTGCATGTTATTAAACAGAAGCCCCCACACCGACGCGGCGCGTCACCGCACATGCTCGAAGAAGCATTGCCGCGCCGAGGTCGTTTATTCTCGGAATCTTTACAACAATGAACCGCTAATAACTACTTCGTTGTGACTCCCCTCGTCTCTTTTTAGATCGTTTACTTCTTATGGGAGTCGCTGAAGTAGCATTAGTGTTAAAATATAAAGCCCGAAATTAATAAATTACATTTTTTTGTATATTATATATCGTATATCATATATCGTATATTTAAGAAACAAATGTTGTTTTCTTGGAAAGGCATTTCATAAATTCAAGAAAATGATTTATTTAGAATAAATGGTTATAATTTTATTAAAGTTGCAGAGAATATTCTTAACTTAATGACGAATTTTTATTTGATTGATTAACTGTGTTTTGAAGGAGACTTTTCTGAGAAGCGAAAACTCTTTTTTGTATTTTTAAGAATTTTGAATTAATTATAATAAAAATCAGGCGACTTAACTTTCTTGTTATACCCGTTACTCGTAGGGTAAAAGGGTATACTAGATTTGTCGGAAAGTATGTAACAGGTAGAAGGATCAGGATCACTAGCCGAGTCGATCTAGCCATGTCCGTCAAGTTAGAAGATTCAGACTTGGCCTTTGCAACTCCCACTTAAACGCACACAACCGGCCAAAAACTGTGGTGGCTCCAGTTTTCATGGTAGAAAAATTGTTTTGCCGCCCACATAACATATACTGAAATAGGGGAGAGGTGGCGATTTACAACATCGCTTTGCTGCTTTCTATTTTCCTTTTGCTCCCTTAAGCTGAGTAACGGGTATCTGATAATTGAGGCACTCGACTATAGCGGTCCTCCTTGTTTTTATCCAAATCAAACTATTGGTTGGCCTGTGCCAATATAGGAGTATTAGTGGTCGGGGTTGGGCTTTCTATAAGCTTAATTATTTATTTACATAATTGAGTGTATATCTCTGTGGTTCAATGTTGGCGCCATAAGCTTTAGGCATGTTAATTTCCAACACACAAAAAGGCACGAAAGAGAAATTAATGGAATTTGAAATATAAGCGGGGAACAGCAGTAATTTTACGTGGTCTTTCCAAAGAGTGAGCCAAAAAGTCGCATTGCGTAACTCCGTTGGAAGCTATACAGTCAGAGAAGACTGGCAGGAGTTTCTGATGCACACAATTTGCCTTTTGTTACGCCCCAACAACTTACACATGAACGGATAGATTGCATAATAAGTCGGCAATACTTTCGATATTGCTGTATGTGCGCACTAGTAACTAGTCGTATTGTGATTGATTTTGATCCCCGCGCTATCATTTGTGTATTGATAAATCTTCAGTCATATATTAAAACATCAGCTTCAGTTACCTTGCAAGGTCCACCATGCTTATGACCTACATCTTTATTAGGTATTGACGAAAGCATAAAAATAAAATAAAATGTTTTTGTACTTTTAAATGTTATCCATAGGATTAATAAAAAGAATTTGGTGCCTAATCAAATGCCAAATACCCAGCGTACCTGCATTTAGATCTTGTTCATATTCAGTTTAGTTTGCCATCTATACGAATACGAATTTTAAGTTTACCTTTGCACGAAATAATCTGTAAGCCCACTGTGTATCAAAATGAAGTATTTTTTTAAATATTAATTATGCAACCGTGCCTTGGTCAAAGTAAATCTGCTTTCTCAGCAAATGATTCAACAGATTCAAAAATTGGGTCATCGGAAATTAAAGTTATTTATAAAGTTCATAAAGCCACAACTAAAAAACCACATGCTGAAGCCATTCCTAATGAGACTGTCGTGTGATTAATGCACGCTGCGAGTCAAGATTTTGCGTCGCACATATTCGTCAAATTTGACTGGGCATCAACAAATAAATATATCGAACTTCACGAACACGACGAGAGCCAGCGAAATGGATGGGTCAACAAAATGTTACTCCTAACATTTGTACATATCAATTCCATATGACTTCCGGCTAGACGACTCTTTTAACTTGAACTTCAGGTAAACTCCAAGTTTGAGATGTGACGCCGTGCTTTGCAGAGCGCTTGCAGCTCGAAAGCTTTAGGGTTTTCGGCAACTTTTAAACTTAAGCTACTTTGTAAAAATCCATCGCTTACTGGTCGGTCTTCTTTCACATTTTGATGCGGTTTGAGCCCCTCTTGTGGTTTCAGCATCATTTAAACTTTTTGTCTCATCATCTCAACTTTTTCGTAAGCGACATTTTGGACTCAGCGGCATATAAGTCTGGGCGTCCAGTGATTAGCATTTAGTTGAATTTTGATTGCCAAGGGACCGGTGTCTTCAACTCAATCGAAAATGCATTACTTCATTGTAAGCTCGCGCATGTCTGCCCAATCTAAATGGAATAACAAAGATTTTTTAGGTGTCGTGTCTCCTAGGCCTTGCGACAGCGATTCCCCAAGGATATAACTACCGGGCCCAGCAACAAGTGCAGTCGCAGGCGCAAGCTGGCCAACCGAGGCCACTGTCCACTCCCCAGTTTGCCAACCTTGCGGAGCAGTCGCTCATTCAGCAGGCGCTTCTGGCTCCAAAGGTGCAGCAGGTCCTATCCGGAGGAGAGCTCAGCACACCTTACCCCACATTCCTGACTCAAAACCAGGCCTCTGCTTACCAACAGCAGCCAACTCAGCTTGTCGGAAATTTAGCACTCAATGCGTTGCCCCAGTCATATCAGCCGCAGCACCATCAGCATCTCGTCTCCAAGGACATCTATGTGCATGTGCCACCAGCAGAAGAGCCGGAGGACCGCTATTCGCAGACAGTCATCCCGCCGCCACCTGCGCGGAAGCATTACCGCATCGTGTTCATCAAGGCACCCACGCCAAGCGCCACAAAGGCGGCACTGCGCATCAAGCAAGCACCTGTGGAGGAGAAAACTATTATCTACGTGCTGACCAAGAAGCCTGACCCGCTTGACCTGCAGGCGGCCGTTGAGGAGCTGGCGCCCAAGCAACCCAGCAAGCCAGAGGTGTTCTTCATAAAGTACAAGACCCAGGAGGAAGCTGCGCATGCGCAGCGCACCATTCAAGGTAAGCTACACCCACATCGATCAAACAAGCCGGCTCACCCATGAAGACCTCATCAGCATGCCCGTCTCTTATTGTGGCATTTTTGTGGCCACCGTAGAGCTATCTTTCCAAAACCTTTATTGCCATAGCTTATTTTGCACGCAGCACTTCGCTGACAGAGCCGAATGCTGAATTATTGCTTCATTCGACTTTTGAGGGCTTTTCATAATAATCCGCCGCATCATTAACGATGATTCGGTCTTCTTACAGCCCAATACGACCAGCTTGGTGGCACTTCCCAGGTTTCCGACGAAGGTGTCGCACCTGTTGCGTCAGTGATTGGCGTTCTGGACCAACAGGGCACCAGTGAAGGTTCTACCGGAAAGATTACAGGCGCCCTGGCGAACAACTACCTGCCCACCAATCTGCGTACTTAGCCAGAAGAACTGTCGTACCTTTAAGAAGTCAACTCTTGTATATACTTGTATTTTGTTAAGTAAAGTTTATCGTGGATCTTTGATCTCCGATGAAATTGATATAAAAGCTTTAGCCATTTTCGAATAAATGCGATTGGAGCAAGAGGAAAACGTGTTTTGATAACAAATGGTTTAAAATTGCTTTGGCCCATATTACGACATTCATTAGTCCAATGATCAATGACGACCAGGAGCAGCGGTGAAACCGGTCGCATAAATTAGCAAATGATTTGTCTTACATAACAAAGCTTAAGCAACATATTAGCTTGAATATTTGGGCAGCTGCAGACTGATAAGCAGGTCTGTGTAACAATCTCTAAATTAGTAAAAAGAGAAAGAAATCATACACCTTACATAACAAGTGCAATACTAAGCGAATGAAAATAAAAATAAATTAAATCGCAAAAAAGGCTTAGGCCTTAGGTGTATTAGGTTTTCAAACTATGTTTGCATTTTTTAAATATTTAATTTGGCGTAGGACCATTCTAAAGACTTTTAAGGTTTCACTTGATAAGTTTCTTTATTTTATTTACTTTTGCAATTAAATAAATTAAAATGAGTTAGAATACAGTGAATAAAATCAAAATGGAAGCGATCGTTTGAGAAGTAGATAAAACTTATTTGAAAGTCTTAGCTGGCACATACTTCCTGGACGGAGCCGAGGGTGTAAAGGAAGCGGTGGATTGTTGCACAAAGGAGTTCTGCTGCTGGATGCCCTGGTTGAAAACAGGCAACTGAACAACTGATTGCGCCTGGGGCTGGACGACGGTGGCAACCTGGGACTGCTGGGGCGCAAAGCTGCCCAAGTTGAGGGAACCACTGGAAACGCTGGTGATGGGCGCCACGCCCTCATCCGAGATATGAGTGGCACCGCCCAGCGCGTCGTACTGGGCCTGGATCTCCTGCTGGGCGCGCTGGGCCTCTTCCTGGGTTTTGTACTTGATGAAATAGACCTCTGGCTTGTGAACCTTGGCTTCGGACTGAGTGACCTGCAACTGCTGCTGGATCTCTGTAAGATCAGGCTTCTTGGAGAGCACGTAAATTACGGTCTTCTCCTCGTTGCTGGACTGGGCCCGCTTCAGGGCGGCGGCGGTGTACTTCAGGTTTTGGGACGGAGCCTTGATGAAAACTATGCGGTAGTTCTTGCGGATGGGGACATTCTCCAGCTGTGGCTCCTCTTGCCGAAGCTCCTCAGTCTCCTCGGGAGCGGAGTGGATGTAAATGTCCTTCGTCACTATTGCGGGACGCTGGACGTACTGGGGCTGAAGGATTTGCTGCGGCTGCTGTTGGTAGACGACCTGCTGAGGCTGCTGGACGGTGCTGATCAGGTTTTGCTGGGGTAGAGAACTGATGGCAGGCTGCTGTGGTAGGCCGATTGGTAAGGAAGCAGGAGCGATGGTCTGCACAGCCTGAATGGGTTGTTGCTGGGCCTGGACATTGATCTGGGTTGACACGGCGGCACCTGCATATATTCCACTTGCCGACACGGGAGTCTGCGGACGAAGGTTGCCTACGGGAAGGACAGGCGCCTGGGGCTGGTACTTGTATCCCTGGGGTACTGCTGCGGTGACGGCCGCCAGGCACTGTATAGATAACATCATGCGTTACGGCTGCGTGCGAGGTGTTTTTACAAATCAAGTTCCTTACCATTAGAACGACGAGCTGCTTCATTTTCACTTTGAACTGTCTGAGCTGCAAAGGTTGACTGATGCCCTGCCTTCCCAATATCTAAGTTTTTATATCTGACCAACTTGATTTCGTTTTTCCCAAAGAAAGAAAATATATTTAGGCGCTACCATAAAACGTCTGAATCTATTATTATTGCCTTGGCAACATTGAATATGTAACATACTACATTAGGCGGTTGCCAAATCACAGGCCATATGCGAAGATGCATTGACTCGTATGGACCGGGGTCTTATCTAACTCGGAGACCAGCATGGCAGCATAATATTTAAATAATCTTCGTATATTCCCCATTGAAAACGCTGAACACTGCATAAAATGAAATATTAATGTGTTAAGCTTCGCTTCGATTGACAAATCTTGGCCGGTAGAAAGAAAGTAATTTTTATGCATAGAAATCAAAAGACACTCGTCCGAACTTGTATGGAACGATCTGCATTTATTATCACCCAGAGGCGGATTTAGACAAACTTTTGGGAGGGGCTTACTTTTTAAGAGAAAAGAACAGGGTACATTGTATTCGGAGCGATGTATGTAACAGCTAGAAGGAAGTGTTTTCGCCCCAAAAGTATATACATTCTTGATCAGGATCAGTAGTCGAGTCAATATAGCCATATTCGCATGTCCGTCTGTGCGGCTGTCTGTCGGTGAGTAAACCTTGGTCTCTGAAAATATATGAACTAAAGAAAGCAGCGCAAGTCAAGACTTGAATATGCCAGGCTTCCTCTAAAGCGCACAAACTGATCAAAACAGCGACTACTACAGTTTTGCAGCACATGAAATAAGAATATGAACTATTATAGTGTTCTTCCTACACTCAGAAAAACGGCAGTGCGTTCACTGCGTTTCCAACCCCATAAAGTATATATATTCTTGATCAGCATCACTAGGCGAGTCGATCTAGCCATGTCCGTCCTCCCGCCCGTCTGTCCCTCCATTTCTACGCAAACTAGTCTCTCAGTTTTGAAGCTATCGGGCTGCAACCAGCCGGATCGGACAAATATATCTTATAGCTCTCATAGGAACTATCGGGGAAAAAAAATTAAAAAACAATTATATCAACGGTGTTTTTTAACATATAAACTTCTAAGCTTTGAAATAACATTTTTTAATTAGTTAATTTTATTAAAATCGAACGACTATATCATATAGCTGTCATAGAAACAACCGGGAAATTAGTGGGAAAATAATATGAAAAAATTATTTACTAAAGTTGATTATTTCTTATAACTGCAAGGGTATACAAACTTCGGCTTGCTGAAGTTAACTTCCTTTCTTGTTTAACATATAACATCCTACGCTTGGAAGTAACCTTTTTTAATTGGTTCTGAATTTCGAATTAAATTTTATCAAAATCGGACGAGTATATGATATAGTATATACATATACTGCCATACGAACGATCGAAAAAATGGAGGGAAAATAATATGAAAATATTATATCTTTGATGATTTTTAATATATAACCTCAAAGGAAAAAAAAAAAACGAAAATGGGTGGGAAAATAATATGAAACAAATTATAGCTTCCGTGTTTTTTGACATATTATTCTATAATATTGGGAATATAATTCTTTATGTTTTTAAGAATTTTGAATTAAAATTAATAAAAATTGGACGACTATAACATATGTCAAAGAAACGGTCAGAGAAATAATGAAATAATTTTTTTTTCTTAATATTACTGAGGCCAGAAACAATCTTAAAAAATAATGTGTGTATGTAAGTATGCAAACTTTGGCTTGCCAAAAATAACTTCTTTTTTGTTAAATAATTGTTAGTGTTATTTCTTCACCAACCATCATTAGTGAGTTAACACATGTATCAGGATTTATCCGAAAAGAGGTTTATTTTGGTTATCACTTTTTAAAATTGGTAAAAAAAAAACGCAAAATATTAAAAAGTTGCTCTGTTTAAAAATCTATTTCTAACTATCTATTTATCTATAAGTCACCTAAAATCTATTTTTTGGCAAGTTGGAGCCGTACATATGTGCGTTATTAACATGGTTAATGGTTATGGTTAAGTTTTTAATAAGTAGACTGGTATCGGTTTTTAGCATATAAAGGTATAAAACAAAAACATCTCTTAGCAAGGTAAAAAACCAGTGACGATCGCAACTTAACCTTATACAAGTTCTGACTTCAACTTTTGCAACGAAATACGATCTACTAAAAAAATACGCGTTCTAAATTTTTCTCATTCGTCACGCTTCTTTAAAATCTTACTTGTAATTGTTTGAAAATGTATTAAAATATAGGAGAGTAGGTTAAGCTGCCGAGTAGTATCTGCAATGAGTTTCATAACACATCACAGCTTTTAGAAAGAGAAGGGTGTGTGTTTTTGCAACTGGAATCTAACCATACATGAATATGCTCAATAGATGTCAGCAACGTTTTCCTCATAAACTTTAAAAAATATTAATTTTTTCAAAAGTGACTTTCAAAAACGAAATCATTTGTCACTATACCCCACACTGACGTAGTTATTATTTTCCACAAATACGGGTTACATAGTTTTCGTCGCTCTTAAAAAAACCTGATGAGTTATTTGCCTAGAACTGAATTCTAGTTTTTGACCCTCAATAACTTTTAATCGCTGGTTTTCCTAATAATGTTTAAAGTTGAGGAATCCAAATTTCTTACAAGCTCTGAGGTAATTTAAAAAACATTTATTTTATTAAACTTTAATTTTGAATATATTTTTGCAAGAAAGTAACAGTTTTTATATATAACATTTATTTTTTCAATGACATTTAAAACATACATTGTGGGCGTTAAAGTGGGCGCGGCACATTTTTTTAATGTCAACTGATAGGCAAACACATTTCAGTTAAAGTTTGTTTTTTTTATCATAAAAATCTGCATGCCAAGTCTGACTATTCTAGCTCTTACAATTTCCGAGATCTCAGCGTTCATACGGACAGACAGACAGACAGGCATAGCTAGATCGACTCGGCTAGTGATCCTGATCCAGAATATATATACTTTAAGGGGTCGGAAACGCATCCTTCCACCTGTCACATACTTTCTGACGAATCCAGTATACCCTTTTACTGTACGAGTAACGGGTATTAAAATTCTAGTTCCAAGGCCTAAAAAATAAGGCAAAATCGTATTCTTTGTAGAGTGACCGAAGATTTTAAAGTTCAACCACAATTATTGTATTTTTTAATAATCTCTGTCAAGTTGCGATAAATTGAAGCCATTTAAAAAAGTCGTGGGGTGTACACAAAGAAAAATAAAATAAGAGGAATGCTTAATAATGTTAATACGTAGCTTAAGGCTTCCTTCTAACATCGCGGATGCTTTTCCATTTTCATCGTCAACCTCCGAGCAGTTGTGATTCCCAAAATGCTAAATTGGGCCTTGGGGAGTTAGAGCCGGAAAGTGTTTATATTACATTCTTTGCGTAAAGACTCCCGGTAGGAAGTAGGGTGCGAATACCCACTGGTCATTCTCTTTCTTGATCAGATTATCTTCAGTATTTACACTAATCTTCAGATTCGCCCTGTTGTGGTTTTGCTTCGAGTGGGATAATTTCTGTAATTATGGGCGTCTCCTTTAATCAGAGCTGACCTCCAAAAGAACTCTTCTATTTCTAAATTATGTTTTTGACACCGCTTCTGCCAGAACATAGTCAAAAATTAAATTTCTTTTTCGTCTGGGCGCCGCAAACGGTCACTTCTATGCACTGACCACTTTTTCTGGCCAAAACTAAAAACTCTCATTTTAAAGATACCAAAATAAAACTTGTTTTTATTAAAAACGGATATTATTCATATAAGTCATGCGGATATAGCTATATTCTATAGCCGGACATATAGCTGTCATAGAAATGATCAGATAATGATTTCATTTAGAAGTTTGCAACGCAGTGAAGGAGACGACCCTATAAAGTATATATATTCTTGATCAGCGTCACAAGACGAGTCGATTTAGCCATGTCCGTCTGTCCGTCCGTCTGTCCGTCTGTCCGTCCGTTTCTACGCAAACTAGTCTCTCAGTTTTAAAGCTGTCGGTCTGAAACTTTCCCAAAAGCCTTCTTTCTATTGCAGGTAGTATAAAAGTCGGAACCAGCCGTATCGGAGAAAAAATTTAAAAAAAAATAATATATATATCTTTGGTGTTTTTTAGCATATAACCTTCTAAGCTTGGAAATAACATTTTTTTATTAGTTCTGAATTTCGAGTTAAATCTTATCAAAATCGGAAGACTATATCATATAGCTGCCATATAAACAATCGGAAAATTAGTAGTAAAATAATATGAAAAATACTATATATAAGGTGTTTTTTAGCATATAACCTTCTAAGCTTGAAATAACATTTTTTATTAGATATGAATTTCGAATTAAATTTTATCAAAATCGGAAAACTATATCATATAGCTGCCATATGAACAATCGGAAAATTAGTAGTAAAATAATATAAAAAAAAATTATATCTTCGGTGTTTTTTAACATATAACCTTCTAAGCTTAGAAATAAAATTTTTTAGTTAGTTCTGAATTTCGAATTAAATTTTATCAAAATCGGACGTCTATATCATATAGCTGTAATAGTAGCGATCGGATAATTAGTGGTAAAATAATATATAACAAAGCTTTGGTGCTTTTTGACATATAACCTTCTTAGCTTGGAAGTTAGTGGGAAAATAATATGAACAAATTATTTACTAAAGTTGATTATTTATTATAACTGCAAGGGTATACTAACTTCGGCTTGTCGAATTTAACTTCCTTTCTTGTTAGAGATAATTTATTAAAACTTTATAAGTACCGTTTTAATACGATATAAAAACAAAATTTAAAATTTATGGAGTGTAATTCCCATTTACTATATAATTTGAAAGGCATTTTCCTTTCACAAACGCTAAAGTCCTGTTAAATAAGTCAAAGGTAGCGCTACGTGTCTTCGCCTTAATAAACAGTTTAAACAAAAATGAACCGTATATATTCTGCCGACAGTTAAAAAGGGACTATAAGTAAATTTGAGGTTATGATCTAAAAAATTAAATTTCTCCAAGTATTGTAAAAAGTCGTTTTCTAACTGCTTAAAAACTGTGCGTTTTTGCAATTTTAAAATTATAGTTTTACGTCGAATTTTCCTTTATTGTATGTATTTTTATGTATGTATTTTATTAATGTATCCCAGATCATGGGTTTTGGCCAGAAAAAGTGTTCGTCGATGTGATTACTAAGCTTTTAATTTAAGCTAATAATTTAAACGGCAATATTTTGAAACAGAGTATTGTATTGAAATGTACCAATCGATTCGTATTTCAGCAAAGAAATTAAAGAACGTTCCATTTTCCATCTCGGTTTACATAGCTTAGTCTTTCACATTTACCTCTTTTACTTTTAGCGCAATTTATTCTGAACCAATAGTCGTGCGCTTTGTAACTACATACGTGTATTGCCGGCCGCAACGATAAAAAGTATAAAATCGCAATATTTCTTAAATATCACATTTAATAGAAACAGGGCATAGTCTGTAAAGAACTTATGAAGAATATGTGGTTAAAAGGATTTTTTGATGTTCGACGCCTTTACGAAGTTATAGTGTTGAGATGGAATGCGTCCCGACGCTGGCACAGCACTTTCAGGTAAAGCAGTTGCAAATTAAGATAAATGAAAGATAATACATTTCCAAAATTTGAAAATTTTTTTATTATGGACAATTTTAAAATGGTGGGCATAAGATCGTTCTTAATCAAGGCTGTTTGTACTTGATTTTAGATGTTTTTGTTTTTTTCTGAGTGTAGGTATTTTAAAAATACTATTTTCAAACAAAAACACTTCGTAACGAGATAAACCATAACAACCGCATCTTAACTTTACAAGAGTTCTGATATCGACTTTTGTGACGAAAAGGTATTATAGGATCTACTAAATAAATACAATAATCAAAGCCGTACAGCTAAACCCAAACATATTGAATAGCATTTTTAGTAATAATAATAGTTAAGGTTCTATGAATTTTAGCTATTTATTGATGTTTTCCGCCAAACTAGCGAGATTTTCCAGAAGTGGTAGAACTTTCTTGTTTCTTGTATTAAGCTGTTCAACATCATCTAAAATGTCCAGGAACAAAAAACATCGCATAGGCACAACATAAGTTCAATGCAGAGCTCAGGCAGAGTTCTGAACTGGAAGTCGGCAAGCACGCTTTATACTAGAATTATTACAATATATTTTTTCAAAAATGCACTGTTTTTGCTAAAATATTAGGGCATTCACATTTCCATGCGCCACAAACATTTTTCCGACGGAATTCTGGTCACTTGGTGAACATAACGGAGAGACGCAAAAAAAAGAACGGTCCGGCCGAAGGTTGTCTCTTCTCGGGCGCCGAGGCAGGCAGACACAGAAAGAGAGGGAAATCTTTAAAGATCTGCCTCTTTTTGTTGCACGACCTCGCGGCATCAAGTGAATGTCCTAATATTTCAAAAGCATTGTTGTATTACAAAAAAAAATTTTGTTTCATAAAACTACATTTTTGATCATAGTAAAACAGACTAATTTAATTTAATTATCATGTTATGTATTACATTACTGTAATAATGTTATCAAACAAAAACACCTCGTAACGAGGTAAGCGGTCGTGGCGATCACGCACCACCAACATTCAATACTTATAATATCGACTTTTGGGAGGAATAATGCTCGTTAATTCGACAAAATAAATACACTTATTAAATTTTGAGTAATATCAAGGACTATAAGATTTAACATTTAAAAATAATTCAGTCAATTATATTTTATGAAAAAAATCAAAAAGTTGTTTTAAAAAAATGTTTTGTCTTAACTTTAAATCTAAATCAGTAAGAATAAAACTAGGTTATTCTCACCGACTCCAGAAGTTTCAATTGTCTAAATATTCACTTTTAAACTTTCCCCTCATTTTCTCAACCAATTAAAATTTCTAAAGTCTTGGTAAACAATCTTCTTAGTTCTTGCGATTCCTTTCGATTAGTGTATTACTTGTTACGATCGGATTTCAATTCTGCGGCTATATAAATTAGTTGTCTTGGCACACTCTCTGGTGCGCTTCGCCACTATGTGTACTGCAATTCACAGTAATTATTTAGTTTAGATATTAAAATGTAGTTCATTAAAATATATCTTAATATTTTAAACATGTCAATATTTACATTACATTACATTTTACATTTTTAAAAAGTTTTTTACTCTAGGAAATATTAAACAGACGTATATGTTTCGCTTTAAAATGGCTTTAGGTGCAGTGGTCGACTCCCATACATAATTCTAAAAGGTAAATATACAAATATACAAGTGAAAGAAATTATTTTATTTTATAGGTTAAAATTCATCGAAAACATTCGACAAATGAGTATAAGAAACAAGTGAAATAATGAGTGACTTTAAAAAATTGTGAAAAAGCGGACCTCCCATACAATTGTCTATAGTGTAAAGTGTCAGAAAAAAAACCGAATTAGTTTGTAAAATGATATTAGATATGTCCATTGAAGAAAATGTGTTAAAGTTGTTTAAGACTTGTAAAAGGATGCCACCTAACGTAGATTTCTTTATTTGCTTATAGCTAGATGTATTCAGCTAGTAATTCTGATCAAGGATATGTACACTTTATAGGGTTAACAACGCTTCCTAGTATAAATGATGTATTCTTGGTAGGGTGACCGAAGACGCAGGTATGTGGCGCCTTACAATATCGCTGCGCTGTTTATTTATCTGAATCTTCATTTTGTTTCCTTTAACTGAGTAACGAGAATCTGATAAACCAGACACTCGCTATAGTCGAGTTCTTCCTTGTTATTTAAAAAAAAATTTTAATTCGGTGCGAGCTTCTGCAGTAGCTTCGCTACCCGCCAGCAGTATAAATAAAAAGACAACGGGTTTAGTAGACCCAAAAAAATCTTCAAACATATGCGCCCATTTAGGTTTCACTGCGTTTATGCGATGGCGATTTCACGCTTTACGTTTTCCGCGGGCGTTAAGTTCAAATTCCATTAAAACTGTTTCTTGAGCAAAACTGAAACTCACAAAACTCACACTCATTAAATTTACACTCAAAGATTTTTTTGGGTGTATATAATAAATTAATATGTAGTGATTGATCCACTTTTTTAAGTGTTAATATAATCAAAAAACTTGATTTTGTATTAAGTTCAACGACAAGTAAGCCTTTTATAACTTATTTATAACAAGAAAAGCTTTCTGTTGGCAAACCGAAGTATCTATACCCTTCCAGATCGTTTCCGTGAGATCATGGTATGTACTAACTTTTTGAATTTGAGTGAACTCCTAACAGAATATATATTTGCGTTTTAATTAACTACCGTAAATGTTTACCGAATACAAAAAAAAAATATGTGTTATTTGACATAAAGTGTCCGATCGGTCCTATGGAAGTTATATGATAACGTTTTTTTTTAATTTATTCGCAGTTTTACATTTATAAAAGAGTATAATTTTATTTAAAATATTTTTTGATCAATTATTGGGGAGCTATAGGATATAATTACTTACAATAAAAAAAGGCTTTTCGGAAAGTTTTATCCCGATAGCTTTGACTAAGAACCTAGTTTGCGTATAAACTGACAGACGGACATAGCGAGATCAAGAATATATATACCTTATGCTGCGAAAAAGTCTCCTTACTAACTTCTGACTAAATTCACTGTACCCTCTGCAAGAGTATAAAAAGTGATAAAAGTCCGCCATAGAAAATTATCATAATGTTGACTCCAACCAAAAACAATGGTGGAAGTTTATACGTATTAGCACTTTGAATTATATGTTTTCACAACTGATAAAACGGCGACTATCTATCTAGTATCTATCTACATGTATCTAAAATTGGCTTCAGTTCTACTGGTGCTCAGTGTTATCTTAATTATAATATATTGATAAATATCAACACCTCAGTCCGTTATCTTGCTAATAGTTATGGATTTTAAAAGTAAACAATTTTTTTTTGACTTGAACTAGACAAACTGAAATAGGCTCGCGTTTATTTACTTTATTTTTAATTTATAACACGTAAAGTTTTATTATTATTAATAACTATTTCCTTTTGTATCGTTTAATGTTTATTTTAAAATTGTTTAAACTTGAAAAGACTTAAATATGATTTTTTCCACCTTTACTTTGCAGTTTTTCTTTGGGTGTACGAGTAGATGGTTGTGAGCAACATATAAAACAGGTGTCTGCTTCAGGGGCGAGACTCAGTTCATCTGGCGTTAGCGATATAATGAACACAATCTGCGTACGATTTGTATTATATTATTTGAAGACAGAAAACTTTATAACTGCCGAACTGTGATTCCAGGTGCTAATGTTGTTCTTTCTGCTGGCAATGGGAGTAGCAGCCGCGGCTCCTTTCCCAAGCAACGATCCTACCGTATCTATTCTATCCTACAACAATGACCAGGACTTGGAAAAAATTCAGCGGGAGATCATAGCGCAATACGAAAGGTTCGGAGGCACCACCTATGTGCATAGACCGCTGACGGCCAGAGTTATTAACCCAGCCTAGGGACTACCATTTAATGCTCCCCGAAAATAAATTAAAATAATTTTTGTGCATCGTAAACCCCAGCTGATAAAGCTGGCTACTTGGGGTTTACCGAGCGAGAACGGCTTTTAGTCTGCTCCCGACACTCGGCGCGTTAAAGAGCCTTCCAATGGATCGTAATGTGTGTCTGTGCTTGATATCAATTTTCGCTCTCTGCTACTTGACCTCCACTCACTGCCAGGGTGAGCCGGGCCAAGCTCCCCCTCTCGAAAGAGACGCGATTCGCTTTCCTGTAGAACGCGACATACTCTTCCCGGACTTCCGTGCTGGGTCAGGCCAGCCTGGGGAAAAAATTTGGTTTCGCATAACCGACTTCCAGTTTGACCGAAATGAGAACTTACCCCTGCCCCTGCCCAAGCCCAAGCAGCGCACTCCGCCGCCGAGGCCAGGCCAGCCCTTTCCGCCGCCCCCTGGGGGTTTCAAAAGGAAAAGAAGCAAACGACGCCGAGTCTGTGAGCAGAGTAAGTAATTCGGGGCTTCGACCTGTGCGTCCGTGAGTCATTGCCCGAACTTGTCCCCAAGAATACTCGGAGTACGTAGAGCGCATCTTTCCCAACGACACTGCAGTGGCCGCTGATGCCAACGACGCAGAGTTCGATGGTCGAGTACTAGCCAAGCCCGGTGAATACCCCCATATGGTACGGATATCGGTGCGTTCCACTGTTGACGGACTAACACACACCCGTCGGATCTTTTTCGCAGGCAGCCGTAGGCTTTGAGGCTGATGGAGGACGAGTCCAGTACAAATGTGGCGGCAGCCTGATAAGCGAGAACTTCGTGCTTACCGCAGCCCATTGTACTTCTATATATGGGTAAGCAATCTAGTAAAGTCCCTGGCCCCAAATCACGTGACTGCGTTTCTACTAGGACGGCCCCCAAGTGGGTGCGCGTTGGGGATCTTAATCTTGTCGTCGAGGAGCGATCAGTGGAGGGCCAGCTAGTTCGGATAAAGAAAATATTTACGCACCCCAATTACAATAAGGAGCTGTACTACGACGACATAGCACTGCTGAAGCTTGAAAGGGAAGTGGAGTGAGTGTCCATTAAGAAGGTGTTGTGGCCCGCTTAAATTTAACACGTTTCCCATAGACTAACGGAATATGTCAGACCAATTCGCCTGTGGGTCTTCCCAGAGCTGCCTACGACGATTGCCTTTGCAATGGGATATGGGGCCACGAGCTTCGCCAAGGCCATGACGAACCGACTGACCAATCTCAACCTGACCGTGGTACCGAACGCTGAATGCAACGAGGAGTTGCCATCAATTGCAGAGACACCCAACGGAGTTCTGGGAAGCCAAATCTGTGCCCAGGACTATATTCTCAACAGAGATACCTGTCAGGGCGATTCGGGGGGGCCGCTGCAACTGAATCTACCAGGGCGCCGTCGAATGCACAGAATACACTATCACCTAATAGGCGTTACCTCTTACGGTGTGTTTTGTCGCAGTAGTTATCCATCAGTTTACACCCGAGTTTCTTCCTACTTAGACTGGATTGAACTTACTGTGTGGACTTGATACGCAGATGTATTTCTCAGAAATACCTAATCCAACATCTTTTTGAACTGTTGGAATTTTCGACAGATGTAAAAGACCTAGTTCAAGAACCCTTTTCAAAATCCGATTTTTGGTGCAGACCTGTTGGAACTAAAGTATGTTAGAATAGACCTATGTAACGTACTTGGCTTTTATTCTTAACGTGTGGTATTTGTAAAATCACATTTGAGAAAATAACAGCACCTAATGTTTTGAATAAATATATCTTCAAGAGTGTGTAATCAATTTTATTGATATGCATGTCAATAAATTTTATGCCCTACTTAAGGTTAAGGTTCTACATATGTTTCGTCGATCACAACTTTTAGCCATTAAAGTAAACTTTTCACCAGTTATTAAAAAAAATTGTATCTATGGAAACAAAATGGTATCTGCCTAAAACAAGTAGAAGGAAAAATATGAGCCTCAAAATACCTTATATTTTACATTTATTGGTACCCTGCTGTCACAGGTAGAATGAAGCGTTTCCGACCCCACAAAGTATGTACACTGGTCGGCTTATTTATTTTGACGAAATAAATGTTAAATATACTCGTAATTTGAACTTACGTTTTGTAAATGCTGGCATCAATGAAAGATAGAATACTTTTCCTAACCCATTCAGTACTTATTAAATATTCCAAATTTGTGTTTTTCCTCCTTTAAAATTAAATGTTGCCCTTGCAGAGGGTATAATGATGTCAGTCAGAAGTTAGCAACGCAGTGAAGTATATATATTCTTAATCAGCATTCTTAATATGAAACAAACTGTAGCTTTGGGGCTTTTGACATATTATCTTATAATATCGGGAATACAATTTATTATATTTTAAAAAATTTCGAATTTAATTTACTAAAAATAGGACTACTCTAACATATAGAGATAAAAAAATGGTCTTACTAAAGTTGATTATTTCTTATAACTGCAAGGGTATAAAAACTTCGGCTTGCCGAAGTTAACTTCCTTTCTTGTTTTTTTAATAAAAAAAAGTTTCCAAAAAAAGAAATTAATCATTTTGCACCCGTTACTCGTAAAATAAAAGAGTATACTAGATTCGTCGGAAAGTATGTAACAGGTAGAAGGATGAGTTTTCGACCCCAGATCACTAGCCGAGTCGATCTAGCCATGTCCGTCTGTCCGTATGAACGCTGAGATCTCGGAAAACATAAGAGCTATAACTTAAAATTGCAGTGCCGTTAGCGAACGTAGATGTTGTTATCTGCTCGTAAGTGGGAATGTCCGCTGTGTATAGAAGGAACAGAGTAGGCCCTAGCAAGTTTACTACGA
Organism: Drosophila biarmipes; assembly: GCF_025231255.1. NCBI lineage: Eukaryota > Metazoa > Arthropoda > Insecta > Diptera > Drosophilidae > Drosophila > Drosophila biarmipes. The sequence goes on along the minus strand of NC_066616.1, from coordinate 2,900,481 downwards.
AGGTTCTGTTGTATAAATACGACTCAAGAGCTTGTTAGTGTAATCACGGGTGTGTTTTGATTTTGTGCAAGAGGCCATCTAGCCATTCTCGATCGAGGGCTGCAGAATTCCCGATGCTCAAAGGCTGTGCGTATTTCTGATGTTACTCTGTTAATTTGTTCGATTATTCTATGGTTGTGACGAAAGCGAAATTGATGAGCAGGGATAACATTGTGTGCTCCTAGATATGGTATTATGCGAGTTAGAAGGCACTTTTCGGACAACTTTGACACGATAGTACACTTATTGGTCTGCAGATGACGGAAATGCTGGTCTTTTTCGGACTACGGTATCATTATGATAATGGACCTAGGATCCCATTGAAGCGCTTACAAATAACCTCAATAGCAGAGTTTGGAAATTCAATAAACGTTTTAGGATTATTAGGTCACCGCCTTGGATCTTTTTCGGTTTCATTCCCCCAATGACTTCCGCGATCTTCTTTGGCTGAAACAATGTTGGTAAGGAAAAGGTTTCAGATTCGATTTGTGGTAGGACAAATTGACCAGTGACAAAAGTTTCAGCTCTATCTTCGTCGCTGCGCACCCAGCTGCCTCATGAATTTCTTTTCGGAGTGACTGTTTCGGTGGGAGACCACAGACTTGGGTGAGCCTTCACAAAGAATGTTTTGTACTGGCTGGCGCTGATGTGCATTTTCAGCTTCTTTCTTTAATGCTCTGTTTAGTGTGCGAGTGGCTAACCTAAGACGTGGTTTAGATGACAGCGATCTGTTGGTTTGCCAGGCACGTCACAGGCGTCTCCTTTTAAGAACTTGCCGTTCAATTTGCAGATTAGTTTTAAAGTGGTTGGTTTGCGCGTCCAAGCTTTGTCGTGTTGCGATACTGGCGATAGCACTTTCATGCTTATTATGTTGCGTAAAAAGCTTTTTGTCACCGCAACGATTACATTCAATGCAGGCATCTACAGAATCCGAAATGCTGAATTCCTCCCAATCTACTTATAGCTATGTTTTTTGTTCTTATTCTACCTACCTACCTACCTACCTACCTAAGTGAGTAGTACTTAAAAAGCGCAAATTGTATTTTTATACCCTTGAAGAGGGTATCATGATTTTAGTCAGAAGAGACGTTTTAGACCCCATAAGTAAAGGTCTAGCAGTGTTCCTCTGTATGTATGTCTTTCCGTCCGTCTGTTCGTCCGTTTCTACGCAAACTAGTCTCTCCTCAGTTACTAAACTCTCGGGCTGAAACTTTCCCAAAACACAAATTTCAGCTTCGGTGTATTTTGACGTAATATTGGGAATATCATTTCTTGTATTTTTAAAATTTTTTAAATTAAATTTAACTAAAATAGGACGACTTTATAAAGAGCTGTCCAAAAAACGGTTAAAGAAATAATGTAATAATTATTTTCAAAAAATGTTGCTTTGTTGATTTTGATCTTATTTTCTTTTAATAACTTTTTTAGCTGGCAGAGCTATTTTCGATGCCCACGCATGAAACCGAAAGCCGCAATTAGTTCAGTATTGTAACATAAAAATAAACAAAGTAATTGTAGCTACATTTAATAGTTTTTAGATTTATTATAAAGTTACAAAAGATATAGGTTTTAAAAGAAAAAACTAACAAATTTTTGGTTAATTTCGGTGCGACTTTAACCTGTGGCGTTAGACTCCATTGTTGGCATCAGTAACCCCCCTCTTTATGTCTTCGTAGGTAAGCAAGTTCTGCAAATTGTCAAAAAATAATTTTTTTATAATAATAAAAATAATAAAGTAGTTTTTACTAGGTTTAATTACGTAACGACGGCTTTTCGAGTCCCTGTTAGCTGTTCATAATAGGAGTCAGTCAAAAAATTTAAGGATTAAACATGTCGTACAAGCAAATCGGGTTTTCGACTCTTTTAATTTATCTCATCGTCTGAAAACGTCTCCGGTTTTGGGGACGTTTGACTCATCGAATTGAACCCTCCGGTTTTGGGTTTAAATTTGTCTATTTAATTTGGAATGGTTTTATCTGACTTTCCTTTGGGGGAAAACTTGGATAGAAGAGATTTCTGTGACAGTGAGTGAGAGTGATGTAATGAACAGTTTAAAATGTTTACGCTCGGAATTAAAAAATCTTGTGAAATCAGTTATGTTATTAAGCCAAAACAGACTTAACCCAGAGTCTGAGTCCGTGTCACTTCAATCGTTAGGACATCTCGAAAAGCCCTCACTAATTTTAAAGAAATTTGTATTTTTGGACTGGCCTATCTTTATATCACCTACCTTCCAGTAATCGTCGTCCCAGGTCGGGAACATGCGCTTAAAAACATTCGGTTCCTTGCCTTGAGGTACGCGGATGATGCTCACCGTGTCGATGGAACGAGCAGTGGGCTCCAATCGAATATAATGCTGTAGACCAAAAACAATTTTTTTAGCGATTTTAGACTTTAAAAAAATTTAGGGTTTGAATGATAACCTTAGCCATGTCAAGAATCCTCTCATTTTCATCCTCAGAAGCGCCAGAACCAACCCACAGGTATATCTCGTCGCCAGCGTCTAGCAGCATGACGTCATCAGAGTCCAAATCGTCCTGCTCGTATCTTGCCACTTCCTCAACCCTAACAAATCCACCAGAGCTCACACGGCAGTGAAAAAGGCGCGGCTCCAGAAGCGGTGCTCCAAGATCTCCCAAGCTGCGATTGTACTGGCCCTCGCCGTTTAACTCATCCCAGAACTCCTCTGGCTCTGCACCCTCCTCCACCTGTTCAATCTCTACGTCGTCCCAATAGTTCGAGAAACGATCTAGGGCTGCTTTCTTCTCGAATGCAGATGCGCCCAAACCGTTCCATACGTAGATCTTGTGGCTCTTTCCGGAAAGAAGAGCGAATGCGTCACCCGATGCCAAGGATGAACTGTCGGCAGGCACCTCGCTGGCGTGGATATCGGTTTCTACAATGCCGCGTATGCGGAACAGTTGCGCTGTTACCGGAAGAGAAGTGTAAGATGTCAGCAACTTTCCCTTAAAAATCTTGTAGAAGTGGCGCGGCTCGTGGTTCTGATTTGCCAGCACAAGAAGACCTTCGTTGGACGCAGCCTGAGCCAGACCGTCCTTGAAGGCGCGGATTCTAGCTGAAGCTGGTGATTTAACTCCCTGCCACACATAAGAGATGTAACCTTTGTCTCCGTTGTTAGCCTCGTAGTTGTAAGTGAGAACGTATGAACCGAATCCCAGAAGCGAAAGGTTTTCGTCGAAGGAGATGGTGTTAGCCTCGACCTCGTCGGAACCAGATTTAACAACGTACTGGGTAATGGTTTCAATGCTGTTTTGACCGTGGTCAGGCATAAAGCCGAAGGCCCGACCGCCGCTCTTTTTTAGTTGAGTCGTTACAGCGTCGATTTCGTCCAAATCAAGCGATTCATCAGAACCGATATCCAAGGCTGACCGAATCAGGCGAGTATGCGCCATTCCAACATCACGCCAAGTGGCAAAATACTGTTTAAATGATGCGGATTCGGCGCCTTCTACAATTCGGTGGATTTGGGTCCAGGCCGGATACTTCTTGCTGCTTAGAAAATCCTGCGCCTTAGACATGGCGTTCGTCCTCTCCGCCTGCGTAGCACCCTTTCCGACCCACACGAAAATTCCAGAGCCAGTGTCCAGGATAAAGCATTCATGCGTGTCCAGCATAGCCTGAGTGAGTGGTTTTTGAGCAATTGTGTCCACTTTTAGCTTGCCACTGGCGTCGCTAATCTTGTAGAGGGAAACCGCTGCGGCGTCTGTCCTCTCGAACGCACCGTCCTCGTCTGCGGTTGACTCCTCTGGCACCTGGTCAGCAGAGCCCGATCCGAGCACGTCAAAGAACTGTTGCTTGTCAGAATCAGTGCTGAAGTCGTCGATGATCTGGACACGGGCTCGTCCGTTGTGATCCTGGTCCCGGATCTGGTTCGCGGCGCTGGTAGCCTTCAGCTTCTCCACGCGCTTGGCTTGGGAACCCACGTAGACATATATATCGCTGCCGGCATCCAAAATAAAGCAATCGCCCTTGTTCATCGAAGACACGGATAGGTTGACCTGTCGGACGCGCACGTTGCGCTTGCCCTTGACCTGAAACAGTCGCTTTTCTCCCTGGCTATTGGTCTGCACATGTTTAAAGCCAGTTCCGACGCCACCCTGCTCGTAGCGAATGCCTGCAACAATGTTCTGTTTAATAAGATGTTAATGTCAATATAAAAAATCTTACCGTTCTTAAAGTACCCGAGAAACAGCTGTGACTCGTGGTCCTGCACCTCGCGGTGCTGGACTGGACCGCCGTTCAACAAGTCGTCCAACTGGACCGTGAGAATAGCTGCAGCTCCTGCCTCGTCGGTAGAGGTTTCTGATCCCAGCCAAAAGTGTACATCCCATGACAGTTTTTTATCTTTCTTGTTTTCAATTGTCTAAATTAGGAGCACAAATTTGGTAATGTATATATATTAAATTTTCCAACTAAGAAACTTAAAGAAGGTAGTCAAACTTAAAATTAGTTTATCTCAAATATGGCCAGGGGAAGCGGCGTAAAATTGTACACATCTTTAAATGTGTAATAAAGTCCTTACAAATATTATAACCCGAAATTCGTCGAAAGCGAAAACGGGGCACTTTTCAGAATTTATATGCGTGCGCTTAGCACAACTGTGCAAGTTTCAGTTATGTGCATATCTCCGTGAGAGCGCTGTGATCTTGAAAATTTGAGGTTTACATTACTTAGATTCCCATTCAGTGCCAACACCCAAAATCGCTATCAACGCAAAGGACTGTTAGCGAACACATTTTTAAAGATTGCGTAAAAGCTTTTTAATCACTAACCATTCTAAAAATGTTTCAATTCGGTGTTTTCATAAAAAAATTTATCGCCCATTGGTTTACGTACTTGTTGGTTTAAACTAAAATTCTAAATGGCAGACTACCAATTTACTGAAATTAGAGTGTGCGTCCCATAATGTCTGAGTATCTCAGTTTATTTCAAAAGGGTATTTTTTATTCAAGTCTGTTGGTTTTTGTAACGAAAGTGATTCTTCGGGAGCCTAATGGTCAGACTGCTCGTCCTATTCTTATTACATCGCGAACAGAAAAGCAGAAAAAAAAATGTATTGACAAAACCAACACTCTTCCATTAAAAGTATTGTTCTTGCAAGAAAACTGTGGTTGTGACACTATGCTGATGGAGACGTACACTCCGAAAGAATCTATAGAACCTGCATGCTTACCCGAAAGTTTAGCTTTTGAACTGGGGGTGGTATTTACTTCGATATCTAATAAGGAAACCAAAACATTTTAAACTTCTTTTCTAGCATCAAAACCGTGGGCGTGTCATTCAGCTTTAGAGTGCCGTGGCCCATTTATAGTTTCTGAGATAGCAGGATTCACACGAACACACTCAGCTAGTGATCCTGATCAAGAACATGGAGTCGAAAGGGTTACTTCTTTCAAAATATATACAATTTTAAACTACGATTAACAGGTATAAATAGTGAAAACCAATTGTTTATCATCTTGAAACCAATCAACAATTTAAAATAAATAAATGGGGTATGGTTAGAAGGGTTAGGAAACATTTTTATTTTGGGACGACGAACCACATATACTTACGTTAAGAACTATAAACGAATCTCCAGTGTAGAATTTTCCATAGTTACTTTTCGGATAGGCAACCGGCTCAAAGTTCTGAAAATTCGAGCAAACAGAGGCTGAGAATATTAAGAAGTTGAATTAAAAACATTTTTCCCTTTTATTTTACTGCGGCTCCGTATGACTTTTGGTGTAAACAAAAACATCCCAATACGAACATAATAAATTACCGAGTTAATTAACAAAGAGAAGCAAACATCTTCCATGTATAAACTTTGTCTATAGACGGGAAAAAATAATACACAAAGGTAATACACACATGGCAGCCACACTGCGTGAACTCAGTGAATGGAAGCAACATCTGCTGAGCTAATGCATCGCCTGCTATTTGTCCTCCTGTCCCCAGCCCTCAGGGCCCCCCTGCATAAGCCCACTCGTGCGTGGGCTGTGAACTCATCCCAAGCGCTCCTAGCTCGCGCCAGCTATTTTTACTCTTCGTCGTACTCGGCCAGAGTGAAATCCGACCCCGAAACATGACTCACCTCGATGCGCCAGATCTCCAGGCCGGGAGTGCGGCCGGCGTTGGCAAATGCCGGGTTCATGACGCGTCTGCCGGGCTGCTTGCTGCTTTGAGCGCTGGGCTGTATCTGTCCTATTTGCACGGGAAAAGCAGGACGGGTGTTGAGCGTTCCGGCCGAGCAGAGACTGGACGAGAGGGCTGCCAGGAGAAGTAGGCTGAAACAAGCAGATATTAAGAGCAAGGAGTATTTATTAAAATCTTCGGTTCTAAAATGTATATAGGGAAACGGGTTGTTTGCTAGGTTTTGGACAGAGGTACTTCACCCTGTAAAGCAATTATATTCTTTGTCAGGATCACTAGCCGAGTCGATCTAGCCATGCCCGTTTTACTGTTTGTTTGAATACTGTTTGCTAGTTCAGTTTAAAAGCTAGCCGTCTGAAACATTCAGTCGGCCTCAAATATTTGAGCGATGATCAAGTTTGGAAGTCTATCTTATGTCTTGTAGATCCCATAAGAGCAATCGGATATTATTGGCAAAATTGGAACAATCAGAAAAAATAGGCTAGTGTGCTCCAATGGGGGCATACTTCTCCCCAAGTTGCGAATCCACCCCATTGGAGCAATTTCAGAAAAGTCTGCGGGGTATTAAAACTTTGACCTGAGGATGCTAGCTTTCGGTCTCCTAATTTACCTGCAAAAAAAAATATCTTTAAGTTTTAAGACACCAATTTCACCTCATCGAACAACAGCCTGAAAAATGTGATTCATTTCCATTTAAGGTCATAAAATAATAGACACACCAAAGCTGTCACATGCGGCCGGCGAGCCCTGGCCATATTATGAGCCCCTGTTGACTCATTCAAAGCACTTTTTACTCACTTACTCAAAATGAAAAATAGTTTTGGAAAAATTGGCTGTCTGTTGTTTTACAATTGCACTTGTTAGATCTCGGCGATGCTTATGTCTACCGGAGCTTTTCGGATAGCGAACTGTTCGCTTGCATTACCTAGAGACGACTGCCATGCTGGCGGCGCCTGGAGCTGCCATTTCAAGTTCCGCCTCCGAGAGTGGTGGGGAGATCCCTGGGAGCTTTGTTTATTGTTGCGATAAATATAACAAGTTGCTTATAGCGTATATGTACGCCCGAGCTGTTTGGATAATGAACCCCGCGTTTGTTTCCAGATCAAACAGAGACGATTGTCGTAGCCGATTCCGCTCCGAGAGTGCGTATACTGGAATTAAGAGAACCATCAAGTTAGCAGAGAGTTAGGAACCATGATTCTGTGTGTATGATATGGCTTAGCAATGTTTATACTTTGTTGTGTGTATGGGCATGCCTGGGTAACAGCTTTATTGGATTTTCTATACCCTACAATCAAATCTTCCCCAGACGTGTTTGCGTGGCTAAGGGACTTATAAACTAATAAATACATATTATTGAAATTGAAGGACATTCGTAGGTTCGCATTAAAACTGAGCTATAGTTCGGTGTTTTAGCAGATCATAAGGTTGAGGGAAACCTGCTCGCATGTTCTAGCATTGTATCATTTCGAGAAATATTGAGTTAGTCGACTTGGCTCACTTGGTTCGTATCGAATCGCCAGTGCCAAGCGACAGCCCTGCTTGGCAAGTGTGTGGAAACCCAAAAAAGTGTGATATGTACCCTTGATAAGGTTTGAAAACGCATCCTTATTTCTTTTATAAAAGGATCTGGAGTGACTTAGGAACAGGCAGGCTGAACTTGTAAACAAAACAATATATGTACAGGGATTCCGCTCCGATTCCGACTGAAGATATTTCAAACGCCCCGTTTAAGTACGGCGAACATCATAAGCATAAGTATCATGTATATACAGAGTACATACATACGTTATATATGTTTTTACATTTTGGGGACTATTTCGAGCTTACATATTTTTTGCATGTCGTGTTCGTACTATGAACAAGTTTTGAATATTAAATGTCTAAAAATATATTTTGTCGAAAAGCTAGCCCAATCATAATTTTGTCAAAAAGCTAGCCCAATCATAATCACATTTAACAAGGAGCTGAGAGCCTGTCGGCAAGGGGGCCTTCATCACTTGTAAATTACTAATTCAGGATTTAAGCTCATATTCTTCCGTTAGAATCTTTGGTTTTGCCCTGATGTTTGTTTTCATTTTTCACAACAATTGATAAGACAAATCAACCAATTTAACAAAATGAGGTCAGCAAAATGATAGCATTGAAAATCATTGTGTATTGGTGATTGCATTCTGCTTTATGTAATCAGCCCTCGCTCCTATTGAATTTGACTTGTTCTTAGACCTCTTACTTTCAGTGTTTCCTTAAGTTCGGTTCCCTTCGCCTACTATTGATAAAACACTAATAACGTAGGACAAGCACTTACTTCTGTCTTTATGATCTGCGCGCTTAAGGACGATCCCGGTGCGTTAGATTGAGCGAAACAAACTGCGAACTGGCGGAAAAAGCTGTGCCCCAGACACTAAACGAAAGTCAAAGCTCGTCTTTGTATTTATAACATTTTGCTCAAGCCCGCATTGCTTTTCGACTCGGCACGATCTCTCTCTCTCTTAAGTTTCTGTGATGATTGATAAGCAAAGCTATGCGCGATAAGTAGCTGAACTCAAAACAAAGTGAAAACAAATTTGAAAAATTCCCCGAAGTGATCATAATGTATATTTATGCCAATGTACACTGATCTATTTATTCCCGAGTCGTAGTATTCTTACAATTAAATGCCGGTAGTGGTTTAGTAATCCGCAGCAGTATTTGACAAATAGTCGCGACGTCCAATGTTTGAAGCCTGTTTGTTCTGAACGGCTTCCAGTTTGGGACACTCTGTGATGCGATGTCCAAGGCCGCCACAGTAGGTGCAGCCATGGGAATCGCCTAGGTCCAGGTGTTGGTGCTCGGCCTCCGGCGCCAGCTCATCCAAAAAGTCTGGCACCTCCTGCTTGCCCTCGATGAGCAGGTGCTTCAAGTCGAGCAGCACAGACTGTTCGGTGATCTTGTTAATCAGCGTGGTGGCTAAGCCCTTGGTGTTGGACCGTCCTGTGCGACCAATACGATGTACATAGTTCTCGATATCGTCCGGCATGTCATAGTTGATAACGTGCTGCACGTTGGGGAAGTCCAGGCCTTTCGAGGCCACGTCGGTAGCTACCAACACATCTTTTTTGCCCACGCGATAAGCATCTACGGCCCTTGACCGTTCTTCTTGATCTTTTCCGCCGTGTATGGCAACCGCCTCCACACCCTTCAGCAGCAAGTACTCATGTATACAGTCTACGTCCTGTTTTTTCTCCGCAAAAATGAGTACGGGCGGCGCAGTCTTTTGCAGGCAGTCCAGCAAATAAACTACCTTGGCCTCCTGCTTTACATACTCAACTTGTTGGGTGACGTTCATTGATGCGGCACCTGCGCGACCAACATTAATGGTAACTGGCTTTACGAGGGCGGAGCGGGCAAAGTTCTGGATCTTTTTTGGCATGGTGGCAGAGAACAGCAGGGTCTGGCGCTGACCCTTAAAGAAGGAGAATATCGTACGAACGTCTTCCTCAAAACCCATGTCAATCATACGGTCAGCCTCGTCCATACACAGGTAGCGGCACATATCCAGCGTAAGGATCTTTTTATCCAGCATGTCCATAAGGCGTCCGGGTGTTGCTACAACAATGTGTACTCCGCGCGAAATCACGTCCAGTGCCTCGGTGACCGGTAGCCCGCCCATTGCAAGGCAGGATCGTACTTCGGGCATACCGCACGCCTGAAGATGTTTGCTGTAGTGTTGGATGATCTCATGCGTTTGCTTGGCTAGCTCGCGGGACGGGCAGATGATTAGCCCATAGGGGCCCTCATTCCTTTCGAAGGGCAATCTGTACTCCTGTTCCAGGGAAAACATAATGACGGGCAACACGAACACAAGAGTCTTTCCAGAGCCGGTGAAGGCAATACCAATCAGGTCGCGGCCCGCCAGCACAGTAGGCAGACCTTGAACCTGGATCGGAGTCGGGGTCTTTATGCCCTTAGCCGTCAGGCCGTTGAGAATCCCTTTGGGAAACTTCATTTCCCTAAAACTGCGGATAGGTGGGCTCGGGTTCTCGCCCTCCACTAGGATTCTCAACTGCTGTCGCACGGCATTATGCTCATCCTGCGACTTTATCCGAATGTAGCGAGGTGGACGCCAGGAGGTCCTGATGGGCTCCTCGTACTGGATGCCCTTGGCCAACTCGGCCACTCCCATAAGCGCCTTTTGCTGGGCGATGCTCTCCATGATCTTCTCTTCCTCGCGCAACTGTTTTTCTACGGCGCTAAGCTTTTTGGCCTCCGCAATCTTCTTCAGCTCCGTGTGCTGGTCCAGCAGACTAATGTTGTACTTGCGACCCCAGGTCTCTGCATCATGCGCCCCCTGGGAGTCATCCTCGTTCTCATTTTCGCTCGAGGACTTTAGCTGCGACGTCTCCGAGGCCAATTGCACGATTCGTCCTAGCTTCATCATGTGCTGCTTCTTACGCTCCTTCACCGGCACGTAAGGCACGTACTCCTCGTTGTCCTGGTCTGCTTCATCGGAGGACTTTGAGGCCCTCCGGTAGCGCTTAACTTGCGCCATGCCAGCCAATATGCTTTAGTTTTCACCTATTTGTATACAAACAAAAACCACTATGCATGTAACCGTTTTTAATGTCCAGCCACAAAAATACCAAATAAAAAAACGCTGATTTCCATTATAAAGGGATTCCACTGTTACTGCGTTTATGCGATGGGCATTTCATGCTTTCATTTCATCAAATGGGCCGATTTCATGATTTGGAGAACAAACCTCAACGCAATATATATCCATGCAAGTGGATAAAAAGTAATCAAGCCATGTGAGAGTTTTGTATCACACGCCCGGCAGGATATCCATGTAGACATCCACTGATCTCCTGAAGGCGGCTTTTGTGGTTTTCCTAGCATTTTTAAAATTTAAGTTCCAACAAAAATCGTTAGCCACATATTTGCCTCTCGCTCGTAAGGCTAATAAATAATTAAGTGATGATATATACCACGGATCGCAAATATGAGTTATGTAATTTTAATTCAAAGAGGTAAACACCATTACGGAACCGTCAAGAATTATGATATTTTTACCTCTGTACTCAAAATATAAAGCAATCCGATATTTTAGAAAACAGCTAAAAGCCTCGACAAGTTATGTCGAGCTACCTACGGAATGAGCAGACAACGGACGGGGAATTTTTTATATAATGCCGCTTCAAAGGAAAGGGAGAATCATATGTAAAATTTGTTCAGCGGCTCAAGAGTTTAACTATTTATTTACGATTCAAGATTTTTTAAAAAGGAAATGCATTTGAACTGCATTTGTTCCTTTATAAAGATTGTTCTCATAGAATTTCAGCCACCAACTATGATTTTATTTTACCAGTTAGTTCCCCATCCAAATTTGACGGTCTCATTTATGCGATAGTTAAGCGATATTTCGGTGCAACTCTGAGTTCTTCTTCTTGTCAGTGAAAATTGCAACATTCACTAAGAAAACGTAAACAATGAAGACAGGGAACCATCAAAAATGGAAGGCGCAGAAGCAACAGGTTTCGTTAAATTAGCCAAATTAGCTGCTATCGGATATGTGATGGTGGATGTCGTCTGTGGAATCGAAGTTTTACCTTTAAAAATGGGAGGCGAAGAGCAACAGGTTTGGTTTGATTAGCCACGGTTCTTCAGATCAGCTGTTATCGGATGATAGATGGTAAAAGAGCCCTTTGGGAATCACATAAGTCGATAGCCTTAACAGTTTCGAACGGAAGGAGGTAATAATAAGGTTATTCTTAATAGTGCCGGACAAAAAAGCTTACCAACGAAGCTTATCAACAAAAAATACGGTACACAGACTTTAAGTAGTTTGGAAGAACTCATCTAATACATCTGCAATTTCCAGATCCGTAGATTCCTAAATTGAGTTTAATCGGTTTGAAGATGGCAATGCTAAAGACTTCTAATTGTCTATTAAACTAATTTCACATAAAGCTTATTTGATATAATAATAATTTTAACAGACCATCAACAAAGTCATGACAGACAGAGTTTAAAGACAAGTGACTCAGTGGAAGGCAAGACGAAAATTCCAGGGAGATTAAAATCACCCAAAACAATCAAGGGATCCCTCTCCGAGAAATGCTATAGACTAGGTGGAAAATAAGAACAGGTTACAAAATATCGTATCGAAGATATTAGGAGGGGGTTTGGCAGTGGCGTTTACCCGTTCCAACGGGGCGGCCAAATAATTCTTCCCTCTTCACGGAAGGAAGTAACTTAATATTTAAAAAAAATAAAAAAAAAGAAGATATTAGGATTATGATTTTGAAAACATCGATATATAATATCGATATATCGATACTATTTTATATATTTTCCAAAATAATTAGAGAGGACTTCGCATGCCGCTCATTTAAAACTCACAGCTCACAGTACCCTTAACATGTTGCTTTAACGAGCACGATATGAACAAATTTAAGAAACCGAAAAGTTTTATCAAATCAATTCACTATCTTCAAATAATAATAATAAATGTTCACCCCCGTCGACTTAAATCTAATTATACATCACCATTTATTAAAGTAGGCGTACTAAGTGAACTAAAAATTAAATTATATAAAATGATAGAATAATATATCTGTACTTAAGGAGGTAGAGGCCAAACTTTTAGATAAAACTGAACGTCCAAGAGTAATATGGCTAGCTAAAGCTACCGCGGCCAGATTTGGCATAGTTTGCTTTTGATCTGTATGCCAACTAGCGTTGTCCGATTCATCGTTATCCGATTCGAAATTACAAAGTAGTATGGTTTTGTTGTAGAGATTGCTATTGAGTCATGCACTGCGTTTTGCCCGCTTCCGCTAAGGTGACAAACGATTATAAGGGATCAAAATATCATATACGTATAATATCAATATTTGATGTTTTTGGAAAAGTATCGCAACAAATATATATATATTTTTTAAATATAATCGATGTATCGATACTTTGAAATATTTTCTTACTTACAGCGTACTTCTCCAGTAGACTCAAAAAGCTTTGTAATATTTGATACTCCATAATGAATACCCTTTAGTTCCGAAAAAAAGTTTCACTTGTGAATCACCACGTAAATAACGAGTAACATTTTATTATTATTGAAATTCTTGGAAATTTAGATGATGAGCAGCTTAATAAAAGTAATTTTAGTTTTACTACTTCACTATAGGCTGGCTTACCACTTTTTGTGCCCAAAAATCAAAAAAAATCCTTTAAAATAAATTCTAATGACGTATTACTGTTGGTATAGCACCAAACATCAATGTTACGTAACATACATTTTACCAGATACACGATCTGTTAAAACATCGACTCTTTAAACAAATTTGGCGGAAAAAGTAATTGGTTTAAAATTATTAAAACAATGTCATCAAACTAAGTTATTGCGCACTTCCGTCTCTATTTATCTTTTAAGGTCACAAATTCAAGTATGGAAATTTTGGGATATGTGGAGTTCTGTAGCGACCAAGGTATAGTAAGAAATGCAGACAGGCAAGCGCAAAGGTCGGGGTGAGGTCATATTTTTTAATCCTTTTTTTTCATTGCTCAAAACCCGCTCTAATGATTTTGAATTAAATTTGAAAGTGTTTAGCCGTTAAGATTCATAAAGTTTTGGCATACTATATGATATAGTTTTCCGATTTTGATAAAATTTAATTCGAAATTCAGAACAAATTAAAAAATGTTATTTCCAAGCTTAAAAGGTTAATATAATAATTTTGGGAAAGTTTCAGCGCAATAGTTTGCGTAGAAACGGACAGACAGACGGACAAGGCTGATCAAGAACAAATATACTTTATGGGGTCGGAAACGTTTTCTTCACTGCGTTGCAAACTTGTGACTGAAATCATTATACCCTCTGCAAGGGTATAAAAAGAACAAAACTGTAAGCTGATTTCACGGTTTGCCTCTCTGCCAACTAATGCTGTGTGTAGGGGCTTAGCTTGCGAAAGCAAACAAATTTTCGCCGACTGGCAGAGAAGTTCACAACCGAAATCAATTTCGCGATCGCTTCCACGGAAAGATAATACTTCAATATGCGGTGCTTGCAAAGAAGATCGACCTGGTAAGAGCATAATATGGGTTCAAATTGATAATTGCAAAACCTGGTACCATTAATCTTGTGTGCGCAATTCGTCCTAATGGCTGTTCCTCCTTTTCTTGCGAGAAGGGTGCTACCGACATCGTGAAGACCAATACAATTTTGCAAATTGCAAAAAGAGCCGAAAATGAGATTTCACGTTTCCGTGATACAGATTGGAGAAAAAACGAGAAGCTGAGCAAAGATATTTTGAACGAAAATATAATACTTTCTCGCAACAACATGATTCCAACATGACATGGATATACACAAAAATGGGCCCCAGCTGTGCTCAATTATCAGCTTGACAAATACTACTAGCTGATTTACCTACACTTAACGGAAACCTAGACGAGGTGCCCAGCTTTATAAGCGCCTTTAAAAACAGCACATCTGCTGCGGGCTTTTCCAATATCGAAAATATACTTCTACTTCAAAAATGTCTGAAAGGGTAAAAACTAGATCGAGGCAAGCATTTGTTACCAACCATGGTTCCCGAGGTTCATTGGTCGTCCAGATTATATTTTGTATATTGAGAAAGCTAAACTAATTTTGGTAAACAAGGACAGACTGGATTCACATGGCGAGTAAGCCCTTGCTATTCGCAACATCTGTGCTACCATGGAGGCCTGCCAACTAGATGCTCATTTGCATGTTCGTGAGTTGTTTGACAAACTTTCTAATCAATAGAAGCTAAACTGGGAAATGCACCTAAGAAGTGTAACCAAAGAAAATGCTAAAGCATTTAGCGATTGGTTATATAAGATCGGAGAAACAGCCTCCATTGTCGTTTCAACCTCATACTCAAATACGAATAGTGTACACACTCATAACAGCCTCAATGACGTACTTCCGCAATATGCGGAATCGGAGGAGCACCCACACGTAGCCTACCGATCCGAAAACTCAACTTGCTTCCTATGCCCAAGCGTACAGCATCAAGTCGCTCAATGTAAATAATTCAAAAGTCTCAATCTCATATGCAGATCCACGGTGACAATATTGAATTTGACACCTTTGTTTTCCTAAAGAAAAGCTCTTTGGTAACACTAATAGATGTATCCTTCATTTAAACATACCTGGCACCCCGAACAGACGGTCAACGTACAGTTGTGGTAAAAATAATAGTAGTGCCGATTGCACAAAGAGTTTTTTTTTGCTGTTTCCTTATTTCTTGGCAAATCTAATTTATTTGTTCACTTAAGTAAGTGTAAGTATCTACCCTTTAAAATAGTGCAGGTATTTTGGTTCATACCTCTTTGTAATTATTTTCGCCTTTACTTACGAAGATCCGCGTGTTAAACCCAGTCAATACTTTAACCGACGTGATGCTCCAGCAGGATAACGATCCAAAACGTTCAAGTAAGAATGCTAAGGATTGGTCAACCAAGTAAATGTAATGGGAAGGCCCGCACAGTAACCCAATCTCAATCCTGTTGAGAATTTGTGGTGTGACGTCAAAATATCAAGCTCAGAAATAAAACCTAGCTATAACTTTCAACTTTTGGAAGCTGTACAAAGGACTTGGAGCGGTTTTCCTGTATAGAGATGCCAATTATTGGCTTATTTCATGCATAAGGACTGTGCATCTGTTAACAAAATAAAGATATGCAACAGAATACTAACATGAAACTTAAATATAGATTAATTATATACATTTAATAATTCAACCTAAAAATGTGTTTTTTTTTGTTTTACAAAATTTTGAAACATTTCACTAAAATTTTTTGATAAAGACACATTTTTAATTTTTTTTTTTTTTAAATCTTATTAACTATCCTTAGTTGAAGTATATTATTATTGGCTACAATTAGCTCAGTTTTAATGAAAATTAAAAAAAAAAATGGGATAATCATTTATAGACTTTTTTTTGGGGTTACTAAAAAGCCTGTGTGAGCACTACTGTTATTTTGAGCGCAGCTGTACATGAATTGTGTATCGATTTTCCCTACAATCCCCTACACTCTTATTCGAAAGCCGAACCAATGATTCTCATTGGATGGCTCGGAGAAGGAAAAATGAATGATCCCATTGCGTTTTATTAATATTTTTTCAAAACAGAAAAAATGGCAAGGCTCCAATTTGGCGATTACAAAATCAAAAAAAAAAAAAAATGCGGAAGTGAAAACCGTAGTTGGTTGATGTTGTGTTTTCTCTCAAAAGATACTTTTTTTACGACTTCAAAACATTTTGGTGCTGAGGCCTAGAATTCACCATTACAAAAACTGGACAAAAAAAAACATTTTCAGACCATTGTTTCTTGAGTTTTAAATTAACGGTCACACTGGCTTTAATCTAAACAAAAGATTGTAAACAACAATAAATATTGCACTTCTAAAAAACAACCTTAATCTTATTGGGTTCATTCGTATTTGGTCTAACAACTTAAGAAAGGACTATTTTCAACAGATTTAATATTGGCAAAACCACATATATCCTACATTATACATATATTGTTTCGGTGTCCACTTACCTGGTTTCGCCTTTTTTGCCGATAGCTCAAATTAAGTTAATTATTTCTTGATCGGTATTTTAGTTTTTTTTGGAAGGAAATTCATAAATATATTAGTATTTCAACAAGAAAGTAGGACAACTCTGGTCGCCGGTAACCAAGGAGGAAGAGCTAATTTTAAAAATAATCTGGCTATTCGACTATCTGACAGCTTAAAATTGAAAATTTAACAGGGAACTTTTAAAGTAGTTTCCCTAATTGCTGAAAGTTTCTGTTGAATTTTAAAAAATTAACCAATTTAGGGGTAGGGTAAGTGGCTATTTCTAATAATTAAATGTTTGCTACATAGAGCTGCTATTGCAACATCGGCGGACTGTGTGAACATCTCGCAACAACTTTTTCTTAGTTGTATTTTTAGACGGCTTGTTGAAAAGGTGATATTAAAGATTGTTCATGTTACTCGAATAAAAATGCTTAACATTGAATTATTTTACGAATAATAATTAAAAGTTTTAATTTGCTGGCTCGTATTTGTATAGCAAATAGTGTGGCTCTGTTTCCGTTACAAATTGCTATCGATGTTTTGAGCTAAGGCACTGAATCTCAGTCGATATACTGGTGTTGTTACATACATACATTTATCATTTGACAAAAATCAAAACTGCCGTCATCATGTCTATGTCAAAAACCACAAACACCTACAATCGGCAAAACTGGGAGGACGCCGAGTTTCCTATCCTGTGCCAGACTTGCCTAGGCGACAATCCATACGTGCGGATGATCAAAGAACGCTTCGGCAAGGAATGCAAGATATGCACACGTCCGTTCACCATATTTCGATGGTGTCCTGGCGCCCGGATGCGCTTCAAAAAGACTGAGATTTGCCAAACATGTGCGCGCCTAAAGAACGTGTGTCAGACATGCCTTTTGGACCTAGAGTATGGGTTGCCCATTCAGGTTCGCGACGCCGCCCTCAAGGTGGCAGACAATATGCCGCAGAGCGACGTAAACAAGGAGTACTACATTCAAAACGTAGACGCCCAGTTACAGGACGGTGATGGCACAGAGGCAGCTGGGGCAGTCGGCAGATCCCTCGCCGCCAACGAGATGCTGTCCAAGCTAGCGCGCACGGCGCCTTACTACAAACGAAACAGACCACACATATGCTCTTTCTGGGTAAAGGGAGAGTGCAAGCGAGGCGAGGAGTGTCCCTACCGCCACGACAAGCCGAACGAGCCCGACGATCCGTTGTGCGAGCAGAACATCAAGGACAGGTACTACGGCCGTAACGACCCAGTGGCCGAAAAGATAATGAAGCGGGCAGCATCGCTTCCCACTCTCGAGCCGCCGGAGGATCGAAATATCACTACTCTGTACGTGGGAAACCTTCCTGAGGAGATTACTGAACCAGAGCTGAGAGATCAGTTCTACCAGTTCGGCGAAATCCGGTCCATTGCCCTGGTGCCACGCCAGCAATGCGCTTTTGTGCAGTACACCAAAAGGAACGCCGCCGAGCTGGCCGCCGAGCGCACTTTTAACAAACTGGTGATCCAAGGGCGGAAAGTGAGCATAAAGTGGGCTCACTCCCAGGCGAAACAGAACACCGCCGCAAAGACAGACAGACGCTTCGACGTCGCTGGCATCCCACCGCCCAGTGCAAAGCCAAACGACTACTTTAATCTGCGACAAGAGCAGATCAACGTTATGCCCGCCGGTATGAAGCTGCACCAGCTGCCATCCAACTTGGTTCCGGCATCAGCATACCAGATGTACGGGCAGCAGACCTACGCGGCGCCCTATGGTAATGTGAGTACGACTGCTGCTTCTAGCTCGGGTGTGACTCTGGACTCAATATCGGTTCCTCCACCGCCTGGTCAAATACCCTACCCTAGTCAGGATGCTAGCCGGATGGGGGCAGTGAAAAAATAAAATATTTTAAATGTTCCGCTTTATAAAGCGTTTTTTATACAAACCAATAAAAAACATAAACGGCACAAATCATTAATTATATTCAAATATATATGTAACTTATCCAATACTTATTCAAATGGTAAGTTTCACCAAAAAAATAATTATTTGATTATTATTTGAGTTTTCTTAGTTGGTATATCTCCTGACCATGTTTTTTTATTCAACATTCCAATAAATTAAATGTTAAATTATTCAACATTGATGGTTCTTTAAAACTGTTTCATTCAAATCCTGATGGAAAATTTTCTTAGGGCAATGCCGACTAGGTTGTAAAACCATTACATTTTTGAAAGGTAATGCCAAATTTACTACTACGTAACATTACTTACATACATGAATTACTCTAATTT
The DNA here is from genome assembly GCF_025231255.1 of Drosophila biarmipes. NCBI lineage: Eukaryota > Metazoa > Arthropoda > Insecta > Diptera > Drosophilidae > Drosophila > Drosophila biarmipes. The sequence goes on along the minus strand of NC_066616.1, from coordinate 2,881,436 downwards.
ACGAAATATTATAAAAATGCCCTCAGAAGGTTGATAGTAGTTCTTGGTGAGTTGGGCACCAAGTTTAAAAGAGAGGGAAAACAAAAAACTGTTGGAACAAGCTATCATAAATAAAATCAAATCTGTCTGGCTCGTTAGATGGGTTTCTTTAAAATTTTCTATCCAATTTTTTGAGTTTTTACAATACATATATACGTGTTAACTTCCATTTGACGTTTAACGCGCCTACAAACATGTAGTGTAGAGAGTGGGAAGAAAATTCGGCGTTACCGGGCTGCAAAGTCGATTTTGTGCAATTCTTCACCACCATTTTCCAGACAATCACGAAGAATACTCGAAGCAGCTAACAAAAGCGAGAAAGTGGAATACCGAGCATGTATTGTGTTTATTTACCCATTTTTATACCCTTGCAGAGAGTATAATAATTTCAGTCAGAAGTTTGCAACGCAGTAAAGGAAACGTTTCCGACCCCATAAAGTATATATATTCTTGATCAGCGTGACTAGACGAGTCGATCTAGCCATGTCCTTCTGTCTTTCCGTTTCTACGCAAATTAGTGGTAAAATAATATGAACAAATTATATGTTCGGTGTTTTTTAACATATAACCTTCTATGCTTGGAAATAAAATTTTTTATTTAGTTCTGTATTTCGAACTAAATTTGATCAAAATCGAAAGACTATATCATATAACTGTCATAGGAACGATCGGTGTCCTATGACAGCTGTATGATACACAACGATCGGTGACAGCTATATGATATAGTCGTCCGATTTTGATAAAATTAAATTCGAAATTCAGAACTAATTCGAACTGCAATTTGTTTCATATTATTTTCATTCCTATGGCAGCTGTATGATATGGTCGTCCGATTTTGATAAGATTTAATTCGCAATTCAGAACTAATTAAAAAATGCTATTTCCAAGCGTAGGAGGATATATGCTTAGAAACACCAAAGATATAATTTTTAAGTATGGTTTTTTCCGATTATTTAAATGGGAGCCATAAGATATAGTTGTCTGATCCGGCTGGTTCCGACTCATATACTACCTGTAATAGAAATAAGACTTTTGGGAAAGTTTCATCCCGCTAGCTCTAAAACTGAGAGACCAGTTTGCGTAGAAACGGACAGACAGACGAACATGGCTAGATAGATTCGTCCAGTGATGCTGATCAAGAATATACATATATACTTTGTGGGGTCGGAAACGTCTCCTTCAATGCGTTGCAAACTTTTGACTGAAATCAGCATACCCTCTGCAATGGTATAAAAATTCATATTTTCAAAGTTTGCCGAGTTCATAAAAACAGAGACCCAGCGTTACACAACACAGTTTACAGTGTTCACGTTTAAAGCCTAGTACTAACATCGACGAAAACAGCGAGAAGCCATAGGAGTGAGCGAGGGTATCGTTTTGAGCGCGGTACTTAAATGAGCTAAGGAGATACCAGAAATATATACCAGATTTAGCAATTGAATTTCAATGGACACCGTTAGCCGCGATCCAAAGAATAAGAAATTTGAACTTTGCTTGTGTTTGTGCAGAAGCAGTGTGGAAACCAAAATTTTAAAAGTGGAAGGATAAATTCTAAGCCACGCCAAAAAAGAGCCTTTAGGAGGTCAGTAAACGACGTCTAATCCGGGCTGCTACCCATATTTTAGAACTTGACGAACCGGAAGCAATAACACAACAGCATGTATCAGCAGAATATTGGAAGTCGTACGAGAATCGTAATGAGAAGGAACATGAACAACGGGACTTCGCTGCCTACATGGACCTTCTGCCGGCTGTGTTTACGCAAAGAACTTAAGTTCCCCTAAAGCGAATGCAGTGTTGAAGGACCCGATGGGTTTTTTATTCAATTTCCTCAAGGCTCAAAATTATTCGATCGAATCCTCGGTCAGTACAAAGAATAATATTTTTCGCTTTATCTTATAAGACTTAATTGGAGTCCCTGTTGTCATTTTGTCCCTATTTAATTTTCCACACGCTTGCCTGAAGGAAATCTCAACCTTCATTAATTCGTTAGGAGTAATGTAATACTAATTTGGCGCTTGGTACGCCAAGCAAACAGCTTACTTCTCTATGTGAATAAGAGTAAGAAATTGTAACCGAGATTTTAAGCGGCTGTGGGCAGAGGCTATTAGGCATCTCGAAAGCTACTGCTTCGGAGATATTCTGAAATATACTCATTCTTACTAATTTGAAAAATTAAGAAAAAAAATATAGTATACATTTCTTAAAATCTTTGCATAAGTTTTATAAGTTTTTTCTTAAATTTTTTGTTTAATCACATAACTTTTAAATGGGGCTGCCTTTTTTTGGGTAATCAGGTTATTCGCTCAATCGATAGGTTACCGAAGATGGTTTGTAAAATCCTAATTAGCTCTAATTTTATGGAATTTCCCTAGCTTGACTACCGCGGTAAAAAACAGGTCCGACGAAATTCTTTAACCGACTATTTGCCTCTCGCTCTTTCATATAGTTATTTTGTTTTGCATATAATTCTATGTCTGGTCACGCCCAAAGTGCCATATAAATTTCAATTTCAATTCGCAGATTCTTGCCTCGCGATAATAAATATTATTTGAAAGTCTGAAAATCTTTTAAATTTGTTTGACTTTTTAGCTACATCTTATTTAAATTGAAATTTTTCTAGCGGGGCAAATTAATTTTCCTCTGGCAACACTTAGTTCGAATTCATTGCGTGCCTTAGAGTCTGGTGAACACGTTTAGGTGTTTATGTTTTAAAACGGGCTGATAGTAAACCCTGCGATGGCAACTGTTTTTATTGGAACTATTGTGCACACGAAGTCTTTCAGCGAATTCGAGTCATTCGAAAATGGTTTTTTGGCAATAGACGACAGCGGAAAGGTTCGCAATGACTTTCCCACAATAAAATATAATCCTAATGATGTTTGCACCTAGATAATATCAATTGGCCATGACTACAAGGGATGGCTTTCCAGCAACCCCGTCCGGGCCAAGGATCTGCATGAGGTCCGGCTCACGGATTGCCAGTTCCTGATGCCTGGCTTCGTCGACTGCCATATACACGCCCCGCAGTTCGCACAAGTGGGCCTGGGACTCGACATGCCCCTTCTGGACTGGCTGAACACGTATACCTTCCCGCTGGAGGCAAAGTTTTCCGACCAACAATATGCCCAGCAGGTTTACCAAAGCGTTATCGTAAGTAGCAGGAAGCTTGGGAGCATCCAGCTTTCTTATCGCACACCCCCCGACGATTTAAGCTTTTTGATAATGATTATGTGATAACCCAGCACGCAACGCTGCGCTCTGGAACCACCCTGGCTTCCTATTTCGCCACCAACCACTTGGAATCGACGCTGATCCTGGCGCGGGAGGCGGTGCGCCAAGGACAGCGAGCGCTGGTTGGCAAGGTTTGCTCCAACTGCAACAGCCCAGACTTCTACGTGTGAGTACCGAGCGTAACGGATTTGTACGGGTCCACTCAGTAACATTGTTCTGTATAGGGAGACTGCGGAGGAGTCGGTCAGTGCTACTTTGGCGTTCGTGGAGGAGATGCGGAGTCTGGGCAGTCCCCTAGTGCTACCCACAATCACTCCCCGCTTCGCTCTCAGCTGCAGTAAGGAGTTGCTAAAGGAACTGGGCGATATAGCGAAGCGATTCGATCTTCACGTCCAAAGCCACATAAGCGAAAATCTAGCAGAGATCGAGGTGGTAAAGGGAATCTTTAAATCCAGTTACGCAAAAGCTTACGACGAAGCTGGACTGCTGACGAATAAGGTGACCTCATCTAGGCTTCAGTTTGGGCCCTCTTCTTAACCATCTTATCTTGCAGACGGTAATGGCGCACGGGGTGCATCTCGAGGACGACGAAATCGCGCTTCTTAAAACTCGCGGTTGCTCGGTGGCACATTGTCCTGCGTCTAATACAATGCTTAGCTCGGGACTCTGCGACGTCCAGCGGCTTGTTAACAACGGCGTGACAGTCGGTCTTGGCACAGACGTTTCGGGTGGAAATTCCGTTTCAGTTCAGGACGCCCTTCTGCGCGCATTGGACGTGTCTAAGCACCTGGACTTCTTCAAGAAGCACAATATACGCGGAACTGGGAAGGCCCAATTACAAGATCCCAACTACGTCCCGCTGAAGTACAAGCAGGCAATTTATCTAGCCACTTTGGGCGGCGCCAAGGCGCTTTCCCTGGATCATTTGACTGGAAACTTTGCACTAGGGAAGGAGTTTGATGCCATATTAGTTGACGTAAGCGTCATTGAAAATCCCGTGAGGAGGCTAAATGTTGACGAACTGGTAGAAAAGTTCATTTATACTGGGAATGATCGCAATATTATACAAGTCTTTGTGGCCGGCAAGCCTATAAAGAACGACTGCCTATTAAAGTAGCTAGTTGTACTTTATGCATTATACTTTTACAAAGGCATTTTAAAGGAATCGTACGGGAAATTTATTTTTATAGACATTAAATGCTGAAACGTAATCTTGCTCTTAGATGAATTTCAAAATAATTTATGTACAGTCGAACTTCTAAAGAGTAAAACTAATTATTCTACTCGTTTTACATTTTATACTCAAAACAGTTATGTAAACTATATTTGAGTTACATAATTTTTGTATAGTTTAATCACACAATTGCGATACATAGGTTCAGGATATATCGTACATAATCTGAATAAAGTGTATATATTGTTATATACAACATTTTGAATTCTATGAGATAATGGATAAGGCGTGCAATTTCCGGGTCATTTTAGTGGATAATCGCCAAGGGTGATTACTCAGGTTTTATACTTATCGAACAGTTACTTGACGCAATAGGAATGTTGGGATTTGCTTTGCTTGTGCACAAATTAAGTTCATTGTCTTTAAGTGTTGAGAATTTCAAAGGGGGTAATAAGGCTATACTAATTTGCCTGCGTAGTTGGTGACACTAGCCAATAATTTAACATTACATATTAAAGCTAAAACTGATGAATTTACTCTAGATTCCGCTAACAGTACGATAATTAGGGCTAACTGCTTTAAATACATAGGTATAACACGCGTTTTACGCATTGAACATATTTTGTTGCGTGGCATCGTTTTCAAAATCTGTCCATGCATTGTTCAGTTCCATAAAGATGAGCTTGGCAATCTCCTCGTTCTCTGTCCCATTGTGCTAGAATTAAAACACAAAAATTCAAAAAATAGTTTTCTAACAAATCTAACACCAACCTTGTCAGGATGCACTGCTAGACATGCGCGACGGTATGCCTTCTTCACCTCAATCGGGGTCACCATGGTGGACATCTGGCACGGCTGCCACTTTGCGTTGTCCCATAACACTGTGTGCATGGAGCACAGAAGCGCACGGATGTTGTTTTTCTTACCATCGGTCTGAAATTTAGAAATTAAAACCCAGTTCTTATCTATCTCTCCTACTGCTTTACCCATTCCATAATCCGCACTTTCTTGGGATCCATATCCTTCACCAAATCTTCCTTTCGCATTTCATTGATGGACCGGGGACCTTGACTCATTTTGCTGCCGAATGAGTAGCCTTGTTGGCCTAGAATGTCTGCAAATATGTCGGAGCTTTTGGTTTCACCAGCACCAGCATGCTGCGCTGGCTTCTGTGCATCGAAGTGGACTCGACTGTAGTCAGGTCGCGATTGAGCAGGTACCGACTGGGGCTGCGGCGATGGCCTAGCAGATCCCATAGGCTGACACTGCTGTTGTGGAAGTGTCTGATTAAACGTCTCTTGGGGTCTCGAGGATGTGGACGTCCGGTGAGTGGGGCTAGAGAATTGCGTCGGAAGGGGACTGCTGCCAGCAGGAGACTTTCCACTCAGGGTGCTGCGGTTGAAGTTTATGTTGAGTCCTGAAGCCAAGTTGGCGATGTCCGCGAATGGATCTTGAGATACCTTGGGCGGCTGGGTTGGTGAGCAATCAGTTTTGGCGACCGCTGGCTTAGTAACAAAATTTGGCAAGGAGCCAACAAAAGGTGGAAGTTCTGGTCCGGCCAACTTATTTATGCAGGGCGTAAAGCCCTGGTTCTCAGAGCCAAATATGTCGAACGGGTCAGTACTGATTCTCGGCAGGGGGTTCTGCACTGACGATGGTGGAAGTATGTCTGGAATTGGCGCTGATCCTATGCCCGTCGAGTCATCATCGCCAAAGGCTCCCAACAAGTCAAAGCTGGCATCTGTGCTCGGCTTGGCGCTGGTCAAGGGATCAGCTGCTGGTACGTCACTAGGCTGCTGATTGAGGTTCAGCAAGTCGATAGGCGGAAAAGGCTCTGCCACAGGCGTCGGAGGTTCATGGGCAATCTCTGTGACATCGGGCAACACGAGCGGAGAGCTCGAGTAATCACTCTTCCGAGGCGCAGGCGGTGGCGATGGGAGCGTGGGCTTGGTAACTAAAACACGGCAATTGTTAACTACAGAGCAAAAACTCAACAAGCACAAGATCTTACCGAAATTGTCCAGCATTTCTGCGAACTCCAGGTCCGAGCTAAACAAAGTGGCTGGCGATCGCATGGGCTTAGCTGGTATCCATGGCGGCTTATGGCTGGGAAGGATTTCCGAGTCAGTGACAGCCAGCGAAAGCGATACGCAGAATGTTGCGGGCACTTGCTCAGGATCCGGAAGGTCGTCCAGGTCTTGGTTCTTGAACGTTATCAGCGTTTCTGGTTCGGGGATGAACCCCGTGTTTATTTGAAACTGGCATATCTTAAGACCTTGTGGTCGCACCATTCCCTTCCGGGCATGGTACAGCACCACAGTCACATCACCGCAGACAGTTAAATTGATTGGCAGCACTATTTTTCCCAGGCCTGCTTTATGGAACCTGCCAACCCAAAAAAGGACTTGTGATGAAGGCATTATTAGCCTCGGTTTGATCTCATCTTACCGCATTTTTTCATAGTCCTGCAGTGTGCTAAGCAACAAGGTCTCGTTACAGTAGACTTCCATATAAATCCGGCAACCGTCGCGCACCTTGGTCATTCTGGGAACGGGCTGGCAACAGAGCGACACAAGGCTTGTGTTCTTGTAGTGTGGCAGCAGGGGCGTAGGCCGAAGGATGTCACCAAAGTAGTACAGGTAGCGGAACTCAGAGGGACGCAGGTTAATGGTGTGGCGCTTAACGGCGAAAACCTGCACAGCGTCTTCCGGCTCCTGCAGCAAATCTGCGTACATAAGTAATGCACAGATGACGGTGGCGGCAGTACACCCACCAGAGTCTCCGGTCTGCACAATCACAATCGATTTTGGATCCGCGTTAAGAAAATTGTACATGTCTGCTGAGACGGTAAATAGACCCTTAAATAGAAACGGTTTAAGTCGTTAATGATGGAAGATCGCATCAAGACGGATTTTAATACCAGCAACAGTATTGGTAATATATGGACTGTTGAGTTGTACCTTAATACTTGTACGCTGGTTAAAAGCAGAACGTTCTACCCTACCAAAATAAAACAAAACCAAGGAAGAACGCCATAGTAGGGTGCCTCGACTATCGCATACCCGTTACTCAGCTTAGGGGAGCAAAAGGGATATGGAAATATATATACAGCGCCACCTACAGGCTATTTCAGTATATATTATATATTATATACAGACAGATTTAAGCGTTTTTCCCGTTTGTGGGAGTTCGTGTGGCACATTGCGTTGTGGGCGTTAGAATAGGCTTGGCACCCCGCTGAAACAAACTTGCGCTGTGCAGGAAGCCCAGGAATCTGGATGCCAAGTTTGTTTCTACGAGTAACGGGTATAATGACTTTTTCGTACTGTAAATGGGTACACCTTTAGATCAAGCTAAGGTATTAAAATACTTATTGACGCTGCTGGGAGCCACTAAGTCAGTGGTTTGAGATTTGCTTTTTTAATTATTTTGTTCCTGTATTAGCCCAATTTGTAGAGTGTAAAGACCAAAATTTGTTATGACAGAAGTAGTCGCTTTGCTGCTTGTTTACTTTCGCTGTCTTAAGTTGAGTAACGGGTATTTTAGAGTCGCGGCTCAGTGGTCTTCTTTTGTGTATATTGTTGTTGAAAAGCGGAAAATCAGCACCACCACATGGCGAAAAGTTTTTTATCGATGAAAATTATCTACAAGGATGCATATTGGCCGAAAGATCAGCTGGACCAAAAGTCTTATACCCGTTTCTCGTATGGTAAGGGTATACAGATTCGTCGGAAAGTAAGTAACTCGCAGAAGGAAGCTTTTTCGACCGTAATGGAGAAGCGCGCAAGAGAGCGTGCGAGGATAACTACTATATATAGCCGCAGAGTTGAAAATCTGCTATGATGGTCCGATCGTAAGGAGTAATATAGTATACCAATCAAAAGGCATCACAAAAACTAAGAAGATTGCAAGCCAAGACTTTAGAAATCAATTTCTTTGGAAGAAAAAGCAATGAAAGTGTTAAAGTAAAAATTTTGAAAATTTGAGCTGCTGAAAACGGTGGCGATAAATGCCCCCAGCTTTTAACCTAGTTCTTTTACTGAGAACACGCGTCGAAAGACACCTTATTTGTTGAAATCCAGTGTTCCGTTCAAAAGAAATTTTAAAAACAAGAATTCTATGGGTGTACACAGTAGCTCAAGATAGAAAACTTTTTTTTGAAAAAGATAATTTTATTTGCTAAATACTCGTTTTATAGCGAAATTGTTGATTTTCAATTATGACAAAAAGTACTTTTTTAAAAACATTTTCTAACTATTTTCTCAAAATTGAATAGAAGGATTTCCTTAAAAAAAATATACCTTATAGCCCTTGAGATTACTAAACTTTTGATTGTATAACACTTTCCGTCATAAAAAATTTGGAAGTGTGGAAGATATTAAGCGTTTAAAAGAGCAACGTTTTTCTCATCAGTATGAAAAGCATTTTAATGTCCATAATAAATACACTTTCTAAAATGTTCTTATTCGACACGCTCCAATAACATACATATTCCTTTAATGCGAGAACTTGAAATATTTGGCTCAATCGTGCAGAATAAAGACATATTAGATAAAGTTTTTTTTAGTCGAATTAACAAGGACTATTCGTCAGAAAAGTCGATATCAGAACGTTTGTGCTTTTAATGGTGCGCGATCCCCACGATGCCCTACCTCGTTAAGAGGTGTTTTTGTTTGATATTCTGAATTAGGATCACTAACAGCTTAACATAATCTAATCGGTAACATTAGATTTAAATGCTTATAACAGAGAATTTAAAACATATTTCTTCTTCTCGCTGTCTCTATACAAAACCAGTAAACTACCAACCACATTTGCCTCAAATAATTCTCAATATCACGTAGTTATTTTCAACAGTTTTCACTTTTAAAATTCTTGGTTTTATTTGGTCACTGATTCTTGGAAAAGGTTTTTGTTAGGTCTGCCTATAAAATTACATAAGAAATAGCTCTGTTCGCTTACATGTTAAATGATTTTATAAAAGCGTAAATGGGATTTGAATATTTATACCCTGAATATTAAACCCTAGAAGAGTAAATGTATCAGGAAGACGAAAGCGCTTACGAGCCAATAAAAATATAAACATACATTCTTGATCAAGACAACAATCTTAGTCGATCTGGCTATGCCAGCCTGACCGTTCGTCCCCCATATTTTTCTGTTTTGATCCCAGTGTACTATGTACACTACCTTTTATTTTTTGACTTGTCATTACCCATAAAAAAATTTTACGCAGGGAACCCCCATATTAACTTTTTTTCAATACACCGACTAGCTTTTTGGCTGAGCCGGTGCTCTCACGATTGTCAAGTGTCAAATCCGATCTTTTTTTTTGTAATATTATCTCTTTGAATAAAAAAATGTTTCTGTTCAACTTCGTGGTTATTTAGGACCGAAAAAACGTACAATACTTACACACCTAACTAATAAAAGTTTACATGAATACATTTTCAGTTATTAAAATTCAAAATACTTGTTTTTTCTTTACGTACCTGCAAATTGGGAGCATGGGCTTGCGGGCATCCATAAACGAAACCTGCCTCAACCGTCCGCACGGGTGGTGGTAGTCGCGCCACTGTTCTTTGGCCAAAGTTGTAAATGCTTATTTTGTTTGGATCAAACCGACTCTCCAGAGATAAGCGAACATCTTCGATGTTATTCGTCTTATACGCCGATTCAAATCCATCAGATGGGCAGGGCATAGCCAGGATACGAGAGGTGATGTGGCTGATGTCGAGATCGTTACGGGCGATCGATTGCTGCATTGTCTGCATTACTTTGGTGGATGTGTCCTTTATGTTTTTAAACAATGTTCCAGCGCCGCCACGCAGCGACGACAGAAGTCTTCCGTGTCCATTACTGGAGCTGGGAGTGACCGTGGCTGGGGACGCTGGATGAGGAGTCATATTAGACGTTTCGTTGCAAAACTCCGTTTGAACAGAACTTTTTCGAGCGGGACTCTCAGTCGGTATGGATTCGATAGGAATTCCCTGCAGGTCTACAGGTCCTTTTAATGACCAGTTGTTTGTCTCCGCGATTGCTGCTAGGCGTTCGAGCACCATGTCGATGTCTAGGCGCTCGACCGGGTTCACTTTGAAACATCCTCTAATGATATCGCGGAAGCATTGGTACTGAGGATCCGGAGGAAGTATATAATTGGCGTTGATGATTCGTAGTTTGCCGCCATCCTCATAGGGATGTCTGCGGTAGCACAAGAAGTAGAGAATGCAGCCGAGAGCCCAGATGTCCGCTTTTGGACCGATTGGGTTATTGGACCAAGTGTCGAGCATCTCGGGAGCCCGGTACATTGGGGTGGTCACGGTATTTAGCTGATCCTCTAGCATGCTTCGCTGGTTGGCGCTCCACTCAAACGTAGGTGAGAGCACCTCTTTGCTGGCAGAGCCGAAGTCGCACAACTTGATCTGCTTGTCGTTACCAATTAAAAAATTCTCGATCTACAATGGAATCGGACTTGATTACGTAGTGAGTTGCTTTTATGTATCACTCTCACCTTTATGTCCCGGTGAGCAATTGGCGTCGACTGTGAGTGCAGGCAGGCCACGGCACGCGACATTTGGTAGAAGATCCGCAGCACCAAGGATGGTTCGATGGAAGCTTTGTTTGTTTTAAAGCAGTCAACCAAGGACCCGCCTGCAAAATGCACAAAATGTATATGAAAGCGCTCCCATGTCTGTATAAAAAGGGTGATTGGAGGCCAAGGTTGCACTTACCTTTGCACAGTTCTGTGAGTAGCAGGTACTGTGGCCCGAGTTGCGATGTCGGCGCAGTATAACTGGAGCCCAAAAAAGCGACAATGTTTCCGTGGCCCGAGACCTGCTTGTGGATCCCGATCTCGTTGATGATGGCAGTGCAGGCCTGCTGATCAGCCCCGAGCAGCCGCTTGAGGGCGTACTCGGTTCCAATTTGCACATCTTGGGCGACGTACACAAAGGCGTATCCGCCTAAAAAGGGGAGAAGAGCGAGAGAGGAAGTTGATAACACAGCGATGATAAAGGCCTGGTTAAATGCTAATTACAGTGGGCACAAGGAAAATGGGAGTTGCCAGCATAAAACGCGCTATCTATTGTGTATATCCGTCTTTTCTGTATGGTTTTGCTCTGTCTTTTTTTAGAGTTGGAATCCATCCCCTGGATCAGGGGCCGTTCTTATATAAGAACTTGTCTGTGAAATCCGATCATCCGACCGAGGTATGAGTCACAGGTCATGAAACTTGCGGTTTGATGGATAACTGAGTAAATGGCCAAAATGACTTATGTATAAAGGCTAAACGTTTGGACCTGTCATCACTTTTCGCAAGTGGTGGCTGCTAGCTACGATGCCTATTGATTTTTTCCGCCCACTCCTCTCACCTTCCGCGATAACACACTTGATGCGCAGTCTGTGGCCAGCCACCTCGACGACATGGCCCACGAAGTCGTTGTCCAGACTGCCACCGAGGGCACCTGCTGGTCCGCCTCCTACAGCCCCGTTGGCAGATGGAGCCCCTTCGCTGGAGGAGAAATAGTTGAAGTTGAGCGACTTGAAGAACTCGCCCATTTTGCTGGTGGACAATGCAAGTAACTTTAATTTGTTCGCAAATGTTTGCCTTGTACTTTCTGGCGTCCATTTACAGAGCTACAACATTTTAGCTATGGCTAAAAAAAATAAAAAAAATGTGCAGGGCTGCGGGGGTGCAGGTTAGTGCTGGAGAAACCTGAATGCATCGATGTTTTGGAACTTTTTAGAAATATCGGTGTTTTTATCGACTATCGATTTCTTCCACACATCACTAGGGCTGCACGTTTTGACTGTCGGCCGCTTAAAAAGTTCTGCTAACTTCGAGGACAACAAAGGAGAACTGCGAATTGTGACCTGCGAAGAAGAAGTGCGAAATATCAAGTGTGTTTAATTTGTTTTGCAGAAAAAGCTTTCGTTTTTTTTTGTTTTAATTTAAAACGTTTTTTTATTATATATGATAATTGTCTTTCATTAATATTTAACGTTTTATATTTATTTAAAAGAAAAAATAAAATTAGTTTTACATTGACATTGTTTTTTTCCTCTAGGTTAGGTTCCGCACTGGACTCAGTTAGCTCCGATAACCATTCTCGCACCGTGCTTTATGGATCCTTATACGTCACTTTTATCGATATGGTGTGACACATCAGCAAACAGTTATTGGACCTTGTTCATACTGACCGCCGCTGTTGTAAGCTCAGCAAAATATTATCTAAAGAGCATCACATAGCCGAAAGATATGAGACGGCGAGAGAATAGTAGACACTTAACGATTATCCGTTTTTTGCTGCGTTACTCTGATGAGTTATGAAAATACCAGGAAAAGGACCAAGCCGTTGCGCGAAGAATATGAAATTTATATTTTTTTTATTTTTCCTTCCATTTTTAAATGTTGGTTATAACGCTTACAGCTTCTGCACGAACACCGCCAAGGATTAAATGCTTATTCTTTGGGCCGCGGCTAACGGCGCTGGTCGAAATTTGCTCGCTAAATTTGGTATTTTTTGGTATTTACTGTAGCGCCTACAGTCTTTATGCTAAAAAGAAAATTGTACCTAAAATGTATTTCAATACCTAACAATGGACTTAAAAAAAAGTTTGCCACGCCCACTCCAATGACCACCAACACGTTTAAATCTGGCTGCAGCGCACATACCATATATTGAAAAGCGGGTAGATGGCGCCTTACAATATCGCTTTTTCTTTTTCCCTTTTTCGCCATTAAGCTGAGTAACGGGAATCTGAGAGCCGAGGCACTCGGCTATGGCGTTCTTTCTTGTCTTTTCTATCTTGATTTATAGAACATAATCATCCTCTGCGAAATTCGCTGGTGCAAAGTTTACATGTATGTTATTACATATTGGGCCATCGAGCTCTCATAGGCACCACCAACATGAAAACTATATATACATATATACATACTTCAACGAAGTCTGTATTATCAAATTTTTCCTTCATCTTTCTGTGCGGGAAGTGTTCTAAGTTGTTTCCAAATAGCACAGGAATATACATACTCAATGGAGCATATTAAGACTTTCATAATTCCTAAGTCTCAGCATTCATACGGACGTGCCAATGATTCCTCCTTAAACGTATCATACTCTTTCATGAATCCAATATAGTTTTGGCCTACATGTTAACACCCCCGATAGCAACAGTCGTTGCCCTTTGAGTCGGCGGCTGTGTAAACTCCCGCATTTTTAAATGTGCATCCAAAGTTGACTAATTCTTCAACCGCATGTCTGTATGTACATACGAGTGTCTTTGAGCCAATTCAAGGTCTACCCTTATTGTTGGAACTTTTGTGCATGAAGGTTAACCCAAACAAGTTAGCTTCCTATGTACAGAATGGAAAGCGAATGGATTGAAATGATAGCTTTCCTAGGCCTCCCATTCGTGGATCCCTTTATAAAGCTAAGATGGTAATGGTTCGGTTGGCGGTACATACATACATAGGTCGTTGTGTAACCGCTGCTCCGATGATGACTGCGGACAGCTGCAGACGGCCGATATTGTCGTACGTTTGCGCACATCAAGCTGTGCGGGTTTTTTGACACACATTTCGAAGGGTCGGGTTAAGTGTGCAATTTACTGTTTGCACCTGGCCGACATCACGCAACGCCTGAAATCGTTCAAATGCAAATTTCCCTCTTATCGGCGTACCCATTAGCTCCACTGAACTTCTGCTCTGCAGCTGTATTGATCGCTCCGATCTAGCATTGACACAATTTCTAGGCAATTGCACTTCTCGGCCAGGCTGCCGCCCTCGGCCAGCCCCAACTAATGTAAGACAATAAACATTTTCCGAACCATTTGGGCCAGTACAGCGGTAGGGGCTTCGGAGCAATTCACTGTTGGCAAACAGCAGGAACATCACTCTGTTTGGACAATTGTGCCCGAGAACACGGTCCCGGAAAACCCCTGTACTCGCATCTTTGGAAACCATGAACTGGCAACGCAGCGAGTTCCGCGGACTGATCTGCGTGTTGGCGGCGCTGGGAGTGCCGTCCCAGGCGCAGCTCGTCCCCTGGTCTGGCTCCCTGCAGGCTCCTTATCCGGGTGCAGTGCCGCGACTGGTGCTCTACAACCCCTCCAGTGGCCAGCAGCTTGAGCCGCTGCGCTTCTTGGCTCCCTTGCGGGGCCCTAGGCAACTGCCAGTGAACGGGAACATCGTGGAGCTTCCGCAGTTGTGGCAGCCCTGCTCTTGCGCCGAGCACGCCTGCCGATGTTGCCTGGGCTTGGCCCTTGGATTCGGCGAGTCCCCCAAGCAGCGGCTGTGTGCCTCCCTCGAGTACAGCAAGGCGGACCTGGGTCTGCGGCTGAGCGTGGAGGTGAACCAGCGCACTGTGGCCAACTTTGGGTTCTCGGCCCGCAATCCTCCCGACTACTGTGTACCGCTCCTCCTGCCTTTGCCGCTCTTCAGCTGCCTGCGGCTGCACGACATCAGGGCCTTCGGAGAGGGCAATATGCAGGTCTGTCTATCGGTGGTTTTTAAGATTTTGGCCAGCCAATTCTTTGAGTACCGGCTCAACTGCCTTCGCTTTGGCGCCAACGGTGTCTTTTTCATGCGCGACGCTTTGAAGGATCAGGAAACGCCTGAGCTGGTGTTATAGACCGGTGCGGTGCAGGAGCAGTAATATTATACTTTCCCTCACTTTTTTCCTTGCTCACGCTCGCTTGTATCATTAGTCCTCTGACATATTATAATGGGATAAAGACACATACATTTATTTTCACAACAACAATATTCGTTCATTAAAAATGTAGGGTATCACAAAAAATAATCATAAAATGCCTTTTAATTTACACTGATAAAATTCGTTGAAAATGTGGCATAGATAATTAAAATTTTAAATATTTTATACTCTTAAAAAAAGACAATTTTATAATTGTTTTTTTTTTTTTTTTATATTTTTATACCCTTGCAGAGGGTATAATGATTTCAGTCAGAAGTTTGCAACGCACTGAAGGAGACGTTTCCGACCCCATAAAGTATATACTTGATCAGCGTCACAAGACGAGTCGATCTAGCCATGTCCGTCTGTCCGTCCGTTTCTACGCAAACTAATCTCTCAGTTTTAAAGCTATCGGACTGAAACTTTCCCAAAAGTCTTCTTTCTATTGCAGGTAGTAAATAAATCCAGCCGCATCGGACAAATATATATTATAGGTCCCATAGGAACTATCGGGGAAAAAATTTAAAAGAAAGTATATCTTTGGTGTTCTTTAACATATACCTTTCCCAGCTGGATATAACATTTTTAAATTAGTTCTGAATTTCGAATTAAATTTTATCAAAATCGGACGACTATATCATATAGCTCCCATAGGAACAATCGGAAAATTAGTGGTAAAATAATATTAAAAAATTATATCTTCGGTGTTTTTTAACTTATAACCTCCTACACTTGGAAATAACATTTTTTATTTAATTATATTATATAGCTGCCATAGGAACAATCGGAAAATAAGTCGGAAAACATGAAATAAAAATTATATCTTTAGTGTTTTTTAACATATAACCTTATAGGCTTGAAAATAACATTTTTTAATTAATTTTGAATTTTTAATGAAATTTTATTAAAATCGGACGACTATATCACATAGGTGTCATATGAACGTATCATGGGAAATAATGTAAAACAAATTATAGCTTTCGGGCTTATTTTTTATAACTGCAAGGGTATACAAACTTCGGCTTGCCGAAGTTAACTTCCTTTCTTGTTTATTTAAAAAAAGTGTTAATTTGAACCGCTCTTCCGCGGTACTTCCCTTAGTAAATGTTTATATTTTATCGCAGAAAACGGAACGCACCCTCCTTTATTTGTATTTCGTCAACATACAAAGAATATTTAATATTATTAGGTTTGGTCAATACATAATTCGCATACATATGGGCAGTAAAAAATATATTAAAATATGCTTAGATTTGCTTAAGGGAAAAAATAATTACAATGCAAACCGAACTATTAAATAAAAATTGGCATTGCGCACGTGGAAATACTTAACCAATTTTTCAATCTAAACTCGTTTTATTACAGTGAGACGAATCTTGTAAGACAAAATACAAAGATAGCTATATTATTTTATATAAAATTATATTGATATCAAAAAAAAAAATTATTTCATTCTTTTTTTCAGACCATTTTTTTGACATCTATATGTTAGAGTAGTTTGATTTTTGTTAAGTTTAATACGAAATTCTTAAAAGTATAAAAAATTATATTCCCAATATTATAAGATAATATGTCAAAAAGCCGCAAAGCTATAATTTCTTTCATATTATTTTCCCACCCATTTTCCAATCGATCTTATGGCAGATATACGATATAGTCGTCCGATTTTGATAAAATTTAATTCAAAATTCAGAACTAATGTTCTGATCTAAGCTTAGAAAGGTATACATATGTTAAAAAAATCGATGATATAATTTTTTCCCCGATAGTTCCTATGGAAGCTGTAAGATATAGTTGTCCGATCCGGCTGGTTCCGACTTATATACTATCTGCAATAGAAAGAGTTTTGGGTACTTACTAAAGGGTACTTTTTTTAGTATACGTATAGTAAAAAAACGGTTTTTATATTATTAAGTAAATATTTCGAAATATCAAACGAGAAAGGAAGCTAGCGTCGACAAGCAACCGAAGTTTATATACCCGTGCAGGTCGTGCCCTTGGGAGCTTAGCTTAAGAAAGCTTAAAAATAATCACTAAAATATTAAAATGCAGTAAGATGTTGATTTAGTATCGTTTATTTAATGTTCGATTATTCCTATGACAGCTGATACTAGTATTTTTCGGTTCTGACAACAAATTCAGCTTGTTGCTTTTAAGTTATTAACTAATCTCGCAAAATGGTCGTCGGTCCCATAGTGCATCGGTAGCCACGAGAAACTGGTGTTGCTGATGCCGCCGGCTCGCTGACAGCAATTGCGCAATTGTTCGCTCATTTCGGCTGCCTCGTTTTTGGCGTGCCTTGGCTTTGTTAACCGACTCAGTCTCAAGAAAAGTTGCTGTTTTCAAGAGCAATTTCGCTTGGCTCGGAGATGGGGCCCGATCGGAGGAGACGGCGGTTGGACCGGGCTCGCGATGGGGCGGAACCGTCCGGGATTGGCGTCCAGCTATTGACTGGGTACGAGTGCTGGCTAAGTATCTCTAGCTGCGTTCGTTAATGCTGGCATCGTTGGTATTGCCGGATTTACCTTCGCTGTTGGCCGGCGCTCTGCTGCTGCCTCGACCGCTGCGCCGTCGGCCTCCAAACATATGTATACATAATAATTTTACTTTTTTCTGCTGTTTTCCAGCTGGCTGCTTTTTTACTTGCAAGCTAGCGTTTTTCATCCGCCGTCAGTTGTATTTCTGTTCGCGCTGCGATCTGTCGCACTGTGAAGTCGACACCGCCTTTGAGAAAACCCAACTTCAAACTCCATCATTCCGAGCACATCCTGTGTAGCGGAAAGGCTGAGCGCTTGCAACTGTTTGCAGCCACTTCGAGCTTCCACGAAAAGAAAAGTGAGTTTACTACGCAGCATTTGGAAGATGCGTAACACACTGCGGATGAGTGCTTTTCGCCAACTGTGGTTGATCAATGAGAGTTTCACCCGACTGTGTGTGAATAAGTGCGTTCAAGAATGTGGGCCTAAGGCCCTTGGTCGTTGATAAGACTCTCGAGAAATTCCCGGGAAACCCCTCCGTAGCTGCTGGGCGAGACTTGAGCGGTAGTCTTTAAGGCGTAGAACCAGTTTTTCCTTCTCGACTGCCCGACCTACCCCAAAGAAACTTATCTGGCTCTCCGTGACTCGAGTTACTCCGCACTCCAGTTGCGTACTCATCCGCACGATGACAGCATTTCACACTCATTTCACACTCATTTCACAAGTGCGTGGGCCTCCACAGAGACCAAGTGAAGCGGGGCAGTGGACCCTGTCAGGCCCACCAGCCTTTGACTCGGAGCAGAAAGTAAGAAGAGTTTCACTTTCAATTGCGACACCCAGGTCGGTGAAATGCGGAGGGGACGGTGGGGCGCAATGACTAACTCGGGTGATTAAAAGATGCTGGCTCAGAAGGCAAAACAATAATTTAGCGCTGGGCACCTCGGCGAGTGTGCCGTCTTCACAGTTTACGATCTCTGGGATTTCTCATTTCATTGCTCGGGGTCTGCGCAAAAAGTACGAATGTGGCTGAGTGAACAGCGGGCAAAAATCATGTTAGGTTTCTCAACTTCGGGTGGGAAATGTTAATCACAAAAAGTAAAAGTAAAGTATTTCGGGTCGAAGTAGCAGCGACGTAGCTTCGTTAACCACTGTTGCATTTGCATTTCGCACATGGCAGCGGCGACAGCAATTGCACCATCTGGTAGCCACAGAAACAATCACAATCGTCAATAAGAAAAGCCAGGCCGTTCAACTGCCTGCCGGAGTGCACTGAAAAAGAAAACAGAAAAATATTAGGTATTAAATAATTATAAAATCTCCGCTTACGAAATGACAGGTATTACCTTTAAACTACCCTTTGATTTGTTTAACTTTTTCTGGCAAACTCACAAAATACAGCATCTGATTTCTGATTTTTCTCTGTACCAATGCCACCGACCGCTTCGATTCAGTTACACTCAGATGGGGGAGCATGGGCGTGGCCGCTATTTAAATTCAGCCTTCGTTGTCCAAACTCCTCACAATGCACGACGCATTGGAAGCCAAGTTTAGCTTGATTGACACCTGACATGGGCCCAAAGAAGTTCATGGAAGCGCCAATTAAATTTCCCTTTCCTCGGCGGGCCGGAGGGAGGCACTCGCCGGGCCACAGCCCGTTGCTGTTGCTGGAAGCCCGTCATTAAGTGTGGGCCGACCATCGCACCTAATTTTGAATGCATAGGTCGTCGGAAGGCGAGTCCTTAGGAGTCGCAGCGATTGGTGCGCGCGATCAGCTAAGTTACCGGCTCTAATTTCCGACTATTCAAATCGAAGAAAATTATAATTGCAAGTTGCATTTCAACACTCGACCTCATACCGCGTTGCCGCTACAAGCGCTACTTACGACCATGTGACGGCGTTTCCGCAGCTCACTTATCGTCCCACATCTCTTGCGTGTCAGTGATGTAATCCTGAATGACCGAAAGTGACCGAAAGAGACGCGACGCACCAAAGCATTGTCACTGCACATGAGTGCCAGCGAGGAAAGAGGCCGATTCCGCTCTGTCCATCATTTACTCTTGGCGCACAATAGCTGCGGTTGCCTTTGCTTCAGATATTGCGGCAATGCAAATTCAAACTCGTTTTGAAGCCCTTGCAGCTTACTACCGCTGCGGTGCCACGACCATCAAACATGAGCTAAAAATCCCATTTACGCTCCTACCAAATCGGTTCCGCAAGCCGCCCCAAAACTGTGGCGTTTGATGCTGGATTAAAAATGTATTGGTTCAAAAACAACTTTACCACGCGGACTTGCCGCCCCCTCTCATAGACATCTATTTCTAAATCATTCCAAAAATAAAATTTGCCCAGCAGTCTAAACTACGTGGGTTCGACTGCTTCAGCAGTCAACTTAAATTTTTTTCGCTATGGTTTCACCTGCATTTCTTAAGTAGGTCTTAAACCCAGAAATTGTAAAACTTAAACAAGAGAGAACGCTATAGTCGAGTACCTCGACTTTTAGATACCCGTTACTCAGCCAGAAGGAGTGCGGGAGGGATGGAGATATGCCTGCAGCAAATCCGCTGAACGAAATCGTATTTTCCTAAAAAATAAAAAATGTTGGATTTGTATTTTGGCTGTTTGTGGGCGTGTCACCTTACTGAAGCAAACTTGCGCTGCGTAGGAAGCCCTGGAATCTGCATGCGAAATCCCTTCTCTGGATCTTTTAGTTTCCGAGATCTCAGTGTTCCTACGGACGGGTAGACAGACGGACATGGCTAGATCAACTCGGCTAGTGTTCGTTATCAAAAATATATATGCTTTATGGGGTCGGGGACGATTTGTTTAACTGCTACATACTTTCCGTGTGTAATGCCAATAATCATCACACACTTGTGGGAATTAGGTATGCACAACTTTTGGCACTTCACAAATGCCCATAGCGCGTCTAAAATTTTTAATATTTTGAAAAGGTGTAATTCGGATTTATTTAAAACTTAAAAGTAAGCGAGTAAATAGATGCTAGATGGCGTAAAGTCGGCAACAGGAGATTATAAGTTTTTAAACACCAAAGATACAATTTTTCAAAATTTGTTTTCCGATTATTCCTATGGGAGCTAAATAATATAATGGAAACGTTTCAGCCCGATAGCTTTAATTTGTTTTTAAATAATTATGTCATGTTTAAAAGTTAAAAAATATTATTTCCCAACAGTATAAGATAATATGTCGAAAAAGACCGAAGCATTACCTTGTTTCATATTTTTTCCATTAATTTTCTGATCGTTGCTAGTCGACCGATTTTAATCAAATTAAATTCGAAATTCAATCTTATTAAAAATGTAGGAGGTTATGTGTTAAAAAACACCAAAGATTTAATATTAAAAATCGTTTTCTGTAAGATAAAGTTGTCCTATCCGGCTGGTTATATACTACCTGCCAAAAAAAGGAGACTTGTGGGAGAGTTTCAGCCCGATAGATTTAAAACGGACAGACGGATGTCGCTAGATCGACTCTAGTCTAGTGATGCTTATCAGTAATACTTTACAATGGGGTCGGAAACGTCTCCTTTACTGCGTTGCATACAAATGTTGAAGCGTCGCT
Source organism: Drosophila biarmipes (assembly GCF_025231255.1). Classification (NCBI taxonomy): domain Eukaryota; kingdom Metazoa; phylum Arthropoda; class Insecta; order Diptera; family Drosophilidae; genus Drosophila; species Drosophila biarmipes. The sequence goes on along the minus strand of NC_066616.1, from coordinate 2,860,236 downwards.
TTGCGCAATGGCTCTGTAAATAAATACAATTGTACATGTAAAATAAATGTAATCATTTTAAAAAATTCATTCATTTCAAAAAGTTCATAAAAAGGGTAAGTGTTGTTTCCCCAAAATCACACTTTATCTTTACAACGGCCAAGCAAAAAAGAAACAATTATCAGAAAAAAACATATTCCAAAAGGGAAATCCAGTCAACACGCCAGAAAACCTTTCTGAGTTCAAGCAAATTCGGACTAAATTTGGCAAAAGCTCCAAAAACACGCTCAAAATGTCGGCTTGATGGAAACTTAAACAAAAAAATTTCTGACTTAGACGTCTACACTTTTGATGCACAAATAAAATTATTATTAAAAATGTATTCGTTCGATACACTTAAAAGTCTTTGAGAAATAAGTATTTGATAGTTTTTTAAGAACTTGAAATATAAAAGTTGTTCTCCGATTTTTATTCCATTTTTTTTAGAAAAGCACAACTTATTGAGACTTGATTGTTAGAGAAGTATGTTGACAGTAATGTTTTCTTTATGTAAATTCTTAAGATTTTGCGATCCAGCGATTACACCTATTTTGGCGCGATTTGGGTGTGTGGACTGTAAGCTATGGTATTACCGTCACTTGGGGCAGTCGTCCGCGTCAAGTTGAAAGTGAAAGTCTTGCCGAGTGGAGCTCAACGATTTGGGTCGGCGAGCAGTTGCTTGGCCTACCACTTAGAGCTCTATTGTCAGTGCCAGTCCCTGTCGCAATTTTAATTTAAACGCGGTCGCGAACTTTGGCGCGCACATTTGCATTGAAAATTTAATTTTCAATTTACTTAATTAATATTTTTTCTTTGTGCTTGTCGGCTGATTTGTCTTTATTAGTTGCTTATTTGATTGCTGCCCGCGGGGTTGTGGCCATGCGTAACATAATGTCCAGCAAACAATCATAAAAATGATTAAATATGGAATAATTGTTCGTTGACTGCTGACAAAAATCGATTCCTATAAAGGAAAATAATCTCTCCTGTAAAACCAATCTAACAAAAGCACCTATTAACGTGGTAAATACCTAGTGACGACCGCACCTTTAGGAACAAAAGTTCTGATATCAACTTTTGTGACGAAAATGTATTCAATGATTTTCATTTTTCTAATTTTTTTACATTCGGCAAGGGCACATGGTTTAAAAAACGATTTAAATCCGAACTGAGGCAATACGTCATGCAAAAATAAAGAGTTCCTGTTGTCTTATAATTTTTCTTAGACGACGCAAAACGCCCAAATAGTATTCCTTATTAACATATTGGCCGGGTGGAAGGAATTCAGAGTGCACCACACCCCGAAAACAAGCACTAGGGTTGATACCCACATGTTTAAAAGTTTAACTGGTATTTTTGTTTAATGGGCATGTGCATGCCAAATATTGATAAATTCGGATAATGCTTCAAAAAGTAGGAGACAAATAAAATTTTTCCCGCGAGGGTGGGCCATCATAGATGGAAATATTGTAAAAGGAAATAAAAGATGTAAGAAATCATTATTAGGTTACTTGTTTGTAGTTCTTTTAATAGTAACAAAATAAAAAATGTCCCAATCTTCACTTGCACTTTCTTGTGTTAAAAAAAATGTATAACCTCTATATATATTTAAACGAATTCCGAAAGATAATATATCAATTCTTTTTGAATTTGTCTCATATAAATCTAAATAATATAGGTATTTAAATCTGTATTTTTTATTGCATATTTCTAGAAAAATATAAAATATTTGGTACTGTCATGCATTTAATGCATAGTCAAAGAATGTTGTTATCTCATGCACTGATGTTTTTCCAAGCTTGGTTTAGTTGGCGGATTCTTGAAACGACTTTTAGTTGAAGTCTCGCCTGACCTCGCCAACAAATACTATGGTTTATCTAGCCAAGTGTGATTCGCTTTGAGAAATCAATCTTCCATGAAGTGTTACAATTAAAAATAAACCTTTTCAGTTTTTTATAATACCTTTCTAAGTGCTAAAACTTTTCCTCATCAGTGCATACTCAGACCTTTGCATGATGTTAAAAGGAGGTCCTTGGGTACTTCTATTTTTACATAGGAATGATAACCCCCCGCGCCGCTACCATTGCATTTTGGCATTTTAAAATTAGATAATTGAAATAGCAATTTGAGATCACTGGACAGATAGAGGGGGAGACAAGAGAGACAACTTGTTTAAATTGCGCGAACACGAAATTGAACTTTGTGAAAATTCCTTCTCTTAAGTAAAAGTCCCATACAAACACGTTCCTTAGTATAGTATATAAGACGTTAAAGTTAAAACTCCCAAAATTTACACAATTTCTCTGATGGTAAGCCGCCATCAAATAAATAAATCTTATATGGATCTTTTTTTTTGTATAAATACTAATAAACAATACAATTTAATTCAAATGTATATTCTAGCATTAGAGTAGGCATAATACATTTGGATAACAAACTTGCTTTTTATAAAAAGCGATAAAAACTGAAATCCCATCTTTGTAAATCTTATAGTTTCTGTAATCACAGCAGTCACACAAAAATACGTTAATGACTAGACCGACTCGTGTATTGATCCTGATCCTGTTCCTGTTCTTCCTGGAAATAAATAAACAAATTTTCCTTTGTAAAAAAGCAGTTTGTTGAATTCAAAAATAAAATTTCCGCTGGAGATTAATTCAATGCCCTCAGGAAAAGTCGACGAAAGCGTCAATATCTCTACCACCAAACTGTTTTAGTGATTTCCGCATGCCAGAGTGGCAAACGAAAGTTGCAGTTTTAAATTGGTGTTTCGCTTTCTGAGCCCAACGCAACCACAAAAAACACGCAAATGCAGCAAAACTGCAGAAGCAGACACGGTTACCTGTTGTATTAGCCGCCCGTAACTAGTTTAATTACAAGCTGGCGGGAAAAACCTTGTTTTTTACATAGACAGTTCACATGAATTCATTTTTGTCAATGTCCTATTTGGTAAAATATCATTATTCTGTTCGAGCCACTTTATTTCACATTCGTCGCTCGCTGTAGGTCAATATAGAAAACATTAAGAAGACATAAATGCGGTCCTACGCGTCAAAAATATAGTCAAGGATAGGACCATTAAAATTTATTTATTTAATTTTAATCAAAACTTCTGATACAAAAGTTTGCAACGCAGTGAAGTAGACGTCTTTGACCCGTTAAGTTAGCAGTTTTTTTACAAACAGAACGGATTTCGCAAAAAATAGTTCTTTATATTTTCGTTTTTTTAGGATTTTATTGGGTTAAGAAGTAACAACGTTTATTTTTTATTTATTTAATTTATTATGTATTTCTTTTAGTTTAAAACATTGAAGTTACAAATCGTTATCTCCAGTTGTAGTTACCAGATTGACTTCATTTCTTTTGTATAAAATTCTCTGAAACCTCTACATTTTGTTAAATACAATCGGATAACTAAAGCTGGAGATATAAATCTTCACACAGAGCTTCTTTTTGAAATTTTGTGTGTTCACCTATTTACCGAATAGTATAGGTAAAAAAGTGGGGGGCAAATCAAAAATGCGACCCTGAAAAGTGTTTGGTCAGCATCACTAGGCGAGTCGATCTAGTCATGTCCGTATGAATGCCGAGATCTCGGAAACTATTACACATAGAAAGTTGAGATTTCGCATGCAGCAAACGACCATAACACTGAAGCCCGTCTAGCGCCCGTTCGCCAAAAAAGATTAAAGTCGAACCATTCAGCAAAAAGTTATATCCATATAATAATCAATACTTTGCAAGTGCAATTGATCACAAGCCTTTAATCATTTTTCTGGGTGTCGCTTTCGCTTATGTGTGTTAGTCATATAACCAGGTTTGCTGCAAGCACATCTCCATTCGTCTCACACTTCTTTTAGCTGAGTAACGCTAGTCAAGGCCATCAATTTTGCGTTTTCTCGTCTTTTTGTTCAATCTTTATCTATGAGATCTGTATACATTTGTATTTGAAAAACGAAATAGATTCTGAATTAAACTAAAAATGTGAGATATAAACATTATCTTATTTCTTATATCACTTCCATTCACAGCTAACGAAAGTTACCAGACGATGGCAATGTCACGCTGCGTGGGATGGCATGTTGTTATTGTTCTTACGGCTTGCTTGGCGGGCTGCGTATCTCTGTCGGAGTTTAGCGAAGGCCGTTTTCCCAGCGTAACTGGAAAGCCATCCCTGATTCGGACGGAGCTCCGCTTTGGCCGCAACCTGGATCCCTCTAATGTGCGAGTGGTGAATGTCAGGTCCAGCAAGGGCGACGATGTCGAGATTCTGGTGGGCAAGAACAGCCGCAAGGCGCGCGCTGAGGATGCTGCTGGCTCCTTCTTTGTGCGCAGCGCGAATGTCAAGCGGCCACTAATTCCACCATCAAGCAAGTCCAGTGGACGCCAGCTGAGCTTCGAACACAGCCCAGCTTTGCTAAAGCAAAATGAGCTGGCCCAGAAGATGGGTTCCTATCGGCAGCGCAAGGAGGAGGCGGAGCAGCGCCAAGCCAAACTTATTCAGCTGCAGCTGGCCAAGGCGCAGAGTAAAGCGGCGGAATACCAGGCCGTGCAGGAAGAACCCCGCAGGGCGCGTCAGTTAGTCACAGACGTGTCTTGGCAACCTGCTCCTGCCCCCGCCCAGTTTCCGACCTATTCCGTCTCACGCAAAAACCTATCTCTGCCGGCAGGACGCCAGTGGCAACCGTTCGGTGTTGACCCTGTGGATATACTTCCACGGGAGGACCGAGTGGCGCAGGGGGCTACGGTCAGCTTTCCCAGGGACATGGAGTTCGCTGCATCCGAGCTCCATGAGTACCGAGACAATAGAGCCTACGCTAGCAGCGGGACCAGTCATGGATACCGCCCTCAAAACCTTATTACCAAGCACAACTACAGCACATTGCCGCAGAAATCCAAGTACGTAACCTACACGCCGCACTCCGTGGTGGTGACGGCCAGCGCAGGAGTCGCCACCGCCACCCACACCCGACGTCCAGGGCAGATTGGAGGCTATGGGATGAGTGTGAGCCCACACTACAATCCCATCGGCCAGAGCACGCACAGCGTCGTGGACGGCCCTGCCGTGACGCTGATCGAGGGCATCAGAGTGCCGGACAGCGCCGAAGACAAGGTGAAGACCTGGCGCAATGCTCGCGTCCTGAACAACCAGTTGGTGCCATATCCAGAGGGTTACACGCCGCCAAGGGCTCAGATGCCCAGCTTCGACCGATAATTGCGTTGGTTGTGAACCAAAACTTCGGATGCTGCCGCACGGCTAATTATGTTTATTGTTTTGTTTATTGTTAAGCTATTTATAAAAGTTAAATTAAAGTTGTCAAGGAAGTCGTGTCGGTCTACCTCATAAAGTCATTGACGGTTAGTACGCGGAGGTCCGTTTTGCGCAGAAGTCGCGCACATGAAGGCGAGTCAAACGTCAGATAGACGACGTGCATCGGCACGGTCTGCATAAATCCGTTCTCGGAGAGGGTGTAGCGGTACGGCTTTAGCAGCTCCAGGTATACAAACACGGCTGGGCGCTTCACCTGTATGGTGATGCTCACGCTGTTGCGAATGACATCAGTGGTATTAAGACAGGTTCGGGAGGCAATCTCGTACTGCGGAGGTGGGTGATAGGTTAGGTTCTATGTCTAGCTTTCGCAGGGCTTTCTTACCTCTAGGTCGGGGTCTGCGATCCCAACGGCTGCGGCTATGCTGCTGGGGAAGAAGTAGGTCCTGGAGATCACTTCATGGCCACGACGCAGATGAAACTCCAGAAAGGAGTTGCTTCTCGTGAACTGCCCTTTGAGCAGATTAGAAATGGGAATGACCTTGTCGTACTGCACGCCATTGGGGCGAAGAGTAACCTCCCACGTGGTCGACTGGCGGGGCAGCAGCTGCGACCACACATGCACATTAGCCACGACACTGAGGTCCTGCGTGTCCACCTCCAGCAAATCGCAAATAAGAGAGATGTTTAGCGAGTCCGTGGACCTTTCGTAGAGAGCTACAATTGCAACTGGCGCTAAAAAATCGCGCGCCCAGTAATGAAGCAGCTGTGGTGGGGATACAGAGAAGAACATTTTTGTTAGCGAAAAGGCTAATAACAACCCGAAGTAACACTTCACTTTAAAGCCTTGACTTTCTCGTAACTGTTTTCCGGTTAACCAATCGTTAGATAGGAAAAAAATAAATAGGAGAGTGTAGGGTAAAAATTAAGTACAGAAATATAAGGATACCAATCCCATTTCATTTTACTACAGTATATGTTTGCTGAAAACGAATTATTATCCGATCGTTCCCATGGAAGCTAAGGAATAAGGTCGTCCGATTTTTCTTTTGATTTTAATTAAAATTGGGAATAATAAAAGAATTATATTCCTAAGAGTATAAGTAATATAGGTATGAAAACATCAACGTTTGGATTTTTTTTAAATTTTGAATTATAAAAGAATAATAATCTATGAGTATAAGTAAATAAATGTCTACAAGAAAAGAAGTTAGTTTCGGCAAGCCGAAGTTTGAATACCCTTGCAGTTATAAGAAATAATCAATTTTAAGGATTGTTGCTGACTTCAGTGTTTATTTTTAAATAAATTATAAATTTTATTAAATTGAATTCGATATTCTTAAAAATATAAAAAATTATATTCCCAATATTATAAGATAATATGACAAAAAGCCGCAAAGCTATAATTTTATCAAAATCGGACGACTTTATCATATAGCTGTCATAGGAAAGATCCAAAAATGGGAGGGAAAATAATATAAAACAAATTGTAGCTTGGGTGTTTTTTTTGACATATTATCTTATAATATTCGGAATATAATTCGTTAAATTAAGATTTGTTAAGTAAGAATTTCGAATTAATAATAATAATAATGGGACGACTCTAACATATAGCTGTTAAAAAAAAACGCCAGAGAAAAAATAAAAATTTTTTTTTTTTAATATCACTGAAGCCAGGAACAATCCTTAAACATTTCACATGGTGTTACTAACGTTGATTATTTCTTATAACTGCAAGGGTATACCAACTTCGGCTTGCCGAAGCTAACTTCCTTTTTTTGTTATACCCTTGCAGAGGGTATAATGATTTCAGTCAGAAGTTTGCAACGCTGTGAAGGAGACGTTTCCGACCCCATAAAGTATATAAATATTTTTGATCACTAAACGAGTCGATCTAGCCATGTCCGTCTGTCCGTCCGTTTCTACGCAATCTACTCTCTCAGTTTTAAAGCTATAGGGCTGAAACTTTCCCAAAAGTCTTCTTTCTATTGCAGGTAGTATATAAGTCGGAACCAAATTTAAAAAAATTATATCTTTCGTGTTTTTTAAGATATACCTTTCTAAGCTTGGATTTAACATTCTAAATTAGTTATGAATTTTAAATTAAATTATATCAAAATAGGACGACTATATCATATAGCTGCCATAGAAACAATCGGAAAATTAGTTGGAAAAAATAAAAAAAAATTTTGTTGTGCTTTTTAACTTAAATCCTTCTAAGTTTGGAAATTACATTTTTTAATTAGTTCGGAATTTTGAATTAAATTTTATCAAAATCGGACGACTATATCATATAGCTGTTATAGAAACGATCGGAAAATTGGTGGGAAAATATTATGAAACAAATTATATCTTTCGTGTTTTTCACATATAACCTTCTAAGCTTGGTAATAACATTTTAAAAAATTTTTAAAAATTTCAAATTCAATTTTATAAAAATCGGACTTCTCTAATATATAGAAGTCAAAAAAATGGTCTAAAAAAAGAATGAAATAATTTTTTTACATCCCCGATGATACCTTAAAAGTTTTTATTATTTTTACTCAAAAAAATTAATGAAAAATAAACATATCCCAAATATATAGTAAAAGTTTTATGTTGTATTTTTTAACCGTTCGTTGAAACAAAATAATAAAACAAGGAAGAACGCTATAGTCGAGTGCCTAGACTATCAGATACCCGTTACTTAGATTGAGGGAGAATAGTAAAATTGAGATATATAAGCAGCAAAGAAATATTGTAAAGCGCCCCCATACCGGCTATTTTGGTATATGTTGGGCGTGGCAAACATTTTTTTAGGCCAATCGAGCGTGACAGCTGTGGAAACCAGAGTTTTGGGCGGTTTGTGGGCGTGGCAGATTTTTTTTGGGTCAACCCCCTTAATTTAATATTATATATTTTTAATCTTATGTTGAAGAGTTATGGAATTACAGCTCACCTTCCAGTTGCCGTAGAAATCAATGCCGGACCAGGATGGCGCCACCCAGACGTCGTTTAGCTGCCAGTAAAGGGCACCCATGGTTTTGTGAGGGGTGTCTCGCAGGCTGCGGTACAATTCAGTTTCCACCTTGGTGGCCATGGCCTGAGCGATTTGGCTGAAGTATATCAGTGCGGTAGTATAGTTTTCATCTTCCGGTAAAGGGAGAGGGAGGTGTCTCTCCACCAATGCGATCACGGGAATATTTCCTAGCGGATGATGCTGGCGGTGTCTGATTAAAGCAAGTAGGTCGTCATCACCGTTCTTGCTGCGCTGCCAGGCGTACGATCCTGGGAAGCTCTGAAAGCCGTACTCACTGACAAATCGAGGACGCGGATAAGTTTCTGGGTCCCAGCCATCCTTTGTGTAGTCGTAAAAGTGTACTATGGGTGAGATCAGTTTTGAAGCATTGCTTTTTAACACAGGACTTCTTACCATCGCCATATTGATTGTCCTGAGGGTTGCTAGAAATATAATTTTCCTCTTCACTGGCTTTGCCATTGGACGGCGATGAGACTAGTGGTTGGGGTCGAGAGCTATGGGAGACTAGCTTCAATTCGTGAATTACATTGGCCAGGTAGAGCTCCCGGTAGTCGCTCTCAAAGCGATCTTTTTCAAACAGTGTTCCATACCAGTTCTGCACCAATGCAGCTTCGTTTTCATTGTTGGTTACGAAAATTGCCACGCTTGGATGGTGCGATATCCGTATGGCATTTTGCCGAACCTCCTCACGCACTGAAGACAGGAAATCGTCGCCAACCGGGTACATGGCACATGCAAACATCATATCTTGCCAAATTAGGATGCCCAGACTGTCGGCGAGCTGGTAGAAGTAGTCTGATTCGTAAACACCGCCTCCCCACACGCGCAGCATGTTCATATTCGCTTCCTTGGCGGATCTCAATAGGTGGCCAACTTCACATGACCAATAGAAATAAAAAATTTATAAAGAAAAGTTTTTTGCCTTTCAAAATACACAGGTACAAATGAATACAACTCTTTGGTAAATGTACGTGCGATCGTTGTGATCTCGAAAACTGTAAACTTGAGCTCAAAACAAGGAAGAACGGTATAGTCGAGTGCCTCGACTATCAGATACCAGTTACTCAGGGAGAAAATGAAAAATGGAGGTAATGTAAAGCGCCACCTACCCGCTATTTCGGTATATGTTAAGTTTTTATGGGCGGTAGACAGAATTGAACGTTTAAACAGTTTGTGGGCGTTAGATTGTGCGTTCTTGGGGGGTGCTACGCCCACTCTAACGCCCACAATCCGCAAAAACCTGTAGCCTACAGTTTTTATAAAAAAAATTAAATATATTTGTTTCATCAATACCGATTGACCCGAAAATAATTGCCACGCCCACTCTAATGTCCATAAGCCGACCAAAACTGTGTTGCCCACAGTCATCATGCCAGGAATTTTTTTTGCCAAAATGTATTTGTCTTATTAAAACCTTTCGATTGACCTAAAAAAATGTTTGACACGCCCACTTTTACTCCCTCAAATGGCTAAAACGCTTAAAACTATCTGCCGCCCACATAACATATACCGAAATAGCCGGTAGGTGGCGCTTTCCAATAACACTCAAATAACACGAAAGATAAAATTATTTCTATGGGAGCTACAAGATATAGTTGTCCGATCCGGCTAGTTCCGGCAATAGAAAGAAGACTTTTGGGAAAGTTTTAGCGCGATAGGTTTAAAACTGAGAGAATAGTTTGCGTAGAAACGATCCCAAAGTAAAGAAAATTACTGGCCAGATTATCGTCAGCTTTTTAACATACCACCTAAAACATCAAAATTATTCAAGAAAGTGGACGTAAAACTGTGAAACTTTCAATCAGTGTTGACACCTGACGTCCATACTAAAAAACTTGTGAAATTTAAAATGAAAATACCTGTGAAAGTTCATGTACGTCGGTGCAACTTAAGCTTTTTTCTCAGTGCATCCTCCCAGTCGTAAGTTCGGGAACGCATTTCAAAAACAAGTAGTTCTAGGTCGTATCTTTTTTACGCAAAACAAAACGCAAATTTCGTAAGGGAAATGGACGTTCTTTAATATAGTGCATCCACGCTCAAATGGGAATTCGGGAACGCATTTCCCAAGGAAAAAGTATGTGCCAGGTGCAATGCATTGCGGTGCCTTCTATATGTGCATTAATATGATGCATTCAAGTTTATTTTGCAGAGAAAAAGGAAAAATTAATCCTAAAAGTTGGGGATGGCTTAAAATCGTTTTTGTTTTGATTCATGTTCAGCGTGGTTTTCCTCGTCTTTTGTATTTTTAATTGTGAGAAACCCGTTTAAACCGTTTGTGGGCGTTAGAGTGGGCGTGGCATATTTTTTTCTACGAAATTTAGCTACTTTTAGCTTTTTGCCCGCCAAACTAGCGATTTTTTACAAAAGTGGTAGAAGAAAAGCTTTTTATAATAACCTTTAACATTGTCAAGAGATCTCAAAACACTAAAATAACGTTTTGGGACAAAATTATGGATTCGGCTAGTGATCCTGTTAAGAGTATATATACATTATGGGGTCGAAAACTGTTCCTCTTACCTTTTACATACTTTCTGACGAAAGTCTACTCTACCTTTTACTCTACGAGTAACGGTTATAAAAATTGGGTGCTGGTTGAGTTTTAGCTTTTTCTGCGTTTTTGGGAATTAGAGTGGGCTGGGCACCCTGCTGAACACAAACTTGCGCTGCGCAGTTCTGATCAACTTTATTTTCCCAAAAGTCGTAGAATACAAGTTTATTATGTGTTTATAGGCTTTTAAATTATGCCAAGATCGTAAGCTATGGATTTCAAGAAGTAATCGATATTGTTCAAGACGTTTTTAAAGAATTAAAAAGAAGATACAAATCCAAATAAAAAAAATGTTGCTCATAATTTTTAAACGCTGGAACTAAAACAATATACTAAGACAAATACCTTTCTATAGTAGTTCTCAAGTTACGCGTCTACGAAATTTAGCTACTTTAAGCTTTTTGCTCGCCAAACTAGCGAGTTTTTCCAAAAGTGGTAGAACAAAAGCATCTTCTATTAAGCTGTTTAACATTGCACTATGGGCATTTTTACAATTTTTTTTGTTGTTTTGCATTAAAAAAAAACTATTTCACCTGATTAAGAAAACCATCAGGATTCCAAACATAATTTTTAAACATTTTTAAATGTTGTTTTTTAGTACTTTTTTAACGAAGTTAAAAGATTGAGATCTGGTCACACCTTAAAGAAAAAAGTGCGCAAAAGTTGTCGATCCTTGCAGTTTCATAACTTAACAATTGTGAATCAAATAAAATCAGTTGAATATGGAATTAAAAGGTTATGGTAAGTCAAAAAAGTTATAAGCTCGAAATTTTTGTTATATGTGTTGTTTTGCCCAATATTTCAATATGTTGTTGCTGTGCTTTTATGTCCCAACTAAAAAATGTAGATGTGTGTTTTGTGGAATAAAAATAACAAGTTGACGAGGGTTAACGCAAGGTGGATGTTGAAACTTAACAACTGATATTATCTGAACCCAAAAACATAAAGCTCTTTTGCTCCTTTTTGTTCCATTTGGCAATAATTTGATATGATGCAGTTGCACTTGAGTTTTGACATTCAACGTTGCTTGATGTATGGAATGACAATAATCGGCTACAAGCTCCAGTATATAACTTTATAATGGAAAATATGGGCGAAATCGAGTTAAACGATGCTCAGTGCAAATTGATTAAACAAAAACTGAAGCAGTTTTTTGGTTTTTAAATCAGAAATTGGCGAAATGCAACAGAAACCTAAATCGCTGCAAATCAAAACATTCACAGTGGCCCGCGTCAAGTTTAAAAATTGGTGTAATGGAATAGGACGTGACCCATGTTAAACGTGGTCGAAAATTCTTGACGTATGCTGAGGCAGGACCAAGACTGAAACGAAAATAAGCATCTGAACTGGCCAAAGAAAACGAAAATTCGATGCAATTATTGTTGCATGCGGCTTCAGTCTCGGCAAAAAAACCAAACAAATCGATAGTGCACATTTGCTACGAAACGAAAATATTAGCGGAAATATAAAGAGCCCTAAGCAGAATGCTGTTATAAAAATAAGTCCTGATAAGGCCTTAGCCTTTTTAATAGAAAATGGGCTAACAAAACAGCAATACATTAACATTAAAGACATATCTAAACATGGATGCGATATCTATCCACCGTATTCTGCGCTTACTCAAATAAAATTAAAATGTAGACCCAAACAAATTTGTTATTCCGAAACAAAGGCAGAAGTATCGCTTCAAGATTTATTAAATCATACTGCTGACCGCATATTGGAAATTCAAGAAGTAATTTCTTAATTACACATTACGCAGAGTAAACTAATTGCCAGCTATGGGATTGATGGATCAACCAGGCAATGTGTATATAAACAGCGATTTAGCTCGGATAAGCCAGCCAGCTTTGATAATTCACTATTTGTAACGTCTATAATTCCCTTAAAATTAATAGCTACTCAAAGCAGAGTTATTTGTTTAAATCCTTCTCCGAAATCAGTAAGATTCTGCCGGCCCCTCAAAATGGAATTTATAACAGAAACCACTGAACTTATATTAAATGAAAAAAGCAATTTTAATTACCAGACAAAAAATCTTAAAGAGCATACCTATAATGCTGGTAATCAAGAGGTAGTGGTCAAATATGAAGTTCATTTGACATTAATCGATGGCAAGGTTTTAAACATTTTGACAAGCACTTTTTCATGCCAATCATGCCCGTTATGTGGTTCTAGGCCTAGCCAGCTCTTGAAAACAAGAGATTTCAGCTCAAAGAACTTTGAAGTTGTCTCAGAAAATCTGAAATATGAAGTGAGCCCTTTGCATGCGTGGTTTTTTTTGAATTTGTATTAAAATTATCGTATAGGCTTAACCTGAGAAAATGGAAAATATCTTGAAAGGGGCGTTAAAAAAGGCGTGGTCAAACTAACATAAAAAATATATATGAAATTCAATTACAATTAAATGTTGAAAGTTTTAATCGTCTGTTATAAATATTATTTAAGCTAGTTTGGCGCGAGAAATGCTTAAAGGAATTAGAAAGGTACTTTAAAATACTTACTTTTGTAACGCTTTTATAACATTATTTGTCCAAATATTTATTTCGTTTTTTTTTAGCTCTATCTGAATTCCTAAAAACGGCTCTAAAGATTTCATGTTTAACCGTAATGGTTCTTGAGATTCCTTAACTTTCGACAAACAATACGTAGTTGTAAAAGTTACGTTTTAAAGTTATTAAGCACCAAACCATTCATTAAGAGTTATAAAAGATTCATGTAATCGCCTCTGGGTGAATCTATAAGCAATTTTCCTGTGAACAATCTTTATTTTGAAAAAATACTTACTCTGTTCTTTCGTTTGCATTTCTGGCAGGATATGTGATGGTATATAGTTACTGCCTTTCATAAAAATTTCTACTCCATTGACTCTGAAAAGGAATGTGTTTCCTATTCCGTCTGGAGCGGGAACTTCGACCAATTCAAGAGTGCGAAAGCCCACTCGGAGGGACTTGTGCGACTTGGTCTTAGAGCGAACATCGGGCACCTCAGAGCCCAGCCACGCCTTCAGAGTGAAGTGAAGCGGATAAAGTTTCTGCCCACCGTAACCATTGGGCCACCAGGTAACGACTTTCTCCTGCAAAGCGAATGGAGGACATGTCACTGATATTCAGACAGTGCAGCGTTTTGTACCAGTATAAACAAAAACTAGTACTCACAATTGGCACGGCCTGATCAAACTCAATTACTGGCGTCGCACGACTGATGGTTTTCAATGCGATTCTGTCTACGACCACCGGATGGTCCAATAACTCGCTGCAGTTCGAAATGCCTATAAATAAGCGGTAAGAAATTCGGCTCAAGGTAACTTACACAGCGTATAAAGTAAGCCTTCCATTAAAGTCTGTTTCGCCCACAGCGTCCAGGTAGCAGCGAATATGCATGTTCCAATGGGAGCCATTGATGAGACTGACGTCCACATCCACGTCGCGTATTACGGCCACTTCGTAGATTTCCAGTTGCACTTCTTTCCAGATCCCAGCGGAGGGGGCAGCGGGGCCCCAGTCCCAGGAGAAACTTGCCTGCATCTTCCGCAACATGTTCATGTGGCATTCGCCATGGTAGCGCTCGATCGGACATTCCGGTGGAACGTTTTTTTTAACACTATTTAAATAATTAGCTTTCGCCAAGGCGGATAGTACGGGAGATTTGATCTCAACTTCCAGAAAGTTTTCTCCTTGGAGCAGGGAGCTCACTTCGTAGGAGTAGCGCACAAACATATTGTCCGTCCGTCCTAGCAGCTGGTGGTTGAGCCGTACTTCCGCTACAGCGTCAATGCCGTAAAATGTCAGATTGATGTGGCCGCGTTTGTAATGGAGGACGTCGACTGGGCCGATAAAAAAGAACTTTTTTAGAGAAAGAATTTTTAGCTTTAATCTAATGATCGAAACAAAAGGCTTGTGGAATTTGATACTGCATTTAATGAGAAGCAATGGTAGCTAAATTAACTTCATATGGCTAATTTGGGGTAATGAATATTATTCTTGTTTTAAGTCCATTAAGGTATTAAATGTAGAAATTACTGTTTTAAGTTTGAAAGAGGAGACGAACAAAGTAAGTAAAGTATTATATGACGAATATTTGGTCCAGGTTTTAGGCCGACACAAGACTTTTTTTTAAAGCGCGCTCAGTTCTAATGGAAGAATACAAATTTAATCTGAAATATATTGGTCTCGTCAATTGAACTTAAAAATGTTTGTAACGCCGAAAAATTTGTATTGCACTTACTATGGTATAGTGGGGGAGGATTGTTACTTAGGGCTCAATGATGGTTTGTGACATCAGCTAAATGCTTAACACCTCTTTTAAAATTCGTACCCAGTTCTGCGGTAAGGATAGTTTTAAAAAGATTTTGACATTTCTCAAATGCTTTGCAATTCACTTTAAAATGGTGCCAAAACAAGGCTTTTCAAATTTCCAAAACTGCAGACTGACACAAAGATGAAGAGCCCTAATTTCGAATTTTAATGAGATTAAGTCAATTTTCTTTGGCCCATATACTCATTATTTGTAAATCCTTGTAGGTACTGTAGTAGCGGTATTATTGGTTGGTATTGTGGGTTGGTATGGGCATTTTTTTGTGAACCTATTTAAAAATGAGGCATCAAAGCTAACCAGACATCAAAAGACGCTAAATGGGTAAAAGATAATTTAAATGATTCCAAAATGTACTTTATGTACTTTACAAGTTCAAATTATGAGTATATTTAACTTAAATATATTTAACTTTAAAAAAAATATTTATAGTTTTAGTAGTCTTCATTCCAGTTGGCTTCGTTGAGTTTAAATTATTTTATTTTAAAATAAAAAGCTCCAAGTTGATTTAAAATTTTTAAAATTTAAAATAATTATCTTTTCTTATGATTTTACAGTTTTTATTTCAAAAAAGCCTTTCCTCCGAAATGGTGTCAATGGCAAGTTACTATATTTTTTTCAAAAGTTTTTTTTAACTTTTCACATTTTCAAACGAAAACGAAATTTGATTAAAAAAATGTATTTTATATAAAACAAAATCCCAAAATATACAAGTGTGTATAACCCCTTAAAAATGTGCTGTAACAGGGTCTATGACGTCAGTGCAGTAGATAATATTCTTAATGTATATTTTCCTAAACTTCCCACGTAAGTCGACTCCAGCATTGTCCTTAAACAAGTAACATTGTTTGACATGTTATTTTAAACATGTTAGTTTTACCATAATTAAAAAAACTCAGTGGTTTAATCTTACATTGAAAGATATTGGAATAGGTCCAATTGTCATAGGCCAGATAACGCAATCCGATGTCGTTGTAAGAGTTCAGCACTTGAGGTGCGAATGCACTGTAAATTCCTGAAGGTAACGTTTGGTTGGCAATGGTCAGGGCTGTGAAGGGAGGTAAGATATACAAAACATATTTAAAATAAATCTGTCAGCATAAATAAATTTTCACAAAGGTACGGACTTTTTCTAAACCTTTCAGAAGTTTAATTGTTTGTTTTCCCATAAAGCTTATCTGACACACTTGAAATTAAATTCAAGATTATTGATAAACTACTTTTCGACAATTATAGAGAAAAAGGCTCTTGGCAATCAACTTTGTATCAATTGAACTTACATCTATTCTGATTTGTTATCGTCCAATTGCCAAGCTCTATTATTTCGACCTTATCACCGCGAACGCCGCAAAAAAAAAATACGCAAAGTAGTCCAACCAGAATTGCGCCGCTGGCGCCACCACCGTGGAAACTGTATCCGTACCGGAACTTCATCTTGCAATTAGTGCCGTCCAAATTTAATGGCCCCATTATAAAGATAACTCCCTTCTTTAATTAGGTATGTCACAAACGTAAAGAGCGTTCACTAATGCGAAGAGTGGTTCCGCCGGCTGACAAACCGCAAATGTGTGGCTTTATACCGATCGCTGGAGCACAAAGTGAGAGTAAGTGGTGTCACTCTCGCAGAGCCTGAGAGAGAAAACGCATCGATAACGAACAAAATTCATTGTCACGCTCTAAACACAACAGCTGATGCAAAAAGTTATAGGTGAAAGATAAATATAGGGGCTAAAGCTCTTTAAGTTACTGTATGTGTGCACATCGTATGTATATTTTACAGATACAGAAAAAATTCTTTCGTTCCCATCTGAGTTGTTAGTAAAATACATCGACATTTTTTTGTAGGATTAATAGGTTTGTTAGATTAGGGCGTTAACGACCAAAAAAGAGTTTGTCACGTAATTCTGTGCAAATGTGAAAATTAAAGAAAAAAAAAAAATACACAATATTGCCAGTTTAGCGGGAAAACAGCTGCAAATAGCTACATTTTGAACTTGCGAACTACTGAGGCTTTAGACTTGTGCTATATGTCGTAAGAAAGGTATTTAATAGGTATTTACGCATCATTTGTATATAGTGACGACCGCAGCTTCAACAAACAAAAGTTCTGATATCATTTACTAAATAAATTCAATTTCTAAATTGATCTCATTCTGCAAGAGAACAACACCACAAACGGTGGTACTTCGACAAATGTCATTAGAAAGGCTTACTAGTATTTTAATTACCTTTCCTACTACATATAGCACATGTAGCTATACTTACGGGTCTAAGCGTTTTATAGCTGTTTTTCCGCCAAACTAGCAAGTATTTTGAAAAATAGGATAACTATGGTTTTTATTTTAAGCTGTTTCACAACATATTAAATTTCCAGGACCCTAAGATAGAGTTTGAATACGCTCAAAAAGTTCAAGGCTCTTTTGTTGATTTCTATTATTAAAAGAGGGCAATCTCAAGAGCTGTCTTTAAAGCTGTTTTCTAGAAATAAAAATAGATTAAAAAAAATCGAAACAAAAACACTTTTGTTCGTAATTTTTAAACTTTGGTATTTAGACAAATTATGTTGGAAAGGCGTATAAAACATATAAAATTACAGTTCTAACGACGCAGAGCCCCAGCCTGTAGCTTCAGTATGTCGCAAGTTAAGGATGTTGAACAACGTATAGAGTTTTCAGGACAAACTGAGAAGCTAATGAACTGACTGAACAAAACTTTCTTAGCCTTATAACTTTTAAACGGATAATTTTATTTACCACAAATGCGTCATTCGGAGCGTGTTTTAATTGACAATGCAACTAGCGTAATATCAAGGGGTATTTTCCCCACCTGCCCCAGGAGATGAAATTTTCTAAATAATAAGCACTTTTTTCACCACTTTTTCATCAAAACCAATTGATTCTCTTTAGGTCTTGGTATGTATTCCTTTAATTTTTGTGCAATACCTATAATTGACGTATTAATCGTAATAATAGGACGACCACAGTAGATTTTTATAAAAAAATAGAATACGTTTACTTTGCTGGGTCGGAAGCGTTTCCCTTTAACAGCAACGTACTTTGCAACGAATTTAATTGTAAACATAGTGGAAAGCTATAGTCGATGGCATTGATAAATTAATATTTCATAAATGCGCCAAGACGAACTATAATTTGAGCCCCAATAATGTTGGATCACAATAAAACAATTTTTGTTTAGCGTTTTTTATATCCGTAACTCGTAGAGTAAAAGGGTATATTAGATTCGTCGGAAAGTATGTAACAGGTAAAAGGAAGCGTTTCCGTTAAAGTATAAATATTCTTAATCAGGATCACTAGCAGAGTCTATCTAGCCATGTCCATCCGTCTGTCTGTCCGTATGAACGCTGACAACATGCAGATTCCTGCGCAGCGCATGTTTGTTTCAGCACAGTTCCACGCCAACACTTATGATAGAAACAAAATTTTAACTTAAATGTGTTTGTCTTATCAATACATATGTATGTACTGACCTAAAAAATGTGCCACGCCCACTCTAATGCCCACAAACGGCTTAAACACTTAAAAAATTATCCTCGATGGCGAATACTAAGAAAAGCGGTCCAGGAAATAACCATTTTTGCTTCCTTACGATAAGGGCTGATACCTTGGAAACTACAAAAGCCAGAAAGTTGAGATTTCTATTGCAGTTTTTAAGAGGTTCTTGTGCAGCACAATTTTTTTTATCACGTTGCTATACCCACTCTAACATCATGCAACCCAATAAATACAACACACACCAACAATTTTGGAATGCCAACATGTATAACTTTATATATACTATCTAATGTATTATGTGACTTCGTTATATTCGTTTATAGAATTGAAATAAACATATATCTAAATGACTTATATCCGCTAATTGTTTGGCTTCGGTTTACCGGCCAAATCGCATGTGGCCATAGTCATCGAACTGATCATCCCCTCCCCTTTTGCCAAACCTCATGTGGCCGTAGTCGTCAAATCGCTTAGCTTTTGTGCGATCGACATCATTATCCACCAGGAGGTCCATTTCAACCGGCATCAATGGGCGGGATATGAGAGGCACTCTTCGTCCGAAACTAAACGTTTTCTGGTTTCGTCTGTCGCCGTATCGGGAGAACAATGGGCCAGCTATGTTTGCATTGGTTTGATCCGCTTCCACTCCCAATTCCTGTAGTCGCTGCTCCTGTTTTGCGATTTCCAGGCTAGTTGTCTGGGCTGGGACTGGCACCACCACAAGGAGACAAAAAGCCAAAGCCCAGAGTGGCATTACCAGAGCAAAGATGTGCGTGCAGCTCCTGAGTCCCATTCTCGACTTTTCCGTTGGCAGACTGGATACCGCAACGATGGTGCTTCCTTTTTATATGTTCGGCTGACGTGGCTCTCTCACTCGGCTGCTTAATATTCCGTTACAGCGATTGACAAGGCTTGAGAGCTTCGAGTTATTCAGGTAACTTAAATTAAATTTACCCAAGGGTATTGACTTTTGATTGACTTGATTGATTAAATTAGCTTTGACTCTAGAAATATTGAGTTCGATGGAATGCCAATAAATGTGGTATGATGAGCAGCCGTAAGAAACTCACTCCATTAACAGCCTTTTAAAATAACCTTAAACGTTGACTTACTTCTGCTTTCAAAAAGAGAGTTGAAATAAAAAATACTGCGGAATTTAATTTAAACAAGAAAGGAAGTTAATTTCGGCAAGCCAAAGTTTGTATAACCTTGCAGTTATAGATAATAATCAATAATTTTATTAAATTGAATTCGAAATTCTTAAAAATAAAAAAATGTATATTCCCAATATTATCAGATAATATGTCAAAAAGCCCCAAAGCTATAATTTGTTTCATATTATTTCCCACCAATTATCCGATCGTTCCTATGACAGCTATATGACATCGTCGTCCGATTGTAATAAAATTAAATTCGAAATTCAGAACTAATTAAAAAATGTTATTTTCAAGCTTATAAGGTTATATGAAATTCAAAATCATTTCCAAGTTATTTCCAAGCGTAGGAGGTTATACGTTAAAAAACACTGAAGATATAATTTTTCAATATTATTTTACCACTAATTTTCCGATTGTTCCTATGGGAGCTATATGATATAGTCGTCCGATTTTGAAAAAATTTAATTCGAAATTCAGACCTAATTTAAAATTGTCCAAGCTTATTTTATACATTATAATTTTGTTTACATTTTTTCCCCGATAGTTTCTATGGGAGCTAAAATATATAGTTGTCCGATCCGGTTGGTTCCGACTTATATCCTAACTGCAATAGAAAGAAGACTTTTGGGAAAGTTTCAGCCCGATAGCTTTAAAACTGAGAGACTAGTTTGCGTAGAAACGGACGGACAAACAGACGGACATGGCTAGATCGACTCGTCTTATGACGCTGATCAAGACACCGGACAACAAAATATAATTTTCAAAAAGGGCTTGGGGCTACGAACAGTAAAATCTGTTTTTATTGACGCAATGACCGGTTATTTACAAACCGAGTACCTTTTTCGGCCATATTTTTTGACTTGAATGAAACGTTTTTTAAGTATACTATTCGGAAAACAAAATTTTGCTGAAATGTTGTTTATAACTTTTAGAAATTTGCAAACAAATCAAAAAAAAACTCTGCCGATCTATGTATCCAGCTGTAGTTTCCGATTGCACAAAATCCTTTGTATAACATCTTCCGAAACGTCTAATTTTTAAATGAATTAAAAAACACAAACTTTTTTTTGTTTTAAATAAAAAGCAAATTGTGCTTCTTGTCCTCTCTTACTGAAAGCTTATGACAATAAAAAATTATTTAGAGCGAGCGAGAGGCACTCTTAAATGACGCGGCAACATACACGCTTAAAGCATCTAACAAGAGTGAGTGAAAAGAACTACTTGCCTCG
Organism: Drosophila biarmipes; assembly: GCF_025231255.1. Classification (NCBI taxonomy): domain Eukaryota; kingdom Metazoa; phylum Arthropoda; class Insecta; order Diptera; family Drosophilidae; genus Drosophila; species Drosophila biarmipes. The sequence continues at coordinate 2,839,170 of NC_066616.1, read as the reverse complement.
ACGTGCGTAAGTAGTAGAATTCAGAGGTCTTGTTAAAAACAATCAAATAATTTACTGCTTTTTGTAAAAATGTAACCTTAAAAATATCCAACCAAAAAAATCATTTTTTTTCGGCCAAGTTTTACAATTTGTTTGATTTGTAATTAATGGTTCGTGCTAATAATATCTAAAAACGTAGTTTCTTATCCTAATGGCGGTAAAACTCGACTGAAATATAAAACCTTTATTGTTTCAACCATTGTTTGTAGTACCCTGTAGGGGTTATATAGTATGTAACAGTTGGCACAAAGTGCTTCTGACCTATGTATATTCTTAATCAGGATTCACTAGCCGGAAAATTAGTGGTAAAATATTATTGAAAAATTATATCTTCGGCGTTTTTTAACATCCTACGCTTGAAAATAACATTTTTTAATTAGTTCTGAATTTCGAATTAAATTTTATTAAAATCGGATGACTATATCATATAGCTGTCATAGGAACGATCGGATAATTGGTGGAAAATAATGTAAAACAAATTATAGCTTTGAGGTTTTTTGACATATTATCTTATAATATTAGGAATATACATTTTTATATTTTTAGGAATTTCGAATTCGTCTTGTGACGCTGATCAAGAATATATATACTTTATGGGGTCGGAAACATCTCCTTCACTGCGTTGCAAACTTCTGACTGAAATCATTATACCCTCCGCTAGGATATAAAAACACCAATGGTATAATTTTTTTTTCTAATTTTTTTTATCATTCTTCTAGAAGCTATACAGCACAAAAAAATAATCATTAGTAGTCCCCGGTTTAGAAGGCAATGTAATCCTATTGAGTTTTAAAACATCTGTGATACGAAACTTATGAAATTAATCCTTAAATAGGATCACTTTGCCACTTGAAAAAAGTTTGGATCAAAGTGCTAGGGCAGAGCGCTTCGTTTTTGATGCACGAACCTGAAGGCGAAGTGGCTTGACTCCTCTCCGTGACAAATTTATTTTTATTTTTTATACCCTTGCAGAGGGTATAATGATTTCAGTCAGAAGTTTGCAACGCATTAAAGGTCGTTTCCGACCCCATAAGGTACATATATTCTTGATCAGCATCACTAGACGAGTTGATCTTCTTCTCACTTATTTTAGTTGGTTCAGCGAATTTAATATTATTTTGTTACTGTTTACCAATTTTTATTTTTTAACAAACGCTTTACAAAGTGAGCTTATATTTGAAAATAGAAGATATTTTTTACAAAGCTTATAGTAAAACAATCTCTTACTGTTGTAAAAAAGTGATTTTTGTGGTCTGCTTGTTACGAGATTTCTGCGGTTAGCTCAGTAGACTGTGTGTGTTCGCCCACCAAATTTATATAAACGTAACCGCCCGCTCAGTAAGAAAACTGACCGTTCTCAGACTAGGGTGAAGCATTACTGCACTCTCCAGGATTAGTTCTTTACGACTCCCTTGCTCTGTCCCGGATGGTCCCACTGGGGTTTCTACACAGTTCATGCGAACTTTCAAGAGTAACGCCAGGAAGCGGCCTCGCGATTCACTTAGTTCCTACGCCTAGTGTAAACGAACGTTCCACGTGGCTCGATTTTTCTTGCATAGCTGTGTTGGCTTGTTTATAATCGGGGTTCCGTGCATACGCGGATCCTGAATTTCACGAGTCGAAACCATAGGGCTCTCTTGGACTACTCCAATCAAGACCGCACGGATCGACCACTCTCCATTCGGCTCGTTATAATCCGGATTCGGACACTCGCCGTTCCGAGACTTCACGAGTCAAACCCGATGGGCTCTCCTGGACTACTTCACTTGAGACCGTACAGGATCGACCGCTCTCCCTTTCTGGCTGACCGAGCCAGGACCTGCTCAGTTCCTACTTGAGGTACTGGGCTTCTCCCTGAGTTCCCGATTTCTTGTCGCAGGACTTCACTGGACTTCGCAGGACTTCCGACCGACTCTCCAGGCGTAATGCGAGGACTTAGATGACAGGAATAAACAGACCTAGACGCGTTATGCCCTCTGAACCTCAGCTACCTATGTCCCAATTCGGAGATTCCTGGCGTCTCGATTTGTTGTGGTTTCAGTGTGTTTTACATGGTTGACTGACTTGTTCGTTTTAATATCGAGACTGATTTTGATGGTTAGACTCCTCGGGATCTACTGTTGATGCTTCCAGCACCCTGCGGCTTTATATAGGGCTCCGGGAACCGTTATCTCCCTTTTACGCACGGCCCGCGGAATCTCTCCACTCTACGCACAGCTTTCAACTGATGTTCCGCCTTTTACTGCTGTTCTCGTGATGCGGGTTCTCGTGATGCATGTGCGTGACTGAATGCCGCTTCGCTGCCGAGATGTTTCTCTCCCGGTCCAATTTTCTCCAAAACAAGGTCTCCAAACCCTCTTATTCTCCAACCTTGGTCTTTAAACTCTCTGGTTTCCCAACTGTTAACTTGGTATCCAAATCTCCAAATTCTCTTTCACAAACTATAACATCTGAGCTTCTGCATGTTAAAGGTGTGGTCGTCACTACTTTTTTAACTTCGTTAAGAGGTGTTTTTGTTTGATTTACATAACATAAATATTTATCCATTATTTATTAATGTCTATTTTAAATTATGTTAATAACTTTTTTAACTTTCGACCTCGCCTTCCTCAATCAGTTGTCCTGGTTCTCTATATTCCAAAGCCAACGCGTTTGACTAAATATAAGGGCATGTGTTTTCCTTTTAAATTACCTTTTAGAACTGCGCATAAACTTATACGGGATTTTTATTGGCACAAAATATTTCATCATGCCACCTTCGGCTAACGGAATTTATTAGGATGAAAACCGTAAAAATCTTAAAATGGACGTACTTTAAACATAAATAATGCATACAATTTTAAGCAATTTAACAAAATGCACTAGGCTGCTTACTTTGTTGTATCTTCCCTGTTGGCGTGTGGGATTGCACATATGTATATGTCCTTTCTTACGCGAAACATAACCGACTTGTGAATTTTTACTCCTTGAGTAAATACATTTCTCTAAGTTAAAAATGTACACTATAATACTAATCTAATAAATAACATAATAATTAAATGTTATTGTTATTGATATAAATATAATAATTCCGAAAATAAAATTTCACTTGTCAATCAACCTGTGAATCAGGAGTGACATGTTAGCTTGCTCGACTGAAGAACAAGTGACCCTCCATATAAACAATTGTAGGGGATGTCCGCTATTTCACAAGTGAAAATTCAAATGAAAATTTTTTGAAGTCACTACGGTTTTTCATTTTTTTTTTATACTTAGTTTCTTATAGCCTGTCACCTACAAGTGACACGTCCCAAGTATAACCACTTCGGAAACGAAAACCGCTGGAACAACCGCTTTTTTTTTTTTAAATTATATCTTTGATGTTTTTTTGCATTGTTCTGAATTTCAAATTAAATTTTTATCAAATCTTTTTGAAATATTATCTTATAATATTGGGAACATAATTTTTTATATTTTTAGGCACTTCGAATTCAATTTAATAAAAATCGGACTACTGTAACATATATATGTCAAAAAAATGGAACGAAAAAAAGAATGAAATAATTTTTTTTTAATATCATTGAAGTCCGCAGCAATCTCTAAAAATTTTATATTGTGCTACTAAAGTTGCTTATTTCTTATAACTGCAAGAGTATACAAACTTCCTTTCTTGTTTTTATTTACTTTTTATATCATCGCCTTTCTTACACATTTGCCCGGATGTTCTGTGTCCTGTCCAACACTCCTGAAAAGGGCATGTATTTTACTTGTATACTTGTAATTACCTATTCGAATTCTGTAAAAGCCTTTGTGAGATTTTTATTGGCACGAAACATTTCATGATGCCACCTTCGGGTAACGGAATAAGAATTTTATGTTGTAAAACCTATAAAACATTTTAAAAAGGGACGTGCCTTATTAAACATCTTGCACTTTGGTCAAGCCAGACTTAATTATTTTCAGAACAAGAAGGGAAGTTAACTTCGGCAAGCCGAAGTTTGTATACCCTTGCATTTATAAAAAATAATCAATAAATTTATTAAATTGAATTCGAAATTCTTAAAAATATAAAAGTGTATATTCCCAATATTAAAAGATAATATGTCAAAAAGCCCCAAAGCTATAATTTGTTTCACATTATTTCCCACCATTTATCCGATCGTTCCTTTGACAGCTATATGATATAGTCATCCGATTTTAATAAAATTTAATTCGAAATTCAGAACTAATTAAAAAATGTTATTTTTAAGCTTATAAGGTTAATGCTAAAAAACACCAAAGATATAATTTTTATTTCATGTTTTCCGACTAATTTCCGATCGTTCCTATGGCAGCTACATCATATAGTCGTCCGATTTTGATAAAATTTAATTCAAACTTCAAAACCAAATAAAAAATGTTAGTTCCAAGTGTAGGAGGTTATAAGTTAAAACACACCGAAGATATAATTTTTCAATAATTTTTTACCACTAATTTTCCGATTGTTCCTATGGGAGCCATATGATATAGTCGTCCGATTTTGATAAAATTTAATTCGAAATTCAGAACTAATTTAAAAATGTTAAATCCAAGCTTAGAAAAGTATATGTCAAAAAAACACGAAAGATATAATTTTTTTTTTAATATTTTGCCCGATAGTTCCTATGGGAGCTTAAAGATATAGTTGTCCGATCCGGCTAGTTCCGACTTACATACTACCTGCAATAGAAAGAAGACCTTTGGGTAACTTTCAGCCCGATAGCTTTAAAACTGAGAGACTAGTTTGCGTAGAAACGGACGTTCAGACGGACATGGCTAGATTGACTCGTCTTGTGACGCTCATCAAGAATATTTATACTTTATGGGGTCGAAAACGTCTCCTTCACTGCGTTGCAAACTTCTGACTGAAATCATCATACCCTCTGAAAGGATATAAAAAGTATGCGTACACAAACAAAGAACGTCAATTTAACGGTAACTAAAGCTTTACAAATGTCGTTTTTGCATTGATAGCTGTAAATCAAAGCTTAGTTACTCTCTTCTTATTACTTCATCTAAATTTGTCTTTTGGTCACACGTGCATTTTGTAATGGGGAAGAAAACAAAAGATGAGGGAAAAACTGTTCGGAAAATTGGGACTATCTTGGAAGAACAAAGAGTTCTTGAAAATGCGCAAATATCAGGTTCTTGTGAGCCCAGGCCCCGCTCCTGTAGACCACCAAAGCTCACTATCCGGGAGAAGAGGAGCATTTTGAAGCCAATTAAGGTCAATTCAAGGATAACTGCCTGTCAAATTGCTAAGGATATTAAGGAAAAGTTCAACAAGGATCTTCATGAGAACACGGGGCGTAAAATTATTAAGAAAGAATGCTATAATACCGTACTGCCCGGAAGAAACCATTAACATTCGCTGTCCATAACTGGAATTTGCGAGAAGCCCCCTGAGTTCTGAAAAAAATTAATTTTCAGTGATAACAGCAAATTTTGTATCTTTGCAATAAAAGAACGTAAGCTGGTATGGCGAAAGAATGCTACAGCCCTAGATATCCAAAACCTTGCTTCGAACACGAAACATGATAGTGTAATGGTAATGGTGGTTGGGTATGTATGGAGTCGGTAACCTTGAATTCATTGAATCCAAGAATTCAAGAAGTATATCGACATTTTTAAACAAAATTTATTACAAAGCGCTGAAAAATTAGGACTGGCTAATGATTTTTGGTTTCAACAGGACAACAGCCAAAAACATTGTGCCCATAATACCAAGCTGTGGTTGCTATATAATGTGAAAATTCAATTAAATTGAGCATCTATGGGACCTATTGGATCACAGGATTCGCCAACAAACCATAACATCCAATGATATGCTCAAAACTGTCACGCAGCAAGAATGGAGACAAATCACTGCAGAGGATAGGGCGAAATTGGTCCACTCAATGCCAAATCGGTTGGCTGAAGTTATTAAACGAAAAGAATATCAAACTTCGTACTAATATATATAAAAAAACGTTTTCTAACTAGGGTTTAAGTTTTGTACGCATTCTTTTTCTGAATGAAAATCAGACTTTTGTTTGATCATTTTTTTAATATTATCTAAAGTTGCAGAGCTAGGAACTAAGTTAGATACCAATAAAGCTAATAGTTTCTTATGCACTACTAATTATTCGTGAGGTAAAAAGCAAATCTTGAACGAGCTTTAAGAATAAAAGAGGCGAAGAAAAAAGACGTGAAATATATACGAAGTAAAATCAAAAACGCTGTTAATTCCAATTAAATACCTAAAACTAAAATCAAATCTACTAATCACTTTTTATTTTAAATAAAACCATAACCATAACATTTATGTAACTTTTCGTTTAAATTGGAAAAACCAATCTCAAAAATATGAATTTTTTAAAAAATCAAAGTGTCTTGCAGCGCACAAGTTAAACACGTTGCTGCTTCCCTTTTCATAACTCAAACAGAGTGTAGGTCTTTTTTTCTTTTGATTTCTTGTTGCTCCGAGGAAAGGCAGATTAAAAGCCACAGAAAGACAGGGAAATCACCGAAGATCTGCTTCTTATTGTTGTACGATGGCTTTTGTCGGCAGTCTTCTACGCTGCACTATGGTCCAGAACCCGTTTTTTATGGCATAAAGTCGATTTTTTTATGTCAATATATCGCTGTTTTCTTGTTTTTATCTTAAAGTAAATTCTTCATACATTATAAAAATGTTAATTAAAAGCTTTAAATGTGCCACCAAAGCTTATTGTGAGCTTTTAAAAGTGCGATTGCGATCAGCTGATTTCCGAATAGAAATTCGCGCCAAAATATTTACTTGCTTTGAGTGATGTCACACGGTTTAATTTAGTCCGAAAAATTAAACTAAAATATGGAAAATAATCCTCAAGGTATGCACTATTTAATGTATATTGTTATTTTATGTGTAGTTCTACGTATTTTGTGTTGTGTAATGTCCAATTTATGTGTATGTTTTTAGAAAACTAACATGCGTTCTCCGTGTTTCGGGGAATATAACTAATGAGCAGCTCCATGCTGACAGCAACTAATTGGTCCAGAATGTACTTGTGAGTGTTTTTTTTAGCCACAAACCAAAAACTCATCCCCGTTCATCCCCTTTTTTTTCGCATTTTTGTAATTTATAGGCACGTTTGAGTTTACTCACAGCGAACTTTTTAAAATATGGCGCAGGGGCAATCGCAAAAATCAATGTGTATCTGATTGGATATACACAAAAATTAATAAAAACGCTTTGGAATCCAATACGATAAAGGAAATAGACAAAAAAATTAGTAATTTTAATAGTTATATTCATAAACGGCTTCCCAACTATAACTACATGCTTGAACGGTGCATGTCTAAGCATACTGTATGGTTGGAATCAAAAATATCAATTACTATTGATGAATCCTGCAAAACACCACAGCAGATGGGACGTCCAACCTTATTTTACACGAATGCGGGTACAAGATTAAAAAGGAAATTGGCATCTGAGCTTGTGACTTCTGTTATACCCATAAAAATTATAGACGCTTTTGATCACAACATATGGAATAATAGAACACCGCAATCTATACGATTTTGCAGACCTTTAAAAATTGAACTTGTAAAAGAAACTACGGCACACATAATGATGGAAAAGAACTTTTTAGATTCTCAAATTAATAATCTCAAACCATATGTTTATAAATTCAATGAAAATCGTGATATAACAGTAAATTATGAAATGCATATGACACTTATTGATGGCAAAGTGCTAAACGTTTTGACTGGAACTACATCTACTCAATGTTGTCCAATCTGTGGTGTCACTCCAACAAAAATATTAGAAATGAAAGATTTTAATTCTAAACATTTTGTCCCAAAGCCTGGAGCTTTGCAATTTGGCGTAAGTCCATTACATGCCTGGATCCGGTTCTTAGAATTTGTCTTAAACATTTCATATAAAATTGAATTAAAGAAATGGCATATAAAAGGAGATGACAAGATTGAAATGAGCAAACGGAAAAAATATGTTCAAGAAAAGTTTTGGAACGAAATGGGTCTTCGGATAAGCATGCCAAAGCAGAATGGAAGCGGCAATACCAATGATGGTAATACGGCAAGGAGAGCTTTTGCCAATACTAAGCTACTAGCATCTATTACCAACTTCAACGAAGATCTTTTAAATAAATTTCACGCAATTTTAATCGCCATTTCTTCCAATCATTATATAAATTCGGAAAAATTTTGCTCATTTTGTGAAACAACTTTTTTATTATATTTGCGAAGCTACCCTTGGTATCCGATGTCACCAACAATTCATAAAATATTGGTTCATGGTTACCAGATTAATAATTCGACTTAGTTCCACTAGGATGCTTAGGCGAAAATGCTTCTGAAGCTCGCAACAAAATATACAAAAAAGATAGATTGTCGCATTCAAGGAAAAATAGTCGTCTCAATACTATGACAGATATATTTCACAGAGCTATAGATTCCTCGGATGCATTATTATCGAGTGTATCTCTAAGAGAAAGAGAAAAAAAAATAAAAAGAAACCTTTCTCAAAAGAGGTATTAAGTCTTTTGGACCTTCCGTTCACAGCAGAAAATGAGAATGATCTGCAGTGCGATTCTGACGACGATCTGGATAATTATAATATTGAATTGAATATTAAATTGGATGAAGAAGAAATTTGCATTTAAAAAATAAGTAAGTAATTGAATAGAACAGGAAATAATATATATTTATTCTTAATCAGTTTGCTGGGGCGGCAGGCGTGGGCGTGATCGCACTGACCCAATTTTTTGTATAGAAATTTTTAATGCCATAAAAATAAATTCTGCAAAGTTTGAACCCTGTAGCTCAATTTTTCGACTTTATGCCAAAAAAACGGGTTCTGGACCATAGTGCGCTGTGCCAACTTCTCTGCTAACGTCGACAGCGGCACACAGATTTAGGCACAAAAGAAAAACTCCTGCTGCAAAACTGAAGTGAAGCTAGTCTAGACTAGCTAAGTTTTATTTATCTAGTATACCTAGCTAAAGATTTAAATAGCAATTTATTTTATATTAGCGACATTTTTTAATCCGATCGCACGGCCCGATTTCATGAGATGATAAACACGTAAAAAAATTAAGTATTTCATCATCCAGAAAAAAAGTTCAGTCAAAGTCTCCGAGCTAGAAAATGAAATATTACAAAAGTCGGATTTTGAGATCGTTATACTCGTAGTCAAGAACATAAAACTTTGAAAGGTTCAAGCAATTAAATCTACAATGATTTTATATTAGGGGAAGATAATTGGCTAAACAATTTTTTCTTAAATAAGGATATAACCGATCAACATGAATTTTGTATTGGGAACTTCTGACGGGGGACCCTACTCAAGAATCGAGGGGACGGACAAGCTGTATTAGTAATGTAAGGACTTTGTTTTGTTAAGCCGAACGCACTCCTTTACGAAATGTGTTATGCAAAATGTAGTCTTCAGTCCAAAAATTACGAAGAACGCTTACTAGAGTTTTTTATCAAAGAAACCGTCCCTCAGCGAATTTATTGCATATTGACGATTAACTCCACGAAAAGTCATTACCTTACACTTATACCCATTAAATCCATTAAATTGTCAGAGCACCATGTTTGAAAATTATTCAAATCGGAGTGTAGTCGGACAACAACGATCTGCGGGCAACATTTATAATCAGTTCAAGAGAATAAGTTTAACTGTGGGATGGTGATGACTGTATGATGCTCCGATCGTATTGAGTATTGAGATTGATACCAACCGAAAGGTTTCGAAAAACTTAAAAAAAATGCATACAAAGACTTAAGAAATTCCAATTGCTTTAATTGCCCTCGGCTTTTACGCTAGTTTTAATCTTACTAAGAATATGAGTCGAAGGATATTTCGTTCGAAAGTAATTCCAAAAACAAGAAAGGAAGTTAACTTCGGCAAGCCGAATACCCTTGCAGTTGTAAAAAATAATCAATAATTTAATATAAAAATTTATATTCCCAATATTATAAGATAATATGTCAAAAAGCCCCAAAGCTATAATTTGTTTCATATTATTTCCCACCAATTATACGATCGTTCCTATGACAGCTATACATATGATATAGTCGACCGATTTTAATAAAATTTAATTCGAAATTCAAAACCAAATAGGAAATGTTATTTCCAAGCATAAGTTAAAAAACACCGAAGATATAATTTTTCAATATTATTTTACCACTAATTTTCCGATTGTTCCTATGGCAGCTATATGATATAGTCGTCCGATTTTGATAAAATTTAATTCGAAATTCAAAACCAAATAAAAAATGTTATTTCCAAGCGTAGGAGGATATAAGTTAAAAACAGCGAAGATATAATTTTTCAATATTACCACTTTTTATTATTATTTACTACTAATTTTCCGTTTGTTCCTATGGGGGCTATATGATATAGTCGTCCGATAATGATTAAATGTAATTCCAAATTCAGAACTAATTTAAAAATGTATATGTTAAAAAACACGAAAGATATATTTTTTAAAAAATTTTTTCCCCGATAGTTCCTATGGGAGCTATAAGATATAGTTGTCCGATCCGGCTGGTTCCGACTTGTATACTACCTGCAATAGAAATAAGACTTTTGGGTAAGTTTCAGCGATAGCTTTAAAACTGAGAGACTAGTTTGCGTAGAAACGGACGGACAGACAGACGGACAGAAGGACAAGGCTCAATCGATTTGTCTAGTGACGCTGGTCAAGAATATATATACTTTATGTGGTCGGAAACGTCTCCTTCACTGCGTTGCAAACTTCTGACTGAAATTATTATACCCTCTGCAAGGGTATAACAAGATTTTCTTCTTCCCAAAAGTAACAATTTTGTCCCGTTTGTTTGTGGGCTTGTATGAATTTCTTTTTAATTTTAGGGACTTGGGGGTCTTAAATAGGTAAAGATAGAAAACTTTTGTTCTACGATTACGCGTTAGCTTAGCGGGAAATTAAAAAAAAATCAGATTTAAAGAGCGTAAAGTTTATAGTTTTATAAAAATAAATTATAAAAAGCCTGAAAAAGTTTAAGTAATGCTATAACCAAATTGATTTTAAAGCAAGAAATCAATCTACCTTCAGCAAGCTGACCTATTCCCCATTTCTATCAAAAATTCCGAAAAATGAAAGTATTATATTCCAAGGAGTAGTGTAAGCAAACACAAACAGGCTATAATTCTTAAGATTTGTCGAAATGTCCAGCTCATCAGACGACAAAGTAGTTTTTAGCGGTTCTTTGTTATAAAGATTCTGAGATTAAAAGATATAGGCGCTGCAAACGCCGCCCAAATGATTCCGAGACGCGCCGCGTTAGGGGGTAAAAACCGCTCCATGCCGCGGCGCCCGAAAATTATTTTTGTGTTCTGCCATTCAGATAACTTAACCTTAATGTATCGACAGGAAATTCTAATAAATCCAGTTTTTGAACCAGAAGAACGCGATTTATAGAGTCAATTGCTTTTCAGTGTAAGTGACGTCTGTTTGAAGATGTTTTTTAAATTCCTATATCACAATATTTTTTAAGAACTTTGGGATTGCTGACAATTCAGCAGTGTTATAGGTTTTATTTTATCACTTTGTATTAATTAATATTACTTCAAATTCATGAAATAATCGTTATTATAAATAAAAATGAAACTCATAATGGGTCGGTTTTTTGGTTCATAGAAATTTAATTATAAATTTTTTTGCTATGTTTAAAGATTATTTTCATATACTAAAGACTTTAGTAGGCAGTCGGCCTGTAAGAGTTCGTTTCCGAGTAACAAAATAAATTGTCTGTACTGATATTCTCCTCCCAAGTAGTCATGATTTTAACATTTAAATCGAGCGGTCTGGGGACAAATTTTGACTACTGCACCCACTTTTTATACCCTTGCAGAGGGTATAATGATTTGAGTGAAATGTCCTGAAACTTTCCCAAATGTCTTGTTTCTATTGTAGGTAGTATATAAGTCGGAACCAGCCTGATCGGACAACTATATCTTATAGCTCCCATAGGAACTATCGGGGAAAAAATTTAAAAAAAATTATATCTTTGGAGCTTTTTGACATACAACCTTCTAAGTTTGAAAATAACAATTTTTCATTATATTTGAATTTCAAATTACATTTTATCAAAATCGGACGACTATATCATATAGTTAACGATCGAAAAATTGGTGGGGAAAATAATATGAAACAAATTATAGCTTTGGGACTTTTGGACATATTATGTTATAATAATAGATTTAATAAAAATCGGACTACTCTTACATATAGATGTCAAAAAAAATGGTCTGCGAAAAAGAATGAAATAATTTTTTGTTTTTAATATCACTGAAGTCAGCCGACAAACATTAAAAATTTCACACCGTTTTACTAAAGTTGATTATTTCTTATAACTACAAGGATGTAAAAACTTCGGCTTGCCGAAGTTAACTTCCTTTCTTGCTTTTTAAATATTTTTGTTCATTCCGAGTTGATAAAAAAGTCCTTTACGCCCATTTGCACGGTATCCGCAGCACAATTTACAGATGTTAATGAAATCACTTCAAGGTTTATAAAAAGTTCCTCATTGTTTGACTCTGTTTAAATAAAATTATTGACATTATCGTGGTAATGCTGTATACCTGTTTCTTTGCAGTATAACACTCTTTTAAAATTTCTTGTCTTTCGAGCATAGATTACGTCCTAAATGTTTTTCGACGAGACCGAGAATTTTTTCGCAAATTTTGTTATTGTGATAAATCTAGGCGTTGATTCCTAAAATACCAATAAATATTTTGTTTTTAAAAAACATTTTAAAATAAATTACTTAATTTTACTTTCTTTTAACTAACGTCACGTTACAAGCCAAGTCGATCTAGCCATGTCCATCAGTCCGTCCGTCCGTCCGTATGAACTTTGAAAACTCGAAAACTATAAGATCTAGATCAGATCATTGGCATGCAGATTCCAGTTTGTTTCATAGTGGTGCCACGCCCACCTATCGACGGTTTAAAAGCTTGAATCTTTCTGCCGCCCATATAGCATCTACTGAAATAGCCGGTATGGTGCGCCCTAAAATTTAGCTTTGCTGCTTATATATTTCCATTCCCCTTTTGCTCCTTTAAGCTGAGCAATGGATATCTGATAGTCGAGGCAAGTATCGTACAGCTTTACGTAAATTCGCACTCTTTGTTGAGTTAGACATTTTAATATGTTATACATTTTAAAAAATTCCGAAAAAAGCAATACACAAATTTTATACAAAACTGGACTGATCACAAGCAAATTGCGAAATAAACTAGGTCGAAAAACAAAAGCGTGTCCTCCTTTTATTCCAGTGTCCTCCTTTTATTCCAGTAACTTTGTTTTTGTATCATCTATCTATCGTCCAGAAGTGTCTCAGAAGAAGCGAACCTTTTTGGTTTTGTAAAATGTATGCTTGTTTTTGTAAAATGTGTGCTATCGTCTATTTATCTTCCGGAAGTGTCTCAGAAGTTACTTATTTGCGTTCGTAAAATGTGTACTATCGTCTTTCTATCTTACAGAAATGACTTATTAGTGACTTCTGGACGATAGGCGATAGAATTATCACCCTTTTGGTTGCAGGGAATTGGCTTATTTACGCTTAGTCCTAACAAAGTTATAATACTTTTGTACACTTACATATATGAAAGGCTATCGGATTATGAGAGATTTGCTCTTCACATTGATTTAAATAGTTTTAGTAATACAGAGAAAAAAAAAATTACAGACAGAAAGATAAAACTACACCGAGCCCTTACGTTTCTTGAAAAGATTGAGAACCGGTATTTTGAATTTCTTATAAAGTCTGGACTTCTTATTTGTCTTTACTCTTTACTGATTTTTCTAATAACACAGCACCAGTCGCATGAGATCTCGAAAGCAAGATAATATGGATTTTCTGGTTGAGTATGAGGTGCTATTTTTGTCAGAAACACGCAGTCTGGATTAGCTATAAACACACGTATAAAGAATCTCTAATATAGTTAACTTGGGACAAAGAAACGTTAAGCAAATCTTCAGTCAAAGCATGAAGAGTTAATGAAAGTAAGACATTCGTTGTGACATCTCTGGACCATTAAGAACTACAAGTTGGTCACACTGTAATAGGTAATTTTGGCCATATTAAGCCTTTAACCCATATTTGGACAAATTTTGACTTACTTGGTGCATTTAATCTTGCTGCCTAAAGGTCATCTTGTTACAACATCCATAATCACATTTTTTGCCACGAAAATCCGTGCGATTATTGCTTGGGCTGTTAAGGCAAAGATCGTGGCATATTGGTGGTTGTAGCAGGTGCTGAGAGAACACGTTGTGAAAGCTCGCCTGCAGAACGAGTAAGGTGCAATATAGCGTTCCATACAACAGGCGTTGATTTCTGCGGACCCTTTTATTACAGATTTGAGATCAGAAGCAGGCCACCGATTACATGTTATATCGCAGTTCTCATACGTTTCAGCACCAAACCTAAGCTTTTGGAAATCGTCAGGAAATCGGGACCTGCCCATGGAATCTTTTCTGGCCGCATTAAAGAGATTCATAAGCCTGCGGCCCAAGTCCCAAGTCAAACAACACCACAAACATCTTCGGAGCTGAAAACTAGCTTTTGGATGTTCGACAACTATTTCTCAGCGATCCCCATACGTCAGCCTTATCAAACCTCTGTGTTTAAAATTGAATCGATTGGAAGTTCATCTCCAGTGGAGTTGGACAAAGCGATAATGCGCATAATAACAGTCTGTGTGCAGACCTTTTTAATTATTTAATATTCATATTCTGGCGTAATATGAAAAATGAGAGTATGTATCAAAAATAATGGTTTTACTGTTGTTCATGGTATTCTCCAGAAACAGTTATACCCTTTTGCATGCGCTTAAAACAATTGCCAAAGCATTTTTTCTCTAAAAGATGGTTTTTCATAGCTTTAAGAAAATCTTTTGCCGACGATAATATTTGACCACATGAAATAAAGTCATTGGGTGCCAAGCCAGTGCTGCATGGTGGATGAGTCATCACTATGTCACGGTGAACAATGAACCCTGTTCTCTTGTTAATGTTTTACGTTATTTAAACATAAATCAGCGGGTTGGTGAAGGCACAGTGGGGCATGCTTAAATTAACATTATGAATGTCGCTAATTCTATCACGGCCAAGGATCTATAATACCGCGGGGTGTGGTCTGCAGAGTCGACGTCGCCCCAGTAGTATGGGAAGACGTCTTTTCAGGCGGTTAGAATGCACGATTCGATAATTGTGCTATCATCTCATTAACGTTTGGTGCTCCCGTGGCACGAAATTAAACGTTGTTTCCGACATACTGTCTATTAAAACCTGAACAAAGGAGTCAACTTTTTGTCCTAGCCCTGAGGTAAAAGCCTAGTCCTGGCAATAAGCTGATAGATAGCAACAGAAAACAAGAAAGGAAGTTAACTTCGGCAAGCCAAAGCTTGTATACCCTTGCAGTTATAAAAAATAATCAATAATTTTATTAAATTGAATTCGAAATTCTTAAAAATAGAAAAATTATACCCCCAATATTATAGAAAATATGTAAAAAGCCCCAAAGCTAAAATTTGTTTCATATTATTTCCCACCAGTTATCCGATCGTTTCTATGACAGCTATGTAGCTGTGATATAGTCGTGCGATTTTAATAAAATTTAATTCGAAATATGTTGAAGAACACCAAAGATATAATTTTTATTTCAAGTTTTCCGACTAATTTTAATATAGTTCCTATGGCAGCTATATGATGTAGTCGTCCGATTTTGATAAAATTTAATTCAAAATTCAGAACTAACTAAAAGATGTTATTTCTAAGCTTATAAGGTTATATGTTAAAAAAACACCGAAGATATAATTTTTTCATATTATTTTAGTACTAATTTTCCGATCGTTCATATGGCAGCTATATGATATAGGCTTCCGATTTGATAAAATTAATTTCGAAATTCAGAACTAATAAAAAAATGTTATATCCAAGCTTAGAAAGGTTTATGTAAAAAAACATCAAAGATATCATTTTTTTTAAGATTTTTTGACATCATTTGATCAAAGCGTTTTCAATTGCCTCCTCTTGGGCATTCTTTCCTACTGCTTTTGTAAGGTGTTAATAAATCCCAATTGCCTCCTCTTGGGACGACACCTAGGAACAACCCGGGAATTTATCCCCAAGTGTTTGGCGGCAGGGGCCGGTGGTAGGCGAGGGAGGGGAGGCATCTTTTTCTTCTTCCTTATTTCCACTCGTTGTTTGTTTAGTTGTTGCCAAATTTTCCACCCGCGCTTTTTGTTTCGTAAACACTAAATCAGTGGGTGAAAAGCGCTTGCGCGACCAGCTGATGCCATAGCAGCAAGCTTCGGACAGGGTACAGGTCAAGCACATAAGTGCGTGCCATAGCACTTAGGTTCTTCTTCGTTTGAAAATTATAAATAAAAAACTTTTAAACCTTATCACTAACATTTATTCCTTTTCCTTTAAATAATTGAGCAAAGTCCGATCGAAGAGAATAAGGTCACTGCGGGTAAAGGCCCAAACTTCGTGCAGTACCGGTGAATTCCCAGGCGGGGATATGGTGGGTAGGGGACCGGGGGCACAACCCCCTGGTGCAAGTCTAGGAGTTGGGCTTGTGGTGGGCGGTAATATGCCGGCAAGCCGGTGGCGCCGGCTAATGCGGACGGTTTCCATACGCCACTATCCAGTCTACCTGACTGGACCATCATGGGAGCTGACCGATTCAAAAAAAGCAACGTAATGGCGAGATCGCCAGAAAAAAGGGCGGAGGGTAGTGGCAAGCAGCCTGGCAAGGAAGCAAATGCAGGTGCTTTAATAATATATGCGAAAAAATAGACTCCAACCCTTGGGGCTTCGCATATAAACTCGTCACAAAACGGCTTCGGGGATTTAGTAGACCATCGCCGACATGTCCAGTCAGAGAACATTGCGCGTATGGCACAGATCGTGGACACGAGGAGCATAAAGCTCACAAGTTCTGAAGAAGTCCTCGAGGTTCTGAAGACAATAAAGGACGACAAGGCAAGCAAATACTCCTCTCAAAGGTGGATAAGCCAGCGGAGGAGCCTTCTTCGTATAGGCCACTTTGCATGCTGGATCCGATGGGTAAAATTCTTGAAAGAATAATCCACTCCCGGTTCGAAGGTGCCCTCGTCGGAACCAACGGCCTCTCTGAGATGCAGTATGGTTTTCGAAAGGGGCTATCTACAATCGATGCCATTGGTAAACTGTGCGAAATCGCAGACAAAGTCATTGAGGGAAAAAGGTGGTTGTACGTCACTAAGCAGTATTGCATAGCGGCAACAATGGATGTTAAAAACGCATTCAACTCCGCTAGCTGGCACCACACACTAAATGCATTAAGCAAACTTAATGTCCCAGCGAGTAATAGCGAGCTACTTCGAAGGCCCCCTACTCCTGTACGAAACTGAATCCGGGCAATCGACTCACAGGGTCACCGGGGGAGTCCCCCAAGGATCAGTCCTAGGCCCTTTGTTGTGGAATGTCATGTACGACGAGATCCTAAGGATCACGATGCCCGAAGGGGCACGACTCATTGGTTTCGCGGATGTCGTAGCCATAGTAGTTACGGGCAAGAAACTCACAGACTCCCAGGGAACGAGCAAGCGCATGGCTTGACTCTAAGAGTCTCACCTTGGCAGCTCATAAGACCGAAGCAGTCCTGATAAGTAGCAGGCAGAAAGTGGAGACGGCCACTATTAAAATTGGAGAAGTCACCAAAAATACTTGGGTGTCATGATACGCTAGTGGCAAGGCAGGAGGAACCGCGGCCGCAATTTCGCGAGTTATGGCCGTAGATTACTGGTTAGCGTTGTCACATCGACGCTGATATACGCTGCACCCATGTAGGCCCGAGGGTTTGTTGTGCGTTCCGCACGGTATCCCATGACGCGGCGATAGTAATATCAGGTGTAAATACCGATGGACCTGCTAGCAGTGGAGTCAGCGGGTATCCGCGCAGGTAGCACAGGGGTCGCAACCGTCGAATCCCTACGGAAAAGGTGCAGACAACTCACCATTGCAAAGTGGCAGGAGAGGTGGGCAAATAACTAGACTAGTTTGCTTAGAAACGGACAGAAGGACATGGCTAGATCGACTCTTCTAGTGATGCTGATAATGAATATATATACTTTATGAGGTCGGAAACGTTTCCTTCACTGCGTTGCAAACTTCTGACTGAATTCATTATACCCTCTGCAAGGGTATAAATTCACTTTTGTTGCAGCGCACAATTTAAACAGCCGCCTTTCTCTTTTTATAACTCAAACAGAACGCACCAGGTCTTCTTCTTTCTTGGTTTCTTTCTGAACATAACGGAGGGACAAAACAAAAGGAGGCCGAAGGTTGCTCTCTGAGAGCCGCAGGCAGGAAGATGTTAAGACACAGAAATAAAGGGTAATCTCCGAAGATCTGCCTCTCTTTTTTGCCAAAACGCTTTCGTCGGAAGCCTTCTACGCTGCTCCAAATTCTCTGCTGACGTCGACAGCAGCATAAAGTTTCAGGCAGAAAAAAAAACAAAAAAACTTTTTGCGCTCGAACACGTCACGGCGAACCTACTGCAGAACTGAAGGACTTGTACTCAACCTAAGAAAAACTAGAAAAAATACTGCTTTCAGACCATTATTTCTTCGAGAGTTGAAAAAAAGTTTTAATATCGTCGTTTAAAATACGGTAACACTGACTTGAATACAAACAAATAAATTTAAACAACAAATTTATTTTTTGTTCATGCTTTCCTATTTATTTATTGAATATTTTCCCCTTTGATACTTAACTAAAAGTCATATAACTGGTATTAAGGTCAGGGAGCCCGAAAGTTAACGCTGGGGCTGCTGGAATATGATGGAAACCCAAGTTCAGCCTCTTGAGAGACGATTGCGGTATACAGAGAGTTTTTCATTAGCATTTGTCATTTGTCTATTACATCTTTTACGGCAAGAATGCAGGTCCCCGTGGATGTGTTTTAGTTGCGAATATACTAGGATTTTCGATAAAGCGTGCTGTAGAAGGGGTATATTGGTGCTGTCCGTGTTGCCCTATATGTATGTCCAGACGGGCTTGAGAATGGAGTTGTAGAGCAGAATCTTGTAATCCAGGCGGAGTGGCGAACGAGCGTAAAGGATCCAGTGGAAGCTACTGGCTTTTAGTTTTAGATGTACTTTATTGCGTTCGATGTGTCTTCTCCAGGTTAGTCGCCTATCAAGGTGGAAGCCGAAAAACAATTCATCGTTGATTTGGGGAATCTGCGTACTATTCAGTGATAAAAGAAGGTATGTTTGCCTGTTGAGAGTACACGTTGGTTTACATTTATGTTTATTTATTTGAATACGCCAATGAAATAGTCGCCACTCTACTACGAGGACGTGATTGGCTAGCTGTGTTGTTGCTTGGGCACCTCGAGCGACTTAAGAAGGCAGAGTCGTTAGCAACCGTAGATGTTGTAAGCTGCTTGTTCGTAGGCATATCCGCTTTGTATGGAAGGAATAGTGTAGGCCCTAGTGCGTTTCCTTGCGGCACTTCAGCTTCGATAATGTAGTCGTCAAATAATGTTGTGTTGCACCTTACTGCGAAGGTTTTGTTGTAGAGATACGACTTAAGTAGCTTTTGATTGTGATCAGGCAAGTGTTTTTTGATTTTGTGCGTGAGGCCATCTAGCCCTACTCGATCGAAGGCTTAATATACAACGGTGAATATTGCACTGCAGTATTCCCGATGCTCAAAGGCTGTGGGCATTGTTCTTTGGTTTTGACGAAAGCATGGTATTATGCGAGGGCGGAAGTGTGAGCAGGTGCGTGTTCATGATGGAAGAGCACTTTTTTCTTCGCCAAATGGGCTCGTATTTTCTACAATTCGGCAGTGAATCGGCCCAATAATTCGGCATAGTACAGCCCTGTGACCGTTTTGCCCTTCTCCGGGTAGTCGATGTAGATCACACCTTGTGAATCCCAAAAAACGATGGCCTTCATCTTTCCGGTCGATGGGAAAGTCTTCGCCTTCGGAGTAGGTACGCCGGGTGAAGTCCACTGTTTCGACTGTTCCTTGGTCTCTGGTGTGTACCAGTGGATCTATGTTTCGCCGACGGTCACGAAAGGACTCAAGACCTCCAGCGCTCAAACAGCGTCAAACACTGCTCTGAAGTGGTCTCCCAGTTGTGGTTGCGTCCGGCGTGAGCAAACGTTGCACCTATCGCGCCGACAGCTTTCTGATGACCAAAATTTCATGCAGGACATCCCCCACAAGTTCTTTTGACATGCCCACTCATCTCAAAAAGCGACGTACGACCACGTTGAAGCTCGTTAAACCAATTTTTGACCGTCGTCGCCGAAGGAGACGAGTCACCGTACACAGCGTCCAAGCGCTCTTTAATTTCGCTGCGCGATTTCGCTTCTAAAAACAAAACAGACCGATATTGTTCATTCTCCATTTTTCGAAAATCCGCGGAATGTCAGATTTAAACAAAACTACGAGTACGATTCGACTGAAATTTCGACAGTAGCTACGTCTACGAGATACACGATTGTAAATTTCTCTTGAAATAGTGACGCCATCGGGCGGTGAGGCATCAGCTGCCTGATGAATTTCTTAACGGAGTGACTGTTTCGATTGGAGAGCTCAGATTTGGGTGAGCCCTCCACAGAGGATGTTTTGTACTGCATTTTCTGTTTCTGGCCTTAGAGCTCGATTTAGTGTGCGAGTGGCTTCCTTAAGACGATGTTTTGATGACGGCGATCTGTTGGTTTATCAGGCACGTCGCAGGCACCTCTTTTCTAGGATTAGCCGTTCAATTTTCAGATTAGTTTTGAAGTGGTTGGTTTGCACGTCCCTGCCCTGTGGTGTTAAGATAGTGGCTGCAGCTAAAAAGCGATCTCCAAGCAAGTTGTAGAAGTCCGTGAATTGTTTGTGCGGTAGAAATTGTAGCCTTTTATTTGGAAGATGTATTTGATTGTGAGATGCGTCTCTACAAATAGCATAATGTTACCACCATTGGCGTTCCACATTGTTATTCGTAGATTTGCCATCTGTAACACCATGTTCTGGGTTTAAACCAGTTTTGCATGGTGACCATCATAAATTCCAGAGTGCTTTGTGAGTGTATTTGGATCTGCTGAGCGTTTCCGAAATTAGACTGGAGTGGGTTTAGCGTCTCTGATGGAAGGGCATCGGCGAATGAGAAGCCCTTCTGCGTATTTAGTTTACCAAATGAGGATCTTGCAGCCGTGCCGAAAAATACTTCCGGCGTCGAACTCAAAAAAGTGTACGCATTTTGGGTACTCTGATGACGTATCCAGGTAAGGCACTTTGTACGCTCTTAGAAAGATCCTTCTATAAAATAGCTAAGTGGGTTCCCTCGTCTGCATGTCGATCATGCACTTCTCGGACGACTCGCTGAAGCCCTGCTTTGCCGGACTTTGTCCGCTAGCCTGGTAAAGAAATCTCTTTGCAGAAAACAGGGGTGGAAGCTTCATATGAACTCCAAGTTATCCATTGCTTGTCGTTGGCGATGAACCACTTCAAAGCCCTTCCGTTCTGCACCAGCATCGAGGGATCATGTCGTTTCCAACCCGTACGTGTTGGGGGCTTCTCCGCCCCGTCAAATCTGGACGACTATTCTCGGTCCTACTTAGCGACCTTCTCGTAGCCTAACTGGCTGGTACCCTGCAGAAGATTGTGTGTTCGTACCCCCAAATTTATATGACATGACTGCCCCGTAGATCATTTAAGAAACACAGGTGATAGTGGGTTTTATTCTCATGATACTAGCGGGTATGTGGCTTGGCTGGTTTCGGTATCTCCTCACGCTGGTTCCACTGGCTACTAATGTTGCTGGTCCACGCTTGTCGACACGTTGACTCGACGACCGCTGACTCCTCCCTGTGTGTCGGGATGCTCGTCGTGACCCGCCTCTGCTCGCTCGCCGATGCGTTACATCGAGCTGGAATTTTCCAAGGCAGCGTACTTGGACCAACGCTAGATGTCCTCTACACATCAGACATCCCAAAAAGCAGACGACTAGTAATATCTACCTTTGCTGACAATACAGCTATTCTCAGCTGTTCCAGGTGCAAAATGCAAACATCAGAGTTATGACACTTCATTTAGTCGTTGTGGCTATGTAACTGGCAAAAAAAAGTAGACTTACAAAAATGCAAGAATATTACGTTTACCCAAAATGAGAGTAGACCACCGCTCAT
Source organism: Drosophila biarmipes (assembly GCF_025231255.1). NCBI lineage: Eukaryota > Metazoa > Arthropoda > Insecta > Diptera > Drosophilidae > Drosophila > Drosophila biarmipes. The sequence continues at coordinate 2,816,930 of NC_066616.1, read as the reverse complement.
ACTAAACCACTCCGCAATCTCTTAAGGAAATGAGGCAAAGTATTTAGGAATATATATAAAGGAAGGTAAATAAACGGACAGAAGACTCACTTGTCGAGGGTCAAGAGAACAAAATTAAACCTATTGCTAATAGTCTTTATTGGCCTATCCACGCTCGATCATCTCTTAGTCTTGAATACAAGTCCAATGCTTTGCTACTTTTTTCTACACCTGAGTGCGCAATGATTTGGGATTTCCACAACCCATTCGGTGACTGCTTAGGTCAACAACTTTTTGGAGTTTTAAAAATTCAATGTTCTGAGAGAGTACTAAATAACTTCATTGCAATTCCTTTATCCAAGCTCTAGACTACATTCATTTTTTATTAAGAAGAAAACTTCCCGGAAATCATTCTTTCCCTAACACATTCGGTTTTATGACTTAATACTACTACAATATACATACACTCAGAAACAAATCCTCCTTCATTCAAGAAAATCATCTATTGTTTTCATCAACGGCGACTCGCTTTTATTTTAAGTAAATCATGTTCTTGAATTTATGATTAACCATTTCCGGGAATAATGAACAATTTTTTTTAAATGTACCCTAAAAACCTTAAAATTATAAAAATGAACTTAAAATAGGGGAAAAAAATTTTTTACCTAAGATTTGTTTGTAATTACTAAAGAAGAATATGGCGATTTTGATCGAGCTTTTTTCTAAAATAAGGTTTATTCCAATCAAACCCGTTTAAACAATTTGCTCCGTTTGAGAGTGACACTGTTTGTTCTCCAAGTCTACCTTGTAGGGTATCGTTTTCTCTAAAAGAAAATAAAATATTACCCCATACCTTTAACTGAAGCAGTTGTATTGCTTTTTCATATTGTTTTAGATATGCCGTCATTTTAATCAACGTTTGTTAAAATAAAGAGTGGTTCAATAGAAATAGTGCGTTCCTTAAGCGGCGTCGCGCAGCTTAGTGTCGTGCCGGGCCACCCCAGTGTGTGTGCACCTTTAAATTTTAGCTCCCTTGATATTTCAAAACGTACTTTTACAGTAGATACATCCACTTTCTGCTTTCAAACTATGGAGTTCTGGGGAAGTTACATTAAAAAACGAATATTTCATCATCCCCTAAAGGGAAAGGCAAACATCGCCATTTTAAAAAAAAAAAAACAAGGAAAAACGCTATAGTCGAGTGCCTTAACTATCAGATACCCGTTACTCAGCTTAAAGAAGCATAGGGGGAAATTGAGATATACGAGTATACGCAGAAAACTGTTGTTTTAGGGCTCCACCTACCGGCTATTTCAGTAAATGTTATGTGGGCCGCAGACAGATTTAAGCTTTTAAACCGTTTGTGGGCGCTACAGTGGGCGTTGCACAGCAGATAGGTATTGATTTCAGTTAAAATTTTTGTTCTATCATAAAAACTGTAGGCGCTACAGATTTTGGCACCCCGCTGAAACCAACTTGCGCTGCACAGGAAGCCCAGGACCCGTTTGACTGTTTTAGCTTTTATAGTTTCCGAGATCTCAGTGATTCTGATCACGAAATGTATACTTTATGGGGTCTGAAACGCTTCCTTCTACCTGTTACTTACTTTCCGACGAAGCTAGTATTCCCTTTTACTCTACGAGTAACGGGTATAAATATATTTTCCTCTTATTCCTGACAAAAAAAAATGTATGGCGAAATTTTTAAATTTTACAACACTCTTCTATAATCAAGAAAATATTCAAGAGAAATATTTAATAATTCAATGCCGTTTTAAAATCGCGGCCGATTTATTAATAGGTAGGGTAATTTTTTTGAGTGTATGCAAGTACGTGGGCTTCTCTAAATTAAAACAGTAAGACTTACCGGTTGACTTATTTTAGTATTCGTTTCGTCTTCAGATACATTTCTTCTTCTACATCTTAAAATTTGAGCTTAAAAATTAACTGATTATCCCTTAACTGCCATACTTGCTGGAATACCTGAACTGTTTCGTTTGAACTGAAACTGTATAAATAAACTAATTAGGATTTTGAGTAAGTTTAGGAGTTGTGTAATTTTTTAAAAAGATCGGTTTATTCATAGAGGGCTCTAATTCAGACCACAACGGTTTTTTTTTATAATCGTACCGTTTTACCTGAAGTAAGTATTTCCGTCATCCTTCAACGTGAGATTGTGAATTAAAAGTGCGTTCGCTATAACCAATGGACTGTTCCGCCATGTATTATATGAATACATATATATATGGCTGTACATATATACAAAGGTTGAGACATGACAATAAAATGCAATATGGTTGTATTATAAACGACACGCATTTTTGGCGGGGCTGGACCTTTTAACGGCAATGTCAAAGCCCTGGCAGTGCGTATAAGCCTTCAAGTTCGGATCGAGATTATAATTCGTGATCGATCCTTTCCACTTTCAGTTGTTAAGATTGTTAAGATAACTAAATTCGTATTTAAGACAGACAAGCCAAATAAAACGCCTGAGCGACTTGGTTTCTAAGTCGCCAGGGTTCCCTTCGAATTTATTCACACTCTTCCAGAGCCATTAAAACAGTCTTTCTTCCGAGTGCGAGAGATCGATATACAGGCTAAATGCTTTAAAGTGTCGAAATAGTGAGCAAGCGTCGAGCAGATATACGAAGAAAGTTAGGATTAGCAAAAATCTGATATGAATTAAAGTTTTTTAATTTCAAAAATTTTTTAAATTTTTTACTTTTGGGTCAATTTTGTTGGTTTAGCTAGAATACATATATATATTATACTATTGAAATTAATAAATTCGTAGGGTTTTGTTTTTGTTTCAGATAAAAATTACCAGGCATAATGGACATATATTTAAAAAAAAATTGAGAAGACTGTTGAATTATAAAACAATAAAACCTGAAAATTTTGTTTCAACCGAATATTTCTTTTATTTACAAAAAAGTCCTTGGAAAAATGTATTGTTTGAAGCTTATAAAACTCCTTAATGCAAAAGCGGAGTCCATCGTAATTGTGAATCCCACTTCGTACCGGAGCTAGCATGCTCTTATACACTCATAGAGAGCTCGGCTTTGAAGTGTGAAAACATTTGCTTTTGGCTGGGATCGAACTCAGTTCACTGTTTATTGTAGGTATTTATTGTACGTATTCAATCAGCATACAATTAATTTACGATTAAAATGTGTTTCCCCGTCTTATCGATTATGTCGGATTATGGTTGTCAGAAAATTGCGATCGCATTATAATAGTCTACACTACGTGTTATAATGATTAGTATATTAAAATATGGGTTTTCGGGGATTCATGGTTACTAGCGAGCGCACATAATTTTAGTATAAACCTAATAAGGCACACATATTCATTTATGTTGAGTTGGAGCGTCGCTAAACTGTTCAGCCACCGTCTTTTTAATCTGGTATACAACAACGACAGTTGGAAGGTTCTAGTCATTCTAGATCGCTCCCTTCTTTAATTTGACCAGCATCGCTCAAAGTTGTGTAAATCTATCTGTTTTTAGACTCCGCAGTTCGTAGTTCAACCCGGAAGCGTTATTGCAGATTTATCAACTCTTATCTTCGCGGCTTTCCGAAGCTGCTGGCTGGTCCCAGTGGGCCGTAGATGGCATTTGGATGTGAAAGGTGAGCGTGAGGGTTCTGGCCAGGTACCGGACCCTGTCCTCCGCCATTTGGCATCGTCATGACCTGCTTGCGCTGTAACGTGTTGGTTCCCATAGGTCGTTCACCATCATTCAGGTCTAGGCCAGCCACCATTTGGGCGATCTCGCGTTCCTTCTTTATGTCCGGCGGATGAAACTGCAGGCTGGCCAACGATCCATGGCTGCGGCTACGATGCTCCTGGCGTATAGAGTAACTGAATGCTCGCTCGTTCAGGTGTCCTTTGCGCTGAAAAAAATGGATTATTAATAACCGATAATTTATTGCACACGATTAAAATAATAGATAGGGCTGTTTTAGCTAGGAGCGTACGGAAAATATACGCTACAACACTAGGGGAATTTATTGTTAACTTTTTTTGTATTTATGAAAACTATGGCCTTCATAGATTGAGCGGTTTTTAGAGTGGACAAAATCCTTGAGGACGAGAAATTAAATTACTTTCCCATACAGAGGGTATTATGTTTTCAGTCAGAAATTTAAAACTTATTGAAAAAGACGTTTCTGACCCCATAAAGTATATATATTTTTTATCAGCATCACTAGACGAGTCTGTCCGTCCGATTCAATACAAACCAGTCTCTCAGTTCTAACGCTATCGGGCTTAAACTTTTCCAAATGTCTTCTTTCTTTTGCAGGTAGCATATAAAAAATCACAAAATTATATCGTTTGTGTTTTTAACCATATCCTCTTACGCTTGAAAATAACGTTTTTTAATTAGTTCTGAAATTCGAAATTAAGTTTATCAAAATCGGACGACTACATCAAATAGGTGCCATAGGAATAATAGGAAAATTAGTGAGAAATAATATGAAACAAATTGTTGTTCTTATTATCTTAAACTATTGGGAACATCCTTTTATGTATTTTTAGTTTCTTTCAGCAGGGTGACATGCCCACTCTAACGCCCAAAAATTTCCCAAAGCTGTAACGCCCACAGTTTTCCTGTTAAAACATTTTTTTGTACTAAAATGTATTAGTCTTATAAGTACTTATCGATTGACCTAAGAAGTTTGCCACACCCACATTACCATATATTGAAATAGCGGGTAGGTGAAGCTATACAATACGCTTTGCTGCTTATATATCTCCATTTTCCTTTTGATCTCTTAGGCTGAGTAACGGGTATGTGATAATCGATACAACCGACTATAGCTTTCTTTCTTATATTTTTTAAATTTTACTTAACTTGCATCTAGGCAACCAGCTTTTAAGGAAATCATCAAATTAATAATTAATAGACCAGTACTAAACCGATCGCGCAATATTTATAATACTAATACTACAAGGTAATTCAATTCTCTTTTAGATGAGTTTTTTTCAAGATTTTTTTTCGCCTGAATTCTTAAATACTTTTGTTTTTTAATTAACAGGGGAGTGTGGAAGAAAAGTTAAGGGGCAAGGATAGTACAGCATATTGCCCTAGCAGCTAAATGGCTCTATTAAATGAGGGTATGTTAGAACACTGGAGTCTGTTCGAGTCACTTTATTGGACTTTGGTTGCTCGCAATATTTTTTTAATGTAATAACTGTCTCAAGCGATGAACCAAGACTTAATCGGGGATGTCGAAAAGAGTTATACAATTTATTTAAATATTATAATTATAAATATATTTATACTATATAGATCTACATTGATACCACTGTTATGACTCTTAATATATCGCGCCTATGTCCAATCATTATTCATGAAATATGAAGTGGTCCTTCAAGACGATACTTTATTAATCAATTAAAAAAACTGCCTCTGCTACTACTTTTTTGATATCAACCTAACATTGAATCCGTTAGCGCCACATACTTTGTCAGATTACAGATTGTAGTCATGGCTTTTAAAACAAACATCAGCTAGCAGAATTTGCATGTGAACTTACTAGATTTAAAAGGTTTACACACATATATGGACTTCCAACTTCAACAGTTTTTTATGTTGATAAATCAGGCATAATCCATTTTACATTAAGATAATACGTAATAACAGAAAAATCGTTTACCACTCATCCCGGCGTTGCTGTATGTACTTTTTTTATTTAACTAGTTTAATTTAAGTGAAACTTACCTTGTAAATGCCGGTGCCGCCCGGCGATGGCGATTCCGCACCCGAGTTTCCAGAGTCATCCAGTCCGTTGCCCATCGATGCCGCCAACTTTCGATTTGAAAGAACCAGTGGACGTGGCTCCCCGATTTGAGACTGGGTCATCTGGGGGGATGGAACTCCCATGCCCTGTTGTTGGTGATGGTAGGCGTAAATGGGCGGTACTATGGGCATCCCGACGGGCACTCCTCCACCTCCGCCCGCTCCATTTTTTTTGTCCTTTTTCTTTTTCTTGCTTGTCGAGCGAGACGTTTGAAGGGTAGCGTACTGCTGCGGCATCATAACTGGGATCGGCATGGGAGGAAGGCCACCCATGTGGGGGTGGTGCATCATATGTGCCTGGTGCTGTGGCGGATGGGGCTGTGGGTGGTGGGCCAAGTGGCTGGTCGGGCCTGGTGGAAAGCCGCGGTGACTGATTGTGTGGTAACGGGCAGCTTGAGGCCCAGAGACTGGTCCGTAGATCATGCTGCCAGGTCCTGCAATTCCTTGGAAACCGGAGCGTTGGAGAGCCGCCGGGTGTACTGGCTTCGGGCGAATGAGGGTGCCGGAGAGGCTTTGGCTGCCGCTTGACCTGGACACCTTTTTGTCCCGCTTTGTCTTGCGCTCCTCTTTTACGGGCGGAGGCGGCACATCGATGGGAGTGCTGATCTGGCGAGCACGCAGGGGCCTACCCAATGTTGAGGTGTTTCCAGCAAACAACTCATAAGGACTTTCCTGGGCCCCAATGCTGTCCAACTGATCCTGCGACCCACTCCACACCTTATGGTTCTCGTCGCCGTTGTACGAAGCATCTCCGTCATCAACGGTGACGTTAAGGTCAGCGCTGCTGCCGTAAACTAAAAGAGATAAGCATATGTTAAAATATATAACAACTGTGCATGGTCGGCATAAGTGTTTTGACTAAATAAAAGTTAAATATGCTCATAATTTGAACAAACTTCTTGTAAACTTTGTCAACAATGTATAGTACTTTAAATGCCGTTTGAATGACAGAATACTTTTTTTACCCCATTCAGTACTTAATAAAAAAGAAGGAATTTGTGTGAAAATCTACCTTTTAATTTATTCCCTCATTTAGATAACTTAAATTTTTTGTACAAAAAGTTTCTCTAAGCTAAACTAATAACTGCAAAAAAATTTTTTTTAAATAATTTTGCTTATATTTTTATGGTTTTTTAAAGGTTTCAATGTCGGAAAAAATGTTTATGAAAAAAAACAAGAAAGGAAGTTAACTTCGGCAAGCTTGAAGTTTGTATATCCTTGCAGTTATAATAAATAATCAACTTTAGTAAATAATTGTTATACCCCTTGCGGAGGGTATAATGATTTCAGTCAGAAGTTTGCAACGCATTGAAGGAAACGTTTCCGACCCCACGAGTCGATCTAGCCATGTCCGTCCGTCTGTCTGTCCCTTTCCAGTCCCTCAGTTTTTAAGCTATCGGACTAAAACTTTTCCAAAATTCTTCTTTCTATTGCTGGTAGTATACAAGGGGGAAAATAATATGAAAAAAATATTTACGAAAGTTGATTATTTCTTATAACTGCAAGGGTAAACAAACTTCGGCTTGCCGAAGTTAACTTCCTTTCTTGTTTCATATTATTTTACCAATAATTTCCCAGTTGTTTATATGACAGCTATATGATATAGTCGTCAGATTTTGATAAAATTTAATTCAAAATTCAGAAATAATGAAAAATGTTATTTCTAAGCTTAGAAAGTTATATGTTAAAAAACACCGAAGATATAATTTTTTCATATTATTTTACCACTAATTTTCCGATCGTTCATATGGCAGCTATATTATACAGTCGTCCGATTTTGATATTTAGTTCCTATGGGAGCTATAACATATAGTTGTCCGATCCGGCTGGTTCCGACTTATATACTACCTGCAATAGAAAGAAGACTTTTGGGAAAGTTTCATCCCTATAGCTTAAAAACTGAGAGTCTAGCTAGCATAGAAACGGACAGACAGACGGAAATGGCTAGATCGACTCGTCTAGTGACGCTGATCAAGAATATATATACTTTATGGGAAACGTTTCCTTCACTACGATGCAAACTTCTGAGTGAAATCATTATACCCTCTGCAAGGGTATAAGTATGTCTCAAATGCATATTTCTAAACATTGATTTTAATGTAACTGAACCAATTTAATATAACAAGAAAACGTGCTATAGTTGATGGCCTCGACTTTTAGATATCCATTACTCAAACAAAGAAAGTAAGCTAGATATATGATTGCGGCAAATAGAGCCTTTAAAGCCACCGAATTGGTGGCGTACTAGTGAAAGCAGCTGATTTTCTGCATATGATGTGGAATCTCTATTGAATTGGCAAATTTTTTGATTCATTTTTGATTAAAGCTAAATAATGAATGGTTCGATATAGATGGGTTTTAATGTTATGGGGGTTGGCTGCGTTCGCCGAGCTTTCTAGCTTTTATAGTTTGATTAAGAATATATACGCTTTATAAGATTGGAAACTCTTTCTCCTACCTACATACTTTTCGACGAATCTTATGTGCGAACGTGAATTAAAATGCTGTGTAAGAACTCATAAATCCATTTGCTTGACCTTCATGGCTGACGGAAACTTCCCGCTGCCAATCAAAATATCTTCTCACTTTTCGAGCTGCTGACCAATGTAAAATGCTGAGTCAGCCAACAACAACGTGGGTCAAATGACAGCTAGAGCTAAACAAAGCCAATGCATACAAATAACTTACTTGCTGGCCATCGACTAAGCTTGTCTAATCAGTTCATACGAACATAAACATGACAAGACCACTGGCCTGGCGAATGCAAAAGTATTTAAATTAAGTGGCCAGGGACTGCGTTGGAATTGGTAAGACTAGCCTCTTCTGAACACAGGTCCAGCCGACAAACAGGTACTCACACTACAGTTCATTTGGGCCTTGGAAACGGCTTCGTAATAAATAACAGTACTTTAATAACGTGAGTATGGCTACACCTGCAACTGCCGCGATACTGACATACCGCCGACCCATGGTCGTGCTGAGTTCTATTCAGTCCGGTCCCAGACCTGTCCCGCGACAGCTTTCGTCTTTTGGCCATGTTGAAGGCAAAGCCTGTATTGGCTTGAGAAGAGTGTCTTCAAGTGTCTATGGTATTCCAGCCCATATTTTTTCGAACGCAATTTTGTGTTTGTATCTTTAGGCCTTACATGTTATTCTACCAGCTGGGCTTTGTCTCTTTCGCTAGTATGCGAAACCTGCTTGGCATATGGCTATTGACCCCCAGACGTGACTGGCTTAGAAAATAAGATCTAGCGCTAGCGCTATTAAAAGAAACATTTAATGTGTCCAGCTTCTAGCACTAGCGTACTAGATTCGTCGGAAAGTATGTTACAGGTAGAAGAAAGCGTTTCCTACCCCATAAATTATACATACACCTGTCGGCATAAGTATTTTGACGAAACAAAAGTTATAATTTCAATTTACTTCTTGTAAATTTAGGCTTCAATGAAAAGGTAATTGAAATTGCCGTTTGATTGCTACAATACCTAACCCATTCAGTAATTATTGAATAGTCCTAGTCTTAAAAATCCACATTTTTTGATGCAAAAGGGGTTTCTTTAAGCGAAATCAATATGAACTGCACAAACGATTTTTCGAAAATCATGTTGCTTATATTTTTGTATTATCTTATCCTATAATCATACAAATATGATCAATATGTAGAGTAACTAGATTCGTCGGAAAGTATGTAACAGGTAGAGATAAGTGTTTCCGATCCCATAAAAAATGTATATTGATCAGGATCGAGTCGATCTAGTTATGGCACTCGAAAGCGATCCTTGTTCTCTCACAAGTCGCTCTTATGCGTTGCGCATAATCACGACAAAGGCAACGAGTGTACTTTCCCAGAAGAGAAGAACTTCAGCCGATTATGTTTTATTTAAAATTACTGTGTTAGCTCTCCTTTTGACAGACCCGTTATAACTGGGCAGGAAGCTTGTCAATCAGTTTCGCTCTACCTTTTGCATTAGGCGGCTAATCTACAGCGCACGGAATACAATTTGCGTAAATGACTGCGGAAGTCGGTTTCCAGATCACTGGCTCCGATTTAATCTTGTTATCATAATTGCTTTCAATTGCAGTTTTCTAATTAAGATTGGGCATTTACCGACTTTCAATTACCTCACATTTTCCCTACTCCTGCATTGATCACGGAACTACTGTGAAAACTATTTGGAATTACGTCATAATCAGGAAAATCAAACTAAAAGTAAAATTCAAACTCTCACTAACATTGTGGGGGACGACGAGATGCGCATGCGTGCGTGAAAATACAAGGGGAAGGGGATTGAGTAGGATAAAATAGGAGCTTGGCCGTTAACTCAATACTTATGTGTGCCATGCAGGCAGTATGAGTTGAAATACAATGTATTCAAGGCTTGCCAAAGCACTCCTCTGGCATTTAGCTGACGTTTGGTGCCGCACAAATTCCAGCCAGTCGGGCGGAAGAGGAGTGGTAAACACGAGTCGGCAACAGCCCAGCATTTTCAAATTTTTTGTCTTTCCGAACACCGTGAATGCAAAGCAATTCAAGAAACTAAAACCAGCGCCGGGGTGTGCAGATTTTGGTACCCGTTACTCGTAGAGTACAAGGGTTCATTAGATTTGTCGGAAAACATGTGATAGTTAGAAGGAATCGTTTACGTCCCAATAAAATGTATATATTCCTGATCAGAATCACTAGCCGAGTCGTTCCAGCCGTGTCCGTCTATATGTCTGGCTGTCCGTATAAGCGCTAAGATTCCGGAAAAACCAAGAGCTAGAAAGGCTGCAACAAGTATGCAGATTCTACGGCTTCCTGGGAGGCCTAACCTGTCTTCCTTATGCTGAGTAACGGGTATCTGACATTCGAGGCTATCGACAATAGCGTTTTGTTTAACATTGCCTTTGTCAAGACGCATTTGCAGCTGCAAGCAGCGGAATCTAGTTCGACTAGTCAGATCGGAATGCCAGGAGATTGACTAATGCAGCAGTTAGGAACTCATACAAATAAACAAGGTGTTCGGCCAGATTTTCAAAACGACTCGGTAAAACTTAATCCATTCGGTAACTGAAATGCTAACACAGAATGAAAGCCGCTTTATGACATATAAGATGCTAGAACCAGAAAAAAACAATCCACAACCATTAATTTTTATATTATCAAAAAAGCTAGTATGTGTATCTGAATTAAAGTAACTATCCTAACTTGCTCTTAGTACCCAACTGTCGGAGCACTCTTGCACATGCCAGCGTAAAACGAGCGTACGCTCTTCGAATTGAGCAAACAGGTCTCGAAGGGAAAACGGTATGTAGGTCAGAAATGAAATGCTGAGCTATGCCAGTCGAGTCTCAAATTTTAATTTAATAGCTTTACGATCGGGTTCCACGTTGCTATTATTTCATCGTCAAGTTTTTACAGCCCGCAAAAAACCTTTCATGAGTTTGTTGCATGCAATGGAGTCGTTCAACTGCAAGTGGATTTCGGCTAATGTGTCTTTTTTCTTCCTCCATTCAAATGCCGTCCAGCCTCTTTGCATAATAAAGCAAGAGTATAAAGCTATTCTAAGCTGTTCTTTGCGGAAGACCTCGAGACCTCAATGTCGTGGGGTACTGGCCTTACTGATGACGTTCCTTTCCCTAAGCAGATAATTTTAAAATTTAACTTGAACTTTTTTCCTATTCACTATATTGAGGGTTATGCCTCACATATTATGTTTTTCATTGGTTTGCCGCTTAAAGGATTCTAAGTGAATGGAAACTACTGTTTTTTTGGGCAAAAGCATAAATAGAAAGGAATTGGGCATGTAGATATTGGGCTTTCTATGCAGCGCAAGGGTGCCACGCCCACTATAACGCCCACAATCGCGCCTACAGTTCTTATGCTAGAAAAAATATAATTAAAATGTATTTGTCTAATCAATACCTATCGATTGATAAAAAAATGCACCACGCTTACTCTAACGCCCAAAGTCCGGACAAAACTATGTTTTCAAGCTAGAAACTGACTGATTGTTAACGGACTATAGCGTTCTTCCTTATTTCGTTGTTAAACGGTTACTTTGACAAAATATTTTATTTTTAAATTTTTAGTGCTCCATTTTCAAATCCTGCTTTTTTTCCCTACGATTAATCTTTTTTCTGCTCTCCTCGAGACCTCAGTACGGAATACCATTTAATAGCTGTATATAGCAATACAAGAAAACAATTTAGAACGTCTCACACACTAAGTAAGAAAGATCACAGAAATTAACTAGTTGCGCAAAATTGTAGGACATTCTTAGGAAATTGTTCAGACCCGTGTTTCAGGTTTCAAGCCGACTGAAAAATGATCGAAATAAAAACTTTTCTTGTTTATTTGGATTTAACGATATTTTTAAAAATAGGTTCTTTGCAAATCAAACGTAATGTTAGAATAATTATTTGATATATACAGTAATAAAAATAAAATATTAGCTTGAAAAAAGATAGTTTCATACTGACTAATGCGTACTATTTACAAGTACCACTTAAATTCGTGAGAGTGTCACGGCGATTTCGTGGAGAACAAAAGAAAAATTGTATTATTTTTTTTTAAATTTGGTACTACATATGACCATATGGTACCATAACAGAACATGCTCAGAAGCCTTTTAAGGGCTATATCCGACCAGCGCACAAAGACATTCATCGGTTGGGCAAGAAAGTAAACGATGTTTAATGGCCTTTTAGCGACAGTTTCGCTCCGACTAAATGAATGAGGGGTTTTTTTCTGATAGCAAGAAAGAAGGATACCCTTTTAAAGAACTCCGCCTAATAATAAAAGCTTGCATTGCGCATAATTTTTAAATTAAATTTGACCAATTTTTGACATGTAGGTAAACATCAGAAATCCAATGCGATTACGAAATCTGTAAAGATGTGATCAAAAGAGAAGTTTTATCATGGTAACAAACCACTGCCACTGGAATCTGTGTGCTCAATATCAACTTTTTAGCTTGTACGGAGATTCCAGTGTTCTCTCTGCTTGACTAGCGGCCCTGACAAGAATAAGTATATACTCACAGATTAACAGCTTTTTAATGAATTGTTATTGAAACTGAATTGAGCTTTAGGGTACGATTTAATTTAATTTTATTTTATTAATTTGGTTTTCTGTTAAAACTTACTGTTTCCTTTTGGCGTAATTTCACTTTACACCACCCTCTGACCTCTGTACGACACACTCTTTTTGATCACCCTACCGCTGTTTTACAGAGATTTCAACCTTCCGTTTAGCTTCCCAGCGTTTCGGCTTGTTCCATAAGCCAAGAACCATGAAACGACCGCAGTCTCATGAAAATGAACAAGCAAGCCAACACTTTCTCACGTGTTCATTTCTTTTTGCTTACTCGCTCAGCACACTTACATGTTTATAATGAATGTATGAGCCGGAACCAGCCCTTCGAAATTGTTCGCCCCAATTTTGTTAATTGTGTTTTGGTATCTCTCCGCAAACCATGCCCACCTGTTGATGATGAGACCTAGACTATTGACTGAGGTTTTAGTCTTATTTAGTTTATTTTTTTTTTAGTTTTTTTTAGTTTAATTTACTAGGTTTTCTCGCCCACTCTAACGCCTGTTAAACCCAATTTTGAAGATGCAATTTATTTTGACTACAAAAATCGGACCATTCCTTAAAATATTCTAAGCAAATAAAGCTAATACTCTATCTTTACTGCACTCTTTACTGCACTCTTATTGTTCTTAATTAAAATGTACGTAAAAACAGAATACTTTCTTACTATATAAATCTTATGTTTGATTTGCATTAATTTTATGAGTTGCATTCTATTTTGTACTAAATTGTTCCTTATTTGGTATTGTAAAAGCTCAGCAATGGTAATAGTAAGCTTTCTTGAACCTGTGCTTATTTAAAATTCATGACGACTAAAAAGAAAGCGAAATTCCGATTATTGCAATGCTGCGCTAGAGATCCAGTATTTAAAGTATTTCCTTAGTTAAAAAAATTTACGTAGTTATTATCTTAACTTTGATATAACCGATGACCGAAAAACGGACCAGCCGTAAAAGCGAGGTTTTTGTCTTGTCTTCTATCTGTTTGCTGACTCGTCCGCACCATTGAAATTTAAATGAGTAGAAAGTGTTTGTTAGGCAGCCAAGCAGCGAGTCAGGTCGTCAGCGCCATCGCAAACAAACCTTTTTTTCCTTCATTGATTTATCGTCAAGTATAGCCTATGCACTTCTGTCCGTCTTGGCAAAGGTGTGAGCGAACTCAGCAGATCTGACACTAAGAAGTTCATATTGGTTAATTACTCCTTACCCTTACAGCGATCGTGAATTTACTGCAGGCTGTTAAAAAATGTGTACTTTAAACGGTGGAAATTAGGCCGTTAGGAACGAGAATCAGGATTATTAGCCATGTCTGTGCAACAGTCTTGGCATGCAGATTCCTGGGATTCCCGCATAGCGCAAGTTTGTTTCAGCGGGGTGAAAAGCCTACTCTAACGGCCCAGTACGCCTACCGTTTTAAAGCAGGAACGCTGAGGTCTCGAAAACTATTAAAGCTAATTGGGATTCGGCATGAAGATTCCTGAGTCTTGAGGGACAGCGCAAGTTTATTTAAGCAGGGTTCCACGCGCACTTAAACGCTAACAGTCAAACGCCTACTCTAAAACACTTTTGCGCTTACATTTATGAACATTTTCAAATAAGTAAATGCAAATTTAATATGGTTAGCAAAATATAACTTAATGTCAAAAATTAACGAACACAATAATCGACGCTAGGTGGCGCCACTGAGAGGGCGATTGTGAACATTCGCTTCGCTGCATTTCTCCATCGCACTTTAAGCTGAGTAACGGGTATTGAATAGTCGATGACTTTGACTACAGCGTTTTCAATTGATTTTTTATACTTAACTTCAATACAGGAACAAGGATAGTTGAAACTAACAACGTCTTAAAAACGTTAGGGAACAGGCTTTCCACATTACCTATTTAATGCTGACTCAGTATTTATAGCTGATACATTCAACCAAACATTTCTTACTTTCCGCACCTACCCCTACTTTCTCGATTTTATAATTATACCCGTTACTCGTTGGGTAAAAGTGTATACTAAAAAATGTGTAACAGGTATAGGAAAGTGTACTTATAAAGTATAGAGTATTTATATAATTGATCCTATCTAATCGTATGTCCATATAAACGCTGTGATATATGATATAGTTAACTAAAGAATTGCATTACATGAAATAGGCACGCATGTTCTAAAGATTCCTGCTTGTTGGTGTCCACTCTAAAGCCTACAAACGCCCAGAACGCAGATTTATGCGGCTGGCGCCCCAATTTATATATACAATAATTGCTTGCAGGTGGGGCCTAACAATCCCGATTTGCAGCTTGTATTCCTCTGTCTTCTTTTGGCTACTACTAGCCGACCAACGGGTATCTGATAGCCGAAGCATGGAGAAGTTTGGCTATTTATTGATGCCAAGGTAATTTTTTTGTATCGATTCTGGTGACCCCTGTTCTGGGCTTTTTGTCACTAAATGCGTAATTAAAATAATCCAAATTCTATGCACATAACTTTGATTTTATGTAGACTGGGACAGATTACTTACAGTTCTTTACGGATGTATAACCCTCGGCTGCGCCACCACCATTCGTGCCCATCACTGATCCATTGGCGTGGCCGATAGAAGCTCGCCCTAGGCTATTCAACGTCGTTGTGCTCCCCGCCTGCGACCTCCAGCCAGCCTGGCCGGAAAGAGATAGATGGTGGTTGCCGCCTCCGAATCCACTTTCGGTTCCGGCTCCGTTGCCGAGGCCTATGCTGGGCACGTCGGCACTGGACTTGCTTCCGGCTGCGCTCTTTAGGGTGCCATAGACGCTAGCGCCCGATCCGACCGTCTCCAGCTGGCGTGCGTACGAGTTGTCAGCGTATGCGTGGAAGCAGCACCTGACTAGCGCGTTCGCGGCGGCCTCCCTTTTGCAGATGAAGACGTGGCACTCGAGAACCTTGATGCCGGTGGTGCGTCGCAAGATGGCGGCAAAGATGGGTGGGTGCTGGGCGCGCGGCATCCGCGCAAAGGGCGAGTCCAGCGGCAGAAATTTCGGCTCCGGGTGGGCGTTTCCGCGCTCCGGGATGAGAACCTGCCGCACGGCGGCGCAGTAGTGCAGCGACTCAATCGGAAAGAAGCGCGTGATCTGCTTTAGGTTCTCGTCCACGTTCTCCAGCAGAATGCCATTCGACCAGACGCTCAGCCAACTGTCGATTCCCTTTGCGCCCACTGCCCCTTCCGAGGGATAGAGGCTGCGCAACGGCTCCTGGATGCCCTGCAGACCGTCCTTGCTCTGGCGCGGCACTGCGCTGCCCAGGTAGAGCACGCGGCACCGACAGATGGGCGTGGAGTCGCCCATTGTGGCTACGTAGCGGAATCACTAGCTCGTAGTGCGGTAGCTGGAGCTAAAGAGCGGTGTTCCACTCGAGTGCGCGGCGGGAAGAGGCGGGAAGGGCGGAGAGCAGGTCGAAAAATGTGGACTTTCTGGTTTCGCTTTGTGTGCTGGCCTCGTTTGTGTCCACAGGTATTTCTGCGGCCGTCGCTGTGACTGTCTGTACCCAGGTGCGTTCTTGGGCCGTTGCCAGAGAGCTTTTCGCTTAGGTAAGCGGGTATTTTTCGCCGCGCACTCAGAGCCACTTGCACTCACGCCAACGTTCACATTCTCAGTCGGGCTCACAGCAACACGGGCACAGCACACACACACACCCGGGAGCTCGGAGTCGAATTCCCGTTGCCAGCCCTGTTCGCATTCAAATAAATCTCGGGCGGAATCGCTCGGAATCGTCGGAATTCTTGGAGAATGCCTGGGCTGGAGTGGTCTTTCGCACGCACACACACCGGGAGACTCAGGCAACGGAGCTGAAACACACACACGCTGGCAATTCACAAACAAATATGGCGGCGCGTGGTTCTGATCCCGGACCCCTCACTGTTATTCTTCGAACGCTCCGTGGAGCTCTCCGTTTGGCCCAGAGAGTGCAGCTGGGCTGATCCGACGCTCCTGAATCCACTGGAAAAGCGCTACCCAGGCGGCTAGTTGGCGCCCGCTCCGGATTAAGCTTGTCTACGCGACGACGACTAACTGGAAAATGAATCTGGCAAGCAACGTCTGAGCAACGTCTACTGGGACTTCGTTCGTGGCAAAAGAGTATTCGGCGATCAGAAAGTCGCTCTCCGCGCTCAGTCTCCGAGCGCAGTCAGCGCGTACCTGGCCCGCTCTCTGCCCGACCCAGCTACGTCAGGTAGGAGTGTGGATAATACTTGCGACCTACTGGGCTCTACAGGGGACATGGTTAGTCTTCTACGCCAGGAATGGTTTTATTCGCGGAGTTGTAAACCCGATGTTTTCCATGCTAAGTATAAACAGTGTACAATGTTTTTCTTTCTAGAGATCTGTGTAGACATTCAAATGTCTCTCTATTTTCTTTTTATATACGGTGGAATTTTGCGACACCTAACAACACGGGTTGTACCAAAGCAAAGGTTGGCCCCTAAAAGTAATTTTCATCGACTATTTTGGTAAATAGATGCTTACGAGTGACCGATAGTACAGACACTGAAATTAAACAAACACACCCATTAACGCATATAAAATGTCGTGATGTCGCACCTCTTACACACAAAATTGTTCATGGTAAACCGGTAATTGTAGAGTAACAGCAGGTAGAAAGAAGCGTACACACAAAAAAATTCGCTGCTAATATCGACCAATGCAGCCAAATAAGAAACTGCAAAATTGGTATATGGTAAATGTATTTGCTATTGCTTTGCTTACTATTTTTTAGTTAAGTTATTGTAATGGTGAATCAAGCAAAACCCGCTCTTAACGAGGTAAAAATATAGTGACGATCGCACTATACCTTGGCACCTTCAACAAACAAAAGTTTTGATATCGATTTTTAGTGAAAACGTAATGTTCGATCTACTAAATACCTACACTTCAAGCTACTAAGGCAAGGCATATTGAATTTCAGAGTGCCGAACGTTCCGTCAGAACTTTTGTTAGTTGAAGGTGCGATCCTCACTATATTTTTACCTCGTTAAGCGGTGGTTTTGTTTGTTTTTGTTTTATACATAAGTTATCTTATTCGTATACTTTCCCAAAATTAGTAGAATTTAACTTTTTATGCTTCATTAATTAATTCGTTACAAGGCACAGGCTGTGTTGAAAAACAACTTTAATGGTAAGTTTTTACAACAATTTTTTGGGTATCCACTTTTAAACATGGAAGAACGATATAGGTGAGTGCTATCATTTGTTTCATATTATTTTTCCACCAATATTCCGATTATTTCTATGGCAGAAAGATGACATAGTCGTCCGATTTTGATTAAATTTAATTAGAAATTCAAAACTAATGAAAAAATGTTATTTCCAAGCTTAGAAGGTTATATGTCAAAAAGCCCCAAAGCTATAATTTGTTTTATTATATTTTCCCACCAAATTTCCGATCGTTTCTATGGCAGTTATATGATATAGTGGTCAGATTTTGATCAAATTTAATTTGAAATTCAAAAGAAATTTAAAAATGTTATTTCCAAGCGTAGGAGGTTATACATATGTTAAAATCACCAAAAAAATTTTTTTTTAATTTTTTCCCCATTAGTTCCTAAGGGAAATCAATATACCCTCTGCAAGGGTACACAAATTTGAGAAGAAGCCTTATTATACCCGTTACTCGTAGAGTAAAAGGGTATATTAAATTCGTCGGAAAGTACATGTCCGTCTGTCCGTATGAACGCTGAGATCTGGGAAACTATAAAAGCTAGAACAGTCAAACTTGGCATGCAGAATCCTGGGCTTCCTGCGCAGCGCAAGGTTATTTCAGCGGAGTGACAAAATCTGTAACGCCTTTAGTTTTTATGATAGAAACGTTTTTAAATATAACCTCCTACGTTTGGAAATAACATTTTTTTATAAATTCTGAATTTGACATATAACTTTCTAAGCTTGGAAATAAAATTTTTAATTAGTTATGAATTTTGAATTAAATTGAATCAAAATAATATAGCTGTCATAGGAACGATTGGAAAATTGGTAAGAAAATAATATGAAAAATATATATCTTTGGTTTGTTTAAACATATAATATCCTAAGCTTGAAAATAGCGTTTTTTAATTAATTCTTAATTTCGAATTTAACTTTATCGTAGGAAAGATTCGATGGGTGGGAAAATTTTATGAAAAAATTATAGCTTCGGTGTTTTTTGACATTTTATTCTATAATGTTGGGAATATAATTCTTTATATTTTTAAGAATTTCGATATAAAAGTAATAAAAATTGGACGACTCTAACATATAGCTGTCAAAGAAACGGTCAGAGAAATAATAAAATATATTTTTTGTAATATCACTGAACAACAATCCTTAAAAATTTCACATGATGTTACTAACGTTGATTATTTCTTATAACTGCAAGGGTATACAAACTCGGCTTGCCGAAGTTAACTTCCTTTCTTGTTCTTATAAAAATTAAAAAAAAAAATATCACAATGGACAGCAGTCCACGTAGTGACGAAGCGCACCAGGGAGGTGTGCGAAGTCGACTACTATATATACAAGAAGAAATTAAAATCTGCAGTCATCGAATATGTTTTATAGCAAAAACTAAAAGAATTGCATACCAAGACTTAAAAAAATCAATTGGGTCCGGTGGGGATAATTACCACCGCTATCCACCTAGTTTTTCATTTAAAATACGCGTCAAATGACACCTCATCTGTTTAAAAAAGGACAAATAAAAATCATAAAAAATATTGAAAATTTATTTTTTGCAGTTGCTATTAGTTTTGTTGAGAGAAACTTATTGAATCAAAAAGTTTTCAAGAGAAGAAAAAAAATTTAAAAAGTAGATATTCACACAAATTTGAAATTTTAGATCAGTACTGAATGGGTTAAGAAAATATGTGCATCATTCAAACGGCATTTAAATTACTGCCAGAAATTAGACGTTTTACCACCCCTGTATATATATATATTACAAAAAATTGAAAGATTTGACATATTGCCAATTTGTTTGATAATAGGAATAAAGAGAACACTAGATTCCTCGGAAAGTATGTAACAAGTAGAACGAGGAATTTCCAACCCCATAAAGTATTTATATTCACTGTCACTAGACGAGTCAATTTAGGAATGTCCGACCGTCTGTAGATATGAACGCAGAGATCTCGGAAACTGGAAAAGCTTGAGGATAGGAACTTGCTCCTTCGAGCATTCGACCGGCGACGTGCCGCTGCGGGCTTCCATTTGATTACAAGGTAGGCTTTATGGGCCGAACTGAGTACTAGGCTTTATGAGTTTCACTAGCCGGAAAATCTTATTCTTTGTAGTGTGACCGACAATTTCAAAGTTCATTCGCAATGCATGCAGATTATTGTCAAGCCGTGAAAAATTGGAAAGAAATAAAAGAAAGAAATGTTCAAAGAAATTTTGTTGTTAATTAGTTTAAGGCTTGCTTCTCGTATCGCTGGAGGAATGCGGCCAGCATACTGGTTAGTGCAACACATCGGAGTACTATCGATAGTATCGATTGTTGGAACCGTTTTTCAAAACATTTTTTTGCACTATCGATGTTTTGATAAAGTTTTCCATCTCTATAACGAAGCCTTAAAAATTCGCACCGAGAAACTTGTGTATTCCAGCCACTTCAGATGAGAGCGAGCGAATATTTAGTAAAAGTAGAATTGTAATCAGTGACAAAAGATCGTCTCTCAAGGCGTCCACTGCAGACAATATACTTTTTATGAGCAGGAACAATTGGCTTATAAACAGTTGAAAAATTGAACCCCTCTTACAAAAAAATTTATGAATTGATCTCCTATGACATTTAAAAAGAAAAATGTGATTTGTTCCTCGAAACTTTTATAATTTTATTATTTTAATTTTCATATAACTTAATAGTACATTTTATGCTTAAAATATTTATATTAAGTTAAAACAATGCAAAATAAATTGTAAATATTTTTTAAATTATTAGTTTGATTTTTTACTTCAAAGATAAAACATTACAAGCTGAAATGTAATTTTTTTATTGAACATTTGGTTATTTTTTTTATTTTGATTTTTCTAATACCAAAGTATTAAATATTCTTAATATTATTTTAACGAAAGAAAGAAAACAAAATGTGACTTTTGAATGAACAAGAAAGGAAGTTTGTATACCCTTGCAGTTATAAGAAATAATCCACTTTAGTAACACCATGTGAAATTTTTAAGGATTGTTTCTGGCTTCAGTAATATAAAAAAAAATTATACTTCATTCTTTTTTTTAGACCATTTTTTTTAACATCTATATGGTAGAGTAATCCGATATTTATTAATTGGATTTCTAAATTCTTAAAAATATAAAAAATTATATTCCCCATATTATAAGATAATGTCAAAAAGCCCCAAAGCTATAATTTGTTTCATGTTAATTTGCCACCAATTTTCCGATCGTTTCTATGACAGCTATTTGATATAGTCGTCCGATTTTGATCAAATTTAATTCTAAAACTGATTAGAAAATGTTACATCCAAGCGCAGGATATTATACGTTAAAAACCACCAAAGATATAATTTTTGTTATATTATTTTACCACTAATTTTCCTAACGTTCCTATGGAAGCTATATGATATAGTCGTCCGATCTTGAAAAAAATCAATTCGAAATTCAGAACTAATTAAAAAATGGCTAGGAAATATTTTTTGGAATCAAAAGCATCCAAGATAAATTGGAGAGCACTGACAGTAAGTTGATTAGACGGTAGGAGGGGAGATCGACTTCAGCTTTACAAGGCTTAGGTAACGTTTCCATGGTGACGAAAAGTTACCCATTTGTAGGCACTTATTAGAAATAAGCAGGACGAGCGTCTTGCTATAAGGTGGGAGAAGTTTTAATGCCATTGCATTGATACCATCATCGCCTGGCGCCTCGTTGTTGGCCATTGCAGATATAAGAGCAGTGGTCTCCTCTACGTTCCGACTGTACGATTTTTACTTTATCGGCGCATATAAGCTCTCTAATGCAACATATAAAAATATGATTTTCGCGAATATTTTAAAAAGAATACTTTAGAAACATTGTTAATCCGTAGTAAGTCCAAACAGCGGAAGCTTCCATGACCGATGAGTACATGCGTAAGGTAGAGCGCTATTTCTTCATCACAAAATGAATGGTCCCAGCTTCTTAGCCACCTTTATAGGTCATGTAGCTCCAGCTTTCTTTTCTTTGACTTCGCTTCTTCTTGGAAGATTCCTACACAGTACTCTGGCGATCTCGATTGCCTCCTTATGAGTGCATTACAAGTTATCCGTAAAGGAAAACTTAGTTTCCAGGATATCTCGATTGTTGCAAAGATATCCCTGCTTCCTGCAATAAAAATAAGACTTTTGGGAAGGTTTTATTCCGATAGCTTTAAAACTGATAGACTGAACTCGCAAGGAGTTTACCAGGTCTATTTGGTTGTTAATGTCCACTGGATTGCGTTAGACCGACACTGCAAGTGGGCGCTGCACTCCCTTTTCGATCTGTTTTGGGAAAGTAAGTAACAAGTAGAAGGAAGCGACTCGATTTAGCCACGTCTGCCTGTCCATTTGGACTATGTGATCGACACTAGGGGTGCAGAAACATCGATGTTTGAAGACATCGATGTTTTTCAAAAAATTTAAATTATACTTTAAAAATCTCAAGAAAATTTGTATTAAAAATCAAAAACAAATCCCTCATTCATTTAGAAAATAAAAAACAAACTTAAAAATTAAATGAGATTAGATTATAATTATTATTAATGAACATAAGTTGGTCTACGATGTTACTCTTTAAACGGGTACGGCGATCGGAAATTATTTGACCCGCCTTGCTAAAAGCACGTTCGGAACCGCAGGACGTGGCAGGAATACACAAAAATTGATGGTCCTCGCTTCCTTTTCGGAGACGGACCTTCCATGTTTTCCTTGGTTGTACCCAACATAAAAAATAGAATATAAATAAATAATGTACATATAAGTATTTTCCGCTACACGTGGGACATACACAATCAAATAAACGATTTGCAAATGGCCATGTACTGGGCTGTTTTTAAATTACTTACTGGTTAAGAATTTATCCATCTTAGAGCTAGCAGCGTCGCGCCTACACCACAAATACCATTCCCTATAAGATTAAAGCAAATAATTAAACATTATAATTATAATAATTCGAAAAATGTAACAAATTACAAACCTTTCGTGTGACTTCTTCCTTAAACAGCGATGGCCCAGAAACATCAATGGTCTAAAAAAACATCGATTTTTTGAAAATTTGGAAAAACATCGATGCATTGATGTTTCCATCGATGTTTCTGCACCTCTAATCGACACCTCTTAAAGAGGTAAAAAGTAATGGGGATCACGCAAAATCAACATACGATATCGACTTTTGTGACGAATATACATATACATTCGACACGTTGCACTAAATAATTTAAACAAATGAGGTGTCATTCGGCGCGTATTCTCTGTAGGACTCGACTCGAGGAGATCCAATTTTTAAAGGTTTTTTTTTACTTTCACCGCCTTTTCTCCCAAACAAAACGCTTAAATCTGTATGCCACCCACATAACATTACTGAAATAGCCGGTAGGTGGCGCCCCAAAATATAGATTTTCTGCTTATATGTCTTCATTATCCTTTTGCTCCATTAAGCTGGGTAATGGGTATCTGATAGTCGAGGCACTCGACTATAGCGTTCTTTAGACAGTTGACAGTGACTAGTGAATCTACAGCAGTGACAGATGTTCAAAGTATATAAAAGCCTTTTCTTATTTACTTTCAAGCAACGACGTCAAGGATTTTTTTGAACGATAGTATTGGCCGGAGTCATTGATGTTCGCTAAATTTTCCACCACCCATACTATCGATGTTTTACCATCGATTGTTTTACCAGCCCTACTCGTAACGATCGCTAAGCTAGGAATTTTTGTCAAAATATATTAAGCATTAAAATTGATTTAAATCAAAAACACGTATTTTTCGTTATTCTCCCCAATTAAAATGTATAGCTACCAAAGTTTTCGGATTCGTAATTATATTGGAAAAACTATTCTAATTTTTTATGGCGCCACGGGTGGACTTATAAATTAATAATTGTAGGCACCAATAGTGACAGCTGAAAGCTAAAGCTTGTGAACAAAACAATTTTTTTATTTCTTGTGCTAAAAAATGGCACCTTTCTTGGCATAGAATTGTCGATATAGGAAAGCTATTTTTGCATGCATTGATGCATGAATTCTTTCGCTTTCGCTTGTCCGCCGTTAGCGATTAGCTGACCGTAAAGTGACCTTCATTCTGTCGAGTAAACTGTTTTTCCGTCCTCTGCAATTACTATTAATTTTGATACTTCGTGGCTTGATATTAAATTTAATATTTTAGTAGCTTTCACTTTGTTTAATAATTATATACAAGATTATTTTTTATTTCTTTTCGTCGCCGTTTTTGAAATAATAAAAATATTATATTTCCTTTATTTACATTGTTGGTGTGAAAATAATTTATTGTATATATAATTTATTTACATATATTTTTTTCGTGGCTTATACATATTTATTATTTTAAAACTGAGTCCCGATAAGCCAAAAAGTATTGAACTTCTTGCTGACCTTAAAACAAAGCTTAAAAAACCAGTAAATAACATTCGATTAAATGAGCGGCTAGAAGCCGGTCAGATTCCAATTAAAGAAGAAGAACTTAATTGTGGGCTAGAAAATTTAAATGCTGCAATAAATAAGGCAAATCAATTACAAAAGTAGATAGAAGAATCAGATGTTGGCGATGTGTTTGGAGAAGAGTTGGAAGAGCTTTCACTAGTGACCAATGCAAAAATATATCTTAACCAAAATTCTTGGATCAGCTTCTGTAGCCCCGACTCGAGCTCAACTTCCAAATTTGGCATTACCGAAATTTAGCGAAAAATATTCAGAGTTCTAGAATTTCATTAGCCGTTTGCGAAACTCTTGTTTATCAAGACGACAACATTACCGTTATTAAAAAATTATCACTTAATATCCTGTCATTCTGGTGAAGCTTTAGGAACTCAAGGCTTACCAAGTCACCGAGAGCCATTGTGAAAAAGATATGGTCAGCCTGAAAAAAGTGTATGATAATGAATGTCTTCTTACGAAAATATCGCAACAGTCAGCGTCGTCTCTAAGAAATCTTATCGATACGTTGTAATCAATACACAATTATTTGTTATCGACAGGAGAGGACACCAAGATTTCGAATGCCATGTTGATCTATGTATCTTGTCTTGAACAGAATCGACCAAGTTACCGATTTTAAAAAAATTTTAAATCGCTGATATCAGCATTTATCCGATGAAGAATAGACGAAACCAAAGCAAAATAAAGTTACGCCGAGCAAGCCACATAATCGTAGCTCATTAATTTGTTCTTCGTCCAATAGTAAGTCCGAGAAAAATTTTAGCTGTTGCTATGGGGAAGACCATATCCTAGCAAACTGTGGTCCGTTTGGTCGTTTTTCAGATATGCATAGGTTCGATTTTGTAAAATCTGCTTGTTCATGCATCTGTTGTAAGCAAAAGGGTCAAACAGTCTCTAAATGCAAATTTAATAAATTCGTGTTTGTGTACGTCCGCATCACTTTTTACTGCATAGATATACAGTTTCCGAAAAGCGTTGCCACCACCCCAAGAGATTTGTACACCTTTGAATGAAGATCAGCCTTCCACGTCACATGTTATGCATGCTACATCATCGGACATGCTCGAGTCTGAAGCCATGCCCCATAGTTGGATAGGAGTTTGCAAAGAAGGCAGTTTCGTAAGCGTAAGTGTCCAGAAGCGTGCCGGGCTCATTAAGAACCGGCAGATTGGCTGTAAAGAGGGACGCCAGCTCAAACAATTCTAATGTTTGACCTTTCTCCTCTCACCTCGACCATAAAACTTCGATCAAGCAGGTATGATTTGAGCAAGAGAAATTGGCCAGTCGGGAGAAGGGACTTCAACTTATAAAGTAAGCCACCATGGCACACGCGGTCGAAAGCTTCCTTGGCGTGGAGAAAATTAGCAGAGCAATATAGCTAACATTCAAAAGCATTAAGGATATGTTTAACAACTCGATGTGCTTGCTCAGGAGTCTCATGTTGATGTTTGAAACCAAACTGGTGGTCTGGAATGGCGTCCTGTATTCTTGTTACTGCCATCATTCTGCTAAGGAATATTCTTTCGAATATTTTAAAAAAGGTGGGCAGCAAACTTATTGGTCGGTAAAACTCGAGAAGGTTTTCCGGTTTCACACTTCTATTGAGAGGGAAAGTGGTGGATACGAAGCATTGAGTTGAACAACAGAACAAGGAACAAGATTCCCTTTAAGAAGCTTCTTAAATAAAAATTAAAAAAAAACCTGTTCAGAAACTGAATATAATAAAGCTTTCTTAAAAACTGTCACGAAGAAAGGGAAAATGTGAAATGAAATATGACACAATAAAGCATTCACCGTATGTTATGGTATGGGGATGCATATCCAAATATAAAACGGAATCAATTTTAATGGTTCAGGGTTCAGGTTCAAAGAAATAATTTTACATGAAGTTGTGCCTAGCATTGAGTCCATAAGTAAAGAAGAACATGAACCCATTTTTCAGGATGATTCTGCACCTTGCCATCGAGCGCGATCTGTGAGTTACTCAGTGTCCGATTGTTATCAAAACAACTTATTCAGTTAAATTTATCATTTTTTTATCTAAAGATAACAAGTTTGAAGGAATAAATGCGCATTAAGTCCTTAGATTGGCCAGGAAACAGCACCGACGTTAATCCAATCGAGAATGTTTGGGCCTATATGGGTGCCAAAATAAGAAAGCGAAAGCCCAAAACTATGGAGGATCTAAAACAATTTATAGAAAGAGTATAGATACACGATATAAAGAAGAAATATTTGTGTTCCATTTACGATTCTATGACCAATAGGGTAAAATTAAGGCCAAAGGCGGCATTACTAAGTATTAAGCTAAATTAAAAAAAATATGTCTATTGTTAAATAGCCTAGATTTAAATTTTTGTTATAGTTAGTAAGGTGTTCAATTGTAAATAAATAGTTTTTGTTGATTTTTTTCATTATTATAACTTTTATAAATTTTTTTCTTAAGAGTGTCATAATAGTGAAAAGTCGTTAAAACCAGGGTGAAACCAAAAAACAAAATTTTTTTAATATTAAAAACAAATTTAAACTAAAAATTGGTGTGCACCATCAGTTAACTTATTAAAATAAAACTTGGGCGAATGATCATCATATAAAGAAACCACAGGCCCTGAAAGTTAAAAATTCGTAGACCTTCAAAATGCGGCTTTTTTGTGGCGCTGACTGTATCATACTTTAAAAAAAATATTTAATTTGATAAAATATTTATCACCCAAAAAATCGGTTTATCGAGTATTTTTGAGATTTTTTGGGTTTTATTTTTATATTTTTAAGTCCCCAAAACAACTGCGTTTTGTTTGATTTTTTGCTTGTTTAAATTGAATAAAAATAATAAACATAACATAACATAACACTAATACACTAATACTTAAATTTACAGTAGGCCGCAGCTTACTTCGTGCAGTCACTGTGCAAAAGTTTAATTCTTTGCTGCTGCTAAACTATCAACGATATCTAGAAAATTAAAGTGCATCCTTTGGTAAATCTATTCGACAATTTTAAAAAAGAAACTAAACTAAGAAACTAACTAACTTAAAAAAACTAATAAAAAAGAAGCTTTTTTATACCTCATCTAATTTTTATTTCACCAAAAAGCATTTTTGCGCTCATCTTTGCTTCTCGATCTCGGCTTTCAGCTCATTGTGACCAATTGAAATATCAAGAATATCTTTAAAAAACATCGATATACAATATATATACAATACCTTTTATGTGTTAACTTTACTCATCTTTTTTTTTTGTTCTATGCACTTGTGCACACACACAATACGTATGAACGGCTTCACGCTAAATATCGACTAAATCTTACCGGGCCTACATGTTTGAAGTAGGCCAACTCGAAATTCACTCACGTGACTTACGTCGCCATATTAAAGGATACCTCTTTTTCGGTGTTAAAAAATTTCCTAGAATAAAGAAATGGACGAATTTACATTTTTATACCAGTAACTAGTACAGTAAAGGGGTCTACTTAATTTATCGGAAAGTATGTAACAGGAAGAAGGAAGCGTTTCCCAATGTATGTGTAAGTGTATATATTGTTGATCAGGATCAATAACCAAGTCGATCTGGACATGTCCGTCTGTCCGTCTGCTCGAATTAACGCAGAGATCTCGGAAACTGTAAAAGCTAGAATATACAGACTGGGCATGCAGATTCCTGGGCTTCCTGTGCAGCGTTAGTTAGTTTCAGCAGGGTGCCACACCCACTCGAACGCCCAAAATTCGCGGAAGACTGTAAGCTAGAAACAAAATTGAAAACTGAAATGTATTGGTTGTATCAATACCTATCGACTGACCTTAAAAAAATTAGTGTCATAAATACTTTTCAATCGACTTAGAAAAAGTTTGCAACGCCCACAAAAAGACTCTTAAAAGACTCTGTCCGTCGGTAGGTGGCGCTTTACAATTCCGATTTGCTGCTTTTACATTTCCATTTTTCTTTTGCTTTCTTAAATAGAGTAGCGTGTATCTAGTAACACGAATATGGCGCTTTTCCTTGTATGGTAGTGATGCTGATCAAATGTATATTCTTTATGGGTTATGCAACGTTTTCTTTAATGCGTTTAAAACTTTTGACTAAAATCAATGCTAAGTTAATCAGCAAGAATAAACAAAATTTAAATTATTTTATGTAGGGTTTTCGAAAACAATGAGAGGAACTGTGCAACTACGATTTTCCGTGAGTATTCTAGTGCGCTTGCTGAACAATGACGATTTTTCCCATATCTCCAGATACGTAAGCTTTCATAACTTTTGAATGAACAGTCCGATTAAAATTTGTTGGTATGCATATCTGTATTAATAAGGTAATAAAAAGCCCAACTTTTGAATGAACAGTCCGATTACAATTTGTTGGTATGCATATCTGTATTAATAAGGTAATAAAAAGGCCACTAACAGCTTAAAGAAATATTTTAAAATGTTGGAGTCAAATTGATCTATCGTTTGTAAACGTAAGTTGTACATAAGAATAATTAACTTGTGCCAATCCTTGGCGAAAATTTTCAAGACCAAAGCTTTAAACTTCTAAACTTACACTAAATCTATTTTTCCATGAATTAATGCTATATGCGGGTTGGTTTATTGGCAGTTATGAAAACATTGTGTTATAACTTAACACTTTGTTTAAGTATTTTTGTACGTTTTTATAACATAAATTAACCTAATATTCACATAAGTTTTTTTGGTCATGGCTTCATTGTATTTTACTTTGCAGAGCCTTAAACGTCGCACACTACATTTTAAGCAGCACACATACAATATACAAGAAAACATTTATCAGCAGTTTCGCAGACCGTAAGTACCACATCTGAACTTACATATCTATTGCACGCTCTTAAATTAAATTAGATTCGCCAGCCCTTTGCTAATAAAGTAGATTTCCCCAACACCATATTAGGAACAGGTTCTCTTTTCTTCTTTTTAGAAATGATCGTCCACTGTTGGCAGTTGTCAATGGCTCTTCTTCTGATTTTCATCTGCAATGCTCTTCGACTTGTATATGGACTCGATAACGGGCTGGCGCTTGTACCTCCGATGGGCTGGATGCCCTTCGAGAGGTTCCGCTGCATGACGGATTGTGCCCGATTCCCCAAGGATTGCATCAGGTTGATTTTGTATGCTGTCTTGAATAAATATTTGAAACTGTTATCCCGATGATAGTGAATCGCTTATCAGGCGCACGGCTGACCTTTTATCATCTGAGGGCTATGCTGCTGCTGGATATAAATATTTAATTATCGATGACTGTTGGATGGAAGCGTCTCGCGAAGAAGCGACTCACGAGCTTCAGCCCAGCTTCGATCGTTTCCCCAGTGGAATGAGGGCCCTTGGCGACTATGTGCGTAGGAGACTCCAATCCTTTAAAGGTGCTGACTTATTTTTTGGAACAGATTCATAGCCTAGGACTGAAGTTTGGAATTTACCATGATGTGGGTCAGAAAACATGCATGTTCCGCGGTCCCGGGGCTGCTGGGCACTTTAAGCTAGACGCTCAAACTTTCGCTAAATGGGGCGTTGACTACGTCAAGATGGACGGCTGCTACGCTAGTGAAAATGATATCGACTGGGGGTACCCAGCTTTTGGAGCGGCCATGAACCAAACGGGCCGACCTATGGTGTACTCCTGCAGTTGGCCTTTTTATAAGTCAAAGGTTTGTTTTGCAGGTTTTAGTCGTGCAGGTTATCAATCCACACATTCCCTCAGCCAAACTACTCATTGATAGCGAAACATTGTAATCTGTGGAGGTTTGCTGTTGACATACAGGACTCGTTTACATCGGTGACGAACATAATGACACGGTACTCCAGCAAACAGGATATTCTGACTGCACATTCTGGCCCTGGTCGCTGGAATGATCCTGATATGGTTATATCTTTAATATGCGATAGTGTTTATGTTATAAATCGGCTTCTTCTAGCTTGTCCTGGGCAACTTTCGATTAAGTTACGATGCCAGCCGTTTGCAGTTAGCTATATGGGCAGTGATTGCTGCCCCTTTGATTATGACCAACGATTTGGAGACAGTACGTCCGGAAATAAAGAAACTTCTCCAGAACCCTGATGTAATAGCGATAGATCAGGATCCATTGGGCCAGCCTGGAAAGATCGTTTTTGCGGTGCAAAACCTCCAGGTAAACATTATTATACGACTTGTCCTTTAAGTAAACGTTGAGACTTAGGTTTGGGTTCGGCATGTATCTCCGGTGAACGCCTTTGGCCAAAATTCTTTTGCAGTAGCCTTCGTCAATCAAGGAGGCTTTGATGCATGTCCCTTGTGTCCTCAGACATTAGAGGTACCCTTGTACAGAATAGGCTTGAAGAGCCGCATGGGCTATTCTGTAGTAGTAAGTATGATTTATTTTTGAAAACCATTGGTAGCTTTTATAAGTTTTTTTAGGACTTGTTCAACGTTACCAACAATTTGGGATTGTTTAAGCCAAAGGATACGTTTACCACGCGAATTAACACGGAAGGTGTTAATTTCTACAAATTTACTGTAGTTCCATACTACTAATTTTTTTAAAAGCATTAAAATTAACTATGTATCCGTCGGTATCGATAGAAGGGGGCCTACTTTACTTCTTATTTCAAAGAACGTGAAACACAGCCTGCTTTCTTGTTTTTTTTCTGTTTTTGGCATTTTTTAGTTTTACGGTATCAATGACTAGTGTTTTAAAAATAAAGGAACACCTTAAAATCGAATGGTAAGTATGGCAGATCGAGATAGATTCCTGCCTAGTGAAGTGGGGAGCGAGAATATACAAAAAAGAAAAATATATATTGTAGAATGGAACAACACCCTATATTTAACATAGTGTGTTACTTTCATATATCCGTAACCATTTTATAGTTTTAAGTAATAT
The DNA here is from genome assembly GCF_025231255.1 of Drosophila biarmipes. Taxonomy (NCBI): domain Eukaryota; kingdom Metazoa; phylum Arthropoda; class Insecta; order Diptera; family Drosophilidae; genus Drosophila; species Drosophila biarmipes. The sequence continues at coordinate 2,785,578 of NC_066616.1, read as the reverse complement.
TTCAAATTTGAAAAATTGAATAAAAGTTCTGTGGACGACGGTGCAAGTAGTGTCAAAGTGCACAATGAAAGTGTGCCAAGGCGACAAATATACATATCAGCAGAGTTAACAAGAAACTTACTTCCAGCTACCGTGGGAGCAAAAAAAAAAATGTAATTCTTTAACATTTTTTGTTGGGTACTATAGGATGTACATTGTGCATAGTCGATATTTCTATGTTCCGCAAGTTAATATTATTATTATACCAATATAATAAAAAAAAATAGCAAAATCAATCAAGATTGCACACTACATGCAGCCAATTGGCTTTTAACTAAGACGCCTCCGACACGCTATCGACTAAGTGGTGAGTTTGTAAAAATAGACGTTTTGCTGCAGGGATATCTTCGTCCCTCGCGCACTCGCTTAAGCTGAGTAATGGGTATTTCATAGTTCAGGCCATAATATTATCTTGTACATTTTCTAAAAGTTATAAAGCTCTGAACATACTGTGAGAAGAGGTAAAAATTTGAGCATTTTGGTAGTTAGTAATGACAAAGCTGTAAAAGTAATGTACAAAGAAATTTATACGATATTTTTTCTGAGACGTTTACAGCTTGTTTATGTGAGTGTATAGTGTATCAAAACTGCGGTTTTGTGCATGTTTTGAGAAAATGTGATGAAACTGCAGTTTTTTTAATATTTAAAGAAAAGTTAAAAACATTAACAAATGCTTTAAAATTATAGGGGAATGTATGCTAAGGTGATTATGAATGTAATATAACTATATTTTTCTAAAGTGTAAAAGCAGAAAGCTGCTTACATCTACATCTATCTAATCCTACGGCTTTTTAACAAACATTGATTTAACTGACGGAATGTCTAAAACAATATAGAATAAATAAATGAACAATGAATATGGATAAAACTGCAGCAGTTAAAGTTATCTGGCAATATTATATGTCTTTTAACACAGAAACAGCGATTGCAATTAAAATTCTTGAATACAAAAAGTTAATCACCAGACCCTACAATCATTTATAGTATTGCTTGCTTGCACTCCACATTTTTAGCTAAAATTGCCTCGCGAACAAATTACGGGACTTCTTATAAATAATACTGTAAGTTCATTGTCGAAACATCGCATTTATTAAGTACCCTCCAAAATGGATATTTCCGTATAACACTGACAGACCAAAAATGTAATAAACCAAATTTTCTATAGAGATTTCGATCTCTTTGTCTTAATAATTTAATTATTTAATTTAATAAATTGCCTAATTATTTTTTTTAATTGGAAATTATTTTATTTTAAAACTATCCGATTAAAAGTTTTTAAAAATGTTTTAAATGTGGCCGCTTTGTTGCTTTTATGGTTTTCGAGAGCTCAGCGTTCATATGAACGCTCAGATAGACTGACATGGTTAGATCAAATTGGCTTGTGATTCTCGTCAAGAATGTATATACATATACTAATAACGGGTATAAAAAGGGTATAAAAAGGTATGAAATTTGTGTTGGCTTATTTAGAATTTCAGCTTAAAAACGGTAGCCCCACCTAATGTATTTCGTCGTTGTTTTTAATCTTAGTACTCCTTTGATTATGTGTATAATTGATTTTCAAAGTAGTTCAGAGAATGTTAGCAGGTTTCATTAAGTTTGTCAACTTATGAGTGTTCATCAAAAGTTGTTAATAAGACTAATTTCCTCTAACTTCCAAGCTAAGAAGGTTATATTTTAAAAAACACCAAAAGCTACAATTTGTTATATATTATTTTCCCACCAATTTTCCGATCGTTGATATAGTTCTGAATTTCGAATTAAATTTTATCAAAATCGGACGACTATATCATATAGCTGCCATATGAACGATCGGAAAATTAGTGGTAAAATTATATGAAAAAATTATATCTTCGGTGTTTTTTAACATATAACCTTCTAAGCATGGAAATATACATACAATATATGAGTACACATAATAACTCAAGCTCCTCTCTAAATGTCAATTCAATATTCATATCCTCTTATTGTTATTGCAACTCGAACGCCTTTTTAATGTATCCATTATCCGAAAGCCTAAAAAATTATCGCACAGCTCAATGGGTGCCGACGAGATGGAGGTTAGGGACGCAGCCGATGTGAGTTCCTGCTCTGCGGGGCCAATTTAGATTTTAAGGACGCATTCTGTTGTGTGCTCCTAGTCCAAGGTTAAATTCCGAGCTTCCTCCGCGACGAGGGACCACCGCTATATGGGGCTCTTACAACGAGATGGGTAAGAGAGCTGCACGGGCTGAGCGGGCTCCAACAATAAATGCCAATGTACCCATTGTTGCTGCCCTACACTTGTTTTGCAACTCCTGGTAATTTGCTAACTTTTCCCAATTTGCAAATCGGATGTCTAGATGTTTCATCTGTATAAATTGTGCCTTTACTCCAACAGCTTTGCAATTCAACTACATTACCAACACTCATTCTTCAAATATTTTCCATACAGTACACTGGTATTGGCTAGTATTGGCTAGTACGTAATCTAGTATTTTTAGTATCTATAATTTTGAAGTAATTGTAGAATGATCGTTGCTTGCCTTGGGTAAATTATTAGCGATGTCAATGCGCACCCTGTAGGCATGTAAGTTATATGACACATTATTTAGGGGCTCTTACCCAATTTATAAACAACTTTGAGCCGAGAGCCAATTTCCAAATAACTCTGCCAGACCCGAGATAAATCCGTGGTCAGCTATTTCTTTCAACCAGGCCTCCGAATCATTCCCACCCAGATCAATTTCACGCAGCCCAAATCAAACGGATGCTGTAAACATCCAGTCCGCTAACGTAAACAAAAGATCCCCAAAGCGAGCCCCGAGTACGTTAACGTAAACAAAAAGATCCCCAAAGCGGTCCCTAAAACTCCGCTAATGTAAACACCAAATTCCGGCCAAGATTGGACTTCAAATTTAATTGGCAAATTTCATCATCCTATTTTCCGACTCTCTTGAGCCATTCTCTTTATCAATTTTTGGGGAAAAATTCTCTTAAGCCGAGGTTTGATTATTGATCATTGAACTAGAGATCAGGCAGTCCGTTTTTAAGATCCGAATCGAGCAGTAGTGCTAATCGAGAAAAAGTAAACGAGCAGTGAATTAACTAAGTTCGACCTATTAAAAAATTGTAGTAGAGATTAAGTGATTTATAAATAAAAATAAATTTTTTTTATTAAATCGCAAGTGAGAAACTTAATTTGTATGCCCTTAAAGATTTCCATACAAATATTTGGCGGACTGGCAGGGGCCTGACGATGGTAAAAAAGGGATGTTGCTACGAATGAGAGCACTCGTACGTGCGTGACCACCTGATCGTTGTGTGCGAAAGAAACTATGGGTGCTGTATATTTATTGTTAAAAATCCTTACATGTAACTTTTGTTTGCAGACATGCAGGTACATACAAGGGGTCTGAAAGCAGGTAGCCTAACGCCTCCCCAGCAAGAAAAAATGGCGGTCAATACGAAAAACAGCAGACGGATAGGCTTAATTAGGCAAGATTAATTAAAACATTCCATAGTGTCATCCGTGTAAATGATGACTTTATTCCAAAAGCTTTTCTTTTCAACCATGTTACGAAATACCTTTCTTCAGATCTTCTTAAATACAGTTGTATTTTTAGATCTTTTTTAATATATGTATAGATATAATACTTTTTAAATGTTTTTAGAAATTTATTTAATGGTCAATTACACAGTTTGATAACCAAACAAAAACACCAAAAAAAGGGGTTGTGACGATCGCATAATCAACATACATCAAACTAACTGATTCCATTTATGCAAACAAATATTATGCAACTTATTTAAACAAAAAGGAAAAATAAACGATACAAAACTATAGGTCAACGATGAGAAAAATGATGATGTTTACATGTAGGTATTAAGGAATTAAACAAATAGATAACTGGCTTCGCAATTAAAAGGGCCATTAAAAAATAAAACGACATAAAATTTCTCAATACCTTTCTGTAAGTTCAGCCGATATATAAGCGGCATTGCCTGGTAGGATGTACATCCCACTGCGGCTTGACCCGCAATGAAATAGATTTACTTAATAAAAATATAAAGCTGTAGGGAAATCTTATTGCCAACCATAGGGGTTGCCCCGTTTATAAAGATTTAAAAGATCGCCATACTCAAAAAAGCAGCTCGAAATCCAATCAGCCAACACAGGTTACCTTATATACATACACATAAACACAAACTCTGGAGTCTTTCTTGCTCAGGTTCTGCGCTAAACCATTTATTAAAAACCCGGCATTTACTGTTCGTACGACCGAGATAAGTCCATCGCAATTACCTAGTGCAATCGAGTCCATGCTGGATAGTATAAAAAGTACAATGGTATAGCTACCGAAACTGGCTGCAATGCACTCAATTTCAAAGATAGTGGTTGCTTAATTTTCTGATGACAGTCGCGTCCCAAGTCTCATGGAAGAGTTGCTTCACAAAAAGAGAAGATCTTGTCGAGAGTAGCAAGGTCATGGATAACCTGCCGCAAAGGAGCAACAACATAAATCCTTAGAATATAAGAATAACTAATCTACAAAAGACTTCTCTCCCTTAACACCAAACAAAGCCCACCACCTGACAGTGATTCGCCTATCCGTATACCTAAAGAAAAGTAGGCCCGCAGTAACGAAGGGAAGGCAAATACATTTGCCGTCCACTTACATAACATTACATTTAAACCTTACCCGGCAACAAAGTAATAGTCTTGAACCCAACAGCCTAACATATACCATTCAGAAAAAGTTTCTAACTTTTCATGAACTCATTATCCTAAATCTGATCATAGACTTGCAGGGCTGTGAATTACCTTTCTCTTTATAATATTTAATATCATGATAAAATGGGGCCAGTTTAACTTCGACAGTGGATGAGACCGGTTGTGCTTCCCTTGGGATCGATCAAATAAAAACTTCAAGTACCCGAAGTGAATCAACTCGTGCATCTATTTTTTATATCTTATCTTATCGAAAGACAATTTGACAGACGCTCTTCAATCAAAAAGTTCCTCTTTAGTCGCCAAAAACCAAAAAATGCTCGACCCCCCTGGAAGAGGCCCCCCACACCCGTCGGAAAGTACCTCGTCGTCACAGATCGGAAAACGAAACATTTAGCAACACATCACGTTTTTAATTGAGAAGACTATTGACTCTGCTGTAGGTGGAGAAGTTGCAAAATGCGAAAAAAAACAAGGAACGGAAAATCTGATCAAAACGAAGAACAAACTACAAGCTGAACAACTACATAAACTTACCACAACGCCTTGCAACATCCCAATTCAAGTGTCAGAGCACAGATTGCTTAGCTCCTGCAAAGGAGTTATATACTGCAACGACTTCAGTGGCATCGAAGAGGCAGAAATATTGGAGAACTGAAAATCACAAAAAGTGCTGTATGCGTATTGGGCATATTGCGAAGTTCTGCAAAAAAGAAGGATTTTGCCTTAAGTGCAGCCGCAAAATTCGTACCGATGCCATGTTAGGAGAAGAATGCCAAGAAAGCCCATGCTGCATAAATTGCCACGAAAATAATTACCCTGACACCAATCACATTTTAAGGGACAGGAAATGTCCAGTCTTTATAACTCACCAGGAAGTACAAGCCATAAAAACACTAGAAAAAGTTGACAACCGAAAAGAATGCCCAATCAACAAGCAGAGACATCAGCACGATGGCTTTGCATAAGCGTCAGTTGCCAAATCTACCCAAATTCAAGCAAATCAAGGACATAAAAAATAACAGAGTTTAACCGAACCCATACCATCAACAACTCTGGAATAACCTAAAAACAGCGACGACGACGATGAGATATCTATCGCTCTATCAGTTCGGAAAGAAATACCAGTAATATGTCGAACCCTAATTGCATAGTTTACCCAAAAACTTAACCAAAAGAGAAAAAAGATTACTAAAAAATGACGGCTCAAAAAGTCCAATATAAACCAGGTATTAAATTAAGAAAATTGAAAGGAAAACTCATACACAACAGCAACTAAATAATCATAGCACATACACGCACGCTGACTTAACACTTTGCTCTCCAGATCTTAAAATTCACTCTCCACTCACTCCTTCAATATTAGCGACACACTGCAAGGAAGTGATCACTTCCCCATTGTCACACAAATGTTCCCCTTACAGAATAAAAAAAGGAATAGGTACTTACCCAGATTTATCGTGAACCTAGCGGATTGGGATAAAAACGAAACACTCACGAATAATTTGAACACTAGTTTACCAATAGAACCCAATACCAACAAAGAAGCGAGTAACATGAATAAAATAATTTTACAGAGTGCATACAAAAGCATCCCCCAAACCACGGCCCCTAACAGCATTACAACGTACCGTGGTGGAATAGAAAACTAGAATCCCTATAAAGCAAAAAAAACATAGCTTGAAGAACATTCAACAGAAATATGAACACTTAAAATCTTTTAAACTTTAAGCGAATTATCGCACTGTACAGAGGGGAAATTAGAACCTCTAAGAAGGAAAGCATCCAAATTTGAACATTCAGCATCAGCCCAGACACTAAATGAGAAACTATCTGGAATAAAATACGCACTTTTTGTGGCTTACATAAGGCAACTTCCATACATTGTATCAAGGACTACAGTTAAAATTACACCCTTACAGATCAGGGGATATAGCCAACGCATTTTCCAATCATTGGTCTCTCCGTTCATATGACAGCAATTTCTCGACTCTTTTTCTAGAAGCTAAAAACGATATAATAAACAGATCCCATGACTTACCACACAGAAGTGTAGAATTTATTAAACAAGACATAAAATTCATTGAATTTTCTGCAGTCTTAAATAGTCTTAAAGAAAATACACCAGGGTACGACGAAGGGTAATTAATGATCAAGCACTCCTCAAAATCTTTGAAAAATAGAATAATAATCTTATTCAACAGCATTCTAAGATCACACATATCACAAACATATAAAGTCAGCACAATAATCCCAATCCACAAGCCCGAAAAAGACAAAACAAAACATCGAATCCTTCCGCCCTATATTGCTCAATCCATGCGTATCTAATACATGCAAGGCATTCGAAAAATAGGAACAATAATAGGTCAATTGAAGTCTTGGGCTTGCGGGTAAATTCGAGTACGCACGAACCAGACACATTCAATTGTTCAAAATCTCCACAACGGCACTCCGCAAGGATCCATACTATCGGTAATTTTGTTTCTAATAGCTTTCAAAAGACTGGCAGACATAAAAAAAACACAGATAAATTACATTCACTGCCTATGCAGATGATTTTAACATTCTAATTGATTTAAAAAGAAGAAAATCCCTTAGATCCAACTTAGACTCTCTTTTCCTCTGAAATAAGCAACTGGTGCTCAATCTCTGGAGCATCATTTTTCCTAGATAAATGCAACCACTTACATTTTTGTAGAAAAACAAACTGTCATTGTAAAATAGAAACAAGCATATGTCCGATAAAAACATCTAAAGAAATAACAATTTTAGGACTTACCTTAAGCTCAAAGTATGGATGGAACTCTCACATTAAAAGATTAAAAAATCACTGTCCAAGCCGTTAAACATTATCAAATATCTTTCAAGCTATATCCAAAATCTACTTAAAGGCCAATTAAAAGTACATTAACTCAGCTCTCCGCTCAGCGTCACCCAACCATCAATCTCTACCTTGAAGCGAATGTATACCCTTTAGAAACCAAACTCCAGTTTATGAAAGCCAAACTTTGTAATACAATAGTACACTTCCAGGACACCCCCCATATCCCATAGTAAATAAAATTATAAACAAATAGAATAAAAAATATAAGAACTCAGTACTCCAAGACTGTAATAACATCTGCTCCAATTTAGGTTTTACAATTACCCCGATAAAATAACTACATAAGTCCAACCCCCCATGGCATAAAAACCTGAAGCAATAGACACACACCTTAAACAAAAAGAAAAGCAACTACCCCAGAAGAAACATTTTTAAAAGACTTTAAAAACTAACACACTTATTAAAAAAAAAAACAAAAGAAATAATTGGCTATGCAATAGCAACAGAAAGCTCAACCATAAAACTTGGCGTGTTACCTGAGTACTCTTCAGTGTACGCAGCAGAAGCTACAACAATCCTTGACGAAATCGGGATAAGTTAAAAAATGGAGGGATAGGTGGTAATGGATTTGCCGATGAAGCTTCTAAAGCAGCTACAATCTCCCCCCGAATGTCTTCAACAAACATAAATACATAAGATAAGGAATAGAAATTTAAAATCAATACTGCTCAATTTTGCTCCATACCTGATAAATAAAACCTCCACATGGTATAAAACAACGAATGTAAGTCATCTTAACATTTCCCGGTTACGTCTTGGGGACAGACTAAACCATGCAAATAGATTCGTTTAACCGCTATCAATCCAATGCAAATTTTGCAATGACACGGACATATCAATATCAATTGTCCTTCCTTCCACAATATCAGACCCAAAATCCCAATTTCCGATTCATCCCTTTCCAAGCCCAGAAAACTTAATTATTATTTTCTTACATTTTTAAAAAAGGACCACATTATAAATTAATTATAAGGCTACGAAAACAAAATGTAAAAATACTTTCTAATTTCAAGTTTAAGATTAAGAATTCTATGTTTCCTAATTAAGTATTATTTGTTAATCAATTAGTTGAGTCTTGAGTTATATGAGTAATAAGAAAAATCTGACTATATAAAAAGCCGAAAGCCCCAGCGGCTGTCATCCCTACTGTAGCTTAGTTTTTATAAGTAAGCTCACAGTGAACAAATAAATAAAATTGTGCCACTTTTCCAAAATGCAAGAAGTCTAACAGTACAATGACACGTAAAGCAGGAAAGGATAAATCCAAGCCATCATCATATAGTCTGTTTCCGTGCCCGTCAAAAATATTTAAAGAGCTGCTGGTGAATCAAATTAAGCAAGACTTGCAAGACTACAGTGCAATCCCTATTCTGCGAGAAACACGGAACCTTTTAACAAGTAAACCGTATAACGGCTATACACAACGCATTAAAAAGACGGGAGTCGCCAAGGATGTCGACCACGTTCGGTTAAAATGCGTAATTAAACAAGTTAAAATAGTGCTTCCTAAAATCACCCATGCAATAATGTTAAGATAAAGCAAATATGTTTTGTAGTGTGAATCAAATATTTCCACTCCGAATATAAACGCACGTTCGACAATAAAAAGGGAATAAAATATTTTATGGTACAATGCAGTTCTGAATCCAATTTGAATATATGTCTCAGAAATATTTGGAACACGCATGTTCAAATTAATTACTGTGAGGAGTTGAATAACTCCACACAAATCCCAGCAGCAGATGGCCGGCCGCTCACCAGGTACGCGGCGAATTCGCGTAGTGGCGGCGCGGCGAAGAGCGAGGACGGAGAACGAGGGAGTTTGGAGATCGAGGACGGAGAACGAGATAGTTTGGAGATCGAGGACGGAGAACGTGAGAGTTGAGAACGTGAGAGTTTGGAGAGGAAGAGAGTTTGGAGACAAGAAAATTTGGAGACCGAGAGAGTTTGGAGAGCAAGAGGGTTCGGAGACCAAGAGAGTTTGGAGACCAACAATGGGGAAGGAGAGAGCGGAGACTTGGCGGGCGGAGCGAGAGTTTCGTGTGCAAAAAGGAGTAACAGGACGCCGCCGGACTTTGGACGCGGCCGTGAACTTTGGACCGAGAAAGAAGGTTCCACATCTCGGCAGCGGTGCGGCACACAAACATGCCACATGCGTCTCCGGGATCAGCGGGACGGCAGCATCAGGCTGGACGGCGGGAAGCAGTGCGTCAAGGGGAAGAGGGTCAAACAGGAGCCATGGACTTTGAACCCGGTGTGGAGAGTTTCGGCGGGCCGTGTGCAAAAGGGAAATAACGGTTCCCAGAGGCCCTATATAAACCCGCAGGGATCATTCAGTCGAGATCATTCAGTAGAGAGCAGTCAGTCAAGAGCGAGCAGTCAGTCGAGAGCATCAGTCGAGTACGATCATCAAGAGTTAAGACAAGCAGTCGAACGAACACCAACCAAGCAAACTACGAGGGAGCCACGCCAGGGCGAGTCTTCGGAGGCAGCGCCGGGGAGCCTACAAGGAGAAAGATTGTCACGTCGAGACGTTCGGGATTGGGATTACTGGGAACTCTGAACTGAGACACAGGTGGCTGAGGTCTAAGGAGGCACCACAGGGATAAGTTCTGTTCTTTCCTGCCAACGAAGTCCTGGCGTTACGCCTGGAGGGTCTACTAGACTTAGAACAGTGAAAGCCGGAGATTTGTAATCGTGAGCTTGGGGGTTAGCCTGTCGAGCCCCAGTGTACCTCGCCCAAGTACTACGCGGACGTATCCCGGCGTGAGCCCAGTGCGCCAAGTGGAGTTGAGCAGATCCTGGTTCGATCAGCCAGAAGGGAGAGAAGTCCCGGAGCGGCACGAAAGAACCCCGAGAGTAGCGAGCCAGAAGGGAGAGAAGTCCCGGAGCGGCGCAACAGAGCCCCGAGAGTCACGAGCCAGAAGGGAGAGAAGTCCCGGATCGGCGTATGCCCACGAACCCAGCACAGAAGTCAAGACGTACAGCCACCCTGTCAGGAGCAGTCCGCCGGACATCGCCACCAGCAAGCAGGACACCACACCGCAACGGACACGCAAGGAGGATCGAGCACGCAGGAACGGCACGGACAGTACGCGAAAGGGTGAAGCTGGGGTGGAACGTTCGTTTACACGAGGCACAGAAGCGACGTGAAGAGCGAGGCAGCTTCCTGGCGTTCCGCCTTGACTGTCCGCACGATCTGAGCGGAAGCCCGTGAGACCATCCGGGACAGAGCAAGGGACAGGCGGTCGGGTATCGAGAGGAGTGATCCTGGAGAGCTCGTCAGTCTGTTCACCCTAGTCTGAGAACGGTGACTCTTCCCTAAGCCCGCACGGCTGACCCCATAGCGAGTCTGAATCGTGGCCGAGCAGTCACCGAGCCAATCGCGTCAGGAGCAAGCAGCGGTCAAAGATCTTCAAGGAGCGACAAGACAACCCACACCGTCGGAGACAGCGAGACAAGCAAATTATAAAGCCGACTGCAGTTATACCCGCAATAAACCCACTCCGAACCCGAGAATTTTGTGCTTTTTATATAGTTTATATAAATTTGGTGGGAGCTAGCCGCACAAATATTCATAAAGATATAAACATTCCATATTTCAAAGATTAAATTGACCAACCCAAATGCACCGTCTATAGTTTGGCACGCACGCCAAACTAATGTTAAATGAATTAAATTAAATTTAGGGGCTCTTAACTATTTTATAAACCACTTTGAGCCGAGAGCCAATTTCCGAATAACTCTGACGGACCCGAGATAAATCCGTGGTCAGCTAAATGAATCCGCCTCATGAACATACGAATCTTCAGGCGGTAACAAACAATATAAAGATTTAATAAAAGAAATTGTAAATTTTTAATTAAATTGATTAAAGAAGAAAATCGTTAGCTTATCCCATAATGGTACGGTGTTAAATTTCGATGCCATAATGGCCAGACATGACTTTATCTCTAGCGAGAACAGAGAATAGAAAATTAACTTTACTAATTAATATAATTATTATGACCTATGGTAAAAACAAACTCATAACAGCAGAAATGAATGAAAATCTTAGGAAGACAGCTCTAAGAGTTTTTGTTTGGCCGTTAAGGCCAAATTTCAGACACTATTTTATCAATGAATCCACCTGATTTACCAAATGCAATGGTCATACACCGCTGGAAATGGTCAAATACATTTCAACCACAAGCCAAGAAAACAAAACAGTAATTATGTAATAATTAAGGATTGTTGCTAGCTTCAGAGATACTTAAAAAAAAATGATTTTATTATTTCTCTGTCCGTTTCTTTACAGCTCAATGTTAAGGTCGTCTGAATTTTATTAAATTTAATTCAAAATTCTTAAAAATATAAAAAATTATATTTCTAATATTAAATTAAATTATATAAAATAATATGTCAAGAAACACAGAAGCTATAATTTGTTTCATATTATTTTCCTACCAATTTTCTGATCGTGCTATGACAGCTATATGATATAATCGTCCGATTTTGATAAAATTTCATTCGAAATTCGGAACCAATTAAAAAATGTTATTTCCAAGCTTAGAAGGTTAAATGTTAAAAAACACCAAAGATATAATTTTTTTTTAAATTTTTTGTTCGATTGTTCTTATGGGAGATATAAGATGTAGTTGTCCGATTCCTTCACTGCGTTGCAAACTTCTTACTGAAATCGTTATACCATCTGCAACGGTATAAAAACTTAATAAAAATATTCTACGTAATAAGTATTCAATCCAGGACCCTTCAGTAATTTTGTCAAATCTTGGGAAAGCCTAATTTTCAACAATTGACTTTGAACTTCGATTACATAAGATTCTTACAAATGAAACAGACATTCAGAACACCTCATTCTTTATAAACAATGGGAAATACGAATTCCTTAGAATGCCTTTCGGTTGGATGATGACAAGTGGGTAACACATGTCATGTTTATATGGATCCAAAATCCTCAAAAATATTCGAGGACTTAGAAGCTTTCTAGGCCTAACAGGTTATTAAACGTAGAAAAAACGGGGTCAAAAAGGTCGTAAGCCCGTTTCTTGACAGTTTATGATTTACATACATTTTTTTTTATAAACAGCAGATTTTTCATGAACGCTTTTGGAGATCTAAAGACCAATTTTTGTAACTTGTTCGTCGATAGAATTTGTTACCAACATTGTTTATTTTCGTGAACAAACGTTTGAAGAGTGAGAACTAAAAATAGAGAACGGATTGTTCTCAAAGTTCTTGATTTTGTTCGTAGGGTAGACAGACATTTAAAAAAATAGCAATGTATCTTAAAGCATCACGCAAAACTTTAATGCAGTTTTATGATTTAACGAGTTGAAAGAAAATGTAGTTCCACAAGTAGTTCTACTTCTGAAACCGGCCTACAAAAAGCGTTTTTTTTCGGGAAAGAAAACCAATTACGTTTATTTCTATGACTCTAACCAAAACCGAATAATTATACCCAACAAATAAAAATAAACTTTAAGGTGAGCTTTTAAAAATGTTCTTAATTACTTATTTGGGGTAAATAACATCAGGATCTATAAGGATCACCAACCTTTTCCATTCTCTATTTCTCAAAAAAATTTAAATATCGAATTGAAAAGATGGTATTTTTTTATTTTCATAAGCCAGGGGCAACAAATTACTTTGAAAACAAAACCCTTTAAAAGTCAAATAATATGAAAAAATCCTGACGATAAAGTTAAATTGTATTTGCTCAATAAATGGTACATTAAAGTATGACATTCGAAGAATGCCTTATCAAATTTATACAAAGAAATATGCAAAAATATGGCAATGGTAGACATTGTACGGACATGTCTCGAAAAAAAGTTGAATGGCGGTGCCCCTCATAACTTGGTACTGGATGATCATAATAATAGTTTGCTCCGGGTCATTTTTTCGACTTTGGGAAAACATCGGTTAATTTGTAATTGTGAAATCAAAATTATGAAAAAAGCCTCGACAGCGTTACCTTGTTAAATATGTACAGAAATATTGTTTATAATTTCAACAGGATCGGAGCAAGAGTTGTGAAGCTTTTAGGGGCACCGACTTTATAAGCGTGAGTTGTGGAAAAACCCTTTAAAATTTTAAAAACAAAAAATCCTGTGTAAAACGAAAATCTGGAAGGTATAAAAATACTCTGAACTTTGTCAATTTTGTTTTAATTGACTTGAAATATAAAAAAAAGTACAACAAAAAATGTTAGTACTTAATTAATATGTGGGACTTCCTCTCAGTATTACCGCTCTGCTGCATCATGCAGAGCTTCCTCCCGTTGGCCTGCCCATTCTGCGTGCATTTCGCGGATAACTTTGGGGGTTCATACTGCTTGTGTTTTGCTTTCTTGTTGTTCCGACTTAATTATCAAGCAGCGCACACGTTTAACCAAAAAAAAAATCCGAAATCAGTGGGTAGTTGAAGCGACAGTGGGCCATGTTCTAATCTGGTTAATAAAAGGTAAATTATAAATGTCAACTCCATCACGGCCTAGGATCCTTAGGTTTGATAATTTTTTAGTCATCTCAGTAACCGTTGGTACTCCCGTAACATGAATTAAAAGACTATTTTCGACTTAATAGTCTCTTTCTTGCGTTGAACTCCCAGGACCCACAGTCTCGGTCGAAGAGCTAGCACCGAGCTACGCTGCACGGGTTACCGCTATAAACTGAAAGATGATCATTAATAAAGGAAAAATGCGTGGGCCCTTCAATGGCTAGAATCTGCATGGAAAAGCAAAAGTCAACAGGCAGGACCGTTTGCAACCCTAAAAGCTATGGTTAGCAATCCATTCACCTCCAATAATATATCGAAAGGTCAAATATTTAAATATTCAAATCCAGTCAAGAAATTTTAGACACGTTAAAGCGTCAAAACCCAGGAGCCTAGGAACGCATTAATGAGGGAGCAGAGCGGCATAATGAAAGAGTTAGTGAGTGATTTTGCAACTTTACCATCAATCTTAACCATGCCATAAGCTTCATCCACTGGTCCCACACCAACAAAAAGAATGAGAGTCCAAACTTAGAAATTGTGGTTCGAACTTCTTTTCTTGGTGCCAAGTCGAACAGAGTAAATGGATTTTCCAGATCTTCTGCAAATACTTAATTGTAATTGCTACTTGTATACTACTTTGGAATTATTGTGAGAACAAGGGCCTTCGCTTCGTTCAAGTAACATTTATTTATTTATTTATTTCATTAAAGTCAGCAAATGTCTGCCAGCTTGAATATAAACATGTCTCATATCAAGTGGACGGGGTCAAAGACGTCGTTTAGGCAGAATTCCATCCGTTTGTAGTCGCAGACTTCCGATGTTTAAAGTTCTGGAATTTTACCTAACTGTTGTTTCACCGCCTGTACCATTTTGACAAAATCCGGTGATTGGAACGCTGTCGAATCCAGGCTTAGGTATATTTCCAGTTCTTCCGCACCAGACTGTAGTTCGTCCATATGAACTCGTGAGAGTGCATCTGGGACAACATTTAATGCTCCTTTTCTGTGTTCTATGGTGAAGTCAAACGCTTGAAGCTTCACATTCCACCACGCGAGCTTGTCTGACACGTCTCTCTGACCCATAATCTATTTTAGACTAGCGTGATTGGTGATCACTTTGAAGGGCATCCCTTCCACGCAGTCACGGAATTTGGTAATGCTGAGGATAGCGGCGTAGCATTCCAACTCGGTTATGATGTAATTCCGCTGCATTGGTTTGGAACAAAACTCCTCCCACTCCAGTGGTTGACGCATCACATTGAATGGTAAATGGAAATTCCTGTATCGATTGTATTTTCAAATCGGTTCGGATGCATCCTCCCCCAACCACGTATCCTAGTTACCTTGCCTGGCTGTAGCAAAACTTGCTTTTGACTACATTAATTGTTAGCTTTGCCCGCTGTGAGCAGGCGCTGTCCTTGCTCAACATATCAAGGTGAGCTTCAAATGTAGGTGAACAGGCCAGTAAGTCACAAATACATTTTTGCGTAGCGCCGATGGTATACATTTATCCATTAGTCATGCCGTAAACTGATACAGTGGTCTGCCAAACTTAGTCGACTTGACTGACCCTCAATGTGCGGTAATGGGTATGCATCTTTGATCGTCCGGGAATTGACTTAACGTGCATCGAGGCAAAAGGCGATTTTTCTGTCCTTTTTGCACCAACTCCAGCAACTGTTACTTTCCGCGATCACGCCTAGCATGCGGTCTAGGGATATTGGGTAATACCTATGTTTGTTTGGTAGGTCCTCGTTGGTTACTTCAATTATATGCTGCTCTAGGCTGGTCTTTCCTAACCCTTTTTCCAGGCATGAGGGATATGTGTCTATCACTTGCTGCAGCTTCGAGTGTTGTTCTGGGGTAAGTTGATGTGGGGTATAAGCAGTCTTGTGCTTGAGCGTGTCGTTCATATCCACACAAAAATATTACAAAAAGCTTTTAAAAAAAAAAATATTTCCTTTATTTTTTATGATTTTTTGAAAATATTTTGAAAACGCATTTAAGGCATATTTTTCTCTTTTCAATACAAATTTTTTCCGACATTGTCACCTTTGAAAAACCATAACAAAATAAGAAAAATTTATTTTGAAAAATTCTTTTTGGAGTTACTTTTATTTTGGTTTGAACAAACTTTTTGCGTCAAAATATTTAAATTTTCAAGACGAGGAAAAGTACTCAAAATGTAGATATTCACACAAATTCGGAATTTTCAAAAATTACTGAATGGGTTAAGAAAATTAGTCCATCATTCTAACGGCATTTAAATGACCTTTCCATTGATGCCAAAAATTAACTTTTGTTTTGTCAAAATACTTATGTCGACTTGTGTAGACCCTAAAAACTTAATTTCGGCTTACGTCGTACAACACTTTCAATCGGTCGACCCGGAATAGAAAACATTCAACTGTCATGCCGCGACCGCTTCTATCAAACTTTAGGTGTTATTTTTCCAACGTGATTTCTTTTGACCCTGATCCCTGCTGCGGCGGGTCCCCATTTATCTCTGGTCGCAACTGGTGCCTTGTCTCCATCCCGTTGGTTCGGGAATCTCTGTGGATCGAAGAATCTATCCGCCTAGGTGTTCTTAATCGGTGCTGGCTATTAAGCATCACCTGCGGTACCAGAAATTCGGTTGCTTGACCAATCATTCTCGGGCTCCACAACCGCGTTCCTATTTCTCTAGACTCGAACCAAGCAAACGACCTGATTACCTAGCCTAGTATGTTGTGGGTTGTCGACCAGAAAAAGTAAAGATCGTCCCCACCCACATATGTCCAGTGAAACAGTAAAAATTTGAACCAATCAAACAGTTGTTTGATCAATGGCTAGACCAATGTCTAGAACGTTGTGGGGCGTCGGCTTTCCTGTCAGTTCCCCCACCCCCTGGATCGACAAACGAACAGTACCCCCTCACCGCAATGGCTAAATGCGTTACCGTTACGTTTGCGCTCCTGCTCTTTGTGAACAAAGTTCTGGTTGAGTGGCCACTCAACACTGACAGTCACAGAAGTGGGGGACTTTAAAATCATTATTTTGAAAATAAAAACAAATAAGTATGCGTACATTAAAAAAAACAGCTCTATGAAGCAGACAAATTACTCATGGCAAATAAAGATGAAAGATGCCATCCTCAGGTGCATCGACTTCAATACCGCAGGCACCAAAATAGTTGACCCTAAAATATTCCTTAAAAAACCTAACGTTAGGCGCCAATTGGGCATATTAGTGCCCGGGTCCTGAAAAGGACTTGGGCCGAGAGGGAGGCGTCCGATGTTCCATATTCCTTTCTCTTCACAGATTTTTCTGCCAATGGATCTTCGCGGGCAGCGCAATACGATCCCCTATTGTCAAGGTTGTCCGTCAAAAGTTATGTCATTGTTTTTGACCTACTACACTTCTCGCATCAGCTCACCAATATCGTTAAAGTTCTGTCACACCATGGATTCAAATTATTTTTCACATTATTCATTTATATTATAAAGCATATGTAATAAATCTTCTTGACAATTATGAGTATCGAATTTTCCACCGGTAAAGGTGCACTTATCAGCAAAACGCTGAATATTCATGACTGCAAACGTCGCTCGGAGGGCTCTTGCAATTGAACATACAACTACAATGCGGATACTTGCCCTCGAAAAGGTAATAATAGGCTATAAAACTGTTAGTAACTGCAGGTATATTTATATATGTATACTTCAAGAAAGGAACCGGGTTCCGACAAACTTACCGCCATTCAATCCTGTGCGATGACATCGTATTTTGGATGTCGCCCTTATGGTTGATCGTACCCTCCTTCTTTGATTATAGTGGCGGCGGTGGTCCGACGCAAGAGATTCTTTTGTGCTATTTGTGTCCTCCCCAAGAGCTGTTGGATTTTGTGGGTGATCCTGTTGACAAAGAACTCCGTGGACAATTGCCCCTGGGAATGTCGCCTTTCCTCGGAGCTGGCGGTTTCCGTCAGCAAGACACAAGACGGGATTCTCTCCTCCTTTCTAATCTAATCAAATGCATACCTTCCTCCGACTCAACATTCGTCGTTGTTTCTTTATGTGCGTTTTTCTATATGGAGGGCGTACGTAACAGAACCTATAAACAAAATCCTACGGCATGATCTATATCATAATCCACTCTAGTAGCTACTGAAGTCAACAATATGTGACACACGTTAAGGAAGTTTTGGGAAATTGAATGAAAGCGCAGCTGTATACCCCTGTCCATGTGTTAAGTGAAAAATCGTTTCACATCACTGTCCCGCGTGGCTCTACGCGAAAATTTGTAAAAAGACTGCCTTTCAAATCAAGTCCTTCGTGTCTCTGTTACTCGTATGAAACTGCACGACGTCGGTTTCTGTCCCTGTAGCGGCGTAAGAAAGAGAACCCAATAATTTATTCGTTATATACTCAGCTTATGAAGGAATATTTAGCTCTCGGCCTCATTCTTTTTTACTATATCAATGCGTCGTCGTGCAAATTCTCTTGGTGGGACCAACGATTCAACCTAACCTGTATATCACGCTGCTTAAACTCCAGTTCCATGAATTCGCTAAGTCCGCAGACATCACTAAGATGAAATACATAGAAAGTGCTAAACCGAACACTGTTACGGTAAATGCTCTTTTCCTCACAATACGGTGTTTGAAGCAGGTTAGCTTCACAGGCTCTAGGTAATATTTTTGATGTCGATGACTTATAAACTAAGGCCAATTCCATCCGGGAGTTAAGTAAATTGCGGCGGGAAATCACAGAGATTTTATATTCCACAGGGTTCGCCTTGGGTAAGTGGTGATAAATTTGTACTGTTAATGAACGAGTCAGAAGTCCTAATTGTATGTCTCACTTGGAGCCCAAACCGGATATGTTCAAATTCAACTTCCATAGGGTTCAAATCTTTGGTCGCTACAAATTGGATTGGACGTCGGAATACCGTCTGATGTACTGCATTATCGAAAACGATGTCGTCTTGCCTTCCATATTTACAAACGTTAAACATTCCTCGACATGTTGGAACTCAGTTAGGTGGCTCTTATTAAATTCACTGGTTTGCGGACGCGTCACAAGATGCTTTTGGATAAAAGTTAGGTTGCTAACCAGGGCAGCACCGATCAAGGAGTATAGACACTCAAAGAGATCACACTTAATATTTTGGCAAAACTTAAAACATTGGTCGCAAATTTGGTTTCTGCAATTCATGAACTGCCTCTAACTGCAGTCTGGCGGCCCGTCCCGACTAACATCAATTACTCTCATAAGTTTTTTGTTTGAAGTCCTTTCGTCCCCACGAAATTAAACCTCCAACTCGAAATTTAACCTCCAGTAATAGACCATATAGTTGCTGTTGTCTGTAATTAACCTTTGACCTTAATATTGCGGAACGACCACGTCCCATCAGCTGTCGAGCTTAGTTTTGCATTCTCGTATATCGTGACGGCTGTTCAGCATGAATCGTTGCAGACGAATTCAGTAAATTAAAGAAAAAAATTTGCCATTACCATGTTTTTACCAAAAGCTTAGTAATTTATAAACGATATCTTTCAGAACACTTACTTTAACATTGGTGCGGTCGACTAGTGCAATCGGATCTACCCTTGCAGAGGGTATATTGATTTCAGTGTGAAGTTTGCAGCGCAACGAAGAAGACGTTTCCGACCCCCTAAAGTATATATATTCTTTATCAGCGTCACTATATGAGTCGATTGAGGAGCCATGTATGTCTTTCCGCCCGTCCGTTTCTACGCAAACTGGTCTCTTAGTTAGCTATCGGTCTAAAACTTTCCCAAAAGTCTTCTTTCTATTGCAGGTAGTATATAAGGCGGAACCAGCCGGATCGGACTACTATATCTTAGCTCCCATAGGAACTATCGGGGAAAAATGAAAACAAATGATATCCTTGGTGTTTTTATACCCTTGCAGAGGGTATAATGATTTCAGACAGAAGTTGGCAACGCAGTGAAGAATACGGTTCCGACCCCATAAAGTATAGATATTCTTGATCAGCGTCACTAGATGAGTCGATCTAGCCATGTCCGTCTGTCCGTCTGGCTATCTGTTCTTCTGTGTGTCCGTTTCTACGCAAACTTGTCTCTCAGTTTTAAATCTATCGGGCTGAAATTTTCCCCAAAGTCTTCTTTGTATTGCAGGTAGTACATAAGTCAGAACCAGCCGGATCGGACCACTATGTCTTATAGCTCCTATAGGAACTATCGGGGAAAAAATTAAAAGAAAATTATATCTTCGTTGTTTTTTAACATAGAACCTTCTAAGCTTGGAAATAACATTTTTAATTAGTTTTGAATTAAATTTTATCAAAATCGGACGACTATATCATATAGATGCAATTGGAACAATGGGAAATGGGAGCTGCAACAATCAGTCAAGACTTGTTTTCCGCCTGATAAAAGTGTATAGCCACCATTTTTCGGTGTATTAGAAAAACTATTCTACATTTTCATGGCGCCCCCGGGTGTACCAACATGAAAATTAGAATGGTGGAGATACCGTACATAGCTCTGCACAAATTGGGAGCGTTTCTTCAGCAATAATGGAAACTTGACATCGTGTGTTATAGGAGAGTAAGCTAGTCGCCCCCCCCACTCGCAAAAACTAAAATTGGCACCAAGTCCCCTTGTCATCATGAATGAATGGATTTAATCGTTGAAGATATGGGCCAACTTTGGTCCCTTTGGGGACTTTTTCCGTTTCTTCGTGTTAATCGTGTTTTTTTAATATCTCGACAACTTTTAAGAAAGGTTCATTATATTTAGTATGTAACAAAGTTTTTTTAAATTCTTTACTTTTCTTTGCATTTTCTTATGAAGCGGAACATATCAATGAATATGAAGTGTGACGAAAATCCCTCGATGACATCTACCATATCTGAATTTCGTACAGCTGCGGTAAGCCCGACCTGAGTCTTTCTCTATTCTTGTAGTAGGACTCCTTCAGTTAGGTCAAAGTGTGTGTTTTAAAGCCAGCTTTCTTTTTCCTCCCTTAAATCGACCTCGATCAGCCTCTTGATACGATATCTGCTGGATTCTGTTTCCTTGGGACATGCCGACATGGCGCTTCATCTGACCACTTTTGAATCTCCCCAACTCGGTTTGATACTAATGTGGACAAGGAAGATGGTTGAGTCTAAATCCAAAGAAGCGTGACTTCGGAATCTCACCAATACACAATTCGTTTGATAGACACTTTTAATTGTGACTTTATACGGCGACATTGATCTGCGGGAAAGTGAGCGAAACATAACTCAAGCCTTGGGAGCGTCTTAGTCTTGAGCGGTGCTATTTTTGACTTTGAAGTCAAAAACTATATTTTATAACCTTATGCAGTTTTGCTAGGAATGTAGACGCAAGCTTCACAAGGATGCGTCGGCAAGGGCATGCAATTGGACCGGTGTTGAATATTATATTTCTTTATGTATTTATTTCTTTATAAATGGAAGGAATTGAATAAAAATCTAAATATAAAAAGTTAGTCAATCAAAAGAAAATTTAAAAGCTATGCAATCAATTCACAAGATAAAAGTCAAACATCAGTCAGGTATTACAAGGGATGTAAAATATAGAAAATAAAATGTAGTGGAATTCGATCATCTTCCATTAATCGTAAGGCGAAAACTTGTCCTCTTAGCCTACATATATATTCAATTTATGAAGATCTTATTCATAGTAAAGATCTTATTTAAAAGTAGGTAATTTGAACGAACGAAATTAGTTGATCGTCAGGTGTAGCACTTGTCCTATATCCAGATCCAACATTCCGATTGTCGCCTTTAGATTATTGAACACATAACACGCGGACACGTAGTTAAGCCGAATGGGGCAGAAGACAACATATTCCTGAAACTCACGATCGCAACGTCACAATACTCAAGCGAAAATAAAAATAATTTAGAGACGAGGCACAGCCAAAGCTTTAAGGCAAACGGCAATAATTTAACTTTCTGACACTCACGATCAGATTAAAACAAACTTGTGAAATGCAAGGTAAATCAGTGTTAGTTGGCGGGAGGGCGGTAGCAATTATATCCACGTAAAAACCAATAAACAACGATTTCTAAACGCAATTTGCCTACATACGAGAGTTCTAAAATTGAGTTTCGATGTTATAAAATTAATTATAATTGTTCCAGAGAATTCAACAAAGAAATATGTTCAACCGTTAGTCTAGGCAATAAATAAATTGTTTTATCCACAGAACTACATAGCTAAAAAAGAAGAAGGGAAAAATGAAAAACAATAACAACTTCAAAGCTAAAAATAGAAACATAGAATGAGATGGTGGTGGCTATCCTTTACAAAATATCTCTTAATCGGGCTATTCCCGCTTATCTCCACGTTGGGCGTCATAATAAGATTATAATGTGTAATGTAAAGTAGCATATCACGAATGGTTAAAACAGTAACGAAAGATAGCGGTTGTATCTTCAAGTGGGGCACGCGCTAGTTTTGGCTCTTGTTTCGTCGGTAAAGCTACCATCAGGTTACCATCACCAGGTTGTTGATTCTTTCGACACACGCCTAACTACTAATTATCTTCGTTGTGTAAGCTTCCATAAAAAATATGAAGCTAAAGCTAAGAAGAGTGATAATAACAAAGGTAATCATTAAATATATGATGTTGGGTATCATATAAAATATAAAAATAGTATAATATAAAATTTATTAAAGCAAGAAAATTAAAAATTGAACCTTAATTTAGAATATTAAATTGTATCACTGAGCAAGTTATTATGTCCTGGGAGAATTCAGTTTAAATTAATTAATTAATGTTCATTAATTTAATTTTATTAATTAATTTAATTTATTTTAAAAACACAGCATAACGACCGGAGCCGATTTCTCTCCCACCATTTCAATATGTTGCATTATTGGTTGTAATTATAATAATTGACTTTGGTTTTGGGAAAACTATTAAACACTTCCTTGCATGACGTTTTGCTTATGGTATTACACTACACTTTTGTTAACTTTATTTTATCTTATTTTATTTAGTTAACTGATAGAAATATAATTTCAATAATATATATGAATAGAGCTGATAAAATTGTATGTGCTGCTTTTCTCGAAATCACAAGTCTAAACGAGGTGCTGCAGGTTTAGGCCCGCCCACTTGCTTACTTTTATAACGGGTGCACTGTTGCTTGTATGACAGGGTGTATACTCTGCTGCGTGAGTGTATGTGCGTCAGGAGTGCACTGTGAACTTAACAAGAAATGAAATTTTCGGCGTGGACGCCAAAGTGGCCACTCCGATTAAAACTTTGAAAAGCTGTTGAATCTATTAGCGCTGATCTGGGCGGGAATTTCCCCGACTGCGACCCTTATTAGTCTGGAGAGGACATCATGCCACATCCGCAGGGCATGGGGTTTCCATAAATCACTAGTTAAATTGAGGCAGTTTTACTATTATTTGTAAATGTTTAAAAAGCGGTGAAAGCAGTGAAGACCACCAAGAAAAATAACCGACCGACTATGGGAGAACACCTAGACATGGAAGGGGCTGGCCAGAGGTTGTTTATCGACTTTATGGGTGCATACCCGAGTACCAAAGCTGAAAGTTCAGCGGTTTTTGTATGGCTGCACCATTTTCCAAATTTTTCTGGTTGCAGCCGATGAGACATACAGTAGCTGCCGAAGCTAACAAATTCCTCGATACGAAAATTTTACATAAGTATGAAGACCCCGATTTCATACACTCGGAGAACGATTAACAATTTATGTTTCAAATATTTGGCGAGAAAATGACCCCTTATGCTATTCGACACGTACAGATTGGACTTTACTCCCCGCAAGCGAGCGCGTCTAAGAGGGTAAACTGATCGGTACTCCAAAATTTTGCGAGCAATAATTGTCACCGAAATTGGGATAAAAAAAAAGAAAATAGTCGTAGGAAGATTTATTTTATGGAAGTCATTCCGCATCGATAACTTAGTCGATCAAATACCAATCAAGCAAACTACGAGCGCCTACAAGGAGCAAGATTGCCACTTCGAGACGTTCGGGATCGGGACTACAAAGAATCTACGAACTGAGACACAGGTGGCTGAGGTCTAAAGGGGCACCAAACGGCTAAGTCAAGGCGGCCTGCTTATTCCTGCCAACGAAGGCCTGGCGTTACGCCTGGAGGGTCTACCAGACTTGCAGCAGTGAAGGCCGGCGATTAGAAATCGTGAGATCGGGGGAAGCCTGTCCCCCCCAATGTACCTCGCCCCAAGCACTTCTTTGGCGTGTTCCGGCGTGAGCCCCGTGAGCCAAGTGAAGTTAAGCAGGTCCTGACGCGATCAGCCAGAAGGGATAGAAGTCCCGGAGAGGCACGACCGAACCCCGACAGTCTGTTCACCCTAGTCTGAGAACGGTGACGCTTCCTTAAGCCCGCACGGCTGACCCCATAGCGAGTCTGAATCGTGGCCGAGCAGTCACCGAGCCAATCGCGTCAGGAACAAGCAGCGTACAAGGATCTTCAGGATCTACAAAACTGAAACACCGTGTCAACGAGGCGAGCAAACATCGAGACAACCCGTACCGTCGGAGACAGCGAGACAAGCAAATTATAAGGCCGAATGCAGTTATACCCACTACGAACCCGTGAATTCTGTGCTTTCTCACTGAACTACTGGGCGGTCACGTTTATATAAATTTGGTGGGACGAACACATACAATCTACTGAGCTAGCCGCACGAATCTCGTAGCGAGCAGAAAGCAAACAAATCAGTTCGTTACATCTGGCGCCCAAAAGGGTATTGTCCCAGCGGTGAAAGCAACATAAACAGAATGGGAAAAAAGTGGATTTACCGCCTTAAGAAGGAGGACTTCGCCCAGGTCACACAAAGATTTAATGTCGCACTTGACGGCAGATTAGAGGACATGAGGAAGACATTGTCGGAGTATTACTCCGAGACAGAGAACGACTCACAACTTGCCGACATCTGGGCTGAGCTAGAAGCTATGTATTACGACAGAGCCGCTGAAGGGGATAACCTAGTACCAAGCTTGAGCGTCGACAACTTGCAAAGGGAGGCTCACAGGAAAGATTCAAGCCAGGACAGGAAGAAAACGGTGAGGCATTTAAAGACTACATGATCGAAATGCATCAAGGAAAACTGCACCCCAAGCTTAAGGATCTTCCTAACGGCGTACAAAGTGCCGGACCTGGACACGTTGATGCTATTAGCGGATGAGTATGAAGAACTTGAAAAGGAGTGGAAAGCGTTCGCACAAGAAAACAAGTTCTCAAAGGCCAAGTCGTCACCTCCAACGCAGGTCACGTGCAGAAGATGCCAGGAGGCAGATAACCAGAAGACACGGATAAATGACCAATTTTCACCGCCACAACGAGTCCCACGACATCAGGCACCAGGAGCACCACGAGGAGGCCAATGGACGCCACCACAGCAGCAACAGATGCAACCAGCGAATACTGTGTGGAGACTGCCAAACAAAACACAGAGGCCGTGGGGAACGACACACTTTGCAGATCCCCATGAGGCCACGGACACTGCGCACGATGATGATAACTCCAACGCTTGTTGTTCTGGTGGGTGTGCGGGAGAGTAGGTGTCAGGAGTGTCGAGTGCTGCCAGCAGGCGGGACACCCAGCGACCTCAGCCGCAGAGAGGGGAGCGGGGGTCGCAAGATGCTACCTCTCCGGCCAAGCTAATCAAGGAGGAGCAGCAGTTGTCCGCAGCGGTGACTATTGGGGGAGGCACGTACAAGGCTACGATCGACACCGGGGCAACAGCGAGCTTTATAAGCAAGGAACTGGCAGACAACCTGGCTGCTCTCGGGAGGATTAAGAGGACACGGCAGCAAGTTAGGTTGGCAGACGGAAGGTGCGGCGGGATCGATGAACAGCTGGAGGTGGAGATCGCATTCGGGAATAAGCGACTAGCCATGAGCGTGCTGATACTACCAGGGGTAGTGGATTCATTGGTGTTAGGATGGAACTTTCTAACTCTAGTCGGAACCGAGATAAGGAGTGCTGGACACGAGGTGATGATAACGGCCAGGGTGGCTCGAGGAGAGGCTATCGGTAGCAGTCGTACAACAGGAAACCGAGTGTGATCTCGTACTCAAGCCGAACGCTCAACGGGGCTGAGAAAAACTACTCCACGACCAAGAAGGAGTGTTTGGCAATAGTCTGGGCGTTCCGAAAACATAAGCCATATCTGAAAGGGTACCACTTCAAGGTGGTAACCGACCTCATGGCACTAAAGTGGCTCAACAGCATCGAAAGCCCTTCAGGAAGGATCGCCATATGGGCCCTGGACTTGCAGCAGTAACAGACGCAGACGGATTATCAAGGCAGCCACTACCAATAACACTGCGAGGGATTAAGGAGACATCGGCGGCGGAAGCCTCCGCAGTATGCAGCTGGATTCAGGACATGCGCGGAAAGATTAGGACCCAGCCACAAAAGTACCCGGTCTACGTGATGGAGGGAGACACCTTGTACAGGAACATTCCACACAGAGCAGGCAGTGAGGATGTCGCGACGTGGTGCTGAAAGAGAACCAAGACTCACCGGCAGCTGGCCACGTAGAAAGCAGGAGGACAATAGCACGTCTGGCAGCCCGGTACTACTGGCCAGGCATGCACCGAGACACTCGAGCTCACTTAAGAGGATGCATTTATCAGATTCAAGCCGAAGCAAATGCAGGCAGCTGGGAAAATGCTAACGCAGGTGCCAGAGGAACCATGGGCTGCAGTATGCGCAGACTTCGTCGGACCCCTGCCTCGTTCAAAACACGGCAACCAAATGCTGCTGGTGCTGATAGACCAGTTCTCCAAGTGGACTGAATTGGTGCCGCTACGGAACGCGACGTCCGAGTCCCTAAAGAAAGCGTTCAGGGAACGCATCATCGCAAGGTTTGGGGTTCCGAAGGTAGTCATAACGAACAACGGTGTACAGTTTAACAGCAAAATCTTCAAGAGTTTCCTGGGCGAGATGGGAGCCAAGCAACCGTTCACGGCTCCATATACCCCGTAAGAGAACCCAACAGAGAGAGCAAACAGGACCGTGAAGATAATGATAGCGCAGTTCACAGGGCAGGATCAGAGAAACTAGGACGAGAAATGGCCTGAGATCATGCTGGCAGTAAATATGAGGGTTTCGGAATCCTAGTAGCTACTGAAGTCAACAATATGTGACACACGTTAAGGAAGTTTTGGGAAATTGAATGAAAGCGCAGCTGTATACCCCTGTCCATGTGTTAAGTGAAAAATCGTTTCATATCACTGTCCTGCGTGGCTCTACGCGAAAATTTGTAAAAAGACTGCCTTTCAAATCAAGTCCTTCGTGTCTCTGTTACTCGTATGAAACTGCACGACGTCGGTTTCTGTCCCTGTAGCGGCGTAAGAAAGAGAACCCAATAATTTATTCGTTATATACTCAGCTTATGAAGGAATATTTAGCTCTCGGCCTCATTCTTTTTTACTATATCAATGCGTCGTCGTGCAAATTCTCTTGGTGGGACCAACGATTCAACCTAACCTGTATATCACGCTGCTTAAACTCCAGTTCCATGAATTCGCTAAGTCCGCAGACATCACTAAGATGAAATACATAGAAAGTGCTAAACCGAACACTGTTACGGTAAATGCTCTTTTCCTCACAATACGGTGTTTGAAGCAGGTTAGCTTCACAGGCTCTAGGTAATATTTTTGATGTCGATGACTTATAAACTAAGGCCAATTCCATCCGGGAGTTAAGTAAATTGCGGCGGGAAATCACAGAGATTTTATATTCCACAGGGTTCGCCTTGGGTAAGTGGTGATAAATTTGTACTGTTAATGAACGAGTCAGAAGTCCTAATTGTATGTCTCACTTGGAGTCCAAAACAGGATATGTTCAAATTCAACTTCCATAGGGTTCAAATCTTTGGTCGCTACAAATTGGATTGGACGTCGGAATACCGTCTGATGTACTGCATTATCGAAAACGATGTCGTCTTGCCTTCCATATTTACAAACGTTAAACATTCCTCGACATGTTGGAACTCAGTTAGGTGGCTCTTATTAAATTCACTGGTTTGCGGACGCGTCACAAGATGCTTTTGGATAAAAGTTAGGTTGCTAACCAGGGCAGCACCGATCAAGGAGTATAGACACTCAAAGAGATCACACTTAATATTTTGGCAAAACTTAAAACATTGGTCGCAAATTTGGTTTCTGCAATTCATGAACTGCCTCTAACTGCAGTCTGGCGGCCCGTCCCGACTAACATCAATTACTCTCATAAGTTTTTTGTTTGAAGTCCTTTCGTCCCCACGAAATTAAACCTCCAACTCGAAATTTAACCTCCAGTAATAGACCATATAGTTGCTGTTGTCTGTAATTAACCTTTGACCTTAATATTGCGGAACGACCACGTCCCATCAGCTGTCGAGCTTAGTTTTGCATTCTCGTATATCGTGACGGCTGTTCAGCATGAATCGTTGCAGACGAATTCAGTAAATTACCATGCTTTTACCAAAAGCTTAGTAATTTATAAACGACATCTTTCAGAACACTTACTTTAACATTGGTGCGGTCGACTAGTGCACTCGGATCTACCCTTGCAGAGGGTATATTGATTTCAGTGTGAAGTTTGCAGCGCAACGAAGAAGACGTTTCCGACCCCCTAAAGTATATATATTCTTTATCAGCGTCACTATATGAGTCGATTGAGGAGCCATGTATGTCTTTCCGCCCGTCCGTTTCTACGCAAACTGGTCTCTTAGTTAGCTATCGGTCTAAAACTTTCCCAAAAGTCTTCTTTCTATTGCAGGTAGTATATAAGGCGGAACCAGCCGGATCGGACTACTATATCTTAGCTCCCATAGGAACTATCGGGGAAAAATGAAAAAAAAATGATATCCTTGGTGTTTTTATACCCTTGCAGAGGGTATAATGATTTCAGACAGAAGTTGGCAACGCAGTGAAGAATACGGTTCCGACCCCATAAAGTATAGATATTCTTGATCAGCGTCACTAGATGAGTCGATCTAGCCATGTCCGTCTGTCCGTCTGGCTATCTGTTCTTCTGTGTGTCCGTTTCTACGCAAACTTGTCTCTCAGTTTTAAATCTATCGGGCTGAAATTTTCCCCAAAGTCTTCTTTGTATTGCAGGTAGTACATAAGTCAGAACCAGCCGGATCGGACCACTATGTCTTATAGCTCCTATAGGAACTATCGGGGAAAAAATTAAAAGAAAATTATATCTTCGTTGTTTTTTAACATAGAACCTTCTAAGCTTGGAAATAACATTTTTAATTAGTTTTGAATTAAATTTTATCAAAATCGGACGACTATATCATATAGATGCAATTGGAACAATGGGAAATGGGAGCTGCAACAATCAGTCAAGACTTGTTTTCCGCCTGATAAAAGTGTATAGCCACCATTTTTCGGTGTATTAGAAAAACTATTCTACATTTTCATGGCGCCCCCGGGTGTACCAACATGAAAATTAGAATGGTGGAGATACCGTACATAGCTCTGCACAAATTGGGAGCGTTTCTTCAGCAATAATGGAAACTTGACATCGTGTGTTATAGGAGAGTAAGCTAGTCGCCCCCCCCACTCGCAAAAACTAAAATTGGCACCAAGTCCCCTTGTCATCATGAATGAATGGATTTAATCGTTGAAGATATGGGCCAACTTTGGTCCCTTTGGGGACTTTTTCCGTTTCTTCGTGTTAATCGTGTTTTTTTAATATCTCGACAACTTTTAAGAAAGGTTCATTATATTTAGTATGTAACAAAGTTTTTTTAAATTCTTTACTTTTCTTTGCATTTTCTTATGAAGCGGAACATATCAATGAATATGAAGTGTGACGAAAATCCCTCGATGACATCTACCATATCTGAATTTCGTACAGCTGCGGTAAGCCCGACCTGAGTCTTTCTCTATTCTTGTAGTAGGACTCCTTCAGTTAGGTCAAAGTGTGTGTTTTAAAGCCAGCTTTCTTTTTCCTCCCTTAAATCGACCTCGATCAGCCTCTTGATACGATATCTGCTGGATTCTGTTTCCTTGGGACATGCCGACATGGCGCTTCATCTGACCACTTTTGAATCTCCCCAACTCGGTTTGATACTAATGTGGACAAGGAAGATGGTTGAGTCTAAATCCAAAGAAGCGTGACTTCGGAATCTCACCAATACACAATTCGTTTGATAGACACTTTTAATTGTGACTTTATACGGCGACATTGATCTGCGAGAAAGTGAGCGAAACATAACTCAAGCCTTGGGAGCGTCTTAGTCTTGAGCGGTGCTATTTTTGACTTTGAAGTCAAAAACTATATTTTATAACCTTATGCAGTTTTGCTAGGAATGTAGACGCAAGCTTCACAAGGATGCGTCGGCAAGGGCATGCAATTGGACCGGTGTTGAATATTATATTTCTTTATGTATTTATTTCTTTATAAATGGAAGGAATTGAATAAAAATCTAAATATAAAAAGTTAGTCAATCAAAAGAAAATTTAAAAGCTATGCAATCAATTCACAAGATAAAAGTCAAACATCAGTCAGGTATTACAAGGGATGTAAAATATAGAAAATAAAATGTAGTGGAATTCGATCATCTTCCATTAATCGTAAGGCGAAAACTTGTCCACTTAGCCTACATATATATTCAATTTATGAAGATCTTATTCATAGTAAAGATCTTATTTAAAAGTAGGTAATTTGAACGAACGAAATTAGTTGATCGTCAGGTGTAGCACTTGTCCACAATCCTATATCCAGATCCAACATTCCGATTGTCGCCTTTAGATTATTGAACACATAACACGCGGACACGTAGTTAAGCCGAATGGGGCAGAAGACAACATATTCCTGAAACTCACGATCGCAACGTCACAATACTCAAGCGAAAATAAAAATAATTTAGAGACGAGGCACAGCCAAAGCTTTAAGGCAAACGGCAATAATTTAACTTTCTGACACTCACGATCAGATTAAAACAAACTTGTGAAATGCAAGGTAAATCAGTGTTAGTTGGCGGGAGGGCGGTAGCAATTATATCCACGTAAAAACCAATAAACAACGATTTCTAAACGCAATTTGCCTACATAGGAGGGTTCTAAAATTGAGTTTCGATGTTATAAAATTAATTATAATTGTTCCAGAGAATTCAACAAAGAAATATGTTCAACCGTTAGTCTAGGCAATAAATAAATTGTTTTATCCACAGAACTACATAGCTAAAAAAGAAGAAGGGAAAAATGAAAAACAATAACAACTTCAAAGCTAAAAATAGAAACATAGAATGAGATGGTGGTGGCTATCCTTTACAAAATATCTCTTAATCGGGCTATTCCCGCTTATCTCCACGTTGGGCGTCATAATAAGATTATAATGTGTAATGTAAAGTAGCATATCACGAATGGTTAAAACAGTAACGAAAGATAGTGGTTGTATCTTCAAGTGGGGCACGCGCTAGTTTTGGCTCTTGTTTCGTCGGTAAAGCTACCATCAGGTTACCATCACCAGGTTGTTGATTCTTTCGACACACGCCTAACTACTAATTATCTTCGTTGTGTAAGCTTCCATAAAAAATATGAAGCTAAAGCTAAGAAGAGTGATAATAACAAAGGTAATCATTAAATATATGATGTTGGGTATCATATAAAATATAAAAATAGTATAATATAAAATTTATTAAAGCAAGAAAATTAAAAATTGAACCTTAATTTAGAATATTAAATTGTATCACTGAGCAAGTTATTATGTCCTGGGAGAATTTAGTTTAAATTAATTAATTAATGTTCATTAATTTAATTTTATTAATTAATTTAATTTATTTTAAAAACACAGCATAACGACCGGAGCCGATTTCTCTCCCACCATTTCAATATGTTGCATTATTGGTTGTAATTATAATAATTGAATTTGGTTTTGGGAAAACTATTAAACACTTCCTTGCATGACGTTTTGCTTATGGTATTACACTACACTTTTGTTAACTTTATTTTATCTTATTTTATTTAGTTAACTGATAGAAATATAATTTCAATAATATATATGAAAAGAGCTGATAAAATTGTATGTGCTGCTTTTCTCGAAATCACAAGTCTAAACGAGGTGCTGCAGGTTTAGGCCCGCCCACTTGCTTACTTTTATAACGGGTGCACTGTTGCTTGTATGACAGGGTGTATACTCTGCTGCGTGAGTGTATGTGCGTCAGGAGTGCACTGTGAACTTAACAAGAAATGAAATTTTCGGCGTGGACGCCAAAGTGGCCACTCCGATTAAAACTTTGAAAAGCTGTTGAATCTATTAGCGCTGATCTGGGCGGGAATTTCCCTGACTGCGACCCTTATTAGTCTGGAGAGGACATCATGCCACATCCGCAGGGCATGGGGTTTCCATAAATCACTAGTTAAATTGAGGCAGTTTTACTATTATTTGTAAATGTTTAAAAAGCGGTGAAAGCAGTGAAGACCACCAAGAAAAATAACCGACCGACTATGGGAGAACACCTAGACATGGAAGGGGCTGGCCAGAGGTTGTTTATCGACTTTATGGGTGCATACCCGAGTACCAAAGCTGAAAGTTCAGCGGTTTTTGTATGGCTGCACCATTTTCCAAATTTTTCTGGTTGCAGCCGATGAGACATACAGTAGCTGCCGAAGCTAACAAATTCCTCGATACGAAAATTTTACATAAGTATGAAGACCCCGATTTCATACACTCGGAGAACGATTAACAATTTATGTTTCAAATATTTGGCGAGAAAATGACCCCTTATGCTATTCGACACGTACAGATTGGACTTTACTCCCCGCAAGCGAGCGCGTCTAAGAGGGTAAACTGATCGGTACTCCAAAATTTTGCGAGCAATAATTGTCACCGAAATTGGGATAAAAAAAAAGAAAATAGTCGTAGGAAGATTTATTTTATGGAAGTCATTCCGCATCGATAACTTAGTCGATCAAATACCAATCAAGCAAACTACGAGCGCCTACAAGGAGCAAGATTGCCACTTCGAGACGTTCGGGATCGGGACTACAAAGAATCTACGAACTGAGACACAGGTGGCTGAGGTCTAAAGGGGCACCAAACGGCTAAGTCAAGGCGGCCTGCTTATTCCTGCCAACGAAGGCCTGGCGTTACGCCTGGAGGGTCTACCAGACTTGCAGCAGTGAAGGCCGGCGATTAGAAATCGTGAGATCGGGGGAAGCCTGTCCCCCCCAATGTACCTCGCCCCAAGCACTTCTTTGGCGTGTTCCGGCGTGAGCCCCGTGAGCCAAGTGAAGTTAAGCAGGTCCTGACGCGATCAGCCAGAAGGGATAGAAGTCCCGGAGAGGCACGACCGAACCCCGACAGTCTGTTCACCCTAGTCTGAGAACGGTGACGCTTCCTTAAGCCCGCACGGCTGACCCCATAGCGAGTCTGAATCGTGGCCGAGCAGTCACCGAGCCAATCGCGTCAGGAACAAGCAGCGTACAAGGATCTTCAGGATCTACAAAACTGAAACACCGTGTCAACGAGGCGAGCAAACATCGAGACAACCCGTACCGTCGGAGACAGCGAGACAAGCAAATTATAAGGCCGAATGCAGTTATACCCACTACGAACCCGTGAATTCTGTGCTTTCTCACTGAACTACTGGGCGGTCACGTTTATATAAATTTGGTGGGACGAACACATACAATCTACTGAGCTAGCCGCACGAATCTCGTAGCGAGCAGAAAGCAAACAAATCAGTTCGTTACATCTGGCGCCCAAAAGGGTATTGTCCCAGCGGTGAAAGCAACATAAACAGAATGGGAAAAAAGTGGATTTACCGCCTTAAGAAGGAGGACTTCGCCCAGGTCACACAAAGATTTAATGTCGCACTTGACGGCAGATTAGAGGACATGAGGAAGACATT
Organism: Drosophila biarmipes; assembly: GCF_025231255.1. Taxonomy (NCBI): domain Eukaryota; kingdom Metazoa; phylum Arthropoda; class Insecta; order Diptera; family Drosophilidae; genus Drosophila; species Drosophila biarmipes. The sequence goes on along the minus strand of NC_066616.1, from coordinate 2,751,576 downwards.
GTCGGAGTATTACTCCGAGACAGAGAACGACTCACAACTTGCCGACATCTGGGCTGAGCTAGAAGCTATGTATTACGACAGAGCCGCTGAAGGGGATAACCTAGTACCAAGCTTGAGCGTCGACAACTTGCAAAGGGAGGCTCACAGGAAAGATTCAAGCCAGGACAGGAAGAAAACGGTGAGGCATTTAAAGACTACATGATCGAAATGCATCAAGGAAAACTGCACCCCAAGCTTAAGGATCTTCCTAACGGCGTACAAAGTGCCGGACCTGGACACGTTGATGCTATTAGCGGATGAGTATGAAGAACTTGAAAAGGAGTGGAAAGCGTTCGCACAAGAAAACAAGTTCTCAAAGGCCAAGTCGTCACCTCCAACGCAGGTCACGTGCAGAAGATGCCAGGAGGCAGATAACCAGAAGACACGGATAAATGACCAATTTTCATCGCCACAACGAGTCCCACGACATCAGGCACCAGGAGCACCACGAGGAGGCCAATGGACGCCACCACAGCAGCAACAGATGCAACCAGCGAATACTGTGTGGAGACTGCCAAACAAAACACAGAGGCCGTGGGGAACGACACACTTTGCAGATCCCCATGAGGCCACGGACACTGCGCACGATGATGATAACTCCAACGCTTGTTGTTCTGGTGGGTGTGCGGGAGAGTAGGTGTCAGGAGTGTCGAGTGCTGCCAGCAGGCGGGACACCCAGCGACCTCAGCTGCAGAGAGGGGAGCGGGGGTCGCAAGATGCTACCTCTCCGGCCAAGCTAATCAAGGAGGAGCAGCAGTTGTCCGCAGCGGTGACTATTGGGGGAGGCACGTACAAGGCTACGATCGACACCGGGGCAACAGCGAGCTTTATAAGCAAGGAACTGGCAGACAACCTGGCTGCTCTCGGGAGGATTAAGAGGACACGGCAGCAAGTTAGGTTGGCAGACGGAAGGTGCGGCGGGATCGATGAACAGCTGGAGGTGGAGATCGCATTCGGGAACAAGCGACTAGCCATGAGCGTGCTGATACTACCAGGGGTAGTGGATTCATTGGTGTTAGGATGGAACTTTCTAACTCTAGTCGGAACCGAGATAAGGAGTGCTGGACACGAGGTGATAATAACGGCCAGGGTGGCTCGAGGAGAGGCTATCGGTAGCAGTCGTACAACAGGAAACCGAGTGTGATCTCGTACTCAAGCCGAACGCTCAACGGGGCTGAGAAAAACTACTCCACGACCAAGAAGGAGTGTTTGGCAATAGTCTGGGCGTTCCGAAAACATAAGCCATATCTGAAAGGGTACCACTTCAAGGTGGTAACCGACCTCATGGCACTAAAGTGGCTCAACAGCATCGAAAGCCCTTCAGGAAGGATCGCCATATGGGCCCTGGACTTGCAGCAGTAACAGACGCAGACGGATTATCAAGGCAGCCACTACCAATAACACTGCGAGGGATTAAGGAGACATCGGCGGCGGAAGCCTCCGCAGTATGCAGCTGGATTCAGGACATGCGCGGAAAGATTAGGACCCAGCCACAAAAGTACCCGGTCTACGTGATGGAGGGAGACACCTTGTACAGGAACATTCCACACAGAGCAGGCAGTGAGGATGTCGCGACGTGGTGCTGAAAGAGAACCAAGACTCACCGGCAGCTGGCCACGTAGAAAGCAGGAGGACAATAGCACGTCTGGCAGCCCGGTACTACTGGCCAGGCATGCACCGAGACACTCGAGCTCACTTAAGAGGATGCATTTATCAGATTCAAGCCGAAGCAAATGCAGGCAGCTGGGAAAATGCTAACGCAGGTGCCAGAGGAACCATGGGCTGCAGTATGCGCAGACTTCGTCGGACCCCTGCCTCGTTCAAAACACGGCAACCAAATGCTGCTGGTGCTGATAGACCAGTTCTCCAAGTGGACTGAATTGGTGCCGCTACGGAACGCGACGTCCGAGTCCCTAAAGAAAGCGTTCAGGGAACGCATCATCGCAAGGTTTGGGGTTCCGAAGGTAGTCATAACGAACAACGGTGTACAGTTTAACAGCAAAATCTTCAAGAGTTTCCTGGGCGAGATGGGAGCCAAGCAACCGTTCACGGCTCCATATACCCCGTAAGAGAACCCAACAGAGAGAGCAAACAGGACCGTGAAGATAATGATAGCGCAGTTCACAGGGCAGGATCAGAGAAACTAGGACGAGAAATGGCCTGAGATCATGCTGGCAGTAAATATGAGGGTTTCGGAATCCACAGGCTACACACCGGCGTTTATTACTGAAGGCAGAGAACCAAGACTACAGAGCGCCCTATACGACAAAGAGACTTTGGGAACAGGGCGACCTACTGAGACCATAGGGGAGAAGACCATAGGGGAGAATCTTCGAGATTGTATGGCGGAATCTGGAGAGAGCCTCCTAGGATCAGGCTAGGCACTACAACCTACGGAGGACACAATTGACACCAGCGGTGGGGGACGTCGTGTGGGCCAAGGAACATCATTTGTCAAAGGCGACCGAAGGGCTCGCAGCAAAGTTGGCCCCAAGATACGACGGACCTTACCTTTTGCTTTACCAGTAATTTGCAAAACACGGCACGTGAACACAAAAAAAGAGAGAACCATCATGAAACAACAACGAACACAGAACACAAGCGAGCAGCTACAAGCAGATACGTTAGCCAAAGGCAACAGTAAAGTTTCAATGTCTCAAAGGATACTACGAAAGGAGTCCGAAATAACTTCAAGGATCTTCAAAGGACACGGCGGAAAGTAACCCGAGGAGGACTCCAAGGATGCCCAAAAGACACGAGGAAAAGGGTCGAAGGATAGCTCCAAGGATACCCAAAGGACTCGAGGAAAAGGGTCTAAGGATAGCTCCAAGGATTCCCAAAGGACACGAGGAAAAGGGTCCAAGGATAGCTTCAAGGATACTCAAAGGACACGAGGAAAAGGGTCCAAGGATAGCTCCAAGGATACCCAAAGAACTCGAGGAAAATGGTCCAAGTATAGCTCTAAGGATGCCCAAAGGATACGAGGAAAAGAGCCCGAAGATAGTTCCAAGGATGCTCAGGGATACGAAGGAAGGAACCCAAGGATAGCTCCAAGGACTCTCAAAGGACACAGATAAAAGGGTCGAAGGATAACTCCAAGAATGCTCTAGGATACGAAGGAGGGAACACAATGATATCTCAAGGGAAACCAGGAAAAACAACTGGAGGACGACACGGACACAACAATCAGACGGAAACGTTCAAACGCTCGGAGATGACTGATACGAAAATTTCTAGAGGTAGTCCGCCGAAAAAAGGGAAAAGACGGCACAGATCAGAGAGCTGTACCGAAAAATGGAAAGTAAAAGGGGAGCTGAAAGAAATAGCGGGACCGACCGAAGAGGAAGGCCTAGAACCGAGGTGTCGAGATGGGAACGGTCGGCGGCAGACGATCATTTAGCGAAAACACCACACAATGAGCCACGTAGTGACAAGGAGCGAGGCGCGTAAGGCAATGGCTGCCCGCCAGCCGAACGAGAGGTCTTGCCCGGGGCAAGGATGGTCAACCACACGGCCAACCCGAACCTCGCGCCAGATCTCGAGGCGAGGAGAGCCCGATCCGGTGATCAGCTCCGACAGCGATGTCGAGCTGATCGAAGATCCGCGGCTGGAGAAGAGGAGGTGGCGGACTCGGAAGGTCACCAGCGGCTAAGACGGCCGTATCCCGAACGGCGCAACCGGTGTCGAGTGGGTCAGCGAGGATCCACCTGCGGGGGGACAGACTCCCCGCAGCCAGGAGGAACAGGTAGCGGCAGCCACGCTGGAGTTCAGGCTGAACTTGGAAGCGCGGCGGAGGACGGAGGAGACACGCCGAACCGTGGATACCACCCCATGAGGAGGCCGACGATCGGAATGCCTCTCCTCCGGGCTGGGTGCCGGAGGTGCCGCTCACGCCGCGGTATGAGGGGCCGCCGGCACGACACGGAAGGCGAGACGTTCTCTCCGCCGCAACCGGATAGGCCACCACTGCCGACGAGGCGCGACGCCGGCGCCGGCGGCAGAGTAGCAACCGCGGCCGGACGCGCCGCAGCACCAACCCGGAGACCCGGTCGGACACCATGTCCGAACAGACATCCCGGCGGCGCACGTGACCCACAGCGTGCGGACGTTCGTGGCCAAAGGCGCGTGGTGGCGGCAACAGAGGGTCGTCTGGACGTGGCCAAAGGGCCCCGCGGAGGAGACGGCGACGACGGACGAGCCCCGGATCTGGGAGGAGAGAGGACCCCGGGTGAGCCCGCTGGTCCCTAAGACCCGTGGGCGACCGAACCTATGGACCCCGCCGACACCGAGCACGCGACCCTCAACGCCGAGTACCCGATCGTCGACGCCAAGCATCGGGCCGACGACACCGGCAGCAACCGTGGAAATGGCCGAAACCCTCAGGAGGTGGAAGGCCAAAACTAAAACGGCAACACTCGGCGCCCTTGGTGTCCAAAACGGCGGCGCGTCCCAAGTTGGCGCGGACGATGTCGGCGCCGGAGGGCCGGCGATGGCTCGGAGTCACGGAAGTGGCCCGCAGGAATCGCGAATGAACCGGCGCGCCGGTGCGCGAGCCTCGCAACCTAGGCGGCAGGCGCAGCGTGCGGGTTAGGAGCGGCGGACGCACGTATTGCGCAAGGTTGGGGCTCGCGGGCATGAGGGTCTCTGTTAAAAATAAATTGTTGTAAATGAACACACCGAAGCTAAGAACCGGAAGGGGGCGGGGGCGCGGCTGAAAACATAAACAAGAAAGGGGGCATACATGGTGGCAGCAACTTGAAACGAAGGAAAAGGATTAGAGCGAAGGCAAAAAAACAAAACTCCAGCTTACTTACCTGCTGCGAAGCGAATGCTAAGTCCTCTCCGCTTCCGCTCTCGAAGTGGTCCGCGTGGAGCCGGGTCAGCCAGCTGAAGGTGAATGAAGGACAAGAGTGAAGGAAAGTCGAAGAAAGGATGAGAACCAAGTGGGAAAAGGAAATGGAAAACTCACCTAGAGAAGTCGCAAATTTTGCAGAATCACCAGATAAAGACCGGCGCTGTGGAAACGCAACAAGGTAAGAGCATCGAGCGAACGTCGAGGGAGCAACGAGGGAGCGCCGAGGGAATCGGAACGAGATGCGCCATGACTCAAGGGCTAGGATACACAAAGGGAACGCCAGATTTTTTTTAAATCTTTCCCGAAGTAAGGGGGGAATGTGATGAGTTGAATAACTCCACACAAATCCCAGCAGCAGATGGCCGGCCGCTCACAAGGTACGCGGCGAATTCGCGTAGTGACGGCGCGGCGAGGAGCGGTTGGAGAACGTGACAGTTTAGAGATCAAGAAAGGAGAACGTGAGAGTTTGGAGATCAAGGACGGAGAACGTGAGAGTTTGGAGAATGTGGGAGTTTGCAGATCCAGAGAGTTTAGAGAGCAAGAGATTTTGGAGAGGAAGAGGGTTTGGAGACCAAGATAGTTTGGAGACCAAGAATGGAGAAATAGAGAGCGCAAGCTTGGCGGGCGGAGCGAGATTGCCGTGTGCAAAAGGGAGTAACGGGAAGCTTCCGGACTTTGGACGCGACCGTGAACTTTGGAACGAGAAAAAATGCCATATGCCATATGCCATATGCATCACTGGAATCAGCGGGACGGCAGCATCCGGCTGGACGTCGGCGGGAAGCAGCGCGTGAAGGATAAGAGGGTTAAACTGGAGCCATGGATTTTGGACCCGGTGAGGAGAGGTTCGACGGGCCGTGTGCAAAAGGGGAAAAACGGTTTCCGGAAGCCCTATATAAGCCCGCAGGGCGCTGGCAGCTGGATCAGTCGATTACGGTCAGTCGAATACGGTCAGTTGATTACGGTCAGTCGAACACGATCAGTCGATCACGAGGAGAAGAGTTCCACATCTCGGCAGCGGTGTGGCACACAAACATGCCACATACGTCTCCGGGATCAGCGGGACGGCAGCATCAGGCTGGACGGCGGCGGGAAGCAGTGCGTCAAGGAGAAGAGGGTCAAACAGGAGCCATGGACTTTGAACCCGGTGTGGAGAGTTTCGGCGGGCCGTGTGCAAAAGGGAAATAACGGTTCCCAGAGGCCCTATATAAACCCGCAGGGATCATTCAGTCGAGATCATTCAGTAGAGAGCAGTCAGTCAAGAGCGAGCAGTCAGTCGAGAGCATCAGTCGAGTACGATCATCAAGAGTTGAGACAAACAGTCGATCAAATACCAACCAAGCAAACTACGAGGGAGCCACAACAAGGCGAGTCGTCGAAAGCAGCGCCGCAGGATTGCCACGTCGAGACGTTCGTGATCGGGTCTACAAGGAATCTCCGAACTGAGACACAGGTGGCTGAGGTCTAAAGGGGCACAAAACGGCTAAGTCAAGGCGGTCTGCTTATTCCTGCACACGAAGTCCTGGCGTTACGTCTGGAGGGTTTACCAGACTTGTAGCAGTGAAGGCCGGCGATTAGAAATCGTGAAATCGGGGGTAAGCCTGTCGAACCCCATTGTACCTCGCCCCAAGCACTTCTTTGGCGTGTCCCGGCGTGAGCCCCGTGCGCCAAGTGAAGTTTAGCAGGTCCTGACGCGATCAGCCAGAAGGGATAGAAGCTCCGGAGAGGCGCGACCGAACCCCGAGAGTCTGTTCACCCTAGTCTGAGAACGGTGACGCTTCTTTAAGCCCGCACGGCTGACCCCATAGCGAGTCTGAATCGTGGCCGAGCAGTCACCGAGCCAATCGCGTCAGGAACAAGCAGCGTACAAGGATCTTCAGGATCTACAAAACTGAAACACCGTGTCAACGAGGCGAGCAAACATCGAGACAACCCGTACCGTCGGAGACAGCGAGACAAGCAAATTATAAGGCCGAATGCAGTTATACCCAGTTAAACCCGTGAATTAGTAAACCACATCGTAGCTTAAAGGGCGAGCCTGCCATAGAAACTTCAAAAAATCGATCGATTGTTATATATTTCAGGAAATTCTTATTCCTAAGTGGAAATTCTTAATTATTTTTTTATACAACATATTTCATATAATGCCTGGCACAAGTATTTGAATAGTGAAGCTTCTGGTAAACCTTAAAAATTGAACAAATAGGGAAAAAATCAAATACAAAACATTTAAATTAAAAAAACAGTTTTTTTCTTTCAAAACGTTGACATTAGACTGTTTTATAAGTGGGTAAACCATACGTTTTTTAAAGTTTTTAGATAAATAGAACAGAAATTTATCCCGAACACAAAAACATTGTGTCTTGTTCCGATAGAACGTTTACTTTATCCACAGGTCAAAGTTTTTCAGCCGCTTGTATACCAGCACGACGCTTGATCACTATTTCTCCCGTAACTTTAAAATATTTTGATTGTGCTTCCGTAATTATTGTTATTAATATTAATTAGGTACAAACTCTCGGATAGTTTGGGTAAACAGTAGCAGTTTCACAAAAAATTATCTTTAATTAGAAACATTTAAAAACAAATTGCTAGTACATGCATTTGCACCGTCGAATTAGTGAGACGTTAAGTCATCCGTTGACATTAAATATTATGTGCTTATTCTGCATGCATTTATATTTATTCTCGCTATGTTGAAGAGGAGAGATTCTTCCCCAGGATCCCAGGACCCGAACACGTCGTAGCTTATGCCGGCAAAAATGGTGCATGAACATTCGATTGGACTACTACAAACATGTTGTCTCGCTTGCACTAGCATGGTTTTCATTGCTTTTGAAGGTCTCGATTAAAGTAAAAATAAAAAAGCTGCATTTAAATAATTTTAGATTTCAATCAAAACAAGAGAGGATGTTGAATTCGGCAAGCTGAACTTTCTATACCCCTTGCAGTTATAAGAAATAATCAACATTAGTAACACCATGTGAAATGTTTAAGGATTAGTGCTGCCTTTAGTGATATTAATATAAATTATTTCATTATTTCTCTAGCCGTTTCTTTGATGCAGAACTAATTAAAAAATGTTATTTCCAAGCGTAGGAGATAATATTATTTTTTTATTAGTTATATTAGTTATATTATATAGCTGCCATACGAACGATCGGAAACCAACAATGGTGGTACTTTTCTTGCCGAAGGAAGTCACTTCCGCGATCCGAATGCGATATCGGGGACGATTGTTTTTAATTTCTAGAAGTCACACAGAAGTGCCTTCCGCGATGAAAAATGCTTGGAGTTGGGCATGCTGACATTGTTTAATATACAAAATCAGTGATTTCTAAAAAAGTCTCCCTCAGACCAATACTTTTTTAACAGAGAAAATAAAAACAAGTTAATGTACATTTAAAAAAGGAAAATACAAGATTTCCCAAAATTACAGTGGCAGAAAAAAAAAAATCAATTGGTGGGTGAAAAAAGTAATAAAAGTGTAAAATTAAAATTTGGAAAAATCGTGTTTTTGGGGCCGGTGCGGATAATTATCCCCGGGTATCCTAATTGTACTCTCAATTAATTCCCGTCGAATGACACCTCAACTGTTAAACTCTGATAGTCGGTTCAAAAGTCATACGCAAAACAAGATTGGCGGAGTCCTCTCAAAATGAAAATTCCATTTATCAGTTTGTCCCAAAACGTTATTTTAGAGTCCTAAGAATTATACTTGTAGAATATGCTAAACAGCTCAATTTAAGAAACATTAGTTCTACCACTTTTGGAAAAACTTGGTAGTTTGGCGAGAAAACAGCTATAAGCAGCTAAATTTTGTAAGCTACAGGCTTGTGGTATACGTCCTAAGGTATTTCAAAATAAACAGAACCTCTTAAAAATTAAAAATAATTTGTGAACTACTTAAGCTACAGGCTTGTGCTATACGTCCTAAGGTATTTCGAAATAAATAGCACCGCTTAAAAATTAAGGGCAAACGTTTTTTGTACCAGTTACTCATGGTAAATTGTACTTGATACACTAGATTCGTCGGAAAGTATGTAATAGTTAGAAGGAAGCGTTTCCGACCCCATAAAGTATATATATTCTGGATCAGGATCACTAGCCGAGTCGATCTAGCCATGTCCGCCTGTCTGTCTGTCCTTTTGTCTGTCTGTCTGTCCGTATAAACGCTGAGATCTTAAAAACTATAACAGCTAGAACCGTCAGACGTTGCATGCAGATTCCTGGAGTTCCTGCGCCGCCCAAGTTTTTTTCAGTGTGACACCCACTATAACGCCCACAATCCGCGAAAATCTGTAGCGCCTACAGTGTATGTATTGTCTCATCAATACCTATCGATTAACCCAAAAAAAGTGTGCCACGCCCACTCGTCACAAATGTTGATTTCAAAACTTTTGTTTGCTGTAGGTGCGACCGTCACTAGTTTTTTAGCTCGTTCAGAGGTGTTTTTGTTTAATACTAAGAGTTATTTTTATTGATTACAAATCTGTTGACAAATCTTAAAATCTTATTGAGTGCAAATTTCCTAGGAACCAAAAATAAAAGATGCTTGTTCTTAAAACTAATAATTGTTGGTTGGCTACGCAGACCGCAAATGCTAGCGAGGAGGTGACAAGGACTGCAAAAACTTTGGAACCACCGAGCCCACATTGTAAAATAAATTAAGTAATGAATTAAAAAGAAATAAAATCGAAACAATTAAATTAAACTCAAATTATATTTCATATTTATAATTTGTGCTCTTCTTCTGCTTAAACAAGCGCTCAAACTGAGCTGAACTTGTACTTTTTCTTCAGCTTAAACAAGCTCTCAAAAGGGTGCTTTAAAAAACACTAAAACTGTGCTCATTGTTCAGCACAGCTGATATGCTCTTGTCAATTTAAGCAGTCATTTTCGGAAAAAAAAATTGAGCACTCAATGAGCGCTTAGTGATGAGCTTTTAGCAGAGATTCAGTGCTCAATAAGTGCTGAATGATACTGATATTAATTGGCCTGAAAAAGTTTTCACGCCCACTATAACGCCCACGAACCTCCGAAGAAAAAAAGCACCAGACAATGAGCAATGTATTTTGGCATGTGATTGTGTAAATAATTGAAAACCGGCCGCGGCAAAAAAAGTCTTAAACAACTTTCTAAAATATTTTCATTTACACTGACATTAGTTCTTGAGAAACTATTAGCCTTTCTTATCTGCTTGTTTATTAGATTTCCCGCCAAACTATCGGGTTTCCAAAAGTAGTACAACAAACGTTTCCCATCTCAAACTTCTTAATACATTCTTCTTTATTTAATTTGTTTCCCCGGCTTTAACAGCTTCAATATTATAAGCTTTCACGATTAATGCTCTTTCTTTCACACGGGCCGCACCGAACAACACACCCCGCGAAGCTCAGTAATCTGCATGCCAAGTCTGACTCTTCTAGCTCTCAAGTCGCCAAGATCTCAGCGTTCATACTGATAGACATACAGAAGGACGGACGGACACGGCTAGGTTGACTCGCCTAGTGATCCTGATCAGGAATATAAATAATTTATGGGATCGGAAAAGCTTCCTTTAACTGTTACATAATTTCCGACGAATATAGTTTACCCTTTTACTCTAGGAGTAATATGATATAGTCGTCCGATTTTGATAAAATTAAATTCAAAATTCATAACTAATTAAAAAATGTTTTTTCCCAGGTATATAATTATAGTATAATTTTTTCTTATTATTTTACCACCAATTTTCGATTGTTCTTATGGCAGCTATGTTATAAAGTCGTCCGATTTTAATTGGAAATTCAGAAATAATTAATAAATATTATTTCCAAGCTTAAGAGGTTGTTTGTTAAAATAGACCAAAGATATACTTTTTCGTTCGTATGTCAGCTATAAGATATAGTAGTACGATTTTGATAAAATTGAATTCGAAATTCAGAACTTATTAAAAAAATGTAATATTTAAGCGAAGGGGATTTTATGTTTAAAATCACCAAAGATATAATTAAAAGAATTTGTTTTCCGATCATTCCTATGGGAGCTATAAGACATAGTTGTCTGATCCCGCTGGTTTCGACTTATATACTACCTGCAAAAGAAATAAGACTATTGGAAAAGGGCCAGAAAGGTAGCTTTAAAACTGAAAGATTAGTTTGCGTAGAAACGGACGGACAGTCGGACGGACACGGAAATGGCTACACCGACTCGTCTAGTGATTGTGATCAAGAATATATATACTTTATGGGGTTCGTCCTTCACTGCGTAGCAAAATTCTTCATTATTCTCTCCGCAAGAGTATAAAAATTTAGTTTGGTTTACTTAACAAGTTAAAAAATGTTATCATCAACGGGAAGATATTTAATTTGAAAAGTTCTTTAAGGTTGATGATATCTACCGGCCCGCGGCCAAGCCCTCACATGTTACCCAAACTTTTCGATTGAATCAAAGAACCAAAAATACATTTATGGTATAAATAACTTTGTATATGAAATGTATGCTTTGGCGAAACCCAAAGTTCTATTTTTTCTCGTGGAAATTCATTGGATTGGCAAAAACAATTTAAATAAATTTTTTACAGTTGGATAACTTCTAGCCGAAAGAACAAAAATAAATGCGTTAATCTATCACAGCCAACCGTCGATTATCGATCCGGTTTTAATTGTGAAGTGACTTCCGTCATCAATACCCAACCCCTTAAATGTTCACCTTGCATCTTGTTTGGGGATATTTGTGATTTGTGTTTCTGTCTTCCAAACCCAACCCCTTAAACCTGTCTCTTGTTTGAGTATATTTGTTCCTCTTATTTAGGCGATGGCGGAGTTGACATCCCGGTAGTTGTTCATTTTGTCCTCGATTTACTTTTTCAAAATTATTTTTATAATGTTTTATACATTATAAAAATAATTTTGAAAAAGTAAATCAGGCCCTATTTTCATTCGGTCCTCAGTATTTTACAAAACTAACATGACAGTTACCTTAATATATGTCGAGTACAATAATTAGTAAAGTTTTAAAGCTATCGGGATAACTCCTTCCCAATTGCCTTATTTCTAGTCCAGACAACTATATCTTATAACTTCCAAAGGAATCATAACTTCCATCTATATGATACAGTTGTTCGTTGCGGTTCGTTCCGACGGAAGAGTATCGTGCCATGATGGCGTAACAAATCTGCGCTGCTTACGAAAAAAGCGTTCACACGGGCAGACGGGCAGTCGAACATGGCGCCTACAGTTTTTATGCTATACGAGAAATTTTAATGAATTGTAAAAACGCTTAATTTTGTCGGCCGCCCACATACCATATATTAAAATGGCGGGTAGACGGCGCCTTAGAATATCGTTTTCCTGCATATATATCTCCCTTTAACGTTTGCTCCCTTACGGTGAGTGACGGATATCTGATAGTCTAGGCACCCGACTCCACCGTTCTGGTTAGAGACTTTTCCGACCCCATAAGTTATATATATTCTTGATCAGCATCACTATACGAGTCGATCTACCGTCCGTATGTCCGTTTCACCGTCCGTTTTTACGCAAACTAGTCTCTCAGTTTTAAAGCTATCGGGCTATACCTTTACCAAAAGTCTTACTCTTTCTATTGCAGGTAGTATATAAGTAGGAACCAGTCGGATCGGAAAACTATATTTTTTAGTAATATTCGGAGAAGCTTTTTTCTTAATTTATATCTTTGGTGTTTTTTTTAACATATAACCTTCTTAGATTGAAAATAAATTTTTTACAAGCTCTGAATTTCAAAATTTCTTTTATCTAAATCGTACGACTGTATCAAACAGTTGACAAAGGAACGATCGTAAAATTGGTGTGAAAATAACAATAAACAAATTATAGTTTCGGTGTTACTTGACATATTATCTTATAATACTGGGTGTTTTAAATTATATTTAATAAAAATCGGCGACTATAATATATAGCTTTCGAAGAAACGGCCAGGGAAATAATGAACTAGTTTCGTTTTGTAATGTCACGTTGTGTACTAACGTTGATTATTCTTATAAATGAAAGGACATACAAACTTTGGCTTGCCGAAATTAACTTTTTTTCTTGTTTACTGATCATTATGCATACATTTCAGCACTACCGCGGATATTTTAATTTTAATTATATTATTAATAATACTTCGTCCATAATCCGACAAATATATATAAGTTTTAAATCTAAATCACTTTTGGTACTTTATTTTTTTTGCGCTTAAGTGGCACCATCATATTTCTAACAGTACCTTGAGTAAAGTAAAAATGTTTACATTTATTTCAGTTATTGTTGACATTATACCGTTCTTTGTTTCTTTTCTACAGCTCTACAAAAAAACTTTTAAAAATGTAAGCCCAGAAGTTGGTTTCTTTTACATGTGTAGGGGGTAGGGCTGGCATTAAAAACCATAATTTTTAAGTATGGGCCGTTCTTTTACAAACCGAAAGGTTTTTAAAAGTTTTACATTTCGGATTTGCTTGAAAATTTTTTTATTTATACTTTTTGGAAAATAAATTAACACGTATATAAGAATTTGGTCAAAAAACAATTCTTTTTTTAGTTAGAATATAACAAAAAAATAGCTAGTAATAGCTAATACCTTCTGTTTGCAAGTCTATGTCTCCATCTGTACAATCTGATTGATTTCAATGCTCTGAAACCTATACTTTTAAAAATAATTTTTTTAACACACAAAATGTTTAATTTCTTAAGAATAAAAACTAATTTAAATTAATAAAATTTTTTTAACTATTGCCCCCACAAAAAAAATCTATTTAATTTTCAAATATGTCCGCATTCTTCGCCTTATAAAGGTTTTTTTTATAGGTTGGAGCCATTGCTTGTTTTTAAGATATCGAATTTTATGTAACAAGCCCTCTGATTTTTCTCGCTCGATCTCATTAGAACCTTATGGCGTTTGTATTCCTGAGTTACTTAACAATCTGCTGATAATTTCTAAATAAAAATGGAAATAGATTTATATTTAATTTAACGAGTATTTAATTACATCAATTCAAAATTTTTATTTTAAGTTTATTTTATTTTGTTGTATATGTTTATTGCTTAATATATTTAATACATGTATTAACCACTTATTTTCAACGTTTCCTATTCTTCCCTTAACTTTTTCTCCAAAGCCAGGAATTTGGCCAGCCGGATCGGACATTTTTTTCAGAACTAACTAAAAAATGTGTTTGTCTCACAAAATACCTGTCGACTGATCTAAAAATTATTTATTTAAGCTGAATAATGGGTATCTGATAGTCGAGGCACTCGACTATAGAATTTTTTCTTGTTTCATTTTAAGAAGTCCACCAAAATCTTGTTTTGCGTATTGTTTTTGAACGGAGCATTCATTTTTGGCAGTTGATGTGTCACTCGATAAACTTTAAGTGATTATATAACTGGGTTAATAGCGGGAGGTAATTATTCCCACCGGTCTCAAGAGATTACATTTTCAACATTTTCACTTTTACACGTTCACTATTCTTTCTCCCAAACGAAATTTTTTTTAAGACTTGGTATGCAGAATTAGTTTTCTTTGGATTTTTTGCCAATATATCTTGTTTTCTTTTTCAACTGATGTGAAACAAGAAAGAAAGTTAACTTCGGCAAGCCAAAGTTTGTATACCCTTACTGTTATAAGAAATAATCAACGTTAGTAACACCAGGTGCAATTTTTCATTATTTCTCTGACCGTTCTTTGACAGAGTGGTCCGAATTTTTAAAACTCTTAAGTCGTCCGATTTTGATAAAATTATATTCGAAATTCATAACTAATTAAAAAACTTGTTTTCCTAGCTATGGAGGTTATTTTATGAAAAGAACAAAGATATAATTTTTTTTATTATTTTGCCACTAATTTGCGATTTTTCATATGGCAGCTATATTATAATGTCGCCCGACTTTGATAACATACAATTTGAAATTCAGAAATAATTAAAAAATATTATCTTATTGGTTTTATGTTTATTTATGTTTGTTATTTCGAAGTGTAGGAGGTTGGTTCTATGTTAGAAAAACACCAAAAATATAAATAATTAATCTTTTCCCACAAATTTTCTGATTGTTCGTATGGCAGCTATATAATATATAGCTATATAATTTAATTAGAAATTCAAAAATAATAAAAAAATATTATTTTAAATTATATGTTAAACAGCAATACCAAAGATATAATTTTAAAAAATTTGTTTTCCCCTAATTCCTTGGGATCTATAAGGTATAGTTGTCCGATCCGGCTGGTTCCGACTTATATACTACCTGCAATAGAAAGATAGCTCGATAGCTTTAAAACTAAGAGATTAGTTTGGGTAGAAACGGGCAGATAGACATACGGACAGACGGAAATGGCTAGATCGACTCGTCTAGTGATGCTGATCAAGAATATATATACTTTATGGGGTCGGAAACATTTCGTTCACTGCGTTGCCCTCTGCGAGGGTATCCAAAAATGTTCCATCTCTTGCTTCCTAATACACCAATAAGTTCTTCAAGACCCTGAAGTCAAGGAGAGAGATTTATACAATCTCAAAAACAAAGAGACAAATATTTTCACTTTGGAAAGTCCTTTTACTTTTTCAAAAAGAACTTTCAATTTATTTTTGTTCATTTATGGAAAAAAATTATGGTTAAAATGGTTATTTTCTGAAGAGTTACGTGCGACGAGATACTTTTCTTGTAAATGAGAAAAGTTTTTTAAATACTTTAGCTATCGACATGTTTGTTTACTATTAATTTTCTGCCCTGTATCACATGTCACGTACAAGAGTTTAAAATATGTAAGCAAGCTCGAAACAACCCTAGGGCTGGTGAACCTTTCGTTTTTTGTAATTAGGCATATTTTAATATGCTGCATAATGACACAAAACTAATGCCTGATTTAACAGCACATCTGAGTAAGCAGAGACCCGAGCACACGGCTTCCGGCCCGTCTAGAAGGGAAGCTTTAACGCCTCTATGCAACAACGTAAGTCCTATGCAAACAAAACTATGCTGACTTTTCTGGGTTTGGGTTGCAAAGGAACATCATTGTATTTCATTACAAATTGTAAAGTAGGGATGCCTATGCAGATTTGTGCGGGTCGACACGTACAGTGCCAAAATTTACTGTTGGCACAGCTAGCTGTTGGCTATAAAATGTAAAGTCGCGGGCTCCATAAAATATATTGGGCACGGACCGATTACACTAGTTAACAGTCAAAAAATGTTAGCTTTTAAACCGCATTTTCTAGACTTATTTGGTTTCCCTGAACATGGTGCTTGTTGTATAAAAAAATTATGAAACATTTTGGCAATAAACTCAAAGTAAATAGAGAAACGTTTTCGAGGAAATGTAGTTATTTATAATAGTTTTATATTAATACCTATTAAATATTTATAATCGGTATTGTCATATCTAGTTCTAAACACGAAAAACGTTGATTCTTAAAATAAGCTAATCTTGATTTTAAAAGGAACACGTTGAAGTGCAAACAAAATTGAACACCTAAACTTAATCTAGCTATTAAATTCTCGCTGAAGATTGCGTACATCTGGTAACCGAAGAAGGTAACAAAATAAGGAAGGATTACGCCAACGAGACCGTTCCTGCTCCCTGCGACAAGAGATCACGGCTTTAAGGGTCAACAGTAAGTGTTCAACCTCTTTCTAACCAAGAGATAAAATATCTTACAGTTTATATCGAATACATATCTGGTGAAGACGGTTAAACGATAATACATATATTGTTTCTATAAATCGCGTGCAGAAACACATTACGGAGGACAAATAGTATTGCGACCATACATAGTACATATTAAAAAAAAAAGAAGCATAAGCAAAAGCGCTGTGTACGCGGACAGCATTACATCACAATATCAATCTAAATCTTCAATGAAGCCATCAAGGAATGCCTTATCTCAAAAATGAGCTTTTTATTCGAATGAATTTAACTCAAAATCGCCGAAGTCCAACCAGCCTGCTTCAAAAATCTGTATTAAAGGCCGTACCTAAAGATCGAAATCGAATTGGAGAATTTTACGTGTTTAAAAGTTATCTAAAACTTTTATTTTAAATATCAAAATTTAGATATTAACCTATCTCAACTTAAATTATAATCATAAACAATGTTTATTTTAACGCTTAACTGTATCAGAGCAATTCAGGAACTGGGAAGTTGAAAACCAATTACCAAATTTTCTAGCCCACTTGACCATTTTGACAAAAGTTTTTTATTCAGAATTTTTCTCTAATTTAGCAAAACTATCCTATATTAGGATCAATTTCTTGCCTTTCGAATCTAAGATTTATTGACACTCAATAGGATCACATTGACACCTAAATAGGTGCATATTGATGACGATTTTTTAATTCGGTTAGTTATGATAAAATTTATTGCCTAATCAGAAAACTTACCAACGTTGGCGTGTTTTACATCAAGTAGTAGTCGCTTGCGGTCATCGTTGTAGATGTGTCGGTTAAAATATTACAGAATTTTGCGCTTAAAGCTCATCTAGCTATCGAACAGATGATTTGACTTTTCCCGGTAATGGAATTCAAAATTAAGCTCGATCTATGGAAAAATATGCCTTACATAAATCACTCTTATATTTTTTAAAAGTAAACAGTAAAGCAATAATAAAAAGGAATACAAGGCGACAATCACCACTAAGAAATCTAATTACACAGACAATTAGGTAAAGTTATGCAAATCAGATTACCAAAGAAAAAGCGTTACAATTCTAAATTGATTTGGAATTTTACACCTTCTTGGCGAAATTTGCATGTTTTTCCCTATTTTCTATGAACTTTGCTCCAATCCGATGAGGGTCTCTAACTGCTATTTTAGTGACAGTGATAGTCCCTAGACGTAGTTTTCCAACCTGTGTGGAATATTTTCTTCATCTTCCTTTGTTAAATAAAACTTTGCGACGTCTGTTCTTATACTTAGAATATATAATAGTCTTATAAGATAAATGCATAATGCTTAAAAATAAATAAAGTTAAAATATTGTGCGGCTTGAACAACAATATTGTATTGCAAAATTTCTTCTATAATGATGTTACCTATAGAATTCCTTTGTTTAGTAAGTTGAGGCTGATTTCAGTCGATTGCACTATGAAGAAAGGAAGAACGCTTTAGTCGAGTGTCTTAACTACACAGAAAAAATAATTGATATGATATGATGGTCAATTTCATAAAATCCAGTATCGATTCGGCCCTGATAAGCACCATATCAATTTAATATGTTCGAAATGTTAAAAACTATATTTCGTTAATATCATTTTTACATTAGCGGTATCACTTTTTTCTAGAAAAAAGCTTTGACAAGGCTTTTTTGTCACAATCAAGCGTTGGCTCAGAGGGCTAGCGGATAGGTCGGATAGGTCTATTTCGCTTCCACTCACGTAATTAACGCCGCCATATTGCTCAATCCCCTCTTTTTCGATGTCAAGAAATATTCGAAAAGAGAGAATTCGAGAAAAATTGATATTTGTTGAAAAAACACAAACTTACCATGCGCATATCAAATTGATCTTGACGCATTTTTTTTCTGTGTATAAGATGGGCGGCAGACAGATATAAGCGTTTTGGCCATTTGTGAGCGTTAAAGTGGTGAGTCGATAGGTATCGACAAGACAAATACATTTCAGTTGAAATTGTCTTTCTACCATAAAAACTATAGGCGCTACAGATTTTCGCGGATAGTGGGCTTTAGAGAGAGCGTGGCACCCCGCTGAAACAAACTTGCGCTGCTTAGGAAGCCCAGGAATCATGCCAAGTATGAGATCTCAGCGTTCATCCTGACGGACAGACTGACAGATGGACAAGGCTAGATCGACTCGGCTAGTGATCCCGATCAACCAATATATGTATACTTTATGGGGTCGGAAACGTTTTCTTTAACCTGTTACATACTTTCTGACGAATCTAGTATACCCTTTTACTCTACGAGTAACGGGTCTAAAAAAATTAAAAAGAAGAATTTTTTTTGGAAATGTAGCTAATAATACTTTGTTAGATTACTTTTTTAACACATTATTGATTGTTACATTTGAAAATTCATTTGATTCTTTTTCCTTAGGCTTAGTATACAACCCACCAAAAAGTCGTCGAAAACCATATACTTCATATAAAAAAGTCACAACATTTTGGTTAAAGTTTTTGGACGGCAGTCATTATACTAAAATGCCGCTCAAGAAACATTAAAGAATATACATTAAACAAATAGAGACGGGACACAAATAAAATTAAGGGCACAGCTGAGAATGAAGCAAATGAGTTTAAATATTAGTTTTTAATACCGGAATAAATGTCAAAATGCAAATTAAATGATAAAGTTAATTATAGTTATTACATAGAACGCGAAAGGGCTCGTGCAGACAACAATTTGATGTACATCGTGGCAAATTTCGAGTGTAATAATTTCGCGTTAGTCTAACAGGAACATTGAATGTTAGGCGGTTTAAAAGATCTGCAGAATCAATCAATGTCACCTCTTATAATATTTTGTATAAAAATATTTAGAAGTGTAGTAAATTAAGCAATTGTAATTGCAATTGTAGAAAGGTAGCCTTACGTTTTGATCCCAGTTCAAACTACGCAGAGCAACCAAGAACACTCATGGCTTTGTTAACAGTGGACATTATGTCAAATTTAAGTTTAGGGTCCAAAAGAACACCTAAAATGTAAACTGAATATATACAGTCAAGTGGCGCATTTTTTAGAAAGTAACTGATAAACGTATGAGTACCCCTATACATACAAAGTCATCTGCATTTAAGGCAGTTCAAATTTAAAAGGTTGTACTCACACCATCCATGAAAACAATCAATATCTAACTGTAAGTTAAATCCCGACCCTATATCATTAAATGATTACCAAAGCTTAACATCATCAGCATTAGTACACGAGAATGTGTTATGATTGAGGGGAAGACCGTTAATAAAAAAAAGGAAAGAACAATGACTACCCGAATGACTTCCCTGAGGCACTTCAGATGTCACGTTTATCAATTTTGAAACAGCATTCTTGAGACCCTCTGAGTCCTACCATTCAAGTAACATGAAATCCAAGATAATAGATTACCAGGAAACCCAAGCTGATCTAATTTAAATAAAAGAAGTGAGTGGTTAACGGAGTCAAAGACCGTACTAAAATCTGTATATACAACGTCAATTCAAGTCGATTTTTACTTAACAAAACCATGCTGACACGGTGATATAAGGGAGGAACATAAATGTTGCAAATGAAAAGTGATAATACACTCAAACGCATTGGGAGTTGCCGACAATTTAGAAATGCCTCTATAATTCTGGGCATCTGCCTTCGCACCCTTTTTATAAAGTGGAATAATAAAAGAGTGCTTCCAGATGTAGGAACAACTGATGATGAAATAGACAAATTGAAAAGTTTATGAATCGGTTTACAAATGGTTGACGCAAAAAACTTAAGCACACATCCAGGAAGTCCATCTGGACCTGGAGAATAAGTTGGCGTTGTTGTTGCTAAATTGTAACGATAAAAGGCAATGTCAATGACTTACGCTTGGCATTAACAATGTTGTTGTCGAATTTACATCGATTTAGATAAATAGAATAGCAATGACTGTTGAGAGAATTAAAACCCGTTCGAGCCACCACATATTTAAATATATAAAAATCTGATGGCCTACCCGATTTTCCTATATGTACAAGTTGTCCAATTATAATGGGAGTTGAGTTTATTATAAAAACATTTATGAAAACATCTCATTTTAGTAGGAGAAACTAAAGAAGAGCGGGTATCAGAGCAGGGAAAGCAAATTGTCATTTCCATAGTTGGATTATATCGTTCTTCAGGGCCTGAAACAAACACAAGATCATTTGTCTATTTAAGGAATTTCGTATAGAGCTTACTTGCTGAAACGATAATTCTAAAAGGCCATCCACAAGATCATGGACGGATAAGGGTAAAGCGAAAAGTGAGTGAGTAGGAGGAGACCAAGAAGTATTAGGTAGATTAAAGTCACCCAAAACAATAAAAAGGTCTCTGTTAGAAAGAAGGGATAAAACTGTTTTTATTGCAGACAGATGGTGCTCATAAGCTACTAGATCAGCGCCAGGTGGAGCACGTAACAAAAACAAAAAAAAGTTGCAAGGAAACTTTCACACTTTGAAATTTAATTTCATTATCCCATTTATTTTTGGGACTGTTTTTGCTGTAAATGTAAACCCCAAATAAGATGGATACCGCAATTCTAAAAAGTATAGAAACGCCTTCGTTTTTGGCAGCGTACGCCGACGGATTTGCCCTTGGATAGTGCTCCCATTAAGTCAAGATTTAATTCATTGTGTTTAGTAAGAATAAGAATAGATAGTATTTATCCTTTTTATATCCCTATTACTCTTTTTAGAGGAGGATTTTTAAAGTTTTGTTTGCACGCCAAAAAGACATATTCCTGATGATCATTTTTTAAAGCTAGCAAAGTTAAGTTCAAATAAAGATTCTATGGATTCTTATTCATCTTTTTTTGATGTAATGGATGATGTCGCTAAGGGCGTCTCAATTCCAGGTAACGAGCCGGATAACCTCATTTCGCAAACTACAATTAGCAACAACAACTCGGTTAGCAAGAACGGTTCGTCTGTGACGGAAAATGTTATAATGTGCTTCATGTTATAGTGGCAAGTGTTCTGTGGCACACCAAAGGGTGCAAGATTGCAGAAAACATTATTGCTGAAAACGACCTTTGACCTTGAATTTCAGGTTTTAATAAGTAAGATCACAAAGAGAAGCTAAAAAAAACAAAAAATACAAGAACAAATAGTCACGTGATCATAAAACCACAAGCAGGGGGCTCGCCCCACAAAAGCAAAATGTTCCCGCCAGACAAAAACAAACTTTTTTCTAAAAACTCAATAATTGCACATAAATATATTGTTATAAAAAGAAAATACAATGTATCACTGGAAAACACAAACCCATTCATTATAAAAAATCAATCGACTACAATTGCCGAGGTGAAGTAAAAAAATATAAAGTAACAACTCAATTCTGACTCAAACAAAAACACCCAACAAGCTAAAAAACTACTAAAAATTAAAAAAAAAAAATGGTGAAGTAGACGTAGAAGCAAACGAACACGAAAGCCTTAACGAGACCATGGGAGTTATTAACTGCAGAGGAGGAAATTCTAGCCGAACTGAAGTCCCTTAAAGTTTCTCAGATCTACAAATGGACCAAACTAGTGGATCATAATCGGTTACCAACAGGACCTAATACGCTTATTTTTAACTCTACAAATCTCCCTAAAAAGGTATTTATAGGCAATGAAATAGTTTTCACACGCCCGTATATATCACGCCCCAAGCACTGTAAAAAATGCCTTTGATTCAACCACCCCCAACCTGGCTCCAAGCAAAATAATCCCATATGCAAAAACTGCTCAGAAACCACTCACAACAACGACAACAACGATTGTAAGCAGCAATCAAAATGCATTAACTGCAAGGGCAACACACGTCCATAGACAAAAAATGCCCAATCTTTCTCAAAGAACAGGAGCTTATAGCCATTAGAATCACAGAAAAAGTAGACCACAAAACTCCCCGATCCATAAACTTCACACGTCAGAATTATATCCAAGAAACTTTATACTCATAAACCCTAAAAAATCCCTCACCAACAGAAAACCCAACCAGACCAACCGAAAACAAATACATAATAAAAACTATATCTATAAAAAACCTAACTCATTAGACGATTTTTTAAAGAGCTGACAATAAAATAAGATAGCTCAAACCCCTGCAGCCTACGACACCTTCGATCAAGAAATGATTATCAATGACGACTCTCAAAAACCCTCTACATCAACAATCGACTGTGAACTTAGAAGCCAAACCAAAGAAAAATTCACCCTATCTAAAAATATAAAAGCTGAAGAGCAAAGACCAAACTTTTCCAGCACAAACGTTATAAAACAAACACAAAAGCTTCAATAAATGATGTGTTTAAAAATATTACAATGGAATATAAAAGGATATTTGAACAACTACAACCAACTACTCATACTCATCAAGACACACTCTCCACATACACACATACAATACTTCGACAGCCTACCGACATCTATAAACTACAATATACTAACAAACATTGCATCTAACAGATTAGGAGGAGTAGCCCTGCTAATCCACAAATTAATCCAACACACTTAAAGTAACATCAATGAAGACGTAGAAGCAATAGCAATAGAAATAAAATCAAAAGATAACTGTAAAATATACTCCATTTATATCTCACCCAACAAACCTTTTTCGCGCAATATCCTGAACAACGTAATTAACATAAACAACGAAACTGTCATGCTAACAGGACATTCCAACAGCTGGCACCAAAACTGGGGATCCACACACTCCAACTCAAGAGGTAAAACAATAGCCTTATTTATTGAGCAATCACAACTTACCCTATTACATGACAAATCACCAACACACTTTACTCCACACAACACCTTCACACACATTGACTTCAACTTTTGTTCTCCCCATCGTGTGAGTGACAACTTGGAATGTAATAGACGACTTTCTCGTAAGTGATCACTTCCCAATAATCCTCACCCTTTTTCCAACCGACACCATCATTAATAAAAAGACACCAATTTTTAAATTAAGCGAAGCAAACTGGGATACCTTTCCAATCCACACACATAACAACAACAACATATACCCTCTCTCAACCAACATAAACAAAGAAACGTCACTAATAAATACCACAAACAATACCCAACCGACACTCACGCAAATGGAAAGCTGTGAAGAGAAACACAACCCAGGAAACGTTCATTGTTTACAGAAAAGCAAACGCGTTTTTAAAAAAAGAAGTTAAAATTAGGAAGAGGGAATCTAGAACCACTTTCACATCAACCATTCAAAAAACACACCAACAACAAAAATATGGAACAACATTCGTCGATTTTGCGGTCTTAACCTAATAAAACAAATACACCACATAACAACCATCAATAACATAACCACCGACAACAAAAACGAAATCGCTAATCTGCTGGTCAGATCTCTCAAAATACGCAAACTTCAGTCAGGAATTAATTAATATAATACAATAACTCTCAATCATATCCCAACCAAATCTGCTATAGTAATTACAAGCCCATAACCAAAATCGAATTAACCATTGCTCTCCAATCACTTAAAGGCACAACACCAGGAATCAACAGATTCTCATATCCCATGATAAAAACAGTTCACCATCAATAAAAAAAATACTTTCTCACTTCAACAACATCTTCAACCACTACCCCAGTCATAAAAAACCAGCCTGATCATATCAATACTAAAACCTTAAAAGGATAAAACCAACATCTCATTCTACCGACCCATCTCACTTAACTGTTGCTTGAGCAAAACACTGGACAAAATAGTAGCGAACAGACTATGGTGGTTCCTTAACAATGACAAACTACTACACACACCCACACCAATTTGGCTTCAAGAAAGGCAAATCGACTTCGGATACTCTGCTATATGCAGATCCCATCATCACGAAGTCGCTTAATACTAGGAAACTTACCTCACTCATCTCTCTTGACTTTGCAAGAGCTTTCGATCGAGTAGGTACACACGCAATAACTGACCAACTAATAAGTGCAAATGAGGTCACAAAATAATAAAGCATATTATAAACTTCACCAAAAACAGAAATATACTAATAAAAGGAAATCGTCTGCATATGCGCTAAATTTAATCTGCTTGTATAGGGGAGATCCTTGTGGGATTGAATAGGGAATCACAATTCAAGCATAAACCCTTTGGAAAATGGAATCCCACAAGGATCTCCCCTATACAAGCAGATTAAATTTAGCGCATATGCAGACGATTTCCTTTTATTAGTATATTTTAAAAACAAAAAGAACATTAACATCAAGCTAAACCACCTATTTAGAAAAATAGAAGATTGGGAAAGTCATACCTATCACAAACAAAATGTGAACATCTACACATATGTAGAAAATACAAATGCAACTGCATAATTACAACTCAGAATTCTAGCATAAAAATCTTAGGATCACTTAAAATACTCGGACTAACCATATCACTCTCTAAGAAACTTAACATCATAAAATGCCTAGCCAGTCCCAAGTTTAACTGCAACACAAAAGCCATACTTATTGATACGGCCCGAATATACTAAACAAACTAAATACCACACTAAACGCAGCTCTTAGAGCAGCCCTAGGTGCATTTCGCACAACACCAACATTTAACCTATTTTACGAATCCAGCATTCCAACCATCGAGCAAAGGCGAGACCACCTTACAACTAAGCTCTTAAAAAATCTTATCCGATCCAAAGATACACCAATGCACAAATTTATTAAAGCAATAACCAGAAGAAAAAATGGACCTCAACACTAGAACGAGCTATAGGAAATTGTCAACTTCTTTACATACCCTTCCAATCAACAAAATTGTACAAAACAAAACCGCCATTGCAACTACAACAAAACATAATCAACACCTCGCTGCACAACTACAAAAAAACAACATCTTATCTGAAACATTCCAAAAACTTTTCAATGAAACAAAACTACAAAAACCAAACAGTGATATACAAGGACGGATCTCAACAAAATACAACGACAGCTTTTGCTTAAACCAACGTGACAGAAACATTGCAATACGAAAAGGTATGACCTTACTCGTCAATCCTAACAGCAGAGATATTTGGAATCCTCGAAGCAATCAAAATTGCAACCAGAAGAAGAGGAAATTTTGTAATCTGTTGGAACACATGGTACAAAAATATTAACACTAATAACACCCACATATCAACACTTTCTAACATAAAAATCCGTTTTGGACATTCAAACATAACACACAAACACCTTCTTGATCCAAACAACTCTGGTAACTTCCCTCTCTGCCAATCAACTCCAGTTAACATGGAACGCATCCTAGACTCATGCCCAGCAATAACACAGGACAAGCAGCCACTACACCAATCAGCAGACATATAGCAACTATCATCAAATTAAATGTAAAATATGATTAAATTAAGTCCAATAATACGTAGTCGAAGGCCCCGCAGCTAGAACTACAACCCCCTATGTTAGTTTTAGTTTTAAAAACTTTACTATCAATTTTAATAAATAAATATGATCAAGATTTTCCCACAATAACCCAGACAAGCAACCCGGTGAAAGTCACCAGATTTGTGCAAGGACCGACTCTACCTATTATGAAACGAAATTTCCCTTCCTTGGAGTCTTATGAACATGTGAAATCTGACTGGAAATTGAATTATCCAGACAGCGATCCAATTTCGAATAATATAGTGAAATTTGACTTATTAATGACATAATCCAACCAATCTCTTGCCCTTAGCAAGTAAGAGTGATATTCTGAAAATGAAGACAAAAAGAGAACTTACGAGTAATAATTGTAATGCCTATATAAATGTATACGTTCAGTCTTTATCATAGAATAAAAACTATATTCAGGTTGTCTTAAATAACAATAACTATGATATTGGACTTATGATTTTTTTATATCTGCCGGATTTTTAATTTAAACTTAATTTTTTTGTATTAAAAACTTTAAAGCGTTTTTCCAACAACTAACGTTTCAAAGTCTGTTCCTATCATAACCTCAATACTACTGCAACGATCATTTTGAAATTTTAAACACTATTTCTGTACTCATTTTACAAGATAACGCTATGGAGTTTTTTTGTTCATAATTTTATCATACAACGCTAGATTAGCCAATTCTTTTCTAAAAAAAATCAGGTTTTTAACTTCCAAGTCTTCACTCGACAGCCTTACCTGGAATGATAGGTTTTTTGAGAAGATAAATACGATATTAAAAAAATATAGATCAGAATTTCAACGAATATGTACAATACTCATTAAAGCAACCCAGTCGTGTACCCTAATCACAGACGCTTATATTACAGCAGTGGGAGCAGTTTAAATGCAGAATAGTCAGCAGAGGTCAATTATAGCCCACTGCTGGTCCATTTAATACTTCAGAAACTATCTATACCACTTGGTTTCCCTAGTTTGGTTAAAAACTTTAAAGCCTAATCTTAATCTTCAAACATGGAAAATTCAGCTCAACGAGTTTGATTTTGGCAATTAATAAAATAAAACGAAAAAACAATGCTCTAGCAGATGGTTTAACCAGAATAGTTGACGGCGAATCCACGAAAAAAAGCTTAAATAGAAATGCATATTCCCGATCTTTGAGAATTGCATATAACCAATAATAGAAAAGTTCGAACGAATTTGATGAAGATTACAGCGTATTGATTGAGAAAAAATGTTGAAAGCTTATCGATTTAGTAGATCCTATATTACATTTTTAACAAACGAGGACGACTGATTGGTTTGGAAGGCCGTGTCTGATTACTTTAATTTTGAAAAGAAAGCAAAGGAGTATAAAATAAGGTGGAAAGCATGGCAAAGCAAGATAGCAATAGATTATTTCCGTGACGGCTATCAGTGCACATTTTTCTTTGCTAACAACTTTTAAAAAAATGTCCAAGTAAAAAAACTTTTTGGCAAATAGATGGACATTGATAACCCAAACAAAATCTCATTTACATTTTTACAAAATATGTAGTGATGTGTAACGATTTCAGTCAGAAGTTTGCAACGCATTAAAAAAGACGTTTCCGACCCCATAAAGTATAAATATTCTTGATCAGCATCACTAGACGAGACAATCTAGTCATGTCCGTTTGTCTGTCCGTCCGTTTCTACGCAAACTGGTCTTTCATTTTTAAAGCTATCGGGCTGAAACTTAACCAAAAGTGTTCTTCTTTCTATTGCAGGTAGTATATAAGTCTGAACCAATCGGATCGGACAACTATATCTTATAGCTCCCATAGGAATTATCGGAAAAAAATTATTTTCTTGGTGTTTTTTAACATATAGCCTCCTGCGCTTGGAAAAAACATTCTTTAATTAGTTCTGAATTTCGAATTAAATTCAATCAAAATCGAATGACTATATCATATAGCTGCCATACGAACAAACGGAAAATTTGTGGGAAAATAATATGAAAAAATTATATCTTTTATGTTTTTTAACATACAACCTTCTACACTTGGAAATAACAGTTTTTAATTAGTTTTAAATTACGAATTTAATTTTATCAAAATTGGACGACTTAAGACTTACGAATTCAAATTAACAACAACAAATTAACTAACATATAGCTGTGAAAAGAACGGTCAGAGAAATAATGAAATAATTTTTTTTTAATATTGCTGTAGTTAGCAACAATCCTTAAAAATGTCACATGGTGTTACTAACGTTGATTATTTCTTAAAACTGCATTTTTATTAATGCCAAAGTTAACTTCCCTTCTTGTTTTATTATATTTATTATACATTTTTTCATTCGGCACGCTGCAATTCGATATGCCTGTGCATAGTTGTTTGATTTCAATGAAGCGTGCGGAATGTAAGAAGAGAATGATTGTGGGAATGACAACAAATGTTTCACCCTTATACTCGTATTTATAATTAATAACGCACGAATAGGTTAGATGTATAGCGTTTATTCGGAGCGGCAGACGGACTGTGTAATAGCTTGGCTCCAAGATCTTCATTAAAAAAGTAGTAGAATAGAATAGTGGTTTGATAAGCGACAGCTTAAGGCGAAAAAAGGCGATAAGAAATAATTACGACCCTTTTTAGTATTTCAGGATATATGTTTCTTTATTTAAGGTCAAAGGTTTTAAAATCAAATACCAAATTTTTTGGTAAATGAAGATATTTGTTTTTATATTTAAAGGTTATTTTTTTACTTTGAATAACCAATTTTATTACAAATTAATTAAATTAAACCCTTTTCCTCATTTAAAAGCTCATTTTCCGAAATTAAGAACTCATTTTGTTGAAAATTAAATTTTTGTACATAGCTCATTTTTTACATAGCTAAACAAATTTTTTAGGTGCTTAATTGGGCATATTCACTATTACTATTTTTAAACTGATTTTCACAAAAAGTAATAATATTTTTTTAATTTTCATTTGCCTCAGCCACTACGTTGGGCGAGTTTAGTTGTATTTTTATTTGTCGTGTCAGAACTTATATTTTCATTAGTGGTAGCATGAAGATTTTCACTAAGCGTATGTTTTTTAAAATTAGATATGTTTAAAAAAGATTTTGAGCAATTGGGATAACAACAATAAAGAGCAATATACGAGTCAAAGCAATGAAACTTTCTAAATGAATTTGAGCAAATTTTACATACGAAACTTATTTAGAAAACTTATTGGTTACTGTTACAAATCATTTAAGAACTCGGATAATGATACAGTTTATGTCGGTGTCCAAATCAATATCAAAAAAGTATTTTTGAACGCTCGTATGGACGTTTGTTCAAAAATACTTTTTTGATACACACTTGACACACTTTTCGGGATACTTTAGGTTCAAAAGAAAAAAAAACTTTAAAACATAAGTCTAAAGCTGACAAGATAGTTGGTTGCTTATAAAATATGCTTGAAACATATAAATAACAAGAAAGGAAGTTAACTTCGGCAAGCCGAAGTTTGTATACTTGCAGTTATAAAAAATAATTAATAATTTTATTAAATTGACTTGGAAATTCTTAAAAATATAAAAATTTATATTCCCAATATTATAAGATAATATGTCAAAAATCCCCAAAGCTATAATTTGTTTCCCATTATTTCCCATCATTTATCCGATCGCTCCTATGACAGCTATGTGATATGGTCGTCCGATTTTAATAAAATTTAATTCGAAATTTAGAACTAATTAAATGTTATTTTCAAGCTTATAAGGTTATATGTTAAAAAACACCAAAGATATAATTTTTATTTCATGTTTTCCGACTAATTTCCGATCGTTCCTATGGCAGCTACATGATATAGTCGTCCGATTTTGATAAAATTTAATTCGAACTTCAAAACCAAATACAAAATGTTAGTTCCAAGCGTAGGATAGAAGATATAATTTTTCAATATTATTTGTTCCTAATTCGAAATTCAGAACTAATTTAAAAATGTTAAATCCAAGCTTAGAAACGTATATGTTAAAAAACGCGAAAAATATAATTTTTTTTAATATTTTGCCCGATAGTTCCTATGGAAGCTTAAAGACACCTCTGAAAGGGTATATGCGTACACAAACAAAGAACGTCAATTTAACGGTAACTAAAGCTTTACAAATGTCGTTTTTGCATTGATAGCTGTAAACCAAAGCTTAGTTACTCTCTTCTTATTACTTCATCTAAATTTGTCTTTTGGTCACACGCATTTTGTAATGGGGAAGAAAACAAAAGATGAGGGAAAAACTGTTCGGAAAATTGGGGCTATCTTGGAAGAACAAAGAGTTCTTGAAAATGCGCAAATATCAGGTTCTTGTGAGCCCAGGCCCCGATCCGGTAGACCACCAAAGCTCACTATCCGGGAGAAGAGGAGCATTTTGAAGCCAATTAAGGTCAATCCAAGGATAACTGCCTCTCAAATTCTAAGGTTATTAAGGAAAAGTTCAACAAGGATCTTCATGAGGACACGGGGCGTAAAATTATTAAGAAAGAATGCTATAATGCTATATATACCGTACTGCCCGGAAGAAACCATTAACATCCGCTGTCCATAACTGGAATTTGCGAGAAGCCTCCTGAGTTCTGAAAAAATTAATTTTCAGTGATAACAGCAAATTTTGTATCTTTGCAATAAAAGAACTCAATGCCAAATCGGTTGGCTGAAGTTATTAAACGAAAAGAATATCAAACTTCGTACTAATATATATAAAAAAACGTTTTCTAACTGGGGTTTAAGTTTTGTACGCATTCTTTTTCTGAATGAAAATCAGACTTTTGTTTGATCATTTTTTTAATATTATCTAAAGTTGCAGAGCTAGAAACTAAGTTAGATACCAATAAAGCTAATAAAATGTACTATTTCTTATGCACTACTAATTATTCGTGAGGTAAAATAGAAAATCTTTAACGAGCTTTAAGAATAAAAGAGGCAAAGAAAAAAGTCGTGAAATATATACGAAGTAAAATCAAAAACGCTGTTAATCCCAATTAAATACCTAAAACTAAAATCAAATCTACTAATCACTTTTCATTTTAAATAAAACCATAACCATAACTTTTATGTAACTTTTCGTTTAAATTGGAAAAACCAATCCCAAAAATATGACTTTTTTAAAAAATCAAAGTGTCTTGCAGCGCACAAGTTAAACACGTTGCTGCTTCTCTTTTCATAACTCAAACAGAGTGTAGGTCTTTTTTTCTTTTGATTTCTTGTTGCTCCGAGGAAAGGCAGATTATAAGCCACAGAAAGACAGGGAAATCTCCGAAGATCGGCCTCTTATTGTTGTACGATGGCTTTTGTCGGCAGTCTTCTACGCTGTGCCAACTTCTCTGCTAACGTCGACAGCGGCACACAGATTTAGGCACAAAATAAAAACTCCTGCTTCAAAACTGAAGTGAAGCTAGTCTAGACTAGCTAAGTTTTATTTGAGTTTATCTCTTTTATCTAGTATACCTAGCTAAAGATTTAAATAGCAATTTATTTTATATTAGCGACATTTTTTAATCCGATCGCACGGCCCGATTTCATGAGATGATAAACACGTAAAAAAATTAAGTATTTCATCATCCAGAAAAAAGTTTCAGTCAAAGTCTCCGAGCTAGAAAATAAAATATAATAAAGTCGGATTTTGAGATCGTTATACTCGTAGTCAAGAACATAAAACTTTGAAAGGTTCAAGCAATTAAATCTACAATGATTTTATATTAGGGGAAGATAATTGGCTAAACAATTTTATCTTAAATAAGGATATAACCGATCAACATGAATTTTGTATTGGGAACTTCTGACGGGGGATCCTACTCAAGAATCGTGGGGACGGACAAGCTGTTTTAGTAATATAAGGACTTTGTTTTGTTAAGGCCAACGCACTCCTTTACGAAATGTGTTATGCAAACTGTCCAAAAACTGTCTTCAGTCCAAAAAATACGAAGAACGCTTACTAGAGTTTTTTTTATCAAAGAAACCGTCCCTCAGCGAATTTATTGCATATTGACGATTAACTCCACGAAAAGTCATTACCTTACACTTATACCCATTAAATCCATTAAATTGTCAGAGCACCATGTTTGAAAATTATTCAAATCGGAGTGTAGTCGGACAACAACGATCTGCGGGCAACATTTATCATCAGTTCAAGAGAATAAGTTTAACTGTGGGATGGTTATCACTGTAGATGGCACGACACGTAGTGGCGAAGCGCACCAGACAGTGTGCGAAGACAACTATAGCCACAGAATTGAATATCTGCTATGATGGTCCGATCGTATTGAGTATTGAGATTGATACCAACCGAAAGATTTCGAAAAACTTTAAAAAAATGCATACCAAGACTTAAGAAATTCCAATTGTTTTAATTGCCCTCGGCTTTTACGCTAGTTTTAATCTTACTAAGAATATGAGTCGAAGGATATTCCGTTCGAAAGTAATTCCAAAAACAAGAAAGGAAGTTAACTTCGGCAAGCCGACGTTTGTATACCCTTGCAGTTGTAAAAAATAATCAATAATTTAATATACAAATTTATATTCCCAATATTATAAGACAATATGTCAAAAAGCCCCAAAGCTATAATTTGTTTCATATTATTTCCCACCAATTATCCGATCGTTCCTATGACAGCTATACATATGATATAGTCGGCCGATTTTAATAAAAATTAATTCGAAATTCAAAACCAAAAAGGAAATGTTATTTCCAAGCGTAAGTTAAAAAACACCGAAGATATCATTTTTCAATATTATTTTACCACTAATTTTCCGATTGTTCCTATGGCAGCTATATGATATAGTCGTCCGATTTTGATAAAATTTAATTCGAAATTCAAAACCAAATAAAAAATGTTATTTCCAAGCGTAGGAGGTTATAAGTTAAAAACAGCGAAGATATAATTTTTCAATATTACCACTTTTTATTATTATTATTATTATTTACCACTAATTTTCCGATTGTTCCTATGGGGGCTATATGATATAGTCGTCCGATTTTGATTAAATTTAATTCGAAATTCAGAACTAATTTAAAAATGTTAAATCCATGCTTAAAAATTTATATGTTAAAAAACACGAAAGATATATTTTTTTAAAATTTTTTCCCCGATAGTTCCTATGGGAGCTATAAGATATAGTTGTCCGATCCGGCTGGTTCCGACATATATACTACCTGCAATAGAAATAAGACTTTTGGGTAAGTTTCAGCGATAGCTTTAAAACTGAGAGACTAGTTCGTGTAGAAACGGACGGACAGTCGGACAGACAGACGCACAGACGGATGGACAGACGGACATGGCTAGATCAAATCGTCTAGTGACGCTGATCAAGAATATTAATACTTTACGGGGTCGGTCCCATCTCTTTCGCTGCGTTGCAAACTTCTGACTGAAATCATTATCATCTTTGCAAGGGTATAAAAAGAGCAACCCACTTCTCTTCAGTATGAAAAGCCTTTTATTGCTTATTTGCATGCCCGAAACTATGCAATAGTAATTTGAAAAGAAAATATTCTTTTTAGACATTTAGGTCAAACAATACGAAAAATGTTTTTGATATATTTTTCCTGACGACACAGTTACAATGCGTTTATACAACGAATGTTACATTAAAGTATGACATTCGAAGAATACAATTTTTATAAAGCAATATTCAAAAATATAGCAATAGTAGCAATTGTCCCGACTTGTCACGAAAAAAAGAATTGAATTGAGGTGCCCATGAGAACTTGGCGCTGGATCATCAGAAATCCAAAAATTGAAGTTCATTCGTTAGATAACAGTTAGCGTTACCTTGTAAAATATGTACAGAAATAGTGCTTAAAATTTCAAAAGAATCGGTGCAATAGTTTTTAAGTTACGATGGGCACCGACTTTGAAAAAATGAGTTATGGGAAAGCTTTAAAGCTTTTAACACAACCAAATCCGGTGTAAAGTGTTGACACAACATTCTTCATATATTATGCATTCATTCCCAAGAATAGAATTTAATATTTAACAAACAAGGAAGAACGCTATAGTCGAGTGCCTCGACTATCAGATAGCCATTACTCACCTTAAGAGAGTAAAAGGTTAATGGACATATATATAAGCAGCAAATCGATATTAAGGGCACGCACAAGCGTTTTAACCGTTTGTGGGCGTTAGGGTGGGCGTGGCCCATTTTAGGTCAGTCGTTAGGTATTGATGAGACAAACATATTTCAGTTACAATTGTATTTCTATCATAAAAACTGTAGGCGCTACAGATTTTTGGCGGATTGTGGGCATTAAAGTGGGCGTGTTACCCCGCTGAAGCAAACTTGCGCTAAGCTGGAGATCTGCATACCAAGTCTGAATATTCTAGATCTTATATTTTCTGAGATCTCAGCGTTCATACGGACGGCAAGATCGACTCGGCTAGTGATCCTGATCAAGACCTGGTCGGAAACGCTTCCTTCTACCTGTGACATACTTTCTGACTAACCTAATATACCTCCTTTACTTTACAAGTAACGGGTATAATTATTTCAAAAATTTCTGACCGTTTATATGTTAGTTTCCAATATTATAAGACATTTCCCATTAATTTTCCGATCATTCCTATGGATAGTTTTTAACAGTTCCACATAAAAAATAAAATTCTATAATTTTTTTAAAATTGGATAAATTATAGAATTTAATATACGAATATAAACAAAAACTTCTGACACTAGCCAGCTATTAGCAATCTGTTGGCAACAAATATGCGCTGTGTTCGAAAATAAGGAACCGAAGGAAAATATCTATATATATATATATCTAGTATACCCTTTTACTCTACGAGTAACTGGTATAATTACGATTTACAAAGCCGACTACTATATATACAAGAAGAAATTAAAATCTACAGTAATTGCCGATTGTTTCTAGTGAAACACCAATCGAAAGATATTTAAAAAAAAAAGAATTGCATACCAAGACAAAAAAAATGAATTGGTGTCGGAGGAAAAGTGGTAAAAGTGTAAATTTACTTTATGGGGTCGGAAACATCTCCTTCCCTGCGTTGCAAACTTCTGACTGAAATTAATATTCCTCCTGCAAGGGTATAAAAACATCAAAGATATTATTTTCCCACCAATTTATATGTTACATTCGTCCGATTTTGATAAAATTAAATTCGAAATTCAGAACTAATTAAAAATGTTAGCTGTAGCTTAGAATGTTGTATGTTTAACAAGAAAGGAAGTTAGCTGCGGCAAGCCGAAGCTTGTATACCCTTGCAGTTATCAGAAATAATCAACTTTAGTAACACCATATGTTGGGGAAGTTGTAATTAAATTCGAAATTCTTAAAAATATAAAAAATTATATTCTCAATATTATAAGATAATATGTTAAGAAGGCGCAAAGCTATAATTTGTTTCAAATTATTTTCCCACCCATTTTCAAATCGTTCCTATAAACTTGACAAAATTCAAAATTAAACTAAAAATGTTCCCGATAGTTCTTATGGGAGCTATAAGGTATACTTGTCCGATCCGGCTGGTTCCGACTTATATACTTACTGGAAATAAAAGAAGACTTTTGGGAAAGTTTTAGCCCGATAGCTTTAGAACTGAGAAAATAGCTTGCGTTGAAACGGACGGACAGACTGGCAGACGGACGGACAGACGGACCGACAGATGGACTCTAGTCTAGTCTAGTCTAGTGATGCTGATCAGGAATATATATACTTTTCTTCTTTTCTCAAGCTGAGTAACGGGTATCTAATAGTCGAGGCACTTAATAGTCTAAGCATATAACTAATATTATGCGTGGTACAAACATTTCGTTGAGGCGCCTGGAGGGTGCATATGTCGAAGGCGGGAGAGATGTAGATCGACATCCGATTGTTAAAAAAATTGGGTTAATCATAACCTTCTTTAGGTACAACTAGAAGAGAATTTTATCTCGCGTACAATAAATTTTCCACGTTCCGATAGGAACTCCCCGACGCTTCTTCACTTTTTGTTCCCTAACATTAGGAATACTTGAAACTTGCTTCTGAAATTTCGGGGACAGTTTAGGAAAAAACAGAGTATATGACAGTCGAGACACTCCATCGCAGCGTATTTTCTTGTTTAATTCTGGAATAGGTGAAAAAGCACAATGAGGGTAACTGTTGACTTTTGACAGCCTGAAATGTGGTTAAGTTTTATTTTAAAGAGTGCAGCTTACTCCCTAAGAGCAGCAGCGACAGTATTTGTTGCAGTAAGAGGCGGTAAACGACTTTGCACTCTCTCGGCAAGGTGTGCGTGCTGACGGGGAGTGGGCCAGACTCTTTGACATTACGATCGTTGCGGATCGGGCTATCAGCGGTGCCAGTGGCGCAGCAGCAAGAGGCCTCGGCCTATAAAAGAGCCACATTTAGTGCGCGCTGCTTTTGAAGTAGCCTCAGTGTTATTTTAACAGCGAAGTTGGCCAGTGCGAGAGCTGCCTGAATCAAAGCACACCCAGCCACAACCAGTTAGACAGCACAGAACAGCACTGCAACCCAGCGGTAGCAAATCAAGTGAGTCTGAGCTTAGTGAAGAACCTGTAAAGTCGCTATAAGCTGAAGACTTCGGTCTTAGAAACCCAAATCAGCTGGCAAGAGTTTTCGCCATTAGACATTCATACCGCCAAGCTGTTGTTGGAAGTCTGGATCGCGACGTTGTGCGCATTTAAATTACCCAATCAGTGGAAGAGGTGATATCGATGCCAGCGCGGCAATCTTAATTAAATTTTTTAGTATGAGGGCGAAAAGCCTGCTTCGAAAAACCTGCTTAAAACCCGAATTAGCGCACAAGTTTCGATGGCTTGTCTTACATAAAATACCTGTTTGGGTACTCAACATTTTAAGCCAGCCCAACATAGGATTATTCAAAAATTTACCCGTCAAATAGGCTGATAAATTTTGGTATCCACGTTGGACCAATTCCGCGAACCACGACCCATTTTTCCGAATAATAGCAGTCGCCTTAAAACGTCGAAGTGCACACACAACTGTCAAGCAAGCTACACAGCTGTGGCCTATGCCAACAGCATATCTGTTTAGCCCCACTTATTTACACTTCCACCTTTGAAGAAATCATTTGACTATTTGAGCGAAGAATAAAGCCTCTATAACTAGTCCAAAATGCAAATGAAACTGTCCAAAGCAACGTCTTATTTATAGTGCTTGGCGTTGTGATTTCATGAATTGGCGTCGTTATAAACGTTCTTATATCAAATACTTTACGTAGTATTTTGGGGGAAGATCAAAAATAGAACAAAAGTCCAACTTCAATTAAATATATTTACTTTTTAATAAAACATGGATAAATCAAATTTAAAATTATTAAACACTTTTAAGTTGAATTAAAAATAATAATTTAATTATTTCGCATTTTCCAAAAAGAAAATAAACAATCATCATCAATTGATATTCAAATACCATTTACTCTCGCTTTATTAAATATATTTTTTGATATCTCTCACTCATAGTACAAAAAAATTGAAAGAAAATTTGAAAGTAAAACCCTTAAGTCAAATACTACCTAAAAATAAAAGTCAATACTGTGAAAGCTAACCATCATTTGATGAAAATTCATATATATAGCCCCTAATTTTCAAATATTTAAATATAATAGCTACTTTAATGTAAATTACGCAAAATTAATTTATGTCTCCAAAACACCTTTTATAAAACGAGTAGATAAATAAAATATATTTATTCCTTGGAGATCAAACCGTTTCTTTTGATTTTAGAGACAACAGCTATTACGCTGGCTACTTTGACCGTATTTACTTCTGTTCGATCAGAACCAAAAAAAATTTAAACAGAGTTTTAATCCTTTATGCCCCGCAACTTTAAAATACAATAAGTATATAAAACTTCGACTCCATATGGTGAGCATATTTGACCTTAAGAAATTCCAGCCTAATACATAAACATAAGATAGATTTCATAATATTTGCATTTATACATAGTACATTGTGTTCAATCAAAAATATTGTATCGAACATAATTAAAATTTGAGCTTGGTTAAATTAACATACACGGGGGGAAGAAATACTATAAACGCCCTGGTGGCGGTTGCTTTCTTCAAACTGTTATTATAATAAAAACAGATATAATGGGGTCATAATTTTTTCAATGCATTTCGAATCATTAGACCTTTAGAGACGTTGAAAGAATGATAGAAACGTTCGCAAGTAACACAGATTCCCACGAACCATTCCAAGTTTTCCGTGATAATTGGATCCCTCTGAATAAGAGTCACATACACACTGGTGTTCCTTCACCCCTGTAGGTATAGCAAAAAACCCATGTTTACCGACAGTTTAAGTTATGTGGTTTATAAAATTAGACAAGATTCGTCGAAAAGTATGAAGTATATATATTCTTGATCAGGATCAATAGCCGATCTAGCCATTTCCGTCTGTCTCTTTCTCCGTATGAATGCTGATATCTCGGAAACTACAAGAGCTAGATTTCCTTTGCAACGCAACTTTATTTCAGCAGGGCTACGCCCCTACCATTCTCGCTTCTTGGTTTTCGCCTCTCGTCATGCTGACCTGCATTCCCATTCCATTCACATTACTAAAAAAAATCAAACTTTATACGAAGTTAAGTTAGTCTACGGGTAACTATCGAATTTCCAAAAACGGTGTGTCTTGTGCGATTTTTGTAAATTTTCAAATGAATTCCAATATTAATGTGGTCTTAACTTAACTTAATCAAACTTATCTTTTATCAAATGGCTATAAAAATGCTCACCACGCGTTCTGGCTTATTTATATTTTGACCAACAGGTATATATTAGAGTCGTCCGATTTATATAACATTTTATTTGAAATAATTAATAATATAAAAAATTATATTGCCAATATTATTATATTATAGTATGTCAAAGAACACTGAAGCTTAATTTGTTTCATCTTATTTTTCCACCAATTTTCCGATCCTTCCTATGGCAGCTATATGATTTTAATGAAATTTAATTCGAAAGTCAGAACATATTAAGAAATGTTATTTTCAAGCGTAGAAGGTTATATGCCAACAAACACCAAGGATATAATTAAAAATAATTTTGTTCCCATTATTTCCTTGGGAGCTATAAGATATAGTTGTCCGATTCGGCTGGTTTCGACTTATATACTATTTGCAAAAGAAAGAAGACTTTCAGGAAAGCAGATAGCTTCAAAACTGAGCGGCATGTTTGCCTAAAAACGTACGGACAGACAGACGGACATGGCTAGATCGACTCGTCTAGTGATGCTGATCAAGAATATATATTTTTTATGGGGTTGCGAATTTCTGACTGAAGTCCTTATAGCCTCTGCAAGGGTATAATAAAAGCAACGAAAGAGTACTCTGTTTTTCTTAAGTATTAACTGTTTAATTAAATAATTTTACACTACATAATTTTTATACCTTTGCAGAGGGTATAATGATTTCCGTCAGAAGTTTGCAACGCAGTGAAGGAGACGTTTCCGACCCCATAAACAATATATATTCTTGATCAGCGTCACAAGACGAGTCGATCTAGACATTTCCGTGTGTCCGTCAGTCTGTCCGTCTGTCCATCCGCTTCTACGAGAACTAGTCTCTTAGTTTTAAAGCTACCGGGCTGAAACTTTCCCAAAAGTCTTCTTTCTATTGCAGGTAGTAAATAAGTCGGAACCAGCCGGATCGGACAGCTATATCTTAAAATTATATCTTTCGTGTTTTTTAACATATACCTTTCTAAGCTTGGATATAATATTTTTAAATTAGTTCTAAATTTCAAATTAAATTTTATCAAAATCGACTATATCATATAGTTCCCATAGGAACAATCGGAAAATTAGTGGTAAAATAATATTGAAAAATTATATCTTCGGTGTTTTTTAACATATAACCTTATAAGCTTGAAAATTACATTTTTTAATTAGTTCTGAATTTCGAATTCAATTTTATTAACGGACGACTATATCATGAACGATCGGATAATTGGTGGGAAATAATGTGAAACAAATTATAGATTTGGGGCTTTCGAATTCAATTTAATAAAATTATTGATTATTTTTTATAACTGCAAGGGTATACAAACTTCGGCTTGCCGAAGTTAACTTCCTTTCTTATTTTATAAAAATTTAAAATGAGGATTGAATTTTTAGTCTTGCGCAGAAATGATTTTTTTTTATGTTTTAGGGCTTAAGTTTAATTGCTTTACCTTTTAACTCCCATATAGTTATCTATCAACACTAAGAAAAAAAAAATATTTTTGTTTTATATGAGACACAAAGGTTAATTTTGATTTAACTGCCAAAGGTGGTAATTGGCCGTATAGTGCAATGGGGGTTCTTGTCGTTTGCGGTAGATAGAATCAGTTTTATCTGGCCTGTGTTCGAGAGACTGTTCGTCATACAAAAGCGATAGTGGCAATAACAACTTTCGTTTTGCCAAAAGGCGATAAGTAGAAGGAACAGTGATGAAACATTCAGGCGACGAAAAGATAACAAAAGCTGTGCAAAAAGCGACTCGGGAAGAAGAAATCAAAAAGTTTTTCTGACATATACTTGTATGCTGTTGCTGAACGATTGGAAAATTAACTTTAAAGTCATAGTATTCCGAATGAGATTTTAAATGCGTGATACCTTTTACATGTTTTTTTTTTCCCGAATCAGTATATTTTTTTTCGCTATGAGTAAGGGGTATTATTTATTACTTCAGAGAAGAGGGGAGGAAAGATCGATGTTTATCTACTTTATCGTTTACATGACGTTATTGACGATGTTCCTGGTCGATAAGGTCGTAGTTGGATACCTATTAACTAGTATACAATCGGAAACAGATAAAACTTATGCAATTCAATTTTTTGAGAATATGTATGAATACACATGTCCCAACTTTATGGATTTTACAGCTTCCGAGATATCGTCCTCTATAGGGACCATTTTTTGAGGTTTATAGGCGTTAAATTGGACGGGGAATCTTTTTTTAGGTGACGAGAGCAATAAATTACATTTATAGTATAGGTTAAGGCTACTCCTCTAAAAATATAGTAGTTTCCTAAATAGTATGTGCTTCAAATAAAGTTTACATTATTTCTTTACAGATATCTACGCAGATTTTATTTCTTGATTACTACATAACGAGTTAAAATGTGTGGTAAGTAAAAGATTAATGAAAAATACATTATTTGTTTAAAGTTACTTGTGGATGGATGGGGTATGCCAAAGAACAGTTCAATTTTCTAGTAAGGTTGAACCCAATGAACTAAGAAGGACATTTATAATTTATTTACATAGAACCATTTTAAACTTTTTACTTTTAGAGTAAAATGATATCTTAACAAATAGAAAATTACTGTTATTACTTGCATCGGTGTTTAACAAATGAAAACAAAGGCAATATCTTCGAAGCCGAAAGTAGGCGACTACAATATAACCAGCAGAAATTCAAGTTATACACGTTCAAAAGCTGTTGTCATTATCTTTAACTTTGGGTTATAACGCTTAAATAAGTTAATTGGATAAAATGCAATTCTATTTAACATTTTTCAAGTGACCAGGAAATCAGTATTTTCTTCGCTGTCTTTTTTCAGTCGTCTTTCTCCTCATTTTAGTGCTAATGATCTTCAAAACTAAGGAGAAATGGAACTGCATTTAATATCTACAGTTTTTTTAAAAAAGCCCCATATATTATATTCCATAAGAAGGGAAGAAAGTCTGATTTTACCAAGTATCTTGCCATTGACTTCGAAGACAGCACCGATAACTCATGAAGCAATCACAAAACCCCTTCTGCAAACGGGTTCCCAAATCTACATGTAAGCCGTTTATAACTGGTTTGGACTTTGTAAAGGTCTTGCTGTACGTAACATCCGAGGTCAAGCTTGATACGAGATATTTTTTTAGTCAAATTTAAAATGTAAAGTTAAGTTGTATACGTCACGTTTTTTTTTATTAGGCGCTCCAAAGTTAAGTAACTGTAAATAAATTAAGATGACCCCTATTGGTCCAAGGCTATAACTAGAATGCGGAGTTCATAACCAAATTAAATTTGATTTTTAAAAATTAGACGTCAGTTAATTAAACGACTTTACAACAACAGGAATCTTTGCCTATCTAAATTACCTCACGCCCAAGTCACGACAGGAAGTGCTTGATCTGCTGCTCACAGGCTTGAAGAGATTGGAGTACCGCGGCTACGACTCGACGGGAGTGGCAATTGACTCACCGGATAATAAAAACATCGTGATGGTCAAGCGTACGGGCAAGGTCAAAGTTCTTGAAGAGGCAATTCAGGAGCGTAAGTACTAAAATATACAATTAAGTAATTATTTTATAATCCGTTCCTTAAAAAAAAAAAATGTTTTTGAGTTGAGACAACAATTTTATAAATGTTACTTGTAGGGCAAAATGGCTGCCAA
Organism: Drosophila biarmipes; assembly: GCF_025231255.1. Taxonomy (NCBI): domain Eukaryota; kingdom Metazoa; phylum Arthropoda; class Insecta; order Diptera; family Drosophilidae; genus Drosophila; species Drosophila biarmipes. The sequence goes on along the minus strand of NC_066616.1, from coordinate 2,709,270 downwards.
ATAATATTCATATTTTCGAACATGCCAAATGGATATCGAATATATCATTTATTTGATATATTTTTGTACCCTTGCAGAGAATTTTCTGTTATCAGTCAGAAGTTTCGAACGCAGTGAAGGAGACGTTTCCGATCCCATAAAGTATATATTTTCTTCATTCTTTCTTCTTAAGTCGAATCCATCCGGTTCGGACAACTATGTTTTTTTTTTAACACATAACCTCCTACGCTTAAAAAGAGCATTCCTTTATTAGTTTTGAATTATAAAAACATTACAGTTTGTAATAGAAAAAAATTAATTTTTTTTTGCTTTTGTCTTTGGCTTAGATTTTAGCGGAGCCGACTACTCCGAGCCCGTTTTGACCCACATTGGCATTGCCCACACTCGATGGGCCACCCACGGAGTTCCATGCGAAAGGAACTCTCACCCACATCGTTCGGACGAGGGAAATGGATTCGTCGTGGTTCACAACGGCATAATTACTAACTACAACGATGTGAAGACCTTTCTGGCGAAGCGTGGGTATGATTTCGAGTCGGACACGGACACAGAGGTGTTCGCCAAGCTGGTACACCACCTGTGGAAAACCCATCCCACATACTCGTTTCGTGAACTGGTCGAGCAGGCCATTCTCCAAGTGGAAGGCGCCTTTGCCATTGCCGTGAAGTCCAAGCATTTTCCCGGAGAGTGCGTGGCCTCTCGGCGTAGTTCACCCCTTCTGGTAGGAATTAAGACAAAGACCCGCCTTGCCACGGATCACATTCCCATTCTTTACGGAAAAGGTAAGTCAACCTTTGGGCCACCAGCTATCTCAGAGCTCGCAAATGCAGTTTCTTCACCAGCCATATCCTTTGTTTTCTATCTATATGTAAATAACTGTCCGTGTGTCGGTTTGTTCTACATGCCAACCACCACATTGAACTCTCTTCCCATCCTGCGTGCTGCAACTATGCCGCTCTTGGCGTCGATGTCGAACAGCAGATGACAAGAAGCTAAACCCCGATCAAGGTAGTCACCTGACTAACCCGTACGCTTTTTAAATCGATAATACGGCGCTGAGGGGCATTCTAAGCACTAACAAACAAATTGCTAAAGATCTTTCCACTACTGTCTCTTTAACGCACTCTTCGCCTATATTGGTTCTTCAAATTAATAACTTAATATTTTTGTTTCATTCCCGTTTATTTTGTAGATACCGACTCTGGAAAACAACAAGGTAACTACAACTTAATAATATTTTTTAAAGCTATTTAAATATTTTTTGGCTTGGCTTTGGTCGGCTTGTTGTGCTGGGAATCCTTTCAAACTCTAACTATAATCAGATGTACAATTCAAATAAATTGGGATAAGGCTTTAAACCACTTAAGCTCTTACTTAGTTACCTCTTAGTATAAGTTATTGGCGGTTTCGCAAAAGTTTTGAGTTTAAACTTCACAAAAAGTAAATTCTTCTTAAAATTAACAAAATTATTATTGGTGGAGTAAGAGGAAGAAGAAAGGCCATATTTAGTTTTAGCAGTCCAAATCGCCAGTACAACAGACATTTTTGTCATTCCAATACTTTGCAATGCTTATCGATAGCTGAGAACAAAAAAAGAAACGATTACAATATAATTCAATTACAATATTACTGATATGATCTTCTTCATTTTTTTTCTTGTTTTCATAAAATATTTCATAAAACTATAATTGAAAAACACACAATAGCTTTTTCGAAATGTACTTACATACACCACTTGTTTTTAAAGATATATATGCTTGTTGAAATTAATTACGTATGATTGATAAATGTTTCACTGAATTTATTTTATTTTATTCCACTCTTCGCCGATATTCCTACTTTGATGTTGGTCTTAACTAAATATATATTAACCCAAATCACACACACGCACTTGATCTTGCTCGCAATGGGTGCCATCGCAATGTGCTTTTCGGTGTCCATTGTCATGGTGGAAATATCGGAAATATCACGCAACGCCATCAATGCCACCTCTAAAATTGACCTTGCATATGCAACCGTACATCGAACGAATCAAAATATCATGCCTCGCAATTGAAATGGAAAATTAACTAGAAATTCGTCCGCATGGACATTCCCGTGAACTGCCAGTGCTTCCGCGTTCGGAGAGCACTTCGGAATTTATGCCTTTGGAAGAAAAAGAAGTTGAATACTTTTTCGCGTCGGACGCCTCAGCCGTTATCGAACACACTAATCGGGTGATCTATTTGGAGGTAAGAATATAAATATTTCACTTATGCAGGACATTATTTGGACAAATTAATTTGAGTTGCCTTTCAAATGTGTTATTTTTTCAAGGGATTAAGTTAAACAATAAAATATTAAACACCGTAATATAAACCATAAATAAACGGTTAAACATTTTTCTTTTAAGTAAAAATTACGAGTTTCTATGCTTTGAGCTGAAAACTATTAAAACAATTAAATTTTGTCGATCTTTTCGATTTTTGTCTATCCAATACTATGCAATTATTAGCGATAGTGTCACAATTTGTCGACGCTCTGCTTACAGCACTTTACAAACTCACATAGCTTTACAACGATGATTCTTACATTTAATTTTATTTGTGACAATGTCATTGTATTCAGAGCCGACCGCTGATAAAGATTCTTGTAAAGAAGATTTCAATGGTTTGTTGACTAATAATAACTATTGATAATCACAAAGAAATTCACTATACGCTTTTACAAAAAGCAATGTGATATCTGATACGTGTGTCCGATCTCCACAGTTTCAAACAATTTTTCTAAGACTGGAGACGAATTGGCATAAGGTCGACACCTACGATGTTGATGTTAATATATATATTTTATAATGGTTTCGTAAACACATTTTCTCTATCTTTGCGAACGTCTAACTGAAACGAAAACACCATTTACAATGAGATTAAGAGCTTATTAACCTTTATTGAAATAGTTGTTTTTATTTTTGCACATACATTTTTTTGTAGGACGATGACGTTGCTGCCGTTCGTGATGGTACTTTGAGCATCCATCGCCTAAAAAAGAGCCTGGATGACCCACACGCACGAGAAATCACTACCTTAAAGATGGAAATCCAACAAATCATGAAGGGAAATTATGACTACTTTATGCAGAAGGAGATTTTTGAGCAGCCTGACTCTGTGGTCAACACGATGCGCGGTCGAGTCCGATTCGACGGAAACGCGATTGTACTCGGCGGTATCAAGGATTACATTCCTGAGATCAAACGCTGTCGCCGCCTGATGTTGATTGGGTGTGGTACGTCTTACCACAGCGCGGTAGCCACTAGGCAACTGCTTGAGGAGCTTACCGAGTTGCCCGTTATGGTTGAGCTGGCTTCCGACTTTCTGGATCGCAACACACCTATCTTCCGCGATGACGTCTGCTTCTTCATATCGCAGTCCGGAGAGACCGCGGATACCCTGATGGCCTTGCGTTACTGTAAGCAGCGGGGAGCCCTGATTGTGGGCATCACAAACACCGTAGGCAGTAGCATCTGTCGTGAGTCACATTGTGGAGTGCATATTAACGCCGGTCCGGAGATTGGAGTGGCATCTACTAAGGCCTACACCTCACAGTTCATTTCATTGGTGATGTTCGCGTTGGTTATGTCCGAGGATCGTCTTTCCCTGCAGCAGCGACGGCTAGAGATTTTACAGGCGCTGTCCAAGCTTGCGGACCAGATCCGAGCTGTTCTCAAGCTGGACTCAAAAGTTCAAGAGCTGGCCAAGGATCTTTATCAACACAAGTCGCTCCTGATAATGGGTCGTGGATATAATTTCGCCACCTGCTTAGAAGGTGCCTTGGTAAGAAACGATTTGGGACTTATAAAACTGTCTTCTAATCCTGTCGAAACGGTTTTCAGAAAGTCAAGGAGCTTACCTATATGCACAGTGAAGGCATCATGGCTGGTGAACTCAAACACGGCCCTTTGGCCCTCGTGGACGACTCCATGCCAGTCCTGATGATAGTCCTTCGCGACCCTGTCTATGTGAAGTGCATGAACGCCCTGCAGCAGGTCACATCTCGCAAGGGCTGTCCGATTATTATCTGCGAGGAAGGCGACGAGGAAACCCAAGCTTTCTCTTCACGCCACCTAGAGATTCCACGCACTGTCGACTGTCTGCAGGGAATTCTCACCGTAATTCCAATGCAACTTTTGTCTTATCATATTGCAGTATTGCGCGGATGCGACGTTGACTGCCCCAGAAACCTTGCCAAGTCCGTTACTGTTGAATAAGGCATCTGAAACCTCGGAACTTTAAATTGTTGATTACTATTTGGAATTTATGCATGATATTCGTCACATATCCTCGCTGAACACATTACACACATATTAAAGCAGTTACAACTTCACACTACCATTATTATGAAACGTTCCCAAGGAACGCAAAATTGATTAAAATATGTATTACCTGAATTGATAGTGATGTCCTTAGCGTTTTTAGTGTCTTAATTCCACACTATTGGCAATATGGCATTAACTTAGATTTCATTGGATAATACGACAAGTTAACTTTAGCATTTAATCGTTTACTTTACTCTTCATAAGCCAAGCTAGAGAGAACGCTATAGTCAGCCGTTTCTCAGCTTTTAAATTAAAGATTCATAAAAGTTTAGTTAGGCTGCGCTTTTCGGTTTGCCACGCAGTTCGTCAACACTTACGCACACGCATGCATTAAATCATTCATTATTGTCTGGCTCTGACGTCATTGTGGGGGAGGTTCGTGGGCGTTAGAGTGGGTGTAGAAAACGATTTTTTATGACAATCGATATGTGCTGACGTCATTGCGGGGAGGTCCTTTGGCGATACAGTGGGTGAAAAAAACGATTTTTTAAAGAAATCGATATGTGTTGACGGGATCAATGCATATCATATATATTTGGTTCTTAGCATCATAAATAATAATAAATAATATGCAAAATCCCAAAATTTAAGCTCTTATAGTTTCCAAGAAATTGGCGTTCATACAGACAAATCGACTAACTAGTGATCCTGACCAAGAATATATAATCGTTATGCTTTCGGAAACGCTTTATTCTACCTGCTACATACCTTAAAAATTACCGTGTAAATGGGTAAAGAATTGCCGGAAACTAATGCTCAGAGCTTTTGTTAAATTACAAAATGTAGGTCCCAAAATGTAAGCTTTTGGTCATTTTTTACGGCTTATGGTAGCTATTGAGTTCAAGATTGAACATGACCGTTACCGGCCCTTTAGTTAACATGCAGAAATAACTATAAACTTCATAAGTTGTCCAGACTCAAAAGATCGTCCAGCTCAAAAGGTGGTTGGCGGCACTACACTTGCCGACCAACGGCAATAGCGTCCAACTCGCGGCACGGGAGTCGTGTCCACTCCGCGCTACCGAAGCAGCACCTTGCTGGTCGGGCTGAAGAGTTAAGTCTATGGGATTTCTCTGCTGAGGATGCACACCCTAGTTCGAATCTAGTTCTAGTTCCAAGTATAGAAGTAGCACCGAAGTAAGCAATGGTTTTGAGCATCGTGGAGTGACAGTGGTAAACAAAAGACTAGAAACTAGAAAAACATTTCATTTGCCAATGAAATCATTATATATTATGATGGATTATCTCTTACCTTGGATGCGGATGCAGTGTGCGTGAAGATGGTGATTGTGTCCAACCTGAAGTGCACCGCGCTAATTGCAATCGTTTGAAACAGCTACAGGATCGCGTTGCCAATTTTAAGATTAGAAATGGCAGTCCAATACGAGGAACGAAGGGGAAAAGCCGAAATACTTAAAATATCTTTCCCAGGGAGGCCAACTTACATTAAGTTAGAGAACATTATTTTGGTATTAATAGAGACCCATTAAAAATATACGGAAAAGTTGTATAATAAAAAATGATACTCTATTTCAACAGTTTTTTTTTTGTTAGTGTTGGCTTAAAGCCTCAAAAGCCAACTCGGAGCTGTGCTACCTTGCCGAAGTCTGGGACTCTAACCCAGTAAAAACTCCACCCTCTCCCCGCTTCCCCGTCAGTGCTGCCTTTAGGTTTTACCTTGCCGGGGGGAATGACTTTAGGGCTCTCTAGGATTCTATCCTATTTTAATTTAATTTAACAGTTGTTGCCAACTCATTGTCTGCGTTAAGCAGAACAATATGATACCTGATGGAATTCTTACGATAGTTCTGCTGAACGAACATTATTATTAATCATGATGCAAAAATTCTTGCGCCATGTTTAGGAAAGAAGTAGCGTAAAAATAGTGCACTAACTTTTTGTGACACTTGTTACATTGCTACGGGCATTGTATGATCTGATACATTATGTCGTTTGAGGTAAAAATTTCATACAAGAATTAACTGGTGCTACTAAGGATCTGTCATTGCGTATCCCTGAATTATAATATTTTGTTTTTACATAATTAAATAACCGTTCATGTTTTGGAACTGTCATAACACAAAGATTGTTACTGAGTATCTGTCGTTGCTCATATTTGAAGTAAATCATAATAAAAGTTATAATAATTTAAATAAATGAGAAAGATTTGGAATTTTTTTAAAACTTTAAAAGAAATTTTTAAAACGCTTACTCAGAATAGATTTGAATTAGATTTTGATTTTTGTTTTCCAGGAAAAAAAGCATGAGAGCAGACGATAGGGCCATTGTAATTATAAACAATTTTTCAGTTCCTCTAAGGTTCAAGCACTGCAGTGTTTTTTAAGACTTTTATCATACTTTCAAAATTTTTTCGATTTGGAGAAGAAGAGATAAAGTGTTTACTCAAGACTAAAGATTAATATTATTCATATATATATATATATACATATATATATATATATATATATATATATATATATAATATTATTATTCTACCTTGTAGATTTAAGAAATTGCTCCAACGTTTGATGACTTCAGCCACAGGCTTTCTACAAGCCAATGGCCAAGTCAAGAGGATTAACAGAAGCCTGGATCATGTTGTAGATAAAGTTGAACATGCTCCTAATAACATTGCACGGATGTGTAATACAACTTCCGAGTAAAATGCTATTTGAAGTAGAAAACATTGTACTTTCATATGATCTGGCTTTTAACAAGGAAAATATGAGGCTATCTATTTATAAAAACAACTTCCTTTATTGAATGAACCGGATAATGCCATGAAAAAGGCTTTAAAGGGTTAAGGTAAAGAAAAAACATTCAAACTTTAAAAACAGGACATGAATAATGAAAAAGGGATCGTTTCTTACTTCCTAATAAATTTTATTTTGGTTGAATTTTTTATCTAACATTGAAAATAAAAATAAAATACATTTTTACGAATTTAGCTGTTTTAATAAATTCCACATGAAAGCGCAAACTTTAGAACCTATAAATGCAACTTCACATAAATACTCGCGACACCTTTTAACGGAATTCAAATAGGAGTAAGAACGCTATAGTCGGGTACCTCGACTATCAGATACCTTTTACTCAGCTTAAAGAAGCAAAAAAAAAAAAATGGAGATATATAAGCATCAAAGCGATATTGTAAAGCGCCACCTACCAGCTTTTCCAATATATGGTAATGTGGGCGGCAGACTGATTTAAGAGTTTTGGCCCTTGTGGGCTTTAGAGTGGGCGTGGAAAGTCGATAGGTATTGATATAACTAATAAATTTTAATACAAACAATTTGTCTAACATGAAAACTGTGGCAGCACAGCGTGGCACCCCACTGAAAAAAACTTGCGCTGCGCAGGAAGCCCAGGAATCCGAATGCCAATACCGACTCTTCTAGCTTTTATAGTTTTCGTGATCTAAGCTTTTATACGGACAGACGGACATGGCTGTATCGACTCGGCTTGTGATCCCTATAAAAAATATTTATACTTAACGGGGTCGGAAACGCTTCCTTCTACCTGTTACGTACTTTCCGACAATCTATTATACCCTTTAACTCTATGAGTACTTTAGATTGCCAATGCGTAGCTAATGAAGCCTGGACACAATAAGGCATTTTTGTAGTAGTATGGGAGTGCGGGTTCTGTACAAGTTTGCATATTATTTATTATTATGAATCTCAACTTCGGAATTCGATTGGTAAGCTTATACGACTTTTAATTACATCGCACATCTTAATTTAATTTCAGTGTATTTTTCAGTGATAGACGTTTTTGGGACCTGTAAAAATCTGTTTCTAGTTGCTAACTTTTTTAGTTTTCTAGTTCTGTTGTATTCGTAAATTTTTGTGAACAAACTGTTTAAAAGCTTAAAAACAAAATAAAAGACCTGTAAGGAAGTTGGTATAAGTAGTTTTATTGTACTGATAATGATTCATGATTCATGTAATCAGGTTTTAAAACAACATGAAAGATAGCACAAGTGTATTATAAAAACAATAAAAAATTACTTTTTCTTTTTTCTTACTCTTCTATCTTATAAAGGTATAGTTTCGAAAGGTAGCCTTACACCCAAAACCTCAGTTATTACCTACAATACTATGTCTTAGAAGAAACGAAAAGGTGATTTTTTTTACTTTGGTAAAGTACACAAAGAGAATTGCCAATTTCACAGTTGCACACATTCCAAGAAATAAAATTATATTTTAGAAATTGAAAATATTTATATTGTGCTTAAATCAACTTATACTAGCGATATTTACAATGTTTAGTTGAAATCGTTTTTAGTGTAAATTCTTAAAAAATCAAAACAAATAAGCTTATTCCATTGCTAACTCCACAACAAATGTGTGTGCACATAATAAAATGACCAATTGTATCCTGTTCCCAAGATATCTGTGACTTTCAATTATAAATTTCTCACCGACAATTTAACCCCTTCAAGCAAACCATCCTATTATAACCGTACCATAATCCCAGAGTCAAATTGGTTATCTGAATACAAAACGTGGAGGTATAAAGGATTGCTTAAAATAAGTGTATCAAAACTTACACCTATTAATCTAACTAACAGTTATTTGAATGCTATTATGCTAAGGTGGGCCCGAATGTTATTGCTGGCTTGGCAAGTCGTTGTTTTTTGTTTACTTATTTCATCTTTTAAGGTAAAAATGCCTGATGTCTTGGTTGCGAATATACCATGGTGCCCCAGTGATAGTTAGAAGGATTTTTGGTTGAGGGCGATGTATAAAGTATATGTTTCTGCTACTCGCGTTCCCCAATAGAGTAAGTTGTAGACCAGACGCAGGGGCGAACAAGCGTGAAGGATCCAGTGGAAGCTGCTGGCTTTTAGTTTTAGATGTACATTCTTACGTGCGATGTTTCTTGTCCAGGTTGGTCGTCTGTCAAGGTGGACGTTCATTCGTTGACTTGGAAAATCATTATACTGTTCAATAATAATGGAGGCCATGTTAACCTGTTGAGAGTAAACGTAGTGTTTACATTTTAGTTCAACTATTTTAACACGCCAGTCAGTTAGTAGAGAGGTACTTTAATTTGCAGTGTCGTCAGCGAACGTGAATGTTGTCAGCTGCTCGTTCGTAAGAAAATGCACTTTGTATAGGAGAAACAGAGTAGTCCCTAGTGCGCTTTCTTGCGGTACTCCAGCTTTGATAATGTAGTCGTCGGATGTTGTTGTGTCGCACCTTACTACGAAGGTTCTGTTGCAGATGTACGACTCAAGTAGCTTGTGAGTGTAATAAGGCAATTGTGTTTTGATGTTGTGCATGATGAATTTCTTATCGGAGTGACTGTTTCGATTGTAGAGCTCAGATTTGGATGAGCCCTCCACAGAGGTCGTTTTTTACGGGTTGGCGAAAGTTTTTTAATGTACCGCAGCTGTGCTTATTGCTTTGAAGCGCGTTTTAGTGGTGACGCGAGTGGCTTCCTGTTTTGATGGCGGCGATCTGTTTTCTAAGAGTAGCCGTTCAATTTGCAGATTAGTTTTAAAGTGGTTGGCTTGCACGTCCTTGCCTTGTGGTGTTGAGATAGTGGCTGCCTCCACGAATACTTTTCCAAGAGGATCGGTAGAGCAGTCGATGTCCGCTTCAATGTTGAACTGAGGGGTCAATTTGATTTGTACGATTACATACATTTTATATTTTACCCAGATGGTTCTGTGCGACTTCAGCCTATGGCGGTGATCTGTATTGATTGGGCTTTGAAGAATAGTTATTACCACCGGCGAATGGTCTTATGAGAGGTCTTTATACGCTTTGGCGCTTATTATATTGCGTAGAATGAGCACAATGTTTTGGCTGTTCACTGAAATAGTGGTATTTTTATTTGTCATACGATAAGTTCCGAAAACTTTGAAATTTTGTAAGAAGGGAGCTTAATTAATTTAATTACTATAAATTATACGACAATACACAACTAATAATGAAAATTACTATTTAAGTGAAAAGATGACCTGGTAGAAGAAGAACAAATCTAAAAGCTTTAAAAAAATGGTCAATACACAAAAAAAGTAATTAAATTAAAATTTTCTACCACGATGGTTTACAATGCTTTAAATTATGTGCACCATAGCAACGATAAACCAGCAAGCATAATATAGACCATAGCAAAAAGATGAGTTTGGCAATCAGTGATGTGACTGTTCGCTATTTGACAAAAATGAGAATGCGCAAAGTAAAAAAAAAGAGCCATTACTTTGTATAAGAGATCTCAAAGCCAGGATGCAGTTTACGAAATACTTATTGAACAGGCCACTATTCAAATTGGGAAGTCTAAGCTGGTTCTAACAGGTTCAAGACAGTATGTCCGTCGACCACAAAACACCGAACACCATCCAAACCATATACTTAAGATAGTTAAGCATGGTGACCTTAGAATCATTGTACGTTCGCTGGGATCATGGACCAACGCGTGTATGTAAATATGCTGAGAAACTTCATGATGCTTTATTCTAAGAATAAAATGCCTTATTGTGGCCATTTCAGCAGGACAATGATCGTAAACATACCAAAAAATTCACAAAGGTGTGGTTTGCGTAAAAAATGCCGTGGCTAGCACAGTCCCCGGATTTAAATTTGATAAAAAACATATGGGGGACATCAAGCGATATGTAGCCAAGAAATCTCCGACTTCTAAGTCGCAGCTTTAGTAATTGTGTCGCAGGGATCAGGTCATTTTCCCCGCAAACGTTGGAACTCCATTCTACGTAGGTGTGAAGCTGTAATAGCCAATAAAGGCTATACAACAAAATATTAGGTTGTAATCAAAAAATAATTTAGTTGGATTAAGTGATTTATAAGCTACATTGAATAACATCATATTTTTCATTTATCACTGCTATTCAATGAACATCATAATGCAGTCATTTTTTTTGTTAATTGTGAACGTGTAGGTTAAAAGCACTGCTATTTCAATGAACATAGCTGTAGATTCCAGAATGCTTGTGGCTGTACTTTGATCTGATGACGTTTCCAAGATTAGGCTGTGGTCGGTTTTTCATCCCTGATCGAAGAGCATCGGCTTATGAGAGGAACTTGACCAAATGAGGACTTTCCAGCCGTGCCGAAAAATACTTCCGGCGTATGATGACTCGTTGCTTTCACTTTTCGCATGCGGTCCTTCATCTCCTTGTAGAACGGATAGCCCCTGTAGGTTACCTTGGCAGCTAACGCATTTTCAGGAAGCGAGCCCAATACCCATATAGTATACATATTCTTGATCAGGATCACTAGCCGAGTCGATCTAGCCATGCCCGTCTGTCCGTGTGTCTGTACGTCCGCATGAACTCTGAGATCTCATACTTGGCTTGATTCCTGGGCTTCCTACGCAGCGCAAGTTTGTTTCACGCACACTCTAACGCCCACAGTCCGCGAAAATCTGTAGCGCCTACGGTTTTTATGACAAAAACAAAATTTTATTTGAAATGTATTTGTCTTATCAATACCTATCGACTCACCGGAAGAAAGGTGGCACTCTAACGCCCACAAATGGCCACAACGCTTAAATCTGTCTGCCGCCCAGATAACATCTACTGAAATAGCCGGTAGGTGGCGCCCTAAACTTATACATCTTCATTATCTTTTTGCTCCCCTAAGCCGGGTAACGGGTATCTGATAGTCGAGACACCCGACTATAGTCTTTACAAGCTACACAGACTGTTCGAACAGTATGCCCTGGTGTGTCCATACTTCTGACAGTTTCTGCATTGCACTGGCCCGTTTCTTTTCTGTAGCTCTTCCTCCTTAATTCTTCGGTGAAATAAGTATTGCAGGTTTTGAATAGAGTGCACTTCATTTTTCTTCAAGACTCTGCTGTGCGTCTCCAGTTACGTCAGGCTCGATTCCTTTTAGTACCACTTGCAGTCTCTTGCTGCTTTTTAGTTGGTACGTGTACTATCTTTTCTTAGCTTCCTCCACGTATTAGGATAATGCTCGGAAATGCTCTCAGATTTGGTCTTAAGCTTGGTTTCATGGAAATCCCCTTTTGTGACCGAAACAACATGAAAGTTTCCGTCCCCGGTCAGCGCAACAATTAAGCAGACCAGGGCATTCGAAATTTTCTTCCGAATGTTGGGTCTCCTTGGACACTTGCTTTAACTTACGCTTAAAATGGATGTACCGATTTAGTCTGGTGTGTATGGCCACTTGGTGAATTTTGTTTTGACTTTTGTCGTGGATTCCGTTGCCGTTGTATTTAGCGTTGCGGGTGCAGTTGATGTTGCTAGTTATTTTTTGCCGTAGCTGTAGTTGTTGCTGATAAATTTAGTGCGAATGCAGAAGCTTTACCGCTGCACGTTGTTGGTGACTCCACGCCGTTGGTTTATTGGTAGCCGTAAGTATGCATGGTGAGGGTCGCTTTTTGTACTTCGCTATCACGCTTTAAGACTCACCAGATGTAATCGTCTTTTCGGCTCTGCTCGTAGCTCATTAAGCTTTTATAAGCGTGACACCTTTTAATTATTGTAAGATACAATAATTATAAACTTATTTAAGTCATTACTCTGATTTTGTGAGTTTAAACCTTAATTTCTTTGTGTTTTATCGTCTTTTCGGTTATTTAGTTGCTTAGTTGTCGGGGTTTATTTGCATTTAATTCGTTCACTTTCTTTCTTTTTTTTTGGAACTCGTACGTTCCCCCATTTCAGCTGCAGGCAATACTGAAAAAATGTAAAAAAAACTTATACAGATCGTTAAGCAACAATATTTATAAAAAAAATACAAACTATTATGTATAGTAGTAGGGGAATGTAATGTAGAGGTATTCTATCCAATGAGCGCTTACCCAATGTGTATGTTGCAAATTAAGGATCGGCACGACAGAACGTCATTACCTTGCCCTTAAAGCAATTAAGTCCAGTAAATTATCAGATCACCAATTTTGAAACTAATGCAAAGTCGGACTGGCAAGAGGTATCCTTGTACCGTATGTATAATTTAACATCATCATTAGTTACAAAAGAGGGAAGGTCTTTTTTAGATAAAGTAAAGAGTAAAGGGCCCAAGTTGCTTCCACAGGGAAACCCCAGTTAAAGTGGAGTAGACAGGAAAGATCATTTTTTTAAAAGTACTTTAAGAGTTCTGCAATTCATTTGCCAAGACAGTGTAAACTACGTCCGTTAGAAGATGTTTTTAAATCCTTTTATCACAAATTTTGTAAATGTCAATAGGTTAGTGGTTGTTTATTTACTTTTAATAAACCCATGTTGACACAGAGATATAACTTACATAAAGACTGGCTGCAAATGGGGAGAAGTTATATTTTCAAAGAGCTTTGGGATCGCTGACAATTTAGAGATACCTCTATAATTGCTTGCTACCACTTTAATACCCTGCTTGAGGAAATGAATAACAAACGATTCCCTCCGCTTATTAGAAAATTGTCAGATTTTAAAGATAAGGTAAATAATTTAAGAAGGGACTTTCATAAAGCCTCCGCGCAATATCTAAGCACTCAGCCAGGAATTTCATCAGTACCAGGCGAATATACGGACTTGGCAAGTTGGAGATCAACAAGCAAGGAGCTTGTACTTAAGGTGGAATAGAATATTAAGAATAAGGCTTTCATGATGTAAAGTAGAAACAGTAGTTTAAAAAAAAGATCGGCTACCGTCTAATCATTCTTTTCTATAGTATTTTTAAAGGATTGCGAGGAAGGATAATTATTGGGTTTACATTAAGTGGTAACCAAATTATAAAGCATAAAGCACACAGAAAGCTAAGCACGGTAAAACCAGACTTAAGTATCTAGAAAAAATAGATTTAGAACTAGTGAGCTTGAATTCGCCATAAAGCCACCAATGTGGCTTGGTTCCGTTTTTCCAAAGAAAAACTTAATGAAACAAATTTGTTCATGATCTCAAAATAATTATGTTATATAGGTTTTCACAAAACTGTTTAATTTTCCTTTAATCCATATTTAAGATATTTACATCCTTTTCTAGCTAATATCTTTCTTCATTTAAAGTGGTTTAAAATCTAATGTTTGGTTCATCTCAAGCTGCCAATAAAATTTGTGCAGTTTATGGACCCGATACAGTTTCCATTTCCATCGCAAAACGATGACGTTTTCGTTCTGGTGTAGAAGTGGTCGAAGATTCGCCGTTCTCCGGAAGACTTGTCGTCGAAAATTGCTATAAAATCACTGAATTGGTCGGAAGGGAACGACTTTGTAGCAGCCGTATCGTGGGCCAAAGCTGGGAATAAAACATCACTAAAAAGCTTGATGTATGGGTGCCACACGAATTGACGCAAAAACATCTTTAACCGTATCGACGCATGCGAATAGACAATATAAGGCACAAACGATTGCGGTCTAAAAGCGGTAAAACAGCCCAGACAGTAGCCAAGCCTATTTTTTATTGACGGCCAGGAAAGTGTTTCTGTGTGTTTGATGGGACTGGCAGGGAAACATTTACTTTGAGCTACTGGTCCGCTTGAAAGCAGCACTCCCACACACGTGTTTCGTGACGCTCCCGAAGCTCCAAGAGCTTGGAGGTTCTTTTGTGTCCACCGTATAGTCCGGATCTTGCACTAAGTGATTACCACATGTTTCTGTCCATGGAGAACGCGCTTAGTAGTCTGATCTGGGCCACAAGAGAGTCTCGTGAAATAGGAATCTCCGAGTTTTTTGCCAGTAGGGACGAGGGCCTCTATAAGATTGTAACTATTGTATTCTTTTTAATAAAAAATTTTAATTTTTAAAAATTGAATAAAAATACCGCATGCTTTTTTTGAAATCAAATACACGAAGTGGAGTAGACGTTGTAGGACTGAAATCATTGTCTATCAACTTCTTAATAATATGGCTATATTTGTATGCTTGTGAGCACATGATTTGGTTATTAAGATTAAAACCTACTCTACGCATTCTAATGTGATTTTTTTTTTACACTTTTTCGAATATTGATCATCATAGTTTTCAGGTTCAGGTTTCCCAAAAGCCTTCTTTCCTTTGTAGGCAGTATAAAAGTTGAAAACAGACGGATCGGAAAACTATATCTTATAGCTCCCATAGGAATAGTCGAAAAAAATTGTTTAAAAATTATATCTTTGGTGTTTTTTTTAACATATATCTTCCAACGCTTGGAAAGAAAATTTTTTATTTTTTTCTGAATTTCGAATTTAATTTCATAAAAATCGGACATATATATCATATAACTGCCATAGGAACGATCAGAAAATTGGTGGAGAAAATAATATGAAACAAATTATAGATGGGAATATAATCTATATATAAAAAAGAAAGTCGTGTTAGTTACACCACTTATAACTGAAGAACGGCAGAACAGATTTGGCTGAAAATTGGTAGGGAGGTAGCTTAGAGCCAGGAGACGGACATAGGATACTTTTTTATCCCGTTCGACAGCGTTCCTCTGTGACTTGACATGAAACGTCAGTCACTATAAAACGTGGTATAACAAAAAAGAATCAGACTTGGAATAACAAAACGCAAATGACAGCTATGTAATTGACGTAAAATGACAGCTATGTAATGGCGTATGGATGACAATTTGATATTTGTAAGAAATCAATATTAAAACTATTTCTATTAAATAAATTATTAACAAGTGGATTGAAGTGAAGTGAAGTTTAATTAATAATGCCGCGTCTAAGACGATCGAATCTTTCCCGACAAAGCCGTAATGCAAGAAGAATACAAAATACTGCAAATGAAAGGACTGAAGAAGAACAAGAAATTGCACGTGAACAGCGCCGCAATAGTGTGGCTCGACTTCGTGCTTCTCAATCACGAGAGCAAAGTGAAGCAGCCCGTGAAACAGCTCGGTTGGCAATGCAGAATCGTCGAGCGAACAACAGAAGTCAACAAATAGATAATTTGCGACGCAGAACAAGATATTTAGCTGATTTGAATCGAGCTTCTCGATTGCAGCAATGATTACAGCTTTCATCCTAGCGTTTGCATTGGGCAAATGGACGTTGTTTGCGAGTATTGTGGTGCATTAAAGTTTTCCGGAGAAACGCCTGGATTATGCTGCGTTAATGGTAAAGTGAAATTGCCAGTGTTGATTCCGCCACATGAGCCATTGTATTCATTGCTTTGCGGCGAAACACAAGAATCACGCCACTTTCTTGCAAATACTAGAAAATACAATAGTTGTTTCCAAATGACGTCATTTGGGGCAGAACAAAGTTCGCCGGGTCAGCTAGTTTATTATAATTTTAAGAATTTAGAATTAAATTAAAAAAATCGAACGAGTCTAACATATAGATTCAAAGAATCGGTCAGAGAAATAAAGAAATAATTATGAAAAATAATCGTAATATCCCTTAAGCTACCAACAATCCTTAAAAATTGAACATGGTGTTATTAACATTAAATATTGTAAGTGCACTTTCTTGTTTAATTTTGTTAAATCATTACAAATTTTTTGTTTTTTTCTTCTTGAACAAGTTTTTGGTAATGGGTTCAAAAGTTTTCTCAAATTGTAAATCCGTCTAATTTTTAACTTAGTTGAGGTTATCGAATTATCACTTCAATGCGAATTAAGTTTTGGTTAACTAAGGCAAAATATTCGTCGTTCCAATCGGATGGTTAATTCCACAAGAATTTCCACATGAACCACCACGCGAACTTTTTCAGTGTTTTTCAGGAAGAATTTATTGAGGAAGCGTTCGCTGCTCGATTACATAAGAACTTCCATAGGACAAATTTAAAGCTATTTATATTTAAAGCTATCTTGTATTTATAAATTTGCTCTTCCCGACCATCAAAAGCTTAAAACTTAGTTAACATTGTTAGTGAAACAAAATAAAATTTTTACTATATATAAATATGTCAAAATATATAATCACTAGCAGATTGTGGCTCTCAAATTGTTAAACTAATAATGATAAAAAGAAAGGAAGTTAACTTCGTCAAGCCGAAGTTTGTTTACCCTTGCAGTTATAAAAAATAATCAATAATTTTATTAAATTGAATTCGAAATTCTTAAAAATATAAAAATTTATATTCCCAATATTATAAGATAATATGCCAAAAAGCCCCAAAGCTATCTGATCCTTCCTATGACAGCTATATGATATAGTCGTCCGATCTTAATAAAATTTAATTCGAAATTCAGAACTAATTAAAAAATATTCTTTTCAAACTGTTAAGGTTATATGTTAAAAAACACAAAAGATTTTTTAAATTTTTATTTCATGTTTTCCTACTAATTTTCCGATCGTTTATATGGCAGCTATATAATATAGACGTCCGATTTTGATGAAATTTAATTCGAAATTCAAAATCAAATAAAAAAATTGTATTTCCAAGCGTAGGAGGTTAAGAAACATCGAAGATATAATTTCTCAATATTATTTTACCACTAATTTTTTGATTATTCCTATGGGAGCCATATGATATAGTCTCCGATTTTGATAAAATTTAATTCGAAATTCAGAACAAATTTAAAAATTATATATTTAAGCTTAGAAAGGTATATGTTAAAAAACACGAACGGTATAATTTTTTAAAAATTTTTCCCCGATAGTTATATACTATAGAAAGAAGACTTTTGGGAAAGTTTAAGTCCGATAGCTTTAAAACTGAGAGACTATTTTGCGTAGAAACGGACGGACAGACGGACGGACGGACAGACGGACATGGCTAGATCGACTCGTCTTGTAACGCTTATCAAGAATATATATACTTTATGGGGTCAGAAACGTCTCCTTCACTGCGTTGCAAACTTCTGATTGAAATCATTATACCCTCTGTAAGGGTACAAAAATATATAATTATATAAAAGCTAGAATTATTTGACTTGGCATGCGGATTTCTGGGCTGCCGTCGCAGCGCAAGTCTGTTTCAGCGGGGTGCCACGCCCACACTAACGCTCACAATCTGAAGCGCCTACAGTTTTTATGATAAAAAAAAAATGTTAGCTGAAACGTATTTGTCTCATCAATACCTATCGATTGACTTAAGAAACTAACTGTCTGCCGTCTGTTATGGCTTCGGTGCTTTTTGACATATTATCTTATAATATTGAGAATATAAGTTTTAATATTTTTCAGAATTTCGAATTAAAATTAAAAAAATCCGGGGACTCTAATATATAGCTGTTAAAGAAACGGTCAATTTTTTTTAGTATCACTCAAGCTAGCAACAATCCTTGAAAATTTCACATGGTACTACTAACGTTGATTATTTCTTAAAACTGCAAGGGTATCCAAACTTCGTCTTGCCGAAGTAAACTTCCTTTCTTGTTATTATATGCAACCCAATGTGTGTCATGAATTATTTAGATCTACTATACCCCACTCGGACTTCTTGGTGTGTTTGGGACAAGACCTCTCAGAAATATTACTCTTAAATGTGTAATATACTTCTCGGTTGGAGAGGAAGAAAGTTTGGAGATCAAGTTGGAGAGGGAGAGATCTTGAAGACCAAGGATAGAGAACGTGAGAGTTTGGACATTAACGATAGAGAATGAGATAGGTTGGAGGCCAAGGGCGGATAAAGAGAGAATGGAGACTTAGGGGGCAAAGCGGAAGTTCCGTGCGCAAAAGGGAATTACGGGACTTCGCCGGAACCCTGCCGTGAACTTTGAACCAGAAGAGGAAGTGCCACATCTCAGCAATGGAGCGGCACACAGGTGTGCCATATAGATCACGGGAACCACCGGGACGGCAGCATTAGGCAGGAGTTCGGTTGTGGGTCATGGAGCCATGGACTTTGGACCCGGAGTGGAGGGACTCAGCGGGCCGTGCGTAAAAGGAATTAAGGGTTCTATATAAGGCCATAGGGAGATCATTCGATCAAACCATCAACATCAGTCAAGATATCAAAGTGAACAGTTAAACAACCAAGTAAACTACAAGGGAGCTAGAACAAGTCGAGTCGTCGGAAGCAGTGCCGTGGGAACCTACAGAGAGCAAGATCGCTACGTCGAGACGCTTGGTATTTGGATACCAGAAATCTCCAAATGTTTTCAAAGAGAGCCTACGGTTTTCTATTCGGGAAGTCCCGGAGCGACGTGTCCGATCCCCAAGTAAAACGAGCCTGAAGGGAGAGCGGTTGATCGTTACGGTTTCTGGTCGGGTTTGCCAGAAGAGACTACGGTTCTGCCCCGTGAAGTCCGGGATCGTCGTATGCCCGATACCCCGAGTACCAGAAGCCAGTAACGCAGCCAGCAGCAGTATGCAATTATACCCGCAATAAGCCCACTACAAACCCGTGAATTCTGTGCTTTCTCACTACTGGGCGGTCCCACAATCTAATGAGCTGCCCGCACGCATCTCGCAGCGAGCAGACCATAAAAATCATTACATCTGGCGCCCAAAAACGTTATTTTTCCAGCACAACTCGTCGAAATTTGGGCCGAGATAGAAGCTACATACCACGACAGAGCTGGCCCAAGCATCACGCTAACGAACGCTAAAGAGCACATCCTAATGTCAAGCCTAAGCGTCGACTTGCTAAGGGAGGTCCATGGGAGAGACTTAAGTCAAAACAGGAATACAACGGCGCTGACCTCGAGACCCAGCCAGTCAGATTATGCAAGGGTGGCTAAATGTCCGAGAGTGTTCGCTCAGGTTCGACTAGACGGAAAAACCGTTCGAGTTCCTGGAACAAGTAGAACGGTTCTCCAACCCATATGTCTTGGATATAGACATGATCACCTGAGCAGTGCCAGAATTGCATAAGGGAAGAGCTGTGAAATGGTTCATCGCCAACAACAAGCAATGGGAAACCTGGGCAGAGTTCATTGAGAGCTTCCACTTATACTTTCTGCCGAGAGATTTTTTTATCGGGCTGGCGGATCAAGTCAGGCAACGAAAGGAGGGCTTCAGCAAGTCGTTCAAAGATTACATGATCCACATGCAGACCTGGCGAGGCAATTCAATGATTCTTCGAAAGACACCTTAAAGATCATCAAGAAGAACTGCATCCAAGTTTAGTCGAAGAGTACGAAGCATCACCAACGCATGTAACACGTAGAAGATGGGAAGAGACAGGTAACTGGGAGACACAGGAAAATGACCAATGGTCCAATGGCAGCAGGCAACAGAAGCACCACGATGCCAGCACAACAGCAACAGATGCAGCCAACAAACACAGTGTAAAGGCCAACACAGAGGCCACGGGAAACGACACATATAACAGACCCCCAGGAGGCCTGCCGGAAGTTGTTCTTGGCCATTGGAGTTGCAGAAGTACGACCTCGAAATAGCGTACATGAAAGGACAACTCTACGTGGTGGCAGACATGGGCAGCTACTACCAAAAACGCTTCGAGGGATCAAGGAGACATTGACGGCTGAAGCTTCTGCAGTATGCAGCTGGTTTCAGCTGGCCACGTAGAAAGCCGAAGGACAATAGCTTGTCTGGCAGCCCGGTACTACTGGCCAGGAATGCACGGAGATGCCACGGAAACCATGGGCTAAAGTATGTGCAGACTTCGTCGAACCCCTGCCGCGTTCAAAGCTCAGCAACTAAATGCTGCTGGTACTGATAGACCAGTTCTCTAAGTGGATTGAGTTGGTGCCACGGCAAAGCGCTACGCCCGAATCCCTAAAGAAAGCATTCCGGGAACGCATCTACGCAAGGTATGGGGTCCCGATAGTAGTCAGAACGGACAATGGTGTTAAACAGCAGAATCTTCAAGAGGTTCCTGGCCGACATGGAAGGTAAGCAACAGTTCACGGCTGCATACACACGTAAGAGCAGCTACAACCAAATACAACAGATGAAAAACAACATTAAAACCCCAAGAATTCTCAAAGGATACTACGGACAGATTCCAAGGATAACTCCAAGAGTCCAAGGATAGCTTCAAGGACTCTCAAAGGGCACTATAAGAAGAGTCCAAGGATAACTCCAAGGACTATCAAGGCATACTGCAAAGAGACTCCAAGGATAACTCCAGGGATTCTCCAAGGGTACTATCGAACTGAGATAGAAAATGAATTTCATTATATAATAAAACTTGTTCGCAATACCAAAAAAAATAATAAGCTTTTTTCGAGTTAAAATTATTCACTGAGATATGTCGGCTACTTGCGAGTTGTTGCGCAGTCGTGATTTCGACCCTCTATTATGGGACGTGCTAGAGCTAGCAGTCAGCCTTTGACTTGAAGCCTATGATATTGGCATTGAGGCATACGAGGTGTATTCAAAAAGTAAGGTGACTTTGTATTTTCAAGAAAAACTATTAATTTATTTATCAATATTAATGTTGTCCCCTTCAAAGTAATCACTAATAATCACTTATGCCAACGGTTTTTCCAATCCTTAAAGCACTTCCCATAAGCACTTTTTGATATAGCCTTGAGCTCTTCCAGCGATGCAGTCTTTATCTCTTCAATCGTAGCAAATCTCCGACCTTTCATAGGTCTCTTTAGTTTTGGGAACAAGAAAAAGTCACATGGGGCCAAAGCCAAAGCAAGAATACAGTGATCAAAACTTTGACATTTAATCGAACTTGGCGTGCTTTTTTTCGGTCTTGGCTAACCTGGGCTCTTCCATTGTGACGATTGGGCTTTGGTTTCGATACAACAACGACGATTTTCCAAAACAATTTTCTTCACTGCTTGAACGTTTTCATTAGTTGTTGACGTGCTTGGGCGTCCAGAGCGGGGCTCGTCATTGGCATCTTCCCGGCCATCTTGGAAGAGTTTGTACCACTTGTAAACATATTTTTTACTCAGAACAGTTTCACCGTATGCCACTGTCAACATTTCAAGTGTTTCGGAGCACATTTTTTTATTTTTTACACAAAATTTGATCCAAATCCTTTGATCCATATTTTTTGATAGCAAAAAATCGCTGATCACGCAAAACAACCTTTACGCCTCTCACAACTAAACAAAAAAGGGGATTCAATTGAAACTTGGTACAGATGTTAGGGAAGAGTGTACCAACATAACAAAACAAAAAATCGATAATCGAAAATATGCTGCCCGCGAAATTTGAAAAGTCACCTTACTTTTTGAACACACCTCGTATACATGTGTCCCTTTTACTGCGGTAAGAATCTGCGGAGAGAATCTTATTCTCACAATCATAGAAAGCAATATTCATGAGACATGTTCCTTTAAGATACCCATTTTTGGATACATTGTGTTTTCTCCCTTTCTCATTCCTCAGCAAGCTCGGTTCAAAGTTATATTCAAAGTACTTAGCAAATAGATTAGCCACTCCAATATCCGAGGAAGCTGGTTAGGCTCAACATTATGAGTCAACAGTCGCCCAAAAAACATATATACTGGCCATCTTCCAGCTCCTGGTATAGGTGGGAAATGTTGTCTTTATTTAAATCAAAACTGCTGCTTGGGACTATGTATGATACTGTCAGAAAAATTGTCTCCGTAGGACCAGCGAGAGATACACAGAATTGATCGAGCCGAGAATCCCCCTATTCCTGTTATAGATCCTGAAGTTCATATTTTCTGTGCTGGAAGCGCTTGACAATGAACGAAAACGCCAGAAGGGTTTTTTACTGAAACTTTGTAAGCCGTAAAATGTTGTCGAGTACTGAAGAAAGTAGTAATAATAATAATTTGAATTCAGAAGTGGGTAATCTAGGGGAAATACGTACCTGGATGGCAACACTTATATATATATATATATATATAAATATAAAAAAAGGAAAATTTATGGAGAAAGGAATCAGAAGCTCATTAACAGTCGAATAACGAACTCGGTAAACTCGAGGACGACAAATATACAAGAGATTCATACAACCTTGCCGGAAACACTGACACGAGCTTTTACGTAGATTTCTGTTTTAACGATGCACATTTTCATTTTACCAGCTCTCCCATTTTTTATGTACTTCTACCAAGACGTTATTATATTTCGGTTCTTATTATAATTTTATTGAAAAGTCTCGTGTTCGGCTAATAATGAGATAATTACTCGATGTGCTGGCCGTGTTATAACTGCTCACGTTTTAAATGCGTGGTGGCGGTCAAAATGAATCGTTGATATTGTTTCCCTACAGCCAGTTTTGCTGGGCCTGTTCTTTATTCCAAAACATTACCTCAGAAATTATAACTTTTAAAAGGCAAAAGAGATCTGGGTTACACAAGTTCGCTTACTTATTTCGATCAGTTGAATCTACATTTCTGAGCCTCAAACTTTTAAGCGAATCACCCCGACGGAAAATCCCCAATAACCAAGTCAACCTTGATCTCATTGCCGTGAATGTATAGCCTACCGAACATCAAAAGCCGTTTAACATCATTAGCAATACACCTGAAACATCACTACATAACGCCTCAAACAATGATGTCCCAGATACAGCTCTTGAAACTACTGCTAACGCTCCTGAATTTGCTGACGCCGATCGTACTCTACTGGGTTTATCGTTCCTACATAACGAAGTGACCAATGTTTCTCCTCCCACCTACAAAATACTGTATGTTGCTTTAGTACGTCTGATACTGGAATATTGTTTCCGTGTGTAGAGTCCAAAGTGTAAGGAACCTTAAACCATTACCAAATCTATACAAAAGAAATTTCTGATATTTGCACTGCATATTTTTGGTTAGAAAACTACTAGTTAACTATGTTCTTATGTTTGTCGCAACAAAACTTGCTCATTACTATTCGACAGTCGACCAAAATTCCTCTGTGCAACCTCCTCCAGTACAGGACTCAATGTAATCACAAAGCACAATAAATTAAGTCTACATTAGGATCGGTGCGACCTTCCGAAATAATTGGAGCAAACATCGATCGACAGGATCAACAGAATCGACAAGATACGCACTTGCTTTTTATATATATATTATTTTTCACTCATTTCCTTTTTCATTGTTTAAAACATTTTATGTTTTTTTCAAAATTGAGGGAACAAAATGTATTATAAACAAGAAAGGAAGTTAACTTCAAGTCGAAGCCGAAGTTTGTATACCCTTGCAGTTATAGGAAATAATAAACATTAGTAACGCCATATAACATTTTTAAGGATTGTTGCTGACTTCAGCGATATTAAAAAAAAATATTTCATTTCTATTTTTAGACCATTTTTTTAACATCGTTATGTTAGAATAGTCCGATTTTTATTAAATTGAATTTGAAATTCTTAAAAATATAAAAAATGTTATTTTCAAGCTTAGAAGGTTATATGTAAAAAACACCAAAGATATAATTTTTTCATATTTTTTAATTAGTTCTGAATTTTGAGTTAAATTTTATCGAAATCGGACGACTATATAATTTAACTGCCATATGAACGATCGGAAAATTAGTGGAAAAATAATATGAAAAAAATAAATCTTCGGTGTTTTTTAACATAAAATCTTCTAAGCTTGGAAAAAACATTTCTTATTTAGTTCTAAATTTGGAATTAAATTTTATCAAAATCGGATGAGTATATCATATAGCTGCCATAGTAACGATCGGAACATTAGTGGTAAAATAATATTCAAAAATTATACTGACTGAAATCATTATACCCTCTTCAAGGGTATAAAAAAGATGAAATAATTTTTTTTTGAATATCACTGAAGTCAGCAACAATCCTTAAAAATTTGACAAGGTGTCTCTTATAACTGCAAGGGTATACAAACTTCAACTTGCCGAAGCTAACTTCCTTTCTTGTTATTTATGTGACCTATGTAATTGGATTTATCTTAAATAATTTTGATGACAAGCACCCTATATAATAAATAAAATAAATAACGGTTTTATTGATACGCCAAGTCCAATAAAATATCCTCAGGAAATAGCTTTAACCCAAAATGAAATCACATAGACTATAGGTTTGTATTTTTACTCAGAAGGACCCAATTATCATGGATATGGAATTATAGTAACTTAAATATTGTGCCCCGCTTTAATCTGTGCTTTTAGATTTTCGTTTAGCTTATTAAAAGCTTTTATAAATTAGTTATCAAAATGTAATAACATTTTGTTAAGAATTCTTTTTTTAATCCCGATTTCACCGTCATAGTTTTGTTTTTACAACCTAAGCAATTTTCGATGGTTTCGGAAAATATTTCAGGCATAAAATTCTTTATTGTTCTCTAATATTTTGTAAAGATTGGCTACACTTAGTGGCTATTTTATTTATTTTAATTTTGTATTATATCGGTCCACTGTTTTTTAGGGGATTTGTTATTAGGAACACTTTTGTTGTTTGTTAGTTTCACGTTGGAGCTAAGCGAAATTATCGCTTAATTTTGCTACAATTTTGTGGAATGCTTATATTTTATTATTGTGGCATTTTGTGCTGCACCGTTTCTATTACCTTGCGGGGAATATAAATACATACATATAATGTAAATATGTATACGTAATATTATGCCTAGTACAAGCATTTCGCCGAGGCGCTTAAATGTGCATATGTCGTGCGGCGGGAAAGATACAAATCGCAATTTTCATCCGAGGCAAACAAAACTAAAAATGTTACGTTTTCAATTGTGTAGCTTCTAGTTAAACTCAAAAATTTAAACGAGAACTGGAAATATTAAAATTTTGTTCAAATTAAAAAAAAAAAAAATTAAATAATGTAGATTAGATTGTGTAAAAAGTAGTTTAATCATAACTTACGAAAGATTTTTGGTTCAACCTAAATATAATTTTATCCCGATCAGAATAAAAATTGTCTCGTTCCAATAGGATCTTAAAAATAAAAAATAAAGTCAGGTAAATGCTTCCTTAAGTGCAAGATGTTATGCGTTGATCCACGCTTAAAGTACATTCCCTTTTGATGTTTTTTATTGGCTTTACAACATAACCTAGGCAATTTAGGTTCTGTTACCCGAAGGTTGCGTGATGAAATCCCTCAAAGGGTTTTACACAGTTTGAAAATGTAAATATACAAGTATACAAGTAAAACATTTTTTTAAAACATGTCCTTACTTTTTTTAATGAGCGATGGACAGGGATTCCGAAGAAAAGCGATGACAAACATTAAAAACAAATTATCAAAACAAACAACATAGATTTACGAATAAAAACTCCAATTGAATAGAGAAGTTAAATGATATAATTTAAATAAAATATATCAAAATGTTTATGAATATGTATGTATTTTAAATTCAATATTTGGAAAGAAGAAAACTCCTTGAAAAAATCGAGAATTTCCGAAGGGATATCCCTTGGACGTTTCCCCCTCAGTTGAAACTTAATGGAAAAGTGAACACTTTCAAAAGGGATTTCCCTGGGACGTTTCCCACCCAGCTGGGTGTTACGGACGGGATAGAGCGCACGCAAAAATGTCAACCTGCTTTGGCTCGTTGGCGAGTGGGGTGGATCTTTGCTCTAACTCATCATTGCCTCTTCGATTATTAGCAAAACTCGGATTGCGTGCAAAGACAAACCAAACTAAGGCCGGGGAGAGAAAACACTACTATACTTGGTCTATTATTGGGCGCAAGGCCCCCTACACCTGCGATCGACTCTACCGGTTTTCCACCTCAGCTGTTAAAGAGGCGGCACTCAGCCCACCCTTCCATTGGCCGTTCCATAACCATTTTCCTTTCTTCAGAACGGCCCCTTCGCGGTTTTGGCTCTACGGGGGTCTCATGTCCGCCGAGGACAAACACTTAATTTAGCACGTTATAAACATTTTATTTATCAACTAACAAATTAAAGTCCTAGAAAAATGAACATCGCCCAAAATACGAACTAAAACTAACATTGAGTGCAAGTGGACAATATAGAGATAATACAAAGATAAAATATCATAATATAATAAATAGTATAAAATATAAAAAATAGCATAAATAATGTCTTTTAAATATGGGATAGACGCGATAAATGTGGCTTATAATATTTCGAATAGGATCGTGCTGCTGATATGTTTTACTTTAGTTTCATAATTACTTTGCTTTACGTTGTCATGTAACCGTTCTCACTTGGATGCCAAATCAAAACTTTGGGCGCAGCCGCAAAGGCAACTTACGACATTGGCGCGTTGAGTTGGTTTCTGCTGCTCCAAATCTACGGTATTGGTTCTCACTAAAATTCTCGATTATCTTTTTTTTATATTTTTTCCATCAGATAAATGGCATTACATGTACAAAAAAAAATGATTTGCCATATTTTAAATAATTTTCTTTTGATTTTTAAAAGCACGCTCACGCCACATAATAAAAAAAATTTTAAATGAATTTGAAATCGCCACAAAATATATGTCAATCAAATAGGTTTTTATATAAAATAAAAGCTCACCAATTTTCCAGCGGCATCCTCGAAGAAAGCGCTTTTTCCGAAGCCGGCTGAAAATGCTGCGAAAAGAATAAAGTCTTTGGGGACACAGGGGCTTTTTCACTTTTTCATTTTCTTTTTCTTTTTTTATAAAATCTTCTTCTCTGTTAGATGTGGTAAGTTGCCATGCAATTTTTCTTTTCCTTTTAAATAATGGGAAATGAACACCGGAGATTTGGCAGCTTGCCGAGAAGCTCAAACAATTTACAAATTTACATAGTACACCTTAAAAAAACATATAAAAAAATCTGTTACTTATAATTACAAAAAAAAAAAAAATAAAAATTGAGCTCGGCTCTATTCCGCCTCTCTTATTTTCGCTCTCTAACTTCTTTTTTTCCACTTCTCTTTTTGCTTCACATCAATATGTGAGGTTAAATGGGTCTTTCTTTCTTTTTCGATGGCTTTTCCGCGATGGGTTTTAGAATCCCTTACGGGCACAATTTAATGGGATTTTCTGACTAGTTTTCCCCAGCTTAAAACAGAGCCACAGGGTAAAATTATAACCTCGCAAAAAGAAAGATTACACTCTTCCGTCGTCCAGCGATTTTAACGAGCTCCGCGCCGATAGTAAGTCGCGTAAATACTGGTGGACCTCTCCAAATCGCACTCCAATGAGAACTTCTAGTGCACTCAGCTGGATGAGATCCAAGGTGTTCCCGCATGTCGAATATCGTCACTTTTCTTCTTTTGGTTATTTTCTTAGTTTTACAATCGCCGAGCCCCCAAATCATAGGACTCGGCGGGAATGACTAAATTCGGTCCCTTTTCCTTTTTAAAGTCTTCGCGAAATTAAACCACTTAAATTTTTGCGATGGTTTTCACAACTTAATCGGTGGAAGGTAAAAATAAAAAATAAAAATTTAATTTTGTTTGACAGACTCTCCTGAAAATTCTAGCTACAATTTGTACCTGTATTTTCCGATTTTTTAAATCTTTTTTATACCCTTGCAGAGGGTATAATGATTTTAGTCAGAAGCTTGCAACGAAGTGAAGGAGAAGTTTCCCATAAAGTATATATATTCTTGATCAGCGTCACTAGACGAGTCGATCTAGCCATGTCCGTCTGTCCGTTTCTACCCAAACTAGTCTCTCAGTTTTGATGCTATCGGGCTGAAACTTTCCCAAAAGTCTTCTTTCTATTGCAGGTCGTATACAAGTCGGAACCAGCCGGATCGAACAACTATATATTATAGCTCCCATAGAAACTATCGGAGAAAAAATTAAAAAAAATTATATCTTTGGTATTTTTTAACATATACCTTTCTAAGCTTAGATATAACATTTTGATTAGTTTAATTAGTTCTGAATTTCATATTAAATTAACAGCAAGCAGAATTAAAATTCAAACCTAAATAAAAAATGTTTTTTCCAAGCTTAGAAGGTTACCAGCTGTCCGATCCGGCTGGTTCCGACTTATATACTACCTGCAGTAGAAAGAAGACTTTGTGATAAAGTTTCTTTTCGTCTTTCGGCCAACGTCTTCGAACCGCACTCGTCAAAAGCTCACACTCAACTCATCCGTCGTTACTCGTCGTATTCTGGTCTTTTCTCTGGGTCTTCTCGTCTTTCATCACTATTCCTTCTAGAGTTTCGTCTTTGCTTCTTCACATGGGTTATTCGTCATTGGTATCGTTGAGCTCGAAATGTTGTCTAGGGTATTGATATTGATTTGCTTGATTTTGACCTAAATTATAGGTTTTCCTATTGTCGTCCTGGACCATCGAAATTTGAGTTTTTGCTTTGCTGCTCAAATCCGTGCGCTCGTCACTGTATGCCGCTATCGCCTCCTTGTTGATTAAATCTTCTTCCTTGGAACGCATTCCTTGGAACGCATTTTGGAGCCTATCAAAAGCTCAAATGGAGTTGTGGCTATCGATCTGGCAAATGTAGAATTTATCGCCTGCTGAACTTTGTTGACGTGCTTGTACCACTTGGTTGGGTTGTCAATTCTAAGTTTTGAGAGAACTGATATTATAGTGGCGTTCAATCTCTTGACTTGCCCGTGCACGCGTGGAAGTCCTGTGGTTGTTTTGATGGGTTTGATGTTTTCCTCGTCGCAATATTTTAAGAAGTCCTGCGAAGTAAATGCGGACCCTCTATCGGAAATGATGATTGCAGGGTTGCCAAATACCGCACTTTGGTTACGCAGCTTTGTTTGAGGATGTTGATTTAGTCGGGTAAAGCCAGCAGAACTTGGTAAAAGAGTCTACAACTGCTAGGATGTGCTTTTAGCCTTAATGAGTGGAATCTAAAGGACCTAGGAAATCCACATGAAAAGTATGAAGAGGGACGTCTCCCTTGTCCAGTGGATGCAGTAGGCATTCCTGTTTGCCTTTCTTACGATTGCTAAGAGTGCAGCAATCTATAACCTTTTGAATCTTTTCGTCAAGACTTGGAATGTAGTACTCTGTGCAAATCAGATTCTTTCTCATGAGCTTTCGTGATGATTTGCCTTTGCATGTCCTTGGGCACCACAACCAACTCGGAGTCGTTGACAAGCTTGTGTAGTACGCCGACCTTAAGAAAGTAGTCGTTGTAGGACTCTTTGCCATCACTGAGGATATCGCATATCGCTTTGAGATGATCATCTTGCTCCTGCGCTTTTTGAATGCCTATCGAGATACTTTGGTCAGCTATTATCATGATAGGGTAACGGCAGAGGGCGTCCACATGTTTCATATGAGTTCCTGATCGGTGCTCTACCTCGTAGTCGTACTCCTGTAAAAATAGGACCCAGCGAGCGACTCATGTGCAAAGATTTTACTTATCCAAAGTTTTTGTGAAGGCGCTGAAGTGCGTTATAATTTTAAAGTGAACAGCAGATATACTTTAATCTTGGTGAGTGCTTCGATGACTGCAAGAATCTCAAGCTCGTAACTTGTGTACTTTCGTTGAGCGTCGCTTGTCTTTTTACTCATGAAGTACACTGGATGCATCTGACCGTCGTCTAAGGACTTATGCAAAAGGATCGCACCAAATCCGTCAATGGTAGCGTCTGTGTGCACTTCTGTTTCGAGTTTCTGATTGTAAATGCTCAGAACTGGATTTGCGGTCAAAATCTTCTTCAATTGGGCTACTAACATTTCTTCATTGGGGCCCATGTGAAATTTGGTGTTGTTCTTCATCAAATCAGTGAGAGGCTTTGAAATAATGGCATAGTTCTGTATGAATTTCTTGAAATATCCCGTTAAACCCAAAAAACTTTTAAGTTGTTTCAAAGTTTGTGGTGACTTGAATTTGGCCACAGCACCTATCTTCTCAGGGGTTGGATGAATCTTCTGATTTTCAATAATATGGCCGAGGAATTGTATGCGGGTTTTTGAAAAATTATATTTCTTAAGATTCAACTCGAGACCATATTCAGAACAGGTGCTTATAACCTCCCTCAGGTTTCGCAATGAGCTTTTTTCATCCATAGCCAGTATGATAATGTCATCGATGTAAGACAAAGCTATGCCTTTGCGAGTGAGCTCACAAAAAATTGCGTTAACATGTCGCTGGAAAACGTCAGGAGAGTTTGAAAAGCCAAAAGGTATCTTCAAGAACTGATATTGTCCACTTTGAGTGACAAAGGATGTGTATTTTCGACTGGGCTCTGAGACAGGTACATGAAAAAATCAATTTTACAAGTCGATCGTGTGGAAAACCTTGGCATCTTGGAGTCTGTCTAGCTGACCGTCGATTAGGGGCAATAGGAAATGGTCTTTAACGATTACCTTTTTGATCCTACGAAAGTCGATGCAGAGTCTTGTGGAGCCGTCACGCTTCTTTACCATTACCACTGGGCTGGTGATCTCGGAGTGCGACACTTTAATGAGTCCAGATTTAATCCATTCCCCCACCTGCTCCTCTACCAAACGGGTTTCAGCGAAAGGCAAGCGCCTTGGCCTAGCGAAAATCGGGGTGTCGTCTTTCATGATGATGCGCACTTCG
Organism: Drosophila biarmipes; assembly: GCF_025231255.1. Taxonomy (NCBI): domain Eukaryota; kingdom Metazoa; phylum Arthropoda; class Insecta; order Diptera; family Drosophilidae; genus Drosophila; species Drosophila biarmipes. Next base: position 2,677,800 of record NC_066616.1, on the reverse strand, counting down.
ACTTTTGTACTCTTCAGGTTAAGCAGCTTGTAGTTTTTATAATTTCGCGAACTTTGTTTTTGGCAAAAATACTTCCTTTCTCGTTTATATTGAGTTCGTTGGAATTCTCTGCGACGTCGATTTTCATAACGTTGACCAGATCGTTTTGTTCTACCGAACTCGGCATCTTACGGACTTGCAAACCGTCGCGATTGAAAAGGATTTCAGCATGTAAACAAAGTTCTTCGCCGAACAACGTAAAAATCCAACTCGAAGTTGTTATTGTCAATGAGAATCGTCTCTTTGAAATGTCCAATTGGAGTTATTCCGTTCGCGTCGCGCTCGCTACCGAAACCAGTTAGAGACACACTACAGTTTTGTAGACGTCGAATACCGTTGTACAGACCTTCGCGAACCAGGTTGAATTTACTAGCCGTGTCAAACAGAGTTACGCACTTTTCGTTAGCGAGAACAACTTCTTTCCCTCGCTCGTTTTTTGTAACGTTACATTTTAGCTTCTCTTTGAAGTCACTAATGTTTCTGGCACCGTAGAGGATGTTTTGTCAATTGAATGATGGCGTAGTCGATCAATTGACTGATTCAAAGCCGAATCACAAACGTCCCCGCGAATTGCCAGATCCTTTATTCGGTACAGGTAAGTGAAACTACACTCGTCCTTTGCTCGTTTGCTTTTGCTCAACTGCTCGTGAATTTGTTTGCTGTTCACAATCGTTTTGAAATCGTTTAATAGACCTCTCTCAGACCTCTCTCACTCATGATGAAAAGTTTAGCAGTGCCTCTCAGAGATTTTTTCGCGAATATCAACTTCTGAAAGTCATTCCAGCACATTATTACCGCTTGCTCTTTAAAGTTAACCAGGACTCAATTGAAATTGAGTTAGTACCAAATGTACGAATCGGGTCTTCAATGTCGCTAAAACTAAAAGCGAACCTCGGTGTTGCCACTTCGTTGCTGGATTTTGTCGTCTTCTCTTTCTCAGCACTTCTGGTAGAATTTGGCGGATTTTGCGTTTCATTTTGTTCTTCGGCAAACTCGTCGGTTCGTGTGGTTCTGCCGCTCACAAATACATCGTCATTTTCGTCCTGGGGATTAAATTTTATTGTGACAATTGCGAAATATGTGGAGTCCAACGTCGTCTACGTTGTAGGATATGTTTAACACATTGCAATTTGAAACCAGATCGCCTTTGCTTAGATTTTCTTGTACATATCTTTCCTTGGCCCGGTAATTATCCGAGTTTTCGTTGAAATCAAAGCTGGAAAAATTGGGAAGTCTTTGGCGGTTGCGTCGATCACCTTTACTCTAAAACACGAATATGTGAAAGGCTAAAATGTTCTTCCTTTTGCTACTGCGCAAAGTTGCACTTATGAAATCATTTAAACAGCTCATGGCTTTGAAAAATTAAATGTTAAGTCGTCGAATTAATGTTTTAAATTGTTACACACATCGTTTTTGTTGTTGAAAAATCTTTAACGTCGTGGTTTTTTCAAGTTCACTTCGCATACTTCACACACTTCTTCGGTTTCTCTTTACACTTCTTTCACTATCCCGGTTGAACCCCCAAATGTGGGATTTCTTGAGTATATTGGTTAAGTATTTAAGTTTATTTATTATTTAATTTTGGTTAAATATAAGATATGGGAATGAACATTGATAAATTGAATTTTAGGCGTCTTTTTCGTCTTTCGGCCAACGTCTTCGAACCGCACTTGTCAAAAGCTCACAGTTAACTCATCCGTCGTTACTCGTCGTCTTCTCTTTTCTCTGGGTCTTCTCGTCTTTCATTAGTATTCCTTCTAGAGTTTCGTCTTTGCTTCTTCACATGGGTTATTCGTCGTTGGCCTCGTTGAGCTCGATATGTTGTCTAGGGTATTATTTAATTGTGGAATGATCGCCTCCCAAAGCAGACACACCCCACCTATATAAGAGATAAGAGATATATTTTAGTTGTCAAATATTTTTAGGTACAATGCTACACTTTTAAGGCCCACGATGACCTAAAATATTAGGCTGATTGTGAGTTACAAATTGTGGCCAAAAGTAAAACAATTTAACTTTTTAGGCAGTGTATGACATAAAAATCCATTTTTAACTTTAAGATCTTGTGGTACCTAAAATGTTGTCCTTTTTTTGTCTCGTCAAAACCGATCGATTGAGCTGAAAGTTTGTCACGTGGCCAAAACGCTTAAATCTTTCTGCCGCCCATGTTACCTTATATTGAAATAGCGGGTAGGTGGCGCTTTACAATATCGCTATGCTGCTTATATATTTCCATTTCCCTTTTTGCTCCCTTAATCTCAGTAACGGGTTTCCATATTTCGAAGCTCTCATCTATTGCGTTTCTTTTGTTATTTAATATAAAATTCAAGTTATACTATTGTATTGTATTTTCAAACAAGTGTTAGTTATTTCGTTATTCCAGTCAAAAATGACAGCATCCCATCATGCGTTCTTCAATTAGGAATGGCATCAAAAAGGTGTTCAAAAAGTAGTGACTCTATACATTCCTTTTACACGGGTGCGGGACAACAAAGAATATACTCGTTGCATGTATCTTGGACAGCAACTAGATGCAACAACTTACCATGCACTGGGTGCACTCGTTTTTAAAGCACCTGGAAGATACAAACTAAACACATTCTGGGTACACTCTGTTCAATGCACTTGTAAACATGTACCGAGGAAGCATTCCAAATCAAATATCTTCAAATTCATTTCATTTCAATTTTAATTAGTTTCGTCGGAAAGTTTGTTTTAGGTTGAAGGAAGCGTTTCCGACCCCATAAAGTATATATCTTCTTGATCAGGATCAGTAGCCGATCTTGCCATGTCCTGCTAAGATCTCGGAAACTATAAGAGCTGGAATATTCAGACTTGGCATGAAGATTTCTGGGCTTCCTGCGCAGCGAAGTTTATTTCAGCGGGGTGCCACGCCCACAAACCGCCCAAAACTGAAGTGTCCACAGTTTTTGTGCTAAAAAAATTGTTTTTGCTCAAACGTATTTGTCTCACCAATACATACCGATTGACCTAAAATATATTTTGACCCGCCCACTCCTACGCCCACAAACGGCTGAAACGCTTACACGTAATATATACTAAAATAGCGGGTAGTTGGCGCTTTACAATAACGTCAACATTTTCCGTTTGCTCCCTTAAGCTGAGTAACGGGTATCTGATAGTCGTTCTTCATTGTTTTTATTTACATATTATGTAGTTTTTACTGCGCACTTTTGTACAAATTATATACTTTTGTAATCCCACGCCGCGGTTAGTGACGTCACAGCTGGGGGGAGATCAGCTTTCCTGGGGGGAGAATTCCTGGCGGTTGCCAAGGGAATTCTTCTTTCTCGCTGTGAAGGTATGTTGGGGGTTACTTACTCTGTTGCTGCGGCCCCTAAGGCACGATAACCAACGGCTAAGCCGGAGTATTGACATTAGTGAGTTCTTTATTTAATTCAGCTCAGAATCATACTGACATAAAGCTAACAAAAATGAACTTCGTTACGGCCACACAAACATGCTGTGTTTGCCGGCTGTGCATTGGCATTCGGCCAGAGGCTGAGTCAGCAGTTTGGGCAGTTTGCAAATATGCAACCTTGGGGTTTTAATTTTCTTTTTTTTTCAATCCCAGTAAAATACAATTGGATGCGCTATATTAAATATATCCAGATGGCACCGCACTTGAATGCACAATGCACGCACATCAGGCCTTAATTAGTTTTCATGCGTATTGTTTTACTGTTGCTGTTTTTTAGGAATACTTTCCGAATTCCCGCCTTGGCATGCATCTAAATCCACTATATCACAACCTATATAGACGTCACTGGAATAGAATGTACCCAGCATGCACATTTGCCTTGGTAAATTTTCATGCGTGTTGTTTTACGTACAAACAAGAAAGGAAGTTAACTTCGGCAAGCCGAAGTTTGTATACCCTTGCAGTTATAAGAAATAATCAACTTTAGTAACACCATGTGAAATTTTTAGGATTATTGCTGACTTCAGTGTTAATAAAAAATAATTATTTCATTCTTTTTTTTAGACCATTTTTTTGACATCCTTATATTGTTTGAGTTGTCCGGTTTTTATTTAATTGAATTCGAAATATTATAAGATAATAAGTCGAAAAGCCACAAAGCAATAATTTATTTCATATTATTTTCCCACCAATTTTCCGATCGTTCATATGACAGCTATAGTCGTCCGATTTTGATACAATTTAATTCGAAAGCTTACAAGATTATATGTTAAAAAACCCTGAAGATATAATTTTTTCATATTATTTTACGACTGATTTTCCGATTGTTCCTATGGCAGCTATATGAATAGTAGTCCGATTTTGATAAAATCTTAAAAAATGTTATTTCCAAGCGCAAGAGGTTCAAAAATACTAAATATATAATTTTTTAATTTTTTCCCCGATAGTTCCTATGGGAGCTATTTGATATAGCTGTCCGATTCGGCTGGTTCCGACTTATATACTACCTGCAATAGAATGAAGACTTTTGGGAAACTTTCAGTACGATAGCTTTAAAACGAAAGACTAGTTTGCGTAGAAACGGACGGACTGACAGAACGACAGACGGATTCGTCTACCGATTCGTCTACCGATTCGTCTACCGATTCGTCTAGTGACGCTGATCAAGAATATATATACTTTATGGAAACGTCTCCTTCACTGCGTTGCAAATTTCTGACTGAAATCATTATACCCTCTGCAAGGGTATAAAAATACTAACCAGACCTATTTTTTTATACTCGTACATTGCCGATTTTACGACTGTAATTCCACAAACAGTTTTACTCTTACAAACCACACAAAACTGTTGCTCCCACAATTTAAATTCTGAAGTAATCATTTGATCTGAAATGTATTTATTTCGCCATTTCTTACTCTAGCTTTTATCCTAAGAAGTTCGATTTCCATTTTCTAGACTAATTTTTGGTTTTTATCACATGCAGGTGCCACTAAAAAATCTTCCAAAAAATGGTTCTTGATTTTTTTAAAAGTTTGGAAAGTAATCTGAAAGTAAATAGATGGTGAACCTAAAAATAAGCAAAACATATGGTAGTGCCATAGGAGCCCTTTCTCGAGGTAAAAAGTCAAATAAGAAAATCGAATAATTTTGCTAAGCCAGCCCTAGACCTTTCAAGTATTTGAAGGATACTTTAACACTGTACTCAAGATAATTTATACAATTTTTTTATGGTACTAAACTTAAAAAAAAGATTGCTTTACGAAAAAATAATAGAAAATTCCAATTTTGATATTGGCAAATAACTCCGATGTTTTGCGTCTAAGCACAAAAGGGAATATTTCATCGCAATAGTAAATCTTTCAGACAATACCAAACGGTTGGACAATCTGATTATAATTTATAAGCTTTTTAATACAACATAAAAAATTGTATTTTTCAAATATCTTAAGAACCAGAAAGAAACTTTTAGAAACTTTTTTTTAAATAAATCACCGTGTACAGGGAGCCAAAATGAATTTACAAAATGCTGTTTAAAGCTGAACTCGAAAAAATTTTGCTTTTTAAATAAGTATTAAAAAATATGAAGAAGAAACCACCACGGTCACGCTTGCAGTATTCCAGACGCCCAGTTCTTGACCTTACCGGACCTTAAAGTGCAAGGCAATGACTCCGAGTTTTGCTGGATCGTTAAATTTTTCAAGTTAAAATTGAAAAAATTAAAGTTAAAAAATTGATATTTTCAAAAGTTTAAAAATGGGAGATAAAACGTACATTTTATACTACAGAGACTTAAAAAAAAGAGCGGAAACAAAATCGTAGTTGTTAGCTTTGCATCTTCAGCCATATTACCCAATTAAAAGGAACTCTATAATAAAAATATCGTCCGATAAAAAAAACAATTTTATTAAAATGTTTGAAAGAAGAAAAGGTCCCTCTGACTAAAAGATAAAAATTATGAAAACTGCGAAACTATAATTTGTTCTGATATTCCATTAATTTTTAAGACGTTCCCTTAACAACTTCAATTGTTTAATTAAAAAAGAAAACTATTCATAATTATAAAATCGTTAAAGAGAGTCCTTTCCCAGGAGAGCAATATGATGTAGTTGTCCGATTTGGATGGGCTCGGATACGACTTAATACTGGGGGCGAGGAAAAAAAAATACATTATTTATTCTTCCATATCAATTTCACCCCCTTTAAAGTATTTCCTTCCCAACAATATACTTGTGCCAAATGTTATGTTTAAATTCTCAATTTATATCAAACAGTCCAAATGGCCAAGGAGAAACGCCCTCTTCGAAGTGGTTTCATGATTTTTGGAAATGGCCGGAAGTCACACAGAGCCAAATCAAGCGAATACGTTAGCTGCAAAACAAAGCTTAATTATGCTCCGTATTTCATAATGGAAAAATTTTGTTGGTATCAACCAAAATATTATTTTACATGCATTTTTTAGAATTTCTTGGAAATTGGTCGATGTTTCAGATTAAAACTAATCGTACAAGCAATATTTTATAGTCCCACGATTGCTTACTTATCACTTACCACCTATTAACATTGGTGGTAGAGGGGCACCTGTGTCATGTACTATATGTATGCTAACCACTCAAAAAACAAGCATCGAAACGAAGTGCTCGTCTCCCAAAGCTCGATCCGCAACCACCAGATGACAACAAAAATAGCTGAGGCGTCTTCCGATGAACGCTATAAAAGTGACTGTTGGTTATGGGCAACAGTCATAACGTAGAAGCCAAGACCATGCTCAGAACTATTTCAATTTTGGCCCTGCTTGCATGCACTGCGGCCACAATGGCAGAGGCAAAACCTATTCTTATCAAAGTTTTCGCACCCAGCGTTGGTAAATCTTCTGTCAGTTGACAAGTAAAATGCCAGTATAACGATATTTGTTTTACTTTAGGCTACTCCAGCGGAAGTTACCAGAGCACCGTGGGGCCCTCGCCTTTCAACACACAACTAATATCTAGCCTCATCTCTACTAAAATTCAGTTGCTGAACAGCGTGGTGCAGGCCAAGTCTTCCGCTGGGGGCTTTCGTATTGGCTTGAATAAGTCAGTCACTTTCTTCAGTTCCACAACCACGACCGAAAAGCCGGTGACACATCATTCCACGGAGGTAAACACAGACTTTACTGCGGATGATACTAGCACTACTCAACTCGTCTATACGAAAACGACAGAAGGTGCTGAAGTAACGCCGAGCCCAACAGTACGTCCCGATCATCCAGTCCATACAAGCACGAATTCAGTGATCACAATTGACAGCACTACACTTTTACCTGAAGTCACCACCCCGACGACCCCGACGACCGCAACGTCTGGCTATTACTATACGACCAGCCATTCTCCCACCCAATACTTCGGCGGTTCTATTTCACAAGCTTAAGGAAACTTATACTACCCAGCAGTTCAATTTAAATATATTAGTCTAAGTAGTAATCCGAATCCAGTGAAATGCAATAAGTTAGCCGATTTCAACTATTTCCTAACATAGAACTAGTTTAAGTTTCGCGGAAGCTATTAAAAACCAGCCGTGCTTTGTCTATTATGACAATGGCCACCTTTATGCGATTCTCACCAGATTAGTGATTATTAGCATAGAAACCGGCTTTAAACAGAATTGTGTATGCTAAAAAGCAAATATAAACTATACCAACCAGTGCTATTAAAAAAGACTGTCAGTCTGTAGCTTGACCATAACTTTGCTGTAGAAGCTGCAAATAATTTACTGTTCGAAGGTCACACATCGAGCGCCCATAGATCACTTAAAATGTAGTTAAGGAACAGAAGAGAATTCCGAAGTCGTAGCCGTCGACTATAAAATACACGTTATTCAGTTAAGAAAAGTGTGAGAGAAAATTAGATCTGTGAGCGTCAAAGCGATTGTAATCAAGATTGCATGCTTTATTTGCTTATAGCTTTTTAGTAAATGTTTTAAGAAGCTCAGGAATCTACATGTCAAGACCAAACTTTTAAGGTTACATAGTTTTCGAAATCCCTAATCGTTCATACAAAGGGGCAGCCAACCGGACTTGGTTAGATCGACTCGTCTAGTAATCCTGGCCAAGATTATACATACTTCACGGGACCGGAAGCGTTATAAAAATATCTTGCTGTTAATTACAGTTTCATAAAATTCGTTGATTTTAAAAGTTCATATTTCCAAATTATTTTTCCCTTTCCACCTCAAAATTAAATTTTAACCATATCAACCCGGCCACCCCATTTTTACTTAATTTTTAAAGTGCACATAAATAGTTACTTCGTCCAAAAGCATTCATGTCAGATCAATTATTTTATTAGCACCTTCAAGTACAACATGTACTATGTTTTACAAAATTTTCATTAAAAAAACACGATCTCCGTAGTCGTCCCCAAGAAAAGAGATTTTGCGGTGGACAACATAACTTTTTACTGGATCATAAGAAAACAAATAAACTAAACTAAAAAACTAAGAATTTATTAGTTCAGATATTTCCGATTCGAGTTTTTTATTAATTAAATCAATTTAATTTTTGGATTTAAGCACTTTGAATTTAAAAACGTGAATTTAGCCTAAAAAAAGGACAATAATAGTGTTCCATATTTCAGAATGATCGGTAAATTAGATTCCGAAGGATAGAGTTAAAAAAGGATACTTTTCAGGAGAACAATTTAAAGGTTTGGACGCTGAATACCGGCCAGGAACCTGCTCGTTCAAATGCTCATATCTTTCTTGCCCGATTGATATGAAATTCAACACAACATTCTAAAAATGTTATATCTTAATTAAAAAAAAAACTCGAAAACAAGAAAGGAAGTTAACTTCGGTAAGCCGAAGTTGGTATACCCTTGCAGTTATAAAAAATAATTAAAAATTTTATTAAATTGAATTTTATTAAATTGAATTTTATTAAATTGAATATAAAAATGTATATTCCCAATGTTATAAGATATGTCAAAAAGCCCCAAAGCTATAATTTGTTTCATATTATATTCCACCAATTATCCGATCGTTCCTATGACAGCTACATGATATAGTCGTCCCATTTTAATAAAATTTAATTCGAAATTCAGAACTAATTAAAAATGTTATTTTCAAGATTATAAAGTTATATGTTAAAGAGCACCAAAGACATAATTTGTATTTCATGTTTTCCAACTAATTTTCCGATCGTTCCTATGGCAGCTATATGAGTCTATATAGTCGTCCGATTTGATAAAATTTAATTCGAAATTCAAAACCAAATAAAAAATGATATTTCCAAGCGTAGGAGGTTATTTGTTAAAAAACACCAAAGATATAATTTTTCAATATTATTTTACCCCTAAATTTCCGATTGTTCCTATGGGAGCTATATGATGTAGTCGATTTTGATAGAATTTAATTCGAAATTCAGAACTAATTAAAAAATCTTATATCTAAGCTTAGAAAGGTATATGTTAAAAAACACCAAAGATATAATTTTTTTTTAATTTTTTCTCCGATAGTTCCTATGGGAGCTATACGATATAGTTGTCCGATCCGGCTAGTTCCGATTTATATACTACCTGCAATAGAAAGAAGACTTTTGAGAAAGTTTCAGCCCGATAGCTTTAAAACTGAGAGACTAGTTTGAGTAGAAACGGACAGACGGACATGGCTAGATCGACTCGTCAGGTGACGCTGATCAAAAAGATATATGCTTTATGTGGCCGGAAACGTCTTCTTCACTGCGTTGCAAACTTCTGAAATCATTACCCTCTTCAAGGGTATAAAAAGACTAAAAATATTATGCGAATAGAGAAAAACCGACAGCGAACCAAAATTTAAAATTATTTAGTTTTTTTTTGTCAATAACCTGTCGTACAGTCAGCTGTTTTATTACACACCAAAGCGTATTTCCCTAAAAATTTAAAGGGAAACCCACCAATTCTAACGAATTCACCGACGAATAAAAACTGTAACAGGCCATTTATGACGACAACAAGAACTCTACCTCGAAGGGATTTAATTAAGTTAGATTAACAAGCTTTGCATTTGAGGAAAAGTATGTAAGAGGTAGAAGGAATAGTCTCTACACGTCCGTCCCTCCGTCAATCTGTCCCACGGCGTCTACACAGATTAGCCACATAATTTGTTTACTTACCCGGCAATGATTTGATATGATTTTGCTTTTACGCAGCTGTTGCTGCAGGCCTTCTTTGGTTCTCATTCGGTAGAGCATGAGCCCATAGCGGTTTGTGACCCGCCATGAATGTTAACTTTCGAAGTACAAGTATTGGTGGAAACGTTTCACTCCAAATATGAAGCAAAGTCTCACTTTTTCGATTTGGCTATATGTTAGCTGATGTCAGCTGATGGATGCGAAAACAATATGTTTCTCCTCGCCATGTGGTAGGATATGTGAATCAGCTACGCCGTCGCCAAAACTAATGGTAAGTTTTCATCGAAATGATACAGCTTCTTCGCGTTTATGATATGAGACCTTCTAGCAGTAAATGCTTGTTATTGTTACCAACAACGAATACACTAGTTTTTGTGCGAAGTTGGTTTAAAGGAGCACCAACTGAGAATAGTTGAGTATACATTTCTGCAGAAGAGTGCTGGTCAAATCGACTTTAATGTTGGCCGAATCTTAATTTAAATTAGCTAGTTAAAGCACAGAAACTAAATTTGTTTGAACTATTTTTCCGAGTAATGTCCGATTAGTTCTTTTGAACTGTGCTTGACAACAACTAAGGGCCAAAATAGGGAAAATGTCTAAGTACATAACTGATAATGACATTGATTCATTTTCAAGTGCAATCTATATTTGTAATGTATTATATTTTTTGATTGCAACATTCACTTTAAAATGCTGATTGCATTAAGCACGATTTAACGAAATTTTGGTCGCAGTTTTTATTAAGCATCTAAAAAATGGACAGAAATCGGGATGGGTACAAAAATTGTGTGACCATTAGGGTGATTATTTTTTTAAGATCAAATAAGCTTACTATCTAACGTGGTGGTTTTCTGTACAAAGTAAACTATTGCGAAGGCAAAATATTTGTATTGAGCTTAAAAAAGCTTTCCACGACAACTTTTTTATTTATTAATAATAGTGATATTTTTGAAAGTAGTAAAGCCAGCTAAGTGCTACCTTGAGTGCAAGATGTTGTAGTACGTCTTTTTCTACAATTTTTACATCATTACATTTCTGGTTAAGGGCGCCACCTACCGGCTAATTCAGTAGATGCTGTGTGGGCGGCAGTCAGATTTAAGCGTTTAATCCGCTTGTGGGCGTATGAGTGAGCGTGTCACCCCGCTGCGTAAGGAGCCCAGGAATCTGCATGCCAAGTCTTATTGTTCTAGCTCCTGTAGTTTCTGAGATCTCAGCGTTCATACGGCCAGACGGTCATGGCTAGATCAACTCGGCTAGTTATCCTGATCAAGAATATATATACACAGGAAAAAAATTGATATGATATAATGGCCCTGATATGTCACATATCAATTTGATATGATCGAAATGTTAAAAACGATATTTCGGTAATATCATTTTAACATTAGCGGTATCACTTTTTTCTAGAAAAAAGCTCTGACAAAGCTTTTTTGTCACAATCAAGCGTTGGCACAGAGGGCTAGCGCTTCATTTTTGATACACAGGCCTGAGGGTTAGGGGTTCGAGTCCTCCCCGCGACAAATTTATTTTTATTTGTTCTATTGAAATTTGAAATCATTTAAATGCAGCTTTTTTATAACAATTATAAGGCAGATGAGGCAAATATTATTCTTAAACACTTAAAGCATACTCTGCCTTGGGGCGTATTTGAACCTGGTACCTTTATCATCAGAGACAGACACCTTAGCAGCTGGACAACATGTTTGAAGTAAGCCCAGTCGAATTTCGAATAAGTCTATTTCGCTTCCACTCACGCCGCCATCTCTACCCTCTCTTTTTCGAAGTCAAGAAATTTTCAAAAGAGAGAAAATGAGAAAATTACATTTTTTGTTATCAATTTGACATTATTTCATGGTAAAATTGATACTTGTCGAAAAAACACAAACTTTCCATGCGCATATCAAATTGATCTTGACGCATTTTTTTTCTGTGTAGGATACGTTTTCGACCACATAACGTATATATATTCTTGATCACGATCACTAGCCGAGTCGATCTAGCCATGTCCGTCTGTCCGTGTGTCTGTCCGTCCGTACGAACGCTAAGATCTTGGAAACTATAAAAGCCAGAAAGGCCATCGGGTTGCCTAGCCCACTCTAACGCCCACATAGAAAAAAATTTTCAACTGAAAAATTTTTGTTTCATCAATATCTACGATTTATAAATAATAAAAATAAGAAACAAATAGTGCATAAGGATAGGCTAAAAAATTGTATTTCATAATCACTTTAATTTTTTTAAATATATCACGTATGGCCTTACATAATATGAGAAACATAATTATAATAAAAAAATATTAAAAATATTACTTTTTGATTCATAACAATACTTTCTGATTCGAACCGAAAGTAAATTAATAATAACATAATAATAAAAGAAAAATAAAATAAAATATTCATTTATATTTATATACATATCCTAAGAAAATAACTCTATAGAATTAAGTTATTTGTAAAAGAAGGGAGGTGTAGCATGTTCACACATCGCATGCACACTGTACTCAATTTTATGCATAAATATAAGTACCAGCATATTGTAGCACTTGGCAAAAGTACAACCGAAGCAGTTCTTGCTTAGTGAGTTTTTTTTTTTTAAATATATTCTTTTTATTGATAATTTTTATTCACTAGTTTACACAATTTTTCTTAGTGCCGAACTTAATTTTCACTGCTTGCGATATTCTGGTTGACGACCGATCAATTCGGATTCAATTCGAATTCGGACTGCCTGTCTTTGGTTCAATAATCCATAATCAAACCTCGGCTTAAGAGATTTATCACAAAAATCTGATTAAAAGAATCATCCAAGAGAGTCGAAAAATAGGATGATGAAAATTGTCAATTAAATTTGAAATTGCAATTTTGCAGAATTGAAATTCTGCCGGAGATCGATGTTTACGTTAGCGGACTTGGGGCTCCCTTTTTGGGGCTCTGGTGCTTACAATATCGGCTTGGATGTTTACAGAATCCGTTTGAAGTGGAGACTGTGAAACTGATCTGGGTGGGAATCGATTGGAGGCTTTGTTTAAAGAATGGAAAAAAGAAATTCTAAATTGAATCGTCCCGATTCATTGGAATTGATGGGTATAATGAATGTAGCTGATTAGTCAATTCGACAATGATATTTTCCTCTACAGTATTTTCATTGTCGGGGATATTAGTTTCTATTTGTATTTCAATTTGAATTTGCCGTGGTTTGAATATTAAGAATTTTATGTATTTAATTAAAAGCATGGTAATTAAATATAACAATGCGATTTGAGAAATAAGTATTTTAATAATTTTTAAATCGTTTCATATTTCCCATTGTGAATTCTGAACGTTATGGCTGTTTAAAAATTCTGTTTCAAGAGTAATATCTTTATAAAAACTTAAATTAGTTATATGAAATAAATCCGCGTATGATTCATAAATGAGGACTTCTTTGGTATCCTTGTAAAGAAGGAAATCATAGTTTGTTTAATTCATAATTTCGGATTTGGTTGAAGCTACCAGCAATAATAAGTACATTATTGAATTAATTATCTGGAATTTAAGATAAAAAAATTTGTCTAAAATTTAATATTATCTTTATGAATCATACGGTTTCTGTTATTAATAATATTTTATGTATGATTTTAATAAATATAACATCATACGGTCGTTTATTGGTTATAGAGTGAATTGATAAGTTGTATTTCTGTGCTGCTCTAATTACTATTTCGGAATAATCAACTAAGTTGAGTTCATCTTTAATGCAGCGTGCCATTTCTGTTAATGTAGGTTGTGCCCCTTCAATATGACCGTTGGAAGAATCTGCATAATTTTAAGATATCCCGTTTCTTTGTGCAAAAGATTTAAATTGGGATGAAGAAAAACTTGGTTCGTTATCTATCATCTAGGTTTTGGATAATGGGAATTGTTGTAGAATCTCTGAAACTTGGTTTTCTATATTTAATTTATTTGGGATTTCTTTTACAACTAAAAATTTTGAATATGAATCTATACAAGTAATGAATATAAAATTTTGGGCGTAATAAATGTCAATATGCAAACTTTCACCTTCTCTATCCGGAATAGGGGCTCGACCGATTTCACTGTTATATTTGTTCTGATTGCAGATTGTGCAATCCTTAATTAATTAATAATTCAGTTTTTGATATAAGTTAGGCCAATAATGTAGCCGGTTAATTTGTTTATAATTTTCATCAAGTCCCCTGTGTGCTCGACAACGCGTTTCTATTATTATAAGCGATCTGTCTTCAGCGTTTTCTACGTCTTGGAAAAATATTCTAGTAAATTAAAATTTATTTATAAAATTATTTTTTATTGGTTTTTGAATTATATAGAGGTCTTCTAAGTTACAATGAATTCCAATTGTTATATTAGGTGGAATGTATTCCTTTAAGAGAGCTATAAAATTTTCCGGACACGTTAATCGACTCAGGTATTGTATACCTCCCCGTTGCTATTAGCAATTGTTGCTCAAACTGGTTTAAGGGTTTTCCGGGTTCTTGTATAACTCTTGTATTCTCAAATCTGAGACCAATTAGTTACTGTCAGTTAAGTTGTTAATCTGAATCCTTGATAGGGCGTCGGCAACAACATTTGATGCTCCTGGCTGATAAATAATTTTTGGAGAATAACTTTCAATGAAAGAATACCATCTTTTCATTTCGTTATTAGGGTTCTCTTGAGAAATTGAAAATGAAAGAGGTATATGATCTGTGATGAATGTTGTTAACCCCTTATAAATAATTACGTAAATTTTAAAAAGCCCAAACTATATCTAAAAGTTCCTTCTTATTGGTAGCATATAGTTGTTCAGTTTTTGTGAGAGTTTTTGGTATGAAAGTAATTGCTTTTCCTTCCTTAGAAAGAACCAATTAGCCAATTCTGACGCATCGGTGGTTAAATTAAATTTTTTATTATATTCGGGTTGAACTAACTCTAATTGTGCGATTAAATTATTTTTGAGGTCGTGGAAAGCTCTTACAGCTGTCTCATCGAACTGTATAGATGCCTTTTTTGATACTTTGCCATTTTGGCCTTCGAAATATTTCGTTAACGGTTAAGCAATTTTGACGTAATTTTGAACAAATTTTCTGTAGTATCCTGTAAGGCCTAGGAAGCTTCTAAGCTCTCAAATATTTTTAGGGATTGGATATTTTACGATTGTGGAAATTTTTCGGTATCGGTTTTGATCATATTGTGAGAAACAACGTAACAGAGAAAGTTTGTTTCCAATTCGAAGAAGATTGATTTTTTAATCGAAATTTTCATTTTTGCGTTCAGCAAAATGTTAATTATAACAATTAAATCTTTATAATACTGTTCAATTGTTTTTGAGAAAATAATAATGTCATCCATTTAGATATGACACGTTTTTCCAACTTGTTCTCTCAAAATATCATCCATCGCTCTTTGGAATATTATAGGGGCGTTTGTTAACCCATATATTTTCCATTATTTATTGAGAATGAGGTTTTTTGAATGTCTGTTTCATTCATGAGAATTTGGTGGAATCCTGATTCTAAATCAATTGCGGAAAAGTATTTAGCTTTCCCGAGGTTTGACAAAACTACGGAAGGATCCTGCATTGGATATCTATCCGGTATGGTGTTTTCGTTAAGTTTCTTAAGTTAAGTTCCATCTATTATAATTATAGGGCTACTGCTTGGCCGTATAATTTCTTTTTTAAGCATTCTGGCGATTTCAGAACTTACAAAATCTGAGGCTGATAGAGCATAAGGGTATTGCTTACTAAAAATAGCCCTATCGTTTTCAGTATTTATTTCGCCGCGTATGTCAGTCCTGAAAAGAATCTGCATATTTATTTTGGAATGTTCTTTTTTGATAATATTTAATATTTTGTCCTGCAAATGTTTGGCCTCTTCTGAGTTTGCCCTAAAAAATGGTCCTCTTCAATGTTGTTCAACCTCATAGTCTTGTTAGCCGGTTGGTTAACAGTTCCGGTTTGTACTCTTTTATTTTGAGGTTGCTCCTGTTCTGTGTTTTGTGTTTCGATTATTTTACTTTGATTCCATTTATTTTGATAATTATTATTTCCCTGATTATTACTGTTATGGGGTTTATTTGTCATCTGAATTGATTTATCAACATCCATTGGCTCTGGCTTACTTTGTTGTTGTCTAAAAGAGTTCTACTGATTTTGTTGGTCATTATTAAATCTTAATTAAAATGGTTAAAATTATTTCTGTATTGATTATTTGCTTGATTAAACCTTAAGTTATTAGTATATCTTTGATTATTGTTATTCTTATATTGTCTTGGTTTGTTATTTGAGTTTTGTTGCCCTTATAAGATTAACTCATTAGTCTAGCGTTGTGATGATATAAAATTGTTCGCGAATTGGGCCCTCAAATTGTTGCTATCAAGTTCTTGTACTATTATCATTGCGTTCGGTAAATCGGGTGGATTCATTAAAAATATTACATCTGAGATATGGCCGTTAAGGCCAGTTTTGAACACTCGTAGTGCTGTCTTTATACGTTTTTCAATAAGTTCAGGTGTAATTGGCTTATTCCTCCCAAGTGTCATAATGGTTTTGTTAATCAAAAGAGTTAATTTTTTATTTACCAAATTATAAAATTCCATAAGCGATAATTTCCCCAGACTTAAAACACTTATACACTGTTCTAAAATATGTATAGGTCGCTTGTCACTAAAAATAAAATCTAGTTTTGCCATTATGGCGTCAAACTTCAATACGGTTCCATTATGAGTTAAAGCATCATTGGCAATCCCTGTAATTTTATTTCGAAGAATAGATACTGCCGAAAAGTATTTTTCCCATTTTGTATTGTCCCATTGCTGTTTTCGCCGATTCTCTCCAGCTAACATAACTATCTTTTTCGCCTTTATATTCAATGACAATGATGAAAATTGTCAATTAAATTTTGCGGAATTGAAATTCTGCCGGAAATCGATGTTTACGTTAGCCGACTTGGGGCTCCCTTTTTTCCAGAATCCGTTTAAAGCGGAGAGTGTGAAACTGATCTGGGTGGGAATCGATTGGAGGCTTTGTTTAAAGAATGGGAAAAAGCTCTTGGCTCAAAGTTTTTTATAAATTAGGCAAGGGCCCCTATATAATGTGTCATATAACTTGCCCCTTTGACCATTTGAATTTCTTCTATTGTTGTCATAATTTGTATTTTAGTTTCTGTAATAATTTGGATTTCGGCCTTGGCTATAATTTTCTTAATAATTATTATGTTGGTAGTATTGGCCTCTGCCGCGATAATTTCCCTGGTAGAAGTTATTTCTTCCTCGTGTGAAATTATTTCGATAGTTTCCTCTGCCATTGCCTCTATAATAACTACCTCGGTTATTTGTATACATTACACTGTGGTTATTTGTTTGTTGATTAATGCAGTGTATGCAATTTATTCAAGTTTTAAGTTCGTTTGTGAACTGTGTTGCGGCTTTTCCTCTTTGGTAAATATTTTCCATTTTTGCTTTGATTACCTCGGAGGTTTCGCCTACGATTGTGCTTTGTAGTTTATTAATGATGGCCTCAATTGTGCGTTCATTTTGTACCTTACCTTGTAATGGGTTGAACCAATTATTTTTAATTTAATGGACAAATTATTTTTAATTTAATTACCTCTACAGAACCGTTGCGCATGTCAAATATGCGGACTCAGCACTCCCCAGTCCCAGTGCACCCAACGTTGATCATATCATCAGGCACTTGAAGAACTGTTTAGGTATTAAATTTGTGTATATATTTTGTGGACAGTGCTACAATACATAACTCTAAGTACAGTGTACATTCGCTATGTGAGCATACTACAAAGGCACACCGATATAAATGATGTCTACCTTAGGTCCTGTTTCTTCTATGCTGCATCAGCTGGTCGTCGCCTGTCGTGGCACGCTGATTCTCCATCGGCGGCGTAGGTTGTGGTTTTGCCCCCCACACTTGTAGATTCTGCCGCGCTATACGTGGCCTATGGGCTCAGGTGGTACCGGTGCCGGTCATCGCACAGGTTTTTCTTTAGGGTTTCCTCCACAGGTCTGCTGGCAAAAGGGTCTTTCCAGCCGTCGTGGACAGTTGGGCACGTTTTCTATCTTTTTGGAAGAGGCTTTGGAAGAGGAGGTGTTATTTTCGTGTTTATAAATTTTATGGCTGACAAAGTTTCTGGCTTTTTTTTGTATGGGAAAATCATGTTCGTCTTGTAGTTTTTGAACAGTTGCCCAGGGGGCTGGTGGTTTTTTCGTAAACAACGTTTTTTTCGAGCAACTGTTCTTTCTTTATTCAGTTGTTAGTTTAGAATGTTTTTTCTTAAGCCTAAGACTGGTTAATGGGCATTCGGCAGCAGCGGGGAAAAATGCTGAATGCAATTGTGCATATATTCACCAGTCTGGCAACCAATTAAATCAAAGCCAGCCCCTTAAGACGGCTGTGCTGCATAGGCAGTTGAGATGCCAATATTCTTATAGACTACCTATTGTCCATTAGCTTAAAGCAAATATATAAATATTCGCTATTTAAGCAAAAAAGGGTATGCAGTGCGTGCGACATTTAAATCGTAATGAAGTAAGTCGGCCTGTGTGAGACATGCAACACAGTGACAGTTCTCTGCTGGGTGATCATATTACCAATGCACTTGAAAATGTGCTGGCCGTTGGACTTTTATATACTTACAATTTAATGTCATTAATGTACAGTGTGACCCGATATGTGCGCATACTACAGCAGTGTATATATGTATCTGTGGCATTTTTCATATATTGACATTTAATCCAGTATACTATTTTTGATTAGAAACTGTTTTTTGGCGGTGCTGAAGCGTGATTAATGATTGCAGTTTTGTAGCAAAAAAAACGCTATGCATTCTAAGCCGATTTGCGATCAATAATAATTAGAGTTTATTTGTGTATTATTTTCAAAATTTTGTATCGATTTGCGATTAATAGGCGCACAAAAAAATGTATATATTACGCTTCTTTTCCTATTTTTATTCTTTTTATAGCTTGTTAAGAATAAGGAAATTTATTTCATAGGTAGTTTGACTTCGGCAGTTATTCGTGCGACAATTGTTGTTGTGGCGTCTAACTGGCAACACGCACAATTGTTACCCAGTTTCATTGGAATACATTTAAATCTAGAGTAAATGTCTACATCAGTAACCCCGCAAAAAACACAATGAGCGAAATCCAAGAGATTCTAACAATGCACTAGCCTCACCCGTCTTGTTTGAGACTTCACATGGTAGCGGCAGTGCGACAGTGCGTCTTATAAAAGCTAGATCTCGTTGACAAGAAATACTCTCAGCTCTTACGGAAAATGGTTCTGAGGCTCTGCGTTCATCCAATGTCAATGAGAAAGCTGCACTTTTCGACGATCTAATGAAGAAGGAAACTACTTCTTTCGTTATAGCTGCTGGGCAATCTTTATATCAATTACTAGGAAACAAGGATTCCATATACTAGCTAAATCGCTAAATCGCGTTTAGGGTTTCAACGGCCGTTTGTAAAATATCTGACGTTCGAGCAGTTATAGCCAAGCCGTTAAAATAGAAAATGAGGTAGAGCAACTCGTCTGTGTTCTTAACATGCCACACCCTGTGTTTCCCCAAGACAGTGTTTGCAGTCATTTTCATGGTTCATTCACATGTAAAGTAAAAAACTATCATCTGCACAGGCCTGAATACTCTCTCTTATGAAGAATATCTACTACGCTGTAAATATGTTGGTCGCCATGTAGATCAGAATTCCCAAAATAATAGAAGCTCAGCAATAGATGCGCTGCCAACAGGGGCAGCGGAGAGACGGTCATATATTCTTAAGTATAAAGCAATGCTCATAAGGGCTCGATCGCGAGGGTATATGCTGATAAACTTGAATTCATATCTAGGTTGGCATCAGGCATTTCACTGGTTCCGTTTCCATTAGTATAAAAAGAGAAAAAGCCCCAATAAAGAATGAAATGCTCAAGTAGCCAATGGGAAAGCCCCATTCATTTGGTCCCGAAAACATTGAGTGGAATACAAAAATATAATACTGCAAACTTATTGTTATAAGATTGCTATCCTAAGGTGGGGGCATTCTACAGCGTATGGACAGTTGCACCTTTTTTTAAACGGTGGACTTGGTGCGTGATTACCACCAAATCCCAGTCGCCACGGTCTACATTTTAACAACAGCAGTCACCACTCCTTTTAGGTTATTTGAATTCTTTAACATGCCAATAGGTTTCCAAAGACGTTTGAATTATCTTCTATGCGGCATACCCTTCGTGTATGTTATATCGACGACATCATCGTTTGCTCCAGAACGCATGAAGACCATAACCATAAAATAACCAAATCAGACCGCCAAAAAGCCAATTTGAAAGCACCCGAACCACTATAGAGTAATGGCATTGGTCGCTCTGCTTATTCTCAAGGTGCAAGGAGGAGCTGTATAAGCTCAGACTCTTTTATCGCAATCAGCCCTTCATCCAATTTCTAAACAGTTTTTTAAAAAATATGTTAAATATGCCTAATGGACTATTGTGCTCAGAAATAGAATTAATAAATTTAAACTTATATTAAAGGGATAAATTAATTGATTAGCTAAATTATAGTGTAAGTCCTGAAAGAGACTTAAACATAAAGCAGCATGATTATATAATGGTAATAATAGAGATATGAGAACAGGAAAAAATCCTATAAAAATAAAACAACAATAATAAGTAGCTTAAAAAATTATAAAAATATATCCCCAAAGGTCAAGACCTTGTTACGAGGGCAACGATTTAGCATATAAGAGTTATTCGTAACCTAGAGACGTACCAAACAGATTTTTAGTATTGAACGCCTAAACGATTGTATTTATTAAATTGGTCTAAGGACTATTGGATATAGGCAGGGGAGTCAAAAGGAAAACTAGTTTACATTTTATTATTCAATAAAACTCTTACTCCTACTTTTCTTCATTTCTCAATTTTCTGGCAGCGCAAAGAAAAAAACTGCAATAGTACCACAGACTAAAACATTTATATTAATCTATCTTTGCAAATCATAAACAAAATAAGGAAGAACGCTATAGTCGAGTGCCTCGACTATCAGATACCCGTTAATTAGCAAAGAAATATTCTAAAGCACAAACTACCGGCTATTTTGTTATATGTTAAGTGGGCGGCATACAGTCTTGAGCGTGTTAGCCGTTTGGGGGCGTTTTAATGAGACGAATACATATAGCAAAAAAAAAAATTGTAGCATGACAATTGTGGCTTCCACAGTTTTGGGCAGTAAGAGTGGGCGTGGCACATTTTGGTCAATCGGTAGGTACTGATGAGACAACTACATTTCAGTTACAATTTTTGTTCTGCACGGTGAGTTCCAAAGTGAACAGTACTTTTTTAATCTAGCGCCCTCTAGTGGCGCCATCTATTTTTCAATCGGTATGTATTGATGAGGCAAATACAAGCAAGCAAGCCAAGTCTGACTGTTCTAGCTTTTATAGTTTCCGAAATCCCAGCGTTCATACGAACAGACGAACAGACAGACAGACGGACATGGCTAGATCGACTCGGCTAGTGATCATGATCATATATATACTTTATGGGGTCGGAAACGCTTTCTTCTACCTGTTGCACACTTTCCGGCGAATCTAGTATACCCTTTTACTCTACGAGTATATGTTCAGTAGAGGAAAGAGGGAGACAAAAAGGATAAATTGTTAAAGTTTTCATTGTTTAATGAATAAGTTTGCCGCGCACTCTACTCGCTTTATTTTTCTTTCTGAGCCTGCTTATGTTCTGGAAGCGCCAAGAAAGAGAGAAAAATAAAATAACTTTGACAAGCCGATGTTTGTATACCCTTGCATCTATAAGAAATAAACCATGTTACATTTTTAAGAATTGTTGCTGAGATAAAAAAGTTAGTTATTAGTTTTTATTTCTGTTAAACGTTCTTTAATAGCTTTATGTTAAAGTCGCCCGATTTTTATTAAATTTAATTTGAAATTTAAAAAAATACACAAAGTAATATTCCTAGTATAGGATAATATGTCGAAAAACACCGAAGCTATAATTTGCTTCATATTATTTTCGCCCAAATTTTCAGATCGCTTTTATGGCAGCTATTTGATATAGTCGTCCGATTTTGATATAATTAAATTTCGAATTCAGAACTAATTAAAAAATGTTATTTCAAAGCGTAGGGGTTATAAAGATGAAATTTAAAAAAAAATTGTTTCGAATAGTCCTATGGGAGCTATAAGATATACTTGTCCGAACCAGCTGTTTTTATTCCGATAGCTTTAAAACTGACAGACTAGTTTGCTTAGGAACGGACAGACAGACGGCTAGGCGGACATGGCCAATCGACTCGTCTAGCTGATCAGAATCTTTATACTTTGAAATGTCTCATTTACTGTGTTGCAAACTTCTGATTGAAATCATAATACCCTCTGCAAGAGTATTAAAAACTTAGGTAGTGGCGCCATCTATTTTTCAATCGGTATGTATTGATGAGACAAATACAAGCAAGCAAGCCAAGTCTGACGGTTCTAGCTTTTTTAGTTTCCGAGATCTGAGCGTTCATACAAACAGACAGACAGATGGACATGGCTAGATCGACTCGGCTAGTGATCATGATCAAGAATATATATACTTTATGGGGTCGGAAACGCTTTCTTCTACCTGTTGCACACCTTCCGACGAATCTAGTATACCCTTTTACTCTGCGAGGTACGGGAGCTTGTATTCCACACGATCGAGCTTTTAGAACATGCTCTCCCGGTTCGCTTTTAAGTTATATCGTAATTTTCTTTTTATTACTCTCTCCGCCGCCACTCCTATTTAAGGCTAATACGCATCTTATTAAGATATGCTTGACACTCAATAATTTAGTGCTAGTTTATATGTTCTTTTTTTTATGTACTTTCTACACATTCTACACAAGCATTGAAAAACTGTTTTTATACCCGTGTATATTAGTTTCGTCGAAAAACATGTAGCAGGTAGAATGTAAAAGCGTTTCCGACCCTTAAGAATACATACGAGGTGTGTTCAAAAAGTAAGGTGACTTTTCAAATTTCGCGGGCAACATATTTTCGATTATCGATTTTTTTGTTTTGTTATGTTGGTACACTCTTCCCTAACATCTGTACCAAGTTTCAATTTTTTGTTTAGTTGTGAGAGGCGTAAAGGTAACAAGTTGTTTTGCGTGCTTAGCGATTTTTTGCTATCGAAAAATATGGATGAAAGGATTTGCATCAAATTTTGTGTAAAAAATAAAATTAAGTGCTCCGAAATACTTGAAATGTTGACAGTGGCATACGGTGAAACTGTTCTGAATAAGAAAAATGTTTACGAGTGGTACAAACTATTCCAAGATGGCCGGGAAGATGCCAATGACGAGCATCGCTCTGGACGCCCAAGCACGTCAACAACTGATGAAAACGTTCAAGCAGTGAAGAAAATTGTTTTGGAAAATCGTCGAATCACTATCAGAGAAGTTGCTGAAGATGTCGGTATATCGCTTGGCTCGTGCCATGAAATTTTTTCAAACGTTTTGGGCATGAGTCGTGTGTCAGCGAATAATCAGTATTATCTGGAAGTTATGCGCCGTTTGCGAGAAGCAATACGAAAGAAACGTCCAAAATTGTGGAAAAACAATTCATGACTTTTGCATCACGATAATGCCCCTGCTCAATCATCTTTGCTTGTGAGAGATTTTTTGGCCAAAAACAACACCACAATAATGCCACAGCCACCATATTCACCGGATTTGGCCCCATGTCACTTTTTCTTGTTCCCAAAACTAAAGAGACTTATGAAAGGACGGAGATTTGCAACGATTGAAGAGATAAAGACTGCATCGCTATACCGAAAAGTGCTTATAGGAAGTGCTTTGAGGATTAGAAAAACCGTTGGCATAAGTGTATTGTATCTGAGGAAGATTACTTTGAAGGGGACAACATTAATATTGATAAATAAATTAATAGTTTTTCTTGAAAATATAAAGTCGTCTTACTTTTTGAACACACCTCGTATATTCTTAGTCATGATCACTAGTCAATTTTTTTGTCCGTACGTATAAAAGGGCAATCCGATAAGTACTAAGCCTCACCCGATGTCGTCACTATAGCAAGAGAAATTTACAATCGTGTATCTCTTATAAGGCTGCTATCGAAATTTCAGCCGGATCGTACTCCTAGTTTTGTTTTTAATGCGTTTGGAATCGCGGATTTTAGAAAAATGGAGAGAGAACAATATCGGTCTGTGATTCGATTCTTGTTTTTAGGGAAATCGCGCAGCGAAATCAAAGAGCGCTTGGTTGTGTATGGTGACTCTTCTACTTCGATGGCGACCGTCAAAAATTGCTTAAACGAGTTTCAACGTGGTCGCACGTCAGTTTTTGATGAGCCACAGGGCTGTACTGTGCCAAATTATTGGCCCGATTCGCCGCCGAATTGCAGAAAATACAGCCCCATTTGGGGAAAAAAAGTTCTCTTCCAACATGAAAACGCAGCGGCTTACAATTCCGCCCTCGCCAAGGCCAGATTGGTCGAATTGATTTGGCCCCCTGTGGCTTCTTTTTGTTTCCAAACTTGAAAAAGACACTCGCTGGACAGAAATTTGCGTCGAATGAGGAGGTCGTAGCCGCCACAGATGCCTATTTTGCAGACCTCGAGAAAACGTACTTTTCAGACGCGTTAAAGAAGTTGGATCATCGCTGGGTGAAGTGTATCGAGCTAAAAGAAGATTATGTTGAGAAATAAATAGCCACTTTTCCAAAATTTTCGTTTTTCTTTTGAAGGCTTAGTACTTATCGAACCACCCTCGTAAACGCTGAGATCGCAAGAACCACAAGGTTGATTTAGCAGGATGCCCACCCTAACGCCCATAAGCGGGCCAAAAATGTACCGCCTACATTTCTAGAATATATTTCTAATAGATGTAGATAGGGTTTTACATTCGTCCAAAAACAACTTTTCCACACCCACTGAAATATCACAATTCTTCCTATTTACGTCAGAAGACGTCAGAGCCAGTCTGTGTGTTAATAGTTGCATGTCAAAGTTGCAAGTTATTATACCTAAGTTTTTAATACTCTTGCAGAGGGTATTATGATTTCAATCAGAAGTTTGCAACACAGTAAATGAGACATTTCAAAGTATAAAGATTCTGATCAGCTAGACGAGTCGATTGGCCATGTCCGCCTAGCCGTCTGTCTGTCCGTTCCTAAGCAAACTAGTCTGTCAGTTTTAAAGCTATCGGAATAAAAACAGCTGGTTCGGACAAGTATATCTTATAGCTCCCATAGGACTATTCGAAACAATTTTTTTTTTAATTTCATCTTTATAACCCCTACGCTTTGAAATAACATTTTTTAATTAGTTCTGAATTCGAAATTTAATTATATCAAAATCGGACGACTATATCAAATAGCTGCCATAAAAGCGATCTGAAAATTTGGGCGAAAATAATATGAAGCAAATTATAGCTTCGGTGTTTTTCGACATATTATCCTATACTAGGAATATTACTTTGTGTATTTTTTTAAATTTCAAATTAAATTTAATAAAAATCGGGCGACTTTAACATAAAGCTATTAAAGAACGTTTAACAGAAATAAAAACTAATAACTAACTTTTTTATCTCAGCAACAATTCTTAAAAATGTAACATGGTTTATTTCTTATAGATGCAAGGGTATACAAACATCGGCTTGTCAAAGTTATTTTATTTTTCTCTCTTTCTTGGCGCTTCCAGAACATAAGCAGGCTCAGAAAGAAAAATAAAGCGAGTAGAGTGCGCGGCAAACTTATTCATTAAACAATGAAAACTTTAACAATTTATCCTTTTTGTCTCCCTCTTTCCTCTACTGAACATATACTCGTAGAGTAAAAGGGTATACTAGATTCGCCGGAAAGTGTGCAACAGGTAGAAGAAAGCGTTTCCGACCCCATAAAGTATATATATGATCATGATCACTAGCCGAGTCGATCTAGCCATGTCCGTCTGTCTGTCTGTTCGTCTGTTCGTATGAACGCTGAGATTTCGGAAACTATAAAAGCTAGAACAGTCAGACTTGGCTTGCTTGCTTGTATTTGCCTCATCAATACATACCGATTGAAAAATAGATGGCGCCACTAGAGGGCGCTAGATTAAAAAAGTACTGTTCACTTTGGAACTCACCGTGCAGAACAAAAATTGTAACTGAAATGTAGTTGTCTCATCAGTACCTACCGATTGACCAAAATGTGCCACGCCCACTCTTACTGCCCAAAACTGTGGAAGCCACAATTGTCATGCTACAATTTTTTTTTTTGCGATATGTATTTGTCTCATTAAAACGCCCCCAAACGGCTAACACGCTCAAGACTGTATGCCGCCCACTTAACATATAACAAAATAGCCGGTAGTTTGTGCTTTAGAATATTTCTTTGCTAATTAACGGGTATCTGATAGTCGAGGCACTCGACTATAGCGTTCTTCCTTATTTTGTTTATGATTTGCAAAGATAGATTAATATAAATGTTTTAGTCTGTGGTACTATTGCAGTTTTTTTCTTTGCGCTGCCAGAAAATTGAGAAATGAAGAAAAGTAGGAGTAAGAGTTTTATTGAATAATAAAATGTAAACTAGTTTTCCTTTTGACTCCCCTGCCTATATCCAATAGTCCTTAGACCAATTTAATAAATACAAGCGTTTAGGCGTTCAAAACTAAAAATCTGTTTGGTACGTCTCTAGGTTACGAATATATGCTAAATCGTTGCCCTCGTAACAAGGTCTTGACCTTTGGGGATATATTTTTATAATTTTTTAAGCTACTTATTATTGTTGTTTTATTTTTATAGGATTTTTTCCTGTTCTCATATCTCTATTATTACCATTATATAATCATGCTGCTTTATGTTTAAGTCTCTTTCAGGACTTACACTATAATTTAGCTAATCAATTAATTTATCCCTTTAATATAAGTTTAAATTTATTAATTCTATTTCTGAGCACAATAGTCCATTAGGCATATTTAACATATTTTTTAAAAAACTGTTTAGAAATTGGATGAAGGGCTGATTGCGATAAAAGAGTCTGAGCTTATACAGCTCCTCCTTGCACCTTGAGAATAAGCAGAGCGACCAATGCCATTACTCTATAGTGGTTCGGGTGCTTTCAAATTGGCTTTTTGGCGGTCTGATTTGGTTATTTTATGGTTATGGTCTTCATGCGTTCTGGAGCAAACGATGATGTCGTCGATATAACATACACGAAGGGTATGCCGCATAGAAGATAATTCAAACGTCTTTGGAAACCTATTGGCATGTTAAAGAATTCAAATAACCTAAAAGGAGTGGTGACTGCTGTTGTTAAAATGTAGACCGTGGCGACTGGGATTTGGTGGTAATCACGCACCAAGTCCACCGTTTAAAAAAAGGTGCAACTGTCCATACGCTGTAGAATGCCCCCACCTTAGGATAGCAATCTTATAACAATAAGTTTGCAGTATTATATTTTTGTATTCCACTCAATGTTTTCGGGACCAAATGAATGGGGCTTTCCCATTGGCTACTTGAGCATTTCATTCTTTATTGGGGCTTTTTCTCTTTTTATACTAATGGAAACGGAACCAGTGAAATGCCTGATGCCAACCTAGATATGAATTCAAGTTTATCAGCATATACCCTCGCGATCGAGCCCTTATGAGCATTGCTTTATACTTAAGAATATATGACCGTCTCTCCGCTGCCCCTGTTGGCAGCGCATCTATTGCTGAGCTTCTATTATTTTGGGAATTCTGATCTACATGGCGACCAACATATTTACAGCGTAGTATATATTCTTTATAAGAGAGAGTATTCAGGCCTGTGCAGATGATAGTTTTTTACTTTACATGTGAATGAACCATGAAAATGACTGCAAACACTGTCTTGGGGAAACACAGGGTGTGGCATGTTAAGAACACAGACGAGTTGCTCTACCTCATTTTCTATTTTAACGGCTTGGCTATAACTGCTCGAACGTCAGATATTTTACAAACGGCCGTTGAAACCCTAAACGCGATTTAGCGATTTAGCTAGTATATGGAATCCTTGTTTCCTAGTAATTGATATAAAGATTGCCCAGCAGCTATAACGAAAGAAGTAGTTTCCTTCTTCATTAGATCGTCGAAAAGTGCAGCTTTCTCATTGACATTGGATGAACGCAGAGCCTCAGAACCATTTTCCGTAAGAGCTGAGAGTATTTCTTGTCAACGAGATCTAGCTTTTATAAGACGCACTGTCGCACTGCCGCTACCATGTGAAGTCTCAAACAAGACGGGTGAGGCTAGTGCATTGTTAGAATCTCTTGGATTTCGCTCATTGTGTTTTTTGCGGGGTTACTGATGTAGACATTTACTCTAGATTTAAATGTATTCCAATGAAACTGGGTAACAATTGTGCGTGTTGCCAGTTAGACGCCACAACAACAATTGTCGCACGAATAACTGCCGAAGTCAAACTACCTATGAAATAAATTTCCTTATTCTTAACAAGCTATAAAAAGAATAAAAATAGGAAAAGAAGCGTAATATATACATTTTTTTGTGCGCCTATTAATCGCAAATCGATACAAAATTTTGAAAATAATACACAAATAAACTCTAATTATTATTGATCGCAAATCGGCTTAGAATGCATAGCGTTTTTTTTGCTACAAAACTGCAATCATTAATCACGCTTCAGCACCGCCAAAAAACAGTTTCTAATCAAAAATAGTATACTGGATTAAATGTCAATATATGAAAAATGCCACAGATACATATATACACTGCTGTAGTATGCGCACATATCGGGTCACACTGTACATTAATGACATTAAATTGTAAGTATATAAAAGTCCAACGGCCAGCACATTTTCAAGTGCATTGGTAATATGATCACCCAGCAGAGAACTGTCACTGTGTTGCATGTCTCACACAGGCCGACTTACTTCATTACGATTTAAATGTCGCACGCACTGCATACCCTTTTTTGCTTAAATAGCGAATATTTATATATTTGCTTTAAGCTAATGGACAATAGGTAGTCTATAAGAATATTGGCATCTCAACTGCCTATGCAGCACAGCCGTCTTAAGGGGCTGGCTTTGATTTAATTGGTTGCCAGACTGGTGAATATATGCACAATTGCATTCAGCATTTTTCCCCGCTGCTGCCGAATGCCCATTAACCAGTCTTAGGCTTAAGAAAAAACATTCTAAACTAACAACTGAATAAAGAAAGAACAGTTGCTCGAAAAAAACGTTGTTTACGAAAAAACCACCAGCCCCCTGGGCAACTGTTCAAAAACTACAAGACGAACATGATTTTCCCATACAAAAAAAAGCCAGAAACTTTGTCAGCCATAAAATTTATAAACACGAAAATAACACCTCCTCTTCCAAAGCCTCTTCCAAAAAGATAGAAAACGTGCCCAACTGTCCACGACGGCTGGAAAGACCCTTTTGCCAGCAGACCTGTGGAGGAAACCCTAAAGAAAAACCTGTGCGATGACCGGCACCGGTACCACCTGAGCCCATAGGCCACGTATAGCGCGGCAGAATCTACAAGTGTGGGGGGCAAAACCACAACCTACGCCGCCGATGGAGAATCAGCGTGCCACGACAGGCGACGACCAGCTGATGCAGCATAGAAGAAACAGGACCTAAGGTAGACATCATTTATATCGGTGTGCCTTTGTAGTATGCTCACATAGCGAATGTACACTGTACTTAGAGTTATGTATTGTAGCACTGTCCACAAAATATATACACAAATTTAATACCTAAACAGTTCTTCAAGTGCCTGATGATATGATCAACGTTGGGTGCACTGGGACTGGGGAGTGCTGAGTCCGCATATTTGACATGCGCAACGGTTCTGTAGAGGTAATTAAATTAAAAATAATTTGTCCATTAAATTAAAAATAATTGGTTCAACCCATTACAAGGTAAGGTACAAAATGAACGCACAATTGAGGCCATCATTAATAAACTACAAAGCACAATCGTAGGCGAAACCTCCGAGGTAATCAAAGCAAAAATGGAAAATATTTACCAAAGAGGAAAAGCCGCAACACAGTTCACAAACGAACTTGAGTCTTGCGTAAATTGCTTCAAATATCAACAAAGGACTAAATGCTGAATATGCTGAAAAATTCATCACAAAAGAAGCTATATCCATTTTGATAAAGAATTGCGAATGCGGAAGACTAAAACAATTTTGGTAGCTATGAATAATACATACACTGCAGTAATCAACAAACAAATAACCAGTGTAATGTATACAAATAATTGAGGTAGTTATTATAGAGGCAGTGGCAGAGGTAAATTTCACACAAGCAAGAAATAACTTCTACCAGGGAAATTATCGCGGCAGAGGCCAATACTATTCTTATGGCCAAGGCCAAAATCAGAATTATTACAGAAACTAAAATACAAACTATGACAGAACAATAGAGGAAACTCAAATGGTCAAAGGGGCACTTCTCAAAATAACTCCAACAATAGAGGAAACACGAATGCTCAAGTCGAAGAAATTGGAACTGAATAGGAAAACTAAAAAATTCGATTAAGGAGAAAAAGCCACACAAAGCAACTATATATAAAATAGACGTATTTTTTCTCAACATTTAAATTCAAATAAAAAATTATCAAACAAATAAAATAATAATGCTAATCAGGGGACTGACAAATCGCAAATGGCACTGTAAATAATAATTACCACTTGGATTTTTTAATCAAAAAATAATCCACTACACAGAAAAGAAAATACTAAAGTCAATCTCTTTGGTTTCAGAAATCAGCTTTTCTCCGGCCATTTTTTTACAAATTTTGAAAAAACGCACAAAAGGAACACAAAGGTGTCTACCCTAAAAATGGTTATATTGACAAAATTTGAATACTGAAATGTATCTTAACTAAATCGTAAGCACGATATCCCGCAAACTATAGAAGGTAGAGAATTGTTTTTTTGTTACGCCACGCTACATTAAGCCGCTTAAAACTTTGGCATCTACAGTTTTAGTGATAGAAAAAAATTCAACATAGTTAGCACTCCCACATTAACCGCATTCTAAAAGCATTTTTTGGTAAAAAAAACTATCAAAAGTATATATATAGCCGAGGCACTAAGCTATTACGTTCTTCCTCGCCTTTTCTGATCCTGGGATCAAGCAAGCAGATTATAGAGACTTATGAGCTGCGCAAGTTTGTTTCAGCACTTTATCATGTCCACACGGCTCTCCAATCTGTTGCGTACACATTCTTGATGATTGGCCCAACAGGTTAACTGAAATTAAATGGTTTCATCAATGCCTTGCGATTGAACTAAACAACCCCCAGCACAGCCTCTACAACGTATTCTCCAAAGTCAGAAATGAAAGCTACAAAGTTGGGATTAAGCATACTGATTATAGAAATTTTCTCGCACCACAAACTGAGGCGCTTAAAGTTTAAATGCTAAATAAACTATGACCACTCAAGTGCCGAAAAAATCCAATACCCCCAAAATCTCTGTGGAATTAAAGAATGTATGCCGTTTTACCTGATATACGTTGTGGTCCTTTCGCAAGTTCTTGACAATCTATATATAAAGAAAACTTTTTTTAATTAAAAGTGAGTTTAGAAAGCATACTGATTATAGACATTTTCGCGCACCACAAACTGAGGCGCTTAAAGTTTAAATGCTAAATAAACTATGACCACTCAAGTGCCGAAAAAATCCAATACCCCCAAAACCTCTGTGGAATTAAAGAATGTAAGCCGTTTTACCTGATATACGTTGTGGTCCTTTCGCAAGTTCTTGACATTTATATATAAAGAAATCTTTTTTTAATTAAAAGTGAGTTTAGAAAAAAAATTTGTTGCCACCGCAACTGCATCATGATGCATCCAATATTGGACACGTAAATGCAATTAATACTGAACAGTTGTAAGGAATTAAACTCACTTTATTACGCATTCCGCGAAAGAGCAAACAGAGCCAGTGGATTTAAAGGGTTGTGACTTGTCGAAGGTTGTGTTTGCTTAAAGCCGTTGCGGATGCTGGCGATTACATTTCCATTATTTACTAGCAGCATAAGCGTATCATTTGTTATTCGCTTAACTTTAATGGCGCAACACGGACTTTCTGCAACCCCTTTTATTACCACCGCGCCACCTAACGAAACCATTTTGACGAGACAGAATCACAAGCTGAATTTAAAATTTGTATTAAGGCTTGCTGAAGTTTTTAAGCTAAGACTGAGTGTATATTTGCGTTTATTTGTAAAATTTTATTTTTTTGTTTCAGCACCATTTTTAATACCCATAGGCCGCACAAAACTATTCCGCTCACAATTATATTTCTATAATAAACATCTTATTTTTATTTCGAAATCACCGATCAACACAACAACAAATTTCAACACTCATTTTAACCCCCAAAAATGCCCATGCTTAAACTTTACTTGCAGTCATCAAAGTGTCTAAAGGCAATTAACTAGATTAAAACGAATTTCTGTATGATTTCTCATTGCGATTGGCTTCCGATTAGTTCGATTCTACAACAAATATCCTTGGATAATTTTAAAGTATTTTGCTATTTTTCGGTATAAAATAAATTTAATTAAACTATATTAAGCTAATTACATATTTTTTAAAAGCAAACAAATATTTAGAAGAAAAGAGAGAACACTGTGGTCTTTGCCATCGACTATTTGATACTGGTAACTCAGCTTAAGGGAGTGCAAGTAGCAAAGCGACTGTTCCCATTAATTACCGAAAGAAAGTCGTACTTTTCAGCGTTATGGGCGTTTAAAGCGTAACGCACCAACATATGAAAAATGAATGTATCGGACGGTATATTTAAATGTTAGGACCAAATATTTTAGCCGCTTTTAATGAATAATACGCACATGTTTAGAGCTGCCCTGCCACGCACTCCTAGCAACAATCTTCATGTATATAAATTTTGGTGAACTTTGCCGGAGTCTTAATTTAGGCCCGACTAAGAGAATTTAATTTAACAATATTTGGGAAGCGGTTCTGCACGACGCATCGAATACGACTCTAAATAAGTCGAAGAGCTTTTATATCGGTTAAGAAGGTTATTATCGTAGCCTTCATGTGACCGACAGCATTCAAAACCCGCTTTGAAAGAGTTTAGTCGCGACCCAATTGTCCTCTAGACAGCGAAGCTAGCTGAGCACGCGGAATCCCAATGCCACAGAATTTAGCCCCATGCCGGGATCGTTTTAATTGCAGACTATTTACCAATTTCTCCGTACTAAAATTAACATGACTGACTTCGAACCTCGACGAGGGCCGTTGCGGGTAAGACGTGATCCATTCTTTGAGCTAAAGGCTGTGTAAGCGAGGGTCTAGGTGACTGTTGTGCTACCTGTCGAGGTATACCGATGTGGAGATGTATAATGAGGTTTTGTACAATCTCGATGACGAGACGATTGACCGAGCTTTACTGGATTACTTACGAAGGAAGAGCATCTTTGAATTAAATTTGTATCTGATGTTTCGCTGCCCCTGTTTGGGAGCTGTTCTGCCGGTCGTGGATTCCTCAGCCGCTAAGTGTTAATAACGTTTATTAAGCGCTTCTAAGCAATCTTTCCATAGCCTAATGAAATCATAACTAATTTGTTCTCCCATCGTGTCCGCGTTTTTGGATCTACTCTAGAAATGACAATGTAAATTATCATTGCGTTGGCTATAATTTATTCGTTGCCGAGCAAAAGAAAAGACTTATAAATAACAGTTTCGGTGTCGATGAGAACAGTAACGCTGTGTCGGATGGCTCTTGGATTGTTGGGAATTAGAACAAGCGATATATATTTATAGCCTTTCAGAAGCAAGTATAATTTCAGTCAGAAGATTGCAACGCAGTGAAGGAGACGTTTCCGACGCAAAAAAGTATATATATTTTCGATCAGCGTCTCTAGACAAGTCGATCAAGTCATGACCATGCCCATCCGTATGAACGCTGAGATCTAGGAAACTGTAACAGCTAGAACAGTTAGACTTGGCATGCAGATTCCAGGGATTTCTACGCAGCGCAAATTTGTTTCGGCACCCACTCTAACGCCCACAATCCGCGAAAATCTGTAGCGCCTACAGTTTTTATCAATATCTATCGAATCTGTGGTGGTTAGAACGTTTTGCTAAAACGTATTTGTCACATCAATACCTATCGATTGACCCAAAAAAAAATGGCCCGCCCACTCTAACCCCCACAAACCGCCCACATCATGGTAGAAATTTTTTTTTCGCTAATATCTATTTGTCCTGTTAAAACCTTTCGCTTGACCTAAAAAAAAGTTTGGCACGCCCACTTTAACGCCACGAAACGGATAAAACGCCTAAAACTGTCTGCCGCCCACATAACATATACCAAAATAGCCGGTAGGTTCGTTTTATATATTTCTTCGCTGCTTATATGTCTCCATTTTTATTTGGCTCCCTCAAGCGGAGTAACGGGTATCTCATAGTCGAGGCACTCGACTATAGCGTTCTTCCTTGATCTATATTATTTTTCCACCAATTTCCGATCGTTCGTATGACAGCTATTTGATACAGTCGTCCCATTTTAATTAAATTTAATTTGAAATTCAGAATTAGCCCGATAGCTTTAAAACCGAAAGACTAGTTTGAGTAGAAATGGACGGACTGACGGTCATGGCCAGATCGACTCGTCTATGAAGCTAATCAAGAATATATATAGTTTATTGGGTTGGAAACGTCTCAATCACTGCGTTGCAAACATCTGACTGAAATCATTATACCCTCAGCAAGGGTATAAAAATTGAACGACTTTAACATATAGCTGGAAAAGAAACAATCAAAGAAAAATTAAAACAAATTTTTAATAAACATTGAAGCTAGCAACAATCCTTAAAAATTTATCATGGTGGTACTACCATTGATTATTTCTTATAACTGCATAACTGTAAACTTCCGCTTGCCAAATTTAACTTCCTTTCTTGTTTGTGCTACCATAAAAGCTGTAGGGGCTACAGTTTTGCAAGAATTGTGGGCGCTCCTCTATGCTTAAACAAAATTGCACTGCGTAAGAAGTTCAAGAATGAACATGCAATACCCCACCGCTCCATCTTTTATAGTTTCTACGATCTTAGCATTTATGCGGACAGACAAAAAGACGAAAAAACGGGGAATATATATTCTTTATTGGTTCGGAAAGGCTTACTTCTACCCATTACATGCCTACCGACAAATAAACAAAAGAAGATAAGGCCCTATACACTGGTGGAATAAATAATGGAAACGACTTACTCCCTTTCGTTTTTTTTGTTTTTCTTTCATAAAAAACAATGTAGATATTTCTCATATATGTATATAAATCAAGGTGTAAAGTGAAGAGCAGTTATTAATGCTCCACATGTTATAGACCATTTACGATTAGCGCACAAAGCTGAAAAATGTAAAATAGGAATTACTCTAAGACAGAGCATGGCGTTAAAATTGGATCGAGATAAAAAAGTTAAAACCGATATTTATAAATTTCCTATAAAGTCTGATCTAGTGGGTCTCATCTGTTTTCTGAACCAATGTGTTTTTTGGAGGCTGACGGATAGTAAAGCGAAACACAACAATAAACAAGAAAGGAAGTTAACTTCGGCAAGCCGAAGTTTGTATACCCTTGCAGTTAAATCAATAATTTTATTAAATTGAATTCGAAATTCTTAAAAATATAAAAAATTATATTCCCAATATTATAAGATAATATGTCAAAATGCCCCAAAGCTATAATTCGTTTCATATTATTTCCCACCAATTATCCGATCGTTCCTATGACAGCTATATGATATAGTCGTCCGATTTTGATAAAATTTAATTCGAAATGTTATTTCCAAGCTTAGAAGGTTATTTGTTAAAAAACTCCAAAGATATAATTTTTTTTTTAGTTTTTTCCCCAATAGTTCCTATGGGAGCTATAAGATATAGTTGTCCGATCCGGCTGGTTCCAACATATATACTACCTGCAATAAAAAAGAAGACTTTTGGGAATGTTTCAACTCGATAGCTTCAAAACTGAGAGACTAGTTTGCGTAGAAACGGACGGACAGACGGACGGACAGACGGACATGGCTAGATCGACTTGTCTTGTAACGCTCATCAAGAATGGAAACGTCTCCTTCACTGCGTTTCAAACTTCTGACTGAAATCATTATACCCTCTGCAAGGGTATAAAAATAAAATTTACTATATTAATTAATTTTTGTCCTTTTCCTGGCTTTCCGACGGGTTGACACAGAGATCGCTGACTCCCTCGAGATGCTCTTATTGCTTGTCGGTCTGTGGTCCCGCAGACCGGGGCTTCCGTCACCGTTCTTAAACTAGGATGAACAGGTGCTTTGCTCTTCAGGCAACGTCTTTCGAGACAATGATCAGCTATCCCTTTCTCTGTTAGGTACACTTTACACTAATAGTCAAGAATAACTCGAGGAAGCTGCCTAACAGATCACTTGGCTTCACCCGTTGCTGGTCTCGCCAACGAGTTCCGCGCGCCGATCGTGACGGAGCGGCCGGTGATGTCTGCTGGCGTCGCTGCCAGTTGCTGCTCCAGGAAAACGTCTTTTGAAAGCACAAATCAATCGCCCGCGGTTTTTTGCACCAGGTCCACCATAGTCTCACAAGGCACACTGGGTTCTGGACAACGTCCCCAACGAGCTCAAGGTTCCTCATCGCAGGCCTCTATTGTTTGACTCTTACAGATCCGAGGGTGATCCGATCTGAGCTTCTATTTATGCGGAGTTATTAAAGTTTTATCAGTAGAAGTCTTTTGCGACTCACCTATCTCCGAATCATTAGGGCTTATCAAATAGCAGCTAATATATGAGTGTGAATCTTTACATTTTCTTATTTCCATTTCAGGTAGTTTTTTTCATACTTACGCATTAACATAACGTTTTTTCGGCGCTTTTACTTTACCTATTGTGCTACTATTTGGCAGCAACGCCAATTTGTGAGTTGCGAGCTGAGTTACCTCAGGGCACACAGTCTCTTTACGGAATCACCCTCCTGCAAAGAACTCCCATTTTTTGTGGCTCGGGCCCATATGGGAGCAGCGTACATCAGCGTTGATGTGACAACGCTAACCAGTAATCTACGTCCTGGTTGCCTCGGTCCACGAGTGTTCCCCATAATTCCGGAAATTGCGACCGCGGTTCTGCCTGCCTTGCCACTAGCGTACGTTAGATGCTCTATGAAAGAAAGCCGGTGGTCGATCATGACCCCCAAGTATTTTAGGATTGGGCGAGATTTTATGGTGGCTTCTCCAATTTTAATAGTGGCCTTTTCCACTTTCTACCTGCTACTTATCAGAACTGCTTCGGTCTTATGAGCTGCCAAGGCGAGACCCTTAGAGTCGGGCCATGAGCTTGCTCGTTTCCCAGCTTCATTGCAGATTCTTTCCGCGTCTGGGAGTTTATTGGCCGTAACTACTATGGCTACGTCATCCGCGAAACCAATGAGTCGTGCCCCTTTGCGCATCGTGTTCCTAAGGATCTCGTCGTACATGACATTCCACAACAAAGGGCCTAGGACTGATCCTTGGGGGTCTCCCCCGGTGAACCTGTAATTCGATTGCCCGGATTCAGTTTCGTACAGGAGCAGGCGGCCTTCGTAGTAGCTCGCTATTACTCGCTGTATGTACACTGGGACACTAAGTTTGCTTAATGCATTTAGTGTGTGGTGCCAGCTAGCGGAGATGAATGCGTTTTTAACATCCAATGTTGCCGCTATGCAATACTGCTTAGTGCCGTACAACCACCTTTTTCCCTCAATGGCTTTGTCTGCGATCTCACACAAATTACCAATGGCATCGATTGTAGATAGTCCCTTTCGAAAACCATACTGCATCTCAGAGAGGCCGTTGGTTCC
The DNA here is from genome assembly GCF_025231255.1 of Drosophila biarmipes. Lineage (NCBI taxonomy): Eukaryota > Metazoa > Arthropoda > Insecta > Diptera > Drosophilidae > Drosophila > Drosophila biarmipes. The sequence goes on along the minus strand of NC_066616.1, from coordinate 2,639,822 downwards.
GACAAGGGCACCTTCTAGCCGGCAGTGGATTATTCTTTCAAGAATTTTACCCACCGTATCCAGCATGCAGAGTGGCCTATACGAAGAAGGCTCCTCCGCTGGCTTGTCCTCCTTTGGTATGAGTACCAACCGCTGAGTTTTCCAGCGACTAGGGAACACACCTTCTGTTAGGCATGCATCATACATGTCAACATAATTCAGGTCCCAGTGCCTTATCGTCCTTTATTGTCTTCAGAACCTCAAGGACTTCCTCAGGACTTGTGAGCTTAATGCTTCTCGTGTCTACGCGCCATACCCTCTTGTTCAGGGAATAGTGTTTCTACTACCCTTTTTAGGATGACTGGACATGTCGGCGACGGTCTACCAAATGCCCAAAGCCGTTTTGTGACGAGTTTATATGCGAAGCCCCAAGGGTTGGAGTCTATTTCTTCGCATATATTATTAAAACACCTGCGTTTGCTTTCTTTTATTAGTTTGCCCAGGGCTTGTCTTTTTTCCCTGTAGTATACTACCTGTAGTATACTGAATTGGTTCCACCAGTATGCCGGTCTTCTCCTTGATGGGGGTTTCCCCTTCCTCTGTATAGATGCATCACAGGCTACCTTGGTGTAATCTGCGATGCGGTTTGCCCTTTCGTCTGCTGATCCGTTTGTAGAATAACATCTGCACCATCTAAACGTCTAGTATTTCTACTTTGTACCCTACCACGGTCTTTGGAACGTGTGGTGAGCAATTTGTGAACTTAATCGTGCAAATTATTGCCGAATGATCACTACCCATATAGGCGTCACTAACCTTCCAGCTGGAGCCCGAAGCCAGTCCAGAGCTCACAAATGTAAGGTCAATGATGGAACTTGTTCCGGCTCTAGAGAAAGTCGGTTTTGTTTTTTCCAGAGTTCAGCAGTACTAGCTCAAGTGCGGCGAAGCTTTCCAGTAGCGCCCTTCCACTCGCATTTGCTCGGGGGAGCCCCACTCCGTAGCCCAGGCGTTAAAGTCCCCGGCAATTACGGCAGGGCGATTTTCCCGGGCGTCTTCTGCAATCTCTTCGAGCACATTTATTGCCTGGGGGAGGCTAAGGCCTGGCGGCAGGTAGCAGCTATAGAAAGCTATACCATTCACATGGGCCCTGGCGAAGCAATTTCCGCTTTTTTTCCTGCTTATCTGGCGCCTTGGGTTTTCGCAGCTCCATATTGCCGATTTTTTGCTACTATTTGCTAGCCATTCACCGAAGTTTTTATTTCTATATTGCTCGCTTATGAGTGCCATGTCTACGTTTTGCTCGATTACATTTTGCCCCAGCAACGATTGGGCAACCTCGCAGTGGTTTAGGTTGATCTGAAGTATCTTCATTAGCCCCTAAGCCCTTGCAAAGCCCTCCTGAAGTACGGACATTTTCCACTCATTGTTGGGTGGTCCCAGTCCTTCTCCTTTTTGCGCTTGCAGAGCATACAGCAGGCCTTTGCTTTGCAGCCTCTGGCTTGGCAGCATTTAGAGCAGTCCTCCTGGGATCTGCAGTTCCCTGCTATATGGTTGAATTCCATACACTTAAAGCAGCTTTTGGGTGTTATCTTTGACCGGATTCTGCACCAGGTCCATCCCAACCTGAGTTTTCCCTTTCCCATGAGACGCCTCCCTATGTCGGGAATAACTCTTAGTGTGGCGGTTTGGGTGCCGCCGTACGCCGCCCGTAGTCCTATCACCGCAGATTCTGGCAGTTCCATCTGTGACTTAACCGCACATATGACATCCGTTTTGTCCGTGGTCTCGTCGATGTCCTTCACCTCGATCAGCGTTGTCTCAGTTAGCGCTCTGACGTCGACATTGCTGCCCAGGACCGCTTTCATTTTGCTCTGAAGCTCTGCGGTTTTTGGGTCATAGACCTTGTTTCGGTCTGTTCGCCTGACGGCCTGTACAGCTTGACCTAGGTCTTCCAGCTGCGGATCTGCCTTTACCTTTTTAAGGGTATTCGCGTAGGACCCTCCAGTAGATGTTGCGATAACTATCGCGTCATTTCGTGGTGGACGTACCTTCGGCCTCCTCGCCTTCGGATCTACTTTTTTCCACTCCTGTGGGGGTTTACTGGTGCTCTCGGTCCCAGCATGTTTGCCCCTATTTCCCCCCTTGGCTAACTTCACTTGCCGGCGCCTTTTGCATCGCCTTTTTTCTGGCATGGCTAGCGTTTTCCCAGTTTCATGTCCCCTGGGTTGCTTGCTATTGCCGTTCGCGAGCACTTCTGCGCAGGTTTTTTTAGCGGTCACCTTAGCTCTTTCCTGTTCTTCGAGTATGCCTTGTACAGCCGACAGAACTTCTCTCTGGAGATAGTCAATTTCATCGACTATGTCCCGCATAGGGTTTGTGATGGAGCACTTTCCGTCCATTAGCTTCTTCAGCTCCCTGGCCTTCGATCCAAGGTCAGTAAACTGTTTCAGCACATCCCCTTGCACCCCCCTTCTCCTTTGGTGGATTCCGCCCTTTGTGCACCTTGAGCAGAAGCGGTCCGGCATAGTCGCACCCAGTATTTTCAATTGGGTATGCTTGACGTACCCGAACAGCTGGCAAGTCCATGTATTGATCAGTTGTTTTGTGGTGTTGGCGAAAACATTTGTGACAAGCATGTATAAGCTTGCGAATCATATCCAATATTGTTGGCGAACGATGACAAAAAATGCTGTCACACCTGGATGAAGATGTACCTTCTACTCTTGTTTCAAAATAAACTGATAAATGCGATAATATTTAGGCAAAATAAAAGGATGCTTGACTTCCTCCGATAGTAGCGAGTTTGAGAGGTGCCCACCTACACGAAGCGGGCCGTTCTTGCAAACCATCCATGAGAGTGTTCGAAGTGTAGACGAATTCGCCACAGCTTTTCCCATTTGCAACAGGTGTTGATCGGAGAAGCTTCCTGCGAGTCATGTGAGTGTGTAGTTGGATGGATTCAGTTTCTTCAAGCAGTGCAGCATATCAGCTTGGTCCAGGAAGAAGCTCGAAGCGATAGACACTCAATCGGGGACTCTTCAGGTTCAGGCAGGATAGTGAAGAGGATTTTACCCCATCCATTATGGGCGTGTCCAAATTTGTGTTGGTATTGTTTTTTTCTACTACGCAGCTTTGAAGCAAGTTGATCGTTGAGGTGTAGCCAATGTGGACCTTTCCACCAGAGCTCATACCTCATGAGATCGGCTGCTAGCATTCCCCTTGATGCGCAATCGGCAGGGTTATCCCTTGAGCCAACGTGTTGCCATGCGCTGCGTGGTATGACATCCAGGATCTCTGAAGTACGGTTGACAATAAAGGTTTCCAGCTATGGTGGGGTGTGCGACAGCCACGAGAGCATGCTTAATTATATTCTTGTGATGCAAGCCTTCTTTAACAGCTCGAAGAAGGCGAGTAAGCAATAGCGCGACAAAATTCCAGCCGAGAAAGACATTGTTACTTTAGTGGCGCAACGCGTGCTTTAGTTGCCATAAATGACACCAAGCCTGTGCTGTCTGCGTTGCTTATACGGTTGTATACGACAGCGGCATTTGCCTTTATAAATGCGTCTTCAAATTCATGTAATTCGATTTTTCCCGATTCGTTGTGTACATAACGTGAAATCCATAGGTTTGTTATGTTGTTGTTATGTAGTTGATATCGTCGCGACAGGTCTGCCACCACTCAGCCAGCTTCCCAGTCCAGGTAAAGTAGCCAGAGATCTTGGAAAAGGATTTTAAACTGTACTAACCGCACTGGTTATTTTGAGCTCGTCTCGCCGGGTGTGGGTGATGACGCTGCTGTTAGACACCCATTTGCCAAGCTCAAGCTTAGCCTTGGACATCAAAAGGATGAGTTCGTCGCGGCGGCCAAGTAATTCGTCTTCAGTTTCAGTGCCGATAAAGGCATCGTCTACATAAAAGTCCTCAAGCACAATACATACATAAAAAAGGTTACGTTGAAAACTGGGTCCGATATGTAAGGCGTCACTTAGAGCTTGGCCGTTTACGTCTTCCAATGACCCGTCAAATACCACGCGCAGCTTCTTTCCTAGAACTGGGTGGTGTGGCATGTAAATCCTTTTGGCTGATGTACTGCATTCTTCTGGGGCCAGCCTAGACCTTTAACCTAGACTTAGGTATTTGTTCATAAATTTTTAATATTGCTTGCGTAGCTCAATATCACACTCCACAGCATAGAAGCGTGAGACTGCGCCCTACAGGCGCACTCCGGTTGAAGTGGTGATGTGACTTTGCCCAGCACACGAGCTGCGACAACAATCGTATGCAGTGACACCATTGATTTGATTTGCAGCGTTGCCAATTCTCTGGTAGTTTCGTCCTTCACGGAAGATATTCCGGAAACTAGTATCCTTGATTATGAACGGGCGGGCCCAAGTGCGTTGACGCATCGTTCAGAAACGTAGGAAAGCTCAGAGCCCCTATCCAATAGCACACGGAAAATTGTGTAAGTCTCATTAGAGTTTTGGACATACACCAAAGCTGTGGGCAATGTGCTTCTTTTAAGTCCCAGAGACTAAAGTTCAGCTGCATCCAGAAGGTTGAGGACTGGCCTGTGCAGTATCTGCAGGAGTAATTGTCATGGAATCCATGTTTTCTGGATGTACAAGAGAATAATGATTGCATGATGATTGCAGTGCTTGCACGAATGTTTTGATTGACATTATGAAGATCGGTTTCCGGGGCGTAGGCAATTAAAACAAAGCGACTTTCACTTCACAAAGAAGTGCCGATGTTGGGTGTTCAGATTTTGAAATTGAGGGCATCTATAGCGCTGATGGTCTGCAGAGTTACACTTAAGACAATTGCCACGGTATACTGCAATAAGTGAACGCTTCGCTTTGGCAGGCTTGTCTGTGTGGCTGCCAGGATCGAGTTTGATTGCCGATGCAGCTTGGCTTAATTCAAAATCCTCGCAAAGATCATCAAAGAATTTCAACAAGTCTGTAACGGTTGGTATCGCAGCGCCTCTGGTGTCCTCTATTCAATTTTAGCCAGTACAAGATGAATTATGTAGCAGTTACGGCTGGTCTTCACAACTGCATCTAGTCCAACAATTATTTCATTGGCGCCATCAGTAAGTTTGCGTAGATTAGATACCTCGTTGTTGGCGGGAGCAGCTAGTCCCAAGAATGTGTCCAGTAACATGTTCACGATATGTCTCGGGCGGTCATAGCGTTCATTGAGGCGTTCCCATGCTTGTAATGGACATGTGACTGAGAAGATTGGCCGTTTTACCAACTTTCGCTCTTAACGACACGAATAAGGAAAACGCGCGCATGTACTTCTCCTCATACGATTGGAAATCTTCGGTAGGATCCTCGAAGCCCTCAACTTTATCGTACAAGTGCATTTCGGCTCCTGAATGCTTTATTTAACCGTGCCAGCATGGCATCGACTCCGGAGTATGTGCTCTGAGGATGTGGATTCTCAAGTAATTTACCAAGCGAGTCACTGTCGCCTTTACACGACCACGTGCTTGGCTAAGGCACTTAAGTGTCTATTGCTCCATGGTGTGCAGTATTGCGGCTCTCGAAGGACCGGGCATTGATGGTGAATAAATCACCATCCACCATTTTCGAATTGAGTTGCTAGAATAATACTCAATTATTTCACAATAAGAATTTACGCTATATTGATGTTGACAGCTGGTATTCAGGAGGAAGAAAGAGAGAGAGAGAAATCGTGAGACCAGACCATCTCAACAAGAAATATCTTACATGCTATTTAATATACCAAATCATTGTAATTAGCTATGGGGTTCCACAACAGTCATATTTAAGCACGATTCGTCTATGTGCAACATTTATTTTCTAAATCAGTAACAAGAATAACTTTATCATCACTTGCTATGGGAATAATAATAATATATATCTGATTTACACTCACAATCATCATCAGTTAGAAATGAAGAGTAGAGTCATCATGAACCAAACTCTCGAAAAGTCTAATGAAGTTTCCATTAGGACTAGGAAAACTCATTTAAGGACGACGAGCACTGCTATTCAGAAAAACGTTTTCCTTATTTGCAGATTTTTGTAAAGCTTGTATAATAATAAGCATATCCTCAAATCATTACCTGGGCTTGGAACATAGATGTCATCCTGGATATCCATTAAATTGGCTGCATTTGTCATTCAATTTGAACTTTTGTAATTACGAAATTAATTTTATTAGACTTAGTAGAAATGGGATGTTCTTTTACAAACCGAACACCTTTTTTAAATTGACATTTTTGATTTGCCTGAAACTTGTTTTACATATACTACTCTGTAAATACGTGAATCAGGATTTGGCTGACAAAAACTATTCTTAAGTAAACATTTTTTAAAGCTTATAAAAAAAGGTAATTTTTAAAAAGTATGATTTCATGTCTCTTGCATAAAATCCTCTGAGATGTACACCTCTTAAATTAACTTTTTTTTTTTTATTTTAATTTTAAAATATGTCTCCACTTTCCACCTACAATCGATTTTTTTTTAGGTTTGTGCTATTTTTTGTTTTTGAAGATATCGAATTCAATTTAATAATCCCTCTGATATTTTCAGCAGCCTTTTTGCTCGCTCTCATTAAAACGTTATAGCGTTTGTATTTCTGAGTTACCTAACAATCTTTCGATAATTTCTAAATAAAAAAGCAAATATATTTAATTAAGATTAAAAGAGTTTTTATTTTACGAATTCTAAATATTTATTTTTTTTTTATATAAGTTGTTTCTTAATATATTTACTATATTAATAATGCAATTATTCTAGCACAAGTCGATTTTTCTTTTAGGCATTTTGCTGTAAAGCAGTGAAAGGATAGAGCTCCTTTAACCGTCATCTTTTTTGTCATTTTTTTCCAACTTTTTCTCTTTAACACCATATTCCGCGTTGTTTGAAAGTTTGACTGTTACATTTGGTAAAGACTTGGATGTCCATTCGAATATTGGGTTAGTTACTCTTTGCAGATTAGCTCGGGGAGCTAACGTTTTTTCTGTGCCGCCTAAGCCATGGGATAAAAAAGTGCCACTAAGCCTCTAAACCAAAATCTTTCAGGTAATTATAACTTTTTTTTGTTTTTGTATTGTGCGCCAGCTTTATCCGAAAAACATGTTATATTTTTAATTCCGTCCTTTCACTTCCTTATAACAAAAACCCAATCATTTTTTATAGCTCGCACTTTTAATTACAAAAAAGAGCGACTTGTGTTAAAAGTTTTGTACGATCAACATGAATTCCCCATTGTTGATTCCAGAAGGGGGATTCAATCTTAAGTATCGGGCGGATAAGCGAAATAAATAAGGTAAGAATTATCAAATTTTGTTGACCATCTTTTAATAAAAATCAAGCACACCCCTTGTTTTGTTAATCATGGACGTAAAATGTTCAGAAAACTTTAGTCTTAGGTAAAAAAAAACACAAAAATCGTTAAAGTGTATTTTGCAATTAAGGATTGGCACGACAAAAAGTCATCTTGCACCTGAAGGCCCCGGAGGTAACGTAGAGTAAGCAGGGGAGAGCATTTTAAAAATTACTTTTTGTGTTCTGCAATTCAGATAACCTAAGATCAATACCAAAAGATTCACAGGGAATACTAATAAAGTGAGTTATCCAGCCAGAAGAACGTGCTTAACAGAGTCAAACGCATTACTTAAGTTAGTAAAGGACGTCTGTTTGAAGATGTTTTTGAAATCCCTTGACCACAAGTGTTGTAAGTTCAAAAAGGTAAGTGGTTGTTGATTTACGTTTCGCAAATCCGTATTGACACGGAAATATAATATTATATAAATAAAAATATAATATTATATTTATATTTGTTAATAATAATATTTTCAAAAAGCTTTGGGATCGCTGAGAATTTAGAGATATATCTCTATATTTGCTTGTTTCCATTTTGTTCACCTTTTTATGGTGAAGAATTTCCAACTATTCCTTTCACATATTAGGAAATTGTTAAGATTTCGATAAATAAAAAGAAAATATTTTTGGAAATTGCTTTAGTCGAACTTGCCAAATTTTGAACAAAAGGAACGTCGTATGAGGACCGATCAGATCTGTTGAATGCCCGGAGGGTTCCTCAAACTTTTAATCGTCTTCGTTGTCACTCATTAAACACACCGGTCAGTACCACCAAATACAAAGAAGGGAGTTTTCAGCTACGGACGCCGCATATTTCACTAATTTTGCGGCAATTTTAAGAGAAAATTTCGGTTCCCCTCGCAAAACCAAGATTTATTTAAGGCCGGAATACTTAAATTTAAATCGCTTCCGCCATGAAAGAAGAAGAAGAAAAATGTGAGAAGATACAATACTAAATCCGAGAAGAAGCGATCTCGGTTTTTTCCGTTCTCAATTTTTTTCTTGGTATAGAAGAAGAATCGAACTTTCGGGCAAATGCCTTTAAATAAAGGCTGGTCACGAGTATTGAACGGATTACTGCAATATATTTGATCAGGTCTGAAGTAATTAATTTCATTGGCTTTTGGATTTTGCCAATATTTAATGACTACGTTTACGTTCAGCTAATTGACAAATTTTAGAAACACAAACTTTGAATAATGGTCCAACATTATATTTTTACCAATATTACCACTTCGAGGTATATAAAGACGCCACACTCATGGGTGGTCGTTGACTTTAATTTGGTGCACATCTGAACATTGAACATAATAACGTTAGTGACTAACCCCGCGAACTCTTTCTCTTTATGAGAAGCAATTGGATTATCAGCTTCCAACCGCAAATAACTTGCAATTGATTCCCTGTGAGATAGTGGGATCTTCGATTCCCGATCAGTTTTATATATTTGGCTGACTGGAAGTCAGTTGCTTGAACCGCAGCTACTACCCATTTTCATTTTCCCACTTCGGTGTTTAATTTTGAAATATAATCATTGCAATTTTAAAGTAGAGCGAGCTTATCGAGAATGGAAGTTTGTCTGCCTAATAAGCCATTTGAGTAAAGCGTGGTCCATAAGGCCGAATTCGCTTAATGCATACAATGGCCACGAGACATTTCTGTCTCTATAGCGAATGTTTCCCTCTCCCATGACGTGTCCAAGATCTTCATTGATCACATACAGAATTTGCTTTTCTCCACAATAAGTGTAAATCGAGCTATTATCACTTGTTCCGACACCGCGATCAAAACCTTCATATGGATTAAGAATGTATCTAAGACAACTAGAAGAGAAAAGAGAAAACCCTCATTCCTTTCAGACGCGTTTCTCAAACTGAATGGTAAAAACATATTTATACTGATGCAACGGCTTGATCACATACAGAATTTGCTTTTCTCCACATTAAGTGTAAATCGAGCTATTATCACTTGTTTCGACACCGCGATCAAAACATTCATTTGGATTAAGAATGTGTCTAAGACAACTAGAAGAAAAAAGAGAAAACCCTCATTCCTTTCAGACGCGTTTCTCAAACTGAATGGTAACACCTTATTTATACTGATGCAACGGCTTTCCCGGTATTGTGAAAGGCCTTTTTTTCTGGGGACGCGTCTTTTATATCAAGACTAGAAATATATTATACATAGCCCCTGGAAATCGTACCTAAAATCCGTCGAAATAAAAATGAAAAGGCATCCTTTTTTAACTGCATTCACTTTGTGACTGCCCAAACATAAGCGTATTGTTCTTTACCAGAACAACTGGCAAGGATCACGCTGCATAGTTCGTTTATCTAAGTTTTTTAAATCTGATATATATATTTTTATTATATATATATTTTTTTTTTTCATAATTGTTCAATAGACCAGTAATATTTTTAGTTGCCACTAGCTTTACCTCTACGAACTCCTGAATCCGTAAACTATGCAAAGATATTTCCTTCGGATCCGAACCACCTTCGGTGAATTCCGCTTCTATTATTTTCTTAACCAACTCGGAGACCAGCCTGCAGAAAGGCGTAACCTATCTATACGCTTGTTAGTTTCTAACGTCTTCTCTCTTTTCTTTCGTTGGAATTTTTCTCTTAATCTTTCGACCAATTTAATTGTAATAATCAAATTTTTATGTAATATTTCTGGCCCTAAATTTTGTTTTAAAATCCCTGCCATCTCCACTTCAAGACATCGGAGCCCCTCGCTTTCCCGATTCTTCCTATCCTAATTAGCTTATCGGATATTTAAGTCCGTCCCTTCCTTGGAATTGCCTTCTAAGTGCCGTACAAAGATAGTCCCATCGCAAGTCCTGTGTATTTTTGTGGTACCTCTTACAAAACTATCTTACTTTTTCTTCAAGCAGAAGGCTAGCAGTGCTGCTTAGGATTGTATTTGTCACAGCCTCTACTTGATAAATGAAATTTTCGACGCTGGGCCCTTTCGGATTTCAACTAAAACGCAATATTCAAGGATGTGTGTGTCCTACTTTGTCGGATCTCTGGCTCATGTCTGAATGGTTAATCTTAATGGTTTGATGGACTGAATCCAATCCAGGCGCTAAAACTTTTTAATTATTGACATCGGCTTTATTATTTGGAGCGTTTTAAGGTAGTCGTGGAAAAATATCAGGGAATGAACACTGATTTTTAAGCCCTCTTGCATTATGAGATGTAGTTTCGTTTCTCTCGAAGCAAACCATCTTGCAAGATGGACCGGTTTGATGGTTTTAGGAATATTGGAATACAGGGCCATATTTGGTTTAAAAAGTTTTTCCCCGATTAGGTTACTATCACGCAAAGTGTAAACTGATATATCCTAAAACAAGGAAAAACGCTATAGTCGAGTGTTTCGACTATTAAATAACCGTTACTTAGCTTGAGGAAAAAAAAAATTGGAGATTTATAAGCAGCAAAGAAATATTGTAAAGCGCCACCTACCGGCTAATTTGGTATATGTTATGTGGGCGGTAGACAGTTTAAAGCGCTTTAGCCGTTTGGGGCGCTTTTATTTTTGGCAATCGATAGGTATTGATGAGACAAATACATTTCTGTTAAAATTTTTGTTCTATCATAAAAACTGTAGGCGCTACAGATGTTCGTGGATTGTGGGAGTTAGAGTGGGCGTGGCAAACTTGCGCTAGGCTAGAAGCCCAGGATTCTCCATCACAAATCTAACTGTTCCAGCTTTTGAGGTTTCCGAGATCTCAGCGCTCATACGAACAGACGGACACACAGGCAGACGGACATGGCTAGATCGATGCGGCTAGTGATCCTGATTAAGAAGATATATACTTTATGGGGTTAGAAACGCTTCCTTCTACCTGTTACATTATTTCCGACGAATCTATTATACCCTATTACTCTAGGACTAACGGGTAAAACAAAAATTAATTACTGCACTTCCCATTTATTTTTTGGGAGACAAATTATTTTTCTGTTTAAACTGACACATCATACGTGGTCAGGCAAAACGGCTTTTAAAACATAATTACAATGCCTGCAGTTCCTACGTGTCCTAGAGCAAAGGTTTCACTACCCTGCATTACCATTCAGCACTAAATGTGCGAAGAAAAATCAGAGATTAGACACAGGTTAATTAAGCAAAGGAGAAGCACCGATTATGAACGCAGAGATCTCGGAAACTATAAGAGCTAGCTATATTCATACTTGGCATGCAGATTCCTGGGCTTCCTACGCAGCGCAAGCGGGGTGCCACGCCCACTCTAACACCCACAATACCCGAAAATCTTTACGTTTTTTAAAAATTAAAATTACGGATAATAGTTATTTTTAGCCCATGATAAATTTTCAGCCCACGACAAAATTTGGGTAGGCCTTCAGCTTCTTTTTGAACTTCTTGTTATTTGCACTTTGACAAATAAATGTGTGAGAGGCTCACATGTGACTGTTTTTTTATACCCTTGCAGAGAGTATAATGATTTCAGTCAGAAGTTTGCAACGCAGTGATTCTTGATCAGCGTCAGAAGACGAGTCGATCTAGCCATGTCCGTTTGTCCGTCCGTCTGTCCGTCCGTTTCTACGCAAACTAGAAGCAATCTGCATATCTGCAGCATATCTGCAAAGGCCTTATTAATGTCAAATTGTAATCGGTCTGAAAGAGAAAGAAATCAATCCACCTTCGCAAATAATAGTGGCTTAAATTTTTCAGCGAGTCACAGCAGAATACTACCACAAATGAAACTTCCGAAATTCGGTAGCAACTATCGAGGTTAAGGATTTTTTTTATTTATATTTTTTATATTTTAAAATTTTATTCAAAGTCGTTTCCAAATTTCTCGGTATAATGATCCACTTTGCATTAATTGTCTTTGCAGAAGGCGTAGTATCGCAACAGGCCAGTCATCTGGTTGTCGAGCTTGTACAAAACACCGTCATACAGTTCTACATCGGTATACCTCGAACTCCCAAACCTCTCCTAGCAATTTATTGCCGCCGGCTTCTGACAATCAGGTATCCCAAAAGATTCCTCGCTTAGTCAACCTTTACCTCGAAGAATACATTTTTTTAATAATGTAATAATAATTTGCAGTTAAAACGATACCGCCATGAGGCGAAATTGCAGCCCAGACAACTGATCGCCTTCGAAGAGGAAGTTAACTAGATAATTCTACCTTCGATCTCAGGGCATTACTCAGATCAACTGCAATCGCTACTGGAATCCAGTGTTATCTTTCTAGAAGACCCAAACTTTTTTAATCCTAAGCGCGTCTACTGGTCTGCGCTAAGTTGTAGCATCGAGAAACTGTAAAGAAAATTCGCCTGCACGAATGTATAGACATGTAGTATTAAATAAATAAATAATAACTTTCTATGTGAAAGTTTCAGTTGATCATATAGCCTCTACTTTCTACAAAATTTATGGTCTAACAACCGTAACGTATGATATAGTCAAAGGTCTCAATTTGTTTTTGCGGTTTCTAATTATCCATTCCTAAAATTAATTAAAAACCTTAAATGGAGTTCGTTAGAGTAACAACACTTATTTAGTTTCGCATACGAAATGAGCTAGAAACTGTGGAACGATCACGTTTTATAAATTGGGGAACTCAGACTCTCCTTTTGTATCCTCGCGCAAGCTTTTCAGTGTGAGTCGTTTGCCGTCGAATTTAACACTCTTAATACAAATTTAAACACAATCAGTTATAATAAAATGCTCAGCCCTTTTATCAGCGATTAGCTTTCGAAATTCGCATTTTACCCTTGGAGCGTTCTAAACCCAGTACAGAATTCGCGGTGTTATAGCCTAGAGGCAATCGATTTATTAAATTATACATCAAATACCATTACTTTGATTATTACTACACAACACGGCGCTGCTCGGCTTGCTTAAGCAGACGGTTTCGTTGATCAGTGCGCTACGCGATTGCAGTGCTCCTGTTCAACGACACACGCACTGTTTCCAATACAAGCCACAAATTGTGTCCCAAATAATGAGACCCCTAACAGTTGGCCGTGGGCGAGTAAGTCGACAATTTGATCGTCGCTAGAAGTGCTTGGCAGAACTTTCATGTTATTTAAAGAACGCGAGTCACAAAGAACTGCTGAAGTGTCTCATATCTAACTCATTTACTCTCTGTGTCAGCAAATTTGCTTAGCGCCCAATTTCGTAGCTACACTCTGCTCATTCCTGCACCTAAAAATCTGGCAGCACATGTCAGCCAATAAGCAATGTTTTCGAAAAGGCAAATTTACTTGGTCTAAGATAACTTGGTGGGCAACTAAAAGCCGCTCTGAGATTAAGGTTGCGTCGGATCCCGAATCAATCAGGGCACGGGCATTTAAACTAGAGCCCAGGTGAGAGATGTCAATTATGGCGGAATCACCAATACGAATCTATTCGCCGGACTTGGTATAAATGGGAACGAGGGTATTTGGTCTTGATCAGGGTGTCGGAGTAAGATTTGTAGGTGGTGTGGAAGAGTTGCCCCGGCGTAGTAGGGTGCGATGGAAACTATGCAAACAACTATGAGCGCTTTCGCAACTGATGCCCTGATGATGATGATGTGCTACCTCCCAGTATATTCAACGTACTCGGGGTGAATGTTTAGCATAAACAGAAAAGGCGGGACCAGAAAGTCCAACCGAGACCTTAATGAATTTGTTCAGAGCAATTTCGGAAGCTAGCTTTCGGAACACTAGTCGAGTCCATCTAGCCATCTCAGAAACTATACGAGTTCTCGCAGTTCTGTTAAAAACAAATTTTAACTGAAATTTATTAATCTTATCAATACATATCAATTTACTTGAAAAAAGTTTGCCACGCCGACTCTAACGCCCACCAATAATCAACACGCTTAAATCTGTCTGTATGTATGTATGTATCTACAAATTACGAATACATACATATACTTTTTTCAGTTCTGAAAAAAATTAAAAATTAAATTTTTTTAAGTCACTCCAGATTTACATTTTTTACTCGTTGTTCGGCCTTTACCTGCAAGTGACGCGTCAGAAGAGAAATCACTTCGGAAATTCGTAATATTCCCAATGTGTTATTACTTATAAAATCCTCTGCAATGTACACGTCCCAAGTGAAATCACTTCGAAATTCTGAATGTATCCATAGATTTTTCACTTTTGAAATCCCTTGCAAGTGAAACGTACCAAGTGTACTCACTTAGGAAACAGCGGCACAGAGTTTAAGGCATATAAAACAATCAAAAAAGCTATTTTTCATCTGACATGTCACTCCGCAACTGCTGCAAAATTGAAGGGTATACATAGATGCCGGGGGTATATGTTGTGATTAACGTTCTAGAGTTTTGTGTGGCAATGGATATACAAGGAAAAAACATTTTGAAATTCCTGGGGGCCTAAATTGTGAAAACTCCGAAATTTCTTGGCATATATTTGCACAATATTTTTGATGCTTGGGACTTACCCATCGCTGGACGAAGTGATGAAGCAACTGGCACAGTGCTAGACCAGCGCACTTCAAATACTTTTCACACAAAAATGAGTCGGAAAATATGCAATATGGCCGCCCGTAACGCTGCCAGATTTAATCGGACTCGGATTTTAGATACATCGTACATGAAGTCAAATGAATTGTACTTTGGAGTGGCTAACTACAGACAAAAAAACTTAATATATCTGATTAAAGTTTCAGCTCGGTGGTTAAAAATGTAAAAGCGTGTGGGTGTGAACGGCATCGTCGTTGTTAGGCAGAGGAGACTGTGAATTGTTGGGACCGGGTTGGTGGCTTCTTCGCTGTTGCAACGGATAGCTACTGAGCTTGCTGTAAGGGGTAAAAAAATCAGTAACAAATTGTACACATTCAAGTACTCAGTTGGTGACTGAACTATTATTGTTGTTGGGCCTTGATGTACTAAGAGTAGTAAAAAAAAGTGACCCAACGGCACCAACGTGCTTCTTACGTGTGGAACCCATTTTTATTTTCGGGCCAATATGGTTCACGAGTAAAGTAAGTTGAACAAATCAAGACGGAACAAAACAAGTAGAAACTTAGACCAAAAACAAAATAAGATTTTAGTATTTAATACAGAGATAGAAGTTATGTTCATCGTGGCAACTTGATAGAACAGTACTTGCGCGTTAGTTCAACAGGTAGGCAGGTTACAATATCAATATCACCTCTGAGATAAACCTAAATAAAAAAGCAAGCATTATATTACGATTTACTAGTGTAGGAAAATAAATCAATAACAATATAATTAAGTAAGAAGTTCACCCAACGTTTTAGGCCCGTTCAAACCACAAAGAAATAATTGCTTTTGTACTGACTTACAGCGGTTAATGTGCACTTCATATTGTGTACTCCAGAAAAATAAATAAGCAAATAATAAGGTAATGTAGGAGTCAAATTTAAGCTTTTGATCAAGAAGAACACTTTAATCGTTAAATGAATTTATTCGGTCAAGAGATTTCTTTATTTCTTTATTTATTTCTTAAGTTTATTAATATTTTACTGCCAATAGAAACAAGACTTTATTATTATATGATAAGCATTTGTACACGAGAGTGAATTCCGATAGAGGGAAGATCATTCTTGGGCAGCGCAAGAGAAAACATTCCGTAATTTCAGGAGGGCAAATACAATTTGCCCAATTTAAGGGGTTATATTCATTTGATTGAGTCGAAAAATTTGGAGTTTTGTTTAGTTTAGTTTGTCAGGAACCTTACCGATTTGAACATTTTAATCTATTATTTGATACTACAATGACTTCTTGGTGATCGAATTTGTGTTTTGAGTAAATTTCTAATTTTTAGACAAAAAAAAAAACTAAATTACGAAGTCATTTCAAGTGAAATCGAATTTGTATTTTGAGTAAATATCTAATTCTTAAGCAAAAAAAAACTAAATTACGAAGTCATTCAAAGTCAAGCCGTTTGTGGGCGTTAGAGTGGGAGTGGGAATTTTTTTTAGGTCAGTCGATAGGTATTTATGAGACCAACACATTTCTATTATAAGAAATGTAGGCGCTTCAGATTTTCGATAGTGGGCATTATAGTGGGCGTGGCACCCTACTGAATGCATGCCAAGTTTCAGCGTTCATACAGACAGACGGTCATGGCTAGATCGACTCGGCTAATGATCCTGATAAAGAATATAGATACTTGATGGGGTCGGAAACTTTTCTTTCTGCCTGTTATATACTTTCAGACTCATCTAGTTTACCCTTTTACTCTACGAATAACGCTTTTAATTATCTATACCTATAACTATCAGATACCCATTACTCAGGTTAAGGGACCGAAAGGGAAATGAATATATATGCAGCAAAGCTGCAAAGCTGCAGATTTTGTAAAGTGCAACCTACCCGCTATTTTAATATATTGCAATATTTTGGCAATTCGCGGGCGTTCATTTGATAGGTATTGATAGGACTAATACCCCGTGGCTTTTATAGTTACGGACAGATACAAAAAAAAAAATGCGTGGCATCTATATGTCAAGAAAGTTTGAACATTTTTTTACTTTTGACTATATTTCTCAAAGGATTTGCAATTGACGTGTAACAGTTATAGCCAGCTGAAAACGCTTTCCAGTGATATCACTTTCGTGGTCTTGACTCTTTACTTATAGATGCTATATACAACCATTATTTTGTTACGATCTTTACTCAACTCTCCTCTACCTAATGGCGTGTTATTGCACAAGAGATACCCTCATCCAATTTTGCCTTGATGGTATGCCATAATAGAAACTCTAGGCAAGTTATTGTGGCAAACATGCCACAGTTCAATCAGCTAAAGGTTTTCAGTTCCACAAAAAGAAAGGAAGTTTCAACCAACAAGAAAGGAAAATACCATCGGTGATTGCTGGAGGTTATCGTCTGTATGATTCAAGTACACGACTAGTGATTAAAAAAAGAAACGTCCTATTTATCATTAGTTGTGGCTATATGCTCAAACTTAATAAAAACTTTATTTGACATAGGTAAAACAAAATCTAAAAAATAAATAGAATAATCGTATTCCTAGGCTTGAACATCAAGCATCCATTCTGGGTGAACGACTTTTAATTTAATGAGGGATTCTGGTCACATTGTTTATGAAAAGTTATAGTCACCACCACGATAAACTACAGGATGCAAAAGAAAACCAAATGAAAACTCGTATTAATAACAAGAAAGGAAGTTAACTTCGGCTTGCCGAACCCATGCAGTTCTAAAAAATACAAATAAAAAATTAATAAAAAATTGTATCAAATTGAATTCGAAATTCTTAAAAATATAAAAATGTATATTCCCAATATTATAAAATAATATGTCAAAAAGCCCCAAAGCTATAATTTGTTTCATATTACTTCCCAACAATTATCCGATCGTTCCTATGGCAGCTATATAATATAGTCATCCGATTTTTATAAAATGTAATTCGAAATTCAAAACTAATTTGAAAATGTTATTTACAAGCTTATAAAGTTATATGTTAAGAAACACAAAAAAAAATTTTTTATTTCATGTTTTCCGACTAATTTTCCGATCGTTTCTATGGCAGCTATATGTTATAGTCGTCCGATTTTGATAAAATTTTATTTCAAATTCAAAACCAAGTAAAAACTGTTATTTCCAAGCGTAGGAGGGTATACATATGTTAAAAAACACCGAAGATATAATTTTTCAATAACATTTTACCACTAATTTTCCGATTGTTTCTATGGGAGCTATATGATATAGTCGTCCGATTTTGATAAAATTTAATTCGAAATTCAGAACTATTTTAAAAATGTTATATCCAAGCTCAGAAGGTTAAATTTAAAAAAACACCAAAAATATATTTTTTTTACTTTTTTCCCCGATAGTTTCTATGGGAGCTATAAGATATAGTTGTCCGATCCAGCTGGTTCCGTTTTATATACTACCTGCAACAGAAAGAAGACTTCTGGGAAAGTTTCAGATCGATAGCTTTAAAACTGAGAGACTAGTTTGTGTAGAAACGGACGGACAGACGGACGGACGGACAGACAGACGGATAGACGGGCAGACGGACGGACAGCCGGACATGGCTAGATCAAATCGTCTTGTGACGCTGATCAAGAATATATATACTATGGGGTCGGAAACGTCTCCTTCACTGCGTTGCAAACTTCTGACCCTCTGCAAGGGTATAAAAACAAAATATCAAATATGTCATTGCAGTGTTTTTGATTTATAAATGAAATACACGCATATTTACCAGAATGGTTCTTGGTTCTTGGGGTTATTTGGGAGAGGGAGAGCAACGTGTTGCGTTCTCAGTAGGTCCGGGAAAACTGTGTTTGTGTGGGTCGCTGATTGAGAGAAAGAACCCTTCAATTCCGCAGTCCGGGACGGGACACGTCTGAACGCAAAAAAGTTTTTGTTTTTTTCTGCCTAAAACTGTATACTGCTGTCGACGTCAGCAGAGAACTCGGAGCAGCGTAGAAGACTTCTGACGAAAGCGGTTCGACAAAAAAGAGAAACAGATCTTCGGAGATAACCCTTTATTTCTGTGTCTTATAATCTGCCTGCCCGCGCCTCTCAGAGAGCAACCTTCGGCCAGTCCTTTTGTTTTGCGCTTCTCCGTTATGTTTAGCAAGAAACCAAAAGTAGAGAAAAGAGAAGCAGCGGCTACTTAAATTGTGTTAAAAAAAAATCAGGTCAGATAAGTTTTTCCTAAAGTTGAAGATGTTGTGCGTTGATCCACGTTTAAA
Source organism: Drosophila biarmipes (assembly GCF_025231255.1). NCBI lineage: Eukaryota > Metazoa > Arthropoda > Insecta > Diptera > Drosophilidae > Drosophila > Drosophila biarmipes. The sequence continues at coordinate 2,620,792 of NC_066616.1, read as the reverse complement.
GAACGTATCTTGTCGAGTATTTTTTATAGGTTTTATAACATAACCCAGAAAATTCTGGTTCCGTTACCCAAAAGTGGCATGATGAAATCCCTCAAAAAGTTTTACACAATTTAAAAAGGAAAATATATAAGTGTACAAGTTAAACACATTTTTTTAAACACATTATTTTTTTCAGAAGCGTTGACAAACATTAAAAGCAAATTATTAAAAGAAAAACATAGATTTACGAACAATAAGTCTAATTCCAAAAAAATAATTTAAATAAAATATAGAAATATGTAAATAAATATGTATGTATTTTAAATTCAATATTTGAAAAGGTGAAAGCTCAACAGAAAATTCAAGAATTTCCGAAGTGATTTCCCTGGTACGATTCACTTGCAAGGGATTTCTCAGGTGAACACTTGATTTGATTAGGGATTAAAGGATTGCTTACATTTTTTCAAGCAGCAACGTTCTTCGGAGCAGCTCTGTTTTCCTCAATTTTCCGCAAAAATTTGATACTGAAATCAGTTTTCCCGCCCCATCGCACATATATGAACATAAACGAAGTAATTTACTAAGTTAAGTTCAATTTCTTTTTTAAATGTTTTTATTTATGTGCAAAAAGCTAGCATCCATCCCTTTTCCCCTTACCACCTCTTAGGTGCATAAGCAGCGCCGACGAACTTCGCTAGTGGTCGCTCATGCGCGCCTTGTAGTTAATCTCGGCCGTTGCCAATGACTTTTTATGTTTACGTTCTAGCAGATACATGAAAGTCTTAGCTTTGTTTGCTTTCATATTTGCTTTTATTTATTTGGAGCTCAGCTTCTTTTGACAGCGCAGACTGCAGTCGCTGTGCGACAATTTTTGAGTTTGCGGTTTACAAATGCAATCTATGGTTCAATTAGAATTTTAAAATATTGATTAATTAAATGTAGTTTATTTATTTTAACGTCCTCTTAATGTTCTAGGATTTATTTTTTTATTTTTTTTTTAATATTTCTGTGTTTAATGTTTTATTTTAGTATTAAGCAGTAATGATTTGCTAAGAAATAACGTAGTTGAACTCGGGCTGAAGCAGCACCGGTGAAATATGGAAAGGAGCCGTAGATATAGGGTAGACAATTGCAACCACAGCAACGTCAGTGGTTGTGTCTAAACATAGAACCGTGCGTGGCATCGGCCAATGATGTTCTTGTAGCCTACCAGTCAAAGGGGACAGGTTCTGCTAAGGAACTCGAGTGTCTCAATGAGTGGACAAAGATCTATTAAATCATGTCTTCTTCTAAGATTTGACTAAAATATTTTTGCTTCGGAAACTTGCGCAAAAGAAATCAAACCCCAGCCGTTCAGATAAATGGCCAAAGTACCATACACAAAGCATTAGATCGCTGCAATAAAATTAGGGCTATTAGTCCTTAGATTTGGAAATGGTTAAACAAAGCAAAGAGAACAAGTGTCTTCTGTTATACGTGTTTCTGGCTTATAACTTGATATGTGGATATCGCATTCAGGTGGTGTGACCAGGAGGCTCGTGGGTGACCGCGCCTTTCAATGCTAAGTATAACTTCTGTTTTAGTAAAGGTTGCCTTACAATTAGAGATATGTAATTCGTTTCCTTTACTGCGATTGGACCGTTGCCAGATAAATTAGATAAAGAAAGTGCTGTTAGACAAGCTTTTGATGATGTTATGTTCCCGTTTCATAAATTCTGCCTATTGATGCAAAATACGTAAAGACAAATTACGCGACTTAAGCAGAACAAGACCCCTGGAAATTTGTTCTATTCTTATCAAAGAAATACATGTTTCAAATTTTGGTAGATACTTATGTACTCATATCCGTTTCTCATGTCTCTCATCATCTTCTAGGGAGCAACTTCCGTGACAGTATACTAGCCCCACGATCAAAGCTTATAAAGATATTTTTATTGTTGCTTCTTAATCTGTCTACCAGTCCTCGGCGGCACATAAAGTTTATTACAGCTACAAACCAAATTGATCTAAGCCGATACACTTGTCTCTAGTCGGTCCAATGGCAAAGGACACGTCAACATATTTTCATAGCAATCCAGTTTGGAAACGTTAGCCCATTCGCCTAGTCGAATTTTCGCCAGGTATCAGGCTGACGTTCGAGCTCTGGAAGATCAGAAAAAAGCGCGGCGACTATCTACTTAACGGATTCGCTATACCTTAGGAAAGGTAAATAAACAAGTAATATATACAAGTAGAACACTAGCAGCCTTGGTCAGGAATTCCGAGAACTCAGACAAATTTTTAAAGAAGGCGATGATGAACATAAAAAACAAATGAGTATAAGAAAAAAGTGAAGTCCGGAGTGACTTCAAAAAAGTTTCATTTGAACTTTCACTCGTGAAAAAGAGAATATCCCATACAATTTTCTATATGGAGCATCACTTGTTCTTCACTCGTGAAAGCTAACATGTCACTCCGTATTCACAAGGCGATTTACAAGTGAAACTTTTTTTTTGGTACTAAAGGCAACTTACAACGTCGACAATTAATACTGAGCAATACATATAGATTTCTAAAACATTGACAGTTTCGAAAGCTTAGTAGCACCTGAAATGTATATGTTTTTATATTTGAAGTTGATTTACTTACCAATTAATAAATATAAATAAAAGGCATATATTTATATAGTAGTTTACGGCGATTTTTTATAAATTTACAATTAAATGTTATTTCTATATATAGTTTATTGATTTCTTTAAAATGAATCGTATAAAATTTACAATACATACACATATGAAGAAAATGTCCAACAAAACACTTTTTTACAATTCACACACAACGTGACTATTTCATATATTAATTTTTGGTTTTCATGCGAAATTCAAAATTTTTGTTTTAAAAAATTAGAATATTCTATTACCAATACTTTGGCATAGCTGTAAGGTAATTAAATTAGTTATGTTAACGTGTCCTAACAACATTGGTATAGTTTCTTAAATGTTTTCCATTTGCTTTAACATTTTTGTTCATAAATACCAGCTATGATTTGTGACTAATCTTATATATTAAGTCCGACCTATATTAATAATTTTATATACACATTAAAAAATACGGTATTTGAGAACTGTGGACATCCGTATTTTTTATATTTAACTCCAGCCAGTCATTTTATTTAAATTTCCATCAATTCGAATATCATGACCAGAAATATTCTTATTTACATTTTGTTATAAATTAATTTTACTATGCAATGTGTCTCTTCTTTTATCTGACCTATTTACCGGCTCCTGCGATGGCTTTTAATTTTAAGAAAACGAATACTACACTCTTAAATACTAATTAGGAAGGCACTTGACAGTTTACAGAAAACCACCAAACAAACACACCTAAATAAAAAAATAAAGGAAGCAAACTTAAGTTTCTCTACCCTTGCAAGTCTTCCATCGGGAGTATTTTATGTACAGAGCATTTTGAGAAATTAAAAATTTATTACTGAAATTTAAAGATAATGTTCCGATTAAATTTACAACCATATATATTTACCAAAAATTAAATATAACGATCTTTATATTATTTTGATAGTAACACTTATCCGAGCTTTACTAGAGCAGTTATATGATAAAGTCTGATTTTTTTTAAAATTTGTCAAAAAAAAAAACACATAAGTCTAAGTTATCTTCTTTCCTTTTTTAATCTGTTTTAATTTATTCCTATGGTATAAACGAATAGACGGTCGGACAGACGTACATGGTTGGATCGACTGGTCTAGTAATGTAGATTAAAAACATTAATAATTTATGGGAACGAAAATGTCTCCTTCATTGCCTGCAGTGAGTGAAATCCTTATACCCTCTGCAACGCATTAAAAAAATACATTTTTGTGAAAATAACATAAAATCGGAGACCAATGTATAAATTAAATAAATGGATCTGTTATGAATAATGTTAATGATGTCTGCAAGGATATATTAATATACGTTTTTATGGATATGGTATAAAATCAGGTTCCAATGACTAAATATAATTATAGGATTGGTAATGAACCATAATGACTTTGGCGTGTATGGACAATTCATTAACATTTTGCCCAGCCATGCTCGGGACAAGGCTAGTAATGCCTTATACAGCTTACGCCCACACATTACATTGCAATAGTTGGTCTACGCGCCTAAGAATTTCACCTACAATGCCTTCCAAGTAAACTTTGATACTAAAGAGTATTATCGATCTGTACTGGTCAGCATTTAACTTCTCAGATGTGCCACGCCAAGACTGCAACTCGGATAAGGGCAAGCAATTGTGACACCACCAACCCCTTTTGCTTGAGCTATTATAATTTTTCACGGCATTTATCCTTATGTGTGCGACCCATTTGCAGTTACTTGATTTTTTCTATCGTGAATATAAACAATATTTTTCGAAGACAGCCTGAACATTTTGTCAAGATATATTCCGTTTTTAGTACCATTGACATTGTCTTAAAGTGACAAATGAATTTCGAAATTCAACTTATTTATTAGCTTTATAAACTTTCCGGTATTTGTCCGAGGTTAAAACTGCATCGATTTATTCTATTTCCAATTTAGAGGCAGTAATAAGATATTAGCTATTTTTACTTTGACTCTGATGATACCTTATAGCGGAAAAAACAACAGAAATTTTCTCAGAATTTTCCCCTATGCACAACTTGAGGAGCCTGGCATTAATGAAGTCAAAGGCTAAGATACAGCAAAGGTTTCGCTTGAAGGATCTACCACCTCGGCTGACTTCTGCGTCACGCAGGGAGTCACGCGTATTCCCACACCCAAATCTGTGGTGCACATGTGAGGAGCGCAATCCAATGTACTTTGTCATCCATAGTAAAATTGTGAGCCAACGGCCACGCCGGTTGACAAAGTGCGTGGGGCGGTTCCGTCATAGGAAAGCTGCGGTGGCAAATTGGTTGGCTTTCCGCGCCGCATTGTCGATGTGCTGGGACCAGATATGGACACATTACCCTGTGAGCTTACATTCACTGCTAGGGGCGAAGATATCGTATTTTGTTGCGATTGGTGCGATGGCGAGCTTCCGGTCAACAAGTTCGGCGGTGTGGGCGTACTCTTTGGCCGTTGCAGCATACCCATGCTTTCGGCGTTTATGATATACCCTCCTCTAAGTGCTGGCGCAGTCGCATAGGGACCCAACGAGGTAATAGGTACCATAGTACCTTGCAAGAGGAAACGACATTGGAATAACAATCGAAGTGCATCGGGGATATTACTTACTCATTGGACTGTTAGTGGAAGCGTTAGTTCCAATCACAATAGCCGACGTCAGAATGCCCGCCACCGGACCCTGGCCGCCTGCACTGCCAACACTCGTAGTAACAAAAGGTCCTTCGGTTACGCCGATAATGTCAGGGGACTGACGAGTCGCCATTAAAAGTGAATTTGCCATTAGCTCAGCAGCAGGTCCCGGCCTACTCACTGGAGGTAAATGGTTGGAAGACACACCAGCGTAAAGGCTGCTAGCTGGAGCGTACGTCAGGTAGTTCTAAGTGGTGGTAGGAAAATATGTTGACGATGAACGCTCTAATTCAACATTACTTACCTCTGTTTTAGACACACTGGGTAATGGCAGAGGAGTTTTCAGGTCAATGTCGGCGTCTATTTCTGAGATTGTATCGTTGAAGCCGCTCTGTATAGTTGCCTCCTCAAGTGCTCTTTCCCTTTCTTTGGTCAGGGAGTTTAAGTGCGCGTCAGTGGTAAGAATGCGCTTTTGAAGTACTAGCCTAGTTGCAAAAATTGCTATGGAGAATAGCACTCCCAGAGATCCCAAGACAATAAGATATAAAAATAGACGTTCCTGGTCTTCTATAAGAATAAAACAACAAATAAATGTAAATCAATTATTAACGTTGTTATAATGGACCGTTGTTAGGTTTGGGATAAAATATAAAAAAAAACATTTGAAAATTAGAAGAATTGTTCCATAAATACAAGTACCCTTTTTGCCCTGTTTGTGCTTATAGTTTCTGTGGGACCAATACCAAACAAATCTAAAACTAGAAGAGAAGCTATAGTCGATGGCTCAACCTTAAGATACCTATAGTTCGCTTTCAATTTCAATAAAATTAACAATGTCAGAGAATTTCTAGTGCAGCGGAATGGCGATCTCCGAAAACTATATCTTAAAGTTACCTTCCAACTCCCACGAAGGTAAGGTAAGTTTTGAATGTATTGGATAAATTTTATTTAAAGCTGATAAGCAAGTAACTGATAGCCGAGGCACTCGACTGTAAAGTTGTATTTTGATTTACTGTTCAAAAAGGGATCATACTGTTTGTCTACGAACTTTTCGTTGTTTTCACTAACATACCTTCTAGACTCAAGTCAGCACTGTGTGTCATCACAGTATTCACACCACTTCTATCGCCATCTATAACCTGAGAGCTATTCAATATGGCCTGGTTGCCCGACAAGTAAACACTGGTTCCCGACCCGGGAGAGCTGGTGCCATTGCCGTCCCTTGCCGTGGTTGTATTGCTGTATAGCTTGGGAATAGCTTCTGACTCCTTGTAGATCAGCTCATCGTCGTAGAGATCATTCATATCGCCATCTAAGTCCTCAGCTTCGTCAGGCTCCACTTCCGACTCTCTGCTTTCCTTAAGAACTTGCTTCGGCACTGTATAGGAGCGAAAAAAGAAACAGTTTTAATGGCTGACATAAATCCAACATTAAACAGTATAAAACTGCCCTACTTTTGATTTTGTATAAAGATATGAAGTTTGACCTATGTTTCTTACTTACCGCATGTATAAACAACCTTCAAATACATTCGAGAATTTGGCTGGCAAGGATTTCCGAATGTGTTTGCGTCTGCTGCGAGGTTGCATCGCCGTCTTCCATGGCAAATTTGCATTACAGTTTCCGTGGCATAAGATGCGAGACACGCTGTATTAAACAAGAAGCGAAAGTAGGAGTAACAATAAAAATTTGTATGTGGAGTGTGAATATAAACACAGTATATCACTGTAGATGGAAGTCCACGTAGTGGCAAAGCGCACTATATATACACTATGGAATGATACTGTGATTGTCTGACTGTTACAAGCGAAAAGTATTGCAGAAACTAAAAGGATTGCAGACTTAAAAAAAATGATCGGTCATTTTATTTTATCTATCTAAAAAATAAGAAAGTGTTTTTATTTAGTAGCTTATATATTGCATTTTCGTAACAGAAGTTGATATACGAACTTTCGATTGTGGAAGCTGCGGTCGTCACTATATTTTTACCTCGTTAAGAGGTGTTTTTGTCAGATCGACTCTGCTATTGATCCTGATCAAGAGTGTATATACCTTGAGTGGTTATGAACGTTTCCTTTTACCTGTAATATACTTTCCGACGAACTTAGTATTATTATGAAGAGAGGCTCATCATAAAGTTGACAAAATTTATTTAAGAAAGTACATAAGTAAACGTAACTTTATAAGGACCAAAAAAATCATAATAAATAATGAAAAAGGTACAAACCAAGAGACTTCCTAGTGTAAATACCGTTAGTCTAAAAATAATTCTTGAAACCATTTGTATCAAATGAAGAAAACTCGCAAAAGCTCGTTTTATTTGACCTACGTTTTTAAATCCGTGTTAGCAGAAGAAATTAAGATCGTCGGAAAGAAAAACTTGAGCTGCGTACAAAGCTCAAGTATATATATCGGACAGCCAATATTTCAGCGCTTATACTCACGAACTTTTGCAATTTGGGGCCGTGGCAGCATACCTTTGCAGAGGGTATAATGATTTCAGTCAGAAGTTTGCAACGCAGTGAAGGAGACGTTTCCGACCTCATAAAGTATTTATATTCTTGATTAGTATCGTTAGACGAGTCGACCTAGCCATGTCCGTCTGTCCGTTCGTTTCTACGCAAACTATTCTTTTAGTTTTAAAGCTATCGGACTGAAACTTTTCCAAAAGTCTTCTTTCTATTGGAGGTATTATTTAAGTAGGAACCAACCGAATCGGACGACTATATCTAAAAGGTCTCAAAGAAAATACCGGAAAAAATTTAAAAAAAAATTATATCTTTGTTGTTGAAATAACATTTTTTAATGAGCTGCGAATTTCGAATTAAATTTCATTAAGATCGGACGACTATATAATCTAGCTTCCATACGAACAATCGGAAAATTGGTAAGAAAATAATATGAAAAATTATATCTTTGGTGTTTTTTAACATATAACTTCCTACTCTTGGAAATAACAATTTTTAATATGTTTTGAATTTTGAATTAAATTTTATCAAAATCGGACGACTATATCATATAGCTGCCATAGGAAGGATCAAAAATTGGCTGGAAAATAATATCAAAAAATTATATTTTTGGTGTTTTTTAAAATACACTTCATACGCTTGGAAATAACATTTTTTTTGTTAGTTCTCAATTTCGAATTTAATTTGCTGACATTTCTACGTCGTGATTTGCTGCTCTTGGCTCTGTTTGTGATCTAACACTTGGGTCACATCGTTTAACTATCAGTAAGCCCTCGTTGGTTGAAGCAGACGTAGCCTATTTTAGTTAAAGTTTAACCAGATACGTAAAATATCTTTTTTTGATAAGGCTCATAATGCCACTATATGTCTTGTTCATGTCATCGTTCACGAGTATGTTACGTCAGGTTACTGCAATGTCTTCTTTCATGCCAATGTAATTGCTTTTACTGAAACGTGGCTTTATTCCTCTGAGCCGGATTGCGAAATATGTGCAGGAAATTATGTAAGTTAGTCAGTTCGCCTTTGCGGCTCTGTTCTTATTACCTTCAAGGCCTCTCTTAACTTATTTCGATGATCGGTTCGGACAATACATTATAGTTTGTTGCTGTTCGTATTCAGGTTCACAATTATGTTTTTATATCATGCTCGTAAATTCCCCTCTCGGTCTGATACTAGTCTTATAGTATTAGAGTCTTCATCCAACCGTTGGCCATAACGATCATCTTATCGATTTTAACCTACCTGCCATTTCTTGGTTGCCCTCGATTGATCGAAATGTTCTTGGATCCATCCTGTATTCACTTTGATACTTGATCCGCCTTTTGTGTTTCCGATATTGCTAACTTATTTGCCTAATATTATCACTCCAGGTACTCATCTATTAGTTACCATCTCCCGCACTCCAACTGTGTTTTTATGCCACTTATCAGTGACGATGACGTTTTTCAAAACCTTCAAACGGTCAAGTCATCTTTCTCTTTGGGCTCTGATCTTGTACAGAGTGTGTTATAAAAAACTGTTCTGATGCTTTGTGCTAACCGTTATCTAAGCTTTTTCAGATGTCCCCTCCACAATTTTATTTCCCTGAAGTTTAGAAGTTTCATAAAAAAGGAATTAAATCAAATATTAAAAACTACCGTGGTATTGCAAAACTGAGTGCAATTCCCAAGTTTTTAAACAGTTGATTACCACTCAGCTACAGCACCAATGCAGTTCAGTTATATCCCCGACTCAGCATGGCTTTATGAAATAAAGGTCAACGTCTACGAATCTTGTGGAACTTATTATAATCATCAGAAACGCCTTTAAAATTAATTATCAAACTGATGTAATTCATACAGTCTTCAGTAAGGCTTTCGATTCCGTAAACCATTAATTATAATTGATAAGTGGATTTATTGAACCAGACTCAGAAAGTAGCTAAAAGCTCAATTTTTAACCTTGTCCACGAGACCTTTGGTGTTTGGAAAGGAAGCCACCAGGGACCTCTTCTTTTTAGAGTTACATAAAGACGAAACACTTATAAATTTTCTTGGTTCGGCCAATCCTGATATACTCGTATGTTTTGTCATCGGTATATGCCAAGCATCAGGACCTTTTCGAATCCGTACAAAAACAATTCCTTTTGCTTGCACTACGTGGTTTAAACCGGGAAACCCATCGTAACCTACCATCTTACGCGGTTAGACTGTGTCGACTGAACCTACCCTCCTTCAACGATCGTTAGACCTACCACGGTGTTATGTTCCTTCACAAAATAATCACTGGACTCGTAAATTCAAGCTACCTTCTCGGTCTATTACAGTTATCCATCCCTGTAAGGCCATCTCGTCATTTTCTACCAATTGTTCTAAATATTTCTAAAATGAATTATATGTTCGCAATATAATGAACTGTACTTTTTGATATTCACTGAACGCTCTGTAAATGTGAACGTAACAAACATCTTAACCCACCTGAATTTATGTTGCTAGATATTTATTGCTGAGTTCAAACCGATATAGCCGTGTAAACGCTGAAAGGTTTAGTAACAAAAATTACTAAAAAAAAAGCATGGGAAATTTAAGTCGAAAGAAATTTTGTGTATGCATTCGGACTTTATGCTTTATAATATTTGGTTTTCAAAAAAGTGAAGTGACTCCAAGCTTCTTCTCTTCTTCGATGCTACAGCTGCTACTATGGTGGTCTCTTTCGATCTCTACACCAGAACAAAAACGTTAAAAGCATCGTTGTGCGGTGGAAATGGAAACTGTATCGGGTCTATAAACTGCAAGAATCTTATTGGCGACTTGAGATGAACTATTGCTTTTATCGTAGTAGTACTGTAAAATATGCCGTTTTTTCTCTTTATTTTGCTCCATGTTTGCAACGCTATAAATCACGAATGACTAAAAAGAAAAAATAATCAATCAAAAAAGTGTTTGCGCGCGAAAAAAGCTTTCCACAAAAGGTGTGACGATAACTGGGACGATAACTAGCGAAAATACCGCAAGACCTTTTGACAACCTAATATAACAGGGTGTCACAGAAATATCGGTGGGTAAAATTTGGGGAAAATGTATGTAAGCATATATTCCTGTGATACTCCCGATGGTAAAAAGTCAGTCTAAACACTGGAAATAAGAGTGAACGTTGTAAACTATTTTTTAGAGTCAATCGAATTGGCATTAGGCATTAGGGGCGTGACAGGAAGCTCAGGAATCTGCATGCCAAGAGACACTGCTCTAGCTTTTAGAGATTCCGAAATCTCAGCGTTTATACGGACAGACGGACATTGCTAGATCGACTAGGCTAGTGGTCGTGATCCAGAATATATATACTTTATGGGGTCGGGAGCGCTTCCTTCCTTAAGATATTTTAACATACCCTTTTACTTTACGTGTATCGTGTATAATTAAATTGATATACATAAATGCGGAGCTCCAATAACCCAAATTGTATATCATGAAGAAAGGTCAAAAAAACAAAAATCTACTCCATTTGATTCCGTCCGTCCGTCCGTCTGTTCGTCCGTTTCTACGCAAACTAGTCTTTCAGTTTTAAAGCTATCGGGCTGAAACTTTCTCAAAAGTCTTCCTTGTATTGCAGGTAGTATATAAGACGGAACCTGCCGGATAGGACAACTATATCTTATAGCTCCCATAGGAACTATCGAGGAAAACTTTAAAAAAAGTATATCTTTGGTGATTTTTAACATATCACCTTCTAGGCTTGGAAATAACATTTTTTAATTAAAATTAAAATTTATCAAAATCGGACGACAGTATCAATACCTGCCATATGAACGATCAGAAAATGAATGGTAAAATAATATGAACAAATGTTATCTTCTGTGTTTTTTGACTTATAACCTTCTATGCTTGGAAATAACATTTGCCATAGAAACAATCGGAAAATTAGTCGTAAAATATGCAAAAATTATATACTTTGATGTTTCCTAGAGTATACCTTCTAAGCTTGGAAATAACATTTTTTAATTAGTTCTGAGTTTCGAATTAAATTTTAATAAGATCGGACGACTATATTATATACCTGTCATAGGAACGATCGGGAAACAATTTATTTACTAGAGTTGATTATTTCTTATATCTGCAAGGATATGCAAACTTCGGCTTGCCGAAGTTAACTTTTTTCTTGATCTATAATCAAAATAAAAGGTTTCTTTTTAAGTTTTGCAACATTTCTCGAATGATACATTTTTCCTGGGGATAACTTTTGCTTTTTTATCTTCTGTGTTTTTTAACATATAACCTTCAACGCTTGGAAATAACATTTTAAAATTGGATTTGAACGTTGAATTAAATTTAATCAAAATCGGGCGACTATATCATATAGCTGCCATTGAAACGATATGAAAATTAGTCGGAAAATATGCAAAAATTATATACTTTGGTGTTTCTTAACGAATAACCTTCTAAGCTTGGAAATAACATTTTTTAATTAGTTCTGAGTTACGTTACTCGAGGAGTGAAAGGTATACAAGATTCGTCGAAAAGTATGCAAAAGGCAGAAGATAAAGTATATATATTGTTGATCAGGATCACTAGCCAAGTCGATCTAGGTGAGGTTTCGGTAACTATAAAAGCTAGAATGGAACCTAGCATGCAAGTTTGTCGCCCAATGAAACGCCCACAATTCGCGAAAGGCTGTAGTGCCTGCATCTCTTCAATTACCAACAGGCAGAAAAGATGATAGAATAAAAAAATGAGAAAATTTAATAATCAGTTTACAAATGGTGCAAGCACAAAACTTAAGCTAACACCCAGGGACTCCATCTGGCTTCTAGTTTTTAAACTTTTTGAAAGAGAACATTCGTTAACACAAATACAATTTTACCGATCTAAGTGATTAGAACAAAAAAAGCGAACTCTAAGTAATTTTAAGGAACTTAGCCAAATAAGTCAAAGCGCTTAATCATACCGATAAAGGCAATGCTGAAGACTTTTGTTTAGCCTTAATTTTTTCATATTACAAGTTAACATCGATTTAAGTACATCAAATAACACTGAGAATTGACAACATTAAAATAAGTACGAGCCACCTCATATTGTGAACATCGGGTGGCTTACCAGACTATTTGTAGTTTTTTTAGTGTCATCTATAATTGATATTGCTTTTAATCTGAGATTTTATATCAGTCTTTTAAAATTATAATTTTGTTGGACGAGAATATGGGGAAGTAGAAATGTATATTAGAAACAAGTAAGAACGCTACAGTCGAGTGCCTGCAATCTCAAATATAGTCGTGTGCCTCGACTATTAGACGCCTCTGTTTCTTAGGATAAAATGACAATACATTTCATCTTATATCATTGCCGATGTTCTTGCTAAAGGGGCATACTCCCATTAAATATAAAGAGGAAAACAATATTGTAATGCGACACTTATCCGCGATTTCAATGTATGGCTACGTGGCGTTTGTGACAGATCCGTGTGTTTGAGATTTTGTTTTGATATTTTTAATATCTAATAGATAAAAGCATTATTGCACCTGACGGGGACGGTGGGGATAAATGCCCCGATATTAACCTAGTTGAATTCTTATTGAGAATTGAGAACCGGTAAAATTCGATGCCCCGTTCAAAATTAATTAAAAAAACATGATTTTAGGGACCTTCAATAATGCAAATAGCTGTCCTATTGTTTTTGGGCTTGTATGCATCCCTTTTTAATTTTAGGGCCCAGAGACTAAACAACTAATGATACATTAAATTTTAAAAAGAGTATTGATTCGGTCAAATGTAAAGGCATTTTTTGTAACAAAAAAATTATATATTGGTGTTGCATGATCGTCACAACACCTTACCTCGTTGAGAGGTTTTTTTCTTATCTTAATTTATCTACAATATTACAATAATTTTTTAAAAATCGAAAGTCTCTGCACAAGCTATGTTTTTACGGGTTAAAAAACTTTTCTTTCCGAAGTTTGCTGCCTTCCTTGATAAGTTTAAGTTGTCCCAATTAAAACTCTTTTATTTTATAAAGCTTATTAGATTGATAGTTGAGGTGCATAGATAAGGTAAGGTAAGGTACCTTAGAACACAGATGGCGACACTACAAGGTTGAGATTTAAATACTATCAGCTTCTTTCTTGGTAATGTAATAAAAACCTTATACACACTCAAAAATTAATTTTTTTTAACAAAATACCACTTACAACAAATGTTTATTTATAAACATTGTTAGACCAATAATTGATAGCTTAAAAAATATTTTAGCAAAATATAAAAGAACAGGCTTTATTCATGATGAAGACTTCTTTTAATAGCTGCTTGCCTAACCAAATCTTTATTGCCTACCCCACTCCCCCTTAATTTTTTGCAAGCCACGTTTATATTGAACGTAACGAATTGTTGACATTGGTGATAAAAAGGCCTACCACAATGGTTGTGATGGCTTTGATGCCGCGTACTTACTTTCTTCGCGAACCCCTTGCGGCTGGGGGCACTGAATGCTTTCATACTCGGTTCTTCCAAAACTGGCGCTATATACGGCTATCCGGGAATAAGGATTGCACTCCAGTTGAGCCACGTCATTGTGGCAGGCAACTTTACTCCGGAACTCATCTAAAATATATTAAAATATAACATTTATGAAATTTAAAGTAAGACAGAACGGTATAATATTCTATTAAATACCTATTATGTATAAGGACAATAAAGATATTTGCGTAACCAAGCGACTGTTCTCAAAATTGCACACCTCGCACACCACGCCCCTATATATGCTTATACATTTTTAACGAATATTGATAATAAGAAAAATATCCCACTAACAATTTTACAAAATCTTTAAAACTACCAATGAAACCAAAGAATCTGCATATTTAATCCTATAAAATGGCTGTTATAATTTCCATGATCTAAACGTTCATACGAACAGACAGACTGACATCGCTAGATCGATTTGGCGAGTGATCCTGACGAAGAAGATAGAGTCGGAAATACATCTTCTACGCATTAACGTGTATAACGGTAATACTAAACTAACTTTGATATTAAAGATAATATATTTGAAAAAAAGTTGGGTGGTCATGCGTCCGCACCCATTTTACGCCCTTGCAGAATAGGCCGAAGGTGGAATTGTTCTTCACTGAAAGATACCCTTTCCTGGCACCGTGAACTCCGTAAACTTTCCAGTACCCATCTGTTATGTCCATGGTTCTGACATACCGTGATTCTCTAACTTGGTCTAGGAGATAATTTATACGTGCTGTCCGCGCCAAGGCGCCTAGCTTTTCGAACAGTGCACTGGAACATCCGAGAGGCAGTTTCCTTCCAGGTGAACTTTAACTTGCTCTTGGGCTTATAATCAGTCGTTTGATGCCGAAATAATGTACCTTTCACCTTCCATCTGCCAATTCAATTTGTTTTTCCTTTCCGAAACTAGCCAGATTGTTCGCCAGCTATTCGCTGTGACGGTTGTGGCTTTGTAAGAAGCAACGAAAAATCATAGCTCTTCCGAAGAAGCCCTAAAGTAACTTTAGCACAGTATTACGGGTGCATAACATCCTACAGCTCTCCGATATTAATATTAAGACTTGGAACCCAATCCTGCTGAACATATGAAGGTAGAACATCGCCGGGCCTGAATCCAAAGCAAACGGTTGTTCTCAGATCCAGAAGTGCACAAGAGATCACAACTGAATCACTTGCATGAATTAAATCCTATTATTGCCGAGCTTGCCAAACTATCCATCTTTTACTGAAGTGCCCTAGTGCCAAAAAACTTATACTGAAAATACACACCCACAAATACTTCTTCAATTGATAGGCTTCCACAGGCTTCTGTCGCAGTGGCCATCACTGCCACAAGTCTGGAAAGAGCCACCACACTCTTTTGCGAAATCTGCCATTCTCTAAATCGTTCCTATCTGAGGAAGTTGGATTATTAATCTCCAAATTGATCCCTATGATAGGTGATTTTAATTAAATTTTTATTTGTGTTTAACTTAAAACTGTTTCACCATTTATAACAACTGGCATATAATAATCTTGATTTTAATTTGACATAGTGGGTCGATCTTATAATTTTTTATGCTTTCGTTACATAGTGACAATTGGAAAACTAATTTAACTTTTCAGTAAAGAAAAGAATTGCGCCTGACATTTGAATTTTAGTATCGACCAACGTTAGAAGGTTTATGTTATTTCTTTAGGCAGAGTTTTGAAAAAATCAAAAGTGAATAATAAAATTTAAGTAAACATGAACCTAAAATTGAGCAGAAAGTAAGTTCATCCAATTTTAACATGTCAAATTCTTTTAAAATAGTTTTACCAATATTTTCGATTTTTCATAAATACAAGATTTAAGGTTTAAGGCAGCAAAATAAATTGTTTTCCTGCTAGAGTCGGTGCCGATAAGTGCCCCCGACTTTTAAACTAGTTTTATAATTACTGACAATACACGTCGAATGACAATAAACATAAAATAATTAATAAATTAAGTAAACCTGTGATGCGAGAAGCCTAAATATTTTGCAGAATGAAAACATTTTATAACGTGTATTTATTTAGTCGAATGTATTAGCATCATGCGTCACAAAATTATGTATGTTGATGGTGCGTGACTGACACCTCGTTAAGAGGTGTTTTGGGTTGACAATATATAGCTGACATACAGAGGGTCGAAAAATTAATGCCAAAATTATACAAAGACCGTTATATTTAATTTTCTACCAAATTTATGGCACATATAGTAGCAGCGATTAAAGCATTTGTTGCACGATAAATCTTTCCTTCTGGGACTTCTGGGACTCATTAGCAGGAGTGGCAAGCCTTTGTAACTTAAATTAAATAATGCAGGATTTTCGTAATGTATCACATAATTTATAAGTAATAACAATTTTTTTTGCCACGTTAACTTTTTAGGCATACATGAAAACTTTATTACTTACAATTGTACACATTTTGCTTTCAGTCATCAGCCCATACCAAACACATACATAAGCTACCTTGCCTAGTTCCTTGTGACCTCTTTAAACAGATACACTTAGCATTTCGAGAAGAATTGTAGGATTTATGTATATTAGCTAAGAATTAATTTCGAATTCCAATCGGTCTGAAAGAAGTCCTTAAGTCCTTCAAAGCAACAGTAGAATATAAAACTTCGTCGACGGCAACTACCCCGCGTTTTCAAATTGTGTAGGTTTTGTTTAAGCTATTAAATAAACACCGACGATCCAATGTCGAAAAGTCAATCATTTGCGGTCCTGTTTAAAACAGGAAGCGTTAGGAACAAGAATAGCTTACCAGATCGCTCGGCAACGAGAGTATTATAGCCAAAGCAATGATATTTCACACCTTCATATCCAGAGTAGATCCCAAAACCGCGCTCGCGATGAGTAAAACAACTTAGTTACGATTTCGTTCCGTAATGGAATTTCGCAGTGAAACACTTAGCGGCTGAGGAACCCACGACAGGCGGAAAATCTCCCAATTAGAGGAAGCTGCTATAGAAAATGGACAATAGCTGTCTCCCGAGGTACTAAAATTGAAATGTCACTTCTGCTCCACCTTCCCAAATGTTTCAGTAGAAGCAAAGCACTGTGACCAGCGTTTTGTATACGGCAGGTCCTGGACCGGGACCGGCGATAGAACGAGCACGTTCTATCAGTTTCAGAATTCATATCTTCATTCTCTATTATTGTGCAATATTTTCAGAGTGAGTCGCTTGCATTCGAATTTAATAGACTAAAGGAATATTTACCATTAACCAAAGGCTCAGCCCATATATCAGCAATCAAAGTGCTGTCGACTAGTGCACACTGATCTAGAACCCGATCCTATCGCCTAAGGAGAATCGTTTTGGTAAGTTATACATCGAGCAGATTCACAAAAATTATCACGAAAATTTGAATTTTTGAAAGACATCATATTTAACTCGTTTATTCTCTCTCTCAGTCCCGCATAAAGGCGCAGACATATATTTTTGGTGGACATTACGCTTGCAGCGTATGTTATCTGGACGACGACTGAGATCACCTCTAATTCTGGAAGCTCATATCAGCCGGTAAACAACGGTTTTAATGAGTGTAGTAGTATGAATATATCAATTGACTGCAGCCAAGGATCAAATGGGCAATAAAATCGGCCAGAAACATTTTATCGCCAAAAATACTATGCACGTTGCTCTTCTAGAAACAAAGCAAGGCATATAAAAACGATCAGTGCACCATCTTTTAATTCTACCCATTGACTGAAGGCCAGAAGCGCTTCAACTCTGACATATGACATATAAACATATAGTGACATATAAACTCCTGCTCCGTGAGCAAACAAAATTAAACAAATTTAATAATCATATTGATCGATTCCAACCACATAAACCATATGTATAACCATATTCTTGGTCAGAAACACTAGCCGAGGCCATCTAGAAATGCCAACCTATCTGTATGAACGAGAAGCTCCCGGGAACTATCAAACTAAGAGAGTTAAAGTTAGGCATGTAGATCCTAGAAATTTTTAACATCAACTAGCAAGCAACTATAGCAACTATAACGTACTATTGCATATTATTTTTGAAGATTTTGTAAAAGTGTAGAAGTTTTTTTTTTTAAATATACAATTTTTATTAATACTGAGGCACTTATTATATTAAAGATAAATTTACTTACATGGGCGACACTTGTAAGCAACTTCTACAATCTTCTTGCGCTTGGGACACGGGTCAATGTTTATTGAATTGGAGCTAGCCGTGCTGCTGTAATAACTGCTTGTTCCAGATGAATCGCCCACACCGCTACTGCCCGTTCCGTAGAATTGCAGGGATCCGTTAAACTTGCAGTGCTTTTTCTTTTGGCAGGCCTCTACCACAGTTTGCAGTAAAGAATACTAAAAATAGAGTAAAAAGAACATTTATCCAATTAACCATATTTGTCAGTTCTAGCCATTTTTAAAATGAATTCTGCCACCCAAGAAATAAACTGACTTTTAATTTCCCCAAAAACCGGAACCAGCAACAGTCTGTGGTCCCATTACGATAAGTATTTTGATTGTGGGGCTTGGAGTGGTCGTGGCCTTTGGCATATATTTCAAAAATAGTTCAAAAATACTATATATATTTCAGATACAGTTTTGAATCTAGCTCTTAAACTGTAGGAGGGTTGTACCTGCTGAAACAAACTTCCGCTGCCCAGGAATCTCGGGAACCCAAATAGTTTACATTTTATAGTTCACAATATCCCAGAGATCATTCGTACAGACGTACATGGCTAGATCGACTCAGGTATTGATCACGATCAAGAATATATGTTTTTTATGGTGGTGTAAACGGTTCCTTCGACCTGTTACATACTTCCCGTCGGACCTAGTATTCCCTTTTACTCTACGAGTATCGGGTATAAAAGATGATATAAAAACTCCTTTAACACCATTCGGGATTATTATTGGGCCTAAATCCTCAAAATCGCCATTTGTTCCATTTGTGTCGACACCTATATTCGCCGTTTTAGAATTGGGATGTGTTTCCTATTTTCGACATAAATACAAGCGAGAATATTCTGTAAACGTCAAAATGCAAAAGTCAAAATGCCTCTAACACCTTCCTGAATTGCTGTAAACGAATTAATTGTAAGTACTTCATCACCGGTCCCTCCTAATCTTTTGATTCTAAACATTCTCCGCAAAGAAATACGTGAGTTATGGGACCATCAAGGCAGAGCACTCTGAAAGTACCGGGTGCACGGCAGCAACCGGATCTATTGCTATTTCGTTTCCGAAAAATATGGTACTTGGATCGTGGATATAAACGCTCAACACACCTATACGTCCTCTGGCTGCGGCTGCCTGGGCTAATCTGACAGAGCGTTTTGAAAACAAGCAATTCTTGGTATATAGCCAATTAAAAATACATTTCAATGTGAAGTCCGTTAATCTGGAAATCAAATATCCGTGAATTTTAAAACATCATCCAGGGTTGCCTCACGGGATTAAAAATGTCAAAAATTCAAACCGAAAATTGGAATTGACTTAGGGTGTGCATGTACTCTTCCAAACTACCTATGCTGACTCTATCTTTTTAGAAAAAGTCCCTGCACAACATGTCCGAGATTCCGACGGGGCCGGAGCTGAACGCATTTCTTACAGAAAGTATCCAGACCTTTGAAGCCATAGATAACGTTCGACAGAAAGCCTACGCATCCAATGCAGCATCTCAAAGAGTAAGTTTTTGCAAGACAAGGAAACCCAAAGAAAATGACCTTTATAAGAAAGGAAAACATCCTGTCCGCACATATGCACAATTTCTCCAGATGAAGGTAAACGAGCGGTTATATAAAGAGAAATCCATGGATTCCATAGTCCAAAGTAACTGGTATAGATCCATCTTGCTGGGCACCACCATAATTAACATCTTTCACCAGGGTTCGAATTTCAAAGCTAGTCCCCTGAAAGTTTCAGAATCGAAGGCAACTTTTATTTCTAAGCCGCTGTTCAAATTATTGAAGATAACTCATCAAGTAATCAAGCTCAAGTATCAGACAGTATCCGGTGAATCCAAAAAGCTCTGTTAGTTTACCATCCGTTCTTCGAATAGGCCAAGCCTACAAATAAGCAAGACTGATTATGTTCGTGCGCAATTAGCTGGAAACATTCCTTTTTGTCAGATCCCGCAACAGTTTCTACGGGATCTGCTCGATCTGCCAGTTGCGGATCCAAAGTTTAACAAGAGCGCACAGATAGATATTTTGATCGGGATCGATGTAGCACTTTCTAAGAAACGGTAAACTCCTAAAAAGGGACAGTCGGCAGAAAACCATATGAGAGATGTCTTTCCTTTGCATAATTCTGCTAAATATTACCTTTCGCGGAAAGTACTACCACCAAGCTGCGTGTGGTATTCAATGGCTACAGCTATTCAAAAAATTGAAGAGAATACATGGCTTTCCTGCAACGGTTGGAAGGCGCAGCTCATCCATTTAAGATCGAGCAAGGTCATTCGTATATAAAATGTATGCAGGCGATATGCATTCGGGAGCTGACTCCGCAGAGGACGCTTAGGTAGTGGTTTGCGGGCTACAAAGGGCTCTAGATTCGGCGGGCTTTCCATTGAGAAAGCGAACCTCCAACCACAAAGAAATTTTAGTTCATATCCAAAGGGATCATCTTTTGACTACAGACTCTCTTGAGATAGACACTAAAAGCACAATCAAAATTCTAAGTAAATTTTGAAAAGGGACATACGATGACTTTTCCTTCGTCCCACCAGGTTTAGCAACGGAAACCTCCCCTATAGAACGCCCAGTCCTATCCCTAATTGTCACGTTGTTTGATCCATCTCGTTCAATTTGGCTTCAGGATCCACTTGGTTGCAACAGCCACGCAATCAGTGGCCCACTTAGGGCAACGACTACCCGGAGAAAAGTGGAAGAGTGTGCCGTCAAAGCCCATGTAGAGTCTATGCACAGTGTGCACACAAGTTATTTCGGGTCTTCGGAAAGTATGATTCTCTCCCTAAACCCAGTTTTATATCAAAACGGGCTAATCAGGGAATACGGTCACGTAATGGTTTCCGAATGTTTGCGTTTTAATAAACGAAAATCTATGATGATAGCGTACGAATCATTATTTCGCGGCTACTGAAGAGCTTCCAAGCCTTCTAGCAAAAATCGAGGTTTGCCTCATCTCCAGACCGCTATCTCCCATGTCAGATCTGCTAGCGAAGTTTTTCGCGTGAGCAATGGCCCCTAAGATAGTTTTACTAGTAACACCTGAGAGCCATTGCACAATGCTAAAAAAAAAACAAGAAAGAACGCTAAAGTCGAGTGCCTCGACTATCAGATACCCGTTACTCAGCTTAAGGGAGCAAAAGGGAAATGAAGATATATAAGCAGCAAAGCGATATTATAAGGCGCCACCTACCGGATATTCAGGTAGATGCTATGTGGCCGGCAGACAAAAATAAGCGTTTAACAGTTTGTGGGCGTTAGAGTGGGCATGGCACATTTTTTTTAGCAAACACATTTTAGTTAAAATTTTGTTTCTATCATAAGAACTGTAGTCGCTACAGATTTTTGCTGAAACAAAATTGCGCTGCGCAGGAAGCCCAGGAATCTGCATGCCAAGTTTGACTGTTCTAGCTTTTATAGTTTCCGAGATCTCAGCGTTCATATGAACGGACGGACAAACGGACCGACGGACATGGCTAGATCGACTCGGCTAGTGATAATGATCAAGAAAATATGAATATAAAGGAATGAAGGACCTCGACATTACATTGCTTTAGTACTGGATAGCCTGTTTGAGGACAACATGAGGGTCTCTAAAGAAAAATCCTTTCTCTTTAAAGTAACCAGATATTACAACCAGTTCTTATCAATATAATGCTATCCAAAACATTAAAAACCCCACAAATTAGTTTAGTGTTATTATAATATTTAGTTAAATTAAGTTATTACCGCTGCTAGAGCTAATGGCGTCGCAAGATCCACGTGCGGGATCAAAATGGGAGCTTGATGAAATATGTGTCATTGGAAAGCTTAGGAGAATGGAAGAGAAGGCAACTTTAGACGACCTGGTAACCCTAACGAGGCCGCATCAATGGCGTCAGGAGTGGGAAACGAAAACCTAGTTCGTTTTCTGGAACAACAACAGTAGCGCAAAGAGCGTTTGGCTGACCAACAAGAAACACGTTTGAGGGCAAACTCGGCAGCAACTTGAATGCATAATGAACTGCCAAAAATCAACATCAAGCTGTTCACTGGCGACTACAAGGAGAGTCAAGTCTTTAAGAACATATACGAGATCACATTTGTCAAATTACCTTCGACCGCCCGAGCAGATTTAAAAGTTCTGCGCAAGGTGTCGGACGGAGCCACCGAAATCGTACGGGGTCTGGATGCAGCAGGGCAAACTCAATGGAACTGCTGGATTATACACTTTATTCTGGGGAAGGTCGATGCTGAAACCCGTCGCAAATGGATCGAAGGAAGCCGGGATCTGGAATCTCCGTCTGTGGATGATCTTCTCAAGTTTTTAGACCGACGTTGCGAGGAATTTGAGCTCAGCAAAAGTGAGTCAGACTTAAACTCTAAGGTGGGTACACAACATGGCAAGGCAAAGCGATCGCCATTTGTTCCATTTGTGTCGACACCTATATTCGCCGTTTTAGAATTGGGATGTGTTTCCTATTTTCGACATAAATACAAGCGAGAATATTCTGTAAACGTCAAAATGCAAAAGTCAAAATGCCTCTAACACCTTCCTGAATTGCTGTAAACGAATTAATTGTAAGTACTTCATCACCGGTCCCTCCTAATCTTTTGATTCTAAACATTCTCCGCAAAGAAATACGTGAGTTATGGGACCATCAAGGCAGAGCACTCTGAAAGTACCGGGTGCACGGCAGCAACCGGATCTATTGCTATTTCGTTTCCGAAAAATATGGTACTTGGATCGTGGATATAAACGCTCAACACACCTATACGTCCTCTGGCTGCGGCTGCCTGGGCTAATCTGACAGAGCGTTTTGAAAACAAGCAATTCTTGGTATATAGCCAATTAAAAATACATTTCAATGTGAAGTCCGTTAATCTGGAAATCAAATATCCGTGAATTTTAAAACATCATCCATGGTTGCCTCACGGGATTAAAAATGTCAAAAATTCAAACCGAAAATTGGAATTGACTTAGGGTGTGCATGTACTCTTCCAAACTACCTATGCTGACTCTATCTTTTTAGAAAAAGTCCCTGCACAACATGTCCGAGATTCCGACGTGGCCGGAGCTGAACGCATTTCTTACAGAAAGTCTCCAGACCTTTGAAGCCATAGATAACGTTCGACAGAAAGCCTACGCATCCAGTGCAGCATCTCAAAGAGTAAGTTTTTGCAAGACAAGGAAACCCAAAGAAAATGACCTTTATAAGAAAGGAAAACATCCTGTCCGCACATATGCACAATTTCTCCAGATGAAGGTAAACGAGCGGTTATATAAAGAGAAATCCATGGATTCCATAGTCCAAAGTAACTGGTATAGATCCATCTTGCTGGGCACCACCATAATTAACATCTTTCACCAGGGTTCGAATTTCAAAGCTAGTCCCCTGAAAGTTTCAGAATCGAAGGCAACTTTTATTTCTAAGCCGCTGTTTAAATTATTGAAGATAACTCATCAAGTAATCAAGCTCAAGTATCAGACAGTATCCGGTGAATCCAAAAAGCTCTGTTAGTTTACCATCCGTTCTTCGAATAGGCCAAGCCTACAAATAAGCAAGACTGATTATGTTCGTGCGCAATTAGCTGGAAACATTCCTTTTTGTCAGATCCCGCAACAGTTTCTACGGGATCTGCTCGATCTGCCAGTTGCGGATCCAAAGTTTAATAAGAGCGCACAGATAGATATTTTGATCGGGATCGATGTAGCACTTTCTAAGAAACGGTAAACTCCTAAAAAGGGACAGTCGGCAGAAAACCATATGAGAGATGTCTGTCCTTTGCATAATTCTGCTAAATATTACCTTTCGCGGAAAGTACTACCACCAAGCTGCGTGTGGTATTCAATGGCTACAGCTATTCAAAAAATTGAAGAGAATACATGGCTTTCCTGCAACGGTTGGAAGGCGCAGCTCATCCATTTAAGATCGAGCAAGGTCATTCGTATATAAAATGTATGCAGGCGATATGCATTCGGGAGCTGACTCCGCAGAGGACGCTTAGGTAGTGGTTTGCGGGCTACAAAGGGCTCTAGATTCGGCGGGCTTTCCATTGAGAAAGCGAACCTCCAACCACAAAGAAATTTTAGTTCATATCCAAAGGGATCATCTTTTGACTACAGACTCTCTTGAGATAGACACTAAAAGCACAATCAAAATTCTAAGTAAATTTTGAAAAGGGACATACGATGACTTTTCCTTCGTCCCACCAGGTTTAGCAACGGAAACCTCCCCTATAGAACGCCCAGTCCTATTCCTAATTGTCACGTTGTTTGATCCATCTCGTTCAATTTGGCTTCAGGATCCACTTGGTTGCAACAGCCACGCAATCAGTGGCCCACTTAGGGCAACGACTACCCGGTGAAAAGTGGAAGAGTGTGCCGTCAAAGCCCATGTAGAGTCTATGCACAGTGTGCACACAAGTTATTTCGGGTCTTCGGAAAGTATGATTCTCTCCCTAAACCCAGTTTTATATCAAAACGGGCTAATCAGGGAATACGGTCACGTAATGGTTTCCGAATGTTTGCGTTTTAATAAACGAAAATCTATGATGATAGCGTACGAATCATTATTTCGCGGCTACTGAAGAGCTTCCAAGCCTTCTAGCAAAAATCGAGGTTTGCCTCATCTCCAGACCGCTATCTCCCATGTCAGATCTGCTAGCGAAGTTTTTCGCGTGAGCAATGGCCCCTAAGATAGTTTTACTAGTAACACCTGAGAGCCATTGCACAATGCTAAAAAAAACAAGAAAGAACGCTAAAGTCGAGTGCCTCGACTATCAGATACCCGTTACTCAGCTTAAGGGAGCAAAAGGGAAATGAAGATATATAAGCAGCAAAGCGATATTATAAGGCGCCACCTACCGGATATTCAGGTAGATGCTATGTGGCCGGCAGACAAAAATAAGCGTTTAACAGTTTGTGGGCGTTAGAGTGGGCATGGCACATTTTTTTTAGCAAACACATTTTAGTTAAAATTTTGTTTCTATCATAAGAACTGTAGTCGCTACAGATTTTTGCTGAAACAAAATTGCGCTGCGCAGGAAGCCCAGGAATCTGCATGCCAAGTTTGACTGTTCTAGCTTTTATAGTTTCCGAGATCTCAGCGTTCATATGAACGGACGGACAAACGGACCGACGGACATGGCTAGATCGACTCGGCTAGTGATAATGATCAAGAAAATATGAATATAAAGGAATGAAGGACCTCGACATTACATTGCTTTAGTACTGGATAGCCTGTTTGAGGACAACATGAGGGTCTCTAAAGAAAAATCCTTTCTCTTTAAAGTAACCAGATATTACAACCAGTTCTTATCAATATAATGCTATCCAAAACATTAAAAACCCCACAAATTAGTTTAGTGTTATTATAATATTTAGTTAAATTAAGTTATTACCGCTGCTAGAGCTAATGGCGTCGCAAGATCCACGTGCGGGATCAAAATGGGAGCTTGATGAAATATGTGTCATTGGAAAGCTTAGGAGAATGGAAGAGAAGGCAACTTTAGACGACCTGGTAACCCTAACGAGGCCGCATCAATGGCGTCAGGAGTGGGAAACGAAAACCTAGTTCGTTTTCTGGAACAACAACAGTAGCGCAAAGAGCGTTTGGCTGACCAACAAGAAACACGTTTGAGGGCAAACTCGGCAGCAACTTGAATGCATAATGAACTGCCAAAAATCAACATCAAGCTGTTCACTGGCGACTACAAGGAGAGTCAAGTCTTTAAGAACATATACGAGATCACATTTGTCAAATTACCTTCGACCGCCCGAGCAGATTTAAAAGTTCTGCGCAAGGTGTCGGACGGAGCCACCGAAATCGTACGGGGTCTGGATGCAGCAGGGCAAACTCAATGGAACTGCTGGATTATACACTTTATTCTGGGGAAGGTCGATGCTGAAACCCGTCGCAAATGGATCGAAGGAAGCCGGGATCTGGAATCTCCGTCTGTGGATGATCTTCTCAAGTTTTTAGACCGACGTTGCGAGGAATTTGAGCTCAGCAAAAGTGAGTCAGACTTAAACTCTAAGGTGGGTACACAACATGGCAAGGCAAAGCGATCGCCATTTGTTCCATTTGTGTCGACACCTATATTCGCCGTTTTAGAATTGGGATGTGTTTCCTATTTTCGACATAAATACAAGCGAGAATATTCTGTAAACGTCAAAATGCAAAAGTCAAAATGCCTCTAACACCTTCCTGAATTGCTGTAAACGAATTAATTGTAAGTACTTCATCACCGGTCCCTCCTAATCTTTTGATTCTAAACATTCTCCGCAAAGAAATACGTGAGTTATGGGACCATCAAGGCAGAGCACTCTGAAAGTACCGGGTGCACGGCAGCAACCGGATCTATTGCTATTTCGTTTCCGAAAAATATGGTACTTGGATCGTGGATATAAACGCTCAACACACCTATACGTCCTCTGGCTGCGGCTGCCTGGGCTAATCTGACAGAGCGTTTTGAAAACAAGCAATTTTTGGTATATAGCCAATTAAAAATACATTTCAATGTGAAGTCCGTTAATCTGGAAATCAAATATCCGTGAATTTTAAAACATCATCCAGGGTTGCCTCACGGGATTAAAAATGTCAAAAATTCAAACCGAAAATTGGAATTGACTTAGGGTGTGCATGTACTCTTCCAAACTACCTATGCTGACTCTATCTTTTTAGAAAAAGTCCCTGCACAACATGTCCGAGATTCCGACGTGGCCGGAGCTGAACGCATTTCTTACAGAAAGTCTCCAGACCTTTGAAGCCATAGATAACGTTCGACAGAAAGCCTACGCATCCAGTGCAGCATCTCAAAGAGTAAGTTTTTGCAAGACAAGGAAACCCAAAGAAAATGACCTTTATAAGAAAGGAAAACATCCTGTCCGCACATATGCACAATTTCTCCAGATGAAGGTAAACGAGATCCATCTTGCTGGGCACCACCATAATTAACATCTTTCACCAGGGTTCGAATTTCAAAGCTAGTCCCCTGAAAGTTTCAGAATCGAAGGCAACTTTTATTTCTAAGCCGCTGTTCAAATTATTGAAGATAACTCATCAAGTAATCAAGCTCAAGTATCAGACAGTATCCGGTGAATCCAAAAAGCTCTGTTAGTTTACCATCCGTTCTTCGAATAGGCCAAGCCTACAAATAAGCAAGACTGATTATGTTCGTGCGCAATTAGCTGGAAACATTCCTTTTTGTCAGATCCCGCAACAGTTTCTACGGGATCTGCTCGATCTGCCAGTTGCGGATCCAAAGTTTAATAAGAGCGCACAGATAGATATTTTGATCGGGATCGATGTAGCACTTTCTAAGAAACGGTAAACTCCTAAAAAGGGACAGTCGGCAGAAAACCATATGAGAGATGTCTGTCCTTTGCATAATTCTGCTAAATATTACCTTTCGCGGAAAGTACTACCACCAAGCTGCGTGTGGTATTCAATGGCTACAGCTATTCAAAAAATTGAAGAGAATACATGGCTTTCCTGCAACGGTTGGAAGGCGCAGCTCATCCATTTAAGATCCAGCAAGGTCATTCGTATATAAAATGTATGCAGGCGATATGCATTCGGGAGCTGACTCCGCAGAGGACGCTTAGGTAGTGGTTTGCGGGCTACAAAGGGCTCTAGATTCGGCGGGCTTTCCATTGAGAAAGCGAACCTCCAACCACAAAGAAATTTTAGTTTATATCCAAAGGGATCATCTTTTGACTACAGACTCTCTTGAGATAGACACTAAAAGCACAATCAAAATTCTAAGTAAATTTTGAAAAGGGACATACGATGACTTTTCCTTCGTCCCACCAGGTTTAGCAACGGAAACCTCCCCTTAGAACGCCCAGTCCTATCCCTAATTGTCACGTTGTTTGATCCATCTCGTTCAATTTGGCTTCAGGATCCATTTGGTTGCAACAGCTACGCAATCAGTGGCCCACTTAGGGCAACGACTACCCGGTGAAAAGTGGAAGAGTGTGCCGTCAAAGCCCATGTAGAGTCTATGCACAGTGTGCACACAAGTTATTTCGGGTCTTCGGAAAGTATGATTCTCTCCCTAAACCCAGTTTTATATCAAAACGGGCTAATCAGGGAATACGGTCACGTAATGGTTTCCGAATGTTTGCGTTTTAATAAACGAAAATCTATGATGATAGCGTACGAATCATTATTTCGCGGCTACTGAAGAGCTTCCAAGCCTTCTAGCAAAAATCGAGGTTTGCCTCATCTCCAGACCGCTATCTCCCATGTCAGATCTGCTAGCGAAGTTTTTCGCGTGAGCAATGGCCCCTAAGATAGTTTTACTAGTAACACCTGAGAGCCATTGCACAATGCTAAAAAAAAACAAGAAAGAACGCTAAAGTCGAGTGCCTCGACTATCAGATACCCGTTACTCAGCTTAAGGGAGCAAAAGGGAAATGAAGATATATAAGCAGCAAAGCGATATTATAAGGCGCCACCTACCGGATATTCAGGTAGATGCTATGTGGCCGGCAGACAAAAATAAGCGTTTAACAGTTTGTGGGCGTTAGAGTGGGCATGGCACATTTTTTTAAGCAAACACATTTTAGTTAAAATTTTGTTTCTATCATAAGAACTGTAGTCGCTACAGATTTTTGCTGAAACAAAATTGCGCTGCGCAGGAAGCCCAGGAATCTGCATGCCAAGTTTGACTGTTCTAGCTTTTATAGTTTCCGAGATCTCAGCGTTCATATGAACGGACGGACAAACGGACCGACGGACATGGCTAGATCGACTCGGCTAGTGATAATGATCAAGAAAATATGAATATAAAGGAATGAAGGACCTCGACATTACATTGCTTTAGTACTGGATAGCCTGTTTGAGGACAACATGAGGGTCTCTAAAGAACAATCCTTTCTCTTTAAAGTAACCAGATATTACAACCAGTCCTTATCAATATAATGCTATCCAAAACATTAAAAACCCCACAAATTAGTTTAGTGTTATTATAATATTTAGTTAAATTAAGTTATTACCGCTGCTAGAGCTAATGGCGTCGCAAGATCCACGTGCGGGATCAAAATGGGAGCTTGATGAAATATGTGTCATTGGAAAGCTTAGGAGAATGGAAGAGAAGGCAACTTTAGACGACCTGGTAAGCCTAACGAGGCCGCATCAATGGCGTCAGGAGTGGGAAACGAAAACCTAGTTCGTTTTCTGGAACAACAACAGTAGCGCAAAGAGCGTTTGGCTGACCAACAAGAAACACGTTTGAGGGCAAACTCGGCAGCAACTTGAATGCATAATGAACTGCCAAAAATCAACATCAAGCTGTTCATTGGCGACTACAAGGAGAGTCAAGTCTTTAAGAACATATACGAGATCACATTTGTCAAATTACCTTCGACCGCCCGAGCAGATTTAAAAGTTCTGCGCAAGGTGTCGGACGGAGCCACCGAAATCGTACGGGGTCTGGATGCAGCAGGGCAAACTCAATGGAACTGCTGGATTATACACTTTATTCTGGGGAAGGTCGATGCTGAAACCCGTCGCAAATGGATCGAAGGAAGCCGGGATCTGGAATCTCCGTCTGTGGATGATCTTCTCAAGTTTTTAGACCGACGTTGCGAGGAATTTGAGCTCAGCAAAAGTGAGTCAGACTTAAACTCTAAGGTGGGTACACAACATGGCAAGGCAAAGCGATCGGCACTCGCTTAATATCGATGTAAGCAACCTCTTGTGTAACTCCAATGAGCACAAGACCTACGCCTGCTCACAGTAGCTGAATTGTCAGTCGAGCCGAAACGCACATTTGTTAAGGACAAATACATGTGTTTCAACTGCCTTAAGCCTGGGCTTGTGTCGCGTAAGTGTAAGTCCAAATTCACATGTAAGTTTTTCCACAATCGCCACCACTCTCTGCTACACGCAGAGGTTATTGGCTTGCAAGCCGCTGTCTCCACAACACAACCACGAGATGAAAGGCACATCCCAAGCGCTCCCGAAGATGCTACGGTCACCATCAGCCATAATGCAAGGGCACAAGTGGCTGCCACAGCTCGAGTCTTGTGCAAGGGGTTAACAACCGCATCGCAGCCACTGGGGCTACGAAAGAGTGCATTGGCAACAGCTTTAGTGTTCATCAAAAACGCAACGGAATCGCACACCACCCGCCGTGCGCTTTTGGAACTGTCGTATATCTCCGAGCGGTGCGTTCAGGCATTCGGACTAGCACGCTCACCTTCACGAATCTTGGTGTGAGGGATTTTGTCTTTCAAGGCTGAGTCAACTAGAGGGTGCAGCACACTGGACTTGCAGTCGAGGATCTTGGATCACACAGTGAAGGTACGAGCCCACATACTCAGCAAAATTACCTCCACATTGGCAAGACACGATATCGCCGCCTCAGCACTCAAGACTTTCGCTGGCTTTGAGCTTGCGGGTTCTGACTATCAGTCTTTGGCGCCAGTCGACATACTCCTGGGCAGCGATTAAGTTTGGACCGTGTTCACCGGTCAAAAGATGTTTGACAATGAGGGCAACATCATCGCCAATATTTGGATGGGTCATAACATCTATCGTAACCACCGGCTGTTCATCTACAACAACAATGCACACGGCTATTGACATTGACGCATCTCTACGTCGCTTTTGGAAGCTCGAGGATGACAACCAGGAATTTGAAGGGAAACCAGACGACGATGAAGTTGAACAGCACTTTGTCAAGACACACACTCGTGACCCCAAGTGGCGTTACATCGTCGGCCTTTCGTTCAAAAAGTCCAACATTACAGGGAGCACTCATAAAATTCAAAGTTAAAATTCTGTTCCAAGAATTGTGGCTGCTCAATCTCGGCTGGGACACGGAGCTTCCTCCGAAAATTGCGGACTGGTGGAATAAATGCCGAAACGACCTACACATACTGCGAGATCTTCACCTGCCACGGCTTGTCCAAAACAATAAAGATTACATAGAACTGCATGGATTTTCAGATGCCTTCATCAAGGCAGTCATTTATAGCAGAGTGGTGCGAGTAGATGGCACTGTATCTGTTTCGCTCATAGCAGGAAAAACCAGAGTTGCTCCGCTGAAGCAGCAGTCTCTACCGCGTCTCGAGCTGTGTGGCGCTTTGCTACTGAGTCGACTGTTTCTATCAGTCAAGGCTGCACTACAACACAAGGACATTGATGTACATGCATGGTGCGACTCAACCATAGTCTTGGCTTGGCTTTCTCATCGACCATCTAGGCTCAAAACATTTGTAGCCAATAGAATCTCAGAAATACTCGAAGCCTTACCGCGCAAGGCTTGGCATCACATAAACACAAAGGAAAATCCGGCGGAGTGCGCCACTCGAGGAGTGTTTGCTCCATTTCGACTTATAGTGGATGGGACCTTCATGGCTGCAAGATCCAGAAATGCTAGTGGAAAAGTTGAGCTGTAAAAAATTCTGATGTTCCCTTTCAGAAAACCATGTCAAAGAAGAAGTCAAGACCCCGCATTAACCACTCAGGAAGCGTGCTCATTGTCAACAATCGAAGCTCTGGCTCATCGCATTTCGTTCTGGACAGAGCTGATACGCGTCGTAGGTTAGGCCTTATTCTTCATCCAAAAGACCAAGGCCATTAAATCTCTAACGCTGACAAATGGAAAGACGCTCACCTTTAAGGGAATTCAAGCTGCTTGCATTCTCTGCCAGAAAGAGGCTTAGAGATCTTTCGTGGAGGACAGAAAACTACTGACAGAAAATAAGCTACATCACAGCCGCCCACAGTTGGTGAAGCTTTCACCGATTATCTGCAAGGATGGCCTTCTTCGAGTTGGTGGACGACTGTATAACTCACAAATTACCATCTGAGGCAAATTACCCAATACTGCTTCCAAAGTCAAACCGCATCACAAAAATGATTTTAGAGTAGGAACGTATATCCAATCTTCATCCGCGGAACCTGAACTGCATTAAATGTTTCCGTCAAGGTAAACTTACGGAGCACCACTTCATGGCCGATCTACCAGGCATCCGTATAACAGAAGTTTTACCTTTCGATCACTCTGGCTGTGATTACGCATTCATACTAAGAAAGAAGAGGGCGCAATCCCCGAACAACTAAGGGCTACATATGTCTCTTTGTTTGCCTTATTACATCACCCATACATTTGGAACTAGCCACCGATCTTAGCACAGACACATTCCTGGCTTGTCTTCGGCGTTTCATGTCCCTCCGAGTAAAGTGCTTACAGATCTTCAGCGATAATGCGACGAATTTTGTTGGTCCCAAACGGACTTTAGATGAGATGCAGCAACTTTTATCTTCGCAGGAGCATCAACGCAATGTAACACAATCGCTGGCCA
The DNA here is from genome assembly GCF_025231255.1 of Drosophila biarmipes. NCBI lineage: Eukaryota > Metazoa > Arthropoda > Insecta > Diptera > Drosophilidae > Drosophila > Drosophila biarmipes. Next base: position 2,588,110 of record NC_066616.1, on the reverse strand, counting down.
ATGATGGAATCAAGTGGAGTTTCATACCTCCCCATTTGCCATATTGGGGTAGGAAGTGGGAGTCATCAGTACGCTTCGTAAAATTGCATCTGCGTCGTGTCATGGGAAAAACTGTTCTAACCTTTGAACAGATGCAAGCTCTGATTGTTCAGATCAATGCTGTGGTGAACTCGCGACCGCTATGCTACACATCTGACACTGATCTCATCTACTTATCTCTATCTAGCTCAATCGCCTTGACTATTGACAGCACTTGCAAGCAATGGACAAAGGGTTTTAGAAACGCTGGCGCCAAAAGTATTTAACATCCCTTCAGCAACGTCAAAAGTGTCAAGGAACGTAACATCGCAGTAGACAACATAGTCCTCGTCAAGCACTCAAATCTCCCTCCAGGAGCTTGGATATAAGCCCGTGTATTGGGAGCCTATCCTGGACCAGGTGGAATTGTATGCGCCGTAAAACTTAAGACATCAACTGGAGAGATGACCCGGCCAATCCTCAAGTTAGCTGTTCTGCCTGAAACCTTGTTTAAGGGCGGCCCGGGATGTTGATGAACGCTTATTATTCCCCCGGTATATGAAACACTAACTTTACCATTTTTCGATATATTTTGGTGCTACCACTTCGAGATTTTTTAGGACTTAGTGTTGAGACTGAACGCATCGGACACAAAAAAAAATTAAATAAAAAATACAGTCCAATCAAAATTCCGGAAATAAAACGTTTTTATTCTTTACCAACTCCCATTTAAAAATAATATTATGTGACAATGAACCGTCTGTAAACTCCCAGTCAATCAGGTCACTTTGATCAAATCAATTTAATGTTAAGATAGCCAAGTAAAAAGGTTCCACTGCAAACCTTCAAAAATAGCCTGATGTCTTTAGCTTCAAAGAGACATTAATGATACGGTCAACCTTATTCAACAGGTTACGATGGAGTTCAACAAAACAGTGCACTGAGTTGATGAAGCTCAAGAGAAACAGTTAAGAACAGAAAACCTACACTACAGTATCGGGAAGAAGCAATATGTATCGGCACAACAGTCCTTATAAAAGGGAGTGTCTTTCATAAAGATAATTAACGTTAGGAGCATTGAAAATATACAATTTCATTATTTTTCTTTGAAGTGATTACCGCCAAGCTAAACCAAGCAGATTCGACACCGGAAACCGAATTGGCTTCAGCTTATTTATTGAAAATTCACCACAAAATTTATTAAGCCACAAACATTTGGAATTTTTTCCACGCCATCCTTTTTAGCATACGTTTAAGGTAGTTGAACAAATACTAAGACTCAGTGATAAAAATGATATAAAAAAAAGAAACAAAAAACGCAGAGTCAGTAAAAACAACTCACTGACGGGATCTGAACTCTGATTCCTGAAATAATACGGAAAATTTAGTCAGTACCCTTTCCCGATACTTTCGACCTTAATACCAATATAAAAAATGTTCAATACAAAATTTAAAATTTCCACTCAAACAAATTAATTATAAGATCGACCATTAAAAATATGTAAGATTTATTTATGTCCTAAGTATAATAATAATAAACTTGGGGCAAGATTTTCATTGCCTATGAATAGTGCAGGGCCGCACTTAATTTTTACGGTCAAACTGAATCCTGAACACTTTTTAACAGTTAAGCCGACAATGGTCTCATCGTAAACAAAACAAAAAGTGCGTAAAAAATATGTGTTAACTTTAATTTGATCACCTCAGACTTGTCAGCAACGACTACGAAGTCGTCAATGCCAATGTTATGCATTCTGCTAAATATCAAAAGTCTTTTGAAAAGATGGCTTTGGAATTGGCTTATTTCACTAAAAAAAAGTTCTAACAGAGCGGCAATTCATTCATGTAAACCACCAGCATTTAGTAGGCTTAGACTTCGTTACCTGTAATGCATTTGGCCACATGCAGTTTTCCAAAACATTTTCATTGTTATAATCGATACTTTGTACTTCGTCGACAGAGCGAGTTGTGCCGACTACCGATTCAGAGCCAGTAACAGTGGTGCTGCTATGTTCACCGATAGAATGCACTGGATTCGCAAGTCCGTAGCCACCGTTCATATTTCTGTTAGTTGGTATCTTCAGTGATGGTGAGCCAAATATGGAGCCACGGAGCAGGTGCTTCGCCCTACTTCTAATTTCAGGTCTGGTTTCCCCAGACCTAGGACAAAGTTCTTCAATGCTAAAGCCATCTTCAAAAGGAAATTTAAAGAATTACGTTCAGATGTATATGACAGTTTAAAGTGTATGTTTATTGTTAGCTTACCCTTTGCTACGAAGTTGTTATATTGGGCAAACTCGATTGAAATGCTGGTTCCGCGGGGGCAGGCTATAACCACCTGATCCGAATCACAAGCCGCTTTCTGATATGTGCGCAAAGTAGCCGACAACAAAGCTAAGTGTAAGAAAGTGTAAAAAATTATTTATGTAATAAGTGAATTTATGAAATCAAAAAAGTTCATCTTAAACATTTTCTATGTTGAAGAAAAAGGTTAAAGCGTTTTCATTTAGACATTTTTTGGAAGTGTTACAAATTTGGCAATAAACATTAATCAATTAAAAACCGATATAGGCATTTTTGTATGATACCCGTCGCGACAGATTATTAGTTAAGCTGTGCTATTCTTATACCCGTAGAGTAATACTCGTAGAGTAAAAGGGTATACTAGATTCGACGGAAAGTATGTAACAGGCAGAAGGAAGTGTTTGCGACCCAATAAAATATACACATTCTTGATTAGGATCATCCGTTCGTCAACCTGTGCGTATTAACGCTGAGATCTCGGAAACTCTAAAAGCTAGAATAGTTCAGACTATTTTTAAGGCAAGCAGGAAGTGAGTCTTGGTTTTATTATTATCCTACAGCAAACAACCGCATTTGAAAATTGAGTTGTACGTGACCTCTGCATAAATATATAAAATGAAAATGAATAAATAATAAAAACTATTAGGCATGTTTCGTGAAGGAGATTACTTATAAAGGGATGCAATTCATTTAGAAGAATAAATAATAATTTTTCATTTTGTAATCTTATGAAGGAGATACGCCCACAGGCCGAACCATTAGACCCTAATATACACTTATCTGTCAATGTCAGAGTTCATAAAATATTTTCTTTCTGTTTCTGAAACTTTATTGACATTGGTGGTCGCTCACAAGATTTTGCAATTTCCTTTTCTAAGTGTTGAAAGTGAATTTTCGTAATGTCCCTTTTTGGAACTCGAATAGGGTTCACTTTTACAACCGCCCCAAAAGGTTCACCACGTTCTGCATTTTTGAGTAAGAAAAATGTGTATTTCTTACATTCGATGTTCCTGACACTGTTTTGACCGACAACAGCTCACAATTAAATAGGGGCTACTTAAAAGCTTCCTTGGAGAATCTTACATGTGTACGGTAATATTTTCTCTTCAGGCCAATTCAAGCGAGCGTTTGATCACAGCTTGTTGATCGCTGATGTTGCCGTTATGTAATCGCCGTCTTCATCGATTTCCGTCACTTCCATTTTAACTCCAGTTTTAACTGCTTTTCTTCATTTTGAAGTTGTTGACTTTCAACCTTGACTGTTCACTAAGAGTTGTGGCTGTGAATAGAATGACAATCTTCTTCCGTGCGTAGATTGGTATTAGGTTCTTTTGGTTATTGGAGTGTGTCTTCAGCATATTTTTGTGAATAGAATTTTTCTATTCACCCCTTTAGGCTTGGTTTTGTTTTTTGGTTTTGGCCGATGCGCTTCACGTTAGTGAAGCCGTATTGCTGATCAGAAAGGGTGGAAACCTTTTATACATCGATATTAAGTATATTAAATTATTATGAATGACACTTCTTAAATCTTGTTGTAATAAATCATTTACTTTTTCACGCTGAAATCTCGGAAACTATGAAAGAATTTACCAAAATTTAGCATTCTTGACTACACACCTCAAATCAAATCCTTTTAGTAATACGCCAATCAGCTGCAAGCCACTGGACTGGTGCGGATCTACTACCTGTCGCCGCTATAACAACCGTGAAACGGTGGCGTCAGTCAACTTGTGTCGAGTGATGTAAATTTTATTCCAGTTAGGGCCTTTGTTAACAGCAATGATGGTGACAACAAATAGATGCATGGATTTTATGTGAGTTTTTAAAATCTATTATTTCCCGATTTATATAGGTCTATAGGTCTTCTATACGTTAAAACTAATATACTGCTTACTTGTCGTGCATTTTTCTAACAGTTTATAAATGTAGCAATTTATGTCTTTCTAAAACTTTTTGACAGAAATTTCACTTTTAATAGAGTTTACAAAAAAGGTTAAACTTGTTTAACTTATGTCTTAGAGCAACTTGTAAGGAGATTAATTTGGGCGGAGGTGGCTTCATCGCTGGAAATGTACAAAAGCCCAGGGGTTCTTTTCAGCTTGTTGCATGTCGAGCGTGGGTGTTTATTGGAACATGTGGAAATACGAACTATTGGGCCTAGCAATGCCCAACTTAGGTTCTCCAGAGCGAAACGGAGTCTTAGCGGAGAGATGGACACATCTGGACAAACTGCTGATCCACACTGCCTCCAGAAATTAGTCGCCCTTTTGGTATGAGCATTGGCAAACGAGGCAGTTGTGAGCGATTGTGCAATCACGGAATTGATGGTCGCTTGGCAAGCCGTTGGACCACAACTTTTTCCTTTGAATAGAGACAAGGCGTTCGTGTATCAAGCAAGATAGTCGCCCGAGAAAACTGGCGTCAAAATGGATCAGACCGTCAGCTGGGGTTATAGACTGCTGATAGTGCCATGACTGAAAGTAATTTTTAATTTTAATTTCGAAGTAAGGAACCAAAGTCGGACGAGAACCCAACTGGAATTTAGTAATTAAGTGAAATCCGCACAAATGTTCGGTCACACTTGCTCTCAAACAGGTATATTCAATAATTATTACTTAAATCGGATAATTGGGTTCGCTTATGTTTGTTTGTCAGAGCGTTTGTTTATCGCCTGCACAATTAACTTATATACGTTTTTGCTGGAGTAAATCTGTCAATAAAAGGATTTATTTTAAAGCTTGGAAATATTAAGCAGTAATTGTAGGAGAAAAGTACTTGAAGTGGTTGTATAAACAAGCATCTGAAACATAGTAAAAAAGAAGAGTACAAGAAATCGGAAAAGGAATATAAGAGTTGAAAAGTAGCACTGGAATATCTTGTGAATCTCTCTGTGTACAATTGTGAGTAAGAGAAACTGGAATATTGTCGCTCAAAACTAAAACGCTAACTTAGGTGCTCCAGGGCGAAGTGAATGCAATTAGGGGAGATATGAAGAGCGAGCGAGATGGAAACATCTGGATAAACTGCTGCTCCACACTGCCTCTAAAAATTAGACGCCCCTTTTGCATGAATAATTAATTTAAACAATCCAGTCTAATATGCGCCTTTTGCGATTTTTTTTTTATACCCTAGCAGATTTCAGTCAGAAGTTTGCAACGCAGTGAAGGAAACGTTCCCGACCCCATAAAGTATGTATGTTCTTGATCAGCGTCACTAGACGAGTCGATCTAGCCATGTCCGTCTGTCCGTCCGTCTGTCTGTCCGTTTCTACTCAAACTAGTCTCTAAGTTTTGAAGCTATCGGGCTGAAACTTTCTCAAAAGTCTTCTTTCTATTGCAGGTAGTATATATAAATCGGAACCAGCCGGATAAGACAACTATATCTTATAGCTCTCATAGGAACTATCGGGGAAAAAATTAAAAGAAAATAATATCTTCGTTGTTTTTAACATATAACCTCCTAAGCTTGGAAATAACATTTTTTAATTAGTTCTGAATTTCAAATTAAATTTTATCAAAATCGGACAACTATATCATATAGCTGCTATAGTAACGATCGGAAAATTAGTGGTGAAATAATATGCAAAAATGATATCTTCGGTGTTTTTTAACATATAACCTTCTAGGCTTGGAAATAACATTTTTAATTTAGTTCTGAATTTTAAATTACATTTAATAAAAATAGGACAACTATATCATATAGCTGCTATAGTAACGATCCGAAAATTATTAGTGAAATAATATGCAAAAATTATATCTTCGGTGTTTTTAAACATATAACCTTCTTAGCTTGGAAATAACATTTTTTAGTTTCATTCATTCTGAATTTCGAATAATATTTTAACAAAATCGGACGACTATATCAAATAGCTGTCATAGGAACAAACGGGAAATTAGTGGGAAAATAATACGAAAAAATTATTTACTAAAGTTGATTATTTCTTATAACTGCAAGGGTATACAAACTTCGGCTTGCCGAAGTTAACTTCCTTTCTCTGTTAAGTCTAGAAAAAAACAATCGAACGTTTTTTGTAAATTTATAGCTAGATTGGCAAAAATCGTATAGACAAATGGGCAAGCTTGGATTTAATTAGGACAGAGGAACTGGAGAACCGCAGAGAAATTTATACTGCTACAGTCCACAAAATTTGAGTACATTCCAATAAACTTTGAGAACACAGAGTTCATGCAATCGTGTTTTTTGGAAAGAATGCAGCAAAGTCGATAAATAATATAAACAAAAAGCACATTATAATTTGTGTTTTGGAATACGTTTCTCAAAGAGCAAGGTAACTCGGGATTCAAAATTTCATTATTGAACCTAAATAAGGGTATTCTGAAACAAAATAAAGAATATATCAATAAAAAAAAGCTTACCTTAAATGTATTTTGACATCTCGATAGAAATATAGGCTTTCCTCTACGCTTTATAAAAATGGATACTTTATGGACAGTATTTTTGTTTTGAACTATTTATTTCGATAAATAAAAAAAATCGACTCACTGAAAACCTTTTTATGATGACTCATTCCCGCGCATCTTACATTAAAGTAGTTAGAATTGTATAACTATAAATACATACATTTTGGGAAGAGAACAGAGAGGCCAAAACAGGACAAATAGTTTAAATTATTCGTTATTACGGGTCTTAGCGTAATGATAGTTTGTGGGCGGCACTCAATTAAACACATTCGTCGCACGCAGACGTGTATTTATTGTGCTCCGTAAAAAAGTATTCAGTAAAATCATAAAATTGTAATGACCCAAATTAACTTAACCTCGATTACAATGAGTCTATTCGACGTTCTAACATAGCGTGTGTACAAAAAAAAACGCATACTTCTCGTTAAAAGCTACCGATAATAATGCAAGCTCTGATCATCCTCGGTCAATTACCATACAAGGAGATTCTGTAAACTGCGTCCAGTATGAGTAGTTTGTGGAGAGCTTCATGACTCCGCACAGCGCCAAGCGAGCAAGGATTAAAGCAACTCGAAAAAATGCGGCATCTGCTAACTACAAAGCTTATAAGGAGCCGAAAAGCCGCATTCATCAGAGAAGAACAAGACGCACCCAAATAAACAGTTGACAGTTTCCCGATCAAACCCTGAAGTCTTCTTCTGGACTGCAGCCAGATCCTTAATAGCACACATAAACTTTGAAAAAAATGTGAACCCTGTCTCAAAAAGCTATTTCTGCAATCACCACATTAAGCAAGCAAAGAGCAACTTTGAACCTATGATGTACAGCCAGCCAGCAACAAAGACTTACAGAGCTATGTCGATTCAAATGCTGGTTTCACAGCAATCCAAATAATGACTTTTCTATGGTGTTCGGTTACTTGGCATGTGTCACAGCCAGGTCGCAACCTAGAAGCAACGCAACTTATACTCAACAGCGACCAGGCGCTCAGTGGCAGCAAAATGGAGTGCCCACGCTGCAATTGGTACACGGCAGCTTCGAAGATCAGCCAGCAGTCATCAAAGGGAAACCCGGTCAACGGAAGTTCAGGTCAGCCCAGGTGTTACCCACCTGAGCACAGTTCCGATACCGCCTGTAACCCCGACGTGTTCCTTTACCAACAAGAGATTACACTTCAGCAACCCACGCTACAAGAGCAGAGCATCACTGTGGACGGCAGTCCACCTAGTGACGAAGCGCACCAAAAGGGCGTGCGAAGGCGACTACTTTATTTAAAGAAATGACAATCTACAGAAATCATCCGATTGTTGTTAAATTCTAAGGTGTATAGCCCTTGAGATTCCTCAACTTTTGGTATACGACACATTCTTGTAAAAATAGCCCTTACAAAAATGGCCACATTTACCATGAGCATGCGAATCCAAACTCCAGATAAAGGTCCTGCAATATAGGAAACACTTTTGGAAAAACTAGCTAGTTTGGCGAAAAGAGAGCCATAAATAGCTAAGTTTTGCACACCAGTAACTTATGAAATATGATTTGTTTGAATATAAAACAAGAACTTCTGATATCAAACAAAAGCAACCTGATATCAACTTCTGTGAAGAAAATGTAATATATGATCTACTAAATAAATACACTTTCTATACATTTTACATATTTGCAGAGAAGATACAACGAATAGTAGTCATTAACATTAGCCTCAAATGCCCCAACAGCCTTCTCACAGGGTGGCTGTGACGACACCTGGTTACGTTTGAAGGCCAGGCAGCTCTCAGCTGAAGCTTATGTTCAGAAGAGAGGCAGATCGACTTGCACTTTCCACCACCAGAGCATCACAGAGTATTTTCGAAGTTGAAACACAGGTGCAAGGATCTTCATCTTCATCCATAGATGAAGAACAAAATATTCTACGCCTAGACTTACTACTCAGTATCGCTTGATAAAACTCCGATCTAACGATTAACCACATCTCCAAGAAAACGCTCTTGGGTGGATTTTTTTAGCGCAGTCAGCCAACAGCGCCAGCATTCACGCTAGGAAATATTCCAACAAACCCAAAAGAAGACCCTGTATCAGACCTGAAAAAATTTTGGATGCTCGACACATTTAACACCGAAGTGTTACAGTCCAAGAGAGACTTTGTGAAAAACTCTTTCCATCAAACGTTAAATAAAGCTGTCAAATCCTATAGTGTTGGGATCAACACTGGAATTGGCGCCGGCGTCACCGGCGACGAGATTTTTGCCGACGACGATGATATCAAACTGGAATGGGTCAACGCATCCGCCGAGGAAGCCGACAGAGCACCGAAATCAGCACCGAGTCGGCCGTCTTCTACAATTATATATCAGGTGCTTAGAGTTTTGAAAGTCTTAAATTATGAACTGCGCCAACTATTTTAATTAAAAAAATATATTGATAGAATAACACCTTAAAACTTTTGTATGCATGTTCGCCTACCAGCCATTGCAGGAAAACGAAATAATAATTCAAAATGGAAACACCAGTAGTGAATTTCAAAAAAATTATGGAAGAATATGGGCGTTTAAATCACATGACGGAGATATAACTCTCCAGTGTACCAAGGATTCATTATTTCATCCTCCACTACAGTGAACTCAAACCAGGCCACAATATTAAGAGTGGCTTTTGACGCTTCAGTTCCTACCTCAACAGAAAGAAGCTTAGGCAACATCCTAAGGTCCCAGTCCGAAGTGAGATGCTACGATACGTTTCCGAACTCACCGGTTCATGTTTACAGCAGACGTAAAAAAAATACATCGACAGACCCGGGTTTATCCTGAAGGCACAAAACTATCAAATCATACTATGGCATTATTTTTAACTAAACACGGTCAAATACACATTATTGCATATCTTTAGGCTGGATACTGCATTTCAAGCACATGCAGGCTTTTCGAAATGATAACCATATGCCAACTACCATTAAGAAATGGGCACATGTAGCATCGGAGGACAAACCAGCACACCTTGCTTCAGAGGATGTTTAGCAACACAGCTTAAAAAAAATGGGTGTGGTTCTATGGCCGTCCGTTCTTGACAACAAATAAAGAAGCTTAGATACAGCAGACCAAGCACGTGCTGGGCAAAAAGGATTGAGAACAAAGGAGTAAAACAAATCGATTTCTGAGTGAAATCAATTATCGCGGATCATTTGACACATTGGTAGGAATAACATGCTGGATTTTACGGTTTTGCATCAACTGCCGACCAGACTCCCAGAGAAAGTCAGAACCAATAACGCCGTAACGAAGAACAAAGAAGTCACAGCGAATAATGCAACTAATAAAAGGCAGAAGAACGGTTGGGTGGCAGTCCATTTCCATACCGGTCGTTAGACCTATTTCTGGACGTCGCCAAGGTTTTGCGAGTGGAAGGACGTCTACAAAACTCCAGTTCTCAAAACAAAACAAACAACAGTTATCACATTTAAAAAGAAAGATCGGCAGCATAGAAATTGCGGTATGGCGAACACCTGACAGCAATTCTGGCCGATAAAGAGAAAAGAAGGAAGGAGCATCTACTGTGACAAACCAAAAAATTAGGTTGGGGCTACGAACAATTTACGGGAGTTCGAAAGCACTTTGTATTCGGGTGTGGCTGAAACGGATATTAAACTTAGGGCCTCTCACTCCCATATTTTCCAGCCCACGCAAATTGGCTGCATTGACTCCCGGACACTTCTTGATGAAAGGATCACTGCCTGCATCCCACAATACTCATAACAAGGAAATAAGATCGAGACAGGTATCTAGATGGTAAAAGATAAACAAGGTACCACTGCCAAATAACACAGGAACATATGTAGAATTAAATAATAGAATAGCTCTGACGTCAGCAGAATGGACAATTATATCATATACCCGATGTTCCGATGCTGAATACGCTCAAAATGCCCGATGCAAGCAACTGCTCGGCTAGCTCTTCATCTGGTCGATGTTAAAAAAAATGGCTTTCAGTTTCGCGAAATACATGAAGGAACAAAAATACACGCACAATATGTGAACAGGAAAAGATAGCCGCCGCATACGTTAAATAACACTCTACTCCCGCAAGCAATGGAAGTGATGTAGGAGTACACCTCCACAGATGACTCACATGGCGTCGGCACATTGAAGGTAACATAACCATATATTCACTCTTTATTCAACCAACAAGAATGTAGGCTATTTATATTTTGTCAGTAATTTTTATGTTTGGCTACTATGGTTAGTGAAGCAATGAATGTCGTGTCGAGTTGTCGAGCCGCAAAACTGATTTAGGTTCAACTATATTTTGGAGGTGGATAATGCAGGGTTTATCTCGGTTGTAAAGGTTTAAACTGATTTTCGTTTCCTAATTTGTATTTACCGCCTAATCCTGCTTTTTATTTTTTATGCGGATATATGTCAATTCATACTTACACAAGTTATTTTTACTTTATAGTTTTCAGAGGATTCGGTCCCTATCAGCGTCTTAAATAGCTGTGATTGTTGTGATCAGTACGGACTAGGAAGATTGCTATCGTAATAGCAATACATTATATTTTTTGGGATCTTTGTAATTTATTATTTTAAACTTCTAAATTCTTGCATAGTTTTGGGAATTCAAGAAAGCAATGTAATACCTTTCATACTAAACCGAAAGGGGTTGCACTTCTTATCTCGTTAAATCTTCCGAGCCGTATTTTTCATGATAAACAAGAAAGGAAGTTAGCTTCGGCAAGACGAAGTTTGTATACCCTTGCAGTTATAAGAAATAATCAACTTTAGTAAATAATTTTTTTCCCGTTCCTATGACAGTTAATTGAAAATTCAGAACTAATTAAAAAATTTTATTTCCAAGCTAAGAAGGTTACATGTCAAAAAGCACTAAAGCTATAATTTGTTATATATTATTTTCCCACCCATTTTCCTATATGTTATCGTCTTCCGATTTCGATAAAATGTAATTCGAAAATCCAGAACTAATTAAAAAATGTTATTTCCAAGCGTAGGAGGTTATATGTTAAAAAACACCGAAGATATAATTTTTCAATAATATTTTACCACTAATTTTCCGATTGTTCATATGGCAGCTATATAAAAAAATGTTTTTTCCAAGCTTACAAGGTTATATGTTAAAAAACACCGAAGATATAATTCTTTTTTAAAATGTTTGCCCGATAGTTTCTATGGGAGCTATAAGATATAGTTGTCCGATCCGGCTGGTTCCGACTTATATACTACCTACAATAGAAAGAAAGCTTTTAATAAAGTTTCACTGCGATAGCTTTAAAACTGAGAGACTAGTTTGCGTAGAAACGGACGGACAGACAGACGGACAGACGGACAGAAGGACAGACGGGCAACAATCGATTCGTCGGAAACGTTTCCTTCACTGCGTTGCAAACATCTGTCTGAAATCATTATACCCTCTGCAAGGGTATAAAAATTGAGGAATGTATAGCTTATATTAAATTTAAATTTTTAAATTTAAGTGTTTATTTTTAAAATACTTTCTATTGGTGTATCACGCTTTGCGGACCATTCAATTCTGAGGTTTTATATAATGGACCCCTCTACTTATACTACCGTCCACCAAATTCTTCAAATTTCGTGTGTGACACTTGAAAAATTGATGGAGAAGTGTGTATATCATATTAATGATGATTAATGTTTTCCGTGCCCCACTATTTATGACTTATCTAAAGTTAGGCTTACCCAGCGGATCGATGCGAAAAATGAGTACACTATCTGCTGTGGCCACGGTGACGATGCATAGGAAGGAGAACGCCAGGCTCCTGGTTTTCTGGAAATCCATTCTTTGGCAGGGACGAGCAAATTATAGTCAGTAGATTGACTGTCGGACTCGTTAATCAGACGCATTACAGGCCAAGTTTCTCGATCGAAATTTCTACCGATGCTACTCATAGCATAGGTGGATTAAATCAGTCTGTACGAATTTCAAAGCAATTACTAAGTAGGTTACTTTTCATTTTGCTTTTTCTTTATTTATTCATTCACAGACCATAGGACGTTTGCGTATTTAACTTTTTTTTGCACTAATAAAACAATTTTCTAAGTTATTACCAAAGGTCATAAAGTAAGTAATGTTATTGAACCGGAGTTACTGCCCCACCGTTTCGCGCGGGTCGTTGCTCGGGCAACGCCACTTGTTACTCAACCATCTAATCTTTTCTTTTCTCTCATGTTGGAATTTTTAATTTTATTTTAGTTTTCAAGATGAGCTGCTACTTAATTTTAATCTGGAGTTAATTGACCATGAACAAGGGTGCCTCGGCAACTTCAGATAAAGACCAAGAGTGCCAGTGTAGATACATATACTGGAAGATGAGAGTATAGACCAGATTTTTGAAGCTCAACACAGGCCAACATAAATTCTATCGCATCGAAAACAGTTTTTTGAAGATAATTAATACAATTTCCTTAAAGAGAGCATTGAACTAAGAAAAAAGAAAAATAAATGTTTTCTTTTACCGATGCCTTCGTCTATCAATTCATGTCAAGGTGCTCGTATACTGAGCGGTGCGGCGCGGAGCGACGCGGCTCGGAGCGGTTCGGCATGAGGAACTCACACCCAAGCGAAGGCGTTGGGCGAATGTAATTGTGCTCGCCCGAAAAATGCAAGCAAACGCAGTTCTGTTTTCGGCTGTGACAATTGTCAATAGCAGCCTAAAGATCCAGAGAATAGAAAATGTCCCGCTTTGCTTAACTCGCACTCTGCACATTGGCTGGATGCGGCGCGGCAAACGCTGCTCGAATGCGCGTCAGTGTGTGGGCCATTTAATTACATGCAAACTATTCTAGTAAAAAACCGGTAAAAACCCCGCCGCACCGCTGCGCCTCTGTGTGCGCGCACCTTTGCTCAGATAAGAACGCAATGGAACGACTTCTTACAACTGCACACCCTCAAGGGCGCCATCTAGCGTTTTTAATGGGTAGTTCGATTTAGACAATTGTTGGCATAAGGATAAACATTGAAATTCAAAATAAAATTGCTATCGGGTTTTGGAGTGTCTCCCTGCAAGTCTCAACTGCAAGTAAACAATCGCCTTCTTGGCTGAGTAATGGGATTTAATAATCTATGGCATCGACTATTCCGTTTTCCCTTGCCCTAAACTATTTTGGGCCTCCAAATATAATTTTTTACAATTCTTTAAAACTACATCCAGGGGTGCCAAACTAACTGAATTTGCCATCAATCGCTTAGAAGAAAAAGACTAGTGTTATCTGGACAATAGCTGAGTTTGAAAAACAATATGTCTTTCGAGATTTTATTATTGATAAATAATAAGGGATCATACAATACAACTTTTGTCTGTTTTCTGTAGGCTTTAATATATATTAAATATAATAATATATATTTAAAGGTCTTTAAACGGACGGTAACCAAAGTCCAAAGAAGTGCCTGTCATTAAAAATGGTATCACATGGCCGGTGCAATTGCTCTTTATGCTCACATTATTCGAGAACAAAACTTTTGAATGAATTTTAAGAGGCAACTTCGTTGGCTTAGAGAACTCTCGGAGTTAAAATTATCACGTTTTGTATACTAGGTATCTTTAAAACTTTGTCGTGAACGTTTATAATAAGTTAAGCACAATATGTCTTGTTTCCGTGCTAGGTTTTTATATTTTTACATTAGGCTTCAAATTCCTCACAGGAACACAAGACATACACTTCTGTGGGTGCTTAGGGGTTTCTAAATATTAAATATTTAACTTTTAAAGATTGTGAGAACACGCACTTAAATAAATAGCTAGCAATTCGTTTTTTCGTCTGTTTTGGTACGCTATCGTTCGCAGATAGATTCGGTCCACGTTGCTGGGACTTCCACGAGGAACTGATAAGGTCTCTACCAGGACTCAGCATTAGAAGTATGACAATCGCCGGATTCCAGCGCTATCGAGCTTTCGACAGAGAAATTCTCTAGCCGAAAGCTGGGGCCCGGGAAATTTACTCTTTGCAAGGGCTACCAGCGCATGTCGCCGACGACAAAGAGATGTGGACCAGTTGCGAAAAGTTAAGACGACCCACACCCAACCGGCTGGCATAGAGTTGACAGACTGTTAAAGTGTGTCAGTAAGACCGCCGCATCCTGCCTCTCTTCTTGCTTCTAGTTCCAGACTTCTCCAAAATGGGCCTGTGGGGCAAGGAGAGTCTGTGCTCGTATCAAACTGAATGAAGTTTAACGTTTAGAGTAAAATAAAGATAATCTCTCGGCTTGCAAATAATACTCAAATATTCTTTTAGTTACTTTTAAAGTAACAAAAAAATTCGAATTTTTAAGAATTTTCTCAAACGTGTTTCCACGGCGTCATCTCTTAAGCCAGAGGTAAAAGATTATAATTGTGCCCCGAAGCCCATGTTTGCTTCAGCTGATTGCAAAGTTTGTGGTGCCCCATTTTTAATTTTTCTTCAACGTGAACTATATTTGATTTAAATATGAAGTTTACAAAAATTTGAAAGGAAATGTAAACAGTTTATTAAGTGGCAATTAATAATAATACAAATAAATATACGTTTGCCTATTATGTATTACATTTTTTTTACAGGACAAAATATTTTAGCACTGCCGTTGACGGTCATTGGACATATTACCTGTCTTAAACTGAATTTAAATATCTTTAAGTCCTGCTCGAACATGCTACTCCCACACTGATCACAAACCGCCTAAAACTGCTTCTACAGTATAGGTGAAAGAAAAGAAATATAGAACGCTATAGTCGGGAGCACTATTAAGCTATTAGGGGAGCAAAAGGAACACGGAGATATACAATCAGTAGGGCTATTTTGTAAAGCGCCACCTACCCTCTATTTCAGACATATTTAAGCGCTTTGGGCGTTAGAGTGGCATGGCAAATTTTTTTAAGATTAAACGATATGTATCAATAGAACAAATTTCAGTAAGCTTTTTCTTTCTATCCTGACAACTGCCAGCGCTGGAGATTTTCGCGGATTGTGGGCATTAGGTGGGCATGGTACTGTGCTGAAAAAACTTGCGTAGCGTAAGGAATCTGCATACATAGATCGACTCGGCAGTAATCCTGATCAAGAAAAGAAATACTTTATGGGGTCGTTCTACCAGTTACATACTGTCCGAGGAATCTAGTATACCCTTTAACTGTGCACTTAAGATATTGATTGACTTCGTTTCTAAATATCGATTGACCAATAAAAGTTTGCATAATTGCAAAACGAGTTTTCAATAATCGTTGTTATTTACGTTACTTTAAGGATTTGATCCAAGACAAAATAAGATTTTTGTCAGCTTGTGCAACTTTTATAATTATAAGTCGAGCTGAAAGGTAGAGCATTTAGACCCTTACCTAATTTTTCACCGCAATAGACACAGTTAAGGTACTGGGTCCATATTAAAGCCCAGCCAAAGAAAACCGCACGAAGATGAAGGGATCGGACTTTAAAGCGGTATATCCTCCACTCCGGGCGAGTCTCCATCATAAAATCGCAGCTTTAACGTTTCCTATTTACTTTTGTTTTTTTATCTGTAAGGAAAAAGGAGTATGTTATTTGATAAATTGATTTTAGAAAGTTATTTAAAATTCGTTTATCAAATTTTTTACATAGGAGAGAGCACTGAAGCCTAAGAAGTAAAACATTCATTAGCAGGACCATTAGCACAGTGTATCTATCCATGCCCTTCTGTTTCTGTGGATTTTGAAAGCCATAAACTCTAAAATATTGAGATTTTACGGGCAGATTCCTAATCTTGCCGCAAGTTTGTTATCCACAATACACCTTTACAAAACATTGAAACAAACTGATTTGATTGTTCATTCGTCCCACCAAATGCTTTCTTAGTACAGCTGGTTCGGGGCTTGGCTAACCTTTTGTCGCTTTGATCCATTTCAGTTCTTGTCTCTGCTCATCGCTGCAGTGATCTCTCGATGGCTGCTTCAGTCCCAATAAGATCTTTAAAGTAAAAGTGACACCGTTCTGCCGCGCTCTTCAGGGGACGCATTTTAAAGTAATGTAATGTATGTGATGCAAGCACACTCTTCCCAAACATCTGTAAGAAGTTTCAAATTAAAAAAAAGGGGTAGAAAGGAAGCACTCGTATGACGCCGATATAAGTTACTCAACAGGACAGCTCTGTTTTTCGTTCCTCTTTGCGTTTATCGTTTTCAAAAAAACTGTTCGTTACTACTACCACTAGGAAAGTGGACGTAAAACTCTCGATTTCGGAAAGTAATTTTTCAAAGGAATGTGTCAAAAAGAAAAGAATATGGTTGTTGATTGGGAAAATATTTAGGAGTCAAATTTAAGGTAGGGTCAGCAAATAGAAAAGAATGTTGGTATAATCACCAATGGCTACTGTTATGATGGCAAATAAATGTAAATGAACCATATTGTAAAAATGTATATTCCCTATAGAGTAAAAGGGTATAGTAAAAGGGTAGAGTAAAAGGGTATAATAGATTTGTCGGAAAGTATGCTACAGGCGGAAGGAAGCTTTTCCGACCCCATAAAGTATATATATTCTTGATCAGGATCACTAGCCAATCTAGCCATGCCCGTCTGTCCGTATGAACGCTGAGATCTCGGAATTTATCAGATCTAGAGGAGTCAGAATGGGCATGCAGATTCTTGGGCTTCCTGCGCAGCGCTAGTTTTTTTCAGCAGGGTGCCACGCTCAGACCGCGAATTTGCCAGAAACAAACTTTTAACTAAAATGTATCGGTCTCGTCGATACCTATTACGCTAATCAATACCTTTCGATTGACTTAAAAATTTTTTTTCCACGCCCACTATAGCGCCCACAAATTGAAAAAGCTTAAATCTATTTGCCGCCCACATTACATTAAAATAGCGGGTAGGGTGCGTTATACAATATCGCTTTGCTGCTTATATATGTATCTCTATTTCCCTTTAGCTTCGTTAAGCTGCGTAACGGGTATCACACAGTCAGGGCAGTCGAAAAAAATGCGTTTTGCGTTATACGAAAAAAATGAAATGAAAATGGAAACCGACCCAAAGTGTTCGATTAGTTTTTGGTGCTGCAGAACAGTTAAGCTCAGATTTCTTAAATTTCTGGGTTGCAGTCCAAACTGTTTTTTAGTTCGGTTTGTATTACTGTTCAGTGTCCCAAGGCGTTGTGGCTTTGGCGTCGCTGTATTACAGTTCATTTTTCACATTCGCTAGTACTTTAGTCACGTAATCTCAAAGTCAATTTTTTCGTTGGTTGCTGTCCGTGCTCTAGACAGTTGTAAAATATAATTGTTTGCATTTCGTACTAGTGCAAACCAAGTGAATAGTTTGTAAGTTTATTTTTCAATATCGCTCTTTGTCCCAAAAATTTTATTGTATAAGGCTTACGTCAATACAACATCTTTCTAATGTTTGCTATAATTATATTATTTTTACAATAGGATGTTGAACATAAGAGTGTATACGCCATCCCTACTGTTATGTACATTACAAAAATTACATTACATTATAGAAATCCCTACTTGTGCATATTCGGGCACACTTTTCAGTTCATCCTTCTTTTCTGATCCTCGTGTACAAGTGTGCGGTTGTGTGCGGAAAACAAGAGATATAAATCAATATATAAAACAACGATCATAAAACATATCCATCTAATAATCGTGTTCTTATTTAAACTGATAAAGGACTGAACAGACAAGCGGTATTTTTCAACATAGGAACTCAGTCAGACATTCAAGATTTTACTTAATCCATTGCCATGAACTTACATTGAATATTCGTTATTGCTCCTTTGCCAAAGAAAACAGAAAATATTCGAACTCAGTTCGACAAAATATAGTATTTAAAATTACAAATTACAATACTTCCCTAAAGACATGACCAAACAAACTAGGGAAATTGGATTATTTCAAGGGAAACCCGACAATGTTAACGATTTCACCTCCGTGTCAAAACTCGAAACGGCCCAAAGGGTTGATAACGTATCTACATAAATGTTGTTATTGAGTGTCTAGCACTAACACTATTCGGCTTGGATTTGTATTATAGCAAGTGCCATGTCCGACAAATTTCATATCACAGAACTGCCTAAAACATGGACAGCAACCAACGAATAACACGAATTTTAAACTGTAATACAGAGTTGGCCAAGACCCAGACTAGGTACAGTTAAACAAAACGAACTATGCACAGCCAATGCAACCAAAAAATGTAATATTTTAAAGTAAGTATCAACCCTATGCCCTTGAATCGTCACCAGATACGACCCTTTTGAGAAAAAAAATACAAATCAAAGTAGAATATTGTGTTAAACTAGTCAGACATTAAAAAAATGTAATGTGTAATGTGTAAATGTATGTAATTGTATTAACGGAAGCCTCATACAATTTTTTTTGGTCATACGAACTATTCATTTGGATTGCACTAACGGGAGTACAAAATGCAAACAATTATATTTTACAACTGTCTAGAGCACGGACAGCAACCAACGAAAAAATTGACTTTGAGATTACTAAAGTACTAGCGAATGTGAAAAATGAACTGTAATACAGCGACGCCAAAGCCACAACGCCTTGGGACACTGAACAGTAATACAAAAACAGTTTGGACTGCAACCCAGAAATGTAAGAAATCTGAGCTAAACTGTTCTACAGCACCAAAAACTAATCGAACACTTTGGGTCGGTTTACATTTTCATTTCATTTTTTCGTATAAGGCAAAACGCATTTTTACCACTGCCTCGACTATCTGATACCCGTTACGCAGCTTAACGAAGCAAGCATGGAAATGGAGATACATATATAAGCAGCAAAGCGATATTGTATAACGCACCCTATCCGCTATTTTAATATATGGTAATGAGGGCAGCAAATAGATTTAAACTTTTTTTTCAGTCAATCGATCGAGTTTTTTAAGGCAATCGATAGGTAATGATAAGTCTAATACATTTCAGTAAAAAAAATTTCGATATCTCAACATTCATACGGACAGACGGACATGGCTAGATTGGCTTGTGATCCTGATCAAGAATTATTCCTTATGGGGTCCAAATGGCTTCCCTCTGCCTGTTACATACTTTTCGACAAATATAGTATTCGGGTATACCAATTTTTAAAATTTGGTTAATTTACATTTACTTGCCACCATCGCAGTAGCCATTGGTGTCAGCTTTGGTTTTTTCGTAATTGAATTTTAATATTTTCGGATTTGGTATAAAAAAAAGGGTGCTTTTCTCGGGTTTTCAATCAATATAATAACATTTTAATTAGTTCCTAAAAATGTAATTCATTTTTTAAGTGAGCAACTGTCAACACCGCGGCGATTTTTATTTAATTTATTCATTTGAAAAATAATAATTTAACAATTATAATAATAATAATTTGATAATTTATTCTGACTCGTTGAAAAACTAGCTTCGTTTTTTCAGTTGTTAATTTTTTTTATAACTTTGGGAGGCAGTCCACGTTGTGACGAAGCGCACCAGGACGGTGTGCGAGGCCGATAATTATACACACACGAAGAAATAAAAATCTATATAATCGTCTGATTGTTACGAGTGATACATAAATAGAAAGGTATTGCAAAAAATAAAAGGATGGATAGGAAGGGGAAAGAGCGGTGAAAGTGTGAAAATAAAAATTTGGTATATATTATTTGTTGGGGCCTGTGGGGATAATTACGCCCTGCTTTTAACCTAGTTGTATTTTAGTCCGTTCAAAAGTAATACGCAATACAACATTTTGGGGGCTTCTCAAAATAACAATTTGATTGTGTTTATCCCAAAACGGTATTTTAGCCCTGAAGTTTCTAGACGATGTTAAACAGCTCAATATAAGAAACATTAGTTCTACCACTTTTAAAAAACTAGCTAGTTTTGCGAGAAAACAGTTATAAATTTGTTCAAACGTAATTTGTAAACTACTGTGCTATACGTCGGTAAAAAGGTATTTCGAAATACTATGTACGCCTCTTAAATAAAATTTGTATAAATACCACCGTTTAAAAATGATGGTCCAAATATTTTTTGTTTCACTTTTTCTTTAACGATTTTTCAGGCTTTTTAAAAACAGCTCTAAAGCATTTAAACTTTATCTTAAGCTGTTTAGCCTTTAAGATTCCGGAACTTTTGACATACAACACATTCTTATTAAAATAACCCTGTTAGCGGGAAAAGGTCTTAAATAGCTTTCTTTTGGCAACCGTAACCTGTGAACTACTAAAGCTACAGATGCTTATGTTATGAAAGGTATTTTAAAATGCTTTGTATGCCTTTCTAACATGTTTGTCTACATAAGTAACACCGTTTAAATATTATGGGCAACTATTTTTTACTCAAACTATTTTTTTGTTTCGGGCTTAATTTTAAAGTGAATAGCCTAAAAAATTGTTTTAAAAAGGTTTTTATTAAAGTTATTAGTAAAAACAAGAAAATAGGTTAACTTCGGCAAGCCGAAGTTTGTATACCCTTGCAGTTATAAAAATAATCAACTTTAGTGAAGCCATGTGAAGTTTTTAAGGATTGTTGCTGGCTTTAGTGATATTAAAAAAATATATTTCATTATTTTCTAGACCATATTTTTGACATCTATATAGTAGTTACTCTACTGATTTATATTAAACTGGTTTCAAAATTCTTAAAAATATAAAAAATGATATTCCCAATATTATAAGATAATATGTGGAAAAGCCCTAAAGCTATAAAGCTATACGAATTTTTAAACAAAATTAAATGGAATTCGAAATTCTTAAAAATATAAAAATGTATATTCCCAATATTATAAGATAATTTGTTAAAAAGCGCCAAAGCTATAATTTGTTTCATATTATTTTCCCACCAATTTTCCGATTGTTCCTATGACATCTATATGATATAGTCATTGATAAAATTTAATTCAAAATTCAGAACTGATTTAAAATGTGATTCCAAGCGCAGGAGGTTATATGTTAAAAAACACCAGAGATATAATCTTTTTATATTATTTTACCACTAATATTCCAATCGTTTCTATGACAGCTATATAATAAAGTCGTCAGATTTTGAAAAAATTTAATTTGAAATTCATTACTAAATAAAAATGTTATTTTCAAGCTTAGAAGGTTATATGTTAAAAAACTTAGAAGGTGATATGTTAAAAAACACTGAAGATATATTTCTTTTTTAATTTTTTCCCTGATTAATCCTATGGGAGCTATAAGATATATTTGTCCGAACCGGCTGGTTCCGACTTACTACTATATACTGTACTTATATACTACCTGCAATACAAAGAAGACTTTTAAGAAAATTTCAGCCCGATAGCTTTCAAACTGAGAGACGAGTTTGCGTAGAAACGGACGGGCAGACGGACGGACAGACGGACACACGGACGGACAGACGGACATGGTTAGATCGACTCGTCTAGTGATGCTGATCAAGAATATAGAATTTAGAATTTATAGGGTCGGAAACGTCTCCTTCATTGTATTGCAAACTTCTGACTGAAAAAATTACACCCTAGTATACTACTAGTTCAAAACATCTAACACTGCCTGAGCTTCGGACTTTTTTTGTGCGTATCCATAATCTATTTGAATCATTTAAATTCTTATAAGCAGTTGAATACTACGAATTTTTAAACAAAATATAGATTATATAATTTATGTTTAAAACTAAACGTTTTGATATCAAACAAAATCACCTTTAACGAGGTAACAATATAGTTACGATCGCAAAAAAATAAACAATAGTTTTGATATCAACGTTTGTGACGAAAATTTAACATACGATCTACTAAGTAAATACACTTTCTACATTTGTATGTATATTTGCCACGCTACTATTCAAAAAGCCTGTGCTTAGTTGTTCAATTTTAATGAAGTTAAAAAATGTTAAAAGTGTACATTCCAGTTTCGTCGCAAAAGTTGATATCAAAATTGTTATTTGTTAAAGGTGCGATCGTCACTATATTTTTATTTTGTTTTGTGTGTCTTTTTATTTGATTTGTACTAACACGACGTTTCTATTTCATAAATATTTTTAAAATACCTCCGATGACAACTAAGTTGTAACAATTTTATACCCGTTACTCGTAGAGTAAAAGGGTATTCCATATTCCTCAGAAAATATGTAACAGGTAAAAGGAAGCGTTTCCGACCCCATAAATGTTATATATTCTTGAGCAGGATCACTAGCCAAGTCGATCTAGTCATGTACGTCTGTCTGTCCGTCCGTATGAACGCTGAGATCTCTGAAACTATAAGAGCTAGTACAGTCAAACTTGTCATGCAGATTCCTTGGCTTCCAACGCAGCGCAAGTTTTTTCAGCGGGGTGCTGATATTTATCATGTCATCATATTCATATTTATATGTCTCATTAATATCTATCGATTCACCAAAAAAAAATGTGCCACGCCTACTTTAACGCCCGCCAACCGCCCAAAACTGTGGTAGCCACAATTGTCATGTTAAAAATTTTTTTTTTCCTAGAACGTATTTGTCTTATCAATACCTATCGATTGAACCAAAAAAAATTGTCACGTCCACTCTAACGCTTATACACCGCACAAAACTGTGGTGGCCACAGTTGTTATGCTAAACATTATTTTTTGCTAACATTTATTTGTTTCTTTAAAACCTTTCGAGTGACCTAAACAAATGGTTGCCACGCCCACTCTATAGCTCCGAAAGGGCTAAAACGCTTAAAACTTTCTGCCGCCCCCATAGCCAAAATAGCCGGTAGGTGGCGCATATATATATATATACAGTTTTATTTTCATTCTCGAGCTGAGTAACGGTTATTTAATAGTCGGGTCACTCGACTGTAACGTTCTTCCTTGTTTTATTTAAAAAAAATGGAAAATTAGCAAGTATATTTCATCACGCCCACTTAAAAACCGTCCTAGCGCTAACATTTTTTAAAATTTGTTAATGCATTTTATCTTGATCGTCAATAACTATTTTAATGCCATAAATGTTCGAAGTCGGAAAATACATTAAACATTTATAGGCAAAGAAAGAACTAGCTTCAGTAGTTGGTGCCGTTGGAGGTGTACAACTTGGAACAGTCACTTTGCTGCATTTCTCCATCTCTATCGCACTCTTTGCTAAGTAGCGAGTATATAATATTCGATGGATTAAAGAATTATCAAATAAAAAACCTTGGAAGCTTACTATCCTCATTCTTTTCTGATACTGCTAAAACTTAATGTACTATCGATATTTTGCTGATGATAAATAATTTCTTTACTATTAGAAGTAAATGTAAACTTTAGAAAGTGTATTGTAATACAACATTTATTTCCCAACCGTCTACTCGTGGACTCGAGCCTGTGCTTACATGTGTCAAAAATACTGTAGCTGGACCATTTTTTTATAAAAGGCGCTGATAATTTAAAATCGGTGTGTTGATAATATCAGTCAAGGCATTTATTAGTGCTGCTCCTTAAATGTCACCTTAAGTTCATAATTCGAAAATGTAGCTTTTGATTTTTATGAGCGCAACATTGCGTTGCTGTCATTGTTGTCATTCATGGGGGTTTTTACTCTTTTACCCTTTTTGCTCTACCGCCCATGGTTATAAATAGCATGATTTAGAACTCCTGTAGTTTTTAAACTACTAAAACTACAGACATGCTAAAAAGGCGTCCTAATATGCTTATAACGATGACTTTTTTAAATTGTAATTGATTGTCAAAAACTGTAGTACTGATTTTGCTTGTTGCTTTTAATCTGTGTAGCCTATGAGATTCCTAAGTTTTTTAAAGTCGACGGCCTCCACTATCGGATACCCGTAACTGTACCCGTACATCTGAAAACCATGATTAGGAGCATATGGTCACATTGTTTCTTCTAGCCACGCTGTTATTTTTTACTTACTTTTTTAGTCAAATTTAAAATCATTGTTTATCACAGAAGTTGAAACAAAATTTTTGTAAGAGGCTGTAAGGTATATTTCAGATTCCTTACTAGTAGGCGAAATCGTTTCCGTTAAAGGTTATATTTTTTTGATCAAGGCCATATGCGTCGGTCCGTGTGACTTTCTGACCATCGCATGATTATTTCAGACAAGTGCCACTCCCTTCCAAACACCCAGAAACGAAAAAAAAGTAGTTAAAAAGTTAGCTTAGTAAAGAATATATATTAGTTTAGGGACTTGACTGTAACCTTCTCTCTTTTATTTCAGTACACTTCAAGATAAGTTAGCTTCATATCTAGCTTATGAAAATATAAAGAATATTGGTACTCATTAATTTGACATTTTTGGTATATTTTGATTATAATAGTAATAATAATAATATTTATAATAATAATAATATTTATTATAATAATAATATTTATTATAATAATAATTTATATTTTTTACCCTACCTTGTTGAAGGCCTACTGTATAATGAAACGTTGTGAAGAATAAATTTTTGATAACGAAAAGAGAGGAGCACGGCTGATAGTTTAAGTCTGTAGCTTTTTAAGTTAAGAAGCATCTCGAAATTTAGCAAGTTATAATTGCTTTCCCACTAAATTAGTGGATTTTTTATAATTTTCAGAACTAAAGTTTCTTATATCAAGCTGTCTAACAAAATTTAAATGTTTTCAATACCTCAAAACAGAGTTTTTATACGCACAAGCAATCTGTAGCACGTAGGTACCTATAGCTGTAATTGCGCAAACTAGCGGATTTCCCGAGCTCCAAAAGAACATCTTGGGCCAAGCTAAAAACAAAATAAAATTTTCATTTTGAAAAGCCTCCCAAAATTGCTTTGGTATAACTTTTGAACGGAGAATTGAGTTTTAACAATGAAGGGCACCCGACGAGCAGTTTCAGTTCGAGACTAATATTTTTTCCATAGTTATACTAAATAAAATCGTGCGTACACTTTGTATTGTAAAAACTTAAATGATTGCTTACCCATATATATATTATATAGCAAGAAAGGTGTAAAAGTGAAAATTTAAAAAATTGTAATAGCTGTGTTCGGGGATGAAATTTTCAAGATTTTTTTTTTGTACCTTCGCTTGTGGGTGTCTTGTGTCAAGTGTCTTTGGGACTATATTGAACTTTTGTTTTACGACTTTTAGTAAACGTGCTAGATTGACGAAAAATAATAAAAAACAAGAAAGAACGCTATAGTCGAGTGCCTCGACTAGTAGATACCCGTTACTGAGCTTGAGGGAGCAAAATAAAAATGGAGATATATAAGCAGCAAAGAACTATTGTAAGGCGCCATCAACAGCCTATTTTGGTATATGTTATGTGGGCGGCAAACAGTTTTAAGCGCTTTATCCGCTTGGGGCGTTAGAGTGGGCGTGACAAACATTTTTTTGGGTCAATCGATAGGGATTGATGAGACAAAAACGTTTTAGCAACAAAAAACTGTCTACAGCCAGAAAAAAATTACCTAAAATTTCCAAAAAATATATGGCCTAAATAATAATGTAATTACAGCTCAAATAATTTTTCTTGAAATAGTACCCCATAATAAAAGCAAAAAATACATTTTTTTGGTTGGCTCCAACATTAATAAATAATATAAATATTAATTTAATAAGTTTTTAGCAGTCAAATATATATATATTTTTAAGGCTTTCGATGACTTAAGATATTAGGCTGTTCGTGACCTTAAAAGTGTGGCAAAAAGTGCACAATTGTAACTGAATACAATTGGAAGTGTAGGGTATGGTTACGAGTTGGGTAAAATGACGAACTTGTCAAATCTCATATGAACCATCACGCAAAAAAATCCAAAAAATGTTAGTCGACTTTTCTTATTGTGCTGCCAATGTATTTAGCATAATATTAAAAATAATGCGATTTTTAATTGCTCTATATACACACCAATATGTAATGTAAACAAGTCCTGGAACTTTTTAATATTAAGCTAATTACATTCCTAAGAGTAGAAATGAATATGTCAAGAGAAAAAAACCAGAGATTTTGAAAACAATAAAAGTTAAAAAGTTGGGACTTGTCATTCATATTATGGAGGTTCTTGGACTGTGCCAGTCAAACTCAGAGGGGTGCTACGCCCACAATCGCCAACGCTAAAATCTGTATAAATGCACTATTGTTTTGACAATCAATAGTTATATTCACGCAATTGGATCGGATTATCCATTAAAAACAAGGAAAACGCTACAGTCCATATGTCATTGACTGCAAGATGCCTGTTACTCAGCTAAAAGAAGTGCGAGAAGACAGACACATCCGTGCTTCAGGAAAGGGTCAGAAATGGGACAAGAGTAGTTTCTTCAAGTGCCGTTTCGGAAATTTGTTAAAAAAAATTTGTTCGCACTGCAATGTTGCCGTTATAAGAAAGTTGTTGTTGGTGCAGGAACAAGGATCCTTCCTACAACTCAGAAATTCGCAAATTATTTCATTGTCCCATAATCACAATAAATGTAGTTAGGTTTTTTTAAAAGAAATGTTCATGCAATAGCTAAGTCCCTCTTGGAAAGTCCTGGAAACTAATAAAAAAAAATCCACTTGAGCCATCCCAAAAATGGATGTAGTAAAAAAAAATGTATGCGAGGAAATTGTTGAAAAAAAAATAAGTACCTTTTAAGATTTATTTTTTGTCCAAATCCAATTTTATACCTCAAAGTAGACTAGGCGATTTGTAAGAAATAGGTTCACTTTCTTATTCATAGTTGGTGGATAAGCGCGAGTGTGAAGTAACTTGGTAGTATACGTTCCCGATTTACGATCAATAATTGAATTAATTTGTGCACTTATTTTTGATAAACAATTTGGTTTTTTGGTCTACATTTATATTGGTTATAATAAAAATTAAACCATCACTGTTTTAAAAAGAGTATTGCTTTATGTGTTAAGTGAAATGGGTTTGATTGTGTGGTTGACACCAAAGCTTGTCTTGATTTTAATAAGCTTGATAACCATGTTACGTTTTCAATTAGAAGCATTCATTGCTCGGGCACACTATATTTATTCAGCACATTGTTATATTTTTTGCTATGCACTTAAGCAATTAATATTATTTTGGAGGTTAATTACTTTTAAGAACGGTTATTCATTTCGGTTTTGTAAAACTAGTGAGCTAACCGTGTTTTAAATGTTGAGTGTTTTGTTTCTAAAATCGGATAAATCGCTGTGAATATTCGACACAATTGCGGCAATGTTTCTCAGATTAAAGCCACTCACTACAAACTGTGCGCGTCAGAGAATCTGGCTCTGATTGTTGGCCCGTAGGAAGCTGGACTGACTAACGGCACTCCACTCATCGGCAGCACATCAATAGCTTTTCGAGCGACGTTAAGATATTTGGAGCTTTTAAGAGAGCCTCACAGATTGCAAGGAAGCTTTGTAACACATAGTGCGTTACTAGTCGCACAACCTTTATTCGTGTTTGAGACGACAGAAGAGTTGCGCTCTACTTCTGCTTTAGGAGAAAGCTTATCTGCAAGGACTTTCTGCAAAAAAGCTTCATTATAACTGATAAATAAGTTTCTCAAAAAAGGAGATCCATACGTAGCCAATGCCCGCTCGGAGCCACAAGTAATTATTATTATTTCTCAGGAACTCCCGGGTTTTATACTTTATACTTTTTCGGAGCTAGTCAATTATTACACTTTTTAAAAGCATTAGGGTAACATGAATGTGATTCCTTAGAAGAGGATGTACCATATTTTTTCGTTCTTTTCAATAAGCGACTTTTTGACTGAAATTTATTGCGTAATGTTTCCTTACATTTGTGTATGCATATGCCATATTTCTATACCTAGCAGAATATATTATAAGGTTTGCAATTCATTGGAGACGTTTCTGACCCCATAAAACATATGTTTTCTTGATCAGGATCAGTATACGAGCTGGTTTAGCCGTGTCCGTCTGCCCAGCCATTTGTCCGTGTCTACGCGAGCCAGCCTCTAATAACCCCGTATAATATGTACATACATTCTGATCAGTATCACAGCCTTGTCCGTATGAACGCTGAGATCTCGGAGTTACAAGAGCTAGAATGCTTAGACTAAGCATGTAGGACTTGGCTCTTCCTGCGCAGCTCAAGTTTGTTTGTGACGCTATGCCCGTCCTCATCCATTTTTTAAAATACTTTCTTAATTTTAGATTTTGTTCTTATCAATACCATTCTTCAGTTATATACCCGTTACTCGTAAAGTAAAAGGGTGTACTAGCTTCGTCGGAAAGTATGTTACAGGTAGATGGAAACGTTTCCGATGACGGATCTGTTGACTGTCTGCCTGTCCGTCCTTTTGTATGATCACTGAGATCTCTAAAACTACAAGTGGTAGATAGTTGGTCTCGTGTATTGACGAGAATTTGACTAAAAAAAGTTTTGTCACCCCCACTATAACGCACAGAGAGTTTGGGAGAGGCTTGCACAAGACCTCCGCGTGCAGAAATCAGCTCCATCGGGACCAGGCAAATAGACGGGTTTGTTACGTCGATAAGCAAAGATCTTTCATTTAAGGTGGGACAGAATATTAAATACAACTTGGATACAGTGTGAGAATAAGGCTGTGAAGAATAAGGTAATGTATTAAAGTCGTTTGAAAAAACATGTCAAAAAAATCGGCCATCACATAATAAGTTTTTGCGGTGAAAAGGAAAAAAAATTTCGGATTCTGAGATAAGTGAACTTTACAACGATTTAAATAGTGAGTAGATATATAAGCAGCAAAGCGAGATTTTAAAGTGGGCGTGAACATTTTTTTTGGGTCAATCGAAAGGCATTGACGAGGTCAATACACGTTATTGTTATTTTTAAGGATCAAAGTTGTGAAGTCACAGTTTTGGGCGGTTTGTGGCATCAAAATAAGCGTGGCACGTTTAGGGAGTAAAGGAATATAAATCTTAAACCTCTAGCTCATATATATTCCGCTATCAATTATTTACACGGACTTACCGTTAGACGGACTTAGCATGTCGACTCGGCTAGTGGTGCTGATCAAGAATATATAACCTTATGGTCTAAGACACTTTGTTTTTTTCCCAAAAACATTGTATACTTTTACACTAAGAGTAATTACATTTTGCTGAAAAAATTAATAGGGTACATTGTATTGTAATCTACAACTCCGAAAACTTACAATGTGTTTTTTAACAATTTTTTTTTTTTAATTTTAAGCCCATTTTGTTTTGAACGATTTTTACACCCCTTAATCATAGAATAAAAGGGTATACTAGATTCGTCAGAAAGTATGTAACAGGCAAAAGGAAGCGTTTCTAAAGCCCAAAAAATATACATATTCTTAATCAGGATCATAAGCCGAGTCGATCTAGCTATGTCCGTCTGTCTGTCTGTCCGTACAAACGCTGAGATCTCGGAAACTATAGGAGCTAGAAACGTCAGATTTGGCATGCAGATTCCTGGGCTTCCTGCGCATCGCAAGTTTTCGGGGAGCCACGCCCACTCTAACTTTTTAGGGTAGAGAAATAATTTTAAATGAATTGTGTTTGCTTAGCCCAATCTAACGCTCACAAAACTCCCAAAACTGTGGTGGTCATAGTTTTCATGCAAGAAGTTAACAGTTTCCTACAGTATTTTAAAGCCAATTGCAAGGACAAAATGTCAAAATTTTAAACTAAATTTTCTCAGAAACAGGTTAATAACTTGTATCAGATTGTATACGCTGAAATTGGTATATGGTTAGTACATATTTTTTAATTTCCTTTGACACTTTTTGTTAAATGGAATTGATAAACATCTTGGCATTCGTCAATCAAATTTTTCTGTTACCATTATTAAACACAAATTCGGCGGTGCTAACTTTTTGTGGATGTCCCCATAAAAAATAAACAAAATGTATTAAAAAAAAATTCCTCGGCAAAGATCCCACCTTGAAACATGTTAAATAAATTGCATTAAAGTGCGTTGTGTAAAAAAGATAATGGCAGTTGTTCCGTCTGGGTCTTTGGCTGAAACTTAACTATGTTTGGTTCTCTAAATCGTCCGAGTTCAATCATTTTTGGCACATAGGTGGTTGTTAATAATAAGAGTGCGGTCGAGTCTCGTGCGAGCTCCAGAAAAAGTGCAAGAAAGTTGATGCATTAAATGCAAACAAAACACAAAAACAAACAAAACACAAATAAGCAAAAAGACGCTAAAACACAAGCAAACAAAAAAGAGGTTTAATAATAATACGTTTATTTTCTTACATCTATCAAAAAAGAGCCACGCTAACAAGAGCTCAATGAGCAACGAGCAAAACAAAAGGCGGCTAAACTCAGCGTTCTGACTAGAGGGTTACTTCTTTTGTGTCTCAACGCGTGATAGCGAAAATCGCGATCTGGCTCGCCATGCCTACCTACTTTTGTAAAGTTTGCAAAAAAACAAGGAAGAACGTTATAGTCGAGTGCCTCGACTATCAGATACCCGTTACTCAGCTTAAGATAGCAAATTGGAAATGGAGATATATAACCAGCCGATATTTTAGGGGCCACCTTTGATCTTATCATAATAACTGTAGGCGTGGCAGATTTCATCGGATTGTGGGCGTTAGAGTAGGCGTAGCACCCCGCTGAAACAGGAAGCCCAGGTATCTGCATGCCAAGTATGCCTGTTCTAGCTCTTTTCGAGATCTTAGCGTTCTTACGGACAGAGAGACAGACAGACGGACATGGCTAGATCGACTCGGCAAGTGCTCCTGATCCAGAATATATATATACATACTTAATGGGGTCGGAAACGCTTCCTTCTACACCCTTCTACTATACGCGTAACGGGTATAATTAAGCAAGCTGGCCCGGCTAGACCATACTAGATCGGTACATGCATATCAAGCTAAGGCCTAGCCCGCAAAACACCGCGGTAGGTAACAAGTCAAAAATAAACCGTGTCCAAATAAAAAAAAAAATTACCCGGGAGATCCGACAGCAATCGATTTGCGCTTCTAGAAAAAAATTAACCAGAACCGGCTCAGGAGACCAGAGATCAGAACCTAAGCCCCCACCGATCTACATTAGGGAGACAACCTCGAATGCCCTGGTCAACAAAATTGTTGCTCTGACCGGGGACGGAAACTTTCATGTTGTTCACAAAAGGGGATATACATGAAACCAAGCTTCAGAACAAATCTTAAAAACATTTCAGAGTTGTATCCAAATACGTAGAAGAAGCAACTTACGTACCAACTAAAAAGCAGCAAGGGCCTGCAAGTGGTACTAAAAGAAATCGAGCCCGACGTAACCGAAAAGGAAGTTATCGATGCTCTCAAGGAAAACGGGTATTCTGTAAAGAACGCCAGTAACATCATCAGCAAAAAGAACCGCAACCACTCTTCAGGGTCGCGCTGAAGCCAGACAGCAGAGTCTTACAAAGACACACCAGGGCAAACAGCTCACTTCGGCCCTTCCAACAAGAAAGACCTCAAAAAGAAAAAATGCCTTAACTCACAAGGGCTGACTTTTTTACAAGTAGATAAAGGACCGCAGAAAGGTGACAACATCACGTAATCAGAATACCCAGAATACGCCGGAAGAATTTATCGGCGCGGCGGACGCATACGCCGATGCCCTTCGATGAGCTCGGAAAACCTTCAGTATAATCTAGAAACGCTCAGCAATCCAAGTACAGTCACAAAACACTCTGAAATCTAAGATGGTCACCATGCAACAAAGTATAATGGAATTTATGTCATCCATGAAAACGAACATGCAAACACTGGTTCATAACCAGCTTACAGCTTCTTGCAGTTAAGCAGTCAAAATAATCGATGGCAAATCTACTAATAATAATGTGGAACGCGAATGGCGTTTCACGGCACAAACTTAAAGTAACACAGTTCCTGAATTAAAACCAGCCGCTGTTTACTGTCTGCTGTCTGACACATACTTGCCAACAGATCCCAGGAAAGTTCCAGACCTAATAGACTTTGCGGTGACAAACAACATCCCACGCAATATAATGAGTGCCAAAGCGTATTCAGACCATTCGTCAGTGCAAAGACGAAAAACTACAGAACAACCCCCCCAGTCTGACGTACCACAGAATCAACTGGTAAAATATAGCAAGAAAGACCGCTGTATTCGAGTGCCTCGACTATCATACACAAGTCGGCATAAGTATTTTGACGAAACAAAAGTTAAGTATACTCGTAACTTGAACTAGCTTCATTGAACTTTTGGCATCAATGGAAACGTAATTGAAATGCCGTTTGAATGATACAATAATTTTCTTAACCCATTCAGTTCTTGTTGAAAAGGACGAAATGTTTGCTGAAATCTACTGCGGAGTTTTTTTTTCTCGTTTTCACAACTTAAATTTTTTGATTCAAAAAGTTTCTACAAAGAAGAGAATTGGTAACTAAAAAAAAAAAAAAAATCAAAAATGATTTTTTTTATATTTTTGATGATTTTTTGAAAAAGTTGAGGAATATGCATCTGAGCCATATTTGTTCCTTTATCATACAAATTTTTTTCGACATTGTCACCTTCAAAAAATTTTGAAAATACTAGGAATATGATTTTAAAAAAATTGTTTTTGCAGTTACTAGTTTTTTTTGCTTGTTTAATTTAAAAATTTAAGTTTGTAAGATACGAAAAAAATTTTAAAAGTATATTTTCACAAAAATTTGTCCTTTTCAATAAATATCGAATGAGTTAAGAGAAGTATTGCGTCATTCAAACGGCATTTAAATTACCTTTTCATTGATACCAAAAGTTAAACGAAGCAAGTTCAAGTTACGAGTATACTTAACTGTTATTTTGTCAAAACACTTATGCCGACTAGTGTATACCCGTTACTCAGCTTAAGGGAGCAAAAGGAAAATGGAGATATATAAGCAGCAAAGAGATATTGTAAAGCGCCACCTAGCCGCTATTTCAGTATATGTTATGTGGGTGGCAGACAGATTCAAGCCTTTAAACCGATTGTGGTCATTAGAGTGGGCGCGGTACTCTGCTGAACCAAACTTGCGCTGCGCAGGAAGCCCAGGACTCTGCTTGCCTAGTCCGAATATACTATCTATTACAGTTTCCGAGATCTCCGCATTTATATGGACGAACGGACAGACGGATATGGCAAGATCGACTCAATAATATATTTACTTTATGGGGTCGGATACGCTTCCTTCTACCTTTTACATACTTTCCGACGAATTTAGTTTACCCTTTTACTACGAGTAACGATATAAAAAGTATGTAAGCCCACACATCAAATTAACCCCTTAGTTTAACATCGAAGCGGACATCGACTGCTTTACCTATGCTCTTGGAAAAGTATTCATGGAGACATAGTGACTGTCTCAAACACCACAAGGCACAGACGTGCAAACCAATCACTTCTTCAAATTGAATGTTTAGTGTTAGGAAAAGGCGCCAGCGAAGTGCTTGGCAAACAAAGAGATCCCCGACATCGTAAAAACGTCTTTAGGAAGACACTCGCACACTAAAGCTCTAAAGCAAGAAGAAAATACACAGCTGCGGTACATCAAACAAATTTCTCCAACCAGTTCGAAACATTTTTTCTGGAGCGCTCACCCAGGTCTCAGCTCTCCAATCGAAACAGTAACTCCGATAAGAAATTTATCAGGCAGCTTGGTCCTCAGCTACGAAGATAGAGCCGAGACTTTTGCTTTACATCGCAGGAACATCTTTTAGCCGAACCCTTGCCACTGGTTCATTTGTCCCACCACAAATCGAATCAAATCAGCCAAAGGAAATCGCGAAAGTTATTGGGGAACTGAATCCAAAAAGGGTCCCTGGTGGTAACCAAATAACCCCAAAAATGGGGTCATAAGTCTCGGCTACTATCCGAAAAAATCTGAAAAACTATATTTTCATTATAATACCGAAGCTCGGAAAAGACCACAAGATTCTGTCATCTTACCAATTAGTTTATTAGTCTGTCTAAGTTGTTCGAAAAATGCCTTCTAATTCGCATAATACCACATCTAGGAGCACACAATGTTATCCGTACACATCAGTCTGGCTTCCGCCAAAAACATGGAATATTCGAACAAATGAATAGAATAACATATGAAATACGCACAGGCTCTGAGCATCAGATCAGCGCAATATTCATCGATGTATCTCAAGCCTTCAAACGAATATAGTTCGATGGCCTCATGCACAAAATCATGCACTCATTTCGTGCCAGATTACACTGACAAACTATTTGAGTCGTATTTTTACAACAGAACGTTGGCAGTAAGGTGCAACACAACACCATCTGACGACTACATTATCGAAGCTGCAGTCCCGCAAAAAAGCGCACTAGGGCCAACTGTGTTCTTCCCATATACAGCGGATATCCCTACGGTGCAGAAACTAACAATAACAATAAAACTTAGGTCCAGCATCTTCCACTGGAATTTAAACTCTCTCGCGTTCTGCTCTACAACACAACTCTTAATGCCATCTGTACTTATGGCTCCCAGCTATAAGGGAACACAAACAGCAGCAACTTAGACATTATACAGCGCGCTTAATCGAAAATCCTTCGAATTATAACTGGGGCACCACGGTAAATTCGCAACCAAAACATCCGTATGAAACTTGAAATCTTGCCGTAAAATATAAAATAGACATCCCAAAAGAGTCCATCAATCTGTGCACCGCAATCGTCTCGCAAGAGGCTTGACTTGGGTTTCCAGCAGATTACGCCTTCGACGCAACGACCTCCCAACCTAGCAACAACTTTCGTCCCCCGCTTTTTGTTAGTGATCAAAGGAAAAAAATTCAATAAATAAATGGCGAAGCCAAAGAAAACTATGACTAATGTTTTGCAAAGACAATTGAGATTCCCTCCACCTGCATCACGGAGCTGTTTTCACTAATAGGCCACTAAACCGCAAAATCCGCAAGACATAAAAATTACTGTTGTTAATGTCTCTGAAGGCATCGTTAAAATAAATTTCGCTCAACAATATGTTTTGGAATCCAAGTAAGGTGTTATAATTATACCCGTCACTCGTAGGGTAAAAGGGTATACTATAATCGTTGGAAAGTATGTAACATACAGAAAGAAGCGTTTCCGACCCCATAAAGTATATATGTTTTTATCAGGATCACAAGCTATGTCGATCTAGACACGTTTGTTAACTGAATTGTATTTGTCTCATCAATACCTATCGACTGACCTAAAAAATGTGCCACGCCCTCTAACAACCACAAACCACCCAAAACTGTGGTGGCCACCGTTTCCATGCAAGAAACAAATATTTTTCTAAAATGTATTAGACTCATCAATACCTATGCCCTTCTTTTACAAACCGAACCCCTTTTTAAGTTGACATTTTTGATTTGCCTGAAACTTTTTTTACGTATACTTTTTGGAAAATAAGTAAACACGTGTTTCAGGATTTAGAATTAGCCAGGTTGTAAAAAAGGCTAGTTTTCAAAAAGTACCCTCTGTTTGTAAGTCCATAGCTCCAACTGTAGTTATCGGATTGATTTCATGTCTTTTGCATAAAGTCGTCTAAAGCCTCTCCCTTTTAAATACATTTTATTTAATAAACAGTATTTTTAATTTCCTAAAACTTTAAACAAATTTTAATTTTGAAATATTAGCGAACAAAAAAAAATGTGTATACCCTTGCAGAGGGTATAATAATTTCAGTCAGAAGAAGAAGACGTTTCCCTATAACGTATATATATTCTTGATCAGCGTCACTAGACGAGTCGATCTAGCCTGGTTTCTACGAAAACTGGTCTCTCAAGTTTAAAGCTATAAGGCTGACACCAAAAGTAGCCAGCCGGATCGGACAACTATATCTTATAGCTCCCATAGGAACTATCGGGGAAAAAATAAGAAAAAAATTATATCCTACGCTTGAAAATAACATTTTTTATTTGTTTTTTTTTCGGAATTTCGAATTGCATTTTTATTAAAATCGTACGACTGTATCATATAGCTGCCATAGGAACTATCGGAAAATTAGTGAAAAATAATATGAGAAAATGATATCTTTGGTGTTTTTTAACATATAACCTTCTAATTTTGGAAATAACATTTTTTATATAGTTCTGATTTTAAAAAATAAAATTTATAAAAATCGGACGACTATATCATATAACTGTCTTACTAACGATCGAAAAATTCTTAAAAACATAAAAAATTATATTTCCAATATTATTTCCAATATTATATAATATGTCAAAAAGCCCCAAAAGCTATAATTTCTTTCATATTATTTTCCCGACAATTTTCCGATCGTTTTTATGACAGCTATATGTTATAGTCGTCCGACTTTGATAAAATTTAATTCGAAATTCATAACTAATTTAAAAATATTATTTTTTAGCTTATAAGGTAATATGTTAAAAAACACAAAAGATATAATTTTTATTTCATGTTTTCCTACTAATTTTTCGATCGTTCCTATGGCAGCTATATAATATAGTCTTCCGATTTTAATAAAAATTAATTCGAAATTCAAAACCAAATAAAAATGTTATTTCCAAGCGTAGAAGGTTAAAAGTTTTTTAGCTTTTAACACCGAAGATATAATTTTTGAATATTATTTTACCACTAATTTTCCGATTGTTCCTATGGGAGCTTAGAAAGGTATATATTAAAAAACACGAAAGATATACTTTTTTTTTTTAATTTTTCCCCTGATAGTTTCTATGGGAGCTATAAGATATAGTTGTCCGATCCGGCTGGTTCCGACTTATACGGTGTATTCAAAAGTAAGGTAACTTTTCAAATTTCGCGGGCAACATATTTTCGACTATCGATTTTTTTGTTTTGTTATGTTGGTACACTCTTCCCTAACATCTGTACCAAATTTCAATTGAATCCCCTTTTTTGTTTAGTTGTGAAAGGCGTAAAGGTAACAAGTTGTTTTGCTTGCTCTGCGATTTTTTGCTATCGAAAAATATGGATCAAAGGATTTGCATCAAATTTTGTGTAAAAAATAAAATTAAGTGCTCCGAAATGTTGACAGTGGCATACGGTGAAACTGTTCTGAGTAAAAAAAATGTTTACAAGTGGTACAAACTCTTCCAAGATGGCCGGGAAGATGCCAATGACGAGCCTCGCTCTGGACGCCCAAGCACGTCAACAACTGATGAAAACGTTCAAGCAGTGAAGAAAACTGTTTTGGAAAATCGTCGAATCACTATCAGAGAAGTTGCTGAAGATGTCGGTATATCGCTTGGCTCGTGCCATGAAATTTTTTCAAACGTTTTGGGCATGAGTCGTGTGTCAGCGAAGTTTGTTCCAAACTGCTGAATTTTGACTCATTATACCATCTGCAAGGGTATAAATATGAAAAAAATATATCTTTGGTGTTTTTAAACATATAACCTTCTAAGCTTGGAAATAACATTTTTTAATTAGTTATGAATTTCGAATTAAATTTTATCAAAGTCGGACGACTATATCATATAGCTGTCATAGGAACGATCGGAAAATTGTCGGGAAAATAATATGAAACAAATTATAGCTTTGCTGCTTTTTGACATATTATCTTATAACATTGGGAACATAATTTGGTATATTTTTAAGAATTTCGAATTCAATTTAATAAAAATCCTCCTACTCTTACATATAGATGTAAAAAAAAGGTCTAAGAAATGAAATAATTTTTGTTGATATCACTGAAGTCAACAACAATCCTTAAAAATTTCAAATGGTGTTACTAAAGTTGATTATTTCTTATAACTGCAATATAAACTTAAATCAAAATTTAGAAGTTTTAAAATAAATACTCTTTTGATCCTAATGAAATGTATTTCCTATTTTTATTTAGAAATTATCAACAGATTGTTAAATAAGTCTGAAGAACAAGTGCAATAAGGTTCTAATGAGAGCGAGCGAGATGGCTGCTGAAAATATCAGGGGGCTTATTACATTAAATTTGATATCTTGAAAACAAAAAATTGCTCCAACCCATAAAAAACCGAGCGTATGTTACGATTGGAGGCAAATTTTAAAATTAAAAAAAAATAATAATTAAACATATTTTTTTATGGTCTCTTAGAAAAAATGTTTCAAAATTACAATTTGTTTACAAATTTGAGGCTTTAGAGGTTTTTATGCAAAAGAAGCAAAAGAATCAAAATCAATCGGATTACTACAGTTGGAGATATAGACTTGCAAACAGAGGGTACTTTTTGAAAATTAGCCTTCTTTTAACTAAAAAAATATTTTTTTTCGGCCAAATCCTGATACACGTGTTTACATATTTTTCGAAAAGTATATGTAAAGAAAACTTCAGGCAAATCAAAAGTGTGCATTTTTTTTTCCTTAAATCCGTTCGGTTTGTAAAAGAAAGGCCCACCTATCAACCACCTTAAATCACACAGTTGTACGGGTTAGCAGTTGGCGCTTTACAATATCCCCTTACTACTTATATATCTCCATTTCCCTTTTGCTCACTTAAGTTGAGTAACGGGTATATGATAGTCGGGGCAAGCGTTTATCAAAATATATCCCATTAAGAGATTCACATAGAAAAACAACAACGATTCTGGTGTCGTGGGGATGCCAAACGTGGGGAAGCCAGTCAAACGAACGACTAACACAGGAGAAAATGTTTTTCCGGCATTCACCGGTGTAGTGTGGCCATAAAATCTGCTACGCTCGACCTTCTGCAAGTCCTCATATAGCGGATATGTACAAATAGTAATTCTAGAGTTGAGCAACTCGTTAATCCGATCCATACCGCCAGCAAAGTAAAAACTTAACTGTATTACAAAAAACTTTAGCTGATTAGAAAAGAAGGGCAGAATCTTCTTTGGTGTCTAGCTGACGAAGCCGCCAGCTCCGAGGAAAGACGATTTTCCCAGGGGCATCGTCCACGGAGTATACTATCTTCAGGAGCAGCTACTATATCAATCTGTCCCTTAGGAGTACCCGGATAGCATCTCAAAAGAATCTTATGTGTCGGATTACCGTTATCCAAGAACGTGGAGGATGCCATAAGGAAAACATACTGTGAAGTGTATGCTCTCAGTAGAAAACATTAATAATCGTAACATTGGAAACATTTAAAATGCATTGAAATAAATGTACATAAGCCGAATCAATAGGCAACGTGAGTTCATGATGATCAATTAGAGAAGATTTGTCTTTCAACAGCCACTGGCATACTATATATGTATTTATTTTGTGTTTAAATGAATTGGTATACTTAAGAACAACAGTACTTTTGGTGCGAATTTTTATAAAAAATTATATAATAATAATAGTAACGAACAATAATTTGTTTTTCTCATTGCAGATGATTTAAAACGAGGCTAAGCTTGTTAGTCGGAACACGGTTACTTTCTTATCAACATAAATATATAAATATTGGTGTAGAATCCTAAAATGCTATACACTGCTTTAAAATTTTCAGCGGTGACTATTTACAGTCACAGAGTCAAATGCTCAGTATAAATAACAACTGTTTAAAGATTTCTTTAAGTTCCGTTATCACAAATGATGTACGATCCAAAAGGTTAGTGTTTGTTGATCAATGTTTCGAAAACCCGTGCTCACACTTATATAGAACTAAGGTGCTGGAAATGGGAAGTAATAATACTTTTACTTTCAACGAACTTTGGGATGAACATTGTGGAGAGGAACTGCAAACGTTTCCTTCCACGTTTAGGGAAAATAAACAGTTTCAGTTTATGGGATCGAAAATGCCGTTAAATCTAGTATACATCTATGTATAAATAGTGGAATATATAATTATAATAATAATTAATATAACACTCTTTCTGAGAGAATATTACTTTACAAACGTATATGTAGAATACATGTTTCGAGAACCGGTTGCATCTTCATGCCAAACAATGTTTAGGTCAGTCATTCTCTAAAAGAATATAAATAATTTGCTATTTGAATAGTGTGCGAGGGGGATGGAGATATATTCATAAAGGTGACTGCGAAATTGAACAACTCACAAAAGCACGTGTCAGAGGAATATATATCAGCCGATTGGAATGACCTTTAGCTGACTAACGATTATCTGATAGTCAAGGTTGTGAATTTTTTATCTTTTACACATAGTAATATAATTATATCTGCCACAGGAACTATATGATATCACTAATATAAACAGAATTCTCTAAGAGGAATGATGATAGTTCCTGGTAAAACTAATAGATCACTAAGAAAATTATTTATTATTAAAACTACGTACTGTCTTAACACTAGAAATTGCACCCAGAAATATACCAGTATACACGTTTTTTATTTTTACGGTATGGATCCGTACTCAAAAATGTTTAATAAAATAATAATGTGAACTGAAATAAAATATATATACATTAGTAAAAATCAATTCATTACTTTCGAATGATAACTTCGATCCATTCGTCCCTCGGCGTATAAAGGAAAAGGTATGTGGCCACAACAAAGCTTGTGAGGCAATGTACACAGAAGACCGGCTAGCTTTACTATTCACTTTTTAGGGAAGATACATATATTCTTGTTATGTTGGAAGGCAGAGAGGCTTACCAAGATCCTACGACAATAATAAAATATAGT
The DNA here is from genome assembly GCF_025231255.1 of Drosophila biarmipes. Classification (NCBI taxonomy): domain Eukaryota; kingdom Metazoa; phylum Arthropoda; class Insecta; order Diptera; family Drosophilidae; genus Drosophila; species Drosophila biarmipes. Next base: position 2,547,036 of record NC_066616.1, on the reverse strand, counting down.
GCTTCCTTTGGCCGACGCTATCAGTTTTACTAATCTATGCCGGGTCTTCCGAGAGGTTTGAGTCCAGGTAATATGGCTGTGTAACAACTGGCAATGTTAGAAAGGTCCGCGATGACATGACAGGGAGCAGGGGGCGAACTGACAATGACCATATAGCCGTCGCTTTCCGTTTGTATTAGTCTATGCGAGGTCGTTCGAGAGGTTCAAGTCTGTACATATATCTAACCATAACTGCAAGGGCTAACCTGAAGTTATTTATCCGTTTGTACTAGCTACCTTTTAGGGGAATAAGCATTCTGGTGGAGGCAGTATTCTTACGAGGGTTCAGATGATAGCTACGGTGGAGGTCAGTTGAATCCAGCCATTGGTTTCACATATAAAAGGTGGTAGGTAGGTTGGAATTTCGAATCGTACTTTTGCAGAAATAGATGTAGATGTAGTAGATGTAAGCAACTTTCTGCTGTTACACTTTTAAAAAATATTGACATTACATTGTTGAACTAAAAACCTTTTTTTTAGTTATTGCAACATTAAATTCGATGCAAGCGAGACAAGAGTGCGTTTAATGTCGAGATCAAAATTCGTACTGATTTTACAAAGGGACAGCCAGCCGAGTCCTGGGCCCAAGAATGTAAGAGAGACACTTTTCGCGAAGCAATTAATATATGAGATCGAACTCAGGCGGTAATTAGCTGCTGCGGCTGCGTGACCCGACCGACTCCCAACTTTGGAAGCCTGTGTTTCAACATCATCCTTAAAGGGTAGACACAGACACAGCATGCTTACTGCTCGCTGTCTTCACCGAACAGAAGCTCGAACACTCTGGAGAGGGGCCACCTTATGGGAGGCAAGTTTTCGTCCTTCACCAGAACTAAGTCATCGACAACCAGGGCAGGTTTTGGGGTGCGCCACTTGAAGCGCTGCTACAGTAGTGCTAAGTATTCTTCCTTCTTTCTATCGGGACCAAAAAATGTGCTGCAAGTAAGCCACGCGTTGCCATCCAAGGTATTGAAATTAAGACTGCCGGCTCGACGAAATAGGAAGGCGGACCCCCAATTAAAAAAATGTGCTGTGTACATACAGATCAGCGGGGTTTTCTGAAATCGAGACTAATGGCCGAATATTAACAACTCCTGATATGTAACAAATCAGGGTCCGCAACTCCTCAAAGCTTACAACAGCAGTGTCAACAGCGCGGTAAAAATTATGCTTAGCGACCTTCACATCCGCTTTCCAAAAACCTCCAAAGTGTGGCGACCTAGAAGGAATGAAACACCAATCAATAGCCTCTGCTAGGCAAAAGTCCAATGTAGCTCTCTAATGATCACTGCTGAGAAATAGGCGCCTTAGTTCAAGCAGCTTATTGCGAGCACCAATAAAGTTGGTTGCATTATCAGACCATATTTACCGCGACCTTCTTCTAGTGCATACAAATCGTTTGAGGCCATGTAAAAACGATACCGTAGAGAGATCCTTGATCAACTCCAAATGAATAGCCCGTGTGGCGAAATAAATGACAACACAAAAGTAGCATTTTACTGGAGGCTTGCTTCGCACCTTTGACTTGCGCAAAAGTCAACGCCAGTGACTTTGAATGTATGAGATCCATCAAGTCGCTCCTTTCGAAGATTATATTCTCCACAACTCGAGCCTTCATTCGAAAGCATCTAATACATTTGTTTGCTGCCTTCATTACCGTCTTTTCCCCCCAATAGGCCAACATTGGGGTCGAATTATGCCAAGTAGTTCCCGTGGCCCAGTGTGCAGATTGCGTTCATGAAAGTGAGCAATATTTGCTATAGTGACCGAATGACTCTGTGGTAATGAAATTGTATGACACCCAATAAAATCCAGCGAAGAATGCCTTAGCCGGCCATCCACTCTAAGAAGCCCAAATTGATCAGTCAATGGCGAAAGAAAAGTGCACCAATCCCTTCGACTGCAATGATTTGACGTCATCCCACAAATGTGAGCGCTGGACAAGACGAAGCAACAGCAGAGTACCGCCTGGAAGGTCAGACTCCGTGAGCGTAGGGCGACGGATGCGATTACTAAGCATGTAGACGTATCCGAAAATTCTTTGAAGGGCAGCAATGAAATCGGCAAACTTCGAACTGGAGATTTTCTTCGTATGGAGATTTTATTGGTAGAATTCTCTGGCAAACCTCAAGCGTTGGCTTTTCGGCAATGATTGGGGTCGGCCAGTCAGCTTTGGGGACACAAATAAATTTTGGCTCATGAGCCCAGAGAGGAGACTCATTAAGCTCAGCAGGAAAAGCACCTCGGGAGAGAGTGTCAGCTGAATTTAAGTTGGAATATATCGCCACTCCACTGACTCAGTTAGCACTTGAGTGGCAGCTACTCGGTTCGCATCGAATCTGGATGGCTGGACTCGGATCCATGAAGGCGCCACAGCAGAGTCGCGCCAGCAAGAACAAATTTTCCCCAAATGCACTCATCCCAGCCACTTCTGCGTTTGGCCTAGACAGGGCTAAACCCCACAAAGGGTGATACCCTTGACTTTGAGCAAAGTAATTGAAATCGGATGTTGCAAACGTCGTAGACGCAGTTACCTTTTATGGTGGCATCACAAAATCCATGAAGAACGAACTAGCCGAGAAAATGACGACGAATGATCTCATACTCATGCGGTAAAGCTATATGCTCGTCTGCTGACAACTGATGCACAGCCATAAATGATGCTGGCTTCGTGCTACATCTAGCATAAAAACACAGGTAATTGGTCCAGGTATGTGGCCACAACAAAGCTTGTGAGGCAATGTACACAGAAGACCGGCTAGCTTTACTATTCACTTTTTAGGGAAGATACATATATTCTTGTTATGTTGGAAGGCAGAGAGGCTTACCAAGATCCTACGACAATAATAAAATATAGTGCTTCCTTTGGCCGACGCTATCAGTTTTACTAATCTATGCCGGGTCTTCCGAGAGGTTTGAGTCCAGGTAATATGGCTGTGTAACAACTGGCAATGTTAGAAAGGTCCGCGATGACATGACAGGGAGCAGGGGGCGAACTGACAATGACCATATAGCCGTCGCTTTCCGTTTGTATTAGTCTATGCGAGGTCGTTCGAGAGGTTCAAGTCTGTACATATATCTAACCATAACTGCAAGGGCTAACCTGAAGTTATTTATCCGTTTGTACTAGCTACCTTTTAGGGGAATAAGCATTCTGGTGGAGGCAGTATTCTTACGAGGGTTCAGATGATAGCTACGGTGGAGGTCAGTTGAATCCAGCCATTGGTTTCACATATAAAAGGTGGTAGGTAGGTTGGAATTTCGAATCGTACTTTTGCAGAAATAGATGTAGATGTAGTAGATGTAAGCAACTTTCTGCTGTTACACTTTTAAAAAATATTGACATTACATTGTTGAACTAAAAACCTTTTTTTTAGTTATTGCAACATTAAATTCGATGCAAGCGAGACAAGAGTGCGTTTAATGTCGAGATCAAAATTCGTACTGATTTTACAAAGGGACAGCCAGCCGAGTCCTGGGCCCAAGAATGTAAGAGAGACACTTTTCGCGAAGCAATTAATATATGAGATCGAACTCAGGCGGTAATTAGCTGCTGCGGCTGCGTGACCCGACCGACTCCCAACTTTGGAAGCCTGTGTTTCAACATCATCCTTAAAGGGTAGACACAGACACAGCATGCTTACTGCTCGCTGTCTTCACCGAACAGAAGCTCGAACACTCTGGAGAGGGGCCACCTTATGGGAGGCAAGTTTTCGTCCTTCACCAGAACTAAGTCATCGACAACCAGGGCAGGTTTTGGGGTGCGCCACTTGAAGCGCTGCTACAGTAGTGCTAAGTATTCTTCCTTCTTTCTATCGGGACCAAAAAATGTGCTGCAAGTAAGCCACGCGTTGCCATCCAAGGTATTGAAATTAAGACTGCCGGCTCGACGAAATAGGAAGGCGGACCCCCAATTAAAAAAATGTGCTGTGTACATACAGATCAGCGGGGTTTTCTGAAATCGAGACTAATGGCCGAATATTAACAACTCCTGATATGTAACAAATCAGGGTCCGCAACTCCTCAAAGCTTACAACAGCAGTGTCAACAGCGCGGTAAAAATTATGCTTAGCGACCTTCACATCCGCTTTCCAAAAACCTCCAAAGTGTGGCGACCTAGAAGGAATGAAACACCAATCAATAGCCTCTGCTAGGCAAAAGTCCAATGTAGCTCTCTAATGATCACTGCTGAGAAATAGGCGCCTTAGTTCAAGCAGCTTATTGCGAGCACCAATAAAGTTGGTTGCATTATCAGACCATATTTACCGCGACCTTCTTCTAGTGCATACAAATCGTTTGAGGCCATGTAAAAACGATACCGTAGAGAGATCCTTGATCAACTCCAAATGAATAGCCCGTGTGGCGAAATAAATGACAACACAAAAGTAGCATTTTACTGGAGGCTTGCTTCGCACCTTTGACTTGCGCAAAAGTCAACGCCAGTGACTTTGAATGTATGAGATCCATCAAGTCGCTCCTTTCGAAGATTATATTCTCCACAACTCGAGCCTTCATTCGAAAGCATCTAATACATTTGTTTGCTGCCTTCATTACCGTCTTTTCCCCCCAATAGGCCAACATTGGGGTCGAATTATGCCAAGTAGTTCCCGTGGCCCAGTGTGCAGATTGCGTTCATGAAAGTGAGCAATATTTGCTATAGTGACCGAATGACTCTGTGGTAATGAAATTGTATGACACCCAATAAAATCCAGCGAAGAATGCCTTAGCCGGCCATCCACTCTAAGAAGCCCAAATTGATCAGTCAATGGCGAAAGAAAAGTGCACCAATCCCTTCGACTGCAATGATTTGACGTCATCCCACAAATGTGAGCGCTGGACAAGACGAAGCAACAGCAGAGTACCGCCTGGAAGGTCAGACTCCGTGAGCGTAGGGCGACGGATGCGATTACTAAGCATGTAGACGTATCCGAAAATTCTTTGAAGGGCAGCAATGAAATCGGCAAACTTCGAACTGGAGATTTTCTTCGTATGGAGATTTTATTGGTAGAATTCTCTGGCAAACCTCAAGCGTTGGCTTTTCGGCAATGATTGGGGTCGGCCAGTCAGCTTTGGGGACACAAATAAATTTTGGCTCATGAGCCCAGAGAGGAGACTCATTAAGCTCAGCAGGAAAAGCACCTCGGGAGAGAGTGTCAGCTGAATTTAAGTTGGAATATATCGCCACTCCACTGACTCAGTTAGCACTTGAGTGGCAGCTACTCGGTTCGCATCGAATCTGGATGGCTGGACTCGGATCCATGAAGGCGCCACAGCAGAGTCGCGCCAGCAAGAACAAATTTTCCCCAAATGCACTCATCCCAGCCACTTCTGCGTTTGGCCTAGACAGGGCTAAGCCCCACAAAGGGTGATACCCTTGACTTTGAGCAAAGTAATTGAAATCGGATGTTGCAAACGTCGTAGACGCAGTTACCTTTTATGGTGGCATCACAAAATCCATGAAGAACGAACTAGCCGAGAAAATGACGACGAATGATCTCATACTCATGCGGTAACGCTATATGCTCGTCTGCTGACAACTGATGCACAGCCATAAATGATGCTGGCTTCGTGCTACATCTAGCATAAAAACACAGGTAATTGGTCCTGGGGGAAATCCCTTCACAAAATGCATTGCAAATGGCTGTCCTCAGGCTGAACCCTAACATAATGGCACTTATGTACAAGTTAAGACAAACAAACGGTCTGAGTTCACTGACCGAATACGACACTGGCTTAATAGCTGAATAAGCATTTGACCGGATGTCGTTGCATGGCCGCTATGAAACGATCTCGTAACCATAAGTTGCGGGATTGTCTTGTTTGATTTTATGTTTCAGTTCTTATTCGATTTTGAACAGAGGCACTTCAGCCCTGTTCATAAATAATCATTAAAATAAAACTCCGCCTTTTAATTATACGAAAAGTTTCTAAATTTCAGGCGTAAAAGTCATCGACTATTTTATTGATATAAATCAAATTAAATAATTGGCGTCCAACTAGTGGTAATTTTGATTACCCGCGCGTGTTTTAATATCGCGTTACAAAAACAAGAAATCAACAACGTTGCTCGACCAGCAACGACATTAACAAAGTGACACCGCTAAAAAAAAAAAAAAAACGACAACTACAAACCAGTGACTGCTGCTCGGGAAGCCTACCCCATTATAATAACAACAAACCGGCGACTGCTGCGCGGGAGCTATACCCTATCCTAGTTTCTTGTAACAAGGTTTTTTTTAGGTCTGCTAAGCAAATCAAACTAATCGAAAAATTAAAATGATTCATTAAATTTTGCAACTTGAAATTAAAAAACATTTTAAGTGTGAACTTTGTTTATTTCTTTTTGCCACATTGTGTTTACAAAAAAAAGTTTTAGCTTTGCATCATTCGTAATTCGACCCATTGAATTTTTTATTGTTTTTGCGCTCTGTCGCCTACTCATGAGTTTGATTGTTTTCTTTTCCGTACCCATTCAACGTTCGGGCCGATGAGCTCGCCGTTTTCAAGCTACAGAAACCCTCAGCAACATTGCACCGATTCAGAGTCAGACTCTGATAGCCATACTAGAGTTCTCAGGAACAGAATTGTAAAGAGCAAACGTATTCTTGTTGCTTCTTCACCAAACATGGACCTAGAACAACTTAGAACAGTGGTTGAGGCAGGGATTCGCAACGTTTTAGCTGAGCAAGCTGTCGCCCACGACCGTGAGCAGCAAGCATTAATTCAGAGAATTAATGAGTTGTCCAACCAAGTAGCTACAGTTCAAATTACGCCGCCCGTAGTTGAAGAATACAAGGCCATTGAGATCAGAAACGACATACGCTGTGACGAGCCACTGGATGCCGTCAAATGTCTGCAAGAGTTTGCAGGGGCCCAAGAGTCGTATGTCTCTTGGAGACAAGCGGCGCTAGCCGCCTATGAAAATTTCAAGCCATATAATGGTAGTTCGCGCCATTATCAGGCAGTAATCATAATTAGGAGTAAAATTCGAGGCCCTGCCGATGCAGTTCTTGCCTCTTTCGCTACAGTTTTGAACGTTGAGGCAATCATAAATCGCATATTTCACATACAGCGACAAGCGCCCAATGCATGTCATTGCAGGAGGAGCTTGGTACATTGAGGTAGGGCAACATGCCACTGCTTCAATATTATGATGAGGTAGAGAAAAAGCTCACACTGTTGATAAACAAAGTCAACATGAGTTACGAGTCAGCCCTAGCTGAGGGCTTACGTAACAAATTCCGCGACGATGCGTTGCGAGTTTTTGTTTCGGGGCTTAAACGCAACCTCACAGATGTACTTTTTGCTGCGAAACCTAAAGACCTACCTACGGCTTTAGCCCTTGCTCAAGAAATTGAATCAAATCACGAAAGGTACGTTTTCGCGACTAACTTCGCTAAAAGTTTAGAAGAAAAAGCCCACAAAGCGGAACAGAAGACTCAAGGGAAACCCCCAAAATCGAACCCGAAGCAGTCCAAGTCCCCACACTTTAAGCAATCGCAGGGTAGCAAGCAAAATGACCAGGCACAAAGCAAGCCAAATAGCTCAGACACTCCGGAGCCAATGGACATAGACCTATCCTCGTCCAAATTTCGGCAACAAACGGCGTTTTCAAGGCCAAGCCCCTCGGGTAATAACTACACCCAAAACCAGAAACGTTCCGCATCTCAGCGCACGTCTGGACAAGGTCAGCGACAAAGAGTTGATCATATTACGCTAGACACATCACAGGCACAAACATTTCCCTCTTACAATGAGGCAGCCACGTCAGCCGTCAGCAATATAGACAGCGATGCAGATTCAGACCAAGATGCGGTCAATTTTTTAGGGGCGAGTCCCTGCTACCGTTCATTCAACGCAGAGTAGCAGGGGTCAGCAAAAAATTTTTAATCGACACGGGCGCTGCAAAAAGCTACATAAAGCCATTTTAGCAACTAAAATACATTACCCCTGTCGATAAGCCATTCTCGATTTATTCAATCCATGGCTCAAACGAAATAACTAAAAAATGCTTCATACAAATCTTCGGTGTAACTGCCCCATTTTTTTTTTTTACTAAACAACCTGTCGACATTCGATGGCATTATAGGCCATGACCTCCTAGCACAAGCGGGAGTCGATTTGTGCTTAAAAGACAAGCAATTAAGGGTGGGCTCCAAATCCGAGACCATCCAATATCATAAATGCGTAAGCGTTAAACTCACGACAGCAGCAGATATAGATGCCCCGTCGTGCGCCAAAGCTAAATTCGCACAGATGCTAAAGTTCAGGGTCAATGCCTTTGCTGACACAGACGAAGCATTACCGTTCAACACTTCGGTTGTAGCAACCATACGAACGGAGGACGAGGAACCTATATATTCTAAGCTATGGGTGTGGCCGATTTCGTCGATTCAGAGGTAAAAAACCTCCGTATAATAACCCAATTTGGGTTGTTGACAAAAAAGTTTAGACGAAACGGGTAACAAGAAGAAGCGTATGGTAATAGATTTCAGAAAACTGAACTCAAAAACCATTGCGGATAAATACCCAATGCCAAACATATCAATGATATTGGCGAACCTCGGACAAGCGAAATATTTCACGACACTAGACCTGAAGTCAGGCTACCACCAGATAACTCTGGCGGAACGTGATCGCGAGAAGACCTCGTTTTCTGTAAATGGAGGCAAGTACGAGTTTTGTAGGCTTCCGTTCGCTCTAAAGAACGCGGGAAGCATCTTCCAAAGAGCCATCGACGATGTGCTTCGTGAAAAAATTGGCAAGACATGCTACGTCTACGTAGATAACGTCATAATCTTCTCAAAAAACGAAAGCGATCATGTCAAACGACGTGATTTTGAAAAGATTAAGTGAAGCAAAGATGAGGGTTGCTAAAGAGAAATATTAGTTTTTCAAAACAAGCGTAGAATACCTTGGTTTTATAGTCACCGATCAGGGAGCTAGGACTGACCCCGAGAAAGTAAGGGCCATCCAGCATTACCCTGAGCCAAAAAACCTGTACGATGTTAGATCCTTCTTAGGTTTGGCCAGCTACTATAGGTGCTTTGTAAAAGACTTTGCTGCCATCGCAAAACCGGTGTCCGACATCTTAAGAGGTGAAAACGGCACAGTCAGCAAGTACAAATCATATAATATTCCTGTATTCTTCAACGAAAAACAGCGCAACGCTTTTGAAAAACTGAGAAATATTCTGGCGTCGGAAGAGGTCATGCTAATGTACCTTGATTACAAACAGCCATTCGATCTGACCACCGACGCCTCGGCATACGGTATTGGGGCAGTCCTATCACAGAATGGCCGTCCAGTCACAATGATTTCTAGAACTCTGAAAGACAGAGAGGCGAACTACGCTACTAACGAGCGTGAACTCCTAGCAATTGTATGGGCCTTAGCAAAGCTTCGTCAATACATTTACGGAGCAAGAGAAATCAATATCTACACAGACCACCAACCTCTGACCTTTGCAGTTTCCGAGGGTAACCCCAATGCAAAGATAAAGCGTTGGAAAGCCCGGATCGACGAGACCGGCGCCCGATTATTCTACAAACCCGGGAAAGAAAACCACGTAGCTGATGCATTGTCACGGCAAAACGTGAATTCCCTTGTAGGCAACACTCCAAGCTCTGATGTCGCTACGATACATAGCGAAGCTATCGCCACTTACACCATCGAGACCACCGATAAGCCAATAAATTGCTTTAGAAATCAGATCGTGATTGAGGAGGCAAGGTACCCTTTAATTAGGAGAGTCATATTGTTCCGAGAAAAAAAATCGGCATACTCTTCATTTCGTTGACAGGGAATCTTTATTTAGGGAATTTAAGGTTGCAGTTAACCCCAAAGTGGTCAACGCGATCCATTGCGACCTCCACACCCTCGCCCAGATTCAAGATGAACTGGTTCGAACATTCCCAGCAACGAAATTCCAACATTGTAAGAAGATAGTCGCCGACATCTTCGACATCAATGAGAGAAGGGAAATCTTGACGGATGAACATAATCGCGCCCATAGGGCTGCACAACAGAACGTCAAGCAGGTCTTAACAGACTATTATTTCCCCAAAATGACAAAGCTCGCGAACGAGATAACATTGAATTGTAAGGTGTGTCGCAGAGCCAAATACGACAGACACCCAAAGAAGCAGGAACTAGGCGAAACGCCAATCCCTTCACATACGGGGGAGATGTTACACATAGACATCTTTTCCACTGATAAGAAATTCTTCCTCACTTGCGTCGACAAGTTCTCGAAGTTCGCTGTAGTGCAGCCCATCCCGTCGAGAACCATTGAAGATCTGAAGCCAGCAATTCTTCAATTGATGAATTTCTTCCCAAAGGCTAAGACAATGTACTGTGACAATGAGCCCTCATTGACCTCACAGACAATCTCAACAATGCTGACCAACAGTTTTGGAGTCAACATTGCGAATGTTCCACCGTTGCACAGTGTTTCGAATGGGCAGGTAGAGCGATTTCATTGAGCTTGCTAGGTGTCTAAAAATCGACAGGAAAATAAGTGACACATTAGAAGTAATTTTGTTGGCGGCAACGGAGTACAATAAGTCAATACACTCTGTTAGTCAATACACTCTGTCGATGTAGTTCAGGCGCGTTCAGACGAACCGCAAGATCAGATCCAAAGCAAAATAAGAAACGCTCAAAACGCGCTAAGGAGCAGAGAATGCGTCGCGGCAGAATAGAGTCTTTGAAGTTGGCGAGAAAGTATTAGTTAAGTCCAACAGAACAAATGACCCCCTTTCGTCTCCTTTTTTTTTAGCCACTAGGCATTTATATTTTTTAAGCCACTTGGCACCTACATTTTTGGCCACTAGGCACGCTAGCATTAGTTAATAATAGTTTTGTCAGCCACTAGGAGCATTTATGTTTAGCCACCTTGGCATAAGTTTCTTTCAATCTTCCATTTGGTGCTGGGTAACCTCTCTAAGAAAAAAAATAAAAATAAAACACACATTTCACCCTACAGGTTTGAAATCATACTCTGTCGCTGGCTTCGGCGCACATCACCGACTACTCGCACGCCAAGTTCATCCCCATCATGGGCAAGTCCTGGTTTGGGAAGAGTATGCTTATGTAAAACATTCCGCGAACCTATCGGAGTACGAACGAGTTGTAGAAGAGACAGTCAAGCTCACATGAAGAAGCTCCTGGTCGTAGATACGGTGCATCTGCAGGACTTGCTAGAAGCCTTGGGTACGCACCACAGGGTCGCGAGAAGCATAGATTTCCTATGGTCCATACTAAAGGTTGTGGCAGGTACACCTGATGCAGGTGATTTAGAAAGGACTAGGTTCACAGAGATGCAACTGATAAATTCCAACAATAGACAAATAGAAATAAATACTAGAGTTCAGGACCAAATTAATAAACTAACCTCCATAGTCAACCAAATTTTAAAAGTAACTCAAAATTCACAAATCAAAACAAGTCACCTGTATGAAACTTTGTTGGCTAGAAATAGAATGTTGTCGATGGAGTTGCAAAATTTAATGTTGGCTATTTCACTTGCGAAAGCTAACATAGTTAGCCCTAACATTTTAGATCACGCAGACTTGAAATCAATTTGGTTAGAGGAACCCACCAACACCCCGATAGGTGACCTTATGTCTGACTCGTCCGTAAAAGTTCTTCAGTCCCCTAACTCATTGCACTTTATTATTAAATTCCCCAAAGTCAAATTTTCCTGTAGAAAAATAACTATTTACCCTGTCGCCCATAAAAACTTCATTCTGAGAATGCCGGACAATGTCATAGCCGATTGTGATGGAGAAACTCAGAGACCTCATGCGCAAGGGAAATACACGCAGGGGGCACGGCACATTGCGAGATTCAGCCTAGCGACCTGGAGGCGATCACCGAACTAGACGAGGGGATTATCATAGTCAACGATAATCCAGCAATGATTCAATTCGACAACGGTACCGAGATCAGAGTGCTGGGCACGCACCTCATCACCTTCAACGACAGAGCCAGAATCAACGGTACTCTATTCGTCAACCACAACAACGCCCAGAGTAGAGTCCCTGGGATCGCCAACTCCCCTATCTGGTATTCAAAACCCAGCCAGCCTAGATATTCTGAGCCTCCCGTTCCTTCATCGATTAAATGAATGAAACCTGGAGGAGATCGAGAAATTCAAGGAAAAAGCCGGAACGCATCGCATCTACAACGTGGCGTTCTCCGTGGCGGCTGTATGTTGCGCGCTCATCTGTGTCGGCCTCACCTGTCGGCGCATCATCACTGCGAGAAGGTCTGCAAAGCGGCTGAGGGACGTCGTTGCGGAGATAGGGTCGGCCGAGTCGGCCTTAACCCCACTGGCCAAATAGCTGAATAAGCATTTGACCGGATATCTCTGCATAGCCGGCAACCACGACATATGAAACGATCTCGTAACTATAAGTTGCGGGATTGTCTTGTTTGATTTTATGTTTCAGTTCTTATTCGATTTTGAACAGAAGCACTTCGGCCCTGTTAATAAATAATCATTAAAATAAAACTTGATATAAATCAAATTAAATAATTTACATATGTTCTAGATCGAGGTATTTATATAAACGCTGCATATTCAGCCTTCAAGGCTGGCTGACAATTAAACTTTCATTCTAGGGGCAAGAATCTTCGATTAGCTTGATGGTAGATCTAGATTGAGCTAGACAGGGAGCCGAACAGAATAATCACCAGTTGGCAAACGAACGACGTGTCTTACAAAATGTGCATCACAGTCCAATTTTTCCTTTGTAGCGGGTATAATTGGCAGCTTTCCACTTCCCAAAATCGTCGGAAGTTCGGGACTGAATCGTAAAATTGGCCTAGTTACAGATGCTGAAAATTTAATTTTCCCTTTTTGAAGCTGATTTACGAGTCGGGATGTTATTAGATGAAGTTGGGAGCGCGAATCGAATAGAGCTCGACAGGGAACAAAAACCGCGAAGCGGTTTTTTACTAAAACGCTAGCCGTTGCTAAGAGCACAATATCATTGCTAAACTCCTGTGCAATAAGAGCATTCGAAGTGGACGGCAATGCAGTGGGTGAGGCAGAGGGAAGCTCTTCTTGAAGCTGTGCTCCTTCTTGTAAAGACGCTAAGTTTACTAGGTGAAGCAGGGTGTGGCGCTTAGATCCACATTCACAAAAATTACTGAAGTTGCTTTGCCTAACTTGATGACCAATCTAAGACAATTTATGCAAAGACCGAGTCGTTTCTTGAAGCCTATTCGCAGGAGACAGGGTTTTAAAATTCTGACAATAAGAAATGGAATGCCCCGCATCATTACAGAATACACAAGGGTTTTAATTCGAAGTAAGAAATGATCTACTCGCATTGGGTTTTCTGTTACTGTCCACCTGATTGCCCGGAGCATAGTTTGCCATGGCGAAGTCTATAGTCTCTAACGTCCTGCATCGCTGCTCCAGAAATGATGCAGTTTCCACTCTGCACCGCCATTAGTCCCAGAATCTCAGTAATGTGTTCCTAAAGAACCAAGCGACGAATATCAAAGTTTTGCAGCAAATCCAAAGCAATTGCGTAGTTGCCATCTTCCAATGAGAATATAGTTGCCACCTCTGAGTCCCTCAGGCATGATCGTAGATGCTGCAGCTTTTTTACGTTGGTGAGGTCCGGATGACTATCTATGACCGTGGTAAACATAGGATAAAAGACTACCAGCGAATTTTGGAGGCTCTAGTGGGGGCAGCATGTGTCATGTGTGGGCGTTAAAGTGGGCGCGCCAAAATTTTCCAGTATTAGGGGTGTCACAGAAACTGGCGACGGATTGGGGGTAGTGGTTTGGAAATCAACACATCAAACCCGTAGGTCTCATGAATATTGGAGCTATTTCTTTTTTTAAGAAAAATAACTAAAAAGAAAAATTATTAGAGCTGGATACATACACTAAATATCAAATATTGAATAATTTTCAAATTTTATTTGACTTACTATGACCATTTCCCAAAAAATTGTAAACTTAATTTATGCTTTTTATGCAAAATTACAAAAATTATACTTGTTAAAGCCCATATTGTACAAAATAAAGACAAAAATGAAAAATTTTAATTGCCCGAATACCCGCTACATATTTCAGCCCTGAGCAGCTGCTTGAGGCTGCTAAGTTGGTTTATTGGTAAATTGTCAATAATTTAAAAAAAAAAAAACAAATTGCCATCTACACGAATTCTTGCTCTTGAGTACTTGCGAAGACAAAAACTTTGAGAGGCTAAGATTCAGCGGTGCATCCTTAGAAGTTTCTCTGATTTTCTTTCGCAAACAGATGGAACGTAAGATAATTTAAAGTTTTATTTTCCGTTGGAACTTCAACTCTTGTTGTAACTAAGGTTTCGGTAAAATTTTGGGCTTGACAAACATACCGTTATGATGGAGTTTCATCGGATTGATCACATGAACGCGCTCATTTCCAGTAATTTGGCAATGTCGATACTTTCGCGAATGAATCGCAAGAAAAAAAAAATTAGCAACGTTTATTAGTCAAAATTAATATAAACAAAAATTATTCAGTTTTACTTAAATGTTTTCTTCAACTTCAAAACCGGCTTTTTTTCTGGCAAAAAAAAATATTTTGGAATTTCAAAGTAGGCTTGACGGTTTGCGGACGGTTTTTTAGCAAATCTTTTCCAGAGGGTTTATAATATGCCTATTTGTAAATATAACCCGAACTGAATTAAAAAATTATAGTATGCAGATAGTTTATAGTTTAATCAGTGTTTTAAATTATTGGCAAGCATTTGGTGTTGTTGGTTTATTTTATCAAAACGTCTTTCGAAATACGTGGAATTTAGAAACCATCAAAAATGACGTCTTTGACACCAAGTTTTTTCGAGGAAATTTGGTTGGAGGAGATTTCTTTTTCTAGCATAAAAGCTGTAAGCGCTACAGCAAAAATTCAGTTTCAGTTTCACTTCATTACAGTTTTCGTGTTTGTCGGCAACGCTCTGACTTACACTAATTTACAGCTATCAAAGAAAGATGGAGAGTGACTTATTAAAGACCAAGGGCGATTGAGTGTTTAAATTGGCAGACTGCGGTTGATTCTTAGGAACATCTCCTTTTGGAAATTCCCCGACTTCGACCGGACGATCTTCGAGCAAATGTATTCTTCTCAAACGTTTGTGCCGAAGATCGTTAGCGAGCGAGTTATCGATGTAGTAATTGGACGCCGTGCCGATTATCGCAATAGCCGCAGGCAGGATGTTCAGACTCCTATGCTTCAAAAGACGCAGCACGCAGTACTATAGGGCGAGTGTCAGATCAGGTGAGCCGGTCAAGCGATAGTACGATGCTGATGTTGAGGGCTTCTGGGGCTGATATTGACGACGCTGCGATGCGTGGTCGACGAATGGAGAGCTTTTGAGGGTATCTCGTGCTGTGGAGCAGTGTGTGATGATCCTGTCCACATTTTTTAAAGGTGCCTCCGCTGCGACGATTCCCTTCGTAGAACTGATAAGTTAAACAAATGTGGCATTACTTGTTCTGTTGGACTTTAGCCGCGGATATATATCCTGACAGATTCGTTCTTTATACCACGAGAACATCTTCTGATGAAGGTCTGATTGGTGCCAGAACGAGCAGCCTATCAGAACTTCTTCTTGAAATTACTTGAAAACAAAAAACTAACAAAGAATTGACCGAAGCAACATAAAGCATCATTGTGGAGACTCGAGGTTTGCCTTAGCCTCCATAGGACTTTGTATACGCGTGTTACGGATATCTACTAGAACCCTGTGGTCGGCTCCTGGGTAGACCGATACGATTCTATAGACCTCCAATTTCTAAATTAATAGTAAGAACTTGCCATTTTCAGCGCTTTTGGAGTTTTTTAAAATACTCGTGATTCAGTCGCAATACCAACTTAGCTTATCTCTTGAATTCGGTCTTAGAAGTGAAAAGCTCAAAGTCGAAGCCAAGAAATCTGGAATTCAAGCGGGTTTCGACCTTGGCTAACACAAAGTGGAGCGTTCTTTAAAAGTGTATTAAAAAGCGCTTTGAAACGTTTTAGCCCAGCTTCTCACAGTACTTCCTTGTGTAACGCCCTCTTGGACTTCTTGCATGAAGTTTAGAAAAAACACCCGCAGAGGACACCCACTCCTAGCTAAAAAATTTTCGTTAGCTAAGTCGGAAGTCGCTTTCAAGTAGATGACCATTGTTGAAAAACACACGAATACGCAAACGTATCCCTTTGTAATGCGGCACGCTGCGTAGTCTTAAGGGAGAGTCGATCATTTGGAAGATCGCCCATTAGTTGGGTCTACAGACTCTCTTTTAAAAAATAGTGCTATTACCAGATTATTTACTTTGGTAATCTAATACTTCGATCGGATCCGCAGAACCATGAGCTGGACAAGGTGCCGCGATATTTGAAAACTATACGGCGGAATGATAAAATGTCGCTCATACTGCAGGTTTTTTAATGCATTAATGCGCACACATGCTCTCAAGCTGAGAGCAAGATGACCGCGGTACATTTATATATTGAAATACATTTGAGATTTGGCTAGATGCGTGATGCGAAACGTTTACTTTTCATAGATGTGTAAGTAATATGAAGTTCCTCTCAGATTCCATCATTTTCTAATTAATAAGTTACTTACATGGACTTAAAGGATCCTTACGACAATGATTTGGGAACTTTGAAAAAAACGTTCAAGGAAAATATGACATAAAACGGGATGTGGATAACAATTGGGGCCATACCAACTCCATCTCCTGCATCTCCGCAGAATTTGGCACTCATCGCACTTGCGACCAATTCTCAATCTTTGTTATTCGAGTTATTTTGCAAACTGTTGTCCTATCTGGAAAAATGGTTGGGAAGAGTCACAAAAACCATGATGTCCAAATGTCTTGGCCGACGAAATCGAACAGCTTGGAGATTTTAAGGAGCTTTGTTCAGTAGGTGGATCAGAACAAAGAAGATGGTTTCAAGAACAATGACAAAGGCAAAGCCACCATGGTGGAATTGGTAAATGACTTTTAAAATAAATAAATTCCGAGATTTCTTCAAAGTCGCCAAAAAAGCAGACAATAAAATCATTAACGGGGCATACAAAATCCTACTAGGGTTTAAAAGAAGGAATCACGAAGGGCACAGAAAAGCTCGTAAAAGGAATATGTAAATTCGGCCCCCCACTCTCCGGGAACTCCAGCGACGAAAGACGAATATTTTATCGCGCCGCTCTGTGGCTGCCGACGAGATCAAGGTTAGAAACGCAGCCGATGTGCTCTCCTTCAAGATGACATATAGAATGCACCGCTTTTCGGGGCCTAGCCGACGAGATTAGAGCGCAGCCGATGTGCGCTCCTAATTCTAGTAAAAAGTCGGAGCTTCGGAGCTAAACTTAATGATACGATTTCTCATTAAAATTGGACAGAGAGTCAAGAGTCATTGCTATTCTATGCAAATAAATTGATGTAAATTTGAATTTTCAAACGATCCAAAACAGTTCTTCAACGTTGTTAATGTCTAGCGTAAGTCATCGGCATTGCCTTCATCGGTACGTCTAAACTCAATGGAGGCATCGACGAATTCTAAAATTGTTGATTTATTTGCTGAGTTTTTGCAAACTACTTATAGTTCGACAGCTTGGTCGAATTATAACTACCCTATCCCTTAAGTAGGGAAAATTGTATTTTTCCCCTGTAATCACCGAAAGCTCTCTCTAAAAGATTTAGCAACAACAACGCCGACTTGATACCCCGGTTCACTAACATGGTTTCCATGTCTTTTGAACTTGACGCCCGCGAAAAACGTTGTGCGATAGACCAGCTGGTAAGGTGTCTGTCTCTGATGCTGAAGGTCCCAGGTTCAAGTACGCTCCAAGGCAGAGTATGATTTAAGTGTTTAAGAATAATATCGGGCCTGTGTATCAAAAACGAAGCGCTAGCCCCCTGAGCCAACGCTTGATTGTGACAAAAAAGCTTTGTCAAAGTTTTTTTCTAGAAAAAAAGTGATACCACTAATGTAAAAATGATATTACCGAAATATCGTTTTTAACATTTCGATCATATCAATTTGATACGTGCCGTATCAAGCCCGATTTGATATTGAATTTCATCAAATTAACCATAATATAATATCAATTTTTTTCTGTGTAGTGGACAACCCTAGAGATGAAGGTAGAGGATCTTCAAACTAGCGAAATATCGCAAGGAAATTCTTTTGTAATGCAATTGATGTGAAGCAATGTGTATACCCTTGCAGTTAAAGAAACACCATGTCAAATTTTTAAGGATTGTGGCTGACTTCAGTGATATTAAACAAAAAATTATTTAATATTTTTTTAGAGCATTTTTGTGACATCTATATGTTAGAGTAGTCCGATTTTTATTAAATTGAATTCCCAATTCCTCAAAATTTTAAAAATGTTATTTCCAAGCTATGAAGGTTATATGTTAAAAACACCGAAGATATAATTTTTTCATATTTTCCGACTAATTTCCCGATAGTTTCTATGGCAGCTATATGGTATAGTCGTCCGATTTTATTAAATTTAATTCGGAACTTAATACCAATTAAAAAATGTTTTTTCCAAGCGTAGGAGGTTATATGTTAAAAAAACACCGAAGATATAATTATTTCATATTTTAGCTATAGGATGAAATAAAATTTAATTCGAAATTCGGATCTAATTAAAAAATTTTATTTCCAACCTTAGAAGGTTATACGTTAAAAAACACCGAAGATATATTTTTTTTAATTGTTTCCCCGATAGTTCCAATGGGAGCTATTAGATATAGTTGTCCGATCCGGCTGGTTCCGACCTATATACTACCTGCAATAGGAAGAAGACTTTTGGGAAAGTTCCAGGCCGATAGCTTTAAAAGTGAGAGACTAGTTTGCGAAGAAACGGACAGACAGACATACGGACAGACGGGCATGGATAGCTCGACTCATCTAGTGACGGTGATCAAGAACATATATACTTTATGGAGTCAGATACGTATCCTTCACTGCGTTGCAAAGTTCTGACTGAAATCATTATATAGTTTTAAAAATTTTAAACTTAAAATTTAAAATAAATTCCTGGGTACATCTTACAGGTGCATTAAAAAAGAGTGCGTTCAGAGTGTTTCACTTTGGTGCATATAGGTGCATTCAAAATATGCATGCAACGGATACATTCTTTTTTGTCCGTCATCCGTGTAAAATTATTTTCCAGTTAGATATAGTCCGTATAAAGCGAATATTTTCTTGATCACTAGATGAGTCGATCTAGCAATGTGTCTCTGTGCGTGTGAATTCTGTGATTTCAGAAACTAAAACAGCTTGATAATTGAAACCTTGGATTTGGATTTTTTATCTCTTTTTGCTTGCAAGTTTGTTAGGCAAATACGGAAACCGATCCTACACACAGAAAAAAGAAGATTCTACTTCTTTCCGCCCATGAAACTTGACCGCAACATTCTTGTAGGGTCCTAAAAATTTCCACTTTAGCTTTAATCCGACATCGTACTGAGTTCTCTTAATTGCCACCAAATCATTAAGATGATAGACTCTCTCCTGTTTCCGCTTCAAATCAAACGCTTTCTTATTTTCTTCTTGTACCTTTTTGATGTCATCTCTTGGTGTTTGGCGAAACTTCTCTCTTTCTTCATTAAGATCTTTTATCACGAACTCCTGCATCAAGTGCTTTAGGTCTTTGCAGGCGGATAGCCGCATGTCAACACCAGTTAAAAGCTTGAATGGCGTAATCTTGGTGCTTCTTGGCTCGGTGCTATTGATAATTTGGTGAACTCGACCCACGTATTTATACCAAGCTAATGGACTTTCATAGCTCAACTTTGCTACTATCTTGTGATTGTGCCCTTACACCTGCTATAAGCAGATGCTATATGTTGTGTAACTCGCAGTATTCCTTTAATGCAAGATATGTGAAAGCAGTGCCTCTATCGGACACTATGCGGCAAGGATTCGTCATTTCCATTGGCCCGACGTGATCGGTGTGGTATGTAATGAAGGGTAAATCGCTTTTGTCAATTTAAGTTAGAAATCCCTCTTTCTTAGGATTATACAATTTTAGGACTGGTTCGCTAATAAGAGCAGTCTTCAGCTTTTCAAACGCAAATTGTTGTTTCTCTCAAAATTCATACTTGGAATCGCTTCTCAGTGAATCTGACAAGAGCCTGAACTTTGCTATATTTTTATTTTTTTGCAATATTTGGCACTTACTCCAGTTGATACATAAACCGTTCCGAGAAGCAACATGCAAGACATCTTTCAACTTAGCAAGTCCTTCTTCCAAGTCTTGACTGGGTATAATTACACCGTCCACGACAAAATTATTTGCGAATAGCTCCCTTAGCACTGCCATGATAAATATTGTAAAAACTACAGGTGAGTTTGATATGCCAAATGGTATATAAAGGAATTCAAATTGTCCAGATTGGGTCCGAGAGCCTGGTTCAATCGGAAAGTGGAAGAATCCGTTTGTTAGATCCAAAGTAGTGAATATTTTGGACCTTTGCAGCTTGTCCAGCACGGTCTCCATATGAGCCATCGGAAAATTGCCTCAAATAATTCTCATTAAGTCGGTAGTCACAGCACAATCTTTTCTTTCCGTTTTTCTTGGACACCAAAACAACTGGCTATGCGTACTTTGAGGTACTCGGTTGGATGATTTTTCTGCAAGCCATTCCCCAACTTCATCGTCAAAGGTTTTAAGGTCACAGGCAGGTAAACAACGTGGATGGTGGTAGACAAGTATTTCATCCTTCAAAATGATTGTCATTTATACCGGAGCATTTGCGTTGTCTCGAGTGGATACTCTTCAATCAAACTTTTGACCACAGACTGCTGTGGTTGATTAAAATAAGATAAATCAATGTGTTCGGAAACTGCTGCCTGTTCTGCACACATGCCCTTGAAATCTTGCAGAAACTCGCCCCCGAAATTGATATGTTTATCTTCGTTACTTTTTGATTCATTTCGACGCGTAAACTCAGTGTCTTCTTTTGTAACTTTCATGTCCATAATATCCAGGATGGTTCCGCCCAAAATTGCTTCAAAACCCATGTCCTCATCTGGAACACTATTCCACCTTCATGTGCATATTGTCCATTTCAACAGGTATGACAATACTCCCAAAAGTTAAAACTCAACTCTCGCCTATTCCCGTCACTTTTCTTTTCCGGTGAGAGGTTCCTTGCCTAGTTTGAGGAAAATGTTTCTGCGCATAAGACATAGATCAGCACCTGTGTCGACGAGTCCATTGAATTGAGCATTGGAAGATTTAATAACTTTTAGTTCACGGCCGGAAGCCGTAAACTCTCTTTTTGGCTTAGAAGCTGCGTTCTTCACGTGAACCGCATTAGCATTGTTCTCCTGTTTCACCTCAACCTCGATTTTGCACTGCGCAGCACGATGACCTGTCTGTCCGCACTGACAACAATTATTGTTGTCCTTTTCTTTAAATCGAACGGATCACCGCACTTGAAGCATTTACGTACAAAGTCTGGTTTTGGGTCGAAGCTTTTGAATCCATCTGCCTCAACTACACGCGCTTCTTTCTTGTAAGGCATCTTATAGAACCGCAGACCTTCTTGTATACTTCAATTTGCTCCTTCAGATGCCTTATGGTTTTCACCCGATACAACATTACTTTATTTGCCTTAGCATCTGGAACTCCCTTTACAAACTACTCTATTAAACTCTCTTCGTCTAGTTTAACTGGCTTAGCTATTTCCATCAAAGCATGCAAATATTCCTAAAGAGTCTCTCTTTTTTTGCGCTTGTGATGGAACTCAGCAGATGAAATTTTAACAGCAAATTAGCCTGGCTGCAAATGAACGATTTTGCAGCCCCACTGAGCAACTGCTTAGAATAAATGAAAACTTAAAGCTCGTTCCAGTGAGTCAAAGCACATTCCTCCAATCCCTGAATCCACTGATCTATATCTGGATTTCCTGTACCGGCAAAATTTTAAACACTGCCTTCAAAGAACGGCTTATAGGCGTTGCCTGCACTGGAAAATCTATCATCGTCGTCCTGAATACCGAAGTGAGTCAGGAGCCTATCCTGTAAATCGGACTTTCTATCTGCTGTGGGTAAATTTAGTTATAGTAGCTTTGCTCGCAAGTCTTCGCATCGCAGTAACATTATCTCATCGAGTTGCATTTTGAAATTTTCTTACAATGATACTAGCTTACCAATAACAATATTAAAGTGAATCTAAGATTATATGGTTATAAATAGATTATATGAATAACTTCAGCTAATGACAAAAATTGGTTTTATACATACAGCCAACTCTTACTGATTTTAATTTCATTGGGTCAGATTTCTGATTAGCACCCCTTTTGATGCACTGCTTCTCGAAACTGCTTGTCTGCCAATTGGATTTTCTTCTGGATTATACAACTTGAACTTTTGTCGTTGCTTGTCCGCTGACGTCGTTGCATTCGCCTTGGGTCAATCTCGGACGAGCCTGTAGGAATAGTTATATTCGCAATGTTTTTTTTGGGACTGAGTTTAAACACAGAAGTACTTAGATTAATTTTCAGAGTTCTGTTTAATTTCTTTAAAACTGTATCGTGCTCTTTTCACGAACGCCAAACGACGACTCCTCGCTTAGAAGAATCGAGTACTTTATCGGGGATTTCAGATGTTGAAGTGTTTAAGAGCCATATAACTTAACCCGCTATGAGTGTGCCGTTCATGAGGACCGCCAGATTGAAATCCCACATGTATGTCCTAAAAATGATATAATTGACTAATAGTTGACTTTTAGTTTATAAACTGCCTAACAAGTTTAAATGTTATACTTTAAAGAATAACTTAAAAATATTTGATAGCTTAAAAATTGTAAGCTATATATATTTATAATGAATTAATGTTGGACCCACGTAAAAAAATTGTATTGTTTGTTTACTTTATTAGAAATTATTAATTGGGCCATATTTTAAAACATTGGGTAATTTTTGAAAAAAAAAACCATTTATTCACTTACGCTAGGAAATAACATCTTTTAATTAGTTCTGAATTTGAAATTAATTTTTTCAAAATCGGATGACTATATCATATAGCTGCCCTAGGAACGATCGGAAAATTGGTAGGAAAATAATAGGAAAAAACAAGGAAGAACGCTATTGCCGAGTGCCTCGATTATGAGATAACGTTTACATAGTTTAAGGGAGCAAAATGGTAATGAAGATATATAAGCAGCAACGCGATGCATTAGGGTTCCACCGACCGGCAGACAGCTTGAAGCGTTCAAAGCGTTTGTGGGCGTTAGAGTGGGTGTGGTAAAATTTTCTTAGGTCAGTCTTTAGGTATTGTTGAGACAAACGCATTTCAGTTATAATTTTGTTTCTATCATAAAAACTGTAGGCTCTACAGAGTTTTTGCGGATTGTGGGCGTTAGAGTGGGCGTGGAACCCCGCTAAAACAAACTTGCGCAAGAAGCCCAGGAATCTGAATGCCAAGTCTGACTCTTCTTATAGTTTCTGAGATCTCAGCGTTCATATGGACAGACAGAAAAACAGACAGGCGGACATGGCTAGATTGACTCGGCTAGTGATCCTGATCAAGAATTTATATACTTTATGGGGTCGAAAACGCTTCAATAATATATTAACTAAAATGTATTTGTCTTATCAATACCTATCGACTTACCAAAAAAAGGTGCCGCGGCCACTCCAACGTCCCAAAACGCTTAAATCTGTCTGCCGCCCACATAACATCTACTGAAAAAGCCGGTAGATGGAGCCCTAAAATAACGCTTTGCTGCTTATATATCTTCATTACACTTTTGCTCTCTTAAACTGAGAAACGGGTATCTAATAGTCGAGGCACTCGACTATAGCGTTCTTCTTTGTCATTTATTTATGAGTTCTTAAATATCCGAATATATTTGTTTTGCTGCCGCTGCTTGAAATGCTAAACACACACTCTTTTAAATAAATGCCACAATCTATTTGAGATTTTAAAGGTTTAGCGTGTACTCGGTATATGAGCATACCGGCGCAAGTTCGCTGTGCAGGAACACATACCGTACCAAATTCCCTTTTAGCGGTTCTGCCAAAAAAAAATAAAAATCAGAAGTGGTGAACTATAAAAAAAAGTTAAAAATATTACCGTGAAAAGTTTAATATTTGCTATGCTAGAAACACTTTGTCTTTTTAGGTTTGTGCTTCAAGACATATGTTGCTCCTTTCAACCATGTATTCTGCAGATTTCTGGCCTGCAGCCATGGTGAAAAATGTATCAAAAACTAGGAATAGAAATTCATGTAAAAGAAAAAGTTCTGTAGAAACAAAACTTCCCAGTAGTCTCACACCGTCCTCAAAAACTATACAAGGGTGACACAAAAACCGATGGGATTGGGGACGGTTGGTTTGGAAACCAACCCATCAAAACCGTAGGTGTCACAGATATCAATGCCATTTCCTTTTTTCGGAAAAACTACTGAAAAATTAACAGGCCTGGATACATACACTACAAATCAAATATTGAAATAATATCGAATTTTAGTTGATTTATTTTGACATTTTTTCAATAAGTTTTAAACTTATTTAGTGCTTTTTATGGAAAATTACAAAAATAATACTTGTTTAATGCGCATATTGTACAAAATAAAATAAAAAATGTAAAATTTGATTTACCCGCCTACCCGCTGCCGCCCTGAGCAGCTGCTTGAGGCTGTTGAATTGGTTTATTTATGTTTGCAAATTTTCAATAATTTTAAAAGTAAAACGAAATGCCATCTGCATTATTATTTACTTTTACTAACATGTTTTTTTTTTCTTCATAGCCGGCTTTTATCCGGCAAAAAATAAGACATTTTTCACGATAGTGCTGCCACCTCTTTGCAAATAATAATTACTACAACGTTTTTAAACATGAAATTTTTACCAGAAAATGTTTCATTTTTTAGTACAATACTAAGTATCGTACTATAAATAATTCATTAACACAACACTTTATTCGCTTTTCTGAAATTGTCTGTCTGGCTGGCCGGTTTGCAGACGGCTTTTATACCCTTACAGACGGTATATTGAAGGACACGTTTTCGACCTCATAAAGTATATACATATATTTTTGATCAGCGTCACTAGACGAGTCGATCTAGACATGTCCATCTGTCCATCCGTCTGACTGTCCGTCTGTCTGTCCGTTTTTACGCAAACTAGTCTCTCAGTTTTAAAGCTATCGGGTTGGAACTTTCCCAAGTCGGAACCAGCCGGATCGGACAACTATAACTAATAGCTCCCATTGAAACTATCGGGGAAACAATTTAAAAAAATTGTGTCTTCGGTGTTTTTTAGCGAACAACCTTCTAAACTTGGAAATACAATTTTTAAATTAGTTCTGAATTTCGAATTTAATTTTATTTTATTATATAGCTGCCATAGAAACTACCGCAAAATTAACATAATATGAAAGAATTATATCTTCGGTGTTTTTCAACATATAACCTCCTACGCTTGGAAATAACATTTTTTAATTGGTATTGAATTCCGAATTAAATTTAATTAAAATCGGAAAATTAGTCGAAAAATATGAAAAAATTATATCTTCGGTGTTTTTTAACATATAACCTTTAAAGCTTGGAAATACCATTTTTTAAATAGTTCTGGATTTCGAATTACAGCTGCCATAGAAATAATCGGAAAAAAATGAAAAAAAAATTACATCTTTCGTGTTTTTCCACTTATAATCTTCTAAGCTTGGAAATAACATTTTTTAAATTTTGAGGAATTACGAATTCAATTTAATAAAAATCGGACTATTCTTACATATAGATGTCAAAAAAACGCTAAAATCCTTAAAAATGTAACATTGTGTTTCTTATAACTGCAAGGGTATACACTTATACATTCATTAATTCTACAAATAGGACGGCTTTCATACATTTGAACATCATCAGCATACATGTGTACTTCACAGTACGACATGTTACTAGGTGAATTATTAACATACACTGAGAACAGTAATACACCTAGGACGAATCCTTGAGGATTCTTGAGGCAGTCGAAAACCAACTGCCCACGATTGCACAAATAAGAAGAAATTAGTTGCACTGATGCACTCAAGAAATTTCATAGACGTTTTAACTTAATATAAAGAATTTCGTGTTTAACCGTGTCAAATGCTTTGCTATAATTTAAAAGAGTCAAAAATGTTTTGTTGTCAGTATCAACTATTGAATTCAATAATTCAACTACTTTAATTATAGCTGTTGTACAGCTTCTGCCAACACGGAACCTTGGTTGCTTATCGGTTAGAATATTTTTAGTTGTTAAATAATTTGTCATCTGACCAGTCAAAAGTCGTTCGAAGACTTTTGACAAATATGGTAAGACTGAAATTGGCCTATACACATATGCAGATTTTGGAATTGGTATTATTTTAGCTAATTTCCAAGAGTCGGGAAGTATTGGTTGTGTAAAGCCAGTATTATATATAAAAGTTATGAATAGTAATATTTTTGGCAATATTATCGTTTTAAATTTTGGGTTTATGTTGTCAACCTATTTGACTTAATTAGTAACATTGAATTAAGGACATTAGACTCAATTAAACGCGCGGGAAACTAAAACTTCTATCACAGGTACCAATATCACAGCCGCAATTTATATTATCACAATTTTGATATGTATTTTGAGGAAGGTGATCAAGGTAGTCATCTTTAGTTACATCAAGTACTTTCCAGTATACAATTTTTTTGTTAAGTTCACCAGGTTGATAAAACATTGGCTAGTGTTGAATTTACCAATTCCTAGTTTTTAAATATCAGCCCGTTTCTGCTGACTCGTTGTTGCCCTATTAAATCCGGTAAAAAATTATTTTCGTTTCTCTTGATTAATTAATTGGGGTACATTTTAGTTTTATATTGCGCTGCGTGGTGGCTTGCCTTGGATCCCTTCCATCCATAAATGCAGTATCCCGTTTGTCAATAAGTATTTTAATTGCTGAACTAAACCATGGATTTTCACGTGGCATCACTCGGATACATATAAATGATTTCAAAAATCGAATATCTTTTAGCTTTCCCAAAGGAATACATAAAACTCGATTAATTTGTATAATTATACCCGTTACTCGAATAGTAAAAGGGTAGACTAGATATAATGCTAGAAACAACATTTTAACTAAAATGTGGTGCTCTCGTCAATACCTATCATTTGAGGCAAAACATTTGGCCACGCCCACTCGAACACCCACAAACCGCTTAAAACTGTGGGGCCACAATTTTTATACCCGTTACTTTTAGAGTAAAAGAGCATACTAGATTCGTCAGAAAGTATGTAACAGGTAAAAAGAAGCGTTTCCGACCACATAAAATATATTTATTCTTGATCAGGATCACTAGCCGAGTCGATCTAACCATGTCCGTATGAACGCTGTCCGTCCGTATGAACGCTGAGGAAACTCTCGGAAACTATAAGATGTAGAATATTCATACTTGGCATGCAGATTCCTGGGCTTCCTAAGCAGCGCAAGTTTGTTTCAAAGGGGTGCAACTCCCACTTTAACGGCCACAAACCGCGAACACCTGGTATCTGGTAATCGGGTATCTGATAGTCGAGGCACTCGACAATATCGTTCTTCCTTGTTTTTACTGAAATATAAAAGCCTAATCAATACCTACCAATTGACTTAAAAAAAGTTTGCCACGACCACAAATGGAAAAAAGCTTAAGTCTGTTTGCCGCCCACATTACTATATCACTGTGGACGGCACCAGAAAGGTTGGCGAGGCGACTACTATATACTCGTATACACAAAGAAATTAAGTCTACAGTAATCGTCCGGTGGTTACGAGTGATACATCAATCGAAAAGTATTGCAAAAACAAAGAGGAGTGCATACCAAGACTTAGATAAAATCAATTAGTTTGGGAGAAAGAGTAACGAAAGTGTAAAAGTGAAAATGTGATCTCTTGGGGCCGGTGGGGATAAATATGGCCACAAGATGGCCCCATTACCAATTCAGACCATTGTCTGAGCATTGAACCTTTTTTGTGCGTATACAAACTGTGATTAAGGGACCTGGGAATTTTAAATGTTGTTAAACAGCTTAATATAAGAATTTTTAGTTCTACCATTTTTGGAAAAACTAGCTAGTTTGGCTATAAAACAACTATAACAAGAAAGGAAGTTAACTTCGGCAAGCTAAACTTTGTATACCCTTGCAGTTAAAGAAACACCATGTCAAATTTTTAAGGATTGTGGCTGACTTCAGTGATATTAAACAAAAAATTATTTAATCTTTTTTTAGAGCATTTTTGTGACATCTATATGTTAGAGTAGTCCGATTTTTATTAAATTGAATTCGTAATTCCTAAAAATATAATAAATGTTATTTCCAAGCTTAGAAGGTTATATGTTGAAAAAAACGAAAGATATAATTTTTATACCCATGCAGAGGGTATAATAATTTCAGTCAGAAGTTTGCAACGCAGTGAAGGATACGTTTTTGTTATATATATTCTTGATCAGCGTCACTAGACGAGTCGATCTAGCCATGTCCGTCTGTCAGTCTGGCCGTCTCTCAGTTTTATAGCTATCGGGTTGAAACTTTCCCAAAAGTCTTCTTTCTATAATTAGGAACTAGCCGGATCAGACAACTATATCTTATAGCTCCCATAGGAACTATCGAGGAAAAAAATTTTAAAAAAATTATATATTAGGTGTTTTTTTAACATATAACCTTCTAAGCTTAGAAATAGCATTTTTTAATTAATCTGAATTTTTAAATATTTTTAAAATCGGACGACTATATCATATATCTGCCAAAGAAACGATCGGAAAATTAGTGGTAAAATAATATGACAAAAATATATCTTTGGTGTTCAAAGTTAAAAAACTGTTAAAAAAAAAACTCAAAACCAAATAAAAAATGTTATTTCCAAGCGTAGGAGGTTATAAGTTAAAAACCCCGATTTATCAATATTATTTTACCACTTATTTTCCGATTGTTCCTATGGGGGATATATGATATAGTCGTCCGATTTTTATAAAATTTAATTCGAAACTCAAAACCAAATAAAAAATGTTATATCCAAGCGTAGGAGGTTGTAAGTTAAAAAAACACCGGAGATATAATTTTTCAATATTATTTTACCACTAATTTTCCGATTGTTCCTATGGGGGCTATATGATATAGTCGTTCGATTTTGATAAAATTTAATTCAAAATTCAAACCTAATAATAAAAATGTTAAATCCAAGCGTGGAAAGGTATATGTTAAAAAACACCAAAGATATAATTTTTTTAAATTTTTTCTCCGATAGTTCCAATGGGAGCTATAAGTTATAGTTGTCCGATCTGGCTGGTTCCGACTTATATACTACCTGCAATAGAAAGAAGACTTTTGGGAAAGTTCCAGCTCGATAGCGTTAAAACTGAGAGACTAGTTTGCGTAGAAATGTATATCTCCGCCCGTCAGACGGACAGACGGACGGACAGACGGACAGACGGACATGGCTAGATCGACTCGTCTTGTGACGCTGATCAAGAATATATATACTTTATGGGGACGGAAACGTCTCCTTCACTGCGTTTCAAACTTCTGACTGAAATTATTATACTCTCTGCAAGGGTATAAAAAGAATGAAATCAAATCACATAGCTGTCAAAGAAACGGTAAGAGACATAATGAAATAATTCTTTTATGTAATATCACTGAAGCTACTAACGTTACTTAAGTTGATTATTTGTATAACTGCAAGGGTGTACAAAGTTGAATTCCTTTCTAGTTCAGACTTGTTTAGATAAGCCTTACTTGTTAAGACATCTAAACAGCCTGAGCATTAAACCATTTTAAGAGCGTATAATTTAAAATTTTGTATTGATGGGAACAATAAATTAGGGCTTAAGTTTTTTTAGCATTAAAAATTTTGGATTCGCACTCTCTTAAACTTCTTTATATTTAATTATATGTATATATACATTTACCCAAGTTCAATATACACTTTGTCTCCTGGGTTAAGCATATCAAAATGGCAGCTTTGACCAGTTCTGAACAACTATCGCTGCTTGACAACGGCATACTGCATATTATGGTGAATAGTCATACAATACAAATCTACAAACAAAGTGACGAAAAATATTATTTCCAAAGGACCCCAAAATGTTTGTCTTTGTTTTTGAAAATTTGGTTTTAACATTTTTACATTTAACATGATATCATTCCGAAACAGCCCCTATCGAGGCCTAAATACGTTTTTTTACATCGTACAACAAGGCCCAACCGTATTAAATAATTAAGAAAATGTATTTATTTAGTAGTTTGTATATTATATTTTCGTCACAATGGTTGATATCAAATTTTTTGTTGGTTGTGGGTCTTGAATACCCAGATAATCAAACTTGTGTTTCCCCTGTTAAAAGCAGAATATACAATATTTTTGCAAATGCATTTATAACCGGTTTGTAAAGCCAAAAATAAAAGGGAGGCTAAAGTAGATATATACCCTTTTTCAATATAACCATCTTACTTTAACTATACTGGCAGTTTTAAATTTATATGCATGACACTTCTTCAAAAGTCATTATTTATCGCGATGTATATACGCTTGTAAAATTTAAATTACAAATAAAATTGTTAGCAAATGGAACTACTATGAAAAAATGCTGTTAAAGGAACGATAAAACAAGAGAAAAAAATATTCTTTGTTGTAAAAAATTATTTTCCTGGAATAAAAGAAAATATATTGAAACATGAAAGGAAGTTAGGTTCGACAAGCCATATGTTAGATACCATTGTAGTTATAAGAAATAATAAATATTAGTTGCACCATCTAACATTTTTAAGACTTATTGCTTACTTCAGTGCTATAAAAAAAATATTATTTTTGTATTTCTTTGACAGTTTCTTTGATGTTGAGTCGTCTGATTTTTATTAAATTTTATTCGAAATTCTTAAAAATACAAAAATGTATATTTCCAATAGTAGTATATAATATGTCAAAAAACACCCAAGCTTTTATTTGTTTCATATTATTTTCCAACCAATTTTCCAATCCTTCCTGTGGCAGCTAGATGATATAGTAGATCGATTTTGATAAAAATAAAATGTAAAATTTAGAACTAATTAAAAAATGTTATTTCCAAGCCTAGGTGTTTGTATATTAAGAAACAACAAAAATTGATTAAAAACAAAAATTTTAACGATAATTTCAATGGGAGCAATAAGATAAAGTAGTCCGATCAAGCGGGTTTCAACCTTTATACAGCCTGCAAAAGAAAACCACTTTTGGGAAAGTTTCAGCCCGATAGCTTTATTTTCTTATCAATTTTCAGATCGTTCGTATGGCACCACTATTATACAGTTGTTTCTATTTGATAAATTTAAATCGAATTTTTTACTACCTGGAAAAGAAAGAAGACTTTTGGGAAAGTTACCTCCGGATAGAAACGGACGGTCAGACGGGGACGGACAGACGGACATGGCTAGATCGACTCGCCTAGGGATGCTCATAAAAAATGAAATATATTACTTTAAATATACTTTATGAGGCCAGAAATATCTAATTCACTGCGTTGCAAACTTCTGTTTGAAATCATAATACGCTTAAAAGGGTACAACAAATTTAAAATACTAGAAAAAACAGTATAGCTGACATACTATTGCTCTATACTAGAGTGCCTCGAATATCAGATAACCATTACCCAACTAAGGGTTGCAAAGGAAGCTCCCAATACACAAGCAGTAAAGCGGGATTGTAATACACCACCTACCCATGATTTCATTATATTATACCATGATTTCAGTATGCTAGATGTGTGCGTTTGAACGGGCGTGGCTGTGTCGCATAACAGACCTTCGATACCTACGAAAATAAAAAGTCTAAGTCTGAAATCTCAACTCTTTAGCTCTTATAGTTTTAAAGCTCCCAGCGTTCACACGGACTGACGAGCATGGCTAGATCGGCTCGGCTAGTGATGCTGATCAATAATATATATACTTTTTGGGGTCGTATACGCTTCCTTCTACAAGTAACATACTTTCCCCGAATGCAGTATACATTTTTACTCGATAAGTTGTGGTATGGTTTCAGCGGCAAGGGTGTGTGAACTTCGCTTTGCCGAAACTGACCTTCTTTCTTGTTTTCAGATGGCCTTTTTAAAGAAACGTATTCAATACACATGTCGACATATACTATGAACTTGGGGCTCGGTTCTTATCACTTTATTACTGAAATGCCAATTTAACCTTGACTATTGCTTCAAGCTTTGAGCTCGTTTGTACATCTGTGTATATGTATGTAAACTTTCTCAATATTTACATGTCATATTCGGTTTAAGCTCTCGACGGCAGTAGTCAAGAAGCTTTATTCGTGTTTAGAGCAACTAAAGGAAAACCACACATTTTTATATATAGTAATTGTTAAAATTCAATTTTATTAAATTTTGCACCTAATAAATATTAAAAAAAAAAAAATTGTATAACAACAAGTGAATAATGACCAAACACATCTACATATGGAGACAGTATCGCTACCAAAAGTTAATTTTTATATGAACATACGTATATACAGAAAGCTATTAAACGGGTGCATTTGTGTTTATGTAGTTCCGGTAGAACCACTTCCAGAAATAACATTTTTGAGCCGTGTTGAGAGTACAATTTTGTTTAAAATTTTGATAGGCCGTTAAGAAGGCGTTTCTCTGTCGCCGGACCTATATATCTTAAGCGTAGCCGCTTAAAACAAGAATAAAATAATGCCGATTTTGATATTTCGCAGATTATTTCAGTCAGAACTTTTTAAAAAGGAGACGCATTCGACGCTATTTTTATCGGCAAATATATATTGATTTCGTCAATACATATCGTTTGACCTGAAAAATGTTTATCACGCCCACTCCAACGCCCACAAAACCTAACAAAACTATGGCGACTAAAATTTGTATGCTAAAGAAACAAAATTAAAAGTATTATTCTTGTCAATACACATAGATTAAACTGATACAAGTTTGCAACGCCCAATAAAATGCCCATAACGCTAAAATTAAAATTTTGCGTAAGTAACGCTTTACAATCTGTCTTTGCTGCTTGTATACCTCCGACTTCCTTTTCCACTTTTTAGATGATACTCCTTTCTGACGTTTGAGACATTCGACTATAGCGTTTTTCTTTCATATTGTTTGTGAATGTTTTTGTTATAAGAACATACGGGCCGTTCTTTGTTTACAAAAATATTTTGTGTTCCTGTTTTGATACCATTGCAGAGCAAATTTGTCTCTTAGTTTTAGAGCAATCGGTCCGAAATATTTCCAAAAGTTTTATGCCTTTGGCAGGTAGTATATAAGTCGAAATCAGCGGGATCGGACAAGTATATTTTATAGCTTCATAGGAGTAATCGGAAAAGTAAATTTAACAAAATTATATCTTTGGTGTTTTTATACCCGTTACTCGAAGAGGGTTACTAGATTCGGTAGAAGGAAGCGTTTCCGACCCTATAAAGTATATATATTCTTGATCACCGGTGACCGAGTCGATCTAGCCATGTCCGTCTGTCCGTCTGTCTGTCATTCCGTATGAACGCTGAGATCTCCAAAACTATAAGAGCTGAAACAAACTTGGCTTGCAGATTCCTTGGCTTCCTGCGCAGTGCAAGTTTGGTGCCACCCCCACTATAACGCCCACAATCCGCGAAAACCTGTAGCGCCTACAGTTTTTATGATAGAAACAAAATTTTAACTGAAATATGTTTCTTTTATCATACCGATTGACCTAAAAATATACCACCCCCACTCTAACGCCCACAAACCGTTCAAGCGCTTAAATCCGTCACATAACATGTACCGAAATAGTTAGATGGTAGTGCCCTAAAATATCGCTTTGCTGCTTATGTTCTTCCATTCCCCTTTTGCTCCCTTAAGCTAGGTAACGGGTATCTAATTGTCGAGGCACTCGACTTCTTCCTTCTTTAACATATTATCTTCTACGCTTGCAAATAACATATTTCAATTAGTTCTGAATTTCGAATTTAATTTTATCAAAATTGGACGACTATATAATATAGCTGCCATAAAAACAATCAGAAAAATGGTGGGAAAATACTATGAAAGAATTTATAGCTTCAGTGTTTTTTGACTTATTAACTCATACTAATTTTTTTTATTTATTTTAATTGTATACATCTAATTGACTATATGTATTTTTATGGTATTCTTAATTTATTTAATAAAATTTATTTTAAACAATTTTATATACATAGAATATTATATTTATACATTTTATATATAATATATATTATATAATAACAATGATATTAATATCTTTCTTGTGGTTTCTTACCTTGACGTGGTTGGGGGTTGAGTAGGACAAATTTTTTTAATAAGATTGAAGCAAGCAAAAATTCGTTAAAATTTAAAATGGTGTTACTAACATTGATTATTTTTTATAACAACAAACTTCGGCTTGCCAAAGTTAACTTTCTTTCTTTTGATAGTACTGAAACTGAATATACGAGTTTATATTAGGATTTGGGCCAATAATATTTGTCTAAGTTTGAGTTTTTTTAGATTTGTATCTGGCTGATTAATATTAATATTCGTTTTCTTTTACAAACCAAACAAAATTCGTAAAAAATATCTTTTTTCACTTTCAATTTTACTGAAACTTTTGTTTCTTATACTACTTGGTTAGCAAGTAAACGCGTCTATCAGGATTTGGTCAAAACAATAATATTTTAAAATTCAATTTTTTTAAAATTTCAAAATTTACCGAATTGTAAAAAGTTATTTAGCTTGAAAATCTATATCCCCAGTTGTACTCATTAGAATGACTTAGTTTTTATACCCCTTATACGAAAAGTAAGTAAGAAATAGAAGGAATAGTTTCGGACTCTATAAATTATGTACATATGTATTTCAGGTTCTCGCAAAGGAATATTTTATTGAAGCGTGCCGAATGAGAACATTTTGGAAAGTGTTTTTATTGAATCGACTTAACAAGCATTATTTGTTAAAAAAAACGAGATATCAGAACTTTTGTATGTTGATGCTGCGCGATCTCCACGACCCTATACCTCTTTAAGAGGTGTTTTTTTTTTTATATCAGAAGTTTTTGTTATACCATCGCATAATAATAACTTCATCGTAATAATTTTCATCGCATAATAATAACTTCATTCGAATTTGTGCAACGCAGTGAAGGAGACGTTTCCGAACCCATAAAGCATATTTATTCTTGATTAGCATCACAAGACGAGTCGATCTAGCCAAATCCGTCTGTCCGTCTCTACCAAACTAGTTTCAGTTTTAAAGCTTTCAGGATGAAACCTTCCCAAAAGTCGAATTTATGTTACAGGAAAAATCAAAATAATGTATAATGTATAGTAATGTGTAATGTCAAAATTTTACTAATACCGCTAAGTTTCCTTTTCGGCAAACATATACGGTAGTAAATTGAAATGAAACGGAATCTTACTATTTTTGTTGGCAAAACGTTTTATATATCAAAGCTGAGGAATTTCAATGGCGATATAATTTCAAATTAAAAAAGAAATCGTTTGATTCAATTTTGAGAAACCAGGTGAAAATTGACAAAAAAAATTTTATCTGTAACTTTAAAGGTATTGTATTTAAGGAATTTCAGTATAGGCAGCGTAATAAGCATATTAAATAACCTTTTCAAAGACTAACGAGTTGATAGCTTCATACTTTTTAGATGTTTATAAGCTATAGGCATTTATTTTTTTTAAATTTTTTTTCCGGAATACGCGGGTTTTTTTGACGGTAGCAGAAGAAAAGTTTTCTATATCGAGATACTTTATACACCCATAGGTTTGCCAAAACCCTAAAACGAAGTTGGGATGCATACAAACCCACATGCAAAGGGACAAACATTTTCATGTTGGGAAGAAAATATTGTTTTTGAAATTACTTTTGAACTGGACATCGAATTTCAACGAAGTAGGTGTCATTTGACGCGTATTCTCAATAAAAATAAAAAAAGAAAGAAAGAATAAAACTATGTTGAAATCCGGGGACATTTATTCCAGCGTATCCAGCAGCTCCAATTTAATAAATTTTTACTGTTACACTTTCACTTTTTTCCCCAAAAATTGATATTTTCAAAGTTTTGTTTCGTTTGGTTTAGTTTTTCGATTGGTGTAATACTCGGTACGATCTGACCATAATATCAGATTGAAAAGTCTACAATTAAGATAGAATTTATAATATGTTTTATATAGATACATTAAAACAAATACATTTTTAATTTTTTAATTATAAAAGCAAATAAAAAGTAAAAAAAAGTTGTTACCATTGCCCTGTTTGTCACCTACAATCGGCTTTTTTTTACAAGTTGGAGAAATATTTTGTTTTTAAGAAATTGAATTTCTATGATTTTCTATGACGTTTGTGTTGATGCGTAATTTAACAGTCCCCCTCGCTCACACTCATTAGATTCTTATGGCTATAAGCTAGCAGTAAGAGTGAGCGTGATTAAATATTTACAAAAAAAATGAGCTAAATCAACATTTTTAAAAAAAATTAAAATTTTAAGTAGTTTAGAGAAAAAAAAGAAAACTAAGTTCGGCATGTCGAAGTTTCAATACCCTTGTCGGTCGTTCCCGTGGGATATTTGTAGGTCAAGAGCTTTGCGTTTTTTAGAAAATTAATAATAAATAATTAATCCTATTTTAATTTCTCATTGTATATGTTGGCCGAAAACTAAATATAACTGATTTTTCATTATTTGGACATTAATAATTCGATCGTTCCTATTATTAAATATTGTTTAGTCGAACGATTTAAAAAAAAAAAAATTCGAAAATATAAATTTATACAAGATGAATATTCCCAAAAGTATAAATTAATATGTTTAAACACGCCAAAGTTATTTTTTTATTTAATTAAAATACAATAAAAATTTTATTTTATTTACTATGGGAGTTTTATTTTGTAGTTGGCCCATCCGACTCGTTCCTAAAAATGGGAAGGTTTTACACCGATAGCTTCTAAAGTGTGAAATCAGTTTGCGTATAAACGGACAGACGGATACGGCCAGTGATGATGATCAAGCAAATATACAGACCGTTCTTTTACAAATTGAATACCATTTGTTGGGAAACATTTTTGATTTGCCTAAAAAAATTAGCAAAAAACGTTACAATTCAATAGGTTGCT
This sequence comes from Drosophila biarmipes, assembly GCF_025231255.1. Taxonomy (NCBI): domain Eukaryota; kingdom Metazoa; phylum Arthropoda; class Insecta; order Diptera; family Drosophilidae; genus Drosophila; species Drosophila biarmipes. The sequence goes on along the minus strand of NC_066616.1, from coordinate 2,509,886 downwards.
CTGTTCGAAAATCTATATCTTTACCTGTATCCGATTAACATTCATTGCTTTTGTATTTAGATCTCTTAAGGCTCAAGTCTTAAAAAATATACTTTTGAAGACAATAAAATCGAATTAAATTTAAAAAAATTTAGGATTTGTTTTTTTTTTAATTTTAATATGAGCTATTATGAAGATTATTATTTGGTATAAAATCAGTAGGCGCCACAGTTTTGCTCGAGTTGTTGGCGTGGCTCAATATCTCACAAATAGTACGGCCAGCTCAAGAAAAAAAAAACTTTTCCGAATTGCCAGCGAAGTCCAAGTTTTGGTTTTCACTTTTTGCCCACAGCACAAAATAAGAAAACGATATCAATTCAGAACTATCGAACGATAAAAAAATAAAAAATAATATCGCAAAGAAAGGACAGATTTCCGTAAAGGTGATGTTTCATTTTTTCCGCCTGAGGAAGTTTAAACAAGAAAGATCGCTATAGTCGAGTGGCTCGACTACCACTCAGCTTAAGGGAGCTAAAGAAAATGGAGATATATAAGCAGCAAAGCGATATTGTAAAGCGCACCTGCCTGCTATTTCAATAGATGGTAATGGGGGCGGCAGAAAGATTTAAGTGTTTTGGCCATTTGTGGGCGTTAGAGAGGGCGTGCTAAACTGTTTAAGTCAATTGGTAGGTATTGATGAGGCTAATAGAATTCAGTTTACATTTTTTTCTACTATTAAAACTGTGGACGCCGTTAAAGTGGGCGTTGAAGTAGACGTGGCAAAATGTTTTAAAACTTAATCGATAGGTATTGATAAGACCAATACATTTCAGTTACTATTTTCTTTCCATGCAAAAGTATGCAGGTGCTTCAGTGCTTAGTGTGGGCGTGCCAAAAAATTAAATTATATTTAGTATATATACATATATATTTATGTCGATCACCATCTGAGTCGATCTAGCCATGTTCGCTAGCTAAAGAACACACACCACATAAAACCCTCTATACAAACACAATCTACTTATTAAAAACAAGAAATAATCAACGATTAAATGTTTAAGGATTGTTGCTATCTTCAGTTATATTTAAAAAAATATTTATTTCATTATATCTTTGACCGTTTCTTTGACAGCTATATGGTAAAGTCGTCCGATTTTTATTACATTGAATTCAACGTAAGGAGATAAAACACTGAAACTATAATTTGTTTCATATTACTTTGCGATCGATCCTATGTTAGCTATATGATGCAGTCGTTCGATTTTGATAAAATTAAATTCGAAATTCAGAACTAATTAAAAAATGTTTTTCCAAGCGTAGGAGGTATGTTTAAAACACCAAAGATATAATTTTTCATATTTTCGACTAATTTTCCGATTGTTTCTATGGCAGCTATATACATATATATTCGTCCGATTTTGATTAAATTTAATTCAAAATTAAAAAACAATTTAAAAATGTTATTTAAAAGCGTAGGAGGTTATATGTTTAAAGGCACCGATGATATAATTTTTTCATATCGTAATATATTCCATCACTCCTCCTAGCTTAGTAACGGATACTTTATACATATATGAGGCAATCGACTACAACGTCTTCTCTTACAAAATAATAAAAAATATGTGCGCATGATGTGTTTTAGCGTTATATGCGTTTTTGGGCGTTAGATTGGGTGTGGCTCCCTGCTAAAACAAACTTGCGTTGTGAGGGAGGGAGTACCAACATTCTAGCTCTTATAATTTCTAAAATCTCAGCGTTCATACGGACATATGTAGCTAGATTGACTCTGCTAAGGATCTTCATCATAATATAGGGAGTGATGTGTTGGGTCGTCGAATACACTATCTTGCTTTTACTTTACAAGTAACGAATATAAAAAATGACAAAATTTTCCTTTTGAAAATATACCCCGAATCTTGTTTAAAATAAAGCGTCTGGACTTAACAAATAAGGTGGCACTCATTTTATCAGCAGGAAGAAAAAGTCGAATGCGATGGCTAAGCACAACCTGATTTACGGAATTTTCAATTCTACACCTCTACCGCTCTTTCTCCCAAACACATTGAATCTTGGTATTCAATCCTCTTATTTTTTATAGTGTGCGATTGGACCATAATTGTAGTTCTTTTAATTCTGTAGATACGTAGTACTGATCTTAACACACTCACCTGTTCACTCTTTTTTTATTTGCAGTTCCTAAAGTATTACATTTTTTACTGCTAGTTAAGTAAGCCAAAAACAAATTTCAAGAAATAAAAATCCATCTTTTTTTTGCAGACTAAGATGACTGGCTACAAAAGTACCTTGACCGCCTTGCTTGCGATTTTAACCGTAGTTCCTTCCGCACCTGCTCCTCAACAGAACTTAAACGCTCAGAAAAACATTGAAGAAATATTTAACACTAAAAGTAACAGTCTTGGTCCACAAATCAGTGGAATTGGATTAGTGGTTACACCTGAACCTCTAGATGACATAAGTGGACAGAAAAACTTCAACTCAATTAGTGGCAAAACTACAGCATGCAATTGCGTACCTTATTATATGTGCGACCCATCCACCAATAGCGTGACTGAGGATGGGTCATTTGATGGATTTGGTGTAATTGATATTCGATTTAATGCCGATGATCCGATATGTCCTGCATCTGTAGACGTGTGTTGTGCGGATAATAAGACGCTTAATGTAACCTTAAATCCCACACCTTTGAATCAAAGACCAAACCGACCACGAGGCTGCGGTGTTCGCAACACAGGTGGATTAGATTTTGCTCTTTCTGGGGCGACGCAAAATGAAGCTGGATTTGGCGAGTTTCCATGGACAGTAGCTTTATTGCACTCCGGAAACTTAAGCTATTTCTGCGCTGGATCTCTCATACATCAACAGGTGGTTTTGACCGCGGTACACTGTGTTGAAACGCATGAACCAGGAACATTTATTGTCCGTGCAGGAGAGTGGGATACACAAACGACGAAAGAGCGTCTACCCTATCAAGAAAGAACTGTGCAAACGGTTATTAAGCATCCACAATACAAAAGGCGAAACATAGCTAATGATTTTGCCCTAATAGTTTTAAGTGAGCAGCTTATTGTGGATGACCACATTAATGTCATATGCTTACCAAAGCAAGATGTTATTCCAGAACCCTCTACCACATGTTTTTCAACAGGCTGGGGAAAGGATGTTTTTGGTTCTTTTGGAAAATATAGTGTCATTATGAAACGTGTGCCCTTACCTATTGTCGCATTTAATGTTTGCCAATCGCGGCTTAGAAGTACTAGGCTTGGACCCAAGTTTTCATTGGATAGGTCGTTCATATGCGCAGGTGGGCAGCGTGACATTGATACCTGCCAAGGCGACGGTGGAGCTCCATTAGCGTGTCCAATCGGGACTTCATCAGAAAACCGATATCACCAAAGTGGTATAGTTGCTTGGGGAATCGGTTGTAATGATGAAGTGCCAGCGGCTTATGCCAATATAGCTGGGGCACGAGATTGGATTGATCAGCAAATGTTAGCAAATGGATTCGGAACGGATGTTTACACTGCTTGAATGATGATTCCCGAAGATAAACAAATATTTGAATTAAATATTTCCATATATTTACTATAAATTTCAACATTTATTGTAATAGATATACATATATGATAAATAAAAATCCATCCAATAAACACATTTTTTTAAATATATTTTTTAATAAATGCAACGAAAGAATTCTCCAATTTTAATTTTTTTGTCATGGGCGAACCTGTTATCAGATTAAGGAAGCAAAATGGGAAATGGAGATATACATATAATAATACCTCCCGCTATTTAGGTATATGTTATGTGGGCGGTAAGCCCACCTTTTAAACCGTTTTTGGGCGTTAGAGTGGGCATTGCATAATTTTTTTCTATTATAAAAACTATAGGCTTTACAGATTTTCACGGATTGTGGGCGTTAAAGTTGGCGTGGCACCCCGTTTATATTAACCCTTCAGTTTCAAAATAAAAGTTTCCCGGGGAAAACGTCGCGGAATTCCGAGGGAGTGTCCGTTTTTTCCTAGGGGAAAATGTACAGGAAATTTTTTTGAAGTCTCTCAGGATTTCGCGTGTTTCTAATACTAATTTTTGCATGCACTTTCCCGTGCAAGGCAAACGTCCCAGGGAAATCCCGTCGAAAATTCGAGAATTCCCTTGAAAGGGAAACGTGCCTGGGAAATCCCGTCGAAAATTCGCTAATTTATTATTATTGAATTAAAAATAAATACATATTAATTTACTTTTAGCTATATTTTATTTCAATTGTATTATTTAAATTTTCTGTAGAATTACAATTATTATTTGCAAGTCTATGTTTTTTTTAATAATTTGTTCTTAATATTTAACATCGCTTTTCGGTCCGGGTCCTCAGAATCCCTGTCCAACGCTGCTGAAAAAATAAGGGCATGTGCTTAAAAAAATGTGTTTTACTTGTATACTTGTACATTTACCTTTTCAATCTGTTTAAACCCCTTTGAGGGATTTCCTCACGCCACTTTCGGAAAACGGAACCAGCATTTTTTGGGTTATGTTATAAACCTATAAAAATTTCAAAGAAAGAACATTATTTAAACGTGAATCAACGCACAAAATCTTCAACTTAAGGAAGCACATACCTGACTTGATTTATTTTCAAAAAATATCAGTTTTTTTAATAAATTTAAATGTGTTGCAGCGCACAATTTAAACAGCCGCTGCTCTTCTTTTCATAACTCAAACAGAATGCACCAGGTCTTCTTCTTCTTTTGGTTTTTTTCTAAACATAACGGAGAGACGAAAAAGAGAGCACCGACCGAATGTTGCTCTCTGAGAGCCGAGGGCAGGCAGATTATAAGACACAGAAAGAGAGGGTAATATCCGAGGATCTGCCTCTCTTTCTTGCCGAAATGCTTTCGGCGGAAATCTTCTACGCTGCTCCGAATTCTCTGCTGACGTCGGCAGCAGCATACATACATACAAAAACAAAACAGCTTTTTGCGCTCGGACATGTTGCGGCGACGAGACTGCAGAACTGAAGAGATTGGTAACATGCAAGCATGTGTTTGTTTTCGAAAGCTCACGCTGCTGAAATACACCCTTTAAGGGCCTAAGCTAATTTTAAAAGACGACTAGCTTCAATGTACAAAATATTTATTTCGTACTGACTTTATATGATAATTAACGAATTAAGTATACTTCATAGCATTAGCGTATACCGACCTTATCTTGTAAGTTAGTTTTGTAGTTAATCATACAATATAAATAGTATTATGTTAATTTAAAACAGTTTGTATATAAAATAGTTCATAGTACATTGAACTGTTGATATTAATTGTCCGATTTAATCATAGTAGTACTTTACATAAAGTATGTCCCTTCTTCCTTTTTTTACGCCGACAAGTACATTCGTTGCTTAGCTCAGAAATTATTCCCTGCAAGCATTTTTTATCGCGCAAGTCACTTCTAAGTGACTTCTAGAAGATGAAAACTATCGTCCGAAAAGTGTCGCCGAAGACACTTCAAGAAGAGTCGCCGAAGTGACTTTCCGAAGGACTCACAGTGTCATCCGGCTTCCCAGGACTCTTCGGTTTGGTTACACAAGACTGCTAGATAACCAAAATGAGTTACAAGCACAAATCCAACACCTCAAAATAAATTATTGCAAGGATTCTGGAAAGCTAAACTCCTTGAACGATCTCTGCCAACCATTTTGCGACCTAGACTAAGAAGTCCAGCAAGCGGTGTTAAGATGCCGCTGCTCGGGTTCATAGAATTAAGGGGTTCTTTCAGTCGTGCAAAACACCTTGAAATTAGACAATATAGTTTAGTTATTTATTTGTGGTTTTTGAGCGGTTTATGTATAACAAGCAATCAAAAGAATAACGAAGCTCCGTTAGCGTCGCGATGCAGTGCCAGGTTTAGACTGCTTTTTCCACCCTCTTCACCTACTGGGGAAGAGTACGCCTCGAGACTAACAGCATTAAAGTAGTTGGTAGAGAAATATCAGAAAGTATTTAAAGATAGCAAGCGGCCTTCAAAGACGCTCATCGACCAGCACGGTTATCAATCAACTACAGAGACGATTCAATGAATTAGAATCATTTATAATTTTTGCATAAAAATTTATTTTTTGATTATTTGTGGAGTTAGTGCATAATGAAGGTTTGCGCACAATGGGCTGATGCGGTGCGTAGCGGCACGGCGCTAAGCTGCGCGACGACGCTTGCGGAACGCACACTCAAGCGAAGTCGTTGGGGCAAATGTACCGTAATCGACTACATTTCGACTTTTTTCTTTGCTTTCTTATTGGAATTTATCAATTGCTAATTGTCTATTTCATTCTATTTGTTTTCGACCCAAAACTGATGCCCCAACGATCGGCGGTAACAGCCGAAATATTCCGAGAATAAAAGATATCGGCTCGGCAAATGCCGCTTGCTCTTTCGAGCATTCATTCATTTAATTACATGCAAGCTTCTCTAAACGCTAAAAACAGCGGGTTCCTCGCCGCACCTCACCACCCCAGTGGGCGCGCACCACCAGCCAGGAGCTGCACATTCCACAAGAAATAATTTGGCAGATACCGTGTTCTCTCAAGACGGACACTACGGCACCTGACAACGGCTAAAAGCCAGGTACCAAAACTGCAAAAAGTAAGCTTTGCTGCAATAGGAGGAGTAGTCTTAAATCATCCCACAAGGAAAAGAGGTGCAAGATTCGTCAAAAACGCGGCGCCAATCAATTATTCAAGTAGGAGCATGCAAAAATGGTTGGCCTATGTATGTATATATTTCTCATAAGGATAAAAACTTTGGATCTGGAATCATTAAAAGGACCTATTGGTCAACTATAAACATTTTGTGGTATTAGAGACGCAGGTGGGGCAAAGCTCAGCGCTCTTACATTTGTCGTCCATAATGGAGGCGGGGAAACAGTTTGTTAGAAATTCAGAAATGATGATGGAGTTGCTTTGGCGCAAAATATTTTGACCAGGAAATGGTTTGGTGTTTCTTGCACAATGATATAGGAAGTGGGCAAAGAACTGTGCTAGAATTTACTTACTTGTTTTTTTTTTTTATATTTCTAGGGTATAAACTTATGTATGTACATATATGCTCGTTTCTTAAAGAAACCCATCAGGACTTTTTAGGAAGAAGACTTAGAAAATATTTTATGATCGAAGCCCTTTTATGGCCAGCAAAAGATTAAATTGTGGTAAATGATAAATAGTTTGATATAGAAGACATCAATCGGCAGAATAAGCTTTCTCTCGATGAAGAGAAGATGCCTTTAACGAACTTAGCATTGATGGGTCATAAATAGCAGCTGATTTAAATACATACTGCGAGAAAAAAAATCAAAATAGAACTGACTTATTACAAACTTCAAAACGGTAAGAATTGTGGCTATTTCTAAGCATTTCATTTAATCAATAGCTACCTAGTTTTGAGGCGACAAATGATAAATTTCTACGAAGGCACAATTTTATTTCCCACGTCAATGCCACTTTTGTTGCAAAAAGAAAATATGAAGGACATTAGTCATAAACAAACATAAAACTCGGTCATGGTCTCCCAAGGTGCGCCTCACGTAGTCGACGACGCACTGGCCCGGCGGCATGTTCTTATAGTAATTAATGTCCGACACACAATATTTGAAAGCTGTGCGGTGACAACCGATATCGTTTTTAGGAACGTCACTTCATAAAAAAATCATTTCTATAGCTTCGGAGTTTTTTGACATAAAATCTTATAATATTGGGAATTTTATTTTTTATTTTTAGGACTTTCGAAAAAATTTAATAAAAATCGGACGACTCTAACATATAGCTGTCAAAGAAACGATCGGAAAAATAATGAAATAATATTTTTTAATATAACTGAAGCTAGCGGCAATCCTTAAAAATTTAACATGGTGTTACTAACGTTAATTGTTTCTTATAACTGGAAGGGTGTACAAACTTTGGCTTTCCGAAGCTAACTTCCTTGCTAGTTTTTTTTTTGTTTCAATGAACATATATTTCCGAACTATCAGTGAGGTAAATTTTGTCCGGCCAAACTGCTGTGCCGCTTTAGTTTTATTGCTAGAAACAAATTTAACTGAAATGTATTGCTTTCAGCTGCTTTGCAACTATAAAATTTGTGTACGTCATTGTCGTTGCCAACGACTCACTTGCTTTTTATATTTAATTTAATTATACCCGTTACTTGTAGAGTAAAAGGGTATTCGTCGTAAAGTATGTAACAGGTAAAGGGAAGCGTTTCCGACCCCATAATGTATATATATTCTTGATCAGGATCACTAGCCATGTCCGTCTATCTGTTTGTCCGTATGAAACTATAAGAGCTAGATGAGTCAGACTTGGCATACAAACGCCCACAATCCGCGAAAATCTGTAGCGCCTATAGTTTTTATGATAGAAACAAAATTATAACTGAAATGTGTTTGTCTCATCAATACTTATAGACTGACCTAAGAAATTGGTACCAAGCCCACTCTACCGCACACAAACGCTATAAACGCTTGAATCTTTCTGCCGCCCACATAACATCTACTGAAATAGTCGGTAGGTGGCGCCCTAATATACCGCTTTACTGCTTATAAATCTCTATTCCCCTTTTGCTCTCTTAAGCTGAGTAACGGGTATCTGATAGTCGACTATAGATCTTCCTTGTTTTTAGTTTTCCATATATATTTTTTACATTTCTTTTATTTTTTCCAAATTATAAATATTGTTACTCAATGGAACATTAGGAAGTGCTTCAAGGCCTCTATAAACTTAGAGTTTTAAATTAAAGGAAACATAAGTCTTGATAAAGAACATAAATAAATGGTGTCCATACTGTAATAAAGGTTCAATAAATTAAGATTCACAATATGTTGACAAATTTACACGTTCTAGGCTTTGTTTGTTGAATTTTCTGGAATTTTCATTACTTTATCTAGCCTTTTAGTTCTTGGTGGGGGTATGGGTGGGTTTTCTAATTTATTGTCGCCTACCCTGCATGGCGTTTTAAGTAAGTTACACCCAAGAATGTTTTCCTTGATAGAATTACAAGAAAACATGTTATTTTTAAGACTAATAATACATTTGTTGGAACATACTTTTTTGTTATAATTCAATATGTACCATATTACTACGGAAAAAGTAAATACTATAAGTATCAACACGAGGAAAATAATTATAGTATACTTAAGAGTTTCACTATGCCTTGTTACTGAATTTGTATCCGTGGTTGTAAGCATTTGTGTAGGCTGTGTAGGTGTCGGATATGAGGGACGACTGTGTTTAACATAAGTCCTCGTCTCATTAGTGAGGGCAATATCCGAGCAAGAACGAAATTCCTCTTGTGGGCCACACCCAACAGCTCCATTTCCATCGCTGCAAATGCCCCAATTATTGCCAGCAACATAACGCCATTGCAAAACACACTGGTCACACGTAAGATCTGTAATACGTAACAGTTAGCTTATACAACACTTTTCTTTCGAAAATGTTTACCAGGTAATTGCGCCTGAATTTCATATATGCGACTTCCATTTCGGGGATAAAAGCGAATGTTTAGGTCAGTTGGAATTGGATGAGAAGGATAGCCTTCAAGTATCAGCAACACATTTTGATCGAAGCAAAACTGCTTAGCACTTTGATTTGGGCAAATCCGAAACTCAAAATATCTGTAATTGTATTTTTGTCATATTTTTTCTGGAAGTATATAGTTATATGCTTACCCCATATGACTAGCAGTTAATTCGACAAGGATCTTTATTTTGGATCCAGGCAAATAACTCCGTACTATTAAGCCTTGTCCCCATTGGCCACCAGATTCATGGGGCCGTGGTTCCGGAACATCCCACGCGTCTCCGCACTCTCCACACTTACCACCGTTTACTTTCCATTGCCGGGTAAACCCACCACAGTAAAGTTCATGATCGTTGTAGTCTGGGGGGGTTGGAAATCCAAATCGCCAAGCGGAAGCTCTACTTGGTGGCTCAATTAATCTCCCGTGGCCATTGCAGGACATAAAAGAATACGATGTCGCAAATAATAAGCCAATCCACAATCCATTTATAGATCTCATACTATATTCCAGTTAAAAGAGGAATTGCGATTCCTAGTGCTCAGATTATGATTTGTTTGCTTGTCTAAAAAATATACAATTTTAAATAAATAGACCAAAAACAGAATTTAAAAAGTCATCTTTTTTCTGTATATATTAATTTTCTATTAATACTAATATTTTAAGCCCGCAGTGTTGAACTATACTACCTCTATCAACTCACAGCTCAACAACATCGAGCACTATAACCTGATTAATTTTTTATACCACGCCAATTCCAACAATAACGACAACAACGGTCTTCGCAACTAACGAAGTGTGTATCGCCGATTATAAAAATATCGATCGTACCTTCAACAAATAAAAGTTCTTATATAAATTTTTGTGACGAAAATGATTTGCAGAATAGTGTTCTTATGTATTAAATATACATTTTTATATCCGTTACTTGTAAAGCTAGGGCTAGAAACATGTAACATGAGTTTTATAAAGTATTTAAATTATTTATCAGAACCACAATCCGATTTGTTGTAGCTCTGTCCGACAGAAACTAAAAGATACAAAGGGTTGAGATACTTTTAGTTTACTTATATTTTAGCATGTGTCGAAATTCTTTTTTTTTATCAAAGCCCAAAATCAACGAAAATTAAAAGCCTTATTTCTGGTGTCTTTTTAAACGGTTACATACACTTCCAAAAAAAAAATCAAAAACCCACATTTCTCTTCTTACATAATAATTTCGTAGAATGAATAAAAAATAAGGAAGACTATCAGATACCCGTTTTTCAGCGCAAAATGAAAATGGAGATATACAAGCAGCAAAGAAATATTGTAAATCGCCATTTTTTTCGATCAATCGATATGTATTGATGAGACAAATAAATTTTAGCAAAAAAAATTTTCTAGCGTGACAATTGTGGTGACCACAGTTTTGGGCGGTTAGTGGGCAGTAGAGTGGGCACGGCACACTTTGATTATGGTCGATCGATATGTATTGATGAAACAATTACATATCAGTTAAAATTTTTAAACGAGTTTACAAATTTACAATATAATTTAACAATTAACAATTATAATTTGATGGTCATGTTATCAGTTATCAAGTCCGCCGAATGGGTTTCTTTATTCTTTGAGTCCGCGCAAAAAAGGGTGTCTTTAGAAGAATTTCTAATTTCTAATAAATGTTGATATTGTATATTTGATAGTCAAGGCAAAACATTTTAAAAATAAAACTATAATTTACACGTTAAATTCACAAGGGTTTGTCAGCTTATATAAAAGACTTATAATTATTTAAGTATACTTTAGTTTTATACGGTTCAAGTGTCTCGTTGGTTCCTTGGACCGAAATAAATAAAGTCATTTGTATTTTGGGTTGTTCTTTTAAGCTCAAACGTATGCAAAACTTTTTTTTGGTTCCTTATAATGTAAAACGAACTTGTTATAAATTCCAAATGTGGACAGAGTTTGCATTGCTAAGTTCCAACTGAATACTAAAGCCAGCCAAGCGAACTTTCTACCTCTTTAATATTTTGTGGCGGCGTACCTCAGAAGTTGCTGAGAGGACAAAACATATTTCTTTAACTGAAACTGTAGTCTGTTAGAATTTTTTAATTATAATTACGTATTAACATTACATTTGTTAAAATACTTTAATTACTTTTGAACAATTTTTATACTGGTGCAATTGTAAACGCATTTCTTAAATCGTGGAGTGGGGGAAACCGATCTGAATTCATTTTTTGAAAGAGAAAATCAACAAATTGCCATTACATTGCGTAGCCCCAATACTTGAAGCCTTTAAAACTGGTTTAGACGAAATGAGCTGGCCGACGACTGTTCGTTATAGTACAACATTTTATTTTGGTAATGAAGACAGACTTTTAAAGAAGATGAAACGTATAATATAATTAGCACCTGTCTCTGAAACATAAGGAATAATAAGCAGTGCTTTCATAATTTCAGCTATATGATAGGGTATTGGTAAAATTATAAGCTTGTTATATATTCATTGTATTAGTAAATAGCTAAATTGTGCAGAATTTTGGCTTGAATATGTAAGCATGTTCTCTTTGAAAAATAAAATAAAATATTTCAGAAAGAAAGAAAATTTTTTATATATTGTTACCTAATTTTAAAAGCAAAATAAATTGAAACCTACTTTGTAATATATTCCTTTATGTTTACATTTACACCATTTGCGGGGTTCCACAGAACTCGGTAAAGTACACGTTGAATGAGCTAAGAACGCAACCAAAACTGGTTACTAGCATACAAGTGCCTATAATCAATCGGCGTTACTGGAAACGAGAATTTAAAAAACAAACAGCACCCATTAACACAGCCAAATAAACTCGACACTCATAATCTCTATTCACCCCAAAATATTAATAATCCTATGATCTGATGCTAAGGAGCTGACACTCCCAAGAGTTTATAGAATTTACAAAGATACCGGTTTGTTCAATATACTTGAATGTTCGGACTAGTTTTACCATGCCCAACTATCTCTATTATAAAAGCTATTCAAATCGTTTGATAGTCTTATTCTCTCGAAGCCCAAAATTTTGTAAAGTATTTTTAGCACTAAGCATGAATTTAGAAATATTCCTTCATCGCTATCTTTTCAAAAGATTTCTGCAAGACTTGATGAGGCAATAGCCGATCTATTTTCCAAATTTCTGGAAACCACATTATTGACTTTAGCCAATTATCAGAATCAAAAATCGTACTCCCTGCCTCTCTTGAAGGGTATTGGTAACAATTAATTAATGTAATCTACCAAAGAATTAGATTCTAATTTGATTCTTTGAACTATATTTATTACGTCGCTCGACCCAGGGAAGTAAGCGTCGGTCGGCTAGGCGTGCGGCGTATTGATTTCAGTCAAAAGTTTGTAACGCATGAAGGAGACGTTTCCGACTATATAAAGTATAAATCTAGTATAATCTAGCCATAGCCTAACTAGACTCTTAGTTTTAAAGCGACCGGATTGAAACCTTCCAAAAGTTTAATTTTCTTTGCTGGTAGTATAAGCAGGAACGTGCCGGAAATAGAAATGTTAAAAACAATTAAAAAAAAACTACAAAAAATTAAATTTTACCTGTGTTTTGATATATTAGCTTCTGCTTAAAAAAAATACCGGACGACTGTATCATAAAGCTGTCATAGGAACTATGGAATAACTAATGATAAAATAAAACAAAATGTTTTAATTCGTTTATTTACGGAATTAAGGATTAAAAATAACCCTGAATTCCATGCTAGGGTATAAAAACTTCTGCTTGCTGGATGTAGCTTCCTTTCCTTGTTAAACTGATTTTCTTACGTAGTACTTTAGTATCAAACAAAAACACCTCCTTATAAGGTAAGGGGTCGTAGCTATCACGCACCATCAATATACTAAAGTTCTGATATCGACTTTAGGAAAAGTAATGCTTGTTAAATCGAATTAATAATTACACTTTCTAAGATGTTCTTATTCGTCACGCTTTAATAGAATATTCCTTTAATGCGAGAACCTGAAATACTTGGCTGAAGCGGGTAGAGTGAGAACTTTTTAGAAAGTGTATTTATTATGTCGATTTAACGAGGACTGTTCATCACAAAAGTCGATATCAAAACTTTTGTTTGTAGATGGTGCGTGATCGACACGACTTCTTTAAGGGATATTCTGTTTGATCAACAAGTAAGCCATATTTACCAGTTCAGAACATCTAACACTGAAAATTAAGAACTGTTTAAGCTACAGGCTTCTGGTGTAAATCATAATTTCCAAGCGAAGGAGGTTATATGTTAAGAAACACCAAAGTTATAATTAACAAAAATTGTTTTATTTTGATAATTCTAGCTATAAGATAGCCGATCCGGCTCGATCCGACTTTGGGATATTTTCAGTCCGATAGCTTTAAAACTGAGAGACTAGTTTGCGTGGAAACGGAAGGACAAACGGATAAATATATCTGTATATGTACTGGTTGTCCTCGGTTACGACGACGAGATCTGGTATGGCATGGCGAGCAGGGGCCAGCCCATGAACAGGTGCCCGGAAGTCAACGCTTTTCCGACGCTTGTGTCGTGGCTCGCGAGTTCATTATTGCCTCGATTCCGACAAGTACGGCTGCCAGCTCTTCTGCGGTTAGGAGCGCGCTGCCCAACCCTCGTAGGAGTAGGTGCTTTGCAGCTTTGACACCTGCCTATTAAAGTCCGCCCATGTGCGTAACCTGTGAATGCAAACTTACATACGCTTTTTGATGCGAATTCGCGTATGGCGTGGGCTTCCTCTTCGGACCACTCATGAAGGGCTTGGAAGTGGAGACTAGCTCCGACGAAGTTCGTCCCGTTGTCGCAATGCACGACTTGGGACCATCCTCGGCGCCCAACGAACCTTTGAAAAGCCAATAAAAAAGAATCTGTGGTTAAATCTGAAAAAAACTTCTAGATGAACCGCCTAGGATGAAAAAACAAAGAGCGCTATTTGGGACTCCTACGGAGGCCTACCACGAATTCTTAGTGTTGTATAGACAGGGCCACAAAAATCATCGCCACATTTAGCAAATGGTCGGAGAGCACGGAGATGATCTGCGGGTAAATTTCGCTTTTTTCCTTCTTCGTGATACTCGTGATTTTGTAATATCTTAACAATTTTAAAGAAAGCTTTATTATATTCAGTAGGTGACAACGTTTTCAAAGACTTTACATTTGTCTTTTACATTTAAACGAATACCCTTAGCAGTTTGCGGTGTGACGAAAATCCCTCGATGACATCTCCCAAATCTGAACTTTGTACAGCAGCGGTCAGCCCGACCTGAGTCTTTCTCGTTTCTTATAGTAGGATTTCTTCGTATAGGTGAAAGTGTGTATTTTGGGACTAGTTTTTTTCTTCCTACAATAATTTTTTTCCTAAAATACATTTACATTACTAATACCGTCTGTACTATTTCCTTTTCGTTGGGGCATGCCGCCATGTAGCATCACCCGACCACTCTTGAATCTCCGCAACTCTATTTGATACGAGTGTGGACAACGAAGATGGATGAGTCCGGATTCAATGAAACGTGACTTTAGAATCCGACCAATACACATACCTTTAATATGGACTTGATTAATTGACATAGATCTGCGGTAAGGTGAGCGGCTAAAAACTCAAGACTTGGGAGGGTTTTAGGCTTAAACGGCGCTACTTTTGACTTTGAAGTCAACAACGATATTTAATAACTTTCTGCAGTTTTGTCACTAATGTAGACGCAAGCTCCATCAGCTCTTTTTCAATTCCACCGATGACATCGGACCGGTATGCACAAATAGATAATTCTTCTAATTTAAACAATGTAATTTTTATCATATTCCATTATGTTTCCAAATTCATCGGAATCGACTCATCGAATCATGCTAAGCTTATATAACCTCAAGGACCCAGAAGGGTCTCTTCTCCACACTATGAGTTGAAAATGCCTATGCGCTTCATTTATAATCACTTGGCGGTACATTTTCTTTACATCGGCGGTCAGGGCGAACCTATGCAGCCAGAAGTGAAGTAACATTGATTACAACTCATTTTGGATTGTTGGCTCAACCATTAAAATATCATTTAGTGACCCTGAGTTGACGATTTACAAGACGCATTAAAAACAACACGTAACTTGGTTGACGTACTTTGGGTTCTCAGAACACATGGAGCAGAAGGAATTATATCTTTAGGAGACCTAAAGATACATTTTCTTCATGTCAAGGTCCCGAGACAACCTTCTTTTAAGCGACAAAAACCGCCGCTTAGCCACTTCTAAAGGTTTGCTTAACCTTTTTGGATCAATTTTAAACGGCAGCCTGTTGGCAAAATCTGAGTAGTCTTTCGGTAGTGTTCTTGACATAACTTTTTCTCAGGTGACGGAATTTTCTTTAGATATGACATTTCTGTGAATAGATACTAACAGCTCTTCACTACAATTCAAACTTTTTACAACTTCCGTAGGGCAAGCTGCCTTATATATTCCCGATACAACCACGATCCACCACAAGGGTTTTCTGCAAAGTTATAAATCCAGGACCTTGTCTAATTTGTTCAACAGCTTACAATTTGATAAATGATTTTGCTCCTATTAACATGGCATGTAGATATATGTGTCTGCTAAAGGTGGGTCCCTTGCCACTTTCCAGTCATTGATATAAACTAACTTGTCAAGATGGAATCCTGATATATATATACGCGACTTCACCGCGGTATGTACTTTTTTCTTAACTTGCAATTCGCAAGGACTCGCCAATACCAAATAAAATGATATTCTATATCTTATAATTTCTGAGATCTCAGCGTTCATACGGACGGACAGTCGTACATGGCTAGATCGACTTGCGATCCTGATCAAGAATATACATACATTATAGAGTCGGAAAAGCTTCCTTCTACCTGTTACATACTTTCTGACGAATCTAGTATACCATTTTATTCTACGAGCAACGGGTATAATAAAATAAATGATTTGTATATGTCGGAGAGGACCGAGCTTGCCCCGGGAATGAAGATGTCTCATCCTTTTCTGCAAGTTTCGCCTTTTCAAACGCGCTCTTATTCTCCTCCTCCTCTTTCGTCCTCTTTCTTTGCTACAACTGTACTAAGAGTAGAACAAGTACAGGCGCCATGCACAACTGAATCAAGTTCAAATGATGCTCTCCGTGTATAATGATCATTCCTTTTTGATGCAACGGAATATTGACATGATTTCAAATTAAAATCTTCTTGTTTGTGCAATAGTTTCAGATAAATTCAAAATTATGATCTATGACACGGCCTTTCTGACGATCACGCAACCTCGCGGGTTATGTTTCTATTCACAACTCAATAGCAGATTTCTTTCATAGATTTTATTCTCAAATTTCTGTTGTCTTAACTTAACATTGTTTCCTTCCTTAAGGTTTAAGTTGGTATAACCTTAACATTACTCTTCAGTACACAATCATAAATCAAACATAAATGTAATAAGAAGTCACAAAACAAATTTAGTTTAGCGAACTAGTGTAGCGCTCCATGCCTTGCTCAATATATTTATATTTTTTTTTATCCTAACATTTGTTTGCTTACTTTTCCACCATAAATCTATCTCTCTTTTATGCTCATGTTGCACACCTTGCAACGCTCTTTCGCACAATCTGCGTCATGGTCCCACTGGACCCAAATAGCCCCCGCCATACAGTTACTGCGCAGCTAACTGCATGGTGCGGCTATAGGCTTGTAAATTTTTTACACTGAGTCTATGGTATCTACGAGTGCCTTAGCTGGCGATCTCTCGTATTCTTCTGCGTCCACCTCCTCAGGCGTAACACACAACTGCTCATGGGCATACTTGTATGTCCTCTTACTTTTTAATGATTTTAGCACATATCGGTCACCATCAAGACTTTCTATAATCACAAAGGGCCTTTAAGCATCGGATCTAGCTTTGTTTAGTGCCATTCTTCACCTTGAGCAAAACATGGTCGCCTACCTTGTATCTTATTATATTATATAATGTCGACGACATCATGCCCATTGGTCTAGCCTCCTTAGCAATTAAAAGTTCTAATGGACTTGCCTGGGTAACTCTATTGGCCGTGCAATTCATTGCCAACTCAACCTCCTTTAAGGCTTCTTGCCAGGATCCCTCACTTGTCTCTACCGTTGTCAACATCGCCTTCATGGTACTCATTACGCGCTCCACCTCCACGTCTCCAAATCATACGAGTAGTATATTCTTTCTGCTCCTGTGGTGCACTTGCTATAGTATTCAATGACTCTAGATATACCCTTTATCTTCTGCATCAATATTGCACCCATCTGCACTAGCGTCAGTGTGAAGTTCAACTGGAAACTGTGGATCATAGATGATAAGAATCAAATCGCTAACCAAAGTAGATATAATCTCTTGGCGCACCTGCTCATGTTTGTCACGCCACTCAAACTTGCTGTTTTTTGAAGTTAATAAATATAAAGGTTTCATTAATTCGGAAAATCGTGGGACGAATTGTCGAAAATAGGATGACAAGCCAATGAATTGTTTGAGCTGCGTAACTGACTGGTTTGGTCTTATTTCACCCATCTTAATTCTAGATAGATATTCTACACTAGACTGTAAGAAAGAACGCTTTTTCATGTTGTAGGGAAATCCAGCACTTGATGGTCTTTGAAATACCTCCTTGAGTCTAGAGAAAGCTTGTGTTAGCGACAATGAGGACATCGTCGATGTAAACAGTTGCATATGAATAAGCCACTTCACCCAAGGCTCTCATGATGGCTCGCTGAAACACTGATGATTAGTTTTTTAAACCAAACGGCATGGCTATGAACTCGTATTGGCCATCTATCGTGACGAATGCAGTGCGTTTAATAGAGTCTGGGTGTATTGGGCTCGCAAAAGGGCAGCAACTTGGCCCCTCACTAACAATGTTGCTTCCGTGCCGAGCCTATATGGAAGCCTCATTACCGTTTTATTGACATCAATTAGACGGATTTCTAGTTCGCCTGTGGTAACTCATCGACTTGGAATACCCTTTATGAATGCTAATGCGTGTATCTTTATTATTTCTGCCAGGTAGGCTTTATCGGACGGACTCAGATTCACATTACCATTAATGGAATCCATGAAATTCAGCAATGTTGGACAGTGTATTGACAGTGTTAATTTTGTACAGAAGGAATTTGTTACCATCTGTAGTTACACCAAGACCCTGGCTTAGAATTTCACGACCAATCAGCACGTCATATTTAAAAAATTTATTTATCACTACATGAAACAAAATTTCTATGGAAAGTTCACATATTTTTACAGTGCTCACATATTTTACACTGTATTGTTGATCTTTTTACCGACTAAATTATCTGATAATTGCTCTTTTATTAGAGAGCACTCGGCTCCTAAATCAAAAAAGTATGGAACGGGCTCACCATGTTGGTACACGGTTTTCTTTGGATCGACGACGGTGCACACTGACTGCCTCGCAAGCCCTTCCGCGCTCTTATTCTCCTCCTCCTCTTTCGTCCTCTTTCTTTGCTACAACTGTACTAAGAGTAGAACAAGTACAGGCGCCATGCACAACTGAATCAAGTTCAAATGATGCTCTCCGTGTATAATGATCATTCCTTTTTGATGCAACGGAATATTGACATGATTTCAAATTAAAATCTTCTTGTTTGTGCAATAGTTTCAGATAAATTCAAAATTATGATCTATGACACGGCCTTTCTGACGATCACGCAACCTCGCGGGTTATGTCTCTATTCACAACTCAATAGCAGATTTCTTTCATAGATTTTATTCTCAAATTTCTGTTGTCTTAACTTAACATTGTTTCCTTCCTTAAGGTTTAAGTTGGTATAACCTTAACATTACTCTTCAATACACAATCATAAATCAAACATAAATGTAATAAGAAGTCACAAAACAAATTTAGTTTAGCGAACTAGTGTAGCGCTCCATGCCTTGCTCAATATATTTATATTTTTTTTTATCCTAACATTTGTTTGCTTACTTTTCCACCATAAATCTATCTCTCTTTTATGCTCATGTTGCACACCTTGCAACGCTCTTTCGCACAATCTGCGTCATGGTCCCACTGGACCCAAATAGCCCCCGCCATACAGTTACTGCGCAGCTAACTGCATGGTGCGGCTATAGGCTTGTAAATTTTTTACACTGAGTCTATGGTATCTACGAGTGCCTTAGCTGGCGATCTCTCGTATTCTTCTGCGTCCACCTCCTCAGGCGTAACACGCAACTGCTCATGGGCATACTTGTATGTCCTCTTACTTTTTAATGATTTTAGCACATATCGGTCACCATCAAGACTTTCTATAATCACAAAGGGCCTTTAAGCATCGGATCTAGCTTTGTTTAGTGCCATTCTTCACCTTGAGCAAAACATGGTCGCCTACCTTGTATCTTATTATATTATATAATGTCGACGACATCATGCCCATTGGTCTAGCCTCCTTAGCAATTAAAAGTTCTAATGGACTTGCCTGGGTAACTCTATTGGCCGTGCAATTCATTGCCAACTCAACCTCCTTTAAGGCTTCTTGCCAGGATCCCTCACTTGTCTCTACCGTTGTCAACATCGCCTTCATGGTACTCATTACGCGCTCCACCTCCACGTCTCCAAATCATACGAGTAGTATATTCTTTCTGCTCCTGTGGTGCACTTGCTATAGTATTCAATGACTCTAGATATACCCTTTATCTTCTGCATCAATATTGCACCCATCTGCACTAGCGTCAGTGTGAAGTTCAACTGGAAACTGTGGATCATAGATGATAAGAATCAAATCGCTAACCAAAGTAGATATAATCTCTTGGCGCACCTGCTCATGTTTGTCACGCCACTCAAACTTGCTGTTTTTTGAAGTTAATAAATATAAAGGTTTCATTAATTCGGAAAATCGTGGGACGAATTGTCGAAAATAGGATGACAAGCCAATGAATTGTTTGAGCTGCGTAACTGACTGGTTTGGTCTTATTTCACCCATCTTAATTCTAGATAGATATTCTACACTAGACTGTAAGAAAGAACGCTTTTTCATGTTGTAGGGAAATCCAGCACTTGATGGTCTTTGAAATACCTCCTTGAGTCTAGAGAAAGCTTGTGTTAGCGACAATGAGGACATCGTCGATGTAAACAGTTGCATATGAATAAGCCACTTCACCCAAGGCTCTCATGATGGCTCGCTGAAACACTGATGATTAGTTTTTTAAACCAAACGGCATGGCTATGAACTCGTATTGGCCATCTATCGTGACGAATGCAGTGCGTTTAATAGAGTCTGGGTGTATTGGGCTCGCAAAAGGGCAGCAACTTGGCCCCTCACTAACAATGTTGCTTCCGTGCCGAGCCTATATGGAAGCCTCATTACCGTTTTATTGACATCAATTAGACGGATTTCTAGTTCGCCTGTGGTAACTCATCGACTTGGAATACCCTTTATGAATGCTAATGCGTGTATCTTTATTATTTCTGCCAGGTAGGCTTTATCGGACGGACTCAGATTCACATTACCATTAATGGAATCCATGAAATTCAGCAATGTTGGACAGTGTATTGACAGTGTTAATTTTGTACAGAAGGAATTTGTTACCATCTGTAGTTACACCAAGACCCTGGCTTAGAATTTCACGACCAATCAGCACGTCATATTTAAAAAATTTATTTATCACTACATGAAACAAAATTTCTATGGAAAGTTCACATATTTTTACAGTGCTCACATATTTTACACTGTATTGTTGATCTTTTTACCGACTAAATTATCTGATAATTGCTCTTTTATTAGAGAGCACTCGGCTCCTGAATCAAAAAAGTATGGAACGGGCTCACCATGTTGGTACACGGTTTTCTTTGGATCGACGACGGTGCACACATCCACTTTCTTCTCATACGGGAATGAGGCCATTGTACAAGTTATTTAATTGAGTTTCTTTATTTAGATACCAAGGTATTTCTTTATTACACTTAAGCCTTTTCAAACCAAAGATATTTTAATTCATACAATGGATTGTTAATTATAATATTGATCACCAGCTATAGCTGCGGAGTTCAGTTTTAAACTTAACTGAAGGTCTGTCCCGGTCGCACCATGAAGCCCTTATTTGCGCTGCCGCGCAACCGCCTAAGTGCGATGTCAGCATTCCGTATCCAGCTAGCGACGATCACTCGCTGCAGGCGTGTTGGGACCGAGCCTCGTTCAACTGCCCCGGGAATGCGCGATCAGCAGTTTCGCCCTTGCGCGTGTTGGCCGTCGAATCCGGTCTGCAATTTGTCAATTTTTCCAAATTCTTTTTGCGCGTGTTAACTTCTCCTTCCTTTAAATGGTCGCCGTCCCGGTGACCCGTCTGTTCTATTTCATCGGTAGCCCTTGATGTTTGCCGAGCCAGATAATGCAGCATAACAGGATGGCGACTAGTATGATGAGAGAATTGTTGAGGAAGGATCTCATCGAGTACCGCTCATTAAGGGTTCCAATGTGGTGGAGGTTCCTCAGGCTAAGCTCATGAAGAAATGGAAGACTTAGCCGGTTATGGTGACCAGTGATGTTTACTACGGTCATAGCTGATACTGCAGGTTTCTTCTTCGAGCTTTCCAGTTGGTTTATGAACCAGGTTCCATTGACGGCTACCTTGTCGGAGTACGTCACCAGGTAAGTTCCCGATATTCCCTGGTCTCGGCCCTGATCATCGGTAATGGTTGCGTTAACGTCGTTGATGATGAGGGTACCATGATCCACTATTGTAACCGGTTCTAAGTGACCCGGGAGCGTGAGACAGTGCGCAGTGGTTCCGGAAACGATTTGCTGTGCGCAAGTGTTGTTTTGCAGTTCCCTGCAGAAGGTGGCGCCTACAGTCGCTTTTCAGTAGCCGATGTTAAGGTTCTGCGTTGGGCTTTCGGCGACTAAGTTCCCGTTCTCAAAGTCTAGAATCTTGTTATTGTACTGGACCGGGTAGACCGTTACCTTCTTACATACGAACTTAGGAGTTGGAAATTTAATTAGGAAGTGAAGAATTTCTGAATTTTGGAAGACACTTATGCTACACTTCTAATATTTCTACAAGACTAAAATTAATAGGCTGTTTGTCCTTAAATTCGTCAATGTCAGTGCTATCCAGGATAGCCGGACTAACAATTTTTATTTTTGCCAGGGTTAAGCCCATAAGAATGTTTTCTAAATCTGTGATAACGATTCTATTTTTTGCCAAAATAATTTCCAGAAGGTGTGTTTCGTTTTCTGAATCGAATTTTTGAATTTTATTCATCGCGTCCGCGAGTTCATTTAAGCGTTCTTGAAATTTGAAATATAAATCTGTTTGTCCCTCGTTTGTTCTCATTAAAATCTCTTGATTGATTTTTATCTGCTCCCAGTCGCTAAAGTCAGGCGTACCTACAATAACTTTGAGGGCTGTTCCAATTACGTTAATACTTCTAGCTGCTCTATTGTGGATTTTTAAGGTAGCTACCAACTTGCGAATGTGTCGGAGGTCCGTTAATATTAATGGTGTCCTATGATCGTCAGTGAACGTTTTCGTCATTGCTTCTGTCTGGTCCTCGTAGTCATCGTAAGTTGTCAGGTTCGTTGCGTGTTGTAAGTATCCGTAAGTCTCCCAGATTACGATGTCGTTGTCTTCTATCGGGATATAGTCTCATATAGTCTGCGTTCGTGTAGTCGTTGAGTTTCACCGTCGCGTCTGTCCTAATAGCCACTAGTGCCAAGATAAAAAGATATTGTCTTAACCTAGAAATAATATGAAAAGAATAGAATAACTAAAAGCGTAGTAAGGATCGTTATCGAAGATTGTCCTTGTGGACCACCCTCCCCTTAATGAGAACCGTGGTCCCCAGGTCTGCCTCAATGATTCCCTCTGAGCATAGCGGCGAAAGCTTGTTTCCTAATCGTTTATTTGTTTTCAGAAAAACTTTTTCGCCGACTTGATAGTTCCTATTGGTCCTATCTTTGTTCATTTGGTCGAGGGTTTTTTCTTGTGCCTGTTGGATTTTCTTCCTAATTTCCCTTTCGAATTCTGCGGGCTTGGAATGGACAATTTCTATGGGTTTTTCGTTGGTTACTGAATGAATTGATTTATTATATTTGTTGGTAGCCTAAAGGATTATCTCAGTGGTGTCGTTCAGATTATGTTCTATTTTTAGGCATCGGGCTATTTCTGCTAAAGTGCTATGAAATCTCTCTACTTGGCCGTTTGAGGTACTGTGGACAGGTGGTGCGTTCGAAATAGTAATATTAAAGTTGTTTAATAACATTGATTTTATTATTTCGGAATTTAATGACCTTTGTTGTCGCAATAAATTGTTTTTATTTTTGGAAAAAAATTTACTATGTGTAATATAGGGGCCTTAATGTGGACAATAGCCCTTGATGCGATGGCCTGCACCGTGGCGAATTTAGAAAATTTATCGACACACGTAAGAAAGAGGATTCCGTCTGTGGAAAAGATACCGATATGGAGAATTTCCCCTACATAACCTGGTATTGGAGTTTGTGCTATAGCCTGTTTGGATGGATGGCGTTTGTATTTTGCCATAGAACAGGTCTTGCAATTTAAGGTTATTTCTGTGGCTAAATTAAGCAATTTGTTTTACATTTTCTTGAGCCGCTCGATGGGCTCTATTGTGTTCTGTTAATATAATTTCCTTCTGCTCGCTTTTGTCCGTTATGTCTTGAACGAAATATTTCGTGTGTCTAAATACGGTTCCTGGGAACAATTCTACTAGTCGGTGCTGGATTTTTGCCAGGATTGGGAGCGAGCAATGTATTGCGTTCACTGCATTGGCATTAACTACATCCTGTAACACATTTAGCAAATTGTCAAATGTTTACTATCCGAAATGTTTACTATATGTCTCACCTTGGTTTTAAACAAAATGAGTGTGCTTACCGATGAACTGTTCCCCTCTTCAATTATTATTTGGTTCCTAAAACAGTTTACCGGTTTTTCCGTTGTTTCTATAATGTAGGTCAGGGATTGTTCGCTGTGCATGGTAGCCGCGTCAGATTCTACTGTATCTTCTAATGCACTTATATTTTGACGAGATAATGCGTCTGCTACGAAATTTTCTTTCCCCGGTTTATAAATCAGCCTTGCCCCGTGGTCATCAATAATCCCTTTCCATCGTTTTAATTTCGCGTTAGGGTTTTTGTCTGAGACAGCAAAAGATAGAGGCTGATGGTCGATAAAGATCCGTAAGTCCTTTACTCCGTACAGATAATTACGAAGATTTTTAAGTGCCCAAACTATGGCGAGGAGTTCTCGCTCGTTGGTGGCAAAATTTTTTCCGTTATCACGTAGTGTTCGTGATATCATTGTTATCGGGCGTCCGTCTTGCGATAGTACCGCCCATAGACCAAAGCCTGACGCATCCGTTGTTAAATCGAACGGTCTCTTAAAGTCTGGATAGGAAAGTAAAACATCTTCTGATGCTAGGATTTCTCTTAGTCTGTGGAATGTTTCACTTTGTTCTTTGTTAAGATCGATATCAATTTTTCTTGACTGATATTTGCTCGTCTTTCCGTTTTCGCCTTTAAGGATACTTGTTAGGGGCCTGGCGATTGCCGCGAAGTTTTTAATAAAGCACCTGTAGTAACTTGCTAGTCCTAGAAAGGATCTAAGTTCGAACAAAGTTTTTGGCGGGGGGAACCTTTGATAGCCTTCACTTTTTCGGGTGATGTCCGCAGCCCCCCTTGTGACACTATGAATCCGAGATATTCAATGCTCTTTTTAAAGAACTTTGACTTTTCTTGGGATACTCTCATGCCGGCCTCAAGAAGTTTTTGTAATACCGAATTGATATCGTTAATATAGTCTTCTTTGGTTTTGGAGAATATTATAACATCATCGACATAAACGTAGCATATCTTAGATATTCCTTCTCTCTGGAAAATACTTGGAGCATTCTTGAGCCCAAAAGGCAGTCTACAGAATTCGTATTTTCCGTTATTTATCGAAAAAGCCGTTTTTTCTCGGTCTTTCTCTGCCAGCTCTATCTGGTGGAAACCTGACTTGAGGTCAAGAGTGGTAAAAAATTTGGACTCTCCCATATTTGACAGTATTGTCGAAATCATAGGGATAGGGTATCTATCGTCCACTGTTTTCCTAAAGTCGATAACCAATCGCTTTTTTTTACCCGTTTTGGTCAATTCCTTTTTTATCTACAACCCAGGTTGGGTTGTTATAAGGAGATTTGGATGGCCTTATTACGCCGTCCGCTAGAAGTTGTTTAACCTCTGCGTTGACGAACTCGGTTACACCCATGGGGTGCGGGTATGACCTGGAATATACCGGCTCCCCATCTGTTTTATCGTAGCTACCGTGTTAATGTTGAAAGGTAGCTCCTCGTCTGGATCGGCGAAGGCTTTACAGTTTTTTATTATTATTTTATCAAAAGCAGTTTTTACTGCGGGGGGCACGTCACCATCATTGATTTTAATGAAATTTACATTCTTAACTCTTGTAAACTGAATTTTCTCAGTTCCGTTATTGGTGTGTAGAACATTTCCAGTAAAATCGAGTTTCTCATTTACTTGTTTAAGTAAATCGAGACCGATAATACCGTCAAAGTCTTTAAGAGCGCTAAGGATAAAAAAAGGAGTTTTAGCCTTGAATACCGAAATCAGGCCTTTTTCATTTATTTTAGTAATGCCATGGATTGATTTTATGTCGAATGGGGTATCCACTGCCACGATGCCTTTGAGCCCCGGGTGTGGAGAGATGAAATTCTTCGAGGTGCCCGTGTCAACTAACAATTTTATTTCTCTTCCTGCTAGCCTACGTGTGACGTATGGAAGCAGGGACTTTACCCTAAAAAATTAAAATAAAATGACTCATCTGTGTCTAGATCATCCTGTATTTCCGTGGCGGACGCCTATTCAACGACTCATAATCTTCTCCACCAGATTCTTCTTCTGGCATGAAGTTGATTTTTTGTTGTGTTCGTGCTGACTGTCCCTTTTGCCATGTCGTGGGTTGCCTGAATCGAGGTGAGGTGGCGTCCACCTCCATCGGTTCTGTTCTAGTTTGTCCCTGATTATTTCCCCCATTAGTGTGTGTTTTTTGCCGGGACGAACCAGTTTGATTATTGCCACCTCTTTGAGGTCTTATGAAATGAGGTTTTTTTTTTATCGCCCCCGAATATTGATTTTGCTCTTGGTATTGTGAATTTTTCCAACCAGCCTGTCACTGGTTGTTTTGGTTAGTTGGCCTATAAGTCTTTTCGTCGTTATGTCGATCGAAAGTGGCCGCGAAAATACTCCTTTCGTTACTCGATTCGGCTTCTTGAGCTAATGCTAATGCCGACGGTAAATCAGGTGGTTGTGCTGGAAAAACTGCTACCTTTAATGATTTTTTTTAACCTGATATAACCGCGTGTAAAGCGTCGCTCCTAAATTGTGTGTTTAAAACAGACGCCGCGGCGGCGTCGTGCGTCATTATTGTTTTTTTTTGTCAGAAGCATTAGCTTCCGTTCTAATTCGTCATAATATTTGAGTAAGGGCAGGTCGCCCTGTCTGGACAGGCTTAAATCCTGTTGTATTACGTGTGTCGGTGTTTTGTCGGCATACGTAAGGTCTAAGCGTGCCAATATGGCATGAAAATTTAGCACCGTATTATATGAAGCTAATACGGCAGCTGCCGGTCCCCTTACTTTATTTCTGAGGATTGCGACCGCTTGGTAAAAGCGACCGCTCCCTTCTCCAGGAAACATAATTTTCTTGTTTCCCGTCGAATTCTGGGACGGACTTGATAATGTCCAGGGGCTCATTACATTGCTTTTCAGGTTCTATTTGAATCTCTTGGAATGTTTGAATTTTCCGAGTTTTTCTTAGTAAATTTAGCTCCCCCATAATTGTGGCTAATTTTTCGTCAAATTGCGTCTGCTGTCTTTGAAGTGCCTGATTTATTGCGGCCCCTATATTTGCTAATTGTTCTGGCTGCATTTCTGCTTGTCTGTGCTGTCTACTACTTTCTAGATTTTCTGTATCGAAGGCACTCTTCCGGATAAGTACCTTGTCTGTGTTCCCACTGGTCGACGTGTGACTACCCTCTTCGTTAAAATCCTGATTTTCTCTCGTTGTATGCTTTTTTATTTTGGTTTCTAAAAGCTTCCTATACTCTTCTAAAATCTCCTCGTCTGAACCGGACAAGTGTTAATATTGGTAAAAATATATGGTCATCATAAAGATTGATCAAGAGTTGTTTTTTATATTATTGATTAAATTCGCGGAGAGAAATAATATCAAATATCATTAAAAGCGTTGTTTAAGAAATATAAAGTTTTATTTACTATTCATAAATGTTTTTTTAAGTTTTAAAATATTACCTTGTGTATTTTTTATATTATTTCTTTCGGTGAATATATCGATTTTGGCTTTTTTCAAAAAAAAAATTTACACAAAAACTTTGGTTTTAAAATATTTTATATTTGGTAAAAATTTGAACCGATTCTCCCGGTGTATTCTTTGAAATACGAGACGACAGTCTTTTTTAATTTTTAATCGTTTTATTTCAATGCTTACAGATTTAGCGAACCGTTTTATATTTGCGTTTTTATTTATGATAATTCGGACAAATAGCCTACTTACATTTTCTTAAATATTCTTATAATTGTTGCTGGATTCTGCTGCTGTTGCTGTAGATCCCACGGATGGGGCGAGGGGTTTCCCTACAGCTCCCTTTTGCTCAATATTATTCCCGCGGAGGGGGCGAGGTGTTTCCCTGCAGCTCCCTTTCGTTCCTCTCTTGGTTATAAACATGCAGATATTTTGTTTTCTCACGTTCTGTAGCCGGTTATGGTGACCAGTGATGTTTACTACGGTCATAGCTGATACTGCAGGTTTCTTCTTCGAGCTTTCCAGTTGGTTTATGAACCAGGTTCCATTGACGGCTACCTTGTCGGAGTACGTCACCAGGTAAGTTCCCGATATTCCCTGGTCTCGGCCCTGATCATCGGTAATGGTTGCGTTAACGTCGTTGATGATGAGGGTACCATGATCCACTATTGTAACCGGTTCTAAGTGACCCGGGAGCGTGAGACAGTGCGCAGTGGTTCCGGAAACGATTTGCTGTGCGCAAGTGTTGTTTTGCAGTTCCCTGCAGAAGGTGGCGCCTACAGTCGCTTTTCAGTAGCCGATGTTAAGGTTCTGCGTTGGGCTTTCGGCGACTAAGTTCCCGTTCTCAAAGTCTAGAATCTTGTTATTGTACTGGACCGGGTAGACCGTTACCTTCTTACATACGAACTTAGGAGTTGGAAATTTAATTAGGAAGTGAAGAATTTCTGAATTTTGGAAGACACTTATGCTACACTTCTAATATTTCTACAAGACTAAAATTAATAGGCTGTTTGTCCTTAAATTCGTCAATGTCAGTGCTATCCAGGATAGCCGGACTAACAATTTTTATTTTTGCCAGGGTTAAGCCCATAAGAATGTTTTCTAAATCTGTGATAACGATTCTATTTTTTGCCAAAATAATTTCCAGAAGGTGTGTTTCGTTTTCTGAATCGAATTTTTGAATTTTATTCATCGCGTCCGCGAGTTCATTTAAGCGTTCTTGAAATTTGAAATATAAATCTGTTTGTCCCTCGTTTGTTCTCATTAAAATCTCTTGATTGATTTTTATCTGCTCCCAGTCGCTAAAGTCAGGCGTA
Organism: Drosophila biarmipes; assembly: GCF_025231255.1. Classification (NCBI taxonomy): domain Eukaryota; kingdom Metazoa; phylum Arthropoda; class Insecta; order Diptera; family Drosophilidae; genus Drosophila; species Drosophila biarmipes. The sequence continues at coordinate 2,480,682 of NC_066616.1, read as the reverse complement.
CCTACAATAACTTTGAGGGCTGTTCCAATTACGTTAATACTTCTAGCTGCTCTATTGTGGATTTTTAAGGTAGCTACCAACTTGCGAATGTGTCGGAGGTCCGTTAATATTAATGGTGTCCTATGATCGTCAGTGAACGTTTTCGTCATTGCTTCTGTCTGGTCCTCGTAGTCATCGTAAGTTGTCAGGTTCGTTGCGTGTTGTAAGTATCCGTAAGTCTCCCAGATTACGATGTCGTTGTCTTCTATCGGGATATAGTCTCATATAGTCTGCGTTCGTGTAGTCGTTGAGTTTCACCGTCGCGTCTGTCCTAATAGCCACTAGTGCCAAGATAAAAAGATATTGTCTTAACCTAGAAATAAGAAAAAAGAATAGAATAACTAAAAGCGTAGTAAGGATCGTTATCGAAGATTGTCCTTGTGGACCACCCTCCCCTTAATGAGAACCGTGGTCCCCAGGTCTGCCTCAATGATTCCCTCTGAGCATAGCGGCGAAAGCTTGTTTCCTAATCGTTTATTTGTTTTCAGAAAAACTTTTTCGCCGACTTCATAGTTCCTATGGGTCCTATCTTTGTTCATTTGGTCGAGGGTTTTTTCTTGTGCCTGTTGGATTTTCTTCCTAATTTCCCTTTCGAATTCTGCGGGCTTGGAATGGACAATTTCTATGGGTTTTTCGTTGGTTACTGAATGAATTGATTTATTATATTTGTTGGTAGCCTAAAGGATTATCTCAGTGGTGTCGTTCAGATTATGTTCTATTTTTAGGCATCGGGCTATTTCTGCTAAAGTGCTATGAAATCTCTCTACTTGGCCGTTTGAGGTACTGTGGACAGGTGGTGCGTTCGAAATAGTAATATTAAAGTTGTTTAATAACATTGATTTTATTATTTCGGAATTTAATGACCTTTGTTGTCGCAATAAATTGTTTTTATTTTTGGAAAAAAATTTACTATGTGTAATATAGGGGCCTTAATGTGGACAATAGCCCTTGATGCGATGGCCTGCACCGTGGCGAATTTAGAAAATTTATCGACACACGTAAGAAAGAGGATTCCGTCTGTGGAAAAGATACCGATATGGAGAATTTCCCATACATAACCTGGTATTGGAGTTTGTGCTATAGCCTGTTTGGATGGATGGCGTTTGTATTTTGCCATAGAACAGGTCTTGCAATTTAAGGTTATTTCTGTGGCTAAATTAAGCAATTTGTTTTATATTTTCTTGAGCCGCTCGATGGGCTCTATTGTGTTCTGTTAATATAATTTCCTTCTGCTCGCTTTTGTCCGTTATGTCTTGAACGAAATATTTCGTGTGTCTAAATACGGTATCTGGGAACAATTCTACTAGTCGGTGCTGGATTTTTGCCAGGATTGGGAGCGAGCAATGTATTGCGTTCACTGCATTGGCATTAACTACATCCTGTAACACATTTAGCAAATTGTCAAATGTTTACTATCCGAAATGTTTACTATATGTCTCACCTTGGTTTTAAACAAAATGAGTGTGCTTACCGATGAACTGTTCCCCTCTTCAATTATTATTTGGTTCCTAAAACAGTTTACCGGTTTTTCCGTTGTTTCTATAATGTAGGTCAGGGATTGTTCGCTGTGCATGGTAGCCGCGTCAGATTCTACTGTATATTCTAATGCACTTATATTTTGACGAGATAATGCGTCTGCTACGAAATTTTCTTTCCCCGGTTTATAAATCAGCCTTGCCCCGTGGTCATCAATAATCCCTTTCCATCGTTTTAATTTCGCGTTAGGGTTTTTGTCTGAGACAGCAAAAGATAGAGGCTGATGGTCGGTAAAGATCCGTAAGTCCTTTACTCCGTACAGATAATTACGAAGATTTTTAAGTGCCCAAACTATGGCGAGGAGTTCTCGCTCGTTGGTGGCAAAATTTTTTCCGTTATCACGTAGTGTTCGTGATATCATTGTTATCGGGCGTCCGTCTTGCGATAGTACCGCCCATAGACCAAAGCCTGACGCATCCGTTGTTAAATCGAACGGTCTCTTAAAGTCTGGATAGGAAAGTGAAACATCCTCTGATGCTAGGATTTCTCTTAGTCTGTGGAATGTTTCACTTTGTTCTTTGTTAAGATCGATATCAATTTTTCTTGACTGATATTTGCTCGTCTTTCCGTTTTCGCCTTTAAGGATACTTGTTAGGGGCCTGGCGATTACCGCGAAGTTTTTAATAAAGCACCTGTAGTAACTTGCTAGTCCTAGAAAGGATCTAAGTTCGAACAAAGTTTTTGGCGGGGGGAACCTTTGATAGCCTTCACTTTTTCGGGTGATGTCCGCAGCCCCCCTTGTGACACTATGAATCCGAGATATTCAATGCTCTTTTTAAAGAACTTTGACTTTTCTTGGGATACTCTCATGCCGGCCTCAAGAAGTTTTTGTAATACCGAATTGATATCGTTAATATAGTCTTCTTTGGTTTTGGAGAATATTATAACATCATCGACATAAACGTAGCATATCTTAGATATTCCTTCTCTCTGGAAAATACTTGGAGCATTCTTGAGCCCAAAAGGCAGTCTACAGAATTCGTATTTTCCGTTATTTATCGAAAAAGCCGTTTTTTCTCGGTCTTTCTCTGCCAGCTCTATCTGGTGGAAACCTGACTTGAGGTCAAGAGTGGTAAAAAATTTGGACTCTCCCATATTTGACAGTATTGTCGAAATCATAGGGATAGGGTATCTATCGTCCACTGTTTTCCTAAAGTCGATAACCAATCGCTTTTTTTAACCCGTTTTGGTCAATTCCTTTTTTATCTACAACCCAGGTTGGGTTGTTATAAGGAGATTTGGATGGCCTTATTACGCCGTCCGCTAGAAGTTGTTTAACCTCTGCGTTGACGAACTCGGTTACACCCATGGGGTGCGGGTATGACCTGGAATATACCGGCTCCCCATCTGTTTTATCGTAGCTACCGTGTTAATGTTGAAAGGTAGCTCCTCGTCTGGATCGGCGAAGGCTTTACAGTTTTTTATTATTATTTTATCAAAAGCAGTTTTTACTGCGGGGGGCACGTCACCATCATTGATTTGAATGAAATTTACATTCTTAACTCTTGTAAACTGAATTTTCTCAGTTCCGTTATTGGTGTGTAGAACATTTCCAGTAAAATCGAGTTTCTCATTTACTTGTTTAAGTAAATCGAGACCGATAATACCGTCAAAGTCTTTAAGAGCGCTAAGGATAAAAAAAGGAGTTTTAGCCTTGAATACCGAAATCAGGCCTTTTTCATTTATTTTAGTAATGCCATGGATTGATTTTATGTCGAATGGGGTATCCACTGCCACGATGCCTTTGAGCCCCGGGTGTGGAGAGATGAAATTCTTCGAGGTGCCCGTGTCAACTAACAATTTTATTTCTCTTCCTGCTAGCCTACGTGTGACGTATGGAAGCAGGGACTTTACCCTAAAAAATTAAAATAAAATGACTCATCTGTGTCTAGATCATCCTGTATTTCCGTGGCGGACGCCTATTCAACGACTCATAATCTTCTCCACCAGATTCTTCTTCTGGCATGAAGTTGATTTTTTGTTGTGTTCGTGCTGACTGTCCCTTTTGCCATGTCGTGGGTTGCCTGAATCGAGGTGAGGTGGCGTCCACCTCCATCGGTTCTGTTCTAGTTTGTCCCTGATTATTTCCCCCATTAGTGTGTGTTTTTTGCCGGGACGAACCAGTTTGATTATTGCCACCTCTTTGAGGTCTTATGAAATGAGGTTTTTTTTTTATCGCCCCCGAATATTGATTTTGCTCTTGGTATTGTGAATTTTTCCAACCAGCCTGTCACTGGTTGTTTTGGTTAGTTGGCCTATAAGTCTTTTCGTCGTTATGTCGATCGAAAGTGGCCGCGAAAATACTCCTTTCGTTACTCGATTCGGCTTCTTGAGCTAATGCTAATGCCGACGGTAAATCAGGTGGTTGTGCTGGAAAAACTGCTACCTTTAATGATTTTTTTTAACCTGATATAACCGCGTGTAAAGCGTCGCTCCTAAATTGTGTGTTTAAAACAGACGCCGCGGCGGCGTCGTGCGTCATTATTGTTTTTTTTTGTCAGAAGCGTTAGCTTCCGTTCTAATTCGTCATAATATTTGAGTAAGGGCAGGTCGCCCTGTCTGGACAGGCTTAAATCCTGTTGTATTACGTGTGTCGGTGTTTTGTCGGCATACGTAAGGTCTAAACGTGCCAATATGGCATGAAAATTTAGCACCGTATTATATGAAGCTAATACGGCAGCTGCCGGTCCCCTTACTTTATTTCTGAGGATTGCGACCGCTTGGTAAAAGCGACCGCTCCCTTCTCCAGGAAACATAATTTTCTTGTTTCCCGTCGAATTCTGGGACGGACTTGATAATGTCCAGGGGCTCATTACATTGCTTTTCAGGTTCTATTTGAATCTCTTGGAATGTTTGAATTTTCCGAGTTTTTCTTAGTAAATTTAGCTCCCCCATAATTGTGGCTAATTTTTCGTCAAATTGCGTCTGCTGTCTTTGAAGTGCCTGATTTATTGCGGCCCCTATATTTGCTAATTGTTCTGGCTGCATTTCTGCTTGTCTGTGCTGTCTACTACTTTCTAGATTTTCTGTATCGAAGGCACTCTTCCGGATAAGTACCTTGTCTGTGTTCCCACTGGTCGACGTGTGACTACCCTCTTCGTTAAAATCCTGATTTTCTCTCGTTGTATGCTTTTTTATTTTGGTTTCTAAAAGCTTCCTATACTCTTCTAAAATCTCCTCGTCTGAACCGGACAAGTGTTAATATTGGTAAAAATATATGGTCATCATAAAGATTGATCAAGAGTTGTTTTTTATATTATTGATTAAATTCGCGGAGAGAAATAATATCAAATATCATTAAAAGCGTTGTTTAAGAAATATAAAGTTTTATTTACTATTCATAAATGTTTTTTTAAGTTTTAAAATATTATCTTGTGTATTTTTTATATTATTTCTTTCGGTGAATATATCGATTTTGGCTTTTTTCAAAAAAAAAATTTACACAAAAACTTTGGTTTTAAAATATTTTATATTTGGTAAAA